>NC_048596.1:200218086-201520586 GCF_003668045.3 Cricetulus griseus | reverse complement strand
ACTTAAATCAACCCATTTATATTTATCTACATTCTGCCACTCCTTCCCATCATTCTTAGTCTGGCCTTCCACCTAACTTCTTGCCTGGCTACCAGCCTATCAGCTTTTATTTATTTATTTATTTTTAAAGATTTTATTTATTTATTATGTATACAACATTCTACTTCCATGTATATCTGCACACCAGAAGAGGGCACCAGATCTCATAATGGATGGTTGTGAGCCACCATGTGGTTGCCAGGAATTGAACTCAGGACCTCTGGAAGAGCACTCAGTGCTCTTACCCTCTGAGCCATCTCTCCAGCCCCATATCAGCTTTTTATTAACCAGTGAGAGTAATACATATTCACAGTGTACAGAAGGGCTATTCCACAGCAGGAGAAAGCAAGCTGATCACCAAAACTCATTGGTCTCTGCTGCCTGACTTTGGATGCCATGTGACCAGCTGCCTCTAGTTCCTGATGCCATGCCTTCCACACCATGAGGACCTTGCGCTGCCATTGCGGCCTCTCTCTAGTTGCTCTTATAAGGTATTTTGTCACAGTACCTAGAAAAGCAGCAAATGCACATATTTTTCCTTGGGGTCTTCTCATAGACCACTGTTCTGGCTTTCTGGTATTTACTTGTCTGTGGTTTGTTTCCTGACAAGAATGTGCCTTTTGGAGAGCAGAGACCATGTTGCGTGTTGGGGCATGCTTTCAGGCAATATGTGGACAGGAGCAGGTCCTTGGCACCAAGACTAAGGTAAACATTTCTGTGAATAGGTCAGGAGGAAGGTGCTGCCCTGGGGCTTTGCTGGGGACTGGCACACTGGCACCTGCAGTTGTTCAACACAGGGACAGGTTAGCATGGGCTTGGGAAGATGCCAGGGCTAGGAATGCCCAAGCCTTCCAGGGATGCAGAGCATACTCCTGGGTTAGGAGCCAGGCAAAGGGAGATTCGTCAAGCCAACGCCCAGGCAGAGACGAGACCTCAGCCCTGTGGCACCCACCAACCACTCAGTGTACCTCTGAATCTGCCTGAATCTGCATGCCAGAACATTTCACTCACCCTTTTGTCTTCACTAGTGACAAGCCTGTAAGGTCTCTTTTTGACCACAGCTCTGCATTCTTTGTCCCTGCTCAAGGTTGTTTAAGCAAAGTCAGAACCAGCCACGAGTCAGCACTGACATGAATCAATGTTTACAGCCTGGTGAGGGCTTCACCAGCCAAGCCTCAGCCCCTGGAGCTCTGGGTGACACTGCAAAAGAAGTGTGCTTTACAGTGCTGCTGACTGCAGCTCTTTGGATAGGCCTGCTGTTCCCTCCACATCCCAGCAGGAGACCAAGCTGATATTCTCTTTACAAAAAAAAAAAAAGCACTTTTATGCAAAAAACCCCAAAGACACCACCAAAACTCAGTTAAAACCAATAAACAAATTAAGCAAAATTTCAAGACACAAAATTAACACATGATAGCCAGTTACATTTCTGTTTTAAAACCTTCTTTTGGGTCTATCTATCTATCTATTTATCTATTGAGAGGGGCAGAGAGAAGGAATGAGAGAGAGTGCAGTGCCCTTGGAGAACAGAAGAGGGTGCTGAATCTCCTGGAACTGGAGTTTCAGGCGGTTGCAAGCTGCCCAATATAATGTTGGTACTGGGAACTGAACTCTAGTTGTCTAAAGAGCAGCAAGTACTCCTACTACTGAGTCATCTCTCCAGGCTCCCTCTACCCAACAGTACTTTTACATGAATAGAAATAATCTAAAATTCATATGAAATCTCAAGAAACTCTGAACAGTCAAAACAATCTTGGAAAAGAACAGCTTGATGTCTCTCATTTTCTAATTTCAAAACTTACTCCACAGCTACAGGAGTCAAAACAATGTAGTGCTGGCAAAAAGACAGACCAAGGAGATGGGCACTAGGAACCAGGCCAGAGGAGCCTCCTTAGCACCACAGGGGTCACTCAGAATGAGAGGCTACCAGGGTCTGTTCTGCTCAGGAGCCCTGGAAAGCCATCTGTGGAGCTGGAGCAGTGTGTGTGTGTGTGTGTGTGTGTGTGTGTGTGTGTGTGTGTGTGTGTAAGGGGTGGGGCTCTCTGCTCAGCTGCTTCTACGATGATGTTTTATGCTGCTCCCTGCTCTTGTCACAATCCTTCTTCCTGCCCCACATGCGGGGACGACCATAAGAAGTCCTAGGAAAGCCAGCTGTGAGCCAGGCCCCAGATTAGGCATCCAGTAACCTGAGCCATGCATGAGCCCACTTCTGTGGTCTAACATGTGATGGACACCTTCAGGGCTGCATCACCAGAAGTCTGAGAGCAAATATACAAACAATGACAGAGAGAAGAGGCAGATGGGAGACCGTGAGACAAAAACACAAAAAGAGGGAGAGAGAGAAAGTGAAAAAAAAATAGACAGAGACAAAGAAAGAAACAGAAACAATGAAGCCAGGTGGTGGTGGTGCACACCATTCATCCCAGCACTGGGGAGGCAGAGGCAGGTGGATCAGTGTGAGTCTGAGGCTAAACTGGTCTACAGAGTGAGTTCCAGGAGAGCAGGACAGGCTCCAAAGCTATAAAGAGAAACCCTGTCTCAATAAATAAATAAATAAAAGAACTAGAAACAATGAGACAGATAGATAGAAATGCAAAGAGATAGAGACATACACAGAGAGAGTCAGAGACCAAGATACACACAGAGAGAAATAGAAAGGCATTGGGCATAGCTCAGCATTTCAGTGCTTGTCTAGCTTGTTCAAGGTCCTGGGCTCTATTCCCAGTGCCATAAAAACAGAAAGAAGTACACAGAGAAAGAGACAAAGATAGAGGCAGACACAGACAAAGATAAAGACAGAGATAAGAGACAAAGAGTTAAATACACAGACAAGTGTACACAGAGATACACAGAGAAAGCAGGCCAAGCCAAGGAGGGTGACGGGGGTAGTTTTGAAGTCTGGTGTGATTCTGTTCAGTCGTCCCATCATCACAAAGGACCAAATCTGGATTGAGAACAGCAGCGCCTCCAAGAGCAGAAATGCTGCTGACTGGGGAATGACCTCATTAAGGAGCTGCTGTCTGAGGCTGGGTTCTATTTATAGCTGAGCCTGAACCTCTGACAGGGAGACAAATTGCAGCCTCTATGTCACCAGGGAGGCCAAGTGTGCTTCCTAATTCAGAGGCTGGATATGCAGTCAAGCTCTCTTTGATTGACAGGCCATTCCCTTTGTCTGCCTGAGATGAAACCCAGGGGATGTAGTCCTTACACAGAGATGAGAAGTTAAAGGACCGGCTGTGTATCATCTTAGCTAAAAAGAACACACGTGAGCTCCATGGTGCACCCCAGCCTTGGTGCCCCCATGTCATGCTGTGACTACTCTTTTGGGGATCACTTTCAACAACCTCATACTTCACTGAAACCGTTCAAAACCACATCCACAGGAAAAGAGAAACTCTGAAGAGTCCCTTGCAAAGGTCAAAAGAAAAGACAGACTGGTGTGGTGGTGCACGCCTTTATTCCAAGCACTCGGAAGGCAGAGGCAAGTGGATCTCTGTGAGTTTGAGGCCAGCCTGGTCTACAAGCAGGTTCCAGGATAGCCTGAGCTGTTACACAGAGAAACCCTGTCTCAAAAAAAAAAAAAAAAAAAAAGAAGAGAGAGGGAGGGAGGAAGGGAGAAAGGAAGGAAGGAAGACTGGGCCTGGGAAATGGTTCAGCCTGTTAGGGCTCTTGCACGAAGCTTGAGCTGTCTTGAAAGAGAGAACTGACTCCTCTAAGTTGTCCTCTCACTTTAGCACCAGCATATACAACATGGCACATACATCTTTACATAGTTGTGCACATACAAGAGCACACAGTGATACACATACATGTGCATAAGCATACATGAACACCATTGTGCACACTCACACACCCACATAGCACACAAACACACACATGCTTGTATGCTCACACATTTACAAGCACAAGCTCTCATGCAGGTGTGTGCGTGCACATGAGCACTTGCACAAACACATGTGCACACACGTGTCCACATGCTCCTACACACATACTAGCAGGAACACCTTCACATATGTTCACATATGTTCACATACACACTCAACTTGCCTTTACTCATTACATTCATGAAGATGCACACACATAGTCCAGCACACTGAGCAGCACACGCGCCACCAGATTGTCTCCACTGCCTTTCCAAAGAAACCTGGGCTTTTAAAGATCATTTCCCATCTGGGCGTCCATCAACATGCTGCTGAAGGCTAGACAGCTTCAGCCCAGCATAGTGCCTGCCAGCTAGTTCCTGTCCTCCCTGGCCAGCATCTCAGGGGAACTTGTCAAAACGGGACCCCAGGACTCAGGCTGCAGAGGGTCAGTGGTGCCAAGGAAGGGGCAGTCAGCAGGGACTGGCTGAGCTTGTCCTCAAAAAGCACCCATGAGAAGGCAGCAGGTTCTGGTGAGTGGTGAGGAGTTTGCCCCCTTCCTTTATTCTTTGCAACTTTTATGAAGATGGCCTTGGAAGAAGTCTGTCTTCTAGTGTTGCTGTCCTGACATGCCATTTCCCTTAGATCTGGGAGTCAGATGACCCACTTAGGAGGTTTCAAGGGGACAGAAGTCATGTGATGCTTTTAGCAGCTTTATTTATGTGACAGTTCCCTTCCTGAATGAGGGAGAGGACCACTGAGGAATGAGCCCCTTGTTTAGCTACAGGAAAGCAGTGTCGTTAGAAAGTGTCTGGGGCTGGTGTGGCTCAGTGGATGAGTGCCTGTCCACATACTTGGAACCTTGGTTTTGGTCTCCAGAACTGCACAAAACAAACATACAGGGCTGGGAGATGGCTCAGTTGGCACAGTGCTTGCTGTGAAGGCATAAGGACCTGAACTCAGTCCCTAGCACTGATGTAAAAAGTTGGGCATGGCTAGCTGGGCATTGGTGGCACACATCTTTAATTCCCAGCACTCGGGAGGCAGAGGCAGGTGGATCTCTGTGAGTTTGAAGCCAGCCTGATCTACAGAGCAAGTTCTAGGACAGGCTCCAAAGCAATACAGAGAAACTCTGCCTCGAAAAACAAAACAAAAACAAAAAGCTGGGCATGGTGGTGTGCACTCATAATCCCAGCTCTAGGGAGGCAGACAGGAGGATCCCCAGAACTCACCAGTCATCCAGCCTAATGGAATTGGTAGGTCCCAGTGAAAGAGTCTGTCTCAAAAACCAAGGTGAACAGCTATGAGAGATGACATCTGAGCTTGATCTCTGTCTTCCCCATGCATGAGCTGGCATACCCGCACATACACATGCTTGCGCACACACAATACATAAAATAAATTAATATGAACATATGAAAATTTCACTGTCTTGGTTACTTTTCTATTGCTATGAAGAGATACCATGACCACGGCAATTTACAGAAGAAAGTGTTTAATTGGGGCTTACAGTTTCAGAGGGTTAGAGTTCATGACCATCATGGCAGGAAGCATGGCAGCAGTCAGGCAAACATGGCACAGGAGCAGTACCTGAGAGCTCATATCTGATTCACAAGCAAGAGGCAGAGAAAGAGCTAATTAAGGATGGTGTGGTCTTTTGAAACCTCGAAGCTCACTCCAGGGATACACATCCTTCAACAAGGCAATTGAACTTGAAAGACCCCCGGAGGCTCAGGCCCCCAGGATCTCAGCCCAGGACTGAGGCCACCCCAATCACCAGGTGGAGGCAAAAACTTGATGCAAACAGCAAGAGGTTTTATTACAGTTGTTTAACGAGCTAACCCCATCTTGGCTCGGGCCTTTCATCCAACAACCATGGCAGATGGCTAGGAAAGACACTGCAAAGCCACGGCATAGAGATCTTTATAGGGCAGCATAAGGGGAGTGTCTAGGGGTACATATAGGCTCACGATTGGTGTGCCTCCAGGCTTGGAGGGTTTGCCCTGTGTTGATTGGTCAACTGGTTGTTATGGCCCATGGGCCCTCCCAGGGTGGTTGCTATACTCTGCTCATTATTGCTATGCACTTATCCGTAAAGCACACCCAGAGCCATAAAGCATAGCGCCACCAGCTAACTTCTGATTGGTTCCTTGCCACGAGGCAGGCATCTGACCTCCTAGTGACCAAGGCAAGGTCAGGCAAGCACGTGTTAGACTGTTATAGCTTCCGAAATGGGGAGCTGGTCCCTTCAAACCCTTCCCAAACAGTTCTACTAACTAGGAACCAAGTACTTAAACATATGAGCTTAAGGAGGCAATTCTGTTTCAAAGCACCACAATGATGCTGTCCAGAAATTGTTCTGTAAGATGACAGACTCTCTTAAGGGCTTCTGTCTGAGAGGTCACCAGATATCTAGATCCTCTATTCCAGTTCTTTAGAAACACTCACCTGTTAGCCTACACCATATGGACCTAAACTGCCCTCTCCCCACCCGGGAACCCAGGACTTTCTGCACACTAAAGCAAGTTTTCTACCACCAAGTCCCACTGCAGCTTCATTGTCCTTTAAACATCACATTGAGCAGGGCCGTGGTGGCACACATCTTTATTCCAGCACTTGGGAGGCAGAGGCAGGCAGCTCTCAGTGAGTTCAAGGTCAGCCTGGTTTATAAAGTGAGTTCCAGTGTCTCTTGCCTCCAGCTACCACACCCTGAGGGTAGGGGCAAAATGGTGCAGACTCTGGGAGCCAGGTGTAAAAGCTGACTTCATTTATTGAGGGTATGGGCAAGCCTTTTATACCACCTCCTGGGACCCAGGGGTGGTGCCAAGCTGGAATGCTGTGCTGTCTATTCTCTTGCCTGGCCCAGGTCATCATGACTGGCCCAGGTCAACCTCCAGGCAGACTTCAGGTTGGCTTAAGAGGAAGTTGTGAATGTGCATGCTTGGCTGGCCTCTAGCCAGCTGTTAGCCTCCTCCTATATATATCCACCCCTTTTTAATTATTTTTATGAAGGGAACTTAGTGGAGTCATGGAGCTATTGCTCCAGTCTTGTTGACCCCACCTCAGGGGCACCCAGCAATTGGACTGTACCTGTCTTAGGTTAGCTTGCCGAACAAGACCTTACTCACCATTGACTACTAGACCTTTAAGAGTGTTTTCCCTGGAAAGCATTCCCAGTGGAAAGAGGGCCAGCCAAATGGAGGCCTCTTAGATCTCCATGCATCATGCTTGGCTGGCCTCGGGGCAACTGTTAGCCTCCTTCTACATTATAGAACAGCCAGAACTATTAGACAGAGAAATCCTGTCTTGAGAGAAAGAAAGAAAAAGAAAGAAAGAAAGAAAGAAAGAAAGAAAGTAAGTAAGAAAGTCTCATTGAAAGAAAAAATAAAAAGAATATCTTTTGGGTCTGGAGAGATGGCTCAGTGGTTAAGAGTGCTTGCTGCTCTTGTAGACTACCTGAGTTTGGTTCCCAGCACCCATGTTAGGTGGCCCACAATTGCCTGTAACTTCAGTTCCAGGAGATCAGTGGGAATAGCCATCTGTCCTTGTCATTCCTGAATGTTACAGCTGATAATTTTCAGAACTATAAATTAAGCATGCCTTGTACTGTTTTACATAATGGGGAAACAGCAATAATGATGAAAGCCAAGCAATAATGAAATAACTCATGGGTTCACAGAGATATAGAGAAGGTAGGATTCAAATGGCAGTTCGGGCCTATGGCCCACCCTCATCCTCTCTGCCTGCTGCCTCTACTATATCAGTCAGTTCTGACTCCATTTCTACACACTCGGACTTATATGAAACCTTTTTGCCATTCTAGAGTACCCTCACCCTCCCCTTTTTTGAGACAGGGTTTCTCAATGTAGCCCTGACCATCCTGTAGACTGGGCGGGTCTTGAATTCATAGAGATCCACCCTCTTCTACCTCCTAAGTGCTGGAATTAAAGGTGTGCACTACCACCATCTGGCTCCCTTTTTCCATTCTAAATAGCCTGGGGGGACATGGACATCTCAGGCCCTCTCTTTACAGTGCCAAGAGGAAGGCCTTGACAGAGCATCTCAGGGCCCTGGGCTATGAATCTGTGCTGGGAGCACAGCATCCTCCTGAAAGCCCAGCAGGGGGCGCCCACGAGTACTTGCTCGATTTCTCTAGGCAGTAAGCCAGCCTCACTGACCCCAAGCAACACAAACCAACCAACCTACAGAAGGGCTTCCTCCATCGGATTAACTGCCAGCTAGCCAGGGTTCCTTGACGGTCCTTTGTGAAGGTGACTTGGGGCTTAAATAGGACAGTTGCTCACAGGGTGCACTGACCAGCAGACCTTGTCTCGTCTGCTCCTGGCCGTGTGGGATTTTGCAGCTGCCTCTTCTCTGCAGCACCAATCTCCCAGGACCACCTGGGACTAAACAAAATACCTAGCTGTCCAGCAGGATGCCTGGACATCAAGCACAAGCACAAGTGTTTCTTTCAAATCCTAGAGGGAAGAAGGAATGGGGAGAAAGCCGCCTCTCTCTCCTGCAACTGTGGGCCACACGCAGTTGCTGGAAAGTTGTTTATGCCCAAGTCTCTCCCTTCCCGGTATGGGCAGGTTTGCACTGCCCAGAGTCTTTACTTGCCTGAGGCTCCTTTCCACCCAGGATGCTGAGGGTCCCTGGACTCCTCATAGGACTATCCCTATTCTATATGGCCACTCACTGCTGGGAGGCAACAGCAAAGGTTAGTGTTTGTTTGCTTGTTTATTTGTTTGTTTATTTATCTGGAATAGGCCATGCCTGCCATTGTAGGTATATGACCGCCAGAGGAGGGCTTTCAGGGATCAGTGCTTTTCCTTCCACCTTCTGAGTCTGTCTGGAGGTTGAACATATGTAGTCTTGCTGGGTGGCAGGCGTCTTTACCCACAGAGCAATCCTCAGGGAAAGGCAGGCTCCCTTATGTCCAGCAGCAGAGGAAACTGAGTCGTCGTGTGGGCATAGCTGTGAAGGTGTTTCTGGGGAGGAGTAAGTAAAGTGGGAAGTTCCCAAGACCGGCTGGCTGGGCTTCTGCAGGAGAGCACATAACAGGTCAGTGCCCAATCCCTTCCCTCCCAGGTTCCTCCTGGAGTCCTGCCGGCCTTGCCCTCGGGGCAAGTTTTATCTTGCCCAGCCATTCCTCCAAGAGCTTGTGGTAGACCATTCCTGGGAGCTTTTTGTCCACAGCTGGCCCTTTGCCTGGTTCTAAGAGAGATTTTCCAGGCCCCTGAGAGTGGTTCAGGAAATACTTGAAAATGGGCATTTTCAGAAACAGAAGTCCTAGATCAGAAGAGAGCAGTGGAGCTAGGAATACAGCTCTATTGAGTGTATGAACTGACGATCCTAGGAGAGGAGGGAGGGAGGGAGGGAGGATGGGAGGGAGATAGGGAGGGAGGGGGAGGACAGAAGGCAGGCAGGGAGGGAGGAAGGCAGGGAGAGAGACAGGGAGAGCTACACTCTTGTCAAAGATTCTATGAGGCCAAATGCTTGGATTGAGAGATTTCAGGGATTAAAATGTTTCCAATCAGAGCCAAAGAATCAGGCTATTTTTAGTTCCTTTGAAAGCCACCAACAGCCCATCCCTATGTCTGACCTAGTTGAATGAAAAAAAGAAATAAGGAAAAGGAAAATGACTGGTCCTGGGTTTTGGCACCAGATGAATGAAAAAAAAAAAAAAAAAAAAAAAAGGAAGGACATGACTGCTCCTAAGTGTGGTGGAGGAGAGAGTCTATTATAGATTTGTGGGAGAGCAGAGCCAGAGGCAGGGACATCTGGGAGAGTCCAGAGTGGATATGGCCAGACTGAGCTGGTCCATGTGGGAAGAGGGGGAGGGGAAGAGAGAAGGGAGAGAGGAGAACCAGGCACAGCAGCCAGAAGGCCAAAGGTACTAAGAGAGCAGGTAACCAGAATGGTTGGATTATAGAGGAAAGGGCAGCCCAGCCACCTGGGCTGGAGAGTTCAGGATGGGATGGGGTATACCAGCCAGGAGGATCCTGTAGCAGGTTTGGACTGGGGGATACAGGGAGAACCTGGTGGCCAGTGTCCACTTTGATATGTTAAATAGGCACCTCAGCCATTTGTCCTGGGTTTGAAACCTAACAGTAATATTGTTGTGGCTTTTGTATTCACAGCAGACTACTAGCTCTCCAGTAATCCAAACACAAGAAGGCCATCACATAGCATCTGAAACCTATAGCAAGAGTGTTTTTGTTACTTTTCTATAGCTGTGATAAAACACCATGACCAAGGCAATTTATAGAAGAAAAGATTTATTTGGGATTTACAGTTCTAGAGGGTAAGAGTCCATCCAAATCACAGCAGGGAAACATGGGAGCAGGCTGCCATGGCAACTGAAAATGGAAGCTGAAAACTGAGGACTTACATCTTGAACGACAAAGCAAGAAGTCAAGAGTCAAAGCCTGCCTTCAGAAACATACTTCCTCCAATAAGACCACACCCCCTAAGCCTCCTCAAAAAGTGTCACCAACTAGGGAATCAAGTAGTCAAATTCATGAGAATATGGAGGACATTTCTTCAAAACCACTGCACAGAGACTTCCCTGCTTTACTGTACCCCACATATCTGTGTCCCCCATCAATGTATTTGGCAAACACTTTATGATTTTCTATGTTTTGTAACTAATAAAATCTTATATAATGCCTTTCACAGTGGAGCATGAAATTTTGGGGAAATGAATCTGCATTCCTGGGCCATGCTCACTTATATTTGGCTTTAGAATAAACACTCTGTTATCCACTTTGAAGGCAGGATTGTGTTTTCCCACCAAATGCCTGGCATACAGGAAGTCCTGGGACCTATCCCTAGTACTGCACAAACCAGATGTGGTGGTGCTTGTCTGCAATCCCAGCACTTGGGAGGCAGAAGCAGGTGAATGAGAAGTTCAAAGTCATTCTTGGCTACATAGTGAGTTTGAGGCTTGCCTGGGCTTCATGAGACCCCTATCAAAGCAAGAAAAGAAGAAAGAGAGGAACCACAGAAAGGAATATTTGACAAGTGGCTCTTGGTGGCCACCCCTTCCAGATCCCTTAGCATCTCACAGTGCTGTATCAATATTCTGGGACGTCAGGTCAGTCAAGAGGCAACACGCTAGGGTCCCTCTTCACCATGTCCAAGCTGCTTTAGGGGACCCCTCCTCTAGGCAAATGGGAGTTAAAAGGCAGTGCAGGAGGAAGCTGGCTAGGATGGAGTCTTGGTTCTCTGGGTGGGAATGTTAAAGTTGCCCAGATAGAAATGGAAGGGGTGGGGGATGGAGGGAGGAAGGAGATAGAAAAAAAGAAAGAAAGAAAAAGGGAAAGAGAAATAAGTCCAAAAATATGAACTATACAGAGGAGAAAATATGTTACATCCCAAATGACCACACCTGTGCAAATGTTTCAAAATCAAAGCCTGGGTTTTCCTGTAGCAAGCACACTCAAAGACAGCAGCAATCTGTTAGAGCTTCTTCCGGCTTCCGAAAAAGCTTTAATCACATCAGTGGAGATGCACAGAGCCCTCTTTCAGCAAAACTGACTGGAGAAGCTGCATATTTTGCCCCAGGCCAGGCAGACAAGGAGAGTATCTTGGCACTTGCCCACTGACCACTTTATTCCCTCCCCTACCACCAGCCTCACAGAGTCTGAGGTGCCAGGTCACCAAACTTCTCCTGAAGAAAATCTGAGAACTGGAGCAGGAGGCCAGGTGTACTGCAAACACAGCTGCCTCTGTCCGTGGCCTTTCCACAGATGGTGGTGTCTGCCAGCCCACCCTTGAAGGCGGCTCTTTCTCCTGACCGAAGCAGCCACTTCCTGTATCGAGTAAGGATGGAAGGCAGCCATCTCTAAGCTGGCTCCACTTGAATAGATCACAGTGTGAAAACATAGCTGGCCCTACCCCTATTCTAGCCATTGGCTGGGACAGAGTCCTTGTGGTAGTTATTTTCCCTATTAATGTGACCAAATACTTGACAAAAAGCAACGTAAGGGAAAAAAGGTTTGTTTTAGCTCTCGGATTCTGGCTATGTAACCTATCATGGTAGCAGGGGCATGAGGCATCTGGTCACTTGGAGTCTTTAGTCAGGACGCAGAGAGAGATGGATGCTGGTGTTCAGCTTGCTTTTCTTCTTTTATTCATTCGGGGACTCCAGCCCACGGTGTCACCTATTATATTCACAGTGGATCTTCCTCAGCAAGCTTTTCTGGAGACAACTTCACAGACATAACCAGGAGGTATGTTTCCATCCACACTGATGCTGGTTGGTGGAATCCTCACTGTTTACACAGGGTCTTCTCTCTGCAATGTCCAAGTTCCTCTTCAGAGAAGGACACCGGTCTTTCTTCCCCTTGATAGCTTCCTGAAAGATCCTGTCTCCAAATGCTGTTTCGTATTGAAGAAATGGGTGACAGCTTCAGTAGGAATAGAATAGGAATAGAATTCCTACTGAAGGGGGAGATAGAATTCCAACCCCTGACTTCAGGAAAGTTGGAACTTTCTTTTGACTTTCGCCCTTTCTAATATGAAGAATGCCTTTGAGTGCTGAAAACAAAAGCCCATTTGAGCAGCTGGGGACCCAAAGCTGGGAGGCCTTCCATCTGTTCTGTGGGAACCAGCTATCATAGGCATCAGATGAGGTCCGAGTAGATGACTTAGTTGGTAAAGTGCTTGCTGTGCAGACATGAGAACCTGAGTTCAAACCCCAGACCCCATATAACAAGATGGGCATGGTAGTGCATGTTTGTAAGGCCTGCACTTGGGGGACAGAGGCAGGAGAAGCCCTGGAGCTCGCTGCCTGGCCAACCTAGCTAAAGTGGTTAGCTCCAGGTTCATTGAGGGGACCCGGAAGGTGGACAATGACCCTAGAAGACACCTGATCATGATCTTTGGCCTCCACACACAAATACGCAAACACACAGAGACATACCGAGACACACAGACATAGACATCACACCATGGAGTTTACCAGGAGATGCATTTTCTCATGTGATGCTCATCTCAAGGCCTCGTATGACATTCAAGAATGAATGTATAGAAACAATGACCAAAGAGAAAATGGGTTCCCTAAGCACTTAAGGCCTCTGCAGACAGAAAGCCTGGAAAAGCTACCTGATGGGCTCCGGGCTCAAAGTTACAGATTATGGGTCTGAATGAATATCTGTCTGTGAGTGGCAGGGTCTCCCATTCATAACCTTTTGTTTTGGTTTGGTTTGGGGTTTTGGTTTTGTTTTTTTGTTTTTTGTTTTGTTTTGTTTTGTTTTGTTTTTGAGACAGGGTTTCTCTGTGTAGCTCTGGCTATTTTGGAAGTCACTCTATAGACCAGGCTAACCTCAAACTCAGAGATCCACCTACCTCTGCCTCCCTAGAGATGGGGTTAAAAGTGTGCACCACCACCTCATGGCTCATTTTTTCTCCTTCTTGCTGATACTTCTCTATTCAGGCTCGTAAAAGGCCAGGAACGAAGGCTTTGTGTGAAGATCACATAGCATAGGGTCAAGAGAATTCATTACATGTGAAATTTCCTCCTTTCCTCTCTCCCTTCTCCCTCTCTCTTTTCCTTCATTTTTCTGTCTTAGTTACTGATCTATTGCTGTGAAGAGACTTATCAAAGAAAACATTTAGTTGAGGGGCTGGCTTATAGTTCAGAGACTTAGTCCATTATCATCCTGACAGGCAGCATGGTGGCAGGCAGACAGGCATGGTGCTGGAAAGGTGCTGAGAGCTACATCCCAGCAGGCAGCAGACACTGATAGACACCTGGCATAGTATCAGTTCTTAAAACCTCAAAGCCCACAACAGTGACACACCTCCTCCAGCAAGGCCACATCTCCTAATCCTTCCCAAACAGCTCCACTCCTGGTGACTAAGCATTCAAATATATAAGCCTGGCAGTGGTGGTGCACACCTCCCAGCACTCAGGAGAGGCAGAGGCAAGTGGATCTCTGTGAGTTCAAGGTCAGCCTGGTCTACAGAGCAAGTTCAGTATAGCCAAGGCTAAACAGAGAAACCCTGTCTTGAAAAAAAAAAACCAAATAAATTAATAAAATTATCTAAATATAATAATTATTTTTATTTATTTATATATTATTACATATAAATAGTTATATGTTATATAAATAAATACTGTATATTATATTGTATATTTATATATTAATAAGATTTAACATATTATATATGAGTCTATAGGCCCATTCTCATTCAAACCACTATACCCTTGTCTCTTCCTTCTCTTTCCCTTCCTCTCTCTTTTTAAACAGGGTCTCCTGTATACAAGGCTGACCTTGACCTTGACCCCCCCAATGTAACAAAGGATGACCTTGAGCCTCTGATTCTCCTGGACTTACCCAGTACTGGAATTATAAACCCATACCCATTTTAAGTGATACTGGAACTTGAGCCCAGGACTGTGTGCATGCCAGGAAAGCACCCAATCAGCTGAACTATGTCCCCAGCCTGAAAATTAATTCATTCTCCCACTCCTTCTCCTGCTGGAGATTGAACCCTGGGTTTCTTTTGTTTGTTTGTTTGTTTTTGTTTTTGTAGTCTTTATATTTTATCTATTTTTTATTTTTTATTATTTTAAATCACTCATATTTACGTATCTATCCCCCCATTCCCTCACCCTCCCCTCCTCCCATGTTCTCCACCTAACCCATCCCAACCCCCTCCCCAGTCCTCTCCAGGGATAGTGAGGCTCTCTACCAAGGACCTTCAAAGTCTGTCATATTGTTTGGGGGAGGGTCTAGATCCTCCTTGCTGTATCTGGGCTGCAATAGTATCCCTCCATAGGGAATGGACTCTCAAAGTCCATTTGTCCTCTGGGGATAAAGACTGGCTCCGCTGTCAGAGGACCCATAGACTGTCTTGGGTTCCTAGCTGGTACCACATTCAGAGGGTTTGGTTTGGTCCAATGCTGTTTCCCCAGCTTTATGACTAGGGTCTCCATTCTATCAGTAGGTCAGGTCCACTGTTTCTGCAGGTCTCTCCATCCCTGTCTTGGCTCCTTTGCTCAACCCTCCTCCCTCTCCACAACTGAATTCCAGTAGTATGGTTCAGTTCTTAGCTATGGGTGTCTGTTTCTGCTTCGAACAGCAACTGGATGAAGGCTCTCCTTCCTCTCCCTGTCCCCGGGTTCCAATTTGGTCAGGGGTTCTTGTCCCCATCCCCTTCGAGAGAGACTATGCAATCTTCTCTTGGGTTCCTCCTTGTTTCCTAGCTCCTCTGGCAGTGTGGGATGTAGGCTAATGATCCTTTGCTCTATGTCTAAAAATCAAAAATGAGTGAGTACATACCATGTTTATCTTTTTGTGATTGGGTTACCTCACTGAGGATGGTTTCTTATAGTTCCATCCATTTGCCTGCAAATTTCAAGATTCCATTTTTTTTTTCCGATGAGTAGTACTCCATTGTGTAAATATACTACATTTTCTCTATCCATTCTTCAGTTGAGGGGCATCTAGGTTGTTTCCAGGTTCTGGCTCTTACAAATAATGCTGCTTTGAACATAGTTGAACATATGTCCTTATTGTATAAGTGTGCATTCTTTGGGTATATGCCCAAGAGAGGGATTGCTGGATCTTGAGGTAGACTGATTCCCATTTTCCTGAGAAACCGCCATTACTGATTTCCAAAGTGGCTGTACAAGTTTGCATTCCCACCAGCAATGGAGGAGAGTTCCTCTTTCTCCACATCCTCTCCAGCATAGATTTTCATTGGCGTTATTGATTTTAGCCATTCTGACAGGAGTAAGATGGTATCTCAGAGTGGTTTTGAGCTGCATTTCCCTGATGGCCAAGGATGTTGAGCATTTTCTCAAGTGTATTTCAGCCATTTTGGATTCCTCTGTTGAGAATTCTCTATTAAGTTCTGCACTCCATCTTTTAATTGTGTTGTTTGGTGTTTTGATAGCTAGCTTCTTGAGTTCATTGTATATTTTGGTAATCAGCCCTTTGTCAGATGTGGGGTTGGTGAATATCTTTTCCCATTCTGTGGACTGGCGTTTTGTCTTGCTGACTGTCCTTTGCTTTACAGAAGCTTCTCAGTGTCAGGAGGTCCCATTTATTATCGATCTCAATGTTTGAGCTACTGGTGTTATGTTCAGAAAGTGATCTCCTGTGCCAATTTGTTCAAGGGTGCCACCTACCTTCTCTTCTAGAAGGTTCAGTGTGGCTGAATTTATGTTGAGGTCTTTGATCCATTTGGATTTAAGCTTAGTGCCTGTCGATAGATATGGATCAATCTGCAATCTTCTACATGTCCGAATCCAGTTATGCCAGCACCATTTGTTGAAGATGCTTCCTTTCTTCCATTGTATAAATTTAGCTTCTTTGTCAAAAATCAGGTGTTCATAGATGTGTGGGTTAATATCAGGGTTTTCAATTTGATTCCATTGGTCAACCTGTCTATTTTTGTGTCAATACCAAGCTGTTTTCAGGACTATGACTCTATAATAGAGCTTGAAGTCAGGGATGGTGATGCCTCCGGAAGCTCTTTTATTGTATAGGGTTGTTTTGGCTATTCTGGTTTTTTTGTTTTGTTTTGTTTTTCCATATGAAGTTGAATACTGTTCTTTCAAGGTCTGTGAAGAATTGTGTTGGGATTTTGATGGGGATTGCATTGAATCTGTAGATTGCTTTTGGCAAGATTGCCATTTTTACTATGTTGATCCTACCTATCCAAGAGCATGGGAGATCTTTCCATTTTCTGATATATTCTTTAATTTCTTTTTTTAAAGACTCAAAGTTCTTACTATGCAGGTCTTTCTTGTTTTTTGGTTAGTGTTACCCCAGGATATTTTATTTTGTTAGTTGCATTGTAAAGGGTGATGTTTCTCTTATTTCTTTCTCAGCACATTCATCTTCTGTATATAGTAGGGCTACTGATATTTTGAGTTAATCTTGTATCCTTCCACTTTGCTGAAGATGTTTATCAGCTGTAGGAGTTTCCTGGTAGAGTTTTTCTGGTCACTTACATAAACTATCATATCATCTGCAAATAGTGAAAGTTTGACTTCTTCCTTTCCAATTTGTATCCCCTTGATCTCCTTTTGTTGTCTTATTGCTCTAGCTAGGACTTCAAGTACCATATTGAAGAGATATGGAGAGAGTGGACAGCCTTGTCCTGATTTTAGAGGAATAGCCTTGAGTTTCTCTCCATTTAGTTTGATGTTGGCTGTTGGTTTGCTGTATATTGCTTTTATCATGTTTATGTATGTTCCTGTTATTCCTGATCTCTCCAAGACCTTTATCATGAAGAGATGTTCGATTGTGTTAAAGGCTTTTTCAGCATCTAGCGAGATGATCATGTGGTTTTTCTTTTTCAGTCTGTTTACATGGTGGATTACATTGATGGATTTTCCTGTTGAACCATCCCTGCATTCCTGGGATAAAGCCAACTTGATCATGGTGGATGATTTCTCTGATGTGTTTTTTTATTCAATTTGCCAGTATTTTGTTGAATATTTTTGCATCGGTGTTCATGAGGGATATTGGTCTGTTTTTTTTGTTTTGTCTTTGTGTGGCTTGGGTACCAAGGTAATTGTAGCCTCATAAAAAGAGCTTGGCAATGTCCCTTCTGCTGCTATTGTGTGGAACAATTTGAGGAGTACTGGTATTAGCTCTCCTTTGAATTTCTGGTAGGATTCTGCAGGAAATCCATCTAGCCCTGGGCTTTTGTTGGTTAGTAGATTTTTTGATGACTGTTTCTATTTCATTAGGGGTTATAGGTCTGTTTAACTTGCTTATCTGTTCTTGATTTAATTTTGGTAAGTGATATATATCCAGAAAATTTCCATTTCCTTTAGATTTTTGAATTTTGTGGAGTACAGGTTTTCAAAGTATGACCTGATGATTCTCTGGATTTCTTCAGTGTCTGTTGTTATGTCCCCCTTCTCATTTCTGATTTTGTTAATTAGCATGCTCTTTCTCTGCCTTTTGGTTAGTTTGGATAAAGGCTTGTCTATCTTGTTGACTTTCTCAAAGACCCAATTCTTTGTTTCATTGAGTCTTTGTAGTGTTTTCCTAGTTTCTACTTTATTGATTTCAGCCCTCAGTTTGATTATTTCCTGGTGCCTACTCCTCCGGGGAGAGCTTGCTTCCTTTTGTTCTAGAGCTTTCTGTTGTGCTGTCAATTCTCTGGTGTGACTATTCTCCAGTTTCTTCATGTGGGCATTTAGTGCTATGAACTTTCCTCTTAGCACTGCTTTCAAAGTGTCCCATATGTTGAGTCTTCATTCTCATTGAATTCTAGGAGGTCTTTAATTTCTTTTTTTATTTCTTCCTTGACCCAGGAATGGTGCAATTGAGCATTATTTCTGGGTTTCTCACATACTACATGAGTCCTCTACTGACCTGCATTCCCAGACTTCCGTTTGCTATTACATTTTGAGATGGGGGCTCACTAAGTTGGGTAGGCTGGCCCTGAACTTACAATTCTTCTATCTCAGCTTCCCAAGTAACTGAGGTGACAGGTATTCACCACTGGGCCAGCTCTAACTTCTTTTTGTTGAGCTCTATAAATATTGAATCTATTTTGTTCTCAAAGACTTAAAACAAAACAAAGAACTTTTTAGGGACTAGAAAGATGGTTCAGAAGTTAAGAGCATTCACTGTTCTTGCAGAGGATCTGGGTTCAGTTCCAAGCACCCACATGGTTGCTGACACCATTTGTAACACAGTTCTAGGTGATAAACAATCTCTTCTGACCTCTGAGGGGACTAGGCATGCAGGTGGCTCATATACTTACATGCAGGCAAAGACTCATATACATAAAATAAAAATATAGAAATCTTTTAAAAAACAAACAACTTCAGTCATCAGATTAGAGTTGCAAAACCTTTATCTTTGCAGAATCTTCCTCACTGGGGCTCACCACTAATGACGCCATGTTTTTGGCAAAAGCTAAATGATGCTAAGTGGCTGGACTGTCAGCTGTGCACAGTAGCTTATGCCTATAACACCAGCACTCAGAAAGGCTGTTGAATAGGAAGACTTAAGTTAAATGCCAGCCTGGACTGCCTGCTAAGACCCCATCTAAATTAAATACATGAATAAATAAATCTAAACTAAGTGAAAGAAGGCAACTTCCAAAGGCATCTGCTGCAAGATCCTGCTTCTGTGAAATATCTAGGCAAAGGTAGGGGGATGGGCAGTGATTTGATGATCTGGGGTTGAAGAAGGATAAGAGTAACCACAGATGGATGAGAGATGTCTTCCAGGGAAGGTGGAGTATTCTCAAGTTGAATCGCAGAGGTGCTTGCAAAAGCATACTAAAAGCCATTCAACTGTACACTGGAATAGTGTATAATCTATGCCTGATGTTGTCAACTACCAATGACCTAGTGGCTTATGAGCAACAGAAATTTGTTTCTTGTGGCCCTAGAAAAAGAACCCTGAGTCTAGGGTGTAGCTCCTAAGAGGATCCATCCTAGGTACAAGCTGTTAACATCTTGCTGTGTAGTTACAAGGCAGTGAGAGAATGAGTTAATGCTCTGCCTTCTCCTACAGGCTCTAGACCAGTGGTTCCCAACCTTCCTGATGCTGCAACTTTGTAATGCTGTAATGCTGCTGCTATTATGAATCATAATGTAAATCTCTGTGTTTTCCGATGGTCTTAGATGACCCTTGAGAAAGGGTTGTTTGAACTCCCAAAGGGGTCACGACCCACAGGTTGAGAACCGCTGCTCTAATCCAACCCTTGGTGAATCCATCCTAATGACCCCCCCCCCAATAGTCCTATCTGCCAAGAATATCACTTTAGGTATTATAGCATCTGGAGCTAGAGAGATAGGACTGCTTGCTTTTTTTCCAGATGACCTGATGTGGTTTGAAGGAAAATGGCCCTCATAGGTTCATATATTTGAATGTTTAGTCCCTAGTTGGTGGAACTAATTTCAAAAGGATTAGGTGTGGTCTTGTTGGAGAAAGTGTGTTACTGGGGAATAGGCTTTGAAGTTTCAAAAGCCATGCCAGGTTCACTCTCTTTTTTCCTTCCAACTGCTTCTGGATCAGATGTGAGCACACAGCTACTTCGCCACCACTGTGCCTGCCGCCACACACCACGCCATGATGGCCCTAGACTCACCCTCTGAAATTGCAAACAAGGTCCCAATTAAATGTTTACCTTTGTAAGTTGCCTTGGTTGGGGTGTCTCTTTACAGCAACAGAACAATGACGAAGACATTGGAGTTCAGTTCCCAGCACCCACATCAGACATCTTCAGTAACTCAGGGAACCTGTTGCCCTCTTCTGGCCTCTTCGGATACCAGCAACACATGGCATACACTCACATACACAGGAATAAAAATATGAATAAGACCTTTAAGAAAGATATCAGTGTGTGAATTGGGAATGGAGCAGAAACTTTCCATCTGTGACACCATCTAAAGCTGTTCTCTTAAAATCTTCATGAGATTTCCCCAATGTGACTATGTTCAGAGGGGTCACATTTCAGAAGCTGCTATCTCCAGGAATTAGAGATATATTCAACTCACAGCTGGACTACCCAAGGCACAGATATGTAAGTAGGTAATGGGCTGAAAGCCTGTCCTGTGGTTAGGAAGCCAAGAATGCCACTTTTACCTGTCTCAAAATAGTAGTAATAGTAATAGTAATAGTAATAGTAATAGTAATAGTAATAGTAATAAAAATAATAATAAAAATGAAGAAGAAGAAGAAGAAGAAGAAGAAGAAGAAGAAGAAGAAGAAGAAGAAGAAGAAGAAGAAGAGAGAAAGTTAATTTCATTTAAAAAGTCCCTGAGATTCCATTTGCACATTTGCGCTTAGAATTTAGACATTCTCCACTTTTACCTGATTCCTGTAGAGAAATAAACCTACTTCCTGTATATATGTATTGAGATGTATTGAGAGCATTGTGTTCATTAGCTCTCCAGTTTTGTTCTGCCAACATGGTTTGTGCAATTGTGTTACTTGTTGGGAATACAAGGCAAGCATCAGCCAGCACTCTCACCTCCTGTGGAAAGATGTTGGTTCCTGCTCACACTTGTCCTCCACTTTGTGGTATTATTTGTTGTTTTTTTTTTCCCACAGGGTTTCTCTGTGCTGTGCGTAGCTCTGGCTGTCCTGGAACTGGTTCTGTAGACCAGGCTGGCTTTGAATCCAGAGATTCATCTGCCTTTGCCTCCTGAGTGCTAGGATTAAAGTTGTGCTCCACCACACCTGGCATACCCTGTGAAACCTTCAGCCCTGATTGGTGCTTGAAGAAGGAGGGACTCGTGCTGGCTAGCCCAAACCACAGATTGTCTATGTAATGAATAGGTATTTCTGGATGTACACTTTCTCCTGCAGATGGCAGGCCATGTCTTAAGACCAGAACAGGACGCTACCCAACCAGAGATTTACTTTCTCTTTAGAACCTGAGTCCAGACACAGCATAGTCTGCCTAGAGGATGAAAGTGGCTGTGACTGACAGATCTTATTTTCAGCTCAGAATAAGGGTTAACACTGTGGGAAGGGTGGAGGACATGACGGTTAGTATATGGTTATGGAAGGTTTTGGGAATGAAGATAGCTCTTGGGCTACCAGAAGCCCCAGTTAACAATGGCAAGCATGTAGGAGAGGGTAGAAGATTCTAGAAGAACATGGAACCTTCAATCCCAGCAAAGGGGGTGTGTTGACTGTCCACCCCAGGCATTTCTTTATGTGTGAATGACGGCCCTTATGTAAAACTTCTGGGTGTGAGATTGCTTGTTTATTGTGTTTTTTCTTATATAGCACCCATCCAATGCCCTCTTCTGGCCTCCATGGGCCCCTGAACAAATGACATACATATACATACAATAATAAAAATAAGTTTTTCGCCAGGCAGTTGTGGCATTCATCTTTAATCCCAGCATTCGGCAGGCAGAGGCAGGTAGATTTTTGAGTTCGAGGCCAGCCTGGTCTATAGAGTGAGTTCCAGAACAGCTAGGGCTGTTCAAACCCTGTCTCAAAAATAACCAATATCTTTTTATCCTTTTTAAACCACAGACAGGGAAAGAGCTGAGGTGTCCAGAATTCCCCAGTTGTACTTAAAAGTCATGAAAATTGAAATCTTACCTAAATACTACTAACAGAATGACTTAGCTTTAAAATACAGATTTGAAAATAGAAGTGAAACTGCTGGGGAACAAAGGGACTAATGAGGGGTAGGGAGGAAGAAGGGGGTAATGGAATATGGGGGTATATGCCCAAATTACATTATGGGTATGCACAAGAATTGTTCAAAAATGTTATAAGTTGTTTTGAAGCAAATTTGGGAGATTCTCTAGTTCTCTTAGATTTCCAAAATGACCATCAAAGTATCAGGACCTCCTGTTATTTAACTTGTTACCCACCCAAATTATCTCTGTGTGACTTCTCAGGTGCTGGGGACCCAGCTCAGGGCCTTCTGGGTGCTTAGTAAGCACTGTTCCGCTGAGCTACACCCCAGGTCATCCTGGTGTGATTGTTAGGATGTGGGGTGCCTTTCTCCCTGCAGATTGGAAATCACCTTTGCTGTGAGTGGCCTATAAGCTCTGTTAATTCTCCAGCCCTTTGGACATCTCCCACATGGAGTAGAGTGACAGTTTCAGCTTGCCTTGGAGGAAGATGACTGGGTCAGCTACTTTTGTGTCGTTGTGACCACAATGCCTGACTGAAATAACTTCATGGCAGAAAGATTTATTTGGGCTCACTAGTTCAAGATGGTTCCAGTCAGTTTCGGGGGGGGGGTGGGCAATGGTTCAGTGTGGTATATGGAGTATAGGTTAGTCATACATGGAGGACCAGGAAGCAGACAAGGCAGGAAATGGGCAGGGATAACACACCCTTTTGAGTCCTCCCCACTCACCTGCTTCTATGAGTAAAGCCCCAACTTCCCAAAGTTTCTAGAACCTTCCCAAATATCAAATGCCACCGGATGGAGACCCAGAGTCCACACATGAGCTTGTGGAGGACACTTCCAATTCAAACCACAGCAGTGGCCCAGGGACAGAATTTTCTTCTTAGTGTTCTCAGGGCTCTCTCCAAGCCTCTTAGGGTTTCATTGCTGTTCACAATGCAAGGGTTCTTGGCCTCTTTGCACCTGTGGGTAAGGCTAAGAGGAGACATTCCAGGCAAACTCCCCTGGGGATTGTGCCTGCCAGAGCCTAGATGCTTCTGTAGTCAGGGTGTCTGGCTCCAGATCTGATTTCCCAGCCTTGTGTCCTCAGACAGCCACATAACTTCACTTATGGGATGTGGATAATAGCATGCACTCCACCTTCTTAGTCATTACCATGATGACCAAATGAGATAATGCATGGAAAGTGCCCCCTTAAAAAAGGCATCAAGAATGAGTGGCTATCTGCATGTAGATAGTACAGGCCATCTTTGCTTTCTTCTTCAAGTTATCTGCAATTGGCACTTAAAAAATAAATGTTTTTTTTTATTAAAATGGCACATGCTTTAAAAGGAATGTTTGTAATAGCAAATACATAGATGTCATTTACAAATCTTTTAGCAGGGTATGATGGCTCACACTTGTAATTCTGAGCAATGGAGACAGGAAATCACTACCACACTGAGGTCAGCTTGCTCAACACAGCAAGTTCTAGGTTAGCTAGGGAAACATAGAGAGACTGTCTGTGAATAAACAATAAATACATAAATGTTTTATTTTATGTTAAGCCCTAATCTTCTTAGTTTTTCTAATAAAACACAAAAAGTTGCCAACTTTATGTGTCCATCTGATGGTGTCAGAATGTCTACCTGAGCACATAGAAAATAGTCAAGCTAGAGACGGGGATGCAGCTCAGTTAGCAAAGTGCTTGTCTAGCATGCAGGAAGCCTGGGTCTGATGCCTAACTCGACTGTGCACAGCTGTAATCCTAACACTGGGGAGGTAGAGGCTAGAAGACCAAAAGTTCAAAGTCATCTTTGGCTGCATAATGACTATGATGTTAGATTAGGATACATGAGACCTTGCAGAGGAAAAAAGGAAGGAAGGAAGGAAGGAGGGAGGGAGGGAAGGAAGGAAGGAAAATTCAAGCTGTGAATTCAGAAAAGGGAAAAATAGAAATGAGACTTCTTGTGGACTAAAAGCCAAGCTACTTCCAGAAAACTTGATTTCCTTTTTTTTTGCAGCACATATCTGCACAAGGCCAGCTGGGTCTTGGTAAGAAGTGAGTTAGCTTTTCCCTGGGTTCATGGAGCATTTGCCCTAATCTCCTCCTCTTCTAGGTAAGATGGGAATTCTATATGCCCCAGCCCTGAGAGCTTTGGCAGTCCCTTAATGGTTCCTTGCTTGGCACCCTAACTGGGTGCAGGTGGGTGTCTGGACTTCCTGTGCTCTTCCAGGCCCTGGCTGTCAGCCCTGCAGATGTCTCTCCCAGCAGGTGCAGCAAAGATGTCTCCAAGCTCTGCTTGGACTCTGGGAGAGTCCCCAGGCAAAAGTCACCACAGATGGTGGGGTGGCCGTTATTTGTTCCTATCCTGTCATGGATCCTAGCCACTTGTTGCTATTTTTTCTTCCATATAAGAGCTTCTGCTTCCTAGGTTTTGTCCAGTTTGAAGAACCAGTCGTCCCATAATGAGCAAAGGTGAATGATCCAAACCATCAGATTCTCAAGTAAAGTCTTCATATTGGTAGCAGCATAGCACATGTAGTTAAGCTACATCCCCAGCTTTCACTAAAGGACATGAGAGGAGGATGCTTTTGCCTTTTGCCTATTTGCCCTTACTCTCACTGGCTAGTTCTTCTATCCTGTTGCTGAACCATTCCTTTGTTAGTATTAGAACCAACTTCTATGTTATTCCAACATAGACTGACAACCAGCAGTTCTCTGAGAACACTCTGGGACTCCAGCACCAGACTGGGACTGCTGAGACATCCAGTATCCTGGATGAAGCAGTCACAGATTCCTGGCCTTTCTGTCAGGAGGCAGCCATGGTATCTCCTAAATCTAATAGCACCCATATCATATATATACAGGTGGTGGTCACCAAAAGCATGCACATAAGGGTTGGTTCTCATGCTGCAAACTTGGCCAGGCCTTATCACTCACGGATTGATCAATAGTTCAGCTGCATTTGATGGCACCAGCCCTGACACCCAGTGATGACAACCCTTTGGTTTTGTTTGTTTGTTTGTTTGTTTGTTTACATCAGCATCTTCATTTTACTGTTCTTTTTTTGCAGATTTTTTAAAATTTGAATTAGAAACAAGATTGTTTTACATGTTAATCCCAGTTCCCTCTCCCTTCCCTCCTCCCCTACCACCCTCCCCAACTAAAACCCTACCTATCTCATAACCTTTCCACTACCCCTGGAGGGTGAGGCCTTCCATAGAGTGGATGACAACCCTTCCATAGAGTGTAATGACACCTAGAAGTCATTCATTACCTGTGGCAGTCATGAGGCAGGTTATAAAGACAGTGTTGTGCCCAAATTCTGAACCCCCAAATCACCAAGAGACCTGATCCAATGCAAAAGCAAGAGTCTTTAATAAATTAAAGAGTTAACTGTTTTAACTCAGGTCCTCCATCTCTTTGACATGGCAGGTGGAGCAAGAAGAACCTGGAGGGACCACAAGGCAGGGAATTTATTGGGGTGGAGCAAGAGGAGTGTTTGGGGTCTTCAACAGTCTCAGGATTGGTGCACTTCCGGGCTTGGGTGACCTGTCTTGTGTTGATTGGTCAACTGGTTGCTATAGCCTACAGGGTAATTGCTATGCTCTGTGTGTTATTGTTACCCTAAGGCACATCCAGAGCCCACCAGCTAATTTCTGATTGGTTCCTTGCTACATGGAGGTATCTGGCTTCCTAGTGACTAGGAAAGTAGGGCAAGGTCAGGAGGTTGGAAACTCGGCACATGTTGCTGAGTCAGAGGCCTATATCTTTCTGGGTCTTTTCTGCAGCCTGTCATGGCTGCTAAAGCAGTGGGCTGGGTAAGGGTCTGGTTCCTTCAACAGGAAAGATCATAGGGACATGGGAAGAGAGAGAGTCCCTGCCCTTGAAGTCTCTCACCAGCTGAGAAGCAAGAATGCCAATACAACTGATGTTTGCTGTGAAGGTTGCTGTTTTAGTTACTGTTCTATTGCTGTGAAGAAACACAAAACCAAGGCAACTCTCATATTTTTATTTTATGTACATTGGTGTTCTACCTGCATGTTTGTCTGTGTGAGGGTGCCAGATGCCTTGGAATTGGAGTTACAGACATCCACAAGCCACCATGTGAGTGCTGGGAATTAAACCTGTGTCCTTTGGAAGAGCAGCCAGTGCTCTTAACTGCTGAGGTATCTCTTCAGTACCCAAGGCAACTTATAAAAGGAAGCATTTAATTGGGGCTTACAGTTTCAGGGGGTGAGTCCATGATCATCATGGCAGGGAGCGCAGCAATAGGCAGGCAGGTGTGATGCTGAGAGCATACATCCTGATCTGCAGGAAGCAGGCTGAGAGAGGGGAGAAACAGAGAAACAGAGGGAGAGGGAGAGGGACAGAGAGAGAGAGAGAGAGAGAGAGAGAGAGAGAGAGAGAGAGAGAGAGAGAGAGAAGCAGACAGACAGACCAGATACTGGGCCTGGTATGAGCTTTTGAAATCTAAATGCCCACCACCACCAGAGACACACCTCCTCCAATAAGGTCACACCTCTCTATCCTTCCTAAACAGTTCTACTGGGAACCAAACATTCAAACATAGGAGTCTATGGAGGCCATTCTGGTTCTAAACACCACAATAGCTGACACACTGGTTTTTTTGGGGGGGATGGGGTGGGGTTCGAAACAGGGTTTCTCTGGCTTTGGAGGCTGTCCTGGAACTAGCTCTTGCAGACCAGGCTGGTCTCAAACACACAGAGATCCTCCTGCCTCTGAGTGCTGGGATTAAAGGCATGTGCCACCACAGCCCCGCCTGACACACTGTTTATATTCCTTTTCTATGTGGCTATTTTATGGTAAAGTAGCAATAAGCCAGGTTTAAGGCCTGATGTATCAGACTTTTCATAGAGCCTCCTTCTTCTGTTAGACATGTTCGGGGAAATCTCATGCTAACATCTAGACCTCATCAGTTGGAGACCTGTCAGGTTCTGTTCAGAAACCACCCTGTGGCCTTATTTAGGTTCCTTACTGACCATTTGGAAACAATAGGTAGGTCAACATACCAAAATTCTCTATATACAACTATTGTAGAGACAATGAAGAGTCTATTCTTTGAGAAGTCTGCACCCAGTTTCTGGTGGGTCTTACTTTCTTCTGGAGCACCTTCCTTTCTTTTAGCCCCAGTACTGAAAATCTACATCACAATCTCCTTTAACAAATCCTAAACTCTGCTTTGTCCTGGCTTGTTTTCAAATTCTTTACGGTATTGAAGGCTAGGTCCTGGAAAGATTAAAGGAATGCCTCAGGCTGTTGGGGGTGACATTGTGTCTCTGTTCCTGCCACCTCGGATAGTCATGGTCACTCAAGTTGTTATGAACACTGAATTCATGAGTACAAGACCATTGCTCAGGGTTGGAGAGATAGCTCAGTGGTTAAGAGCACTGACTGCTTTTCCAGAGGACCCAGGTTCAATTCCTAGCACCCACATGGCAGCTCACAACTGTCTGTAATTCCAGTTCCAGGTGATCCGTCACCCACAGTCAAAGTGCCAATGCATATAAAATAAAGATTCAAAAAATTTTAAAAGTAAATAAAAAAATAAAGACCATTGCTCCTAGGGAGCAATCTCTGGGTCAGGCTCCCTCCAGTGAGACTACAGTGGACAAGGGTGCTTGCCACCGAGCCTGATGACTTGAGTTTGATCTCTGGGACACACATAGTGAAAGGAGAGAACCATACACTGTCCTCTGACTTAAACACACACACACACACACACACACACACACCATGGCTCACACACACTAAATAAATAAATATCTGATAAATTTTAGAAGATTAGTTATGGTCTTGGGGTCTCTAGGACAGAGACAGGTAAGTCATTACTTCAAAGATTAGTTTGCTTTGTTGCTTTTTGTTTTGTTTTGCTTTTGAGATAGGGTCTCACTCTAAGGCCCAGGCTGGCCTCAAATTTGTGATACTTCTGTCTCAACCTCCTGTGTGTTGGGATTACAAGTGTGGGCCATCATACCTGACTTTAGGTTGTTACTTTAAAATTCTCTTTTAGTTTATAGTAAGTTTTCCCAGAGTGAATTCACACATTTCTAAGTTGTCTTAGTTAGGTTTTGTATTAGTGCGATGAAACACCATGACCAAGCAACTTGGGGAGGAAAGGGTTTATCCCACTCATAGTTCCATGTAACAGTTCCTCATCAAAAGCAGTCAGGGCAGGAACTCAAGCAGGGCAGGAACCTGGAGGCAGGAGCTGATGCAGAGGCCATGGAGGGGTGCTGCTTACTGGCTTGCTCCTCATGGCTTACTCAGCCTGTTTTCTTATAGAACTCAGGACCACCAGCCGAGGGTTGGCACTGCCCACAGTGAGCTGGGCCCTCCTATATCAACCACTAATTAAGAAAATGCACTGCAGGCTTGCCTACAGCTGGATCTTTTGAAGGCATTTTCTCAATTGAGACTCCTTCCTCTCTGATGACTCTAGCTTGTGTGAAGTTGACATAAAACTGTCCGGGACATAGTTAATAAAACTTTTAAGGAGAAGAATGAAAAGGGTGGAGACCTATTTGCTGAGTCACACAGGTCTTTGTTGTCACTAGGGATTGACAGCAGAACCCAGTCTGGCTAATAATCCATGGAAACAGGGCATAGTTTCCTCTGCTTTGCCATGTGGGATTCTGATTACTGTGTCTGAATAAATTCTGTCTAGTCTTCCAGTTCTATTCACAGCCCAATTCCCTCTGTGTGCAAATTCCCAGTGGGTGGATTCTGGAAACGTCAGTGTGCTTCCACTGTGGATGGGTGCTGGGAACTTCATCCTCCCTCTGCTTTCTGTTTGTTCTCATGACCTGGTTGGTGTTTGTTGAAACTGTGAGTGATGCCTGGTTGGGATCTCCAAGCTTTCAGTTTCTGCAGAGCTGTTACCTGAAACAGGGTTTGCCAAGCATCTAAAGCATTTTTGGACACACTGAGTGAGTTGTTGAGGGGACTTTTCAAAGGCTGGTCTTGTGTCAACTGAATAACTTTGATTTTGTCTGGGACTCTCAACTCTCATTCATTCAGGATTTTCAAAGGAGAATGTAAATAGGCAGAGTCTGAGGATAATTCTCACATCTCTGAATGCAGCCTGTCATACACGCACTAAGCTCTGTAAAGCATCCTCCCGCCCCACAGCTTTGGCTCCTATGTGTATCCTACGTGAGCTTACTAGAGATTAAACCCATTAAAAAAATAAGCAGATGAGATGAAAAGATATTTTGAGAATATGCAAAATATTTTTGAACATACCATCAACATAAAAAGGTGTTATAGAGACATCTTACACTCCTTATTTGGCAACCACTATGTATCTTGTATAACACATCCCATTGAGGACCAGTCATAATACCTCAGGACTCAGCTGTGTGTCTCCTGGGTAGTCACTACCACTTCGGATGATTCAGTTTGGGGCACCATTTTTTAGCCCTTGTTGTCCACAGTTGAGTGACAGCTAATATACTCAAAAAGAAAAAGAAAGAAGAATGAAAGAAAAGAAAAGAAATATTTAAGAGTAAACAGGTTGAGTAGATCACAGGTCCTGCTACATGGTTCCAATCTTGACCCAGTCAGTCCTGTTGATTATTTCCATGCATAATTTTGGAGGTGCCATGGCTGGGAATGCCTGTTCTCTCAGCTGGGTTTCATCAAGTACAAATGGGAATCACTGAACAGACCTCAAGGCGGGAAGAAGGAATCTGATGCAAAGGCGCCTCTGCAAAACAAGCGCCACAGAGCACAGCAAGCCTCAGTGCAGCCAGCGCTGCCACTGTCACCATAAGTGATGAATTCATTAACTCAGAGGACAAGAATTCAAGAGAGGATAGGCATGAAAATAGGTTAAGAGTTAAAGTTCAGGGTGTGATAGTGTCATGCCAGCACCACTGGGCTGAGGCAAGAGGATTTATATGAGTTCAAGGCTATCCTTAGCCACATAGTGAGTTCTAGGCAAGCTTAATTACAATACAAGATCCTGACTCAGACAAAACAAAACAATAAGGGTTCAAATAGCTTTGCCCAGTCAGGACTCAATAGAGCAAATGAAAAACTGGTGGAAATCAATATGGAGAATGCCAATGATAGGTGTATTCAGCCTTTGTAGGTTTTTAACACTTTGGTGTAGACTGTTGTTCCTTTGTATAGCTTCCAAGGAAAGGGATTAAACTATAACTGGATTAAAGCTCACTGTTGTTCAGAAGTGTGAAGCATCAAACCAAACAAGGTGGGCTTAGCTAGCTCCCAGTGAAGTACGGGGGAGGAAGCCTGGAACTGCTCAGCACTTGTCAAATACAGCTGGAATCTCTCTTACACCCGCCTCCCAAGCAAGTAACTGAGCTGTTGGTGTCTAGAGCAGAATGAGGAAGCAAAGATGTGGCAAACAGTGTCTTGCCAGACAGCTGTAGGGCTTCCCTATGGACACTGGAAGGTGTGTGCTCTGGCTGCTCCGTGACAGGAGAACAGCCCCTGTGATAGCCCTGGGAGCAGATGGCTCTGGTACTTGGGAAGCCAGTGACTAAGCTGTGAGGGTGGAACCTCATGAATGGAATTAGTGTCCTCATGAAGGAGGCTCCAGGGAGCGCCCCTCCACCCTGTGAGGACACACAGAAGGCCATCTGTGTGACACTGTGTCTCATGGGCTTTCTGGATGCCTTGATCTTGGAATTCCCAGCCTCAGAACCAGGAGTTGTAAACTTGGTTGTTAATAAATAACTAAGTCTGAGGTATTTGATTAGAGTAGCTCCAACAGACCCAGACGGCATATCAGATGAAAGCAAAGACCACATTTTCCAGTATTTTCCAAAGTCGCTTTAATACCCTTTCCTTAATACCCTTTCCTTTGATGAGCATGAATGTTAAAAGCAGGTACTAGGAGAAGGCTGGGGAGAAGGCTCAGTCGGGAAAATGCCTGTCACATAAGCATGAGGACCTGGTTTTGGATTCCTCTGCACCCATATGAAGACCTGTGCTGGAAGGCACCCATAAACCCAGCACTGGGAAGACAGCAACAGAAAGACCCCTGGAGCTTGCTGGCCAGTCAGTCCAGATGATTGGGCAAGCTCCAGGTTCAATGAAAGGCCTTGTCTCAGAAAAGGTGGCCGAAAAGTGTGAGACGGCAAGCCTGGACCTTAGTTTGACCCCTGGAATCCACTCAGTGGCTTTCCTGAGAGATGCCCTCTGACCCCAACATGTGAACATGCACAAAAATAAAATAAAAACAGTGGAGGATAACTGACATTGATTTCCTGGCTTCTGTTACAAACCCCCATTTCCCCCACCCCTACGCACCACACACACACACACAAATACACACACACCACACACATCAGACACACACATACACAGCATATACATATACACACCACACACACATTCACACACACCATACACACATCGCACACACACCATACACACACACATACACATACATAAACACACACACACACACACACATACCACACACACACTTCATACACAGACCACACACACACCATACAAACACATATACACATACACCATACACACCACACCACACACACACACACATACACACCATACACACACCATACACACATATACACATATATACATACACCACACATACACATACCACACATACACACACATACACACACCATACACATACACACACAATACACACACATACACACACCATATACACATACACACACACCACACATACACATACACACACACCACACACATATACACATACACACACACCACACACATATACACATACACATACACACCACATACAGACATACACATACACCACACACCACACACACACACACACATACACACATACACAGTCTTGATGGCATAGTTAAGCAGTGGAGTACCTTTCCAGCAGGTAAAAACAGTATTTAATTCCTGGCAGGGCTAAGTAAATAAATAAATGAAGCGAGCAAGCACTGGCACTCCCACAGGTGTCAAAATATTTGGTTGACAGTTGCACAACTGTGTCTGGTTTATTCGTGTAGTCCTTATCAGTATTGAATTAATTCTGTAGTGATGTCTATCCTCTTGGGGTGTTATATCCTGAAGGGGATTTTAATATGTTCACTATCTTGAGTACATACCAGAAGGTAGGGCCTACATTTAAACCCTGTGGCTGGCACTGACCAGGTTGTCCTGACACAGAGGGCCCTAGGCTGTTTCCTAACTGGCTTCATCCTCTTTCTTTTAGCACCCTCCTGTCTCAGAAAGTCTTTTAAGATGACTTCAGCGCCTCAGATACTTCAAAATGCTTCCTGTTGCTCTGTCAACTCACTGGACCATTCTACTAGGTCTTCCAGAGAGGCAGTAAGATGACTGATGTAAAAGAATTCAGGTCAGGTTGTGAAAGGCAGGTCTAATGTTTTCCACCCCTCCCCTCCCCGCTGCCTCCTACACAGGCCATTGCTGAAAGGGTGGATGTGAAGGACTGCCTAGGGTTTGGGAAGGTGGCTGGGTAATGCCTGGGAAATTGTGGGCAGGCGGGTAGCTGGTCTCCAGGGTGTCCTCAGATCTCACTGCCTAACCTACAGCTTCTCACTGTCTGTCTGGGTCTACCATTAACTTCCCAGATTGATTTTGGGGTGGGCTCCATGTAACAGCTGCGGAAAGCCCCCAGAGTTAGAGGGTGCTGTTATAGTAGGCATCTGAAGCACTTGAAACATTATGCACCTACTGAATTCCCTTTATAACTAAACTCAGTGGCCATGGGCCTTATAGTTCTCAATCCTGTCTCTCCAGGTTTCTCTGCTATTGAACAGAGCTCTGATTTCCTCATCTTGAATCTGAGCTGGTGGTTATCTTCTGCTAAGGTTCGAGTCTTCCTAGAAAGGCAAAGCCTGTCCCCGACTCATCTCTTTTTTTCTTTAAGGTGTGTAGTTTTACTTATTTTTGCTGAAGTTGTCAAAAGACTTCCTGAGATTCAACATAGCTCTCTAACTCCCCAACACTTCACTTTTATTTTTTTCCACTTACTTAATTTAGTGTGTATGCTTGTGTACACACGCCATCCTGGTGAGTTTAAATCAGATCACAACTTACAGGAGTTTCTCTTTCCACCAGGTGAAGGAGGGTCGTTATTCCTTGACATTTCTATTTAGAATTACTCTAGTGCCCTTGGCTGGGCTGTAAGACAAGTTGGTTCATTTCTTTAAAAGAGTGAACAAAGCGAGCCGGTGCTTTCTTGACTACTGAAGTTCTGGAAACCTTGACATCCACAGAGGCGGCGAGCAAGCCCCTGTGAATGAGCACTTTGTGAGGTTCTGGCTGTGGCCAGCTCTCCCGGTCGTCATGCCCACGCTGGGGCACAAGCAGCCCCAGGGTTCGGTGCTGGAACTGGGTCCCCTTGGTTGATACAAGCGATTTCGATGTCTGGTCAGAGTTAAGCCCGCGAGGAGCATAGACAGGGAGCGGAGCAGGAGCCCTCCTAGAATGGAGAAGGGAAGACCGCTAGGGATTGAGATGCAGGGCATGGCTGGTCTGGTTAGCCTGGGGCTGGAAGTAGGGTTCAAGAGGAGGGGAGGTGACCACCTGGAGGTGGGGTGCACAGGGCTGGAGTAGGACTGGAAGGTGGAATATAGGGAGGTGAAGACCCGCTGGAGATGTGGTGAAGAAGTGAGGGGACTGGATGAATTATTCCTTGACATTTCTATTTAGAATTACTCTAGTGCTCTTGGCTGGGCTGTAAGACAAGTTGGTTCATTTCTTTAAAAGAGTGAACAAAGTGAGCCGGTGCTTTCTGTGAGGGGGTTCACAGAGCTGAGACTTAAGGTGACCCGGGGGCTGGTGCGGACGCAGATGGGTGGGGATGGAGCTGGAGGTCAGCCGGCTTTCAGGGCGCCGCCTCAGAGCAGCAGGGAGCCGAGGAGTGGGGCGGGCCCCGAGGAGGGGCGGAGACCAGGGGGCCGGGCCGCGGGCGGGACTCGGACGGGCGGGAAGTGGGTGGGGACCCGCGGGCTCCCGGGACCTCGCTGTGCTGCGCGCGCTTGTGTCGGCGCCGCGGCGAGATGAGCGGGGCAGGGTCGGCGGGCACTGCCCGGGGGCTGCGCGTAGACGGGCTGCCACCGCTACCCAAAAGCCTGAGTGGGCTGCTGCACTCGGCGGCGGGTGGAGGCGCGGCGGGCGGCTGGCGGCACCTGGAGCGGCTGTACGCACAGAAGTCGCGCATCCAGGACGAACTGAGCCGAGGGGGCGCGGGCGGCGGCGGGGCGCGGGCTGCGGGGACGCGGACCAAGCCCCCCAACCTGGACGCCGCACTGGCGCTGTTGCGCAAGGAGATGGTAAGGACCAGGCGCCGTGGGTCCCGTCGGGGGATAGTCCCTTCTGGCCTCTGGAAGCCCGTACTTCCCTTTCGGACTTCCCGCAGCTGGACATCCACGCGCAGGGCAGCCTTCGATTCTAGGGTTTTCCTGGGCCAGGCCAGGGCGCGGCGTGGCCTGCCCGCCGGGTCCCAGGAGGAACAGGCTTCCTGCGAGCCTGCGGGTCGGTGTGGACAACAGATGGATGGCCGGGCCCCTCCCCGGCTGCCCGCCAGGAATCCGATTACCGGCACGGAAGCCGTGCTCCGGCCGGGTGAAGTCCTTACGTCTGGTCTCAAACAATAGGGTTTAGTTTTTCTCCGTCCTGCGAAGTTCGGTAGGTGTTCCTGGACCAGGACGGGCGATTCAGGGTGACGCCAGGACAGGGATTTGGGCCGCAGGGAGCCCTGTCCCAGCTTGCTTCCTGTGGCAGGCCAGGTAGGGAGGGACGGAGACATCCACCCAAGACTCTGCCCTCTTTCTTTTCCCCTAGTTCAAGATCCACTGGGCCAGGTAAATAGTAAAGAAATCTAATATAAGAAAACTTTATTCTAAGAACAAATTTGCCAAAGAAAGTTAGAGTTGACTCCTTTAATGATCTAGTGCATTTGACATATGGTTTAATTCGATATCTGCCTTCTTAAAGGAGCATAATCTGCCCTGCAAACTTAGACTTAATGTAATCCACTATGCAGTCTTTATTTGGTTTTCCGAGACAGGGTTTCTCTGTGTAGCTTTGGCTGTCCTGGAACTCGCTCTGGCCTCTACCTCCTGAGTGCTGGGGTTAAAGGGTACACCACCACAGTCTTGTTTTTTGTTGGTTTGTTTTTTCGAGACAGGTTTTCTCTGTTTAGCGTTGGAGCCTATCCTGGAACTCTCTCTGTAGACAAGGCTGGCCTCAAACTCACTGAGATCTGCCTCTGCCTCCCAAATGCTGGAATTTAAGGTGTGCACCACCAACGTCCGGCTCACTATGCAATCTTAACGCTTTTTCATCATGGAAGTGATGTCTAATTCTCTCTGAAAATTTCCCGAGTCTCTTTTCTTTAATCTTTTTTTTTTCCCCCGAGAGGGTTTCTCTGTGTATCTTTGGAACACATCCTAGAGCTCGCTTTGTAGACCAAGCTGGCCTCGAGCTTACAGAGATCTGCCTGCCTCTGTCTCCCAAGTGCTGGTACTAAAGGCGTGCATGCGCCACCTACGCCTGGCTAGTTTACCTCGTTTCTTACAGAGCCTTCTAAATGCCAAAGTACCCACTTTTCTTTATTGATAACGACTATCCTGAGCCTAGCAATTTGGCAAATTGCTTTTGATTAAATACACCCATACCTAGTGTGTTTACGACCTGAATTTGGACATAACATGAACCTCTGGGTGAAATGAGAAACTTGGCCCCAGATGTTTGAGGGTTTTTTCTTGCATAAGATGCAGGGTGCAGGCCGACTCCGGGCTGTGAAGCTCTGCTTTATAAACATTCTAGGGAAGCTTAGGAGCCCTGCTGCACTCCCCAAGGGATTTCCCAGGTCCCTCCTGGAGTGACTAAAGTGCAGAACCTTGTAATTATGCCTTGGGCAGTAGCTTCATAGCTCACTATAGGAAATGAGGGAAAAGAAGCAGCTGTCAGTCTGCCTGATAACAGTGTTACAGGTAGGGTTTGGCTACAGGCCCTGACAGGCCCTTCCAGAAAACCATCACAAGGATTTTCAGTCTGTCTTCTAGGTCAAGAGACTTACCTGGAGAAACAGTGAGGTTTCTGTGACAACTCATGTCTTGCTTAACAAGAATGGGCTTTCATTCCAGAGCCTTCTGCAGAATGTCTGTTGATCTATTTAATCTGACCGTCTGAGGTCAAATCCGTGGTGGGGATACAATCCCATGTCAGTACAGAATGTGACAAATGCCTGAGGGAAAAAGCCCCCTATGAGCATAGAAAGAGTGAGTGTCCCCAGGATTGAGCAAGGGCTTCTCTGCGGGGCTGCAGAGTCTGAGGTGGGAAGGTCCCAAGTGACAGACAGGAAGAGAACACTGAGATAGCAGAGTGGAGCAGTGAGCCTCCAGCTTGACTGACAGGAGTTTGAACCAGAGATGATTAGGAGGGTGGCCGTGTTGCTATGGGAAGCCTGGGTCACAGACAGGTCATCAGCAGGAGTAGGAACTCTGAGGTGTTCAACAGGCACAGGAGGCTCCTAGAAAATGCCTTAGGCACACCTGGGAGTAATGGGTACAGTGGAAGCCAGTTTATTGGCAACAAAACACCCAAAAGTCACAAGAATTGCTAATGGGTTCTCAGAGCTGATAAGGAAAAAGTGAATCGAAGATGACTCGAGGTGTTTGTTTGTTTACTAATGGGAAGTATTTTGAAACAATTAAAAACCACAGTCCTAAAACTGAGACTGTTGCTTATTGGTAGAGCATCTCCCTAGCTCGAGTGAGGCCTATATTAATTACTTTTGCCATTGCTTTGACAAAAGCAGAGTAAGATTTATTGTGGCTCCCTGTTCCAGGATACAGTCCATTGTGGTGAGGAATATAGAGGGCATGAGGTAGTTGGTGGCGTTCTGTCTGCAGTCAGGATTCAAAGAGATGACTACTAGTTCTCGGCTTGATGTTCTCCTTTTTCTTCAGCCTGAGATCCAAGGCCATGGCAAGATACTACCCACGGGTAGGATGGGCCTTCCCAATTAATTAATTAACCTCAGTTAACCCAATCTAGATACTCCTTAGAAATTCCCAGACATTTTTCTTCTAGGTGGTTCAAGATCCTGTTGACAGTATTAATCATTCCAAGGCCCTGTGTTCAGGTTCAACACCCAGCAAACCTCCCCACATCACAGTCTAGCACAGAGAGATGATCACTGTTAATGGTTTGAGATATGTAAATATTCTGATTGTATGTATACCCTGATGTGGTAGGGTGCACCTGTGATCTCACCAGTAGGGAAGCTGAAGGAGGATTATAAGTTTGAGGGCACTCTTGGCTATACAAGACCCTATCTTAAAAAAAAAAAAAAAGTGCTTTCTATACATTGTCTAAATCCTTGTTTTTTAGTTTTATCTATGTTGCTGGGGTAGAATACCCTCAAAAAGCAATTTAAGGGAGAATTTATTCAGCTTACAATTCCAAGTTACAGCCTATCATTTTGGGATGTCACACTTGAAGCAATTAGGTAGATCCATAGTTCCAAGAGAGAAAATGAATGTATGCATGCTTGTTAGTGCTCAGTCCCCCTCCCCCCCCCCCCCCCGTCTACTCATACAGTTCAGGAGCCTCTGCTTAGGGAATGGTATCTGCCTACAGTGGGTTGAGTTGTTATGTGTTAATTCCCATATCAATTAACATTCAAGGCCATTCTCCACAGATGCTCCATCAGGCCAACCTAATCTAGACAATGTTTGAGACTTTCTTCTCAGGGGTTCTAGGTTGTGTCACGTTGATAATTAGAACTAACCATCACACCTTGTAAATTCTTCATGGGAGAGGCACTTTATGTATTTTATATTATTTATCCTCCTCTTCCTCTTTCTTTTTTGAGATGGATCTCACTATATAGCCCTTGGCTAGCCTAGAACTCACAGAAATCCATTTGCCTTTGCCTTCTGAGTGCTGGGATTAAAGATATTCACCACTATTCCCTGTTTATTTCCTTTAAAAATCTTTTAGGTTTATTTTTACTGTTTTTAATTAAATGTATGTATGTATGTATGTATGTATGTATGTATGTATGTATGTATGTATGTGAGTATGTGCACATAAGTGCAAGTGCTCTTGGAGGCCAGAAGGCACTGGATTTACAGGTGTCGGTGAGCCATCTCACCCAGTGTTGGGAACCAAACTTAGGCCCTCTGTGAGGTGTTGATCTCTGAGCCATCTCTCCAGATCCTAATTATATTTTCAAAAATCAGCTGCTCAGAGTTTAATCCTCATGAGCTCTCAACCTTCTTTGGGTCTGTTGGGCTCCATAGCCGTGTTTGGTCATTGCACCGTGTGATCCGTACACACGTGCTCATAAAGCAAGCATACCTGGGTCACAGTGTATTCTGCAGCTCAATTTTGGAGGGTACAATCTGCAAACATGTTTCTGTCACTATGCTTTATTGGGTCTTCGGTGAATGCAGAGGGTGTAGAGTGTGGCTGTGCTGTGTCATTTTGGACCTTGTTAATGGGTCGAAAGGAAGTTTCTTACAGTATTGTGTGTGTGCAAAGGGGGGATGTTCATGACATCCCATCAGTAGAGGAGGATGCTAAACATTTCAGAGGCAGAGTTGGAGGCTGGAAGAGAACTGATTGGAGCTGAGGGTGCAAGTGTCACTTCAAAGGAGTGACACTAATGATAAGAGTTAGGGGAGCTGTTACACAGACTGGAGAAGGCAGGGGTGAGTCCCTTGGTGGGCTGAGGCTCAGCCCCTTGATTGGTTAACAATGTACTCTCCTCAGAGTTGTTACTTGATGTTCTAGTAACCCCATGTCTGTGAAATTTTGTCACTCCAAGTCCCTGTAGCCAGGAAAGAGTCCACTATCAAAGATCCAAAGATCACACCAGTGCTAACTGAATGTAAAAGCAATTGTTTAAAAAAAAAATCATGTTATCTATTGAATTTTTGTGGTTGTTTTGTTTTTTGAGAAGGTATTATCGTGTAGCCCTGTCTGGCCTAGAACTCTCTTTTAATGGTACTTATTTATTTATATTATTATTTTTGAGATGGGATCTCAAATAGCCCAGGTTCACTTTGAACTATGCAGCTCCTGACTCTTTTTGTTGTTGTTGTTTGTTTTTCCTGACAGGGCTTCTCTGTGTAGCTTTGGGATCCTGTTCTGAAACTCACTTTATAGACCAGGTTGGTTTTTGAACTCACAGAGATTCACCTGCCCCTGCGCCCAAGTGCTGGCTGACCTTGCTTGACTTTTGATCCTCCTGTGGCTCTAGTATTATATGCATGCACTATTTTAGCTTGTTTGTTTGCTTTTTATTTTGAGACAGAGTTTTACTACGTAGGCCAGCCTGACTGAGAACCTGCTGTCTCTGCCTCCCCAAATGCTGGGATTATAGGTATGCAGCAGGATGATACCCAGCTTGAAGAGGTCTTTTTGTTTGTTTGTTTGTTTGTTTGTTTGTTTGTTTGTTTTCGAGACAGGGTTTCTCTGTGTAGCATTGGAGCCTATCCTGACACTCGCTCTGGAGACCAGGCTGGCCTCGAACTCACAGAGATCTGCCTGCCTCTGCCTCCCGAGTGTTGGGATTAAAGGAGTGCGTCACCAACGCCCAGCGCCTGAAGAGGTGTTTTAAGAGCATTGGCTATAGGGTTGGGAAGATGGTTCCCTGGGTATAACGTGTTTGTTGTGCAAGCATGAGGACCTGAGTTTGGATCCCCAGAATGCACAGAAAAGCCACACATGGCAGTGTGAACCTGTAATTCCAGCTCCAGGGGTAGAGACAAAAGAATCTCTGAAGCTCACCGGCCAGCCAGTCCAAAACAGTCAGCTCCAGGTTCAACGGGAGACTCTGTCTCAGAAAATAAGCTAGAGATGAAACTGAGGAGACATTAATGTCGACCTCTGACCTCAGGCAAGCACACAGGCAGGCACCACACACACACACACACACACACACACACACACACACACACACACACACACACACACAGAGTTTGTTATGTTCTCAAGAGAATGGTAGAGTCACACTCTGTATGTTCACAGAGTGAGCATGTGTAAAATGCTGCAGGGGGCTAATGGCAAACAGGAAATTAGGAGACGTGAGAGGATATGGGAGTCTTTACTCGTCCACAGGCTGCTAGACTTTGACCTGGTTACCTACCTGTGGAGCACCTCAGGCTCCTGCTTCCCGACTGAACTCCAGTGCTTCATCAGTTGCTCATGCCTCTTCTTCCCCCTTTAGTTAAAGCACCATCTGTTGCATGAAAAGGTCAGAGTGCCCCAGCTCTTGGCACAGTGGGCATCTTTTCATCTGCCGAGGTCTCCAAGGAGCAGCAGTCTAGGCAGCCACTGCTGCATCTCAAGGATGCTGGTGCTTCCCACATCCACCACCCCTTTGTTCTGGGGCTTGGTCCCTGTGACGCTTTAATGCTGGGTAGGGGGTGGGAGGTGTTGAAGGGACAACCACAGCCCATTGCAGGTCACTCCAGCTAGCAGCAGCTGGGAGCTTTGAGGTTTTGCTCTTTGAGTGCCTGCGGAAGCTCCCAGTGGATTCCAGACTTGCACAGTCCTGTGACAGAAACCACACATGCAGACTGAGCAGGAAGCCAGCCAGCCAGATACATGCCCAGTGCCAGTGCTGGCTGAGCCTTCAGACGTCGTTGCCTCCCTCCCACTTGTTTCCATAAAGGTCACTGTGCTTCATTCCTTCCTGTGCTGGTCCCTGTCCCTGTAGAATTGTAACACTGGGATGGTTGTTCTCCTCAGTACTCAGGAGACAAAAACCCAGGCCTGCCTTCCAGGGCAACAAACTCACTGAGGCTTGTTCATTTTATTCTTTATTGTTGTTGTTTTTTTTCTAGACAGGATTCCGCTAAGATCCGCCTGCCTCTGCCTCCCAAGTGCTGGGATTAAAGGCATGTGCCAGCACTGCCCAGCTCATTTTATTATTGTTTACATTTAACTCTCTCTGTGTGTGCATATGTGTCATGTGCAAATGTGTCTTGTGCTTGTGGAGGTCAAAGGACTCTCTGCAAGAGTCGGTTCTTTTCTTCTACCGTGTGGGTCCCAGGAATCTAACTCAGGTCATCAGGCTGGCCGGGCAAGCAGCATCCTTACTCACTGAGGCATCTTGCCAGCCCAACCCTGTCCATTTTTATTTGTTCTGTTAACTTCTTTCATTGGCTCTGCGAGCCAAAGCTGCCTGGTCTTGCAGGCCTATATATTTGGAATCTTGTATAAAGGATGGGGAGTGGTGTCCTTGATCAGAGGGCAGGCCTTTCCCCTGAGACCAGGGCTCTATGGTACAGGGTAATCTATGGGAAACCAGGTATGTTCCAGCCAGGAGCAAGCAGACTGAACAGGATGATTGAGGAGAAAAATGTGGAGTCTGTTTAAACTAGGCCTGGTGGCTCATACCTATAATCTTACCAACCTGGAAACTGAGGCAGGAGTATCACTGTGAGTCTAAGGCTAGCCTGAAATACACAGTGAGGCCCTATCTCCAAAAACACAAAACAAAACCCCAAAACCAAAAAAAATGAAAATACTACTAGTGATAGAAGTAAATAAACACCATCGAAGATAAATTACAGTGCTCAACATTCTTTGTAACTGCTGACATAAAAATGACTATGCTGTACCCAAAAGACTATCAAAGGCTTGACAGAAGGATAGTGGGGGGGCCTCTCCTATCTGACTGGCAGAGGCTGTTGCACTTTGTTTTGGAGCAGTTTCACAATACCCATGAATTGAATCTGAACCTGCCCTTTGGCCCTGTAACTTCACTTCCTTAAATACTCTAAAACAGTGTTTTAGCAAGACACGGGGAAATTTTGTTGCTCTTTTGTTCATGTAAGTGGGGTGGGGGGGTACACTGTATGTGAGTCCACGTGGAGGTTAGAGGACAGCCTCAGGTGTTGTTCAAGTGGCAGCCACCATTTTTGTTTTTAACACAGGCTCTCTCTGTCACAGGCTGGCCATCCTGGGGTCCTTCTTCCTCTGTCTCTCCAGGATTCTGTGCTGCTGACTCCTGTGCTGTACCTGCACATGGGTTGTTTGCAGGTTTTTCTTCAAGGTCTTTCTTCTTGCAAAGAGATGACTGCTAGCCAGGCGTTGGTGGCGCACGCCTTTAATCCCAGCACTCGGGAGGCAGAGGCAGGCGGATCTCTGTGAGTTCGAGACCAGCCTAGTTCCAGGGCAGCCTCCAAAGCCACAGAGAAACTCTGTCTCGAAAAAAACCAAAAAAAAAAAAAAAAAAAAAAAAGAGAGAGAGAGATGACTGCTAAGGAGTCATCCATTCCCTCAGCCCTATGTACTGGTTTTGAAGGCCTGAGTGGGGACCCAGAACACTGGCAGTGTGACAGCTAGCCAGATCTTCATCCTCTGGCCTGCTTTTATAGCTCTGTAGACCTGGAACTCATCAGTGACTGAGCTCTCCTAGCTTATTAGACGATCTCCTTCCTGGCCCATCTCACTTCTGTTTTAACCTTGCTTCAGATTTGAGGCCTGAAGTGGGGGAGTGATTGAAAGGACTTGAGAGGCTGCCGCCCCACCCCACTCTACCCCACTACCACTTGTGCCTTCTCCCAAACTTGTCATTTTTAGAAATGCATCTTCCAGATACAGTCACACAAGGGAATGGCAATTCACCTTACATGGGTGTATTATAGTTTTGTTTTCCAGCTGAATATTTTGTTTCGTTGTCTGGTTTTTCGAGACAGGATTTCTCTGTGTAACAGCCCTGGCTGTCCTGGAACCTGCTTTGTAAACCAGTCTGGCCTCGAACTTACGGATGTGCCTGCCTCTGCGGGTCCCACCCCCACCCTGGGATTAAAGGCATGGCCCACCACTCCCAGCCTTCGTTCTTCAGTTGAATCTTAATATATTGCCCATGCTGGCCTGTGAGTCATAATCATCTTGCCTCAGCCTCCTAAGTAGTTAGAATTACAGGTACTGTAACCCTAACTGCAGGTTTTTGTTGTTGTTGTTGTTTTTGTTTTAAACAAATATTTATTTTAGGCTGGGTGTGGTAGTACATGTTTTAAATCCCAGCACTTGGGAGGCAGAGGCAGGTGGATCACTGAGTTTAGGCCAACTTGACCTACATAGCAAGTTTCAGGACCTAGACTTTGTCTCAAAAACTAACTAACTAAGCAACCAACCAATGTCTATATGTCTATACCCGAGTATATGTGCAACATATGCACACACCACATGATTTTGTGTGTGTTCACGTGTGTGTAGATGCACATTCACTTGTGAATGTGTCTATGGAGGCCAGGGGTTGACTTTCGATATCTTCCTGAGTCCTTTCCCACCTTATTTTTTCAGACAAGTTTCTCACTGAACCTGGAGTTGACTAATTTAGGCAAGACTAGCTGCTCCAGGCATCCTGCTGCCTGCCTATCCAGCTGGGATTACAGATGTGCACCTTTACACCAGACTTTTACTTGAGTTTTGGGGATCGAACTCTTTGTCGATTGAGTCATCTCCTCATCCCTTGCACCATAACTTTTTAAATCTGACAAGGGACAGTGGGCATCAGCTCCTGGCAGTCTCTGTGTGACACTCACAGGCTAGTACTCCGCCACTCCCCACCCCTATTGCCTGCTCTTCTCCTACATTTGGCCAGGAATAAAAACATTTCCCTGGGTGTTTGTTTTGCTTTGAATCTTCACTGTAGTTGGAAAGAAGTTGCTTTCCTGTTTAGTTTTGTAAATAAGGTAGTGTATTATTATTATTATTGATTTTTTGTCTGATTTTGAACCTTAAATGAGAAAGAATTTATACTGTGAAACTTGGGAAGGCTGTTCTTGGCACACCATTGGGTGGAGGTTAGGGTCCCACTGATATAACTAGGTAACAAAGTATTAAAATAAGGGACTTATTCCTAAAAGGTACTTTTTTTTTTTTTTGAGCCAGGGTCTCATTATATATCACTGCCTGAAACTGTAAATTGTAGACTAGGCTAGCCTTGGACTCACAGAGATCCTCCTGTTTCTGCCTCCCCAGTGCTAGGATCAAAGGTGTGTGTTGTTTTTAACCAAGTCTCTATTATTCGATTTTACCAATAAAATCTCTGGAGCCAGATGCTGGGGTGAAAACCTGCTAGCTCAGAAAGGCAGAGAAAGCAGCCAGCTGACCTTCCTACTCTAACATTATCCCAGAAAAGGGGGCTTTTCCTACTCTATCTGAAACAAAAAAAACTTCTCCAACTGTATCTCCCTGCCTTCTGCTTCCTGTGCATCTCTCTCTCCCCAGCCTCCTGACTTCCCCTCACTATGGTCACTTCCAGTCATCTGGTTGCTTGTTCTGCCTCTTGACCTATGGTTGGTTTTATTTTAATGAAATCTCGGGGTTCGTAGTATGATCAAGTATCCCGCAACAGGTGTGCACCAACATGCCCAGCTATCTTAATATTTTAATGTTTGAGTCAGCAAAAATTGCCCCCCACCAGTTAGTAAGTATTCTATGTGTGAGTGTGCATGTTCCTGTGTATGTGTGTATGTCCTGTGTGTGTGCTTGCTCTTGTGTGTGTGTGTATTCTGTGTATGAGTGTGCGTGCTCCAGTGTGGAGGCTTGAGGAGAAAGGCTAGTGTCAGGTGTCTTCCTCTAGTGCTCTCCACTCTTTTTTTGTTGTTGTTGTTTGTTTGTTTGGGGTTTTTTCTTTTTTTTTTTTTTTTTTTTTTTTTTTTTTGAGATAGGGTTTCTCTGTGTGACTTTGGAGCCTGTCCTGGAACTCGCTCTGTAGACCAGGCTGGCCTCAAACTCACATAGATCTGCCTGCCTCGGCCTCCCAAGTGCTGAGATTAAAGGTGTGTGTCACCACCATCTGGCCACCCTGTTTTGTCACTTAGGGTCTCCTACTGAACCTGGGATTTACTGATTTGGGTAGAATGACTCCAGCAAGTTCCAGGTGTCCCACTTCTGCCTTCTCAGCACTGGGGTTATATTATAGGGGTGCACAGCTGCATGTGACTTGGCTTAAAATTAAAAAAAATTATTAATGGGATGTGTATGTTTGTATGCTTGCATGTGTGTGGGTGCCTCTGGAGGTTAGACATGTCAGATACCCTGGCACTGGAATTGAAGGCAATTGTGATCACCAATTCACATCTGTGGATGCTGAGAACCAAGCTCTGGTTTGCAAATTCTGCAAGAATTTGCAAAATTCTTGTGCTCTAGCCACTGATCCATCTCTCTAGCCTCCACTGCCCCCCCCCCCCCAGGTTCTCACTATGTAGCTCTGGCTGTCCTGGAACTCACTATGTAAACAAGGCTGGCCTTTCACAGGTACCAACCTGTCTCAGCCTCCTAGGTGTGCTGGGATTAAAGCTGTGCATCACCACACCTGGCTTTTCTGAGTGTGGGTTTTGGGGATCCAAACTGAGGTCATCATTTTTGCATGGCAAGCTCTTTACAGACTGAGCCATCTCCCTAGCCCCAAAAGGTTTAAAGTCTCCTCCGAGCAGAGGATGGTGGTGGAGCACAGTCATTCCAGCTCTTGGGAGGCAGAACCAGGAGGCTCGGGAGTTCAAGGTCATCTTCACTCTAAAGTGAGTGGAGGCCAGCCAGGGATTCCATGAGAACTGGTCTAAAGAAAGAAAAGATTCTAGGCCTCTAAGCCCAGCCACCTAGTGATGAGCCTCTCCCACACCACACCCTGAGTGAGTTTCTGGGACTTTAGGGACCCTCAACACAGCAGGGAGCCACCTTCCCCTAGGACAGTGGTTTTTAACCTTCCTAATGCTGCAACCCTTTAATACAGTTCCTCATATTGTGGTGCTCCCAACCATAAAATTATGTATTTTTTGTCACTTTGTAACTGTAATTATCTGATATGCAACCCCCAAAGGGGTCAAGATCCACAGGCTGAGAACCGCTGCCCTAGTGACAGGAAGCAGACTCTGGTGGGAAGGACGTGCTGGGCCCACCTGGCAGCAGGAGAGTGAGGAGAGACAATGGCAGACAAAGCAGGCAGCCTGAGCAGAGGAGGGAAGGACAAGCAGTTTGCAGTCACTGAGCTAGCCCTTTTTATGTCTTGTAAGTCACAATAAAGGAGGGGAGATCACAGGTCTGAGGTGACTGATTTGTTGAAATGAGCCTAAAGTTTTCAAAATGCCTCTGGAAGAAAGCTGTCATTTCTAAATCCTGCAGAGTTGTCCTTCAAGGACATGTTCGTGGGTTAAGAAATGGCAGATGATGGGTATTTTGGGCTTGCTTATGGGGTAATGATGGGGATAATTTCTTAACACTTTTTTTTTTTTTTTCTAGCAGGGCAAGCTGCTCTTGCTCATGGGTGACTTGATTGTGTCCTGTAGTTCAGTCCTGGGGCATGCTCCTCCTTGTCCCTATTCAGACCCCTTAGCCAAGGGCCTTCTGGAGGAGCCTGGGCTGGCCCACTGTGCTCCTCTCAAGCTAATGACATGGCAGGAGTAGGCATGTTGTGAGCACACAGCACTGCTTGTCCAGCCATGGCCGCTGGGCCCACTCTAACATGACCCTAAACCTTAAACCAGGGCAGATCTTTGTATTCATTCAGTCATCCAGAACCAGCATGCTGAAGACTGCCTATCATGGCTAGAATGTCTGTCACTCACCTCCTGTACTTAAGGGAAATTCTGCCTAATGGGAGGAAGTAAGTCTGGTATCTGGAGAAGTTGCTATGAGGAGCTGTTTAGGTGAAATCTGCCTGTATACTGGGCATGTGTTCAGCTGTGTGACAGGTGTGTCTGGACCATGCTGTGTTTCGAGGTGGCTCAGTTGTTTCTATGCTGCTGTCACACCTGATGACAGGGCAGCTCTGTGAATCATCCCTGTGTACCAGTGCAGGGAGGTCCGGTCCATTCAGATTCCCCACTTACCACATTGTGCTAGGCATGTCCTTGGGTATTCAGGAAGACTTGGAAAAACTTGGCACCATGAGTCTTGGGTGACATGGGATCATGACCTTGTCATCCAACAGAGTTTTAAGAGTCAGGGAGCTGAGGCTTTTGTCCCCCATGGGCTGACCCCATGGCCCCCAGAAGGTGAACATTACCATATGCTCAGAGCTTCTTCAGTCTTTCTGTGGTCTGTTCTTGACATGAGAAGTAGACTCTTAGTGTCTTTCACTTGATGGTGAAGCAGTGACTAGGTAGGAGACATGTGTCATATGAGCCTCTTCTTAGATATTTTAAGCAAACACAGGTATGAGTCTTGGAAGGTGTGGCTTTATCAAAGTTAAATCTGGGAGGAGACAGGCATATTTGACTTACTTAGTAAGAACCTTGAGCAATAGAATCTTGGAATATAGGAGCCATGCAGAAGGCAGAGAAAGGACTTGGCCAGAACACCCCAATGAAAACAGCCAACAGGCCGTTTTGTCTTCTGATGCTATCACAGTGTAGCTAAGGCTGGTCTCAAATTCACAATCCTCCTGCCTCAGCTTCCCAAGTGCTAGGATGTCAACCATGCCCTACCATGCCTGAATTAACTGTTTGCTCTTTTTAGGCTATACGGTGTGTTATGCCTCCAGATGTCTATAAAGTGTGGTTAGGAAAGAGTGACATAAAGGTCTGTTTGCATGAGGGGTGGTTACTCCTAGTGTTGAAGGCTTTGTAGGATGGACACCTGAGAGGCTGTGACTTTATGTAACAAGGTTACATCTGATTGAAATCCCACAGATAGCATTGGTGAGCTGCCCTCCTTGAGCCTGAGGTTAGCATCCCAAGGCTGGCCCTACTGGAGTCTTTCTCTTTTCCTGGGCCGTTTTGGTGGTAGCTTTTATCTTGTCTGACACAAGTGGCTGCTGTGCAGGAAGCAGGTGAGTCCATACCTGCCTTTCAAGCTCCCAACATGGTGCTTGACCTGTTAAAGGTTCCAGTGTGCAGAATCCCTGAAATTCTGAGCATCATCCCTTTCCTGGGCTTAGGCTTGATGGAACCCATGCTTTTCTGGACCTAGCTGCTTCTTGTCATAGGGTAAGCAATAGGGAGAGAGGAAGGTGAAGATGAACAACAAATGCATGACATTCCCACATTTCTTGTCCCCTGCCACTTGTTTTTGTGACGTTTCCAGAAGGTTGCTATAAAGCTGCTACAGTGGACAGCATTCCACATTGACCAGTGGGATCCTGTCCTTGGCCTGGGGTAATGTACTACCTGAAAACAACAGATTGTGAGGTCTTGCCAAGGTTGCAAGGAAGTCATGTGTGGGTCTTCCCTGAGTGTGGTCGCGTGGAGCAGTAATGTCTCTGGGACCTGACATCCACAATGAAACCAGCTGAGGAGCGCAGAACATGCACTACTGTTGCTTCACTGGGTGTGTCTGGAGCACCGGAGCAAACTCAGTCCATGCCCCCAGGTATGGACTCACCCACTCAGTTCTGACTGAGGTATGGCATGACACAGTGGAAGTATGCGTCTACCTGAATTAGAATTCCACAGCGTCCCATTGATGCTGCCTTAAGCCTTCCTGGGGGAAGGAATGTGCTAGCGTGGGCAGATTTCTAGTTGGGTGTTCAACTAAAATTAAATTCCAGCACTGACTTGGATTTTTACCTCCCCTCCCTTCCCTCAAGGTTGGCCTCCGACAGCTGGACATGTCTTTACTCTGCCAACTGTACAGCCTCTATGAATCCATTCAGGAGTACAAGGGAGCGTGCCAAGCAGCCTCCAGCCTGGATTGCACCTACGCCCTGGAGAATGGCTTCTTCGATGATGAGGAGGACTTCCAGGAGCATGGTTCTCTCCAAGAAGGCCAGGGCCAAGGCCCTCCCCGGGACTTGTCACTGCCTGTTACTCACCTCTCCAGCAGTGACTGGATTCTGGAGTCTATCTAGTATCTCTGGAGTCCTCCCACACAGACTGGCAGCATCTGTTTCTCTCTTGCAAGAAAGTACATCAGCCTCTTCATGGTGGACAGTCTATGGGCACATGGGGACATGTGCCAGTAGTTTATCTTATGGGCATGGAGTTTGTTAACTGCAGGGTCTTCCCAGGCATGTTAGAATATCCTTGACAACTTTAGTAGCACCTGATAGGAACTGACAAAGTTCCATGTGGAAAGCCTTCACGTGTATTTTGGGTGAGGTTGCTCTCAGCCAGCTTCTTTGTAGGTGGCAAGCGTGTTATACCCTCTTTGGTTTAGGAATGCTAATGCTGGCATGTGAAATATGAAAACCACCATTCCCCTGCCTGGAGTCCCCATGGCAGCCTGAATCTTTTCATGCTGTTACTGAGCTGTTAGCCTCTTCACTCATATTTATTTGAAAGTTGCATCACTGACTCATGAGAGTTTTCTAGAAGGAGGAAATATTCTGCCACACTGGTCTATACTTTTCTGCAACTACCAAAATTGACATCAGGCATAGGTAGAGAGAAAAAGCATGAATGAATGAATATACATTGAATAGAGGGAAAAAAAACAAACAAACCTGGGACCAGCTAATATTTGTATCACTCATCAAAAGATGGTGACTGTTTATGGTTACAGACTCTGTAAACTTCAGTGTTAGAAAGCAATCCTTTCAAACAGTAGTTACCTGAAGCCTTAATATATTTATTAAAACACTTTATGTATGAGAACTTCACCCTGTAGGTTGAACATGTATAAAATGCCTGTCTCTTGCCATGTATCATTTTGTTTGGGGGTCTGGCTAGCATGTATGAGGCCTGGGATTTGACCTTAGTATAAGTCAACTGGGCATGATGGTGTATGCCTGTAATCCCAGGACTGAGGTAGGGGCAGGGGGATCAGAAGTTCAAGGTTTTCCTTGACTACATAGAGAGTTTAGAGCCATTCTGGACTATCCTTTCTCAAAACAAAAATTATATTCTGAGTTCAGACATACAACCGCATGTGGTCCAGTATCACACATACTGAAAGAAATTTAGGACTTTTTGGCCATTAAATGAATTTTAGTAGCTACATTTATGCCAGGCAGTGGTGGTGCACGCCTTTAATCCCAGCACTTGGGAGGCAGAGACTGGCAGATCTCGTGAGTTCGAGGCCAGCCTGGTCTACTATAAAGTGACTTCCAGGATAGCTCCAAAACTAGAGAAACCCTTCCTTGAAAAACAAACAAAAACATAGGCCTATTTCTCTCTTAAGCGTGGACAGTCATTTCATTGGTACCAGGCCACATTTTCACCAAGATTTCACCTTGTTTCTTGGAGAATGCCAAGTTCTTTGGTCCTCTTTTAGTGTGAAGTCTGCTCATAAGTGCCCTCTGGAGGCAAGCAAGGGGAAGTACAACTTAACAACTGTGTGAACTTTTCCTGGGGAGTTTAAGTATCTACTTACCCCAAACAAGGCACCAGCAACAAACCAAAGTAAGGATTACACAAAAGTTCAACCTGGCAAACCAATAAGCATATTCATATTACTTCAGTGTGAATAATCTCCAAAAATCATCAAAAAGTCCCTCCAGGATGGCTGACTTCCCCATAGCTGTGTAGGGGAAGGTCTCTATCCCCCCACCCCCACCCCCACCCCACCCCCACAGCTAACCTCTCACATTCTACACCCTCTCTCACCTCCCAAGACTAGACCAGGGGACCAGATGCTGCTGGGACAGAATTCCATGTAGCTGAGGGGGGCTTTATAGAAAGGAATCTCGGCAGGATTGCTAGACCCCTCCTGTGAAGGACTGGCAACCGGCCTAGCTTCAGGATTTGGTGTTACCACTGCTCTGATCAAGATGACAATGGCTATTGGGCCCTGGGGGACAGTGTGCTGGTTAGTTTGTCAACACAAACTTGAGTCATCTTTTAAGAGAGAATGTCAATTGAGGCATTTTCTCCATCAGACTGGCCTGTAGGCATATCTGGGGTGCTTGATGGTTGATGTGGGCGGGCCCAGCCTACTGTGATTGGTGCCATCCTGGGCAGGTGGTCCTGAATAGTAAAAGACAGGTATCTGATTAAGCTAGATGGGCCAAGCCAGTAAACAGCCTTCTCCCGGGGTCTGTGCCTCCCCTGATGATGGACTACCAAACGTAAGAAGAAATAAACCCTTTCCTCTCCCAAGTTGTTTTTGGTCAGTGTTTTACCACAGCAGCAGAAAGCCAGCCAGGACATACTGCACTCAATTACACAGGCATTAACTTGTCTGTGCTATAAGAAACTAGGTTAGACAGAGGAAGACAAAGGTCCTTGATCAGCGTCTCTGTTGGCAGTAGTCAAAGGGAGGGGGGTCAGAGAGTTGTCACCAAACAATGGCAGAATGGCTCAGACAGGATAAGAAATTGGCAACAGAAAATCTAGTCACCTGCAGGGCCCTATTTTGAGGCTTAGTCATGCTTAGCTATGAGATAAACCCTAGGTTGGCTGCTTTCAGACCTGACTGCATTAAGGTCTCTTGGAGAGTTTTGGGAAGAGCTCCAGCAGCAGTGCTGCACCCCAAATCTAGATCTTAGATGCTGGAGGGTCTGAGCCCGCTAGCAGATGGAATAGGTCAGTAAAGGCACATCTCACCATGCACCTCTCTATTGTAAATGACCTGGAATTACCTACCGCTGTTTTATAAAAATTCACATGACACAATAAAATTGCTTGTAATGTGTTTGTTTTTTCAAGTGGGTTGACAAGTCAGGACAAAGACATAGCAGATAAAATGAAGCCACTTTGGAAAATGGCCACACTGTGGGGAAGACTAGGCATCTTGTTTTAGGGTGAATAAGGCAGCTCTGACCCTGATTCCAATCAAAGCAGAGAGGGAGGAGGGAGGGGAGAAAGAGACAGAGAAGGAGCTTGCTTGTTTCCTGCCAAGTGTGTCCTCACATGGTGACTTCTGGGAAGTGCAGGGACAGTTGCAGTGGAACCCTTTTCACTTGCTTTTTTATTTGGGATTTTGAGCAGGGTCAAAGCTGCTCACTCATTCTGTTGCCCAGGCTAGCTTTAGACTCATGGTACTCCTCCTGCCTCAGCTGTCCAAACGTGAGGTTTTAAGACTTGTATCTGCCCCTTGGTCAGAATGGAGTACACCCCACACCGCCGGCCTTGAGGCTCACTGGCTGAGGTATCAGAGCTTTGTGCATTGCCCTTACACCGATGGATGAGAGCCCGGCTCACTGTGGCAGAGAGCATTGATGCCGTGGTGATGAGTCACCTGGGAGTTTGCAGCAGCTGGGAAACAGCTGTCTAAAGATAGAACCCCAAGAGCTTTTATCTGAAGCATGTGTAGAAAGGGCCTTTATAGAGCTGATTAATAACTATGAAATGGAACTACTTTGTATTATCTAGGTGGGTAATGCCACCAGTGGTACCTCTTAAGGAGAGCAGAGGGACCCTTGATTGGATGGAGACTCGTATGATGCTGGCCAGTTATAAACCAGAGAGTGTGCACAGCACCTGTCTCTACAGCAATGTGCTCCCCCTTAGCACCTCCAGGGGGTGTACAGCTTAGGGAACACACACACCAAACTGCTTAGGCTCCCTGCCTGCCTTCCTTATGCAGGAATGAGCATGTCCTAAGCCTCCTAGCTGCAGGCACCTGGTATAGATTCCTGGGCACCTCCATGTTCTCTGATAGCTCATCATCAGAGAGAGAACATTATTTAACCCAACACTGTCCTCACCTTCCACACTGAAAATACTTCCTGAGCTACTCCCAAGAGCCACTGAAGTCATCGGGTTTCTTCTGGTCATTATGGGTAATTCATAAACCGTAACTGTAATGCCCTTAACATTTCCTGCCACAACTCAATATGACATGCACCCATTTATCAAATGGAGTAGGCAGGTCAGGTCCTATTTCACGTTCCAGGTTCTGGCTTTGGTGTTCCTTCTTTGTTGATGCTTCAGAAGCCAGTATTTAACTTTAAGCTAGAAATACTTCCCTTCACAATATTTTCTCACTTTGTAATGAAGGCTGTGGGTAGGCACGAGTCACACTGTTAACTGTCAGAGGTCCCAACAAAACGTTCACTTCCTTTCATCACTGCTGCCCTCAGAGACAGACTCATACCGAACCTGGTTCTAGTCACCTGATTTCTCTACTTATCAAAACTCTTTCTGGTCTCCCTTCCCTGCATTGTATTTGAAGAACGGTAAATTATTCTTTCTTAACAAAGAAATACAGACCTTCAGAGACCGGCCACTAGGCTACAGATGGGTAGAAGTGTCCATCAGACCAAGAAAAAGGGACCTTGATCTTGTCAATTCTCTGGTGTGACTCAATACACACCCATTAACCACTTGGTGGTTTCATCATTATCTGATTAATGTAGCCTTGCAAATATCTAAAAATATCCTCTTTCGGGCCCCTATGTGCTATGCTGTCTTCCCAGTTTGGTTCAAAGAGCTCCGGACACTGGTAACAAAGAGCATTTGTCCAATGGGCTGTGCTGACTGCAGCACTCTCATGAGCAGCATGGTCTCTCTTAGCATTGAAAACAAGAGCTAGCAGTGGGCTCTTGTTTGTTCCTCTGAGACAGGGTCAGTCTATGTGGACCAGGCTAACTTCAAACTCTCCATCCTCCTGAGTGCTGGGATTACAGGGAATATAATACTTGGCTTCAGCCTGTTTAGCATTGTGGTCACCAGGCAGGTTTTCCTGGAATGTGCTTTTCCTTCCTTCCTTCCTTCCTTTCTTCCTTCCTTCCTTTCCTCTCTCCCTCCCTTCCTTACTTTATTAATATTTAGTGTGTTAACTTGCAGAAGCTGCTTCTCTCCTTCCAATATGTGGGTCTTGAGGATTGGAATCGGATGGTCAGGCTCTGCAGCAGATCCTTTATCCTCTGGGTCATCTCACCAAATGTGTGTTTTAATAAATCATGTGCAAGGCCCTGTGCCCAACCCAGGACTGTAAAAACCCAAAACCAATGAACAAAGTAAAACCGACCACACAAACAAAAGGTCAGAGCAAAATGAAGCTAACAACTGTAGTCTAGGGACAGGTGTGCATTTTTACTAAGACTTTACAACATATTTGTCTTTCAAGGTTTCCATTAAAAATGCTGAAAAACATTAGGGACTGTTAGCTGACAGCACAGAGATGAACCTCTGGGTTTGAGTGTAGGGAAAGCCCCTCTCCTCACATGCCATTCCATTGGTCTGACTGCTCTGACCTCTTCTTTGGTTGGCCCATAGGACCTCAGACATGTTAGGCAAGTGCCTAGCACTAAGCTACAACCCAGCCCTTTCTATGTTGAGGCAGGGTCTTGCTAAGTTGCTCAAACCAACTTTGAACTCACTGTGCTGCCCAGGCTGGCCTGGAACTTAGTCTCTTACCTCAGGCTGGAGTAGTTGGGATTACAGTGTGTACCATCACACCTGACTCTAATTTCTTGTTAAAAGTTCTTTGAGTACCACTCTCAGTACTCAGAAGACAGAGGCAGGAGAAGATGCTGAGCTCAGGTATTTGAAAACTGGTATGGATGAGACATGAAACCTTGTCTAAAACAGGAAGCGGATTAAATAGATGGGGTGGGGCTACTGCTATATCCATTTTTAACAACAGCTTTTTTTGGGGGGGATATAATTCACCTCTAGGTTGTGCCATTTAGGGATTTTTTTTCTGATTTTGGTGGTCCCCATAATCAACTAATCTCTTTCTCTCCCCCTCTCTCTGTCTCTCATCTATCATCTATCTATCTATCTATCTATCTATCTATCTATCTATCTATCTATCTATCAGTTTTCTGAGATAGGGTTTTTTTATGTAACAGTTCGGACTGTCCTGAAACTCACTTTGTAGACCAGGCAGGCCTTGAACTCACAGAGATCCACTTGCCTCTGCTTCCTGAGTGCTAGGATTAAAGGTGTGCTCCACCATGCAATATATTTGAACACCTAGTTTCCAGTTGGTGAAGAATTCAGAGGTGTGCCCTTGTTGGAGGAGGGTGTGTCACTGGGGGTGGGCTTGGTTTCCAAAGACTCCTATGATTCTCAGTGCTCACTGTGCCTTCTGCTTGTGGATCAAGATGTAAGCTCTCAGCTGTTCCTTCTCTCTGCCATCATGGACTCTAACCCTCTGAAACCATAAATCGAATTAAATACTTTCCTTTATAAAGTACCCTAGTCATGGTGTTTTATCACAGCATTCCAGAAATAATTAAGATAATTGGTTATTTCTGGCTCAGGCAATTCAAAAGATGATCACAGTTACTGAATCAGAAATGTATAAAAATTTTATTTATTCTGAAAGACTACTTAAAAGTGCTTCTGTCAGAAAAACACAAAATATGATTTTTAAGCCAGCAATGTAATATTTAAAGGATATAAACACACCAAAGGAATCGAGCTGATGGAACCACGGTGCCTGCCCGTGTGTCACTGTAGTGCTCTTAGCCTTGTGTCTAGGTGGTTCAGATCTTCCTGGGGGTGTCTGGGTGGGTTCAGGAATCCCCAGGCTTGATTTCACTCACAGAAAGTAGAGACTTGCTTTCTCTTGTGCTTTCTCTTCTTCGGTAACTGGTTCTGCCACAGAGAGTGAAGAATAAAGCTGCAGACAACAGAGGAAGACTCTGAAGGGCCTGTTCTGATCACTATGGAGGACTCAGGGGAGTCTGAGGCAAGGTCTCTCCTGGTGTAATTTCAAGGAGACAGACAGAACAAAGTACAAGATAACACAACAGGCTACCAGCTCTATAGTGGATTCTGAAGACTCACAAGCTGATTTTCCTGCCTATAAATTACAGCAGACAGCCAGATATACAGATACACCGAGGAAACACAGCTTTGGGTGACCTAGGGTAGAATTTGGAAGGCAGCTGCTGTGAGGTGCCAACTGGGTAGAAGAGCCAGGATGGAGTGTGGAGAGGTGTCTCTTCTCAGGAGTGAATGTGGCACTCTGTAGAACAACGTAGAAACCAGTAGCAGCTGGAGTGTGGGCACTCAGGATGGAGGACCACACTAATCTTACGTTCACCAAATATCAGGCATAGGACAGGACCCAGCACTGGGCAGAGGAGAGGGATCTGGGAGTAGTAGGGGACTAGAATTCCAGCACCCTCAGGGAAGCAGGTCTGAGAAACAGACCATGAGGTACATAGATGCAGTAGCCCCAGTGACGATTAGGACTGTGGAGCAGGATGTGGAAAGGGCTGTTCACAAAGGGCAAGGCAGGTAAAGCAGCAGCTCAGACACAATGTCCAAAGTAGAGCTATATACACAGGCACATGAAGGAGGGAAGACAGGCCTAGCAACGCAACGGCAGAAGGAAGATGAGGGGGCTCAAAGCACCTCCTCATGTGGAGGAATGGGGCCCACAGGTCAGAAACAGTCCCAAAGGGAGTTGCACACAGCAGATAACAAGACAAGAGAATGAAGGAATAGCATGGACGACAGAAGAGGGCTTGCCAATGAAGGACAAAATGAAGGAACCTATAGCTACTGCACTCTCAACACAGGGAGACTGGCTGAAGAGAAGTGTGGAGGGTTCAGGTCCATAGATAGGAGAGTTCTCACTCAGAAGCCACTTAATGAGATCACATGACCAGCAGAGACTACCTACTCAAGAACTGAACCTTGTGTAGACACTGGACTTGGCAGGCAAGGTGGAAGACAGGAAGCATTAAGCATTTTGAGGGCCTGGCAGAGAATCACTCAGCAGCTTCCTTCATGGTTCATGTGTGGTCGAGAGATGGCAGGACAAGTCAGAAAAAGAGGGATTGGAATCTGGAGGGGAAGAGACAGGGAGACAGGAGTTAAGAGGGAAGGAGAAGAGCATCTGGAAAAGGCAGCAGCCAGCTATCAATGAATGCATGGAGTCAGATCCTGTAAGCTCAGCAAGGGCCAGAGAGGGCTAGACTATGAGGACAGGTGGGGAGAAGTGATAGGAGTCAAGTGAAGGACACAGGGAGCCCAGCACCCCAGTCCTCCTGGAAGATAGAGGGCATGAAGCAGAGGGATGCAAGGGGAAAGTCCATATGCAGCACCACCTCAGCCACACTACCCTGCCATCTAGTGGAAGAGGACCCATGTCTGACAGATTTTCATGGAATGCTGGCCTCCAGGAATGACACAGCCACTGTCCTCAATTCTCAGCATCAATGACTACTCACATTGAGATAGGCCTTTTAACATTCAGTCACGCAGAGAGGTTCACCAGGCCCTATCCCTCCCCAGCAGTTAATAGATGCTGAGGAGACTTTCCTTGGTGGCATAGCTGCCTAGCAAATTGCCATGTACCTGTCAGTAATCCCAATTCATGGGACTACTTGGGTGGAACCATTTCTTTGGTTTGTTGTTGGTGCCTCATGTGGAATAATAAGTAGATGAGATTATTCATGTCTCCCAGGAAAAGTTATTTCATGAGAGACTATATATTTCCAGTACCTTCAGAAGTCCTGAGATTTGTAGACTGCACAGTCGCTGCCCACATCCCACTCCATCCTCTGGAAGAAGTAGACCATGATGCTCTCCAGCAGCAAGCCACTCAGCACAGCCAGCAGGGAGAGCCTGCGGTTGGTGTTCAGAGTCACTAGAAAACAAAGGTGGCAGGATGTCCTAGGAACTCCTGAGACATGACACCAGTGCCTGTGTGCTGCATGGTGATGAGAACTGAAAATTCCTATGTTGTGTGATGTTTTACTCTTTTGGCTTTTTGGACAGACATTTTGGAGGACCAGCCACCCAGCTCCCAAATAAATCACACACAGAGGCTTATTCTTAGTTATGAGTGCCCGGCCTTACCTTGGCGCGTTTCTTGCCATTTTTTTTTTTTAAACTTAAATTATCCCATCTATTTTTGGCCTGGGGCTTTTTATCTTTCTCTAGTATTGTATACCCTTTCTTTCCTTCTTACTCCATGTCTGGCTGTGTAGCCGGGTGGGTGGATAGCTAGTCCCTGAAGTCCTCCTTCTTCCTCTCTCGTTCCCAGATCTTTTTTTCCCAGATTTCTCCTCATATTTATCCTCTTTGCCTGCCAGCCCCACCTATTTCTCTCTCCTACCTCTTTATTAGACCACCAGGTGTTTTAGACAGGCACAGAAACACAGAGTTAAACAAATGCAACATTAACCAAAGTAATATTTTGTCTAAAATATTAAACACCTTAAAATAATATTCCCCAACACTGCTACATGAAGCTGATTTGAGGAAACTCACCCTGTTCTACATGTCCTATAACAAAGTCTCTGCTTCTAACACAAGCATCAAGTTCTTCTCAAAGAGGCAGAAGCCCATGAAATAAGAAAAAGAAAATGAAGCTCGATGTGGTGGCCCTTGCCTGTCATTCCAGCACGTGGAAGGTTCCTGTAGATGGACTGCAATGAGTTTAGGGGCAGCTTGGTCTACATAGGGAGACAGTCTCCAAACAACCACGACCATCCAACTTGAAGGTTTAAAGAGACTAACAGAAAGGACGTTGTACTTGCAGCATCACAGTTCAGGAAGAGCAGCATTGTGACAAGAAGTCCAGGCAGCAGCTTCATTCACAAAGTGCTTTTCATAGTGCCTAAAAAGTGAAGACTCATCTGGCAGGCGGGAACTGTCTTCATATGGGAGGCAGGCACCTGGCATTTTCTCTTGGCTAGACAACTGCTCAGTCTTGTAACTTTAGACAAGCCATTTACTCATCACAGCCCCTTAAAGCCATTCATAAAGTGGAGATGAGGCCCAGCCCATAGGAGAGATGGTGTGGATATGATCCTAAGTGTCTGCTGTGTGTAGTCCATAGACACACTCAGGACCAACATGGGTCTGTGGAGAGCTCATGTTCGGCAAGTCTCATGCTCTAGGGCCAGGACTTCAGCCTTCCATAAAGGCTGGAAGCTATCACGTCAAATAAAAGCCACACACTCACCTCTGATTGCCTGGAAATTCGATGTCAGGACAAATACTTTAATGAGCCTGAGGCACAAAGGTGTGTAGTCATGTTCCCAGATGACAGCTGGGATTAGCAGGAGTTTCCCATAGCTGGACAACAGCAGCGCTTTCAGTAGTAAAACAAAGTTGGGCTTTTTTTTTGTTGTCATGGGTAGCTCTACCCACAGGAAAGCAAAAATGCCAGCAAAAAAGGCAGCTTGTTCTATGGAGCAAATGAGAGAAATACAAATGTCTTACCCAAATCTAACCCCTGAAAAACAAAAGAAATCCTAATTCCAACACAGAACTCATCTGATGTCATAAGAAACACCTTAATACCACCAGTATCTTTTACACACATGCACAGGCTTTGTGTTAAATCCTGCTGGCATGATTTAAGAAAAACATTTCAAAATAGGTTTTAGTTTTCTTTTGGGGATGGGGTGAGGTGCCTTGCTATGGTGTCCAGGTTGGTCTCAAACTTCTGACCTTACTACAACAAAAAGTTCTGGGATCAGTTGGGCAGCAGTGATACACACCTTTGATCCCGGCACTCAGGAGGTAGATATAGACAGATCTCTGTGAGTTCGAGGCCAACAACAACAACAAAACCAAAAACAGTTCTGGGATCCTATCTGGGATTATAGATGTGAGCCAGAAATCATGAGAAAGCTTTGCTTTAAAGCCTGAAATGATGTTATATTTTAGCTCTTGGGCTGGGTGAAATGCTTGAGTCTCCCTCCCTGCCAGAATTTATTTAATTATCTGTGCCTGTCTGTGTGTGGGTAGATGTACATGAGTACCAGGTCTGTGGGGGTCAGAAGAGGGCATCTGATCCCCTGAAGCTGGAGTTACAGGTATCTGGGAGACACCCAGTGTGGGTGCTGGGACCAAACTCTGGTCCTCTGCCAGATATTAACATGCTCTTACTGAGCTATCTCTCTAGTTCCCTTGAGTATTTTTTAATATTACTGTCTGTAAGATATAAATGGTAATAAATCCTGTGCATTTCAAGTTTTAGTTAGACTGACAATACACATCCACATTAAATATTTTAAAGTTGCAACGAAGTTCAAATTATATCTTAAATACAGATTAAATATGTATTATGGTATTCAAATAGTTATAAATCCAAGTAAACAAATCACAATCCATCCTTGATTCTAAGCTCCCAAAAGGAGAGAACAGTGTTTTGTGGGTTTTTTTTTTTCTTTGAAAATGAATACAGAATAGTTCTCCCCCTCCACCCTGCCCCCCCCCCCCAGAATAGTTCTTAAGTAAGCCATCAATACTGTACAGTGAATGAGTAATCCCAGTCTAACTGATGGGACATGCTCAGGTCCATCTGCATGTAACCCTTCATTTAGCTACTCAGACAGATGTCTACTGAGCAGTCATGATAGGCCAAACACTCACTGGGTTTAATGTAAGTGGGTGAAGGCAAATCAGTAAGAAGTTAAAAATAAACACAACACTTGTATTAGGTGAGATGGTGTGTACCTTAGAGAGGCACAGCACAGCAGGACAGGAAATAGGGCTGTCAGGGAAAAGGTAGAAGTGTTATCAGGATAAGTGTCACCAAGATGAGATTGAAGCCAAGATCCCAGAGAGATGAGTAAGTCAGATATGGGGACATCATGGACAAGCACTGGAGAAAAGAGAAAAGCCAGGTCAAAGGCCATCAGCTGGAGGCTCACTGAATGTGCCTAAAGTACCTGGGTTGGAGTGAGCTTGAGTGGTCGCAGAAAGTGCAATGAGATCTATGGGGAGGAAGGAACTTGTCTCCCTGCAAAGACTGTCAGTGTACAGAAAGCAAGAAAGAGCTACATGCAGATCCATACATGGGCACTGGGTTTATCAGAAAGGCAACATCTTGTATGGAGAAGAGACCAGGTCTGAGTCATGTTATTCTAGCTTGTATAAAGTCTCAGCCAGATATGGAGGCAATGGGAAGCAGGTGTAGAACTATTCTGAAGGTAGAATGAATGAGGCTTTCAATGACTGAGCTGAGGGCTCCAAAGAAAGAGGTTTCAGGCAGGAACCCAAGGTCTTTGATCTTTGCAACCTGCAGTGGGAGGCTATAGGCAGAGGCAGAGCAAGACCAGGCTTAGAGATGGCAACTTACTAGATGTCCAGTAGGGCTGGATAAGAAGCAGGTAGACACAGGGTCTAGAGGTCAGGAGAAAGGTCTAGGTCAGATGGGGATACCTGGGAGTTCTGAGCAGATCCATGAGATGCAAGGGTGAGTAGGGATGAGGGCAGACAGAGAGAGCAAAAGTAAGCAAATGGTCCAGAATATGATGTGGAAGGCATCATACTCAGAGAATTCCTGAAACAGTGACTCACGATTAGCTGAAGGGCTATTTTTATTTTATTTTTGAGATGGAGTCTCATTGTGTTGCCAAGACTGGCCTCAAAGCTTCTAGATTCCAGCAACCCTTCTGTCTCAGCCTACAGAGTAGCTGGAAGTACAGGTATATGCCATAGCCTGGCTTAAGTCAAAGGCCTCTGAAGAAGGATGGAAACTAAAAATAAGTTGTCACAGAAATTAACTGAGTGAAATTTGGACCCTAGAAAGCCATGGATTTCAATTTCAATAAAAGGCGCTTTCCACACATAGGTAAGTTTGGGGAGGAGTCAACTTCCTTGGATGCAGTCCCACTAGCAGCAAACTTAATGTCAGACATCTACACAAAGCAGCCTAATACACTGCGAAATATCAGGCAATAATTAACGTGTTTTCAACAAAAAGACTGACACAATCTTCAAGGTGGACAATAAGAACTTAAAAACAGTTTATTTTTACAAAATATCCTAGTCTGATAAATATACTATTATTATTTTTCTACCATATATTTAAAGCAAAGCAAGAAGATGATTCAGACAAACTCCCCAGGCAAGTTAGTGTCAGAGCTGAAGATGTGGTCTCCAGTCCTGTATTAACTGTCTTACCAGTGTCTTAGCTTTAATCAGAGCAGCAAGTTGTTAGTTAGCATCTGCTTACCGAAAGAAGCAATCACAAACATCCTGTAGAAATCCCACTCCTTGGCATATCGGATCAAGTCATCTGGGGCTGTGTTCTGGCTTGAGTCTTGTAGCTGCCACCACCTCAGGTATGCTTCACAAAGCAAACAAAACATGCAGAGTTTCCCATGGATCTGACAGTCAAAGACAGTGTCCTTGGTCAGGTAAAGCATTCGGTTGACTGAACACCAACAGGCACACCGAAGCTAAGCAGCTGTAGGGTCTATTCTGTTTTTTTGAGATAAGGTTTTGCTATGTAGCCAAGGTTGGTCTGAAACTTCTGATAGCCCTCCTGTCTCAGCCTTCTGAGTACTAACTGCTCAGTAGTTGTACTAATACCCCATGTGGATTTTTCAACATTATTAACTAGCTAATTGCATTAGTTATATAAGTCAGAAGTTCTTAAAAGCAGTGTCTATAGGAACCCCATTGGGAATTCTAAACTTGGACCATCAGAGGACCCAGTCTGGAGTCAACTTTTTAGGAGTAAAACCTGGACAGGTGTATTTTGCAAAATTCCTGGAGACACCCTAATGTGCATCCCTAGCTAGGAATCATTGCTCCTAACAGTTCACCTCTCATCCACACATAGCCAAACACAACCCTTATGTGACTGACACGAATGAAAAAGTCAGAAGAGAATGAATTTAATCTAAAGGGTTTTTTGTTGGCTCCCCCCCCCCCAAGATTTCTCTGTGTAGCCCTGGCTGTCTTGAAACTCACATTATAGACCAGGCTGACCTCGAATCTACCTGCCTCTGTTGGAATTGAAGGTGTGCACCACTATGCCCAGTTAATCTAAAGATTTCAGGACACCACATAAACTATTAGTCTGAAAAGGAATTAAAAAAAAAAAAAAAAAAAAAAAGAGCCTCTGGCTGAATGAGTATTAGGTCAATGAAAGCGGAAAACAAAACAAAAATCAAACCAAAACAACAAAAAAAAATATGATAGAAATAAGATGGAAGCTTCTAAGAGCCTAAAATTTTTAACAAAATAGAAAACACTAAATGGTAAGAATTGGCCTTTCCCCAATCTATCTTTCCTGCAAACTGAGCTTTCTCCAGTAATTTATGGTGGGTACGAGAAAGCAGGTGTGTGACCCTGACCTGACCTGAGTTTGAGATTCTGAGGTTCCTCAGCTGGCACAGGTCCTTTGGTTACACTCTGGAAACATCTGGGGAGAGGTGTATGCCATCCACAAAAATGCTGAGTTGGCCTGGGGAGGTCTTCTGTACCCCACCCAAGAAATTTTCAATGGGTAAGCAAGTTTGAAAATGGACACTGTGGTCACTTAAAAGGGCTTGACTGGGTTGGAGAAATGGCTCAGTGGTTAAGAGCACTGGCTGGTCTTCCAGAGGTCCTGAGTTCAATTCCTGCAACTACATGGTGTCTCACAACCATCTATAGTGGGGTCTGATGCCTTCTTCTGGCATAAAGGCATACATACAGATAGAGCACTCATACACATAAAAATAAAATCTTTTTTTTTTTTTTTAAAGTCTTGATTATTTGAGGGGCACACCACTGCACCATTTACTTCTGCCCAAACTTAGTGGTGCCAGATTAAGCAAATAAGAACTTATATCCAGTTAAATTTGAATTTTAGATTTGCAACAAATAATCTGTCCTAAGTGTATTGCATGCAATAATCAGGACATACTGAATTCTGGAACATCTGCACCATTTATCCAAGTTTCAAATTTAACTTATGTCTTGCATTTTACTTGTCAATTCAACCCAAACTATGAAGCCATTTACAGTGCAGTATGTCAAGTGCACATTTTGAAAAATCCAACCTTAAATATTAGCAGCTCTCTGACTTGGTATTCATTTCCTGCATTCTTTTTTGCTTTGATTTTCAAGACAGGGTTTCTCTGTGTATCCTTGGTCATCCTGGAACTTGCTCTGTAAACCAGACTGGCCTCAAACTCAGAGATCCTCCTGCCTCTGTCTCTTGAGTATTAGGATTAAAGGTATGGGATACCACCAGCCGGCTCCTGCATTTTTTAAACAGCAGATTGTAAAACACATTAAAGCATATCTTTAAAAATAGTTTTCTTTTAATGTTTGCTTCCTAAATTTAGGTATGACTGTCTCCTATAGGCTTTGTGTACTCAATTGTCAAATTGATTAGATTAAAAAACACCTAGGGCATTAATAAGGTACACTTTTAATTTGTCTTACAGATGTTTGCAAAAAGGACTAACTAGGAGGGAAGACTGAATGTGGGGAGCACTATTCCACTGGCTGGGCCCCTGACCTGGAAAAGAGGTGAAAACAGAAAGCCAAACCCTGGCATCCCCTTTCTCCATCTCCTGATGTGCTATAAGCAGTCCCACCCTTTCATTGACATGCTTTCCCCATCACAATGGACACAACCTGTAAGCCCAACTGAAGCTGCTGCTTTTCAGGTATTAGGTCCCAGCAATGAGGTATAACTATGTACCTATCCAGATATGTTTATTCTGCTCAAAGTCATTTGAGAGTTGATTCAGATTATAGTTATCTGCTTCTTGCTGTGACCACATTCTTGAATATAGTCACTAAGCACTGCAGTCTTTTAAATTTGTATCTACTACTTCTAAAAAACTTCCAGACATGAGTGAAAAAAAAAAATCCCCCAGTTAGAATTAGTATATATTCCTTAATTCTGCTTGAAACTGTTATTTCTTTTAAGAGCAAAAGCATCAAGTAATGTTAAAATTTTGAAAAACAAGGTTGGAGAGTAGGTTTGGCAGTTAAGAGGGTGTATTGCTTTTGCACATGACAGGGATTGTGTTCCCAGCACTCATGAAAGGAGGCACACAACTGCCTGTAATTCCCGCTTCAGCTTCAAGGGAACCTGTAATCAAGTGCAAATACCCTTCCTCCTTCAACATACACACAGAATTGAAAAAAAAAAAATTAAACTACCTCAACTTACATTTATTTTAGTGTTGAAAAGAATATGTCGATAGGCCTGGGCTTTGCATAAAATGGCATTAATCAAGATAATAACAGGATCATACTCAATATATTTGTCTACTGGTTTCTGGCAAGATTTCTGAAAAAAACAACAACAACAAAATAATATTAGAGCAAACAAATTAATACATTCTGAAACTTTAAAGGACTTGAAAATTGGAGTCTGTTTTAGACTTTCCCAGTGACAAGATGTATAAGCATCTATTTGAAATTCTCAGATTAAAAATGTTCACCCATGTAAGAAGTTTTGCAATGACTAAATATTAGCTTCTACTAGAAACACTAATACTTTAAATTTATATTCAAGAATCCAAAAAGAAAGCCAGGTGTGGTAACACACAACTGTAACGCCAGCATTTAAGCCACAGAGGTGGGAGGATCCTGAGTTTGAGGTCAGCATACTCTGAATAGAGAGATCCTCAAAAACCAAAACAAAGTAGAAAAAAAGAATTTGATTTAAAGACCCACAGCAGGCACAAGAGTACTTCAACTTCACTTTTGGTTTATACGATTTTTTTAAATGCAAATCTCTAACACACTTTGGCTGACAGGCTGTAGTAAAGACCGTGGCTCAGGATTTGGAGGAAGGTGTTCAACAAAGTTCCTATGTCCCAGCTTCTGAGAGCTACAGCTGAATGAATGTCAAGTACAATGTCAGTGATCCTAAGCCTGGGCTTTTCTCCAATAACATCAAGAACCTGGGGGGAAAAGGTCTCTCTCTGCTACCACAGAGACAGTGGAGAGTGCTGTGCTGTGTGTATTTACTTGGGTTGTACAGCCTGGTTATGTGTCACCCAAATCAAGACTCTCTCAGCTTCCAAAGTGGACATTCTGAAAGACTGACAGAATAAAATAGAAACTGAAATAATAGGCACACAAACATACCAGGATCACCTATTAGCTACATCAAAACCTAGAAGAAAAGTCAAGTGCATTGGAGAATTGTAACCCTGTACTTCAACATAATAAAACAGATTCACTTTCACCTAGAAGAAAATCTGTATTTCATTCATGCCATTGTAAGAAATAACATGCTTTTCCAGCTACCAGGTGAAACAGTAGTTGTGCTATTCCCTCAAATGCCAATCTATCTGTCAAAATGGAGGCACAGAGGTTCACATCTTTTTCAGATTACTGGAGTTCAGGACAAAGGTTCTTTCCCAGATTCCCCTTCTTTTGTCACTGCTGTGGAGCCTGCCTCCCCATATCGTGCATGAGGTTCAAGCCCAGAGATGCAACATTATCATTAAAAACAAAATCCATTAAGTTGCTACATCCCTCTCTCTGTCTTTCAAAAGCTATCTAAATCCCACTTTTGGAAAGCATCCCTCCTAATTTAAGATTAGGAGGTAGCCATTTTTGGAAGCAGAAGGGAAGAACCAACATCAATAAACACAGAGCTCAGCATCATTTGTTAGCCAGAAGCCCGTGTAGTGCAGGGGATGTTACGAGATCACAAGAGCTCGCCTTCCCCAGAGCTTCTAGGGCTCCAAGAAGCTAATTACCAGGAGCCACACTATTCTCTAACCTCCGAGTTAGTAGGGCAAGAAAGCGTGGTACCACGCCTTCTGAAGACTGGTACAATGAGATGATGCTAATGACCCAAAACCAAATAAGCTACTTTTAGTACCAAGTGGCATGCTGTGTGCTGCCCACCCTCCTTCCATAGCACCCAACTGACAGGGAGATCACTTAAGCCAGTTGACTTTCTCCACCAGTGGGTTCTGCTCACTCTTCCCTCAGCACCCCTCTCTACTCTTTCCTCTTGCCTTCACTTTGAACACAAGGAGGAAATAACTCTCTCTCTCTCTCTCTCTCTCTCTCTCTCTCTCTCTCTCTCACACACACACACACACACACACACACAGGCAGCAGAACAACTAACTGGAAATTTACTAACTTTAGTAAAAAAAAAAAAATTGAGGCAGGGTCTCTGAGCCAGGCTGGCCTCAAAATTATTGTGTAGGGGACTAGAGAAATGGCTCAGTGGTTAAGCTGTTCTTGCAGGGACCTAGGGTTCATCTACCAGTACACACATACCTGCTCACAGCTTTGAACGTCTGGTCCTCCTGCCTCCACCTCTCAATTGCAGGGATTACAGGTGTGTACCACCATGCCTCAGGGGTTTATGTAGTGCTGGAGATGAAATCTAAGGTTTCATGCATGCCAAGCAAGCACCCTACCAAGTGAACAACATCCCTGGCTGCAGTGAATGTTTTTCTATTTTGGTTAAATTGTTCCATTCCGTAATTTATTACTTAATCGACAAGTACCCCGAAAAGACACAGTTTTCTTCGAAGATATCTCTACAGCATCAGACCTGAAACATCGCTTCCATCTCATCAACATGTGAATGACACGCTTCCTGCTACAAAGTGAATCGCATCGCTCTCCATCACTCATTCATTAGTTTGAGACAGGGTCTCTCTAGGTAACCAAGGCTGGCGTCGAACTCGTGATCTACCAACTGCCTGGCATACGAGTGGAGTGCTGAAGTCACATAAATGCGCCAGCACTCCTGAGTGTCGTAACTCTTAGAAAATCAGTGGCCTAGCTAAAGTCCTAATGAACTTGCTTTCTCTTTCCCACCATCATAAGAACCACTCCTCCTCTAAGTGCTCAAGAACCCTGCCTCGCCCCCAACCGCGGGGCGCTCCGGTCCGCCTTCCTCGCTGCTCCCCGCCCCACCCCGCCCCCGGCACGCTCACGCAGATGGTTATCTTGAGTACGCCGTGGCTGTAGTCCCGGTACAGCTCCTGGGCCTCCCGGTTGCACTCGATACAGCGGTACAAACAAGGAGAGGCAACCGTCGCCGCGCCCTCGGTGCCCTTCCCGGACCGCGTCCCCCGACGCCCGCCAGTCCCCATGGCCACTCTAGGGCCTCTACGTCCGGTTTGTGGCGGAAGTTGCCAGCACCAGAAGGGGAAAGGCATGCCAAGGGGCTTACTGGGAGTTGTAGTCCGGATGCTGGATACGAGCTTGAGGCTGAGAAGACGCGGACTACGACTCCCGGGGGGTACTGCGGCCGCGCGCCGCGCCCACCTGCCCGCGGCGGGCAGAGCGCGGCCGCGCCTGCGCCGTGCAGGAAGATGGCACCTGCCGGCCGCGACTGCGGCTGCTGGGGCGGCTCGGGCGCCGGGGTGGTGCTGTCGCTGCTACTGCTGCTGCTGGGGGCGCTGGCTTGCGCGCGGGCCACAGAGCACTACTCTCCGCTGTCCTTGCTGAAGCAGGAGCTTCAGCACCGGCAGCAGCAGGATGCCTCGGCGGGCGGCGGCTGCTCGCAGTCGGGGGACTGGGCGGACCAGTACCCGGAGTGCGGTGAGTGGGCCGGGCTGCCCTCTCCTTGCGGCCGCCCCTGCACAGCGTGGAGGCACCTGGGAGGTGGAGAGAGCGGGGACGGGCATAGGCGGGCGGTGGGGACGTGGACCCGCCTGGAGGGTGCCTGCTGGCGTGGGCCAGGAAGTCAGACTTCCTTTCTGCTTGCCCGGGTGGGTGTCTTGGGCTCAGTCCTCAGCCTAGGAATCCAACCCCAAAAGATGCAAGCCGGTTAGTTGAGTCTCTGGGTCATCAGCACCGACCCGTGCCCCTCATATGTACCCCCGAGGATAGAGCCTCAGGCCTGGATCCTGCATGCTTTCCAGCCGCTCAGGCTCATTCATTGAAGTGAGACGCTGTAGACCTGTGGAATAAGTCATGGAAGACAACTCTGGGCAAAATACACATACTCTTTTTCCGTCCTGAGTTGTACAGTGGGCATCTTTTACTCGCCACTATCCTCTCCACCATCCCTTCTCCTCTGTGGGTTACCCTACGACTTGTCTTGGGAAAGGCCTGGGTCTTCCAGACCTGCTAGCAGCTGGCTTTTAAAACACCCCACTGATGTTCAGCACCTTATGCCTGCCCAGACACTGTCTAATTTCTTAGCTGAGATGAACTCCCAAGATGAGCCTAATCTGATTTTCTTTGAGCACCATCTGGCTTCTTGGATAAAGTCTCAATTACTTTTGTGACTTATTTTGTGACCAGCCTTGGCTGCCAACAGCCTGGCTGATGTGGACTTATTGAAACGAATGGCCATTATTAATGTCACCTCCTGAATCTGAGCAAGGGAGATTCACCTTTCTGTGAATTTGTCTGTAAATAGGAGACTATTTACTTGAATGTGAGGTTTTATTTTCCTCATTTAGCCTTGTTAGTTTGGTGAATTAATTTACCATAAAAGCAGTAGCCACTCTGTTGGATGGCAGCTCCTTATTTCAGAAGGGAGAACTGAGACATCATGAAAATGCTAGCTCCCAAGGTCTCGCCTGTGGAAGGAAGAACAAAGAATACTGAGGCAGTAGTTGCTTTGCATTTTTTGTTTTTCAGGAAGGGTCTCTGTAGTCCAGGCTGGCTTTGAACTTAACGTTTACCATGATTCTTCTGCTTTATCCTCCCAAGTGCTGGGATTACAAAGTTGAGCTACCATGCTCAACTTTGCAGACAGGTTTTGTCTTAACCTCCAAGTTGTTGGTAGGAAATGCCTCAGTCTGTTTCTCCCAATCCTGTACAGTTATATGGAAAATGGACCCTGCGAAGCCTTCCTTAACCACCTGTCCTAGACTGGGAACAAATTCAGGCTAGGCAACTAAGCATGCCACAGCCTGCTCCAATACCACTTAACACAATGGTCTTCTTTTAGGATGCCCAGAACTGATCAGGTCTCCCAAATTATGTAGGTCTGACCTCACCATGAGGGCACTTTGATCTTACCATGGTCACTTGCCTGCCACATCAAACCAGACTCTAGACTTGGGGCAAAGAGCAATGTAACTATCTCTCAGAGTAGTTCTCAGGAGCATGTGGCTGAAGCGATGCCTGCTTGGTTTTCAGTCTGCAGCTGATGAGCCTTTCTCATACTTGTTCCCTTACTGCAGAGCCCCCAGTGGTGAAAGGTACAAATGGCTCCAGTGAGAGCCTATAGGCTGGAGGTGTCTTATCAGCCATAGCTGGCCTGCCTTTTGTCCCAGGGAACAGCCTGAACCCTCAAACCTACAAGCACACTGTGTCTCTGCCCTTTACATGTTTCCCAGCCTTTGTCCTCTGGTACATTTTTATGTTTCTTACTGAAAATAACACAATGTTTATGATTCCCCCCCCAAAAAAAAATAATATTAAAAAAATTTACTCATGTCTTTGTTGGGGGGTGGTAGGTGTAGGTGGGTGTTCACGGAGGCCAGAAGGGGGCATCAGATCACCTGAAGCTGGAGTTACATGTGGTTGTGATTGCTGGGAACCAAATGTGGGTCTTAACCGCTGAGCCATCTTTAGTCCTGAGAAAATAATCTTGCTTTTTCAAAAGAGAAGAAACTGTCTGGTATATTATCTGTTTTTGCATTTTGTTTCTTTTTCTGCTTTGTTTTGTTTGAGACTGGTGTACACTAATTTAAGCTAGCCTGGCCTGGAACCCAATATGTAGCTCAAACTATTCTTGAGTTTGTGAAAATCCTCCTGCCTCAGCTTCCTGAGCCATCAAACCTGAAAATTTTATTTTCAAAATAAAAGAAAAAATTTTTCTTTTTCATGTGGCCCTATTTTTAATTTATAAGTGTGGGAGGAGACACTGAACAAAGCCCTTTCCCAATTCTCTTCCCTATTCCTGTTACATAATACAAAACTTTGGTTGACACTGAACTAAGTAGTGTTTATTGCCATTGTACCCAAGAGGAAACTGAGGCCAAGAAAGCTAAGCAAGGTTACCCTGTAAGGAGTAGAGCCAGATTGGTAATTTAACTTTGGGTTATATTCTCAGTAGTTTTTTGTATATTAACACACTTTCTGTAAGCATTACTAATAAGCTCTATACCTTAAACTTTTTGAAAGTTGTATTGTTTGTTTGTTTTTGTTTTTTAAGACAGTTTCTCTGTATGGCCCTGGCTGTCCTGGAACTTGGTCAGTAGACCAGGCTGGCCTTGAATTCAGAGATCTGCCTGCCTCTGCCTCTCAGGTGCTGGGATTAAAGGCTTATGCTACCATCGCCCGGCTTGCTAGGGTTTCAGATTTTGCCTGTGTATTAGAATGTATCACTTATCCACAGGAAAGCTGTCTGTGTGTACCAGTCATTGCTAAATGTTCTGCTCCTTAATGACCTGACCGAGTCCCTTGTGGAGAGCTGAATTTCGTACACAGAGAGTAGACCCAGAGTCTCCTGACTGGAAGAATGAAGCTGAGCAGGTGGAGGGAATAGAGTCCCATGTAGGTGCTGCTGTGCCAGCAGCCAGGGAAGGTCTGCTGTGCTGACAGCCAAGCTCTGGAATAGAACCTAGATACATCTGCATCTGACTCCTTTATTTTGTGGATATAGTAAATTAGGGTCTATATCTATTAAAACTTGCTTACTGACTAAAGAATTCACGTTTCCTGCGGTTCCTACAAGCCTGCATTGTGTATCATTCAAATGGAACATTATTTAGTGCTAATAACCTCCGACTTCTTTACAGACATCAGAAACTACATGTTAGTAATCCAACACATGCATTTCTAGTAATTTCCAAATGCATTTGGTTTCTCTTTGCAGTAGTAAGAGTGATGAGCTAAGGTGAGGTGTTTTGCTTTTTTTGTTTTTTTTTTTTTTCTTTTGAGACAGCATGTCATGTATCCTGTATGTCTCTAGCTCTCTATATGACTTTGAACTCCTGATCCTTCTGCCTTTACTTCCCAAGATGCTAGCTAGGATTATAGGTATGTGCCCCCCACATCTGGTGGTTTGGGGGGTTTTGTTTGTTTTTGTTTTTGCAGTGGTGGGGCTTTGTGCTGGCAAACCAACTGAGCCACACTCAGCCCTTATGTGAGGTTTTTAAGTGACAGCCTAGGTTGTTTCTAGGTGATAGTCCTGCACTGGATGACTTCATGGTAGATTTCAAAGAGGTACCTCCATCTGAATGGTGACTTCAGCACAATTCATGTTGGATACTGCACTCTGGATGATAGCTTGTTACGATAAATCTTTCCGCCAAAGCCGCCCAAGCCCTACCATCAAGTGGGCGGTCTCCACCAGCCGCCCAAGTTCTGCCCGTTGCATGGATGGACAAAATAATACACAGACTTATATTAGGTACAAATGCTGCTTGGCCAATGACTAGGATTTCTCATCTGTTAGCTCAGTCTTAATTATCACAAGTCTATATATTTTATAAGACATATCTTATTGGACACCTTCCATTGGTGTCCTCCCTTGCCGGTGGATCACATTGCGCGAAGGGGAAAAGGGGACCACTTCCTGTTTGTCCTTGCTTAAATATGAGTCTCCTTGCTATGTCACTTCCTGCCTGGATCATCACTTCTCTACTATATTTCCCAGAATCCTCCTCGACTCCTAGTCCTGCCCAACTGGCTGCCTCATTGGCCAAACAGTGCTTTATTTATCATCCAGTAAGACAAATACATACACAGAAGCACTTCCCCCACCAATAGCTTATAACTTTAAGCATGTTAAATTTGTTATGGTAAATAATCATAGAAATGAGCAGGTGAGATTGCCCACTGGGTGAAGGTACTTGCCTCAAGCAGGACTTGAGTTCAATCTCAGGAACCACATGGTAGAAGGAGAGAACTAACACTTGTAGTTGACCTCTGACCTGTACATGTATACCATAGTGCACACTTAACTGCCCACATATACTTGCACACATAATAAATGAGTGTTTTAAATAATTTCAGCCTTGGCCAGGTAGTGCTGGCACATACCTTTATTCCCAGCACTTGGGAGGCAGAGGCAGGAGGATCTCTGTGAGTTCAAGGCCAGCCTGGTCTACAAAGCCAGTTCCAGGACAGCTAGGACTGTTACACAGAGAAACCATCTGGAAAGGGAAAAAAAATTCAGCTTTAGAATTGAGGCTATTTTTCCATAGTTTTCTGTGGTCATCTATCTAACTTGGGGGCTGCTCACCATGAGAGTAAGAGGTAGTCATGAGCCCAGCTCTAGTTCTAACAGACTCAGCAAGGCCTACCCTGCCTGTGTCTTTCTTGGGTGGGACACTTTACAGGAAGTTGATCTTGCTCACTATGCTTAGGTGTGGGAAGGAAGCATGGAAAGAGAACAACTTCCTTTTTTTTTTTTGTTTTTTTTTTGTTTGTTTGTTTTTGGAGGAAGTTAACCAAGTTCTGTGCTCCATGTGAACAGCTGTGCAAAACCTTACTGTCAGTGTGCTGGGGTGGAGGTACTTCCTCGGAACTGAGTGCCACTGTGTGGTTGCACCTGGTTTTGGGGCATGTCAACATCGTAATGGACCTGCATCAGTTGGTCAGGGCAAGGTGCAACTTCTTGTGTGTTTAGGGACTGTTCACTGTGGCATTGCCCTGGGAGCAGCATCCTTCAGAAAATCCTTAAGTCCTTTGATTTAACTAGAAATGGCATTGATTACTTTGGGCCCTGTAAAAGTAGACATAGTCTTTACAGACAGAGTGTCTATTATAATTGTTACTTTTTTTTTTTTTTTTTTTTTTTTTTGAGAAAGGGTCTCACAGTGTAAACCGGGCTGGCCTGGAACACAGAGATCCACCTGCCTCTTTCTCCCAAGTGCTGGGATTAAGGGTGTGCACCCATGTCCTGCTATAAACTATATTTCCTTTAGGAGGTCCAGGAGCCACCAGACACATGAATACGGGCTGATTTCACATCTATGTGGGCAAAGGACACAGCCTACTAACGCTGTAGATATTAAGACAAGTCCAGGCACTTTAGAGATTTGGGGGAAGCTCTCTCAGGTGTTTGGGCCAGACCTGGGTAAATTTCCCTTGTAATATGCTGCTATGCCAAGCTCTCCTTGTCCTGAGAGAGAGTTTTTACTAAAACTTGTCATATGCAAAAAATGCACCTGACACTGTGTAAAGCTTGTGGGGTTTGTTTGACCAGTGGACCTCTTTATGTGATCAGAAAAGACCCTAGTCAGTATGATGTAATAGTTGATTAAACTTTGATATGTGACAAGGCATCACATTTGGATGGTATCTTCTGTGGCATCCTCTGAGTTGGGACCAGCATGGAGCAGTGACTTGGGTTGGCTGACACATGCTCAAGCTCTTTCCCTGACTCTCTGAAGGCCATTCTCTCTGGGTCCATCTTCTGATCAGGACCTCCTGCACATATAAAGGCTGCTTGGCCCCTTGCCACTATTTGTGCAGGTTGTCCAAGGGGCTCTATTCCGTGGGCACAAATCCATCTGTTACTACCTGGAGCTGGGTCCATAGTTCTAGTCCACTTGATGTCTGACAGTGGCTAGAATTATGGGAAAGTTGTTGACTTTGTAAAAAGCATGTTGCTGCGCTGGAGAGATGGTTCAGCAGTTGAGAGAACTTGCTGTTCTTGACAAGGACCCCACTTCATTTCCCAGTACCCAGGTTGGGTGGCTCACAACTGCCTGAAACTCCAACTCTAGCTGCTTTGACACCCTTTTCTGGCCTCCATAGGCACCTGCACATACGGTGTATATTCACATGTTATTTATTTACTTAAGACAGCCTCGCTGGGTAGCCTTGGCTGGCCTGAAACTGACTCTGTAGACCAGGCTGGCCTTGAACAGAGATCATCCTGCTTCTGCTTCTGCCTCCTGAATACTATGATTAAAGAAGTGTATCTCAACACCTAGCAAAATTAATTTTTTAAAAAAAAAAAATTATGTGACCAGGAGTGGCAGAACAGGACTTTAATTCCAATACTTGGAGGGTAGAGGCAAGTAGATCTCTCTGAGTTCCAGGCTAGCCAGGACTACATAGACATTGTCTCAGAAATATATATATATTACACATTGCTTTGAGCACCTGATGCATCCTTAGTCTCCTTTACAGGCAGGCCTGTGTCTGTGTCTGTCTATTGTCACCTGTCCTGCTCTTGAATTGTGTCATTCCCCCCCCCTCCCCATTTGCTTCTTTGTTCTGAGCAGCTGTCTCTTCCCTTTTATATGCCATGCAGGTTGGTATTGACTTGGTCAGGTCACATTCAAGCTCTCTTAAAAATTCTGTCCCTTCAGTAGACTGAGTGGGTCCTCATTCTAATACACCCTTATCTAATCATGTGATTGCCTTGTCACTGGCAGTGGAAAACCTCTACAGTGGCTTTGCTCTGTTGTGAATGTACTCACTCATCTGGGAATAGAGGTTCTCAGGTTTGTAATCCCACTAGGAAGGCTCAGGCAGGAAGGTTTCAATCCAAAAATAGCCTTTGCTTTATAGTAAGCTGCAGACCAGCCTAGGCTATATAAAAAACTTTGTCTCAAAACAAACAAACAAAAAAAGCAAATACCACCCCCATATACACAGTCATAAACATTGAAGTTACTTCCCATGTATGCCCTGGTTATGTATGTTGCATGTTTTATATACCTAAGAGGGATGAGTATTAGAAGAAATAATATTTATGAAGCGTATAGAAACTAAAACATACTCTTGGTCTCAAAGAAAATGAGGAAAAATAGATATTAATGGGGGGTGGGTTTCAGCCCATGTACATAGATAGGTTGAGTGTCCCTGACCCAGAGGCAGAACTTTGAGCCCCAATATGATGGTACAAGTAGAAATTTCTATATTGTAAAGCCTTGTTTCTTTTCTTGTCTTTTTTTTTTTTTTTTTTTTTTTTTTTTTTTTTTTTTTTGGTTTTTTGAGACAGGGTTTCTCTGTGGCTTTGGAGGCTGTCCTGGAACTAGCTCTTGTAGACCAGGCTGGTCTCGAATTCACAGAGATCCCACCTGCCTCTGCCTGCCAAGTGCTGGGATTAAAGGCGTGCACCACCAACGCCTGGCAAAGCCTTGTTTCATATTCAGAGTCATTAAAAACACTGTGCAAAATGACCTTTGAGCTACATGTGTGTGATGTGTGTGAAACATGAATTTTTTGTTTAGATGAGAGAACTCAGTACTTATTCAAATTCAGTATTTATTTATTTATTTGAACTCACTTTGTAGATCAGGCTGGCCTTGATTCACTGAGATCCCACCTGCCTCTACCTCCCAAGGCGTGTGCCACCACTGCCTGGACCAAATACAGGATTTTAAAATCACCATCACTGGGCAATGACGCTGTATACATTTAGTCCCAGCACTTGAGAGGCAGAGGCAGGCAGATCTCTGAGTTTAAGGCCAGCTGGATCTACAGAGTGAGTTCTAGGACAGCCAGGGCTACATAGTGAAACCCGGTCTCAAAAAACAAAACAAAATCCCCAGTCTGTAGCTGAAATGATGGCTCAGCAGTTAAGAGCACATGTTGCTCTTTCAGAGGACCCAGGTTCAGTTTTCAGCATCCATATCATGGTTCCAACCACAACTTCAGTTCCAAGGTAGTCAATGCTGTCATCTGACTTCTGAGCATACTAGGCACACATGTGGTGCACATACACAAATTCAGGAAAAACACTCATACACATAAGTCTTCTTAAATTAAAAAAAAAAAATCCTCAATCTAAAACACTTCCAGTCCAAGCATTTCAGATAAAGAGATGTATAGCTCAGTGGGTAAAGGTAGTTTCCACTAAGCCTGATGACCTGAGTTAGCATCCTAGGACCCACATGTTGGAGAGAATGGATTTTTTGATGTCTACATGCACACTGTGACATGTTCACCCTTATATATACACCAGTAAATTAATAATTTAAAAATAACAATCTGTGATAAGCAACAGCTATTTTCTGTAAGCTGGGCTGTGTTCTTAGCAGCTATTGGTTGTGGTTCTTCCCATCCTAAAGAATGGGACACAGAAGTAAGGCCACCCAGGGTCGTGCCTAGCATCAGACAGCCATCAAAGTGCTTGAGCCCTGAGCCAGCATGACATTGTATCCAAAGCAGTCAGATTAAAATCAAGGGGGAAAAAGCACAATATAAGACCCAGTTCTCTGAAAACACTAAATACAGTAAGTTATCCAGCAGTCTACATAAGGAAAGTTGGAGAAACACAACACTAGTTGGCTTTAGAGGAGTTTGATGAAATCTGCAAATCACTAGAATAGCTTTGTGTGTGGCCTTAAGAGTGAGAAGTTGACAGTGTCATCAAGTGGACAGTTGTTTAAGAAGGTAAGTTCAGTCTTTCTTCCTGCCTTGGAATCTTGTTCTCTGCCTGTGTTGGCTCTTTATCTTAGTAAGTGAAGCTTCCCAATCCATCATGGTGGTCCCTCCTAATGGTCCATCATAAGATCACATCCAGACAGCAAGTATTCCCTGAGCGTGTACCACACTGCTACTGCTTCTGCTTGGCCCTTGCTCATGCATCTGACATAAAAGCAGACTTACCATTTCCCTTTGTTTGGACTTTGTGTCTCCCTAGTGCCACTAGTGACTTCTTCCCTATGTCACAGCCTCATGCTTGTCTTTTCCTTCATGTCTATAACAGAAAGTCTTTTCCCCTTTCCATGTCCATATTGTGCTCTTCATATCGGGTCACTGCCTGTCTACAGTATCACCTCAAACAAATGAAACCTAACCTTGAACCAAATCTTATGAGAGCCGTATGCTAACACTGGCACTTGCCAGTCTGTCCCTACCTGCTGTGTATAGTCACTTAATTTGCTCCGCCACTCCTGAAAAGCTAGTGAGCGGTGGCAGCAAACACAAAATTCACAGTAGTTCTTGGACTGTTGCAAATGCTTTAATGTTTTATGCTTTATACTTCCTCCACTTAGCAAGAGTTAGTATGGTATTTTAAAAAATGTATCCATACAGAGCTTAGACTTCCATCTGTTGGTGTTATTACAGAAGTTGACGAGTTTTTGTTTTGTTTTGTTTTGTCTGTTGAGATGTGGTCTTGCCGTGTATCCCAGGCTGACTTTGAAATTGTGGCAGTCTCCTGCCTCAGCTGTCTGAGTGCTGTGAGTACAGAGATTCCCACTTCACCTGGCTTCACTCGAACTGAAATACTCTTAGAGATTTCACTGGGGCCAGGATGGGGTACTTAGCAGCAGACTGCATTGGCTAAAGTGCACTATATAGATGGCAGACAAATTGATAATTTAGTGATCAGTGCTTGGACAGCAGGCTAACAATTAGGGAAATGGGGCTGGGGATTTTTCGGTATACTATGTTGGAATAGATTGAGTTGGCCAGAAAGTGAGTATGAAGCTGGGTGTGGTGATGAACGCCTGTAACTGGAGCACTCCAGGGGTAAAGCAGGAGGATTGAAAGTTCCACGCCAGCTTGAGCTGCTATCAGAACCCTAAGAAAGACTAAAGGCAATGCTAGTACTCTTCTGACCTTCTCTTCCAGCTGCCAGGGAGGGCAGCAGATGGCAAGCGACTCAAGGTTGTTCACACCCTGTGGCTCAGCACATTTGTTGGACTATCCTGGTTGGGAAAGTTTGTAAAGGTGGGGTCACAGCAACTTATTAAAATAATATCTGTACTCAATGAAGAAGCAGGCATGGGAGGTGTGAAGTGTTCATGGAGGGGGCCACTTAAAACTGGGAGAATGAGCATTACTGCAATTGGAGCCTCAAGGCTAAGACATTAGGACAGGAGCAGTGAGGTGGGCATGGGGCACTTTCCCTAGGTTCACACTTTACTTCCAAGCCTCCTTTTTATCTATCTATCTATCTATCTATCTATCTATCTATCTATCTATCTATGGCTTTTAAACACAGGATCTCACTATGTAGCTCTACCTGACCTAGAACTCAGAGTTTCTGCCTCTTCCTTCCAAGTGCTGGGATTAAAGGTGTACTTCACACCTGGCCTTCCAAACTCCTATATTGAATTTTTTTTCTTGTTTGTTTGTTTAGTAGGGAAGTGCCTATGCCACAATACATCTATGGAGGTCAAAGGAAAACTTTTGGGAATCAGTTCTCCTTCCACCATGTGGCTTTCAGGGATTGAACTCAGGTCATCAGACCTGGTGGCAAGTGCCCTTGCTCCTAGAGCTCTGACATCCTGCCTCCTATTGGTTAGCTCCAACACAGACTGCATTCCAGTAGGATCGTCTGCAGTGTCCTCACCTTTGTTTCTTTGGTTGTGGCTCTCATGGCCCCAATATATTGTTCAGTGGTCTGTTCTTTGCCTCAGATGGTACCTGGGGCAAATTGGATGCCCTTTAATTACCATGGACTCACTGCACACTTTTTAAACAGCTGACAGGGGTGAAGTTCTTATGACATGAAACTAACTATCTTGGAGTAACTCTGGCTCTACTTCAAACATTTTTATCCCCCCCCCCCCGGGAGGTTCCTTACCCCATAGGCCAGTGGTTTTCAACCTTCCTAATGCTCTTTAATACAGTTGCTCATATTGTGACCCCCAACCATACAATTATTTTTGTTGCTACTTCACAACTGTAATTTTGCTGTTATGAATCATAATGTAAGTATCTGTTTTCTGATGGTCTTAGGCGACCCCTCTGAAAGGGACGTTCAATCCCCAAAGGGGTTGCAACCCACAGATTGAGACCCACTGTCACAGGCATCTCTGGTCTACTTGCTTCCTCAGCCCTGAGACACCATCACTTCCCATTCTGTATCCATAGTTACCCATCTGGACATTTGTGAGTTGTACACTCTGTGCCCTGTTGTGTCTTGCTTCTGTCACTGAGCCTCATTCTGAGGCATTTTTCCATGCTATTCAGTGTATCAGCACTTCATTTTTGTGAAGGGATAATCCATCATGTGTATCTATCACAGTTTATCTGCCCTTCTGCTGTGAATACTTGAGCTGTTACCACCTTTTGTGAATCCTGCTTCCACAAACAAGTGTACAACATTTGTTTGAGTTCCCTGTGTTCAGTTCTTGATATATTCAGAGATGGAGTTGCTGGGCCATATGCGACTTGAGGAATTACCAACACATTTTCTACAGTGCTGAACCATTGTACAGTCCTTCCGTCAGTGCCCAAAGTTTCCAGTTTCTCATTACCATCTTGTGGGTTGGGAGGAGGCCCTCATTGTGGTTCAAATTGCATTTCCCCCATTAATGGTGTTGGCCCTTTCTTGTGCTCAGTAGCTTTTGTTTAGCTTCAGAAAGTTGTCCATTCAAGGCCACTTGCTTATTTGTGATCTCATTGTATTTTCTCATTGAGTTGTAGAACATGTATATGTATTTGAGGCTCTGGATCCTTAGTGCATATCATCTAGTGTTAGGTCTCCCAGCTAGGCTTTGTTCTTGTGTGTGTGGGTATGTACATAAATGTGAGCAGGTATATGTTAAGTCTAAGTCTAGTTAAACACAGGGAGGTGTTGAATTCAGCTGTTCTGAGCCACTGACTGGATCTGGGTTGTAGACAGGTGTTGACTCTGCCCATTGCTTCAAATAAGTCATGACCCTCATCTCACATCAGGAAGCTCTGCTGTTGTTTGTGACGGGGGTAGGGCACTTGTAACCTGTAGAATACCTTGCAGCTGGAGTTCAGGGAGCCTCTGAGCTTTCTTAACTTGCCTCTAGTTTGGGCTGGGGGCATCTTAAAATTTCAGCTTATGCTAAAGCACCTAAGGCCTTTGAGGTGAGTGAGTGACACAGAATGTTTGCTTTGCAGAGTCATCGTTTTTGAACTTCCATGAGTCTGACTGCGAACTGCGAGGCTCAGCACCCTGTGACTCCCTGCTTTCTCTCAACACTGAAAAGATTCTGGTATGTGTCTCGCCACTCTGCATTTACTGAACACTGGCCAGGTTCTCACCTGTGGAATTTGCACTGAAAGTTCCTCTGTAACCAAGGCTTGACCAAGAGCCAGAATAATGTGAAGCATTTCCATGATTCTGGGATTGCCTCCTAAGGTGGTACCCTATGTTCTGTGTGTGTTTGGATCTGAGCTAGTTTGCTCTTGACTTTATAGGTAAGCAGCGCACTGCGGTTATGACAAGAAGGTCTTGTAACCATATTGAACACAGTGGTCAGTTCATTGTGGCTGGCAGTAGGGCTCATTGGTCACACTGCATTATGTCAGATGTTTAGTTATGTGTGCCAGTGGGCTCTGCACTGTGCATCAAAAAAAGACAAGCTTAGATTTGGAACTGTCACCAGATTCCCACCCTCTAGATTTGCCCAGGTACTCGATCTTTAGTCCTTTCTGATTTGGATTTTCCTGCATATGTGCCTAGGAGTTTGAATTGTGTCTGTGGCAACTCCAGCCTGGGAGTGATTAATTTTTTTCATTTATTTACTTACTTATTTTTATATGTGTGTGTGTATACATACATATACACATGTGCCAGAGTGCATGTGTAGGGGTCAGAGGACAACTTGTAGGAATTGGTTCTCTCCTTGTGTGCTATCTGGCTCGAACTCAGTCACCTCCATGTTGGTTTTAATGCAAGTGCTATAAGGCCACCTGAGTCACCATTTGGTGCTGGCTAGCAGAGCATCTAGAAACGTGGCAGCTGTTTGTATACCAAATGTGATTTGTCTCCAGAAGCCATTAGAATCATCTGTTTGTATGGTGGCTGAATATGACATGTAAGAGCATTCAGCCAAGTGTGGTAGCATATGGCTGTAATCCCAGTGCTTGAATGGCTAAGGTGGGAGGATTGCCTTGAATTCAAGGCCATCCTGGGCTACATAGATTTCTGGCCATCAAGGGCTACATAGTAAAATACTACCTTTTAAAAAGTCCTTGCTTCCAAGGCAACTTATTTCCTTTGTTTCCTGTAGTAGTTTGTGCCTTGGGTCAGCCTCACATTAGACAACTGTGTGCATTACTTGATGGGGAAGTATTTAGTCATATGCATTGTTTCTTGGTCAGATTCTTTGAGACCTTTATGTCCAACATGTAGCTATGGATTTTGGAATAATTGCATGCTTTTCCTGATATTATATGTTCAGGCCACCCTGGAGAACTGGTGACTAAAATGTGATCTTCTCAACATAATTAAAAGCACTAATGAGTCTGTGCAAACTTGAAGGGGGCTCAGAATAGCCAGCAGGGTTAATCCCATGAAATAGAGAAGAAATGGCTCTTCTTGAAAACAGAAGTGGCTAGTGATGGGAGACCCAAGCATTTGCCTACAAACCATGTTCTTGAAACTCATTCAGCAGACAGTGGCACATATGTTCCTTCTTCCATAGAGCTCAAACATCTCCAGCATCTTAAAATACAGGCTTTCATGTAGGGCTTCCACCATTTATCAGAAGCTAAAAGATATGTTTGCTTATTTGTTTTCAGAGCCAGGCCAAGTCTATTGCAGAACAGAAGAGATTCCCATTTGCTACTGACAACGACAGCACCAATGAAGAGTTAGGTGAGAATCCACTCTGGGAGCACTCTGCATCATCTGCCAGAGCTGTGATTGGATGCAGAACAGGAAGCCAGGTGGGAGGGAGAGCTAGAAGACAAGCCAAATAGGGTTACCCTGGCCTTCCTGAGATTCTGTGTGGTGTGCACCGTGACAAAAGGTTTGGTGGTGTCTGGAGATGTATTTCAACTGATGGGATGCTTGCCTAGCATTCAGGAGGTCCTAGGTTCAGTCCCCAGCACAGCATAAACTAGGTGTGATAGAATCTCAGCACTTGGGAAGTGGAAGGAGGAAGATCAGAAGTTCATGGTTATCTTTGGCTCATTAGTGAGTTTGAGGCCTATAGGTATAACCTGGCTTCCAAACTAGATATAGTCTGATTGCCCGACAGTCAGGATACCTTTCCCTTCACAACTGTAGGTATCCAGGATACCTCCCCTTCACAGCTTCAGATATAGCCTGACTTCCCAAGAAGTCAGGATACCTTTCCCTCCAGAGCTGTAACATTTTACATGGTCAGCCTGAGATACAAGAGACCCTGGCTCAAACAAAGGAAAGGAAGGAAGGCAGGCAGGCAAGCAGGAAGGAAGGAAGGAAAGGCTATTTGCACAGTGGTTGGTAAGGACTATTCCAGCCCTTGGTTTCTATGGAAATTAATACTGAAGTTTTAGTAAGATCAGCTGCTCTGATCCTGTGCTAGAACATTCAGGTGCCATCATCATTATGATCAGCAAGGAAATGAAAGACTCTCAGAATAGCATCTTAGGTGTGGTGACATAACCAGGCCTGCATTTATCTCCCACAGGAGGCACATCACAATTATTGGGTCCAACATGGGTGTGGAACAATCACACTCACTCAGGTCTATAAAGGAGCTTCATGGTTTGGCCATTCCTGGTGTACTTTAAAACAGGTGGGGTTCACCAGCATCTAATGTATGTTGGGGTGCTCCCCATTGCCTAGTGTGCACATATTTGAAGAGTGGACCCATAATGAGCATAGGGACAGGCAGAGTAAATGGCCTCAAGTTTCTGCGTGTGGCTAGCTGTAGGAGGTACCCCAGAAATTTTTAATTTGACTGCTAGTGATCATTTCATCCTAATTATGGCCATCCATTCTTCATAGTAAGACTCACCCTTCCTGTGCTGAATCCTTTACTCTGCTTTGTCACTGCAGAACACCGCCACCATTTGGAAAGTGCAACCCTCTTGTGCTCTTCTTTGGTGTGACTTTGAGAACTAATTGTCCTCTAAGCGAAATGACTGGCATCTGTTCAATTGAGTGTTCATTTAGTAAATTGTACTAAAGCCCTGGTGTGGGGGCTGGGAAGATGGCTCAGCTAAAGCATTATCTGCTTTTCCAGAAGACCTAGGTTTGATTCCCAGCACCCACATGGCACTCTATAACTGTCTCATAACTCCAGTTCCAGTTCTGAGACCCTAATCTGGCCTCTGAGCACCAGGCATGTGTGTAGTGCACTGACATACATGTAGTCGAAAGACTAATAAACATAAAATAAAAATAATTTTTAAAAAAAGCCCTGGTATGAGCCTGCCTTACTTGGGGCAATCCAGGAAGTCCCTCAAGCTTGGGGCTTGAGCTGAGTTAGGCTCTTCTGTGTGATAAAGATTTTTCTTAGAAAAAAGCCTGTCAACAAAGACTGTGTCCAGAGATAGATTGCTGGCCGTAGAGATCTCTGCTGGAATTATAGCTAGCCCAGTTTTTCTTTTACATCTCTGGGTCTCCACAGTAAACTTCAGACGCCGATTTACATTTGACTGAGATGTGGATCACTCTTTTGAAGTTGTGGGTAGATATAGCAAGATTAGGGCTCCATTTTTTCTTTTGGAGGAAATTTTATAATCAGGGCCCAGATAGATCTCTCTTCCTAAACCAAGGTTTTCCTGAAGTTATGTTTTAGTTTATTTTTTTAAAGATTAAAAAAAATAGGTTTCTTTTATGTGAATGAGTGTTTTGCCCACATGTATGTATATACACTGTATACATACCCTTGGGTGCCAAAGGCAGGTGTTGGATCTTCTGGAACTAGAGTTACAGACAGTTGTGAGCTACCATCTGAGTGCTGAAAACTGAACCCAGGTCCTCTGCAAGAGCAGCCAGTGCTCTTAACTACTGAGCCACCTCTCCAGCCCTCTGTTCCATTTTATAGCTCATTTGTTCGTTCAGCAGAGTATACCAGTTATGGGAAAATAGGGACTTTTAAAAATTTGAGAGGCATCTTTAAAAAAATTTACCACTGGCTTATTAGGCAAAAGCCAGGGAGTTTGGAGAGGTTTCTGGGGGTCCCCATCCCCATAGAGCTGGGCAGAACTGAGCCTCCTCGTCAGAAGGCGTCATCATCTTAATTCAGAGAGCTGGTCTTGTGTCTTGGTGCCTGCTTTTGTGGCCTCACGTAGTGCATTGTGAGGCGGGCCTTTAGCCACTTGTGCTTCATTTCTTTGTCAGCAAGTGGGGGAGATAATTGTATCGTCCACCTTGCAACCAATCAGAGAGTAAGAGCCTTCCATTCCTAAAGGCCTGGGACTGCCACTGTCTGAGAAGAGCCATGAGATATGCTTTTGTGCTGGCATTCCAGTCTCCATGCTGCCTGAAGGCTGCCTAGCCAGTGCTGGAGGGCAGAGGCGGGGGACCTGTGGCATCTTGTCTACTTCTTTTTAGGTTCTTTAACTGCACCCCCTTCTCAGAGCTGCATTTTGAGGCAAGGCAGAATGGACATACTGACTGTAGCCTGCCTGTCTTTCTTCTTTCCTCTGATATATTTCTGTTTTGTCTTGCAGCTATTGCCTACGTGTTGGTCGGCAGTGGTCTCTATGATGAAGCAATAAGGCATTTTTCAACAATGCTGCAGGTAATGCTCTCCTTGGGTATGTGATTATGCCTGTTTAATATGATGCAAGGTGAATTCACACATCTGCAGGGCTGCAGTAAAACCATGATGCGTGGTTGCAGGGAGTGGAAGAAGGCAGCATTGACTCATTACTTCTTGGGGCCAGGCCTTGCAGGATTACTTTACTCTATATGAGGTAAAGGAAATAAGTGTTGGCTGAGTAGCCCATATTGTCTGCACCATCATGTAGTAGATATGGCCTTTTGCTGCCAGGTTGAACAGATTTAGCTCCAGGTCACTTTCCTCTGCCACAGAACCTCTATGAGACACGGACCCTCCATGAGACATAGACCTCTGAGACATGGACCCACTGTGAGAGGTAGACATTAAAGTTGTGTCCTACTAGAACAGGACTTGATGTTAACTTGTGCCTGCTCATGGATCTGCTTCTCACTTTAGCAGGGAATTGTGAGACTGCTTGGTGGCAGGCTCAGCCATTGCTTCTTAGCAAGTAGTTGTAGTGTAGTTAAGAGAAAAAAGCCTGGTATGGTGGTACACACCTGAAATCCCAGCACTTGGGCGGCTAAGAGAAGAGGATTGCAAGTTCCAGGCCAGCCCTGGTTACAGAGCTAAAACCCCATATACACATGCACAGAGAGAAAGAGGAAAGGGAGAGAATCTTGTGGAAAGTGTGCCTGTGTGTGCTGGGGGGGGGGGGGGAGACCTGCTGTGGAAGTGCTACCCTTCCCACAACATTGTTCACTTGTGCTGTTTGTAGGAGTTTGTTGAATTGTTGATGGCTCTGGCCAGTGCTCTACAGGAGGAGAGTCTGGACTCCACAGTTAGAGACTCCCACATCCACACCTTCTGCTCTGTGCCTGCATGTATGAATCATAGTAACCACCTCTAGAAATGTTCTTTTTTGGTTTAGATGAAATACCCTATACAGAACCTAGTGTCTAATACCTTGCACATAGAGTGCTCAGTAGACACTCTGAGTTTGTACTACTCAAATGTCATTGTTGTAAATTTCTCATTGTTGTTTAGAGGGGCCAACAGATGGCTCACAGTCCAGCAGATAAACTTCATTTTAAAATACTAATTTTGAAACTTCAGCTTTGCCTGTGGTAAAAAATCAAAACAAAACCAAAAAACCTCAACAACTGGATTATGCTGAAAATTCTATATTTTCCGAAAATTCATGAGATAGTTTTAGTTATTACTTTGAGGTCCTTAAGTCAACTACTCTTGTGTGGGGGTGGTCATGCAAGTTTTTGTTTTTCAGTGGAATTTGAAATGCAAAGATAGATGTCTAAATAGGTTTTTAAATTGCAGTTCTTTATAGTGTTGCAGTATTACAAATGGTAAGACTTCTACAGTAAACACAGGACCCTGTTTAGAAAGGAGATCTGAGGCTTTTTTTTTTCCTATCAGAGTACTAACCAGGCCAGATTCTGCTCAGCTTTTGAAATCAGGTGAGATTGGACTTCTACAGGGTAGTCTGGTGCACCAGCCCCTGACAGGGTTTCTCTGTGTAGCCCTGGCCTGCCTGGAACTCGATCTGTAGACCAGATTGGCCTAGAACTCAGAGATCGCCTGTCTCTGCCTCCTGAGTGCTAAAATTAAAGGCATGTGCCACCACAGCCAGTGACATAAGGCATTTTTATGAACAGAAATCAGTTCTTTTATATCAACAGCCTCCAGATGTATAACCATGTAGTTCAGCTTTTTAAAAAAATATTGTGGTTGATGATAGTACTAAAACATTAAAGTAAAAAATGTCCTCAATCTACCACTCTAAGGTCATTTAAATTCTAAACCTATTACTATTTGTGTTTTATGATCTGAATACATGTACTACAGATTTTGTATTAGTGTTTAAATTAGTGCTGTAACCACTCTGTGGGTGCCACCTGGAGCTGTAGAATACGCAGGTGTTCTATGGGTTAGGATTTCTCTATAGTAAAGACACTATAGTAGCAATTCAATGTTTTCCTTAGGCTGAGACACAGCCAGTGTTTACTGTAGGTCAGATCAAGTATGGAAGGCAGGACCGGGTGTCCTCTGTAGTGTACTTATCTCAGGGCAGGAGAGCCCAGCTGCTCCTTGCAATCTCCTGCTGGCTTCCCTGGTGCTTCCATCCTTATCCACTCAGTGAGAAGTGTGGAATCTGTGTTTGTACATATATGGGTGGGGACAGAGTGGAGTCCCCAGGTTGGGCTTGTGACTTTTTTGTCGTGTTTCTTTGTAACATGATTATGCTAAGTAGAAAACTCAAAGATTCAATAACAGATGCTACTATTTCCCCAGAAGTTTGAATGGAAACCCTCAGTCCTCTTCTGCCAAAGCTTTCTTATAATAGGTTCATGTTTAAGAGTTGATCTTTTGAATGCCCTGTCAACAGTGCATTGTGACTCTGGACAAATAGGTAGAGGCAGATGAGGAGTAGCTGCTGCCAACTCCACTTAACCAGAACTTTCTTACATGTGTGGATTTTGCATATATCAGTCTCTTTAGGTTGAATGCTGACAGTATGTTTGCCCTTAAAATCAAACTGTTCTTGCTTTCTTTATAATGGCAAATGTAGTGGTCAGATTTCATGGTGTAGTAGAACTGACTTTTATCCCGTGATCTCTTTTCCTATCCAGAATTTCAGAACCTTGAACTTCTCAAGCACACTTGCTGGTGCTCGGGTTCTTTGCCCTATCCAAATTGTAACTGACTAAGCATCTCTAGGGACCTGTTTCTGCTATGCTGGCACTGATCAGTGCTACCTGTTACTGGCGGGACCCTCCAGATATGCAGTGGTTGTTTTACAGCCAGTGATCATCCTAAATAAATCACACAGTGATAGCTATCCTCACACAGATTTGGATTTCCTTTAGTTCATGAATACTCTACAGACTTTTAAGACAGCTGTGGACTACAGCACAGAGCAGCAACTTCTGGTTCCTGGGCAATGACAAGGGTGACCACAGGGGCTTGTTGTAAAGTTTCTACATGGATGAGATTACTTGTATGTGAAGGTTGAGTTCCAGAGAACTTGGATGTAAAGTTTCATGTCTTCCCATGATCTGTTCTGTGCCATCAGGATACGAATCTGAGGTATTCCCATAATCCTCACCTGTGTGTTCATCCCAGTGCTTGTCAAGGAAGTGTCCTCATTGTGTCTAATGGCTCTAATCGAGCAATTACCTCTTTCTCTCTCTCCCTCTCCCTCTCCTTCTCCCTCTCCCTTTCCCTTTCTCTATCTCTATCTCTCTCTTCCCTCCTTCCTTCCCTCCCTCCCTCCCTTCCTCTCCCTCTTCTTCTTCCTCTTCCTCTTCTTCTTAAAGATCTCACTGTGTGGCCCAGAGGAACCTCAGACTCTTAATCCTGCCACAACTTCCTGATTACTGACTTGGATTACAGGTGTGGGCCACCATATCCAACCAGCCTCAGTAAGCAGGCTTTGTAAATGTCAATCTGTACTGTAAACTGCTGATTTATCTATCCATCCATTCATTTTGTGGCAGTGTCTCACTTTGTAACCTGCATTGGACTTGAACTTATGGCAGCCCTTCTGCCTCTGCCCCCATAGTACTGGAATTAATGTCTGGACCATCACCAAGGACTGAAATGCTGATTTTAGTTTGAGTTGGGCTGACTTCATATTAGAATACTGACATCACTTCCATGTGCATCTGTGTACTGCAGTGGTGATCTTGAATGCAGAGCGTTTGTCCAGTTGCTGTGCCTCTTTGGCCCTGGTATAGCAGGTACCTGGATGTTTAATACAGCAGTTGGACCTCTGTGTGGATCTGCTGAATTCCTAATGCAACTCTGCTTCTCACCTTCTATCCACAGAAGAACTGCAGATCTCTGGTGTTTGTAACATTTTATGAACACCCTCTAAGTAAATGAGCACTTTGGAGGCAGAACTTAGCCCGTACTGCGCCCCGAATGTCCTGATTTTTCTGACTTGACTTTGAACAGAATGACTTTCTAGTTTGGATACAGAAGTCAGCCTTATGGAAGAAAAAAGAATCACCTCTACTTTTAAGAAGATTGTTTTATTTTATTGGATATGTATATGTGAGTACTTGCTTGTATGTACCCACACCAGTGTGTGCCTGGTGCCCTAGGAGGCCAGCCGAGAGTATTAGATCATTGTGAGCTGCCTCATGGAGGTGACAGGAAGGAACCAAAGCTAGGTCCTCTTCAGGAGCCAATACCCCTAACCTCTGAGCTGGGTCTCCAGCCCCTCATGTGTAAATTAAAGTTACTACATCTGTTGGCTATGGCATGAGAGTAACATGTAGACTGCCTTGGCTGAGCAATTGTTTTCTATTGCCATGGCCAGCCCCCAAGATGCTGTAGCTGTATAAACTCAGGAAGGTTGGAAGACTGTAGTTTTCACTGAGCTCACTTAAAATGCTGAAGAGCTTATTAAAAAACAGGACTAAACCGGTCATATTTGCTCAGTAGTCTCAAACTTTGATGCTTTCATCTCAACTTATTTTTAGCGATAATGTGTTTTATTTTGTTTTGTTTTAGTTTTTTGAGACAGGGTTTCTCTGTGTAATGGCCCTGGCTATCCTGGAACTCATTTTGTAGAGCAGACTGGCTTCAAACTCAACAGAGATCCACCTGCCTCTGCCTCCCCAGTGCTGGGAGATTAAACGCATGTGCCACCATGCTGGAATGTTTTTTCTTTTGGTTGTTGTTTTAAAGAAGAGCTATTATTAATTACATAAATAAAAACATTATCTTGTTAACATTGAAAGCTAAAGCTGGATGATAATCTGAGTATGTATGGTTGTATCTTTATTTATTTATTTATTTATTTATTTATTTATTTATTTATTGGTTTTAAATAAATAATATCTGTACTTAAATTTAGTAACACAAACCTCCAAATTATCATATGTCCTTCTGTGTTGTTACAAAGTGTTTCTTAGAAGGTCGGCTCATTGGACCAGAGAAAACCCCAGTGCTGCACAGCTGCATACAGGGATTGCAAGTGTTACAGCTCTAGAGAGAAAGGTCTCCTGACTTGTCAGGAAGGTCAGGCTGTACCTGAAGCTGGGGTGTGGTCCCGGGCCGCCTCCCTGCAGGATGTAGCAATCTTGCTGCTCTCTCTGAGAGAGCGGTTACAGCTGAGCTCTGCTCTGGGTCCCCAAGGGAGCTTTCCAGCGGAGGTTTCTTCTCAGCTCCAGCCCAAGATGTTGCTTATCTGCTTCACTATGCTAAAGGGGAAACCCCTGTAGCAATTTTCTCCAGCTCCCGGAAAAAGCCCCTAAGGGAGTTAGTTTCTCAACAGAAGTATCCGTTTTTTTGTTTTTTTGTTTTTTTCTTCTGCTCTGCTCCCAAGGGAGCTTCCCAGCAGAGAGACTGCTCCTCATCTGTGAAGATCTTTACCCAAAACTCTTTTAAGAAAGATTTATTTGGGAAGGAGGAATCCAGGAGAGTGGCTGCCTCTGCAGAGCGGAGAAGGACAACTGATAACTGAACCAGCAGAGGGGCTTATAAAGGGCTTCTTAGGAGCGGAGCTTTTCCAGAAGGAAAATTTTCAGGAAGAGAATTGATCAAATTTCAATCCCCTTGAGCTCAGATTGGTAGTGTTTCTGCTCAGGGATTGTTTGGTTTTGTGTTCAGTTGGTCAGGGGCAGAGTTGGCTCTGGTTTCAGAGCTGAACTGTGTTTCTTTCACTGACCCTTTTTAGCCATTAGGCTCTAATTTCACCACCAGGGTGTATTTCTTTCACTGGCTCTGTTCCAGGGCCAAAGTGTGTTTCTTTGGCCCTGGTTTCAGGGTCAGGGTATGTTTTTTTGGTTCTGGTTTCAGGGCTAAACTGTTTCTTTTCACTGACTCTGGGTTCAGGGTTAGGGTGCTAGATTTTTGTGCTCAGGGATTGGTTGGTTTCCTGCTCAGGGATTGGTTGATTTTCCTGTTCAGTGATTGGTTGGTTTTATGTTCAGTTGGTCGGGGCAGATTTGGCTCTGGTGTCAGGGGCAAACAGTGTTTCTTTCACTAGCCCTTTTTAGATTTTTGGCTCTAGTTTCAGGTCCAGGATGTTTTCTTTGGCTGACCCTTTTACTCTACAGGGATGACTGCAATGCTGGGGATAATTAGGCCTGGAGAGGGTTTAAGAAGAGTCCTGAATGGGGACTGCATGTGGGCACATCTCATAGCTCAGCTGAAGGTAGCTGAAGTTGTCAGTGTGCCTGTATTTTAGTTAGCACTTAAATGCCACAACTTATATCAGCTTTTGAGCAGCAATTTTTTTTAAGGTTTGAAATATTATATTGCTATAAAAATGTTCCTGATGTAGTAGCTGGAGGCTCCCATGAGCTATTTCATGAGAGGCATCCATGATTAAGCTCTGTCTGCATCAGTTCACCTTGCAGCTGGCCCCTTTTCCATCAGCCACTATGTCTAGCTAGAACAGGCTTAGCAGAGTAAACCTCAGCCTGATGATTTTCATCCCTCGGAGGCTTCTCTGGCTGTCTATTGCATGCATGCATGCCCCATGTTTGTTACTAAATAAATCTGACCTGTCGTTAGACTCACTCTGTGAATGTGTGAGAAGACATGCTTCACAGACACTGGGTTCCAGTGGGTGACAGGTGTGCAAGTGAAAAATAATGATGTGATAGTGAACCCATATCCTCTTGGAGGCCCTTTGCTTGCTTGCTTGCTTGCTTGATTTTTTGAGGCAGATTCTCACTGTGTATTCCAGGTTGGCCTTGGAAGCCCCTTGCCTCAATCTCCCCAGTACCAAGATTACAGGCTAGAACACCATGCCCAGCTAAAATATGCTAGACTTATAATTTAATATTTGTAGGTCATGTGATACTATCTCTTGACTTAAAAATGTAGTTTTAAATGTGACTTCAGGCTGTTTTTTATTTTTTATTATTTTATTTTGTTTTATTTTTTGAAGAGGTGGGGAAAGTGCCAAGGATGACTCTGGTCCTGCTAGGTAAGCATCACCATTGAGCTACAACCATAGACTTGCCAAATTCTTCTTCCCATTTTGTTCCCCCTTTCCTTTTATCCTTTTTCTTTAGTTTTTTTTTTTTTTCTTCTCCCTATAAAGAAGTTTCCAGCTCACAGAAATCCTCCTGTCTCAGCCTCCTAAGTTCTGGGAATACAGACAGAAGCCACCATGTTGGGTTCTGGCTCTACTTGGATTTACTTATTTATTTACTTATTATCTACATGGTTAGTTAGTTTGGTGTTTTGTAACAGAGTCTCAAGTATTCCAGGCTGTCCTTTGACTTGTTATGTAGTTGAGATTGGCTTCGAACTCTTGATCTTTGTCCTACCTCCCGAGTGCCCTGCCGTGCTTGATTTGTATTTGAACTTCCAAAAGGTTGTCTTATTCAGAATTCCACATCTTTCTTCTGCCCCCTCACTTGAGCCCCATCCAGGCACCCAGTTCTGTATGCCCTTCCAGTTTAATTTATGACATCACACTCTACACATGTGCTGTGTGTTCACATTACCACCCAGTTCTGCTGCAGCTGAGATGCCGACCCCTCTGCTTGTATGCTCTGTTCTAGCCACACCCAATGATCCGCTTTTGCCAGGGACACATGACATGTTTTCTGGCTTACCTTGCCACTGTTCCATTTACACCCCAGAGCAATATGATCCCTTACCTGTTCCTCCCTACCTTTGCAGCCAAGTCTTGAACTGAACCTATGGTCTTGCCTCCCAGGCTGCTGCTCTCTGTCTGGGTGCTGATCTGGGCTCTTCCCCAGACTCTACCCTCTCCACTGTTCTCAGTGGAACAGGCAGCTCTCTCTCCTTCTTAGGGAGTCCTTCTGTTCTTCCTGAAGGCACACTTACTCCTCAGTGAGGTGTAACATTATTCCTGTATGGATGATTCTTTGACTGTGTTCCAAGAAGACAAGAACTCTTCCCCTTCTGTGTTGTCTTTGCTTGCTCTTCTTAGCACACAGCAGGAGAGGTGTAGCTATACATTGTCTCATGGCTTGGAGTCTGATTCATCAGCAACAAGCTCCAAGTGACTAAATGACTAATGCCCACACAGCATATAGTGAGAGTGGAGGAGAAAGCATGTTTCATTTACAAGGGTTCTAGAAAGAGTCAGGAAAGATCTTCTTAGCATGGAAAATGCTTCTTGGGTCCAGGGCTGAGGTGTGTCCCAGGTGGACTGGGGACAGATGCTGTCACCCTCAGCCAGGCGAGTTGCTGGGAAATGACTGGGAAGTAGTTCTGGTGGGCTTATGGAAGGGAGAAGGAACAGGATGACCAGTGAGGTCAAAGACAACATCAGATTCTGCAGGACTCTGCAGTGTGGCCTCACTGCTACTACTTTCAGCAAGTGAGCATGTGTAGACACAAGGATGAGTCTGATGCAGTGATTTTTTTTTCTGTGATCCCTATGTGCAATGTGTATACATGTGTTAAATACTGTGGTGGGCCCATGGGCACACTGGCTGGCAGTGTGAAATACAGTGTTGTTGGGGTTGGGTGATGACACAGGGGAGTGGCACATCTCAGACATTTGGGCACAGAGAAGAATCCAGAAGATGGAATGTGTGTGTGTGTGTGTGTGTGTGTGTGTGTGTGTGTGTGTGTGTGTGTGTTTTAGGGGGATGAGGTGGCACTCTGAGAGCTAGCCTCAGCTCCAGTTGAGGCCAGTCACATTCATAGGGTAACTGTTTATTTGTACCTGTTTCTGATTCACTTTGTGATTTCCTAGAGTAAACTGTTCATTGTGGAACTGCCTGTTTGGTACATTTGAGTCACACCAAATCAGAGCCTAGGCCTGTTGTCCACTGAGATATTGTCTCAGGTTTGAGTCCAAGATGCAAGGAGTTCAGGGTTCCTGTGAAAGCCCTGTGAACTGTGTCCCAGACCCTCTCCAGGCCCAACTTTGTTTTGTCTTCTCAGTTCTGCCTCTGGGTGGAAATCTCTGCCAAAGCAAAGCAGGCAGGTGGTAGCTTTGTTCTGCTCTTGTACCATCTCTTGTCCTTTCCACATCTGTGTATTCCCACTTAACAGTCACCTTCTCTGCCTTCCTGTTTTAGTGAGGGGTTAGATCCTAGGTGCCCTTTACAGTCTTTCCTGAGCCCAGGAAAGGCTTGGTTCTTCTTGGATTTCTATCATATGTCTTGCTTAAAATGTGCTTTCTGTCTATGGATGAATTAACAGAGGTTTGTTTTAAATAACTGACAGGAACACATGCTCTCAGGAACATGGGGTCATGTGTAGCAATCGCCTCTGCCAGAAGAGTGGCTGCTATCCTGCAGTTTCTCCTGTGTGCATAGTGCCTGCAGTCACCTGCTAAGGCTAACAATTGCCCTAAGATGTCATTACAGCCTGCACTCCTGTGACCCTGTGGCTTGGCTCTCCTCCTTAGCAGATACACAGACAGCCTTCATTCAGGTGCACAGGGATTCCGTATGGCAGGCTAAGAATTGCATGGGAACCAGGAGAGAACCCAATAGAGTTTCTGCCATGGGAGATGATCGAAGAGTGCTTGCTTTTGTTGGCTCTTTATAATTTTTGTTTGTTGTAAGATCTTACTATAAAGCCTAGGTTTGTCTCAAACTCCTGATTCTCCAGCCTTATCCTCCCCAGTGCTGGTGTTAGAGGTCTCATTTTTTTGTTGCCTCTCCGGGGGTTCCAGGAGAAACTAGTAGGACAGTTGTTGGGTTGAATTTCTGTGACTTTTTGCATATGGTGTGCCAGATTGCTGTTGGGGCCCTTGAACCACAAGGCCCTTATTCTATGTAAGCCGTCTAAGAATTGAGTTCAGGGTGTCCTCCCCTTCATTTGTCTGCATTCAACACCATGGATGTTGAGGTACTCGTTGTCAATAGTGCAGCAGACACAGGTCTTAGCTCAGAAGCTGAGCAGCATATTCCCCTCTGACGTGCTTAGCCCAGGGTGATTCTGTCCAGCTCTTCAAGTTGCACTGGGACCTTGTAGCAAAGAATCAAAGAATGAGGTGAAACAGCAGAGATCCAGCAGCTTAGGCTCAACCAACCGTAAGAGAGGTCATGCCTCTAGTCTGGGGCAGGGCCTCTGTGAAGGGACTGCAGAAGGGTTGTCCTTACCTCTGGAGGTGGCTTGTAAGCCATGGAAGAATGGGAGAGCAGGCTACAGAGTCAGGTATTTCATTCCCATGGTTTCTCAGCACACTCTGAAGTGCATTGCTGCCTTTCCTTTGTCTGAGGGGACTCCTGCCTCCTCAGGTTAAATGATGGGTATATGCAAGGCAACATGGAGGGACATTAGAAAACCACCTGCTCACATTCTGCCACTTCCTGAGCTCCCAGGTTCTCTGTGAGATATGGTTGCTGTCTTGTCAGTCATGGAGTGGCTGAGAAGGTGGCATTTGCATTATAATGGCACCATGAAGGAAATTATAGTGCTTGGCAGTGCTGGGCCCCTCCCATCCAGTGCAGTTTAGTCTGTTTCACTGCACAGCAGTCCTCAGCGTGTCTCCTTCAGCGAGCTTTCTGGTTGCAGGTTTCAGATCTGGACTGCAGCGTCACCGACGGTCACTAGTGTAAAGCTATAGAGCTATCTCTTGAGGTATTACTTAGCTTTAAGCAGAAACTGACTCTGTTTTGTTTTGTTTGTTTCTAGTTTTTGACGTGTTTCTGTTTTGGTCTGACTAGGAGGAGCCTGATCTGGTTAGTGCAATTTATGGCCGAGGGATAGCCTATGGAAAGAAGGGACTACATGTGAGTATGTACTAGTTGCGCTTGCCACCGTGCCCACATGGCTTGATGCACCCAAGCCTTTGTCCCAACTGCTTCTCGTGCACTCAGCTCTGCCAGGACCACATGAGAAAGGGGTGGATGATCACTCCAGATGCTGTGGCCAGAAGGCTGGCAACCAGGCTCCCCTTGGTCTTCCGAGTCAGTGATGAGTTGGCCACAGGAAAAGCCAGAGATGGAACTGCATTCCCAGACCATTCCCTGAGAATGCAGACTAGGCTAGGTTGTCACAGTGGGACCTACAGCCAGAGATCGATTCACAGTCGTGACAAGTTGGTAAAAGAACACAGGGTTTTGTTTGTTTCTTTGGCTTGTGGCATTTATTTTCATTTGCTACACTTTATGCTTTTTGTGGATAGGGAAAGGTCTTTGCAGTCACAATCAAATCATTCCCTTTATTTCCCTGAGGAAGGCAGTGAGGTAACAGTGAACCCTGCTCATTCAAAAACCACTATGCTATAAAAGTGGTTTCCCAAGATTATGCAGTGAATCACTGGCTGCCCTTTAGATCAGTGTGCTTAGAGTGTTGTATGCAAACCCTTCTTATGCTTCTTAACTAACGACAGTCATGTGAAATAGTGCTTAGAGGGAGAATCATTATTTTTGTAATTTTTACATAAAAATCACAGTCTTTAACGTTTTATTAAATATTTTAAGTAAAGTTTATTAAAGTTTAGAAAATTTGCTATGCTGGTACTGGCTTGGAGAAAATTGATATGACACTTAAAATTGTACCTTTCTAAGACACAGGGGACTGGGACAAACTTAGCCCTGTAACCATGGTGTTGAGGGTACAAAACTATTTCAGTCATAGGTCAGCAGGGACCAGGTTCAAGTTGCCACATAGCCTTCAGATAAGTGCTACTTCCTGCCCCATCTGTTTAAATTTTGCAACTCATTATGTAACTTATTTTTGTCTTTAGTGGAAACTTAAATGTGTATTTTTACGTACAAAATCAGCCTATACATGCTCAAGAGAATTTAGCTAGACTGGTCATGAGGTAGGTTCTGAGTTCATGGTTTTGATCAACACGTCATTTTCCTGTTCCTCACTCATTGGTGGGTGTTATTCTCCAGGCTGGCAGCCAGCCATGTGTTCACCCTGGGGACTGGATAGGTTATGTTTAGATAATATCTGCTATCTGTGAATTTGTGGTAAGCATCCAGGATCAGTGTGTTACTTCCTGAAGGGTGGGAGGCTTGGGTGAGTTGATCATATGACCTGACACCACTCCTTGAACGAACCTGGCAGAGCATTTGTGCAGAATCGAAGTTTCTGTTCATCTCTAAGCAGCGGCTTCTCTGGTGAATCCAGTGTTAGTGTCTCAGAAGATCTTGCCACTGTGCCCAGCAGCAGTGTGTCTCATACTAAGCTAATGCCTTTTTAAGGACATTAAGAACGCTGAGCTTGCTCTGTTTGAACTGAGCCGAGTAATTGCCTTGGAACCTGACCGTCCAGAGGTATTTGAGCAGCGAGCTGAAGTGAGTGTGGTTTTCTTTTTCCCCTCTGTTATTGAATTAGCTGAAATTCAGAACCCTTTCCTACAATTTTATCATTATAAATCTAATGCTTCTTTATGCCCAGTTGTGTTCCTACCTTATTCCTAAGGCCTGTAAATATGGTGGTAATTACTAGACAACCGTGGAATGAGTGATGCTCTTGAAGTAACATAAGAGTGACATTTATTGTGAAAACATGCGGTTATATTGTCTGCTTCTTCAGCGGGTACTCATTAAAGAGATATTCACAGTAAATATTGCAGATATAGATGACACATTTTAACAAAACTGACTGTAACAGTTTGGACAACCTGAAATATGTAGCCCTTGGTAGTTGTTCCACGCCATAGAAGGGAGGAGAAAGAATGAGTGAATGAATGAGTGAATGAATGAATGAATTACCTGAGTGTATATACCCATGTACAGTTCTTATGAGATGGACCTGTCTCCATAAACACCTAGAGCAGGTAGGTTTGCTATAGAGCTCAAGGTAGAGACAGAGGCGTGGGAGGGGTGCCTGCAGATCTCCTGAGTGACATCTGTAGGCCGCCTGCACAGAAGCGGATGGGGGTGTGCTAGGCTGCTTGGGAGGTAAGGTTGAGAACAGCAGGAGGAGGGTGTTCTTGCAGAGAGAGAGTTCCAAAACTTCCTTTGTGGCTTTAAATCCGCGTGCCCTTGAAGTAGTGCTGGGCTTTCAGGGGTCATGTGTGTGTTAATGTGTGCATGTAGTTAGTTTGATATGGGGTGACTTTTTTTTTCTCCAAGAGGGAAAAGTAGCAAGTATAGGAATACTGGGTGCTCAGTCACTTTAAGACTGCATCTAGAGGTCTTATCCTCAAATTGTAGTGTCTTATACTTTAGTCACTTTAAGTGTTTTACTTTTAGTCTTTGCTGTGTTGGGGACTTGGTCTTAATCTAATTTTTCCCAGTGATGTAGTTCCTCACCTGTTCATTTTAGATCTCACCCTTGGGCTAGGAGACTGGAGTTCTGCCCCCATAGTAAGAAGCTCTTGTATAGTTGTTGGACTGGCCACTCTTAAGTCCCACCAACTCTGGTTGGGCTCACTGGTGTCTCTCTCAGGACTCTGGAACTGCATGAAATGATTCTGATAAACCAGGAATTCAGTTAAGACTTGCAGGTTTTTAAATTTTGCACATCTTAAGAAAAAGCTAATTGCCTATCTAAAATGATATTGGTGATTAGAACAATAGTTTTCCATTATCTGAAAAATAGATAGCAATATTTATGACACTGTCAGCAGTCACTACATTGTGATTTTTCACAGCTAAATTGCAGCCTGCTGTGTCTGCCTCAGAACTAATTTGTGAGGTGTTTTGCTTTGCTTTTGTTTTTCCTGAACTAATCTGTATTTGATGAAAATATTTTAACCCATTACTATGGATATTAGCAGTTGTAACAAGATGTGATAGTTTTTACCTTGGGGTTAATAAAGCAGAGAAAAAGACATTCTCCCTTCCACATGATAGCTCCACCCCACCCTGTGATGAGTTCCAGGCCATATGTCCATCTCTTTCCACTTTGGAAGCCACTGTTAATGTTTGGGCTGGGCCCATCCAAATGCTCTCCCAGGCTGTGCTGAGCTCCTGCAGAGCAAGTGACCAGATGTAACCCAGGGTGAATATGACCTTTCTTAGAGCACCCTGGTTAGAAATTGATGGAATGATGATTGCTTGGGATCAAGTGCATGGGTTTGATTGCATGAACACAGGGACCCACTGGGCCTTTCTTATATCTTGTTGACTTCCTTTTGGGTGCTGGCTGTCATCTGTGTTGTCATGCTGCCTGGACCACAATGACTACTGGCTCTAAGGGACTTTTCAAATGGGCAGACAGTTTCCCCTGCAATGCTGAGTGTGGTTGATAAGCTAGGGGCTGACAGGGTACCTGGGATCCTCGTAAGCATCCTTCATCTTTTGCTCCCACAGGGAGTAGAGCTAGAGACCCTGAAGGGCTGTAACTGCCAGGACTTGTCTATCTGCCCCAGTGGTTGAAAGTGCATGTGCCAATTTTTTACTTAAAAGGTGAACATAGCTTAAGAAAAAGGGGTCTTATTTCAAGAAGAGCCACATCTGGTATGCCTAGAGTGGTGTCAGTGGCAAGGCAGCTGCTTGAGCCACATCCCCTGTCTTCACTCACTAAACTGAGCCTCGTGGCCCTTCTGTGCATCCATCCACCTGTGCGTGCATGAGACCATAGGTCACAGCCTGCTACAGGGAGCTTTGTGAGTGGTGTGTGCTTCAGTGGAATTGAAAAACTAAAACACTGACAGTGTAGAACTGGCCATAGGAATTTTTCCTGATTGCATGTTTTGGATTTCTAGATTCTGTCCCCTCTGGGACGAATTAATGAAGCTGTAAATGATCTCACTAAAGCTATTCAGCTTCAGCCCTCAGCACGGCTGTACCGACACCGGGGGACCTTGTACTTCATATCTGAGGTGATTGCCCCATAAAGATTGGTTCACACCTCACTTCTCCCACCATTTCAGAAGCCACTCTCTGCCAGATTGGGTTTAGTTTAATGTCAGTGCTACAAGGCAGCCGTGAGAGCATTGTCTTTGGCAGAAATTAAATGCAATAGAGAATTATAAGGGCCAGTTGTGTTTCCATGTTTGGGCCTTCAGCAGTATCAGATTCTCAACTGGCACGAGAAGGTTATAATTTGTTTCATAGCTTCTACTTAGAGGTAAAACTTGATTTTGTCTGCTTCTCAGTTTCAGACCCATAATCTGAACCTGTCAGGCTTCCAGACCATTCTGTTCAGGTGGACTGATCTAGCAAGAGTCTGTTTCTGTCACAGTAGCTCCTAGATCATGGGTGTCTGTGAGCCTGCAGTACTGTAACAATGCATGTATAGACCAAGCTTCAGCTTACCACAGTGAGAATACACCCCAGCTTGGTCATTTCACAAGTGTTCAGTGAAGAAAGATGCTCTCATTGGTATTTGAGATGATACTTTTCCTGTGGTTGAGGCAAAAGGCCTAAAATTAAGCCTCTATGAACTCTAGTTAGCAGTTAGCAGGGTGAGGACTACTAGTTTGGTGGGACTGCTTTGCTGTGGCGTTTCCTTCAAGGCCAAGAAGGGCACAGGACCTGATGGGGCTTTTCCTCTGCCTGTCTAATTTCTAATAAACACAATCTCATCTTTCCTCCTCCTCTCCTTTCCATAGGACTACGCGACAGCCCACGAGGACTTTGAGCAGTCCTTGGAGCTGAACAGAAACCAGCCCACAGCCATGCTGTACAAAGGCCTAACTTTCTTTCACAGAGGACTTCTGAAGGTGAAGCTGCGCTGCCTGCGCCTGCGCTGCTGTGCTGCTTCGCTTGGGGGTGGGGGGGGCATTAGTGGGATTGAGCCGATGCATCTCAGAATGTCTCAGGTTTCTTAGCTCTGTATCTGTGTGTGTGTGTGTGTGTGTGTGTGTGTGTGTGTGTGTGTGTGTGTGTGTGCATTCATGCACACTTCACTTGCTGGCTACTGAAAGTAGGTCTTCCTCTGAAGCAGTACTGAGCACTTTGACTTCAGCTCATGGGCCTAGAGGAGCTGTGCTTTGTGGCTTTGGGGGAAAATCATAATGGGTACCAAGTCTGTGATTTTGAAATTGTTTCTAACAGTGTGGTCCGCGTGAGAAGGACAGGAGACTGATAGGAGACATCTGCAGGTCCTCCTAGGGCTGAGGAGACTTGACCCAGCTACTGGATCCACGGGAATGGGAGGGAGATGTTGCTGAGGCTGGTGATGTGACCAGTGGAACTAGTATGCCCATGGACAAGGATCACAGGACAGTAGGAGGAGTAGGCTACTGTAAACAGTCAATTCACTTGACCTGATGAGAAGTGTTTGTGTGGATTACTTCCTGCTGGCCACTCCATTCCATGTCCTTGTGTCTCTGTGGGGATCTTGCAGTGCAGCAGGCTGTACCAGTATCCAGGGATCACAGAGTTGCTACCTCCCCTATGTGGGCCATAGTGCCACACAAGGCCTCAAGTACCCCAGTACAGGATAATCCAAGCCACTAGATAAAAAAAAATAGGCTGGCCCAAGAGCTATGCACAGCCAGCTGCCTTGTTAGGGAGCACATTGTGGGATGAAGCAATCCTGTGTAGAGATGGTGTTCTTCAGTCCAGTGTTGAAGACTGACAAGTTTGATAGCACAGGATGGGGAGTGTCTTCAGCAAGAAGAATAGTTCTGCCATGGAGCAGGCAGCCCTCTGTGTCCACTAGCTGCTGTCCTTAGATCTGCCATCCACAGCCCTGAAGGACTCAGGGGGAAAGAGTACAGGTTTTGTTCTTGTCGCTCTTGCTTAAGCAGCATGACATAGTTACTGTACCTGTAACAGCCACATAATATTAGCTGTCACAGGCCATCCAGAGAACCCCGAAAGAGCTCAAAAGATGGATGTAGACCTCATGCAAACACTGTACCGGAGACCTTGTGCATTTTAGTATCTGCAGGGATCCCAGAGCCATTCCTCTCATTCCCAGGGAGGACTGCAGATGTGTTTGAGGATGGCAGATTTGTCTGGGCAGAGGCCATAAGAAAGTTCTCAGTGTTGAGGATGGTACTTGTTGCATAGCCTGTGCTCAGAAGTGACAGTGACAGATGATGTCAAGTGCAGAACACATGGCCTTGGAGGTCAGGCTGTGCTCTTGCTTTAAGCCCTGCTAACCATCTGCTGGACATGTAGCTGAGCTCTTTCAGCTTCTTGCACATCCATAAAGCAGGCACAGCCTTCTGTCTCCTCTCAAAGCATGCACCAGAGTTCGGTAGCATCCCATATGAGAAAAGTATAACTGCATTTTATCAGGAAAAGTTTAATCTGTGTTTTATAGATGCTTTTAAAAAACTCCCATCCCACTGAAAACCAAACAACAAAAAATTTTTACTAGTTCTTTGTAATTCCTCACATCTCATGTGAAGTAAGTACCTAGAGTGTCCAAAAGAAAGAGTTCCTGAGGTGCAGAGCAGTCCATGAGGATATAGGTCTTAGTGGGCACTGTCCACCCACTCTTCGAGTCCCCTCCATTCTTCATCTTTTCTTACAGCCTCTGTACGTGAAAAGGTTCAGACCACCATGTTGCAATTAGGGGCAGCCTCAGGGAAATGAAAAAATACATGGAAAAGACCATTCACTACATATTACGAATATTTTTTAAAGGAAAACATATACCAGCAAATACACTCTATTTGTTAGATAAAGCTGGGCATAGGCACAGGGTATCTCCTGAAAGGCTTGAAGAATGAGACTTGGTTTGGTTTATCCAGATCTCCAAGAACCTGGTCAGTGCTTTCGTGGTCTGAGCATTCGAAGTCCCTCAGTGAATGGCTCTTCCCAAGTCACTGGAACTTCCCTCCTCCCCCTGTGCTCTGCATCCCATGCATGGGGCAATGGGAGGAGAAGTGGGGGGGCTCTTTGTGGTGGTTTATCTATGTTGTCCAAGAAGGTCAGAGGGTTGCACTTAGTCTCTCTTGTCCCACCAGCATCCTTGTGAAATGTAGACAGCTATCTCTGTGAGTTATGGAACTAAAAAATGACCCCTGCTATTCATAGACACAAAGCATTAGACTCAAAGGTGGGCTTGAGCTGACAACCTAAAAGTGGGTCTGGTCAGGCCAATGGCAATTTAGAAAGTAGTCAAGTAGGTGACTTTATTTTGTAAATACCTTTTATGGAAGGACATTAAACATTTAAGAATGTTTAATTTCTGCAGTTTGTTACAGAAAGGGCTTGACTACGTAGCTCAAGCAATCTTCAACTTTTAGCCTCCTTCCTCAGCTTCCTATTAGGCTGATATCATGTGAACCCCACCATACCTGGCCAGGTACATACACAGCTGTTCAGTGTGGTGAATAGGGCCCTTGTGATACGGCAGCAAGAACTTGACATCCATTTAGTCCATATCATAAGGACATTTTAAGCTCTTCACCCTGAGCTGTCTGATGGGAGCATCCAAATGGTGGCCGCCCAGTGACCAGTGAAGACTGTGGTGATGGAGGGAAATGGTGACTCTGAAACAGTGTGTACTTAGAGGTCGCCTCGTGTGAGCTAGTCTCTTGTTCCCAATGGTGTAAAATCTTGATTCTGCTGTGTCCCTCTTTGGCAGCTGAGGTAGAGAGCTGAGCAGTGCTTAGACAGGAACCCTGAAACCAAAGACTCTTAAAAGCTGAAGAGAATCAGACTTTGAAGAACTGTCGCGTCACGCATGCTGTAAGTGGAGTGGGCAGCAGATGCCCACTGGGCATCTCCCCTGGATGTCCACAGACACTGCAGGCTTAACACGCCCAGCCCCCTCTCCCTACTGTCTTCCTGTTCTCCTTGTGGTGGCCACTGCACTTGCCCTCTCCCAGACTTCCCAGCCTAGAAACTCCTTGCCTCATCTTCCTCTCCTCACCGCCACCAGATTCTGTCTCTGTTTGCCTTCAGAAATGGCCCTGTATCTGACTCTTCTTTCTCTCCTCAGGGACACTCACCTTGAGCTTTCATTATCTCTTGCCCAGATGCCCGCTGACCCAACCTGGGGCCTGCTCCCCCGCTCTACCCCACACTGCTGCTCTGCCATGGTCACTGTCCTTTCCCCGAGACATGAGGTGCCTGTGCAGGTGCCAGCCAGGTTCTGGCCTTGTCTCTCCACTCACACCTCTGTGCACGGTTCTGACTTCCTGCCATTCCTGGCTCCGAGCTGTGCACAGTATAGCACTGTGCCCCTCCTCACACTACTGTTGAGTTCCTAGAGCACTTGGCTGTCACTTCCTTCTCTGTATTTCCAGGGCCTTGCTCCTATCTCTGTTTTAGCTCTTAATGTTTATGCTAATAACTCCCATTACATAATTGGCTTTCTATTCTAACTGGACTGTATGTTCTTAGAGGACAGAGACAATGACTTGCTCATCTTGTACCCACCCCTCAACTCCTCACACTGACTCTGGTACATAGTAGGTGCTCAATATGTGTTTGTTGGATAAAAGTATCATAAAAGCCCTAAAAGATTAAGACTAGGCCACTTTAGCAGCCACATTCATAGTTGTAGGAGCTCTTCACCAGCAGATCATTTTCCCTGCCATTGCTTCAGGAGTCTGAAACCAGTCCCTCTGACCATGCTACCCCCACTCCCATCTACAAAGAATCTGGATACAGAGACAGAGGGCTTTTTAAGTCTTGCAGTTGTGCTGTTCATAAAACTACCTTATGCCTGCAAATCATCAAATATTTATTGAGTGCCTACCATGTACAAGGCATGTGACATCAGTAGCTCTCTCCTACCAACATCTAATTGAACAGATGTGATGTGTAAAGTCAAGTCTTATCTAATTGAACAGATGTGATGTGTAAAGTCTTTTTCTTCAGGTTACAGCAGTTACTTTAGTGCCGTTTTGTCCTGTCTTTGGAAAAGTGCCAAGAGACTGTATTTTTTTTTTTTTAAGTACAGTAGCAGTAATATCATATGAAAGTGCAGGCATAGTGGGTACAAATGTTTAGGTAGTCTAGCCTTGACCAGCACTACCCTCTAATAGCAGTACTCACATTAGGGATTTGGGTATGAGCATGTGTGCTCTAGATTCCTCTTGGTGGCTGCAGCACTCTGGTCTCAGCTGCATGCCAGCTGCTATGCTGCACCAGCTGTGTCCAGTATCCTAGCCTTGTTCTATTTTCTTTCACTGTTTCCCTATAGAACCGAGGAATCCCAACTGCTAGCCCAGGAGCCTTTTTGGGTTTTTCTATGTGCAATTTATATCTATCTATTTTGTTGATTAAGTGCAACAACCTGTCATTTTGAATAATCTCACAAAACTGTTGAGTTTCCTTAGTCCATTTGTGTTGTTACGGATTGAGGAAATGATGTTCTTATGAAGGTGAAATCATTAGCACTCCAGCACAAGATGACAGCTCTGTCACAGTGGGAAGCTCAATGCTGTTTTTATAGAAATGCATTTTTTTTTACTATTAGAATTACAGCCTCCCAACAGTTCATTGCATTGATTGCCTCATTCTTTGGCCCTATTTAAGATAATTCTGCCAGAGATGGATGTGGCATATATGTAAACCTTTAGTGATGCAAGTGGAATTAATGCAAATGGGCTCATTTTCTGCACACCTTCCACAGGAAGCCATCGAGGCCTTCAAAGAAGCTCTGAAACAGAAAGTTGACTTTATTGATGCATATAAAAGTCTAGGACAGGCCTACAGGTAAGTGACAATGGGCTTAAAGGAGACTAAGACAGGAAAGACACAGTGCATCTCAGAAAAGATGTCCACTTTAGGTTTTGAAGGCATTGCTCTACCTGCTCCCATCTCTTCTGGGATGTGAGTGATCCTTGTGTCAGGACCCCTGGTGTGTGTCACCATGTAGGAGCCGTGTCAGCTTGCACAGCTGTCTGAGGGTCAGTCCTTCAGGGTCATCATGTTCATAGTGGTATGTGGGTAAAAGTCCCTGTAGATTAGTGTTGTGCCTGGCACTGGAGGGTGCTGTGTGGTAGACACCATCACCACTTGCCAGGCTCTGTGGTAGTGAATTCCTGATCATGGGAAAGTCAGTCCAGTACAGAAAGCTAACTGGGTCCTCACCTCTTGGTTCTGTGCATTGCTTCACTATTAGAGTATTCAACTTTAAAGAGCAACCTCACTCCAATCAGAAAGGCAGGTGACAAGGTTGATGTGGGAACACTTGAGCTAGGAGCCCCTGAGACTTGAACTCTGTAGGTGTGCAACTGCAGGCTCTCTGGGCCTCCAGTGTCTTGCCTGTAAAGGAGCCATTGTGGCTACAGGGGAAAGGCTGTTAGAGAAATTCCACCCTCATACAGAGGTGCATTTGGAAATCAGTGTTAATTTTTCCTAGAGAAATCCAAAAATGTGAGCATCCTATAATGCTGTATATTAGATTCCTAAGTGTGGTGAAGACTGTACAACTGTGTGTGAGGTGTTCAGGCAGCAGGAGACACACACCTCCCTCGAGATTTCCCAGAACTGAACTCCAGTGCTGGTGTCACTGACCTACCTGGTGCTCATCACAGTTGTTCAATCCTTAGAGAACTGGGCAATTTTGAAGCAGCCACTGAGAGCTTCCAGAAGGCCCTGCTGCTCAACCAGAACCATGTGCAGACCCTGCAGCTCCGAGGGATGATGCTCTATCACCATGGCAGCCTGCAGGAAGCCCTGAAGAACTTCAAGGTAAGCCTTACCAGCAGGCAGAGCCAAAGCTAAGGTTCTTCAGAGACTTCTGTGGAGGAATCTGTACATGGTATACTCCTTTAATCCCAGCACTTGGCAGGCAGAGGCAGGTAGCTCCTGGTGAGTTCTAGACCAGCCTTGTCTATATAGAAAGTTCTAGGCCAGCATAGTGGCCTGGATAGAGAGACCATATCTCAAGAGGGGTTGAGGGAAGAGGGAAGGGATCTTTGCTTTGGCCGCTAGACTAATTTAGAAACTTATATGTCATTTGACTCAGCCTGGAAGGAGAGCTTCTGGATTGAAGGATAAGCTGTCCTAACCCTTGTGACACTAACGCAGCCTTTTGTCCTTAACTGTAGCGTTGCCTGCAACTAGAGCCATACAATGAAGTGTGCCAGTACATGAAGGGGCTCAGCCATGTGGCAATGGGACAGTTTTATGAAGGAATTAAAGCACAAACAAAAGTTATGCTGAACGATCCTCTGCCCGGTCAGAAGGCTAGCCCAGAGTACTTGAGGGTGAAGTACCTCCGAGGTAAGCAGAAAATAGTGGGAGTTTTCCACTCCCATGCCCAGAGCTATGGGTGTCTTGCTGCCTCTGTGACGTGGTGGAGTTGAAGGTGGGCATCCTGTCCCTTGCATCCCTTGTTAAAACTGGAGGTTTCAGGACTAGAGGCCTCGATATCTCCCAAGACAGGCCTGATGTTCCTTCTGCCTCACCTACAGGTCTTCTAAAACTCCACAGAAGCTTGACCTATGTAAAACCACATTTATAGATGGATGTGAGGTTCTTTGTGGATAGTGTGTTTGGTGCCCTCTCATTTCACTGAAGGAGAAGAAAGTACCCTACATGGGGTTTTCATTTTTGAGACTTACCTGGCGTCTCTGATCCTTCATTACATTCTGTCACAACCTTCTATATTAGAAAGACCCAGTTTGGTGAGGAAGGGAGCAATTCTTGAATTAGTCACAGACTTTCTTTTTCTCCATATACATCTTCCAGTATACGTATATATGTACCTTCCAAAGCAATTTCCCATATCTTCCTATGTAAAACATACTTCTTCATGTGTACATACACACACATCTTATGTGTATCCATACATCATCCTATGTACACACACATCTTCCTATGCACACACATATCTTTTATGTATACACATATTTTTCTGTATATATACACATATTCCTATGTGCATGCATTAACACACCTTATGTAAACACAAATACAGCTTCCTGTGTACACACACACCTTCCTATATACTTACATAAACATCTTCCTATACACACACACACATCTTCCAGGGTACACATACACACCTTCTAATGTACACAGACATACACATCTTCCCATGTTTGCACACACACACACACACACACACACACACACACACACACACACACACACGCACGCACACGCACGCACGCACGCACCTTCCAGTGTACACCTACTTCTTTCAGCACACATGCACTTTGTCTTTGGATTTCTATTGCTGTGATAAAGCACCATAGCCAAAAGCAGCTTGTTGGGGAAAGGGTTTATTTGGCTCACATTTAGGTGAGTCCATCACTGAAGGAAATGAGGGCAGGAACATGGAGGCAAGAATTAAAGCAGACACCATGGAGGGGTGCTGATTACTGGCTTGCTCCTCACAGCTTGCCCAGTCTGCTTCTGATACACCTCAGGACTACCTGCCCAGGGTTGGTACCACCCACAGTAAGAAGGGTTCTTCCACATCAATCATTTATCAAGAAAATGCCATACAGACTAATGTTATGGAGACATTTTCTCAATTAAGATTCCCTCTTCCCAGATATATCTGGGTTTGTGTTAAGTTGACAAAAGCAGCCAGCACATACATATCCCCTCCAGCATACACACCCCTGCATCTTCCAGTATACACGTGTGTCTTGTTTTCCCCATTTATTTAGGAAGATGTTTTTGTTGTCTGTGTACCCACATATTTTTACCTTTCTTCTCATTAGCCCTTGAGAGCATTATTATAAAACAGAAAAAGGGTGCAATCCATGAATATAGCTTTAAGTTAGTAATAGCCATATTAAAATGTAAAAGCATAGGATCTGCAAGATGGCTTAGTGGGTAAAAACAGTTCAGTCTTTAGGACCCACATGGTGGAAAGAAAGAACTGAGTCTCACAGATTTTCCTTAGACTTCCACATACATACTATGTTTGGCACACACATGCCATCCCCCAAATAAGTAAAAATGAAAAAAAAATATTTAAAAGAAATGGAAAAACAAGCAGGTGGAGTTAATTTTAATGATATGTTTTATGTTATTCATTATATCTAAAATTTTAATTCAGCATATAATTAGTAGGAAAGTATTCATTAGACTTAAAAAAATTTTTTTTTGATCTTTTTGAGATAGCATCTCATCTTGTAGCCCATGCTGGCCCAGAACTAATTATATACCCCAAGCTGGCTTAGAACTCATGGTGATCCTCCTGTCTCAGCCTTCTGAGTGCTGAGATTACATGCATAAGCCTCCATGACTGATGTCCATAAAAGTGTTATAGTTTAGGGCTGGGGAGATGGGCCAATGGTTAAGAGCACATACTACTCCTCCAGAGGACCCAACTTTGGAGCCCAGCAACCACAGGTGGCAACTCAGAGCCACTTGTAACCAGCCCCAGGGGGTTACATCTCTGTTCTCCAAGGGCACCTGCATTCATATGAATATATCCACATTCAGACACACACACACACACACACACACACACACACACACACACACACACACACACACACACACTTTTAAAAAAATAACCAAAATCTTTTTAAAAAAATCTTACATTCCCTAATTTTTGTTCTAGGTCTTTGACTTCTGGGATGTATTTTGCAATCAAAGCACATCTCAGTTGGAATGCTAATCTTTTATTAGCCATAAGTGATCAGAATTTGAACCTTTATAGTTGAAAAAAATAAATTGGTATGTGCATGTTGTCACAAACATACTGAATCTCCAAAAATTAAATCAAGTATCAACAGCCCAGGGGCGAGCTCTTGGATAGCTTGCCCTTCACACTCCTTCTAGCTCAGCAGAGCTGGCACTGAGAGTGACACTTGACGGGGATAGGCTAGCACACCTGTCATGTTTCTTTCTGCAGGTCTCTGTAGAGATATGCAGCGGTCAGTCAGGTTGTGGTGAGATTGCACACCCATTTGGTCTGTCAGAGCCGACAGAGCCCCAGGTGCAGTCTGGTACTTCCCTTGGGTTTCAGGCTCTGAAACAAAAAAATGAACTCCTTGGGTCTCTTCATGGAAAGGTGGTTAAAGTGTTGTTAGAGGAGACCCCAGCAGACTGATGTGCACTTGATCCTGTGCTTCAAATCAGGAGCAGGCTTCTCTTGTCCTGTAGCCATCTTTCAGAATTCCTACATTAATGACAACATGGTTCAAAGCATCCATGTGGTGACTTGTTCTGTCTGGCAAGAACTTCCTCAGCAGTATCTGGGTTTGGCAGCTCCTTTCTTATTTACAGAGTATTCTCGATATCTGCATGCACACCTCGATACCCCCCTGACGGAATATAACATCGACACGGATCTACCAGGCAGCTTCAAGGACCACTGGGCCAAGAACCTGCCTTTTCTCATAGACGGCTACGAAGAGCAGCCAGGCCTGCAACCTCACATCAAGTAAGTACTATGTGGTATGACTTTCCAAAACCCAACTGGGAACAAACCTTTTTTCCATTTGTTTGGAGGGATTGGGTCTCAATGTGTTTTCATTCCAGGCTGACTTCAAACTCATGATCCTACTGCTTCTGTGTCCTGAGTGCTGATATTTCTTGATCAATAAACGACTTCTTGCCCATGTTCCTATTACTTTCTTTTTGCAGTTTATATGTCATCTGCTATTTCTCTTAGTTTGTAAGGTACATTGAAACTGCCCTACAGATGTTGCTTCCCCTGCTTGCCTGATCTTCTGCACTCATTTTATGCAGCCTTTACACTTCAGATCTATGGAGGCTTACAGACAATCTTTAAAAAGCATTACTTTTTGCTTGTTGCTTACAAAACAGACTGTTGCAATTTGAAAGTTTAGCCAGGTGTGGTAGTGCACAGTTATAATCCCAGCACTAGGGAAGTGGAGGCAGGAAGCTCATGAGTTCAGGGCCAGCCAAGGAACATGGGTTAAAATCACAGTGCTGGGAAGCTGCTGCTGTAATGGGCAAATGCAGATGTGCTTAAGAGCAGTCAAGCCACAAAACAGACCAGAGTAGAGAATAATTCTCAAATGTCCAGCAGTGCCTTAAAATTGAGAAATCACTACAGTTTGACATTTCTGATCTCTTTAAAAGAAGGAGGGAGGTGAACTTTCATGGGAGAGAAGCATCCAGATAGTATGTCCACCAGCCCTGTAGTGGAATAAAAGAAACCTTTTAGGAGTTAATGTGACCCCATATTGGAGGCATTCTAGAAATTCTGCAGATGTAGTTGCAGACTCCTCCTAGTAGGAAAGCTATACCCATTTGAGCCCCCATAGTCTCATAAACTAAGACCATGAAAATGAAATCCAAACCTCAAGACTCCCCACATCACATGTATGTTAGTAAAGGAGCAACTGGCGAGCTTGGACCTTGAGGACTTCATATACTAAAGTTGCTGAATACAGACAGAAAATAACAATAAAATGCTAAAAGAAATAATGACTAAGTTGCCAACAAGAACAAGAAATGAGACCATCTGATGTGGCCAGATTGATTTTAAAATGAATGGCAAGTTTTAGGGATAGAAGATATTGTCATTAAAGTAAAGACTTAGTAATAGGCTAAGCAGCAAGATGGGGGCAGCTGCAAAGAAATAACACAGGTGGAAGGAAGGTGGCAGTGACCAGCAGAGTAGGATTCAGAGGACATGAGAGGGAGGTGACACCAAGGGTCTGGAGGAGTAGGCAAACCTGGAATCTAAGGGAATGGATAAGCAGCAGTGTTTGAAAGAATTGTGGCCAAGAATTTTCCAAAGCTAATGAGTCACATAAGTCCACAGTTGCATTTTTAAATTTTGTTTTGTTTTTTTGACACAGGGTTTCTCTGTATAGCCCTGGCTGTCCTGGAACTCACTCTGTACCAGGCTGGCCTCAAATTCACAGAGATCTTCCTGTTTCTGCCTCCTGGGTAAAGGTGTACACCACCACTGCCCAGTGCATTTTCAGAAATTTAATTTTATTATTTTAAGTGTATGGGTGCTTGGGCTATTATTGCTGTAATGAAACACCATGACCAAAAACAACTTGAAGAGAAAAGGGTTTGACTTACACTTTGACATCACTGTTCATCCTCAAAAGAAGTCAGAGCAGGAACTGAAATAGGGCAGGAAGCTGGAGGCAGGAACTGAAGCAGAGGCCATGGAGAGGTGCTACTTAGTGACCTGCTCCCCTGGCTTGCTTAGCCTGCTTCTTATAAAACTTAGGACTAACAGCCCAGGGGGTGGCCTCACCCAAAATTGTCTGCGTCCTTCCCCATCAGTCACCAAATAAGAAAATATCCTATAGGCTTGCCTACAGTTTAGTCTTAAGGATGCATTTTCTTAATTGAGGCTTCCTCCTCTCAGATGACTTTAGCTTGGGTCAAGTTGACATAAAAATATTCAGCACAGAGCGACAAATAGGAAAATGGACTGAAATCAATTCAGATCTTTGATAACTGCAATAAATGCTAATGGACTGAGAATCAGTTAAAAGTTATAGTTGGACAAGATTTGACCACTTGTTGGAAGAGGCACTGCACACAGTGTATCTAGAAATGTTTACAGAATAAATACTAATAAGAGGACCGTGGGGGGGTGGGCTGGAGATATGACTCAGAGGTTAAGAGCATCTGCTCTTCCAGAGGTCCTGAGTTCAGTTCCCAGCAACCACATGGTGACTCACAACCATCCGTTATAAGATCTGGTGCCCTCTTCTGGTGTGCAGATATACATGGAAGCAGAATGTTGTATGCATAATAAATAAATAAAATCTTTAAAAAAAAAAAAAAAGAGGACCGTGGATTCCCCACCTATGCTACTTATTGGTGTACTGACCTGCTTGTGGTAGTAGCTAATGGTGCACATGACTTGCATAGATTGTTTCTTATAATTGTGTGTGATGGGATGTGAAGCTCTGGAGGATTGCCTGGCCCTGCATGTGTCTTTGGTTGAGTGTCGGTGGGGGAATGGTGTAAGTGTCTGCTGCAGAAGTCCTGTCTCGCTTATGGTGTTTCTTGCAGGGATGTGCTACATCAGAACTTTGAGGGCTACAGGCCTGAAGTACAAGAGATGATATGTGTGGCTGACCGCCTGGGCTCACTGATGCAGTATGAAACACCTGGCTTCCTGCCCAACAAGAGGATACACAGAGGTACTCTCTAGAAATGGAATAGTTCTGGCCAAGGAACAGGGTCTTTAGGCCATGTTGTCTTTCTTTAGAAATTGTTATTTATTGTACCTACTCAGCTTCCATGTGGTCAGAACAGAAATATGTAGAATAGCTCACAGTGAGCTCTAGTGGAAGCTGCTTCCTCCAGCTGGGCTCTAAATTCTTGCTGCCATGTAGATTTGGAGCATGGCTCTCAAGCTCTTACTGAAAGTCAGGCACCTGATCCAGGGCAGCTGTCTCCTTCCTACAGGAGGGAAGAGGAACTTGAGGCTCTCCTTGTTTCTGTTGGGTCAACAGCCCACCTTAATTTGAATGGGACGGCAGAAGCTCAGTATCCCTGTTTTACCAGTAATTCTGGTTCTTCATGTGGTCACCAAGGCTTGAGAGAAAAGATGAGAATTGGCCTTTTGGAAAGGGTTCTGGTGAGGTCTGTCTTGGTATTTCCCTCCCTTAGCCATGGGCTTGGCAGCACTGGAAGTCATGCAGGCTGTACATCGTACCTGGACTAATTCAAAGGTTCGCATGAATGGAAAGACAAGGCTGATGCAGTGGAGGGACATGTTCGACATTGCCGTGAAGTGGAGAAGGTAACCAGTGGGCGAGTGAAAATCAGTGAGGAGTGGTCCATGTGTCTTCTCACTAAGAGGTTTGAATCCACACTTTGCTTACACAATTGGGCCCTATAAGTTAAGGTACTGAGTTCTTTTCTCCTAAAGTTTTCCAGAGCTCACTGTTACCTTTATTCTCCAGAGCACACTCAGCTCATTTCATGAAAGGAGTGAGGCTTGCCAAGTTTCCAAGCCCCTGTATGAGCAGTGTTTCAGATAGGTCTCCGGAGTAGCTTTTCCTTACCTGTGGCCTGTCCCCTAAGGTTCAGGCCCCCTCTGCATTTTTAGTACTCATGTCCCTGCCTGTCCTTTTCTCATTGTTGTGACAAAACCCCTGACAAAAAGTAATGTAAGAAAGGTTTGTTTGGGCTCTGGGTGTCCATCATGGTGGGAAGGCGTGGCAGCAAGTGTATGAGGTAGGTGCTCACCTTGCATCCGGTCAGGAAGCATAGATGACTGCCAATGCTCGGCTCATTTCCTCCTTACTAAGTGTGGGCCCCTAGTCCACAGAATGGTACCAATTACATATAGGACTGGTCTTCCCCCACAGTTAATCCTCTCTGGGCTCACCATTGTGGGTGTGTTTCCTAGGATGATTCTAATGCCCATCAAGTTGACAGTTTAGACCAAGCATTACAGCTCATCAGCCTTTGCTGACTTCTCCCCTAGTGTGCCAGACTGTGTTCAGAATGTGCTAGTCTGTGTACTCTTTTCAGAAGTTGGAGCCAGCAAGGGCTCCTTCCTCACTTTTGCCCAGACCCATCTTTGGTTTATCCTGGAAGCAGTGGGTAAAATCTCAGCCCTCATGAGCTCTGTTTCACAGGATCGCTGATCCAGACCAGCCTGTACTGTGGCTGGATCAGATGCCAGCACGAAGTCTCAGCAGAGGTTTCAACAACCATATCAACTTAATCAGGTGAGAACCTTTTATGTCTTGTTCCTGTTGGCATAGGGGTGTAGCAGAATGAGATGTACCTTGGTGGCCTTGATAGGGGACACACCCATGGTAGCTCTGCACCCACAAGTTCCACAGGTCCCTTCCTGTTGCTCCAATTGCATGCAAGCAATGTATGCCATGTGCCTCCCCATGTAGAGCACTGCTAAAGGGTAGATTCACAAATTACAGACTAGCATGCCAGTTTTCAAGAAGACATGAAACAACATAGTAAGTGATTACATGGAGAATTCAGTATTTGCCGTAGTATCCTCATGGGTCTACTGTGGCTGGGGACCCCAGGTCCACCCTGAGCATTAAAGGCCAGTCACTGAGGTTGCTCCCTGGTTAGAGCTGTGCAGACTGAGAGCCTCTGTATTGTATTGAGCCCTGCAGTTAGGTACGTGGGTGAATGCTCACCTTTCCTTCCTTCATGGGCTTAGCTACCCTGGAAACAGGCATGAACACATACTGAAGAGCCCCACTTCAGGGATGATCATGGTGTTTGTCTGCCAGTTAGTAACCATGACTTTAGGTAAATTGGCAGATGTGGTCATATCTAAAATACTTCTAGCTCCAGAAACCTGGACCAAGAAAATGTTACTCTACCTAACATTTGACATTTAAATTTAGGTCTTAGTCTTTTTTATACTTACCTTTTTTAATTTCTAGAAGTCATTTTCTTTTTCCTTTGTAATCGACTCCTTTTTATTTCTCATGGAATGATTTGTGATGCTTTTAGCTAGATTTAGTCATGAGTGGTACCTGAGGCCACTGTATATGACCATGTGTTCTTGCTGAGTGGCGTTTGAGTCACAGGGACCCTTGTTAGGATTTGATGGAGTGCAGAAAAGGGCCACATGGTGTAATCAGGAGCCATGCTTGAACTGTCCCAAGATAGAGAATGCGGTTGTGCACAAACCCACTGTTGAAGTCAGCCTGGCTGGGAAGCTGTGATCCATCTATTGTAGCTGCCAACCACTGGGCATTTCAGGTACTGTCAGGGATTGAGGCTGGAAAGATAGAAGCCAAAATGGAGAGCCATTCGTGGGTGGTGAGCAGAGAAACAGAAAGGACAGGTGTGTACATGTGAAGGGTCACGGTGGCAACAGATGAATAAACGGATTCGTGAGGGGGCAGTAGGCTGGGAACCAAGGAAAGGGTTTGAGGTCTGAGACCTTGTGTAAAGAGGTGCAGACCCATGCGACCCCTGCAGGCTTGGAGGGGAGCTGCAGATGCTTTGAGATGGAGTGGCTCAGAGGTGGCTGGTAGAGTAGCATTAAAGGAATTCATTCAGCCTCTAGCTTAGGCCATGGCTGTCCCCTGTCAGCCTGAGAGTAGCAGGAAAGAAATGGGGTAGGGGCTGGAGACTGGAGTGCCCTTCTGGGGAGAAAAAATTGGAGAGAGAAATCCTACTTGAGTTGTACCCTTGACATGAGGGTGCTGTGGGAATTGGGGTGGTGTTCCTGGAGCAGCAGGGCTCAGACTCAGCAGTTGTTAGACATGAACATCTTCCAGAGAGTTTAAAGGAAGATAAACTGGGAGTGGGAATTTGAGGACTATAATGTTTACAGTGGGTAGAGGGAAGAATGACTGTTAAGCAGCAAGGAGAGGCATCATCAGATATGCGGACATGCCAGAGAGTAGCATATCCACCTAAGGTAATTGCCATCAGGTCTAAATTCCATTTACGCTGAGGGTTTTCCTTCCCCTGTGGAGGGGTGAAGTCCTGGACCCTCTCTTCCAGTACAGGCTCCAAGAGCCCAGGCTTTCTGCTGAGATGGGATTTGCTTTTCCCATGGTGACAGAGCAAGCAGCTTTCTTATACTCTGCCATGCTAGTCTCAGCTCTTTGTTTTCAGAATTAACTGATGTTTATATTCCTTTGTAAAGTGATGGTTAATTGTATCATTTTCTATCTTACAGGGGTCAGGTGATTAATATGAGATATCTGGAATATTTTGAAAAAATACTTCATTTTATTAAAGATAGAATTCTTGTTTATCATGGGTAAGCCTTTGATCTTCCCCTTCAATATAAAGGATTGATTCCATACATTTCATGTGTGATATATTTGTGAAACTTGAAAACTGAGCCACTGGCAGACAAAACAATCTAGATCAGAAGTTTACAGTGTTTTAGTCACTTGCCTGTTTCTGTGTAATGGCAGAGTCTCGGGCCTTGGCAGTACCTTTAACCTGACACACAGCACTGTGATATTCCCAATCGCCTACCAAGCTTTCATCGGTTGGGAAGTTCAGTTTTAAGTGGTAGAATCACCAACTGAGTAGGAGAACAATGTGGAACCCCAACAGGGTACTTGGATCTAAGCCACACATACTTCCCACTGCAGACTTGGAACAGGACAGTCAAGGTTTTGCTAAGAAACCTGCACCTGTACATGGGGTGTATGTGAAGGCTGCCGGCTGTGTTGCTTTTCCTCTCACCATTCCGTCCATTCTCATCTGCAGCCCCGCACCTGTTACCTAGGATTGACTTACCTTGTTGTTGCCCGGTTTGGATACTGTTTATCCTCAGTGTCTGATACTGGATTTCAAGATCTCTGGGTGCTCAGGTCCCTTCCATTAAATGGTATGACATTTACACAAAATCCACACACATGCTCTCACATGCTTTAGATCATCTAGACTCCTTATAACACCAACACTCGGCCAGTGCTGTGTTGCTTAGGGGGATACCGAGCAGGAGGAAGCTGTGACAGTTACTCTGGACACCATTTTCTCATATGTAATATTGATCTGGGTGGATGAACCTGTCAGTGAGGGGTACTGCCCCAGGCCTACAGCACTGAGCCGTTTGTCATTAGGAGCAGTTGTTTAAAATTTAAATGAGATCCACTTGCCATATTTTGGCATTAATCTCCATTGCCTTCTCTCTTCTGCTTCCCCCATCTCTCTTTAAGAGCAAATAATCCAAAGGGCTTGTTGGAAGTCAGAGAAGCTCTGGAAAAGGTACATAAAGTGGAAGACCTTCTTCCAATTATGAAGGTAAGTTTATCATCAGAATCACAGATGGGGCTGGAGCAGTAGCTGCAGTTAAGAGCACTGGCTTCTTTTCCTGAGGACCTGGGTTCAATTCCAACACCCATATGGTGACTCAGAACCATCTGTAAGTCCAGTTCTATGGGATCTGACTCCCTCTTCTGACCTATGCTGGCACCAGGTGTTCAGAGTACACAGACATATATGCAGACAAAACATACTTACACATAAAATAAACTAAAAGAAAATATCTCAGAGGGAATTGTATGAGAGAAACCAGGAACTTAGGGGAAAAAAAAAAAAAACCTATGTTTTAATGTTGTGCTGTTTTAAAATTTATAAAGGATGCCCTCTGAAATCCCTACATAAACACATTGTAAGTGGTAACCAAAATCAAGTGCAATGCTGAACCAGACTCAACCAGAACTGATTTTTGAGGATGCAGGTGACTCAGAAAACAAAATGGACTTGAAAATAGATGCACTCAAACTGGACTTGTGGCCACAATTGAGTGCTCCTCAGTTGCCCTGAGAACCTAGGACAGCGGTTATTACACTGATTCCTGAAGGAGAGGAGTTGAGGAGCCCCCTCCCCCCAGCTTCCCTGGAGACTGTTCATTGATTGTACCATAGGACAGGTGACCAGCAGCTGTAGAGGAAGAGGGAATGCCTAGGGCAGGGGTAGAGGGATCCCCGTTGCAGGGCCCTGTGTCTGCAGTGAGAGCCTGCAGCACAGCACAGCACAGCACAGCACAGCACAGCACAGCACAGCACAGCACAGCACAGCACAGCAGGGGCTGCTCAGAGAGCCATGAGCAGAGTTGTCAGTTTGCAGAGCTGAGAATGAGTTGTGACCTTGAAGGTGGGCAAATTCTGTGTGCATCTCTAGTTTCATTTGGTCCCAGAGGTGACTCACTGTGAATTACAGTAGAGCACACTAGGCCCATCCTTGATCCCTGACACTGTACAAACAGCAACAGCATGAATTCTGATGTCTGTCTTGATTTGAAATGCACTCTTAAAGAATGGACACAGAAAGAACCAACAAAAGATGTCAGTCCAATTGAAAGCTCATGAGAGAGAGAGGAAGAGAGAGAGAGAATATGCTAAGGAGGAAATCCTTAGCTGTGACAAGTCTCAGTTTGACATGGGTAATGACAGATTGGTTGAAAGAAGGATCTCAGATGACTTCAGAACTCCATCTGTGTTATAGTAACCTTCAATATCATGGCAGTTACTCCCATGACTGAGGGTAGCAGGATACACCATAGAGAAAAGCCTGGAACTATAATGGGTCAGCTTCTCAGTTATTTAACTGTGGAGTTTAGGCAATAAAATTTAGTAAGGATAGCAGGTGGAAGACAAAATCTGCTTATACAAATAGTGGAAAGGAAAGCAAAGTGTACTGAAACAAGTCCCATAACACCTAGCCAGAGGGTGGCAGCATTGCCCATGTTATGTTGTCTGTAGGAGCATGTCCTTTTGATGGGAGCATTTTCAGCTTCAGACGGGCTTCAGCCAGATTATGGATGTGTTAGTCTCTGTGTTTAAAGTATATAGGAAATATGTAGCTTGCTGCTTCCTCTGAAAAGCATGGCTTGCCGCTGGAAGACTTAGAGAAAAGGACTCGTGCCCCAAAGCTCCTTAGACAGGGGCTGGCTTCACTCCTCCCCTCTGCCAGTGGCTTGGCCAGACTTGTTTCCTTTCTTGCAAGTATACATTCTTACCTGGTCTTGTTTGTGGCAAGACTCCAGCTGGCATATAGTAAGTACCTATATTTGTCTTCTGAGTGTCATTCCCTGAAAGAAATGTGCCTCCTGCTTCAGTTCAGCTGGCAGCCCAGTAGCCCGCTCTGTCTGTCCAGCTGCACCTTCCTCTGGGCCTCCAGCCAGCACTCCTGTGACCTGCTGTTGGAGAAGCCCTCTTGCCAGAGGCCTGTCTTACTCCAGGTCCATCCACCCTAGAAAAAACATGGACAGCATCAAGTACCCAAAGTAAGAAGGCATTTTTCTAATGTAAAGGCAAAACCTGTTTTCCTGCCATTTTGGAATGTCACAAATTCTAACTCAAAGCTGGCATCTGAAGCTGCATTCCCAGGAGACACCCTGGCCAGCTCTAAGGAACTCCTAATAACCTGTGGTCTGCAGGGTTGGAGTCTATGCAGATAAAACTCCCCAGCTAGAGGAGGAATGTTGAGCACCTCTTGGTCCTGAAGCTCTGGGGGAGCGCTTGCAGGAACACAAAGTGCTTTTTCAGAATACAGAATGCTGGCATTGCTGCTCTGTTGGCAGGCAAGATTGCTGCCTGCTGAGTTGGGAGGAAAAACAACCCAAAGCAGCTGCCACAATGAGCCAGGCCTTGGCTGGTAGAGTTATCCTTCAGCTTCCTGCTGGGGTCTCTGCTACTCTGTATGCTTGTGGGAAGTGAGACTGAGATTCCTGGGGTTTGTGCTATACCTAAAGAGAGGAGAGATATACTTCATCACTGCCTGCCAAGAGAGAGCACCTGGTCTCTCAGTTTGAATGCGTTAGAAAAACCCAGGGCTGAGTCAAAGTTCATTTTAGATCAGAACTAGATATATCTAGCCTGCAGCCTGTGGACCATATGCAGTCCTAGTTGCTATGAATGCAGCCCAACATATTTGCAGATGACAGTGTCATGTTGCAGTGTCAGCACTGCAACTAATAGTGACTTTTTGTTTTCCCTTGAAAGCAGTTTAATACCAAAACAAAGGACGGGTTCACTGTGAACACCAAAGTTCCCAGCCTCAAAGATCAAGGGAAGGAATATGACGGCTTCACCATCACTATCACAGGAGACAAGTATGTTGCTCAAGTGTGATATGGGGCTGGTGGTGGCCAGTGGCATGTTCTGAAATGAACTGTGTTGGGGCCCTGTGTGTACTTAACAGTATATGTCTGGGGCTGCATCTTTCCTGGCAAAGTCCACAGACCATTGTGTTCCTGCAATAGCTCTGCCTGGGTGCTCAAAGGCTGTGGAGAGCTTGTCTAGCAGCAGGAAGACAGGATCTGTGCAGGTCCAGGGCTGCCATGCAAGGATTGCAGGTGTTTTGTGTATTGCAAGGGTGGTGCCATCTTAGTGAAAAGTTTGGAGGAACAGATAACCAAAATTAAGAAAGTAGAAGTGAAGCTTTGAAAAACTGAGGTTGTGATTGTTATTTGTGGCCCCTTCCTCTGCTCTTATTCTCACATCCTCATGGCTTTTTTCATAGCTACTGATTTAGAAGCATTTTAAAATGTATTTTTTCTTTGACAGTTTCATGCATGTATATAATGACTTTGAGTCTTTCTCAGTCCATAATACCTGTCTCACCCCACAGCCATTCCACCGAAGCCCTTCTGCCTAACAAGGCCCCTTCTTGCTTCATGTTGTGTGTGTACATGCATGCTTCCCAATGAAGTTAAATAGGATAGACAGACATTTAGGCCACTGCTCCTGTGAAACTCTCAGCTTTTCCCCAAGTCTTCCAAATTGTAAATCTTCTTCCCTTTTGAACTGTTACCCAGCTATGATATGTCTCCAAGCCAGGTCTTATCACCCCCTCCCTTCAGCAAAAGGATCAAAGAACTAGAAGGTTTTACTGATGACCTCATGATAAATATGTGCTATATGAGTTTACCCTCACAGAGCTGCAGTGGTGCTACATGCAAAAGCTTAAACATGATACATGATAGTAGCTATGTGCATGAGCCTCCCACAACTCCTGGTCCTGATTATTGACTGGGTGGCTGAGAAATTGATAACAGAGCCTGGAGCATACCTATTTCAGTTGATCAGCACTCTGGGCAGACACTATGAGTACACACACACCACTTCTCCAGTTTCTTGTTTGGATTATTTTAATCCATGCCTTTGACAGTGTTGCTTATGTTTTTAGGGTTGGCAATATCCTGTTTTCTGTGGAAACTCAAACCACAGAAGAGAGGACACAGCTGTATCATGCTGAAATAGATGCCCTTTATAAAGACCTGACAGCAAAAGGAAAAGTACTGATCCTCTCCTCCGAATTTGGGGTAGGTTTTGCTTTGTCTCATTTTCTATTCCTGGAGAGTGTGTATGTATGTGTGTGAGTGTGTGTGTGTGTGTGTGTGTGTGTGTGTGTTGCTGAGGATGGGACCCAGAACTCCATTCATGCTAGGCAAGTGCTCCACTGATGAGCCACACCCCAGACCTGCAATTTCTTGGTAAATATTCCACATACACCTCGCCCCTGTTTTACTGAAGCTGTATATCTTTTGCTTAAAATTAAATGTAATTGTCTTGATCTCTTTTTCTATTTATTATGGGGCAAAAAAAAATGTCTAGGGTTTATTCTTATGCAGTAATATGGGGATGACACACTTACAGTTCGTATCGTTATCTCTGTGCTACATTAGTGCAAGCTTAGGGTTAGGAGAGATTTACCCAGACTGGCCACAGTGCAAGTCTGAATCTTACTTTTCTTCCATATTCTTCCCTTCATTATGGTTGCTGCTTACTGTGAGACTATTGTCTTGACTGCCAAATTGAAGGGATTTGGGATGACCTGGGAGGCACCTCTGGCTGTATCTGCAGAGTGTTCCTAGAGAGGTTAACTGAGGAAGGAAGACCCACCCTGATGTGGGCAGCACCATCCCATAGACTGGGATCCTGAACTGAATAGGTGGAGAAAAAGAAAGTGACCTTAGCACCATCATACGCTCTGTCTGCTGCCTGACTGCAGCTATGATGTGACCAGTCACTTAGTGCACATTTCCAGCAAGTTCTCATGTGAACTAGCTGGTGCATGCTAGCTGGCTCCTAGCAGTGGAAGAACGCAGAAACTGCGTGACTTCTCTCCCTGTGCCTGCTGAGTCAAGAAGTGGCTCCTTGCAGAAGGAAGACATTCCTCTCACACAGTGGAGGTCATTAGCGCCCAGAAGCCATTGTACTTCCTTTACATTTAGTCAGACAGTCCATGTGTAGGGCACCTTGGCCTGTATAAGACTAAGCGCTTCAGCCTCTAAGTCTCAGCCCTGAGGGAGGGAAGCAGCAGCTTGTGAGAATTTTCTGGGGATGAGATGCACATTCTAGAAAACGTGTTAAGTATTGCCTCATCCTTTGTAAAATTTTAACTTCAACATGCATTTTGAAATTGCAAGTCACTATAAAGGAGACTGATCCTTGTGTGTTGAAAGGTGGTAGCCTAAGAAACAGCTGCGGAAATGCTGCTGTAGTGACCAATGTAGACACTAGAACAGAGCACATAAGCAAGTGGGCTTCGGGAGAGGAGGGAGCCATTCTTTCCCAGATGGTGATAAATGTCCCTCACCTAGGACAGCAGTAGTTTGTGACATGGGGTTTCAGTTCACAAACCTCTTTCCTTTTTCATAGGAGGCCGATGCTGTCTGCAACTTAATCCTATCCTTAGTTTATTACTTTTATAATTTAATGCCATTGTCTCGAGGATCTAGGTAAGTGATACCCTGTACTATGATGGTTTCAAGTTGAAAACTGTTGCTATAGCTTATGCTCCCTGTTACAGAGACAGACTCTAAAGCATACCACAAATCACAGGAAGCTTCTATTGTTTTCTCTAAAATCTGCCCTCCCCGCATCAAAATCACATACCTGTTGAGTATAGTGGTGCATGCCTTTAAAGCTAGCCCTGGAGGGACAGAGGCAGGTAGATCTCTGTGAATTTGAGGCCAGCCTGATCTATATATATAATGAGGCCCTGTCTTAAGGGAAAAAAAAAAAAAAGAAACAGAAAAATCCATCCTTGACCAACCATCAAGAGAATTTAATGTAAGTTCAAGAGGGAAAGGCTTATGTGTACTTCTCTCACAAAAGTAGAGAAAGAAGCAGGAGGCAAACTAATGGAAATATGTTTTTCCTCAGAAAACAGATGTTCCTGTTGACAGTGACCCTTAAGGTCTATATGCTTTTTAAGAAGAAGAGTAGAAAATAAGCACAACAGAGTTGTTCTGTTAACTAAACCTTTAAGGTTTTAGTCCAAAGAATTCTTGTGTAAGGTTTTGTTTCATGATGGAAGCCCACTGGGAGGTTAGTGTGATAACCATAGACCAGGGCTGACTGTATTTGTTCTGCCCTAACAGTGTCATTGCCTATTCAGTCATTGTGGGAGCACTGATGGCCAGTGGTAAAGAAGTGGCTGGGAAGATCCCCAAAGGGAAGGTATGTTGGGCTGGCAGGAAGCATATGCATGGATATACCATGTCCTGGACTTATAATATTGGAACACGTGAGTTAGACCTTACATGGTGCCTTCCTTCATTCCAACCCATGCTAATTCTCTTCTTTTCCAGTTAGTTGACTTTGAAGCCATGACAGCCCCTGGTTCAGAGGCCTTCAGCAAAATAGCAAAAAGCTGGATGAACTTGAAAAGGTAACTGTGGTTGTGGTTGGTGCAGGCCTTGCTGGGAAAGGGAGGACTCCTTACTCCACACTGGGCAGAAGCCCGTCAGTGTGCTCGTTTCCATAGGTTAGTGCTTCTTGTCCTTCAGTACACCACTTGAAGGTGCACTGAAGGTAAAAATGAGTGATGATGGGGCCGGAAAGATAGCTCAGTGGATAAAGCATGTCTTGAGGATCCAAGTTCAGATCTCCAGCACCCAAATAAAATGATGGGTACTTGTGGTAGCTCACTAGTAAATTCAGAGTTCAGAATGCAGAAATGGGATCCCAAGAACAAGGTGGCTAGCTAAGATAATCTGTATGTGTGAGTTCTGGGTTCAGCAAGAAACCCTGGCTCAATAAATGCAGTGGAGAGTGATTAAGGGAGAGTCTCTGTCAGCCTAGAACCATCGAGCACACACACACACACACACACACACACACACACACACACACACACACACACACACACACACACCTGCACACACATGTAATAATCTAAAATGAGTGATGATTTAAAAAAAAATAAGGAAAATGGTATGTGAAGCAAAGCAAAAGTTTACTGGTATCTCTCTTTTTTTGTAGTCAGGTTCTCCTTTCTCTTCTTCTATTATCCCAAACTCAGTCCCAGGGTCCAGGAGTGGGTTGAAACCAGTCATTTCCCATGATTTACGTGTAGCACAGGCCTGGTGGCTTGTACTTTTATGGCAGTCCAGTTCCTAGAAGGTGGTACTTTTAGCCAGGTGTTGGTGGTACTTTAATCCCAGCACTTGGGAGGCAGAGGCAGATGGATCTCTATGAATTTGAGGCCAGCCTGGTCTACATATCAAGCACCAGGATAGGCTCCAAAGCTACACAGAGAAACCCTGCCTCAAAAAACCAAAAAAAAAAAAAAAAATGGTACTTTGTTGCAGCCTACATAGGGGCTGTGTGTGACCAGCTTCAGCAGGGATCCCTCCTCCCCTCCTATCAACGTGTACCATTGTCCAGCAAGTTGCCTTACAACTCTAATCTCCAGAAACATTGGGGAATGTGTGCAAGCTTGAGTTCACATTGCTTTAATAATGAGTAAGACGTATTTCATGTCTCTTCATGCCTACATGCCAACAGCCATTCTGTCAACAACGGGGCCATTTGAGCTGTTTAAAACTGAGAAATAGGTGTCTATCATCCACAGTGCTCAGCTTGTCCCATATAGTGTTGAGCTTACTGGTTTACCCATGGTTTGGTGATGTAATCGCAATGTGGACGGTCCTGCTTCCTTTTCTTAGGTAACTTTAGCAAATCTTTCCACAAACCACACAGCCACACGTTGTACAGTCATGGTTCATGGCAAACCTGGTATGTAATGTTTCTCAAGGCTCATGGTAATTCTGAGCTAAGGATTTTGTCTACTGCTGAAGACGAAGGAGGCGGGGCTTAGAGAAGTGACAGGGTCAGGAAGGGGCAAGACCAGGTTTGAGGCTAGCATCCTCAGAGTCCAGCTCCAGCATGCATGGCAGCCACAGCAGATGTGTGATGTGTGGTCCTGTACACATTTAAGGGGCATTTCTCTTCCCAAAGTCCTGGCTGAGCTTCCAAGCTGCCCAGGATATGAGATCACTAATGTGGAAGTGTCTGCCATGCCTTCTACCTTTCTGGTATTGTCCCTCAGGAGATACTCAGGGGTCTAGAAAGTTTCTCATATGAATGCATATACCCAGGCTCTGGCCCTTCCTATAAGGCAGTGGTAATAGTCACAGTTTCCCTGTGTTTCTCTTCCAGTATCTCCCCTTCCTACAAGACCCTGCCATCAGTGTCAGAGACATTCCCGACTCTGAGATCCATGATGGAGGTGCTCAACACGGACTCCACCCCACGGTGTCTAAAGAAACTCTAGCTACATGAGAGGATTTGTACACATGAAGGGCCAGGCCTCTTGCTTCTTAAGTTATTTTTTAAACATGGAATTATTATGGAATTAGGTTCTTTATTACTTTTGATACCAATTTTTGATAGGAATTGAATACTTGAAATCACTTTACTTTTCTGAACCATAACAGAAATCATGAAAACGGGTTTTGGGGGAAAGCTACTTGACCAGGAAGGGAAGTGTGTGTATTAATGGCACCTGTTGGTTCCCATGTGTTAAGGCATACTGTTCCTTCCTTACAGCAAAAAAATGTTTACTTCAAAAACCAAAAATTAATAATTATTAAGATGAACAAAGCCAGCAAATAAGCAGGCCTTGTCTTTACTCGTCAGAGGTGTAGATGTTCCTCAGACTTCCTTCCTGTGCACCTTTGTGGGGGGAACTACTGCCATGCCCCCATGTGTGGGCCTTCCATCCTCCCAGAACCACGGAAGGGCCCTGCCACCTATGGTTCCATGGCTTGTGCAAACGACACAGACAGTATTTGCCAATGTCCCGACACTGAATCACTGAACCATGTTCCTCTTTCTTTTGTTGGAAGAATAAGCCGAGGTGATTTCTGTAAGTCACCGAGTTTGGGCACTGGATTATGTTGTTTTTATGTGTGAGCTAGTTTTGCTTTTAGGTATAAGAACATTGAGAAAGTCTCTTGTTTTCTCAGATAAGGTGAATGATGCAGTAAGATGGTCCATTAAACTTGCAGTTTCAAATCATGGTCAGTTTTTGTAGTTTTGCTGTTGCCATTGTGGCTTTTTTGCGTTTTTATTTTATTTATGTATCTGTTTAGGTGCTAGAGGTAGAACCCAGGGCTTTGCACATTCTAGAGGAACACTCAGCTACTCAGCCCCAACCTTAGTTTCTGCCTTGAACTTCTGGTAAGAACAGGGCAGTATCAATATCTGAAGTCTGTACTGTGGTGGCTCAGTGATGATTGACTGTGGGCCTCTGGAGGAGGCAGCATGTGTGTCCACCCCCACCACCGATAGTACCAGTCCAGGAACTGAATGGTGCTTCAAAACAGTCCCAAAGATGTGGCTTTCCCAGGGTGATCTAAGGGGGTTACAGGGATGAATCACCAGAACCCGTGGTCTGTCTTCTTCCAAGATGGACTGAGACAGGACAAGTGGTGCACACTTGTTTCCAGGTGTAAGCCCACATTCTAAGAGGTCTCTGCCTTTCCACAGCCAGCTGACAGGCTAGAGGATGATGCTGGGGAATTCCTATTAGAGACTCACTGGGACCCCAGGATTCAAACTTCTATTGCCTCAACTGTCAGCGCTTGGCCCAATCTTGAGCCATATTTCTATGTGCTACTTTGGTTACTTTGCACTCTTAGCTCCATCCCTCTCTGACAAATGGCCCCAAACCAGAAGTGGGGCCTAGAGAAACCCCTGAACCCAGTGGGAAGAAGTTGAGCCTGAAATCAGGGTCCTTATGTGGTGATGCTGGCATAGGATCCTGGACAAAGGATGCCACAGAGCCACACGGTGGTCCAAACCTGTTTCCCCTGACAGGCCGAGTACACTCTGAGGAATGTGTGGTACCTCATGCTGTCTGAGTTAACTCATACTTCCCCAGATGAACTTCAAGCACAGGGGCTGCCTGGAGATGAATTCTAACAATGGTGGGGAGGGTGGGGTGGGAACCACAGATGGAAACAGAAAACCCTGGGGCTTTTAAACTTCTTTTTTGCTTAAAGTCAAAATCCTTCAGTTTCATTAGAGACTTTTCCTACCATTAACACCAAACCATCATGACTGGAAATTGAGATGAGTGGTGAGGGCTGTTCCTCAGACTTCACAGTCCAGCTTGTGTCCACATGGTAGGAAGGGCTGTCACGCTACTTGCTGTGGAACTCCAGTCCCCATCCCAGAGGGCTACACATGTTACTTCACTCTTCATGCCCCTACCAATCCTACTGACTGAATTTAGAATCACATGTCATCGTGCCTCTTGGTATGTCTGTGAGGATGTTGCCAGAAAGGTTTATCCAGTGTAAGATGCTGCAGCCTGAATTGGGGCAGCAGAATCCCTTGGGCTGGGATTCTGGGCTGAATAAAAAGGAGAAAGCTTGCTGAACACTGTACTTCCTGACTGTGGATGCAGTGTGGCCAGCCACTCCACACCTTCTCACCATGATGACTGTACTCTCAAACTGTGAGCTAAAACAAATCCTTAAGTTCCTTTTGTCAGATATTTTGTCCCCCAACATGCCCATCTTGGGGAAACACACACACTTCAGATTCTAGCAGCCCAGATTAGAATATGGTTCTTTATAACTCAGTCCATCGACTCCCAATGCCTGTGTCTCAACTTCTGTGTTACTAGCCCAATTTCTGCCCATGCAGGTGATGTGATTTCATGTTACATGTCCTGAGAAGCAGTGGGTCTGTGTCTGCAATGGCCAGAAGCTCCCTGAGTATATGGGCTGAATTCCCCAGAGTCCAACAAAACACCACGGGCAGTTCTGTTTGGTGGCCAAGAAGGTATCATCCTAGGGTACCGAGGACTCTTGTCCCAGGAAGACCATTGGGAATACACTTTTGTGTGGTTCTCTCATCAACTTGAGAATTCCCTTTAGAGACCAGCCACACTTCTGACCCTGGAGTGGCCCTGTTCATAGCTTTTATTTCTCCAACTTGAATCTGTTTCTTTGAACTTCATATTAAGGGACTGGAGAGATGGCTTGACAGGTAAAGCACTTGCTACACAATCATAAATAAGTATCTGAATTCAAGTCCTCATAACACATGTAAGAAATAACATGGCTGTAATTGCCTCTAAATCAAGTCTTTGGGGGTACAGCGGCGAGGATTGCTAGCGCTTGCTGGCTGCCAGGCTAGCAGGAAGCTGACTGACTGCTCCAAGTTTGGTGAAAGACGCTGTCTCAAGGATATAAGACGTGGAGTGATTGGGCAGGAGACCTGACATCTTCCTCTGGTCTCTGTGTGCACTCACAAGTGCACAAAGACTACACACATGCTTAAAAAATAGTAATTAAGACAGAAGAGTAGAGGGTACCAGTAATTCCAGTAGGCAAGGGGATCAGGAGTTTGAGGTCATCTTCAGCTTTGTAGTGATTTTAAAGCCACTCTGGAATACTAAAGACCCTGCCAGAATGAATGAAAAGGAAGGATTCCAAGCCAGTTGTGGTGGCTTATGTCTATTATCCTAGCCAGCAGGAGTATTACTGCAAGTTTGGGACAACATGAATTATATATATATAGTCCTAGGTCCATCTGGGCTACACTATGAGACCCTGTTTCAAAAAAGGCAACTGTGTGGTATGGGCCAATAAGACTTCTGGGTAAATAATACCCCTTCCAGAGCATGTCCCTGAGCATTTCTGACTGGGCCCCTTTGGGTTTTGCTTGGACTTACTAGTCCTGGGGCCTAGGGAAGGTACCTCCCTATTCCCTGAGCCATCCATAGAGGCTGTCCAGATGTCACTTGGCAACTGCCTGAGAGGCCCACAAGCTGCCCAGGAACTTCTACTGTGAATATCACTGAGGAAGGTGGCCTGTGCTCAGTGGACCTGTCAGATTTGATCACTTAATTTTGCTTTGTTGTCAGGCCAGAGAGCCCAGCTGTTAAGCTAACAGCTGGTTGGAACTCAAGCAGCAGATGACAGAAACAGCAAGTGAATCATTGACTCTTGAGTTTGAAAGTACTCAGACATAGTGTCTGTGGCCTCTAGGGAAAGTGTGACTAGGATCCCTTAGCAGATCTTCTCTGCCACCTCCTTTCCGGGGAAGAGCCAGTCCAGAAAGGAAGGGCTCAGCATTTGAGTCTAAAAATGTGTTTGCATCAGCAGCAGGGCCATGTGGTTGCTGCGTGCTTGCAAGCTTTCGCTTAGATACCTACAGCCTATAGAACAGCCCTACTCCACATTAGTTAGGAAAATTACCCAGGCCTCAGAGTCTCCAAAGGAAAATGCCATGTGTCTTTGGCCTGTGCTGTGCACCCCCAACACATGCACACAAACACACCACACAAGCTCTGGTAGCAGAATACATCCACCTGCAAAATTCAGGGTTAGTTCAGTGAACGCTTTATAAGTGGGCACCTCATCTTCCTTAGGGCAGCAAGATAGAATATTTCATGCTCCATGAGGCCCTGCCTCTCTCCATGGATCTTCTTAGCAGTGAAGGATGCATGGGTGTCATGCATGGCAGGTTGCCTTGGTCCTGAGTGATAAAAATGGCCTGATCAAGGAGAAGACACCCTGAGAGCTTCAGAAAAATAGTAAGAGGCAGGCTCTCTTCCTCTCCATTGCTGAGGTGAGGGCTAGACATGAGAGGAGAAGCACCCTGTCCCATTCTTAACCAGCCCAGCTCCTGGGCTACAAGGTAATCAACTCAAGTGCAGTGCAGACACTGGCTTAAAGTTAAGTGTCTATAAAAGCAGTAGCACCCATTGTGCCTTTATAGTAACAGAAAAATGAAAGCAAACTGTTCTAAGGTACCTTATTTATCTTCCTGGGCTGTTGGAGACTTGGTGCCATGGTTCTCAGTGTGGTCCTAGGCAAGTGGACCACCAGCAGCATGGAATTTACTGATGGTGTTGGACTCTTACTCAAGACCAACCTGATTAGAAATCTGGGCCCAGGAGTACCCAGATCTCACTTTAACAGTGAGATTCTGCCAATAGTGAACATGAGAAGCCCTCAGATGTAAAGATGGTATGTCTGCTGCCACGTATTAATCATTGTCTGCACCCTCTAGTTCATGGAGAGTAGGTAAATGAAAGCTAGAAAGTTCTTTGATAGCTAAAGTTCTTGTTAAGATGTAGATGCCAGCATTCAGGAAGCTGAGGCAGAATGATTATAAATTCCAGGCCATCCTGGCTACAGAGCAAGACCAAGTCAAAAAAAGAAATTTAAGCTGGGCGTGGAGGTGTACTCTAAAGGCCTAGCAATCGAGAAGCTGAGGAAGAAGGATCATGAGTGAGGTCATCCTAGGCTACATATCGAGATCCTCATCTTCAAAGCTCAAAAAAAAAAAAAAAAAAAAAAAAGGAAATGAAGCATGTGATGTAAAAATCTTAGTGGTAAAACTGCAACTAATGTGAGCAGAATGCCACTGTGCCCATCTGTGCTGGCCCTGGTCATCCTGAGCACAGCTGCCTTGCCTGGCTATACCTATAGCTGGCCCTGGATGAGCACAGCACCTTGGCTGGGAGTGTGAGTCTGTCCCACGCACCTCAAATTATTGCACTGCCATAGAGATCCCTTTACCATCCTGAATCAAGGAGCTATGTATCTGGTTGTTTCTCTGGCATGTGTGTTTTTGTGTATGTCATTTACACATAAATTTGTGACAATGCAGTTTAAGGCCCATGTTTTGAAATATAACCCATCATGACTGGGAAAAGCATAGCAGCTGGAGAGTGAGGCCACTTGTTCACATCTTGATGGAACAGGAGTGGAAGAAGACTGAAGTGGTCAGTCTGTAAAACATGAAAGCTAGCCCTCTGTGACACCCATCTTCGGCTATGGCCCACCTCCTGAAGGTCCACAGTCTCTCAAACAGCACCACCAGATGGATGAGCCTGTGCACACACAGACCACAATACATGTTCTCACATGTTTGGGTTTTTTTCCCCAACCTGGGAGAATAAGGCAGACACTGTTGGGCTCAGACAGTGGTACATCCAAGCATGGCGCTTTGAAGTGCTGAGTGCTTGATGGGAAAAGCACCCTCAGATCCAAGGTTGTCATCTTTCTCTTTTTCAGCCATCACTTACTGTGTAGCCTAAGCAGTCCTGAACTTTCAATTCTCCTGCCTCAGCCTGAGTAGTTGAGGGTTAGAGACTTATGCCATTACAACTGGCTTCAGATTTATAATACTGTAGAAAGTTGTCTGGCAATAAATTGTATTTGCTCCAAAAACATTTAATGAAACTGTTTTTGTTTGTTGGTTTTGGAAACAGCACTTATTTTTGTAACTGCTTTCTAAAAAAAAAAAAAAAAGATTTGTTCATTTTTATTTTATGTGTGAGTGTTTGCCTGTCTGTATGTAAGTGCACCACATGCTTACAGTACCCACAGAGGTCATAAGAGGGTGTCAGATCTCTTAAAACTAGAGTTACAGGCAGCTGTGAGCTTCTGTGTAGGTGCTGGGAGCCAAACTGGAGTCCTCTGCAAGAGCAGCCTATACTCTTAACCATGGAGCTCTCTTTCCAGCCCCACATCTGCTTTGAAAACAGCAGGAGGCCAACTTTCTGAAACCAAAGACCCTTCTTACATAGTTTCAAGGTGAGCACGTGATGTTAATTAAAGCACAAGGAGCGAGGCCAACCTGATCTATAAGGTGAGTTCCAGGACAGCCTAGGCTACACAGAAACCCCGTCTCAAAAAACAAAAAACAACAAATAAAAAGCAGGAGGCTTCCTTTTTATTTAAATTTTTAATTCTTTAAAGCTTTTATACATTTATACCATGTATTTTAATAATATCTACCCACCATTACCTTTCTCAAATTCTCCTCATTGCACCCAGTTTGTCTCCCTCTCAACTTCATGTTTTCCTAACCCTGAGTCTAGTTAATGCTGTCCATATGTGAATGGGTGTGGGGCTATTCTCTGGGGCGTGGGCAACCTCCTGGCAACCTCTTCCCTAAAGGAGAGTGGCTGTACCTCCCTCAGCAACCACTAACTGCTAATGGTTTCCCCACCAAGCATGGGCCCTCGAGGACCCATCCCCCCATTCACACTGGCATTTTGATTGTCTTGATCTTGTACAGGTCTTGTGCAGGTAATCACAGCTGCTGAGTTGATGTGTGCAACAGTCATGTCATGGCCAGATGCCAGCGTTTTGTAGCTCTCCTTATCTCTCCATCTTCTTTCTGCCAGCTCTTCTTCAGTGTTCCCTGAGCCTTGCACGGGGGAGGTTAATATAGATGATTCATCCACAGCTGAGCACTCACAGTTCAAGAACAGGTCTTCAACCACCATTCGTGTTAGTAAAACGGAGTTAGTGGAGATAAACAGTCCCATTTAAATAGGTAATGATAATACCAAAACTCAGTATCCCAAGTCTGGCTTCGTAAAGAATCCTTCACATTTGGAAAGACTCAGTTGACATCTGATACCTTTGCTTTTCTCATTTCTTCAGTGTGTTATACTGATGAGACTTTTTTTTTTATGTATATGAGTGTTTCAGCTTCATGGAAATGCACCACACGAATGCATCATCTACAGAGGCCAGAAGTGGGTGTCTGATTTCCTAGAACTGGAGTTACAAATAGTTGTGAGGTGCCATGTGGGTGCTGGGAAGTGAACAGAATTCTGTCCTTTGCAAGAGCAGCAAGTACTCTTAACCACTGAGCCATCTCTCTAGGGGGATTTTTATTTATTTTAAGACATAATCTTATACTGTAGCTCAGGCTGGCCTGGAACTCACTGTACAACACAGGTTTGTTTCAAACTCATGGCAATCCTCCTACCTCAACCTCCCCAATGCTAGGGTCTCTGGTGTGAACCACCATGTCTATTTTATTCCTCTTGCCTGGAACTCACTAGATAGTTGGGATTACATGTGTGTGTCACTATGCCTGGTTTATAGGGTGCTGGGGGTGGAACTTAGATCTTTATGCACATAGACAGGCACTCTGCAAACTGAGCCACATCCCCACTATCCTGATAAAATTCTTGGTTGTGATGTCTTTTATTACAGAGCCTGTCACATTTGTGACATTCCATTTAGATCAAGGCCTTTCAAGTTATTTCTGCACTTGTCTTTAGTGTTAGACAAGGGTTACTTAAGAGGCAACGACTCTATAATGGGCATTTAGCTGTTTGTCAGAAGTGAACATAATGCTTACCTGAGACCCCCTAGTCTGGTGAAAAAGACATTGTGGGTTCGGACATAAACATTCCACAGCTCCGCATAACTGTGTGGTCTGCAAAGAAACTTTACCATCACAAGCCTGGCCCCTTGTGCATCCATAGCCTCTGTTTCCCTGTGGAAACTTTCCATCCTCTTCAGTTTGTTTGCAGACAGCAAACCTCCCGGAGTTCCTGCAATTTCTGAGATTCCAGGATTAGCTTGGCCATTTTTGGAAGTTTAAGCTTTTGTTTTGCTCCTCACTTAAGTTGACTGAATCTAGGTTTCTTACACTGACCAGAGTCTGCTGACTAGAGTTCTTTAATTCCTGTTTAGGAGCCTGAGAGATGCTTAAAGACAAAGTCCTGAGATTAAATTAACACGGGGCTGGGGTGGGGGCTGCCTTGTCTCATAGTGGCAAGCATCAGAGAAAGCAAAAGCTCTGTGGTAATGGAGGGGCCTTGGTGTGTAGCTCTCCACAAAAGGGAACGACGTTTGGAGCTTGGGGCATTTCCCTGGCGCTGCCCTCTTTTAACAGGGGCTTTCTTTTTGTGGGGCTATGGTGGTAGTGAGACAGGGTTTCACTATATAGTTCAGGTTAGCCTTGAATTGACCATGGCCTTCCTGCCTAGGCCTGCCCAGTACTGGTATTACAAGCCAGTGCCTCCATGCTAGCTAGGCTTGACAGAAATTTTCTTGGAGACTGCCAGGGACAGGATAAAGACTCCTCATTGATGGTGGTGGGTCAGTGCCTGGACTCCAGCTCGGCGTGGCAGATCGTCCCCCAAACAAAGCAGTAAACCCGAGAATGTAATGCGCGAGAAGGCAAAAGGAGCGAGGAGGATCGGGAGCCAGGTTGGGCACGTGCTGGAAGAAGTTTCCTTTGTCATCAATGCCACGTGGCGGCATGGCGGTCTTTGCCCGGAGTTAACCCCAGTAGCCATCTCCAACCGCGGCTCGCTTACTGGGAACGCAGTGGCTGCCCCAGAGATGCCTTAGGGTCCAGGAAAGCGCCCTCCTCACAGCAGGGAAACTGAAGGGCAGTGAGGGGAGGAGCTCGGAGGTGGAGCTCAGGATGGGGGCGGGACTCCAGGTGGGGATGGAACTCAGAGTGGAGGCGGAACTTCAGGTGCTGATAGGGCTCAGGGACGATTCGTGGTCCCGACCCGTACCCGGTGGGGCATAGGTGACCCGGAGGAAGGACGTCCCTGGAAGGTCTGGGGGCGGTGCTCAGATAGAGGTGGGGGTGGGGTGGAAAGGGGACGGAGCTCAGGGCGGAGACGAAGGCGGAGCTCCGGGGCGGGGCGCTGGCCGCCCGGGAGGCGGCGCTCGGGCCGGGACGCGCGGGCCGGGCATGGCGTCGATGGCGGCGGCGATCGCGGCCTCGCGCTCGGCCGTCATGAGCGGGAACCGGCCGCTGGACGACCGGGAGCGGAAGCGCTTCACCTACTTCTCGTCGCTGAGCCCCATGGCTAGGAAAATCATGCAGGACAAGGAGAAAATCAGGGAGAAGTACGGGCCCGAGTGGGCGCGGCTGCCGCCCGCGCAGCAGGACGAAATCATCGACCGCTGCCTGGTGGGGCCGCGCGCCCAGCGGGCCACCGACGCGGGGGACCCGGCGCGCTTTCCTGGCCTGCGCGGGCCCACGGGCCAGAAGCTGGTGCGCTTCGGCGACGAGGTGGGTGCGGCAGGACTGGCACTCTGGGCGGAGTGGGCGGCGAGGGGGAGTTCAGAAACCTCTGGGAGAAGGGACCTTTAAAGACAAAGTGGAAACAGTAGAGAGGAAATTACGCGAACCTGGGTTTTAATAAGGCTCTGGCCCCTTAGACTGGCCCTCGATGAGTTTACGACTTAGAGCCTCAGCTTTCCGGGTGTGAAACAGGAATAATATCTACCGGTCCTTAACACCAGGCACTCAGGAACCGGCGAATGTTATGTTATGAGGACCTCAGTGGGGGAGGTGGGACTGCCAGGCATTGCTGCACTGCGATAGGTTCCCAGGAGACCACAATGGGGGTTGTGTTTGGGTGTGACATGTGAGTCCGGGTTCCCATCCAAACACCGGAGAAGTTGAGATAACTCCAGCGAGCCTGGACTCTAGACACTGGGGGAAGAGAGAAACTACTGAAATTGCTCCAGCCTGACCCTGCTCTGAGGCACAAAGGCTCCGGAGTCTGCGCTGCTCAGAAACCTGGTGTTTTACTTACTTGGAGATGGTTTCTCTGAAGCCCTTTGTGCCACGAGAGTATGTACTTGGACCTCAGAGACTCAACTTTGCTTTGAAGGACAAAATCAGTAGCAGTCAAGAGTTGTGAAAGTCTTTTGGGTGGAGTCAGTTTTCTAGGAGGCAGAGAGGAGGGGCTAGGCGTGCCCCCCCCCAGGGGGGGAGTTATGCTGAGTGGAAGGAATACCAGTTAAGAATGAGATTTTAGTCAGATTTCTCAGGCCAGGTATTCATCGATATTTGTTACTACAGAGCGCTTGTGGTTACAAAGCCACTTGACTGCCTTCTGCTCTCCATCCCGCTTGAAACTCTGAGTGCCTTGCCAGGAAAAACAAGGGTGTGGTGGGAGATGAAAATATAAGTCTTAAAATATATTCCTGGAGCTGAAACATTTCATTGTGAAAATATGCATCTCCTTAAAGACAAGTGGACAGAGTTTGTGTTCGGATCTGGGTGATGTGCAGGCAAGCAGTTCCTCTTTGGCAGTGTCTCAGGTAAATAAATCTAAGAGGAAGCAGCCCCGTCAGTACTTAACAAATGCCAGAGATTGGCTGTCACTGTCCCTGAGTATATCAGGAGGCCAAGCCACATTGGAGCCAGCGTCACTGACAAGGAGAGATGTGACTACTTTTCTTTTTACTCTAGTTTCTCATCTGGTGCCAGACTGCCCTATTTCTACATTTGTGGACTGGTGTGGTTTAAAGCAAAAAGGGGCTGGGGAGATGATTCCATCAGTAAAGAACTGTCATGAGGATCTCTAGCAGCCATGGAGCAGTGGCACATACTTGTGATTCCTGTGCTGAGAAGCAGATATAGGCAGATCCCTGGGGATCATTGGCCAACCAACCTAGCCTGTTTGTCATGTTCCAGACAACTGAGAGATCCTGTCCCCAAAAACAAGGTTGACAGCATCTTGAGGGACAGCACCTAATGTTGACCTCTGACCTACACTCATTCCCCAACCTTTGCACCAAATGACACTGTGCTGAGCTAGTTATCGACATACCCTTCAGTAGCACCCAGCCTGAATCTCAGCAGTGCAAAATGGGCAGAATATACATACCTCAAGTCTCTGAGTGGCATCAGCCCAGGTGGCAGAGGGATAAGCAGCCTGGAGACTTACTTAGGTGGGGTCTGTAGGACATCAGCCAGGGTGAATGTTTCTTTTTGCCTGCAGTAGTGTGAGGTTTAACAGCACAAGGGACCATAAATTCCACTAGACTGAATGAGAGGTTGGCACCAAATTGAAGTCGGTCAATGGTCTCATCCTTGCACCAGGAGATCATTCATGTAGGAAGCTAGTGTCTGGCCACAGAGCTGAAAGACAGAGATCCAATGTATATGTAGGGTAACTCCCAGCTAGGTGATTTGACAAATAGGTGACCCCAATTTTGAGCCCCCCAAAACAAAAAAACAAAACAGGGCTCTATAGCCCTTTCTACTACCCCAAAGGATGCTGCCTGTTTCCTTGAATCGTGTCCTCCATTGCCAATAAAATTCTGTGGTCCTCATAGTAACACTGTCTAGTCATTTTTTTTTTACTGTCATCTACACTCATTATTTTTAGTATCATCTATTCATTTTTATGTCTCTCGGGAACAAATGGGGCCCTATTTACAGACTAGTGACCATCGGTCTTGGTGACTGTAGATGCAGTAGGGGCTCCTTTGCCTGTGTGCATAGGACGGGTGCAGCCACATGACACCTATGTGTGTGTACATGTGTTTACCCTGATCTCCGTAAAGCTGGATGGTCTGGGCAGAACTTAGATCCCTTCTTGTTTTCCTGATTTAACCTGGTCCCCTGTAGAGATCCTGGCCTCTGCTTTTAGTGTTGAAGCAAAGAATCGACTGTCAATATTTTAGCTATTTCGGGAATCAAATGAATAAGTATTTTTCTAGGCTGTCACAGAAACTAGAGGCATCCTGGATATGGATGCTTAAACTCCCTTCTCCCCTCAGTAGCCTTCACCAGCTCCATTAAAATCCCTGCCTCAAGCGGGAGGTGGTGGCACACGCCTTTAGTCCCAACACTTGGGAGGCAGAGGCAAGCGGATCTCTGTGAGTTCGAGACCAGCCTGGTCTACAAGAGCTAGTTCCAGGACAGTCTCCAAAGCCACAGAGAAACCCTGTCTCAAAAAACAAAAACAAAAACAAAATCCCTGTCTCGTGAACTGATCTCAGTGGAGATGCGCAGGGAACTTAATTTTGTATAAGGCTGCCAACCTCCTACCTTGACTCCACTGTTGCCTTAATTCCTTCACTGCTATTCTGCAGCAGCAAAGAAGAGGACTTGGAGCTCCCAGGCCCAGGTCAAGTCCCGCCATGTCAGCAGCAGGGTGCTGCTCTGGCAGGGTGAAGCATAATGTGGGATCAATGGTTCGAACAGGCCCCTGAGGATGTTCCCTGAGCCTTGTGAGTTTTCTCGAGAACATTAAGGCATGCTTTTCTAGATGCTTTCATCAGGCTGGCAGCTCCCTTCCTTCTCTGGAAGGTTTGTTCTTTCAGCGGTTAAGTTCTGGAAAAGCCTTTCTTTGAGAGATAAAAGGTTTTTGATTGAGAAGGGATCACCTGTATACGCTACAGCTATCATGGGAAACAATCCAACAAACCCAGAACTCTGAATTTTCAGGAATTGGTTGCATCTGCTTCCTGTCCCCAACCCCAACACCTTGCCACACCCAGCAGGATCTGAGCACATTGGTGAGTTCTGGGGTTTCAAGTGCTGCCATTGTCTTAGTTCCAGACAGACCCTTGCAGAGGTGCTAGGTGCCCCTGTGGCAGTGAATCTTGCTTCTGTGGCATCTGCTTGCCTCTACCAGCTCTCTATGAAGTAGGTGGGCCTGAGCAGGAATGATGCTGTCAGTCAGCCAGCTCCACAGCCCCTTGGCCTGGATTCTAGAGACTGGCTTTTTAAGACCCTGGAGCCAGATAGCTCTGAACCTTGCCTGCCTCTTAGTCAACAGCTGCCTCCCAGACACCCCTCCTGTAGGCCTCAGGCTTTCCTAGTGCTCTTACCTGTCTCTCTCTGCTCAAGACCCCTCCTAGATCCTTCTGGAATTCTCCTTTTTGTTGGGTGTGAATTTGGCCCGATGCTTGGCTTCTGGATCTGGGACATGAACAGCTATTCTTTCTCTCTTACTTAAAACTCAGCTTTTTTTTTTTTTTAACCATTTTTTACTTTTTATTTATCTTTGTGTGTGCACGCACGCATGCGTGTGCGACACTGGGCATGCCATATATATCTAGGGTGTTTCTCTGAAGCTATCTACCTTGTTTTTTGAGACAGAATCTCTGACTACCTGATGGTTCACCTATTCAGCTAGGCCAGCTGGCCAGTGAGCCCCAGGGATTCTGTCTCTGTCTCCCATGCCCTGCTTTTTACCTGAGTCCTGCGGAGTAAACTAGGTCCTCCTGCTTGTGTAGCAAACATGCACTTGACTGAGTTATGTTCCTAGCGCTCAGCCTTTTGGTAGATGAGGATGGTGACTTGAGAGTTGATTTCTCAGTATTTTGAAGTTGGTTTTTAAGGAAGGTGGAATGTGTGAATCCATTCCCTCCTGTCTGGCATATCCATGCGTATTTTAGAAATGAGGACAAGGTAAATTGGCCTCTTGTGCCCCTCTGCTTGGGCCCTGGGCTGGGCTGCCAGGCTAGCTCTGAGAATTGTCTAGATGCAGCAGGCTATGAGGGGAGGCTCTGGGCCTGTCCCTCCTGCTACCCTTGCAGGTTGATGGTTCCCCAGCCTGATAGCACTTGGCCTGGTGCCTGGAGCTGAGCCAGCAAACTAGGCTTCCTTCCTGGGCGCCTCCATTGCTGGCTTCCATGGGAGGTGACCCAGTGGCAAGATGGAAACTGGTTTTGCAGAGACGAAAGGATCAGTATGTGGCATTCAGGGAGGGCAAGTAGCGCATGGGCAGTCTTGGAGTCATCTTTTGATTGACAGGAATCACACCCCAAGGAAGAAGTTTCCATGGTGCTGGAAGAATGTAGCCATTTCTCAAAAGTAAATAAGTAACAAGAGAGTGATGGCTACATTCCTGCTAACCCCTTGACCTCCCTTCTCCTAGTTTATTCCCTATCTCATCACTATGAAAGATGGCCCTAGCCTTGCCCATGGCCCTAGCCTTGCCCGAGCCCATGATTCTGAACTTGTGTCCCTAATGGAATGTGTCACAAGCTAAGTTACCAGAGCTTTCTGTCTTTGGAACTGCAGCTCTGAACTCTACTGGATCCTTGATTCAGCAGAGATAAATATACTGCTAGTCTAAGAGACTATTGCCACTTCTATAAGTGTATGCACAGGTACCACAAGCAGGCAGTTGGGTTTTTTGTTTGTTTGTTTTTTGGGACAGGGTTTCACTGTGTAGCCCTGGCTGTCCTGGAACTCACTCTGTAGACCAGGCTGGCCTCCAACTCACAGAGATCCACCCGCCTCTGCCTCCCGAGTGCTGGGATTAAAGGCGTATACTACCACTACCGGGCTCCTGTTTTTGTTTTATTTTTTAATGTATTATAGTGTGTGTGTGTGTGTGTGTGTGTGTGTGTGTGTGTGTGTGTGTGCAAGCAAGTGTGCTCATACACGGGAGAATGGTATGTGTACATGGGTGTACATTCCACAGTACATGGAAGTCAGAGGGCACCTTCAGAGTCATTGCTTTCCTTCTGCTTCTGTATGGGTTCTGGGGAATGAACTCAGGTTGGTCAGGCTAGTTTGGCAAGTACCTTTACTCACTGAGCCATCTCACTGGCCCTCATTCCTGTTTGTTTGTTTGTTTTAAATGCTTTTTTTAAAAGGTTTTATTTTATTTATATGTGTATGGATGTTTTGCTTGCATGTGTGTCTGTGTGCTATGTGTGTGCCTCCTGCCCACAGAGTCCTGGAAAGGGTGTTGGACTCCCTGGAATTTGTGGGCCATTACGTGATGCTATGATCGAACTCAGGGCCTCTGGAAGAGGAGCAGGTGTTCTTAATTGCTGGACCTGAAAGGAGTTGTGAGCTGTCCTTAGTATACCTACAGTTGAAGCATGAGACGGGCTTTGGTGTCTTTGAGTACTCTTGAGTGTCTGGGCCACCCAGCATCAACCCAAGGGTGTCCGCTGTCAACAAAGGGGACTTTCTGTTTCTTTCTACTGTTAGATCTTGCTTTCTGTGGCTGACAGTGTTTCTTGGCCTGAGCCACAATGCCATTGCTTGTCCCCTAGGAATGCTCCTGATCCTGGGCCTTAGAGGCATAGTGACCATTTGTGGTTCCCAAGTCACCTTGTAACTGCAGACACTGCTTCTGAGTCACCAAGGAAACTGGCCCTATTTCTGGGACTTCATAGGTGGGGTTCCCACTTTTGGAAACCAGGCAGTCCTTGCAGAGGTGTCTGCTTTGTGGTCAGGGTGTGTACAGTTGGCAAGCAGTAGGGACTGTAGTTCTGAAACATTGTGATTAAACATGCTTTGCATGGTTACTGTGTAATCTTCAAAATGCCACCAAGAACAAAGACCTTTGCAGGGCTAGGAGGCCACTCATTTGCCCTGCAATTGCCTTGGAGGTCTGTCCATAGGAGACTGGGCAGAGTTTGTAGAGGGTCGTTGCACACAGGTAACCTTTACAAACCTGGTCACACAATCTCTAATCTTTTCCCCCCGGAGAGTTGGAATCACAGACTGCAGTCTGCCAGGTTGGCAGCTCTCAGTTAGTAATTAGCATCTTCTAACTAGTTCCTCCTTGTCTTTCCAAGAGCTCTTTATTGCTTGCTGTTCAATATACATAACACAAAACTTGCCATCATAACCAGTCCTTTTTCTTTTTTTAAGACTGAGTCTCTTGCCTTTAATCCCAGCACTCAGGAGGCAAAGGCAGGTAGATCTCTGTGAGTTTAACACCAGCCTGGTCTACAGAATGTGTTCTAGCATAGCCAGGACTATAGAGAGAGACCCTGTCTCAAAAACTAAAAACGACAGTGCCTCACAATTCCCAGGCAATCCTTGAACTCACTTTGTAGCTGAAGTTGACTTTGCACTTCTGATCCTCTTGCCTGTACTTCCTGAGTGCTGGGATTACAAATGTGAGCCATGCCAAGTTTCTGTTAATGACATTATTTTTTAAAGTGACAGGCTCTGTGTATCATATCCTCCAACTCTATGTAGCTGAGGATGACCTTGAGCTCCTGATCCTCCTGCTTCCCCTTCCCATGTGTGTACCATCATACCCTGTTTATGCTTAAAATCAAACCCAAAACTTTTTTTTTTTTTCTTTTTTGGTTTTTCGAGACAGGGTTTCTCCGTGGCTTTGGAATCTGTCCTGGAACTAGCTCTTGTAGACCAGGCTGGCCTGAACTCACAGAGATCCGCCTGCCTCTGCCTCCCGAGTACTGGGATTAAAGGCGTGCGCCACCACCGTCCAGCCCCAAAACTTTTGTACATCCCAGGGAAACACTCTACCAAATGAGCTTGGCCCCCACCCCCATTTCAACCCTTTCTGAGTGTACAATGTCATTCCACACATTTAAAGTGTTGCAACCATTCCAGAGTATTTAGTTATTTATTCTTGGCATACACAGAGTCTTGTTATGGGACCCAGGCTAATCTGGGACTCACCATCCTCCTGCCTTAGCTTCCTGAACATTGGGATGGCAGGTGTGCTCTGGCATGCCCAGCCACGTTTGTTTTTTGAGGCAGGGTTGCACTTTGTAGTTGGGCTCACTTAGAACCCGTTATGTGAATCATGCTGGCCTCAAACTCTGAGATCCGCCTGCCTCTGCTTCCTGAGTGCTGGGATTAAAGGCATGTGTCACTAAGTCTGTCCTCAGCCATGCTTTGTTTGTTTTTAAATTATTATTTCTTATTGTGTATATACATGACGTATGTATGTGAGCCAGTGTTTATGTGGTGTTCATAGGGAGCTTTGTGGAGTTGGTTCTCTCCACCTTCACACAGTCTGGGGCTTGAATTCAGATTGTCACACTAAGTCATCCACTGTCCTGCCCAGCTATTTGTGTTGTTTTGAAATGAAACGTTATATCCTTTAAGCAAGAAAACAGTACAGGTTAATAATAACTGCCTGTTCTCCCCACCTCACCTCCAGCTCCTGGCAGCCTCTGTTTCGTCACTATGATTTTTTCATTCTCTAGTATTGCATGTAGATGGGACCATAAAAACAATATTTATTCTTGTGTCTGGCTTATTTCACTTAGCATAATGTGAAGAATATGTGTATCTGTGTTACACACATAGTAATACTGCTTTCCTTTGGAGACACTGAGTTGGATCAACATTTTACAGACAGCAAATGCACCTGAGATGGTAGTGGTATAACTAGTTTTAGTGCCTCTGTCTGAAGCCCTTGCGAACCAGCAGGCCCTCCTATGTAGTGTGTACCTGCTTCTGATTGCAGCCTTTCATGGTTTTCTGTGGTTTTCCAGGCTTCTGTGTCCTCATAGTTGTCTCTCTAGTGGTTTTCCATTCTGCTTTGGCTATTCTGACTTGGTGATGTGCAGTAGGCACTCTTACTCTGTGCTCTACAGTAGCCCAGCCGAATTTCCCGTGTCTGTATCTCTTTCAAATGGGATTTTGACTCTGAGGGTAATGGCTGGCCAGAGTAAAGGCCACCTGTGTTGTCCTGAGGTCTGGGGACATGAGTGTGTTGTGCTTCCACTGTTTCAAATCTGGGTGCTTGGGAGGCAGGAGGAGGGCTTTCCAGCAGTCCCAGAGTGAGAGTGCGTGGTCGCATTACAGGCCTGCACCTGCCTGTATTTTGGTTGCCTCCTGGTTACTGTGGAAGCAGAAGAAAACGGGGAAACACTGTGTGTGTGTGTGTGTGTGTGTGTGTGTGTGTGTGTGTGTGTGTATGCATAAATGTGTCTGTGCGTGTTTGTGTATGTATATGTCTGTGTGTCTGTGCTTGTGAGTGTTTACATATGTCTGTGTGTATGTATGTGTCTGCATGCAGGTGTATCTATGTGCAAGTACCTTAGTATCTGTGTATGTCTATGTGTGTGTCTATGTGGGAGTGTGTCTGTGAAAGAGCATGGATGTGTGCGAGTGAGTCCATGTGGAAGTGTATCTACTCACGGCAGTGTGTCTGGGACTGTGTCTATGTGTTGGAGTGTATCTATGTGTGAGGATGTGTTTGTATGAGAGTGTCTTTGTGTGAGTGTTAGTTTGTAAGAGTGTACGGGAGCAGGAACTACCACTTTGAGATTCTGCTGCCATTTGTACAGGCAGCCTGAAAGCCTGCTCTGATGCCAGCACAGTCTATGGCTGGAGGCACAGCCACTACCAGCTGACGACAGAGCTCCCGTCGCATTTTTGCTTGGCAGATTTATTTTTGCTAAGTGCATTATTATTCTTTATGAGCTCAGAATTGCAGAAATCCAAGGAATCTGCCTCTTGATTAAGCTTCTTGCTGAAACAAGCAAGAGACTGTTGACTCTAAATTGAGGGGAAATCTCAGTGACCTCTCCCTGCCTGTGACCCATCCCCCCATGGAATTCCAGGAAGTGTGGGCAGTAACCCTGGGGGCTCTGACCCACCAAGCACAGGGATCTGACTTTTGCTTCCTGGAGTCCTGCTCCCAGTTGCCTCCTCCTACAGCCAGGAGCCTCTGACTTACCTTTGAAGAGTCAAAGGGACTGACCTTAGAGAATGCATTAGAGTCAGGCCAGTTGACACCTGAGTGGATCCAGCTCCTACCCACCCTGTGATCCTTCCTCAGTCCAGATCCTTCCTCTGGGCTGGTGGCCTCAGTGGAAAAAATGCATTAGCCAGATAACGCCCTTCACCTCTCACTCAAGTCACATCTAGAATAAGAGTATCTGTTCCGCCAACCCGCTTCCCTTCCCACAGAAGGCTGTCCTGTCTGCTTTACCACCTCTGAGAGGAGTGCATAGTGTCCCAAGAGCCTGGACTTTTGGGTCATTTAACTCGATGTCTCCTCCCCCAGTGGCCTGCAGAGATGAGGACAGGCCCCAGCTGCGGTTGTCGCTCCCAGGCATTGACTCACATTCCTCCAGATAGCCATGGCCATTTTTGGAGGGGCAGAATTTAGACTTTGGAAGTAACTAGAATTTAGCTGAAATTCCTAAGTGGAACCAGTGACACTGTTTTCATTTTTAGAAGTTTTGCCTGTCGACTGTGTAGTGCAAAATAGCCCAAGTGGGCTGGAGAGGTGGCTCAGTGGTTTAGAGCATTTGCTGCTCTTGCAGACGACCTGAGTTTGGTTCCCAGTACCCATGCATATCCATACACAGACACATACACAAGTACATATTTTTCAAAAAGCAGTGCAAGTGAGTTCTGGAGCCAAGATCCCCAACAGATGTTGCCAAATGCACATTACCACTGTGCAGGATCAATGGCTATTTATGGTGGACTGTATTAGCTGCACAGCTGAAGTACCTTTTGGCTCTCTTAATGCCTGGCCCCACTTTACTGCTGCAACCTATCCAGGTCTGGGGGTTTATTCTCTGTGATGTGGTCTTGGTATAACATGTATCCATGTGAACAGGCTTTCTCTGGTGTTAGTGTGCCGTCCTTGAACCCTCTGCACAAGCATGAGTTTGAAGCCCCTCCTGCTGTGCCCAGCCCCCAGCCCCAGGAGCCACAGCAGGTTAGCCCTTATTGTACAGCCACCAACTACGTATCCCCCAGTGCAAAGGGCTTTCTGTCTATAAATGGCAGCTTTATTCTTGGTACCTCCATCCCAGAAGACCCAGAGCCCCACTCCCCACATTGGGATGCTTTGGGAGTAGGAATGTGTGAGGTGTGGGAGCTGCAGTATGTAAGGACCTAGCTTGTGCAGTGGTCCTGATCTCAATTATGGAACCTGGGCATCTCCAGCTCTGGGGATAGGGCTGGAAAGGCTTATTATGTTATTGTGCCTTGTGAAGTTTCCTCATTCCCTCATTCTAAGGAAAGGCTATCAACTGCCCAGAGCCACCATGCCTTTGTTATTATAGTTCTTAACTGGGTATCAGCCCTCCTCAGCTCAGCAGGGGTGTACCAGCGGAAAGCTGGCTAACAGAATGGATGGCTGCTGTGCTTGCAAACATTCTCCAGGAGTTCCTGCCATTTGTGAGGCTGGTCTGGGGCAGGGCTGTGTCAGCATCTGAAGAAGCTATAGGCACAACAGCTCTCTCTGTGGAGGTTGGAGCCACTCCCTGGACTCAGACCCTAGCTTGAAGAAAGGGTTTGGGTCTCCTTTCCACCTGGCTACTAGGTGACAGGGGACATAATTTATTGGGTACTCCATGGAGTGATACAAATCACCTAGTTGTTGTTTGGGGACAGTGGGAGATGAACACAGAATTAATGTCACTCAGTTTACATATTTTATCAGGGGTTTCAGACATAGCTCTGTTGGTATAGTGCTTGCCTAGCATGCATACAGCCTTAAGTTTAGTCCTCTGCACTGCATAAACCAGGCATGGTGGTATATGCCTGTAATCTCAGCACTTGGAAAGTAAAAACAGGAAGATCAGGAGTTCAAGGTCATCCCTAGACACATAATGAATTTGAAGCCAGATTGTGATACATGAGACTGTCTTAAAAAAAAAAATGATGAAAATTTATCCCATGTTTTAGAGTAGCCAGGATCAGACAGGTACTCTGTGGAGGTGGAAAGGAGGCCCAAACCCTTTCTTCAAGCTAGGGTCTGAGTCCAGGGAGTGCTCTGAGGAGGTCTTCTGCTGCACTGTGTGTGCTGAGTCAGGAGCAACATTAGCATTGTTATTAGACATTGCATTGCCCTGATGCTTTGTCCATTGATTCTGCTACCAGTGCCTTTCACGTGGCTGGGAGGAGGGAGGTACAAGTTGTGACTGGCTGTGTTCTTTGCACAAGTTGCCAGAATACAGCCTCACAGAAAGCCTGCAGGGCATGTGAGCCCTTCACAGAAGCAAGGAAACAGGTTTAGACGGCTGAGTCTTCACGCCAGATCATAGTTTGGCCTGGTTGGGCTGAGACTTGACCCTGTTTTTGCTGAGGACAGTAGCCCCATCCCATTTCTTGAAGGGTGAGTCCGCTGAGGTCTCGCTAAAGATGCCTGTGTGGCAGGAGAGGACCAGAAGCCTGGGCTGGTTAGGGTTAGGGTTAGGTTTAGGTTTAGGGTTAGGGTTAGAGTTAGGGTTAGGGTGCCAGCCTGGAACTGAGACATCTGGGTTTTTAATGGAGCTCGAGTTGTCCTGTGTGGGGGTCCCTCGTGGCTCTGGATGGATATCTGCACAGGGTTGTCAAAGTTTGGGCCTCAGACTTATTCTTGAATTTTTATTTCAGGACATAACTTGGCAAGATGAGCACTCGGCTCCTTTCTCCTGGGAAACAAGGGTAAGTTGAATGAAATTTAGATGTATTTGTCCCTTTTGAAAATATATGAGTACCTGTACATTTTCTTTCAACAGCTGATGCGTACAAAGGGCTCTATGTGGTCCTTAATGCTGGGCTACAATTGACAGCCCATGCTGATAGGACAAAGTGTGTGGTGGGGCTTAGGTCACTGAATCTGTGTATGGGTCCCACAGTGTCCCATAAGTTCCCTGGTGAGTTCCAGCCTGGGTGAGGGTTGCCCTGTCAGGCACTTCTTCTTTATACTTTAGCCTACCCATCAGTATTTGTCCCAAGTGGATGCCCCTTGGGACAGCCTAGAGTTCCTGGTTAGATGACTTTGGTTGGTTTGTGTGCATGCACACATACACAGACACACATGAACACATGGAAATGGACCCTCGTCTTCCAGTCATTCATGTCCTGGTTGTCACTGCCAGAGCATCAAGGCAGACTTCAGGCCATGTCCCATCTCCCCTATTGTCTAGGAGAAGGACCTTAGTACGCAGCAAGACCACAAAGAAGCAAGTGCCCTATAGCTGAGGAGAGGTAAAAGGCCACGAATTTCAAACTCTACAACTTTCCACGTGGTGGTGTTTCTGCAGAGGAGACAGCTGTGTGTGGAATGGGCTTTCAGGCACAGATAGTTTAGAAGCCTTGCTTCTTAATTTTTCACTGTTCCCCACTGCTTCTGATGATAGCTCTTGTCCCAGCTAACCCTGGCACCCAGGGGACCTGTGGAGAGGGAGGTTCAAGGTTGGGGAACATTGATGAAGTCCCAAGGGACCTTGAGAGGCCTCTCCTCTAGAGCGTGTCTTCAGATGCGCCATGTCCTTGGAGGGCAGGGACAGCTCCACCACCTCATGCCATGGACTGTGTCTAGTACACAGCTGACCTAAGGAAAGTGACCAGTCTTGACACTGATACCTTAACGATTGAGGTTGTTCTCATGTTTGACAGGAAAGTTAATTAGAGGACACAGGCATCCATTCCCATGAACACATTCACATAGCAAATATGGATTCCTCCCGCCCTCCATGCCTTACAGATCCTAAATAATTCTAAAGAAGCCAACTTCTGCATCACATAGGTCTTTGAGACTGAGATTCATCATGTAGCCTCGGCTAGCCTCAAACTAATGTCCCTCCGCCTTTGCTTCTTCAGTGCTGGTATCACAGGAGGGTGTTAACATGCCCAGGCCCTGAAGGGCTTTGGAAATTTCTGCTGTAGATTAGTGGGGAACCCAGGTTTTCATGGAGGGTTAGGGATGGAGGCTGTCAGCTGGGAGCTGGAAGTCCTCTAGATTGTGCAGTGGCTGACAGCAACCAGACCTGGGCTGCCAGGATGTTGTCTCTGCCCTCATGTTCTCATTCACTCTAATTTAGTGCTGAAGTTTCTGGAGGCAAAGCAGGGCATATACGGTATGTGGAGATGTAAACTGCTGCCCCTTCCACTCCTCAGTCAGTATAGAGTTGCTCCTCAGCCACAACCTTGGAGGACTCTTGCCTCTGCTTCTATGAAATGGGCTGCAATCCTCTTAGGGATTTAAAGGGGACCAGGCACCTTGATTGAGAGCCACACACAGGAGGCAGCCTTAGTCTCCAGGAGCATGTTGGAGATCAAACCCCATGCTCTTGTGGATACTGAGCTCGCTTTATCAGTTGTCACTGATCCAAACGCTTTCCCAGGGCCAGTGGCTGAAGCAGCGCTATTCAACATGTAATGCTGAGTCAACATGTGAGTCAAAGCAGGGCTGTTCTTGGTGGTCCTGCCAGGATTGATCCCTGTCATCCAAACCCCAGGAGAGCCTCAGTCATATACCTGGGTGGTACCAGCCACTGTGTGCCAGCCTGGGTGTTTTCAGCACAGTGTAACAGTGACCCTTGAGGGAGTGTAGGTGCTCGTAAGGCCCTTTGGTAGAATAGAAACTGCTTAGCAGTGAACTTGCCTTGTTCCTGGCCTGGCCAGTGTCTAGTCGTCTGGAATGCAGGTGTGGGGCAAGAGGAATAGGTACACTGTTTGCACTGTGTTTAATTCGAGGTTTGGCCCTGAGAATGGTCCTCTCTCCAATATTAATTGAGGCATTTCTTGCTACTTTAACTCTATCATCCATTGATTTTTGATTTTTCACATTTATTTGTTTGTTTATTATGTGTGTGTACATGTACATCATGGCATGTATGTGGAGGTTGGGTGACAGTTTGGGGGACTTGGTTCTCTCCTCCTACCTTATAAGTTCTGAGTATTGAACTCAGTATCAGGCTTGGCTATAAGTAACTCTACCCTCTGAGCTATCTCACCAGCCTCAGACCTTTTTTTTTTTTTTTTTTTTTGAGACATAGTTTCTATATAGCTCAGGCTAGCCTTGAATTCACTATGTAGCTTAGGCTGGCCTCCAGCTCCTGGTGATCCTGGCAATGCTAGCAACCTACCTGCTGCAGCTTCCTTAGTACTGGGCTTACAGATAGGGGTAGGCCACCACTCCTGGCATATTTATTTGTTTTTGTAGTACTGGAATTTGGACCTAGGGTCAAATACTAAGTGAGCTTACCACTGGGCAATATCCTGAGCCTATAGTTTTTATTAATTATGATAAAATTTACATAATGTAAATTTTATTAGCTTAACTTTTGAGGAGGGGTGTTGGGTATTGAACCTGGGGATTCACACGTACATACTGAGCACTTCCAGCACATTTACTACTGTGTGTGTGTGTGTGTGTGTGTGTGTGTGTGTGTGTGTGTGTGTACTCTCAAGTGTGTGTACATATATGTGCTCATGCATATGGAAGCCAGAGGCCAAACTCAAGTATGGTTCTTTAGGTGCCATTTACCTTGTTTCTTGAGACAAGGTCTCTTGGTGGCCTGGAACTTGCAGATTCAGGGCATCCAGAGAACCTCAGGGATCCACCTGTCTCTCCTTCCCCTGCACTGGGGTAACAAGAATACACCACTCTACTCACTTTTGTTTCTTTTCAAGTTTATTTTTAGTTGTGTGTGTGTGTGTGTGTGTGTGTGTGTGTGTGTGTGTGTGTGTGTGTGTGTCTTTTAGTGTGTATAATATATGTGGGTGTGAGTGCAAGTACCTACAGAGGCCAAAAAAGCCTTTTAGATCCCCTGGAATTGGAGTTACAGGCAGTTATGAGCTGCCCAGTGTGGGTGCTGGGGACCAAACTTGGGTCCTCTGGAAGAGCAGTGTGCACTCTTACTTAACCTTGGAGTCATCTCTTCAGCTACATTTTTTTTTCTTTTTTTCATCATGGGTTCTAGAGATCAACCTTAGGTCTCTGTGTTCACAAGGCAAATTCTTTATTGATGAGATATCTCTCCAGTCCCAGTTAACCACTTAAGAAAACAGTTTGTTTTTTTAAAGACTTATTTATGTATACAGTGCTCTATCTGCATGTACAACTTATAGACTGCTATGAGCCACCATGTGGTTGCTGGGAATTGAACTCAGGACCTCTGGAACAGCTGCCATGCTCTTAACCACTGAGCAACTGTCTCTCCAGCCCACAAGAAAACATTTTTAAAAATGTATGTGTACATGTATATGTGTGTATGCCATATGTGTGCAGCTATTCAGAGAGGCCCGAAGAAGGTGTTGGACCTTGTGGAGCTAAGTTACAAGTGGTTGTGAGCTGTCAGACATGGGTGCTGAGGATAGTATTTCTGGAAGAACAGTGCACACCCTTGACTGCTGAGCCATCTCTTTAGCACCCCATTAGCCACTTTTGAGTGTGCAGCTCTGTGGCACTTAGTACCCTCACATGGCTGCGCATCCATCACTGTCTGTCTCTCATACTGTCATTTTATTACACAGCTGCGCGTGTTTATGGAGCACAAAATTTTTGCTGTTTGCATATGGTATGATAATTGGATCAAGCTAATGAACATATCCAAATTTTCCATCATGCAAGACACATCCCTCTACTTCTGATAGTAACTCCCGGCACCCCCTCCACTGCTCTATCCCCGCAGGGATATGGTCACCACTGTAATCTCTTCCACTCATCTATCAGCTTGGCAGGCAGGCTGGGGGGCGGGGGGACTGCTGCCGGGAGGATGCCCTCGGGACTGTTGCATTCCTTTTTCAGGCTCCTATGTTTCCAGAGGAAAAACCCAGTACCCAGAAGGCCCCAGACCAGGAGGGAGGAAGGAATGGAGAAGATTCCTTGCATTCCCAGGCTGCCTGGGCTGCAGACAAATTGGAGAGTGTATGGGGAGGCTAGACCCTTGGGACCTGTCCCCGAGGTCCCTTTCCCCCCAAGCTGTCTGGCTTCTGTCTGTCTGTCTTTACTAATGTTCAGCTGCCTGTTCCAGGTCCTAAGGAGACCAAGGAGAGTCAGATCATTGATGTCCAGACCTGGGTGGGCTGTTCAGAGTAGGGAGCCTTCCAGGCCTTCCTCAGAAGGAAAAAGTGCCCCTGTGAGCACACACTCACCCATATATACGCCGTAGCACATCTTCTTCCTCCATCCTCTGGACCAGGTCCTTCCCCACAACCCATGAGCACATCTAAGTTCCTCCCTCCTGTTCCTTTTCCTGCCATAGGTCACATAACCATCCGGCTAGAAAGCAGAATGCCTGGTGGCTGTGGTTCAGAAAGTCACTGCCAGTGGAGGACGGAGGGGCCTCCTCTTCTAAGCCATGGCCTTGCATGTACCTCCTCAATGTTAGTCGGTTTTTGAGGGGCATGGCCCCATAGGATGTACCCAGCCCCATCACAACGTAACTCCTGTACTGCTAGGGCCCATGCCTCTTCCTTAGGAAGCCTGCTTTCCCTGCTTGATGGCTGTCTTCTCTCCTCCATCCTTTCCCTCTCACCACTAGAGCTCAGCTTTGTAGTCCTCTGCCCAAGACCTCTCCATGTTTGCCCTGAGTGTGGAATATTGTTCAGTTCCTTCAGTTCAGTGGCCTCAACGCTGCCCCTGAACCCCAGGCTCCTACAGGTCTCCCTGAAGGTTACTAGATTCCACCACCCACCTTCTCTTGAAGATCCCCCCCCCCCATCCTCCAGCTGCTGTATAAATCCCATTTCTGACTGTCCCAACTACTATGAGAACTGTGCTGAGCTCTTTCTGACTGCGGCTACCTAGCCTTTGTCTCAGTAGGTTAGCTTTTTCTGACTCTGTGTGCCTAGCTTTGTCTCAATAGTTTAGCTCATTCTCACCATGTGTGCATAGCCTTTGTTTCAATAGTTTAGCTTTGCCAGCAGCTGCCAAGCCAAACAGTCCTTTTTAGTGGCATGTACTCCCCCCTTTGCTGAATATCACACATTCCTCTCCAGTGAGTGGGACATAAAAATAGACACTGGGCTCTGTTGTGGTCTTGCTGTTTTTAGAATGGATGTGGCCAGCTGAGCCCTGTTCCCCACATGGGCTGACTGATTCCCACTCTGCTGACTGACCAGGTTGTAGAGGAGTCAGGAGCCCTGGGAATGAAGGGCAAGTGGGATGCTGCCATGAGTTGAGGAGATTCTTGCCTTGCTCTTCTGTTTCCATGTCTCCAGGTTCACGGAAGACACTAAGTTGAGCCCTGACCCTTTCTGCCCTCGGCCCATGCCACGACCATGACCGAGTGGCAACTGTCTCTTCCTGTTACCTTCTATGCAGCATCCTTCTGCAGGACTGGCTCAGCAGCCTGGACACTGGAAGAAGGCTGGCATGACCTCCTTCCCATGCCTGCAAAAGATAGGCCGTTTGGAAAGACTTGTCCCTGGCATGCACAGTCTTCCTGTTTCCCTCCTTGGCCTGTGTGAGCCCCCGGTGGAGGTGGTCAGGTCTGGCCTCTAAAACCAATGCAGTCTCTGGAAAAGTCAGGTGAGCTACCATGCTGGCTCCTCTGTAATGAAAAAGGGACAGTGAGTCTTCTCCTTCGTGTGACTTTGGGGAAAGGCTCCATGCCAGGCACATAGCACATGCTCTGTCAAGCAAATCTTCTGGACTGTTCTTCCCAAGTGTGCGGTGTGAAGTCAGCTAACTTCTGTCTCTGGGATCGAGGTACAGGTGGCTACAGTGTCCCTGATGGCTTCCCAACAAGGTATTGGGCTCTCATTTGCCTTGCTCTGGTCCCTGGGGGTTTGGTACCTGTTTTCTCTAGGTGGGACCAATGGCTAACTGGTCCTGAAATAGGAGAGCTGAACTTGGGTGCTTCTCTGGCTCCCAGATCTGAAGCTGTGATGCTCCCCATGGGTTCTCTTGTCCAGCCACCACCCTGTTCCGTAAGCTTTCACAGAGTGTAGGGGTCCTGGGACTACCAAAGCTCTGTCCTCTTCAACTCCTGTGAGCCTGGAATTATTGGGTTGTATCAGCAGTCATGAGACCCAGCTGTAAGGAAGGCCAATTCCCAGCAGGCCATGAGGGAAACACACAGGAGGAGGTCACTGACCCATGAGGGATGGTGTTACTATAGTTTTACGTGGCCTTGTTGAGCCCATTGTTTGGTTCTTCAGCTGAGCCAACATAGACTGGGACATGGAACAAGTTCTTCTCCTCCCCGCCCAGCCACCAGATAGTGTTTGGATATCTTGATTCACAGTACCTTCTCTTCTTTTGGGGCAGTGAGAGGTCCTTCATCAACGAGGAGGTTGATTTGTGAAAGGAAACCAGTCACACTTTATGTGCAAAGTTAGGATCAAGAAAACAGAGGGAAAGGGGGGCAGATAGGTTAGGAGCTGCTGCCCCCCTCCCTTCCCTCGTGCTCCCCTTCCTCCTCCTCTCCTCCCTCACCCCCTTTCTTTTTCTTTTTTTTTTTTCTTGGTACAAGGTGTTGCTGTGGCTTGTTGGCCCGATAATTTCTTTTCTTTTTCAAATTAGCTTTGTATTGATACTTTGTGGATTTCACATCATGCAACTCTATCCCACTCATCTCCCCATCCCTTCCCATCTGCCCTCTGCCCTTGAAACTCGCCCCCCCCCAAGATAAAACAAGATAAATTTTAAAGGAAAACTCTTGTTGTACAAGCTGTAGTATGACACAGCGAGTCACACAGTCCTTTAGACCATATATTATTACTTGCAAATGTTCATTGCAATGCATTGTTGGTCTGATTTGAGGTCTCTAGGTTTTGCTACATCATTAATTCAATATTGGGCCCTCACTGGGGCTCCCCTTGGATATCCTGTTGTTTTCCCTGTGTCATGGAGATCCTGTAACTTTAGGTCTGTAGGACCAGCCTCTGGTAATTTGTATATAGCCCAGATTGGCCTCAAACTAACAGCAATCCTCTTGTCTCAGCCTCCTGAGTGTTAGGAGTTTAATCAAGAACTGTTATACCCTGTCTCCTTTTTATCTTTTCTTTTCTTTTGTTTTTTGTTTTTTGAGACAGGGTCGCTCTATTATGTAGCTCTGGCTGTCCTGGAACTCACTCATTAGAACAGGCTGGCTTCAAATTCCCAGAGATCCATTTGCCTCTGCCTCCGGAGTGCTGGGATAAAAGGGGTAAGCCACCATATTTTCTTGTGTTTGCCTTCAAAGTTCCCAAAGCAGGTAGGTAGCTGCTCCTGGCAGCATGCCCCTTTTAAGTTGATGTCACCTCCCACTGGGACACAGCAGAGCACCTGGTTAACCCTGAGTTGATGGGAGCAGCTGTCACTCCAGCAATGACACAACCTTGGATTTCAAGCTTGGCTTCCCTCCTCAGTATCTGACCACCCACATGCCAGGGTGCCTGGCTTTGCAATCCATAGTCTTCTAAGCAAAGACCCTGCCAGAGTAGGGGGATACCCCCACAAAAAAAACCTGGGTGTGGCAAACTGATTTTGTGTGTCTTACTCTGCAATTTCTAGATCAGAGTCAACCCTATTTCTGAGGCTTGGGCACATCCAAGCTGTTTTTAACAGTTTGCTGACTTAAGGGAACCCTCATGTCTGTCTGTCTATCTGTCCCAAGTGTCTTGGTGTCCTACTGGGGAATTTGTAAATAAGTAGTATTCAGAATGCTGGACCTAGAAATGAGTGAGGTGGCACATGCCTGTAATCTCAGCACTCAGGAGGTAGAGGCAGGAGGATCAGGAGTCCAAAGAAAAAAGAAAGGAAAGAAAACAGACTAGCTCATTTATCAGGTGATGCCATGTATGCCCCAGTGTTTTCTGAATCAACACAGGTTGAAATGATCAACTCAGTTAGTTGGCTAGAAATGACTCTGTTCCACAGCTGGGACTTAAGACACAGAGCATCTCTGTAGAGCAGCACAACAGTGTGCATCTGAAACCACACATGGAGAGTTTAAACCTTTGACTTTTGATATTTTGTTTCTGCAAATCTGAAGAAATTAACTCTGAACTGGGCAGCTGTATGCACAAAAATAGTCCCAGTGAGCCAGATTGCAGGAGTGAGGGTCAGCAGGTTCCAAGAAGAATGTGAAGTAGGTTGTGGGACAGCTACTGAGGGAAGTGTTCACATCCACAGTGGCCATAGCCTGGGAGGGTGGCTGTCAGTAAATTGATCTCCTTGCAATTATGAGAACCTGAGCGGGATTCCCTATAACATAGATAAGAAATTCTGACATGGTGACAGGTACTTGTTTTCCTAGCACTGAAGATGTAAAACAGACTGATCCTTACAGGCCAGCCTGGTTAGCCTCTAAGTGAGTTTCTGACCAGTGAGAGGGAGCCTGCATCAAAGAACAAAGTGGACGGCCATTGTATAATATTATTCTTGAGGAGATGTGAACAAATGTCTGCTCACCCTAGACAGGATACCACCAGCAGACCAAACACCCAAGTCCAACTTGGTGAACCAGTGTGTTTTACTGGGGGTGATTTACAGGAGTATGGGGGGGGGTAGTCACTTGCAGGTGTAGAAATGACTCAAAGACAGCTGCATTACCGAAAGCCCATCCCAACATAGGTGACAGCTCACCAAAGCTGGAAACCTGAAGCACACTTAAAGCATAGCCTGCAGGCAACTCAACAGATTGGAGAACATTTCTTCCTTGGAGCTTATTTGGTCGGAGCCACTCGGCTGTTTTGATAGCAGCTCTCAGTAGTCCTCACTGCTTATATATGCTTGAGAGGGAGGAGCCTCGTGAATTTGATCAGATTCAGGGACTTCCTAAAGCTATTGAGTTGTTTACTTTGTGAGACTCAAGGAGATTCCTTCCAAGATGAAATTCGTTTTATCTCAGAGGAATTTACTGTACAATACTGGCACCCCGGGACCATGCTTGAAGTTGTCTTCTGGCCTCTATACACTCTATACATGCGCCTATACCATGCATACATGTGTACGTGTGCACACGTGTGCGTGCGTGCACACACACACACATTGTGAAGACCAAGAAAGAGCTGAATGATGCTCATAACACATTGAAGAAGTGACATCCTATATTACAGACCTGATAAGACCACAGTTAACATGAAAATGTGGTACAAAAAAATATAGTTGTGGGGGTAGGTGTTATGATTTTTCTGAATTTTCTTTACTTTCCCAGCTTTTTTTTTTTTTTTTTTTTTTTTTTTTTTTTTTTTTTTTTTTGAGACAGGGTTTCTCTGTGGCTTTGTAGACCAGGCTGGGATCCACCTGCCTCTGCCTCCCAAGTCCTGGGATTAAAGGCGTGCACCACCACCGCCCGGCCTCAGCTTTCTATAGTATCATTTGTTATTTTAGTTTTACAAGAAAGCAGTGGAAGTGATGGGGAAATGAAGTTTTCAGGATTGGTTTTAAGATGGAGACTGATGAATTCTGCAGGATGGGGATGACATGGCCTGCAGTTGGCTCCCCTTTGACAGAAGGCTCAGAATTTCTGGCAGTGATTTCTGTCAGATCTGCTCAGTGGTGGTATTAGAGGTCACCACGGTTGACTGGGTGTGGGTCAGGAAAGTGGTTAGTCTGTACACAATGGCATGGGGTATGGACTGTGCTTGTGTGCCTTCCCTTCCCTCTGAGGACTCTGATGCCTGAGGGGCCCACACATCCTCACCTGCCTGCAACACCCCTCAGGAAAAGTCAGAACCCAGCCATGTGCTCTCACAGCCAACAGGGATCCTTGACCATTTCTGATTCTGGTCTTAGAGCTGTTCAGGGTACATTATGACAAGGCTTGGCCTCATAGCTCCTAATGTGTTTCAGGCCTGTAGTGAGGACTGCTATGAAAATAGTTACTTGGGACCAAAAGATGACTATAACCTTATATTGTTACAGTGTCTTCACATGTCTGAGGAAGAGTGTATGTGAGCCGGCTGTCTGTCCCAGGGGGTTCTAAGGCTTGCTCTCATTTTTCTTTTCTTTTGTTTCCCCACAGAGTCAGATGGAGTTCAGCATCTCCTCCTTATCCATCCAGGAGCCTGGCACAGCCACCATGACTAGTGATCCCAGGCCCCTGGCCAAGGCTCCTCAGGGCACACAGGCTGCCAAGCCTGCCCAAAGCAGCAGATCTTCTAGCCTGGATGCCCTGGGACCTTCAAGGAAAGAGGAAGAAGCATCCTTTTGGAAGATCAATGCTGAGCGCTCTCGGGAGGGGCCTGAGGCCGAGTTCCAGTCGCTGACACCCAGCCAGATCAAGTCCATGGAGAAGGGAGAAAAAGTCATGGCCGCTTGCTACCGCCAGGAGCCCATCACAAAAGACAAGGAGGTCAAGGCTATACCCCAAGAACAACAAACCCTCTCCAGTGTAAGCACAGAGCAAGAGGTGCCCCAGCCTGTGCAAGCCCCTGCCAGCTTGCTGCCCAAGGCCACCCCCATTGAGTCCCCAGAGAAGTCATCGCCTCCCGCTGCCCAGCAGGATGAAGAAGACGATGCTCTGTTCTCAGAGCCTGTGTTTTCACAGGTGGGTGGTGATGGCACCAACTCTACATCAGAAGTGGAGGGCACATTCTTTCACGGATATCCAAGGAGGGCTTATAGGATGGGACAGCCATCAATGTCCCCATGGTCTTCTTCCCCTCTACTGAGTTCAATTTCCAGAGCCCATGTTAAAAAATACCTGGGCATGGTGCAATGCTTGTAATCCCAACACGGGGAAGTTGGAGACAGATGTATCCTTGGGCTTGTTGGTCAGACAGCCTAGCCTACTTGGTGAGTTCCAGGCCAAGGGTAGACCCTGTCTGTAAAAAGTGTCTAACACCCAAACGTATCTTTTGGCCTCCTCGTGTGCACGTACACACACACACACACACACACACACACACACACACACACACACACACACACGCACACACACACACACGAGCAGGGGTGGGGATGGATTGAATGATGTGTCTGTTCACATTATAATGCTGTCAGAAGCAGGAGGGTGCCAGTAGAGAAGCAGGTCGTTCTCTGCTCTGTGCATGCTGGTGTTGGATGTGACAGGGTGTTGCTTGCACTGGATTTTGTGCAGCTTTCTGGTCCTTGGCACTGAGGTAAATTGAGGTCAGGGGCCCCTGAGGCAGAAGCAGCTGCTATCATCTGGGTCGTTGTAAATGAGGTGCTGTATATAGGTTGAATGTGGCTGGAATGGAGGCCCATGTCTTATTTTGTGTCCTTTGTCCCTCTGCAGATCAGCTCAAGTAACACCCTCTTGAAGACGGGCTTTGATTTTCTGGACAACTGGTAAACAGTGATACCTGGAAAGACAGCCAAGAGCCCCCAGTGTGGCCCAAGTGGTGTTCAGAGGAGAAGGCAGCTCCGCCTATGTATTTTCCTGTTTTCTCTGCTCTTTTCTTAGTCTTTTGGGAACTAGGAAATATTGCCAGGGTTTCTTTTTTTTTCTTTTTCTTTTTCTTTTTTTTTTTTCTTTCTTTTTTTTGGTAAAACCAAATAGATAAATACACTATTTTCAAGGATTTGATAACAAGTTTTACACTTGGGATTTTTAAAGACTAAGAATCCAGTAAATAAAACTTCTGTTCCCAGCTCCATCCCACTTATCCTTCCAAGAAGGTTCTCGGACCAAGTCACAAAATGTCACAAAGGTGATGCCCTCTTCTCTTTGCACCCTCTCCAGTCCTTTTCATGTTGGGGGCTCCCTGGATGGATGTGGGCTGCTGGCTGTCACTGTGGAAGATTCATCCTTACAAATGGGCTCTCCTGGTACCCTTCCTTCGCTGAAGCCACATTTGGTGTTCTTCTCCTCCCCTCCTTCTAGGAAACAGACTGCTGGCAGGTGGCAGGTGCCTCTAAGCCATCCCGGTGACTTACTCGGAGCTTTGATTGTTTAGAAGCAGTTGCCTGTTGACAGGTTTTCTATCCGATTCTCACTGTTTTATATGTAGCTGCAGCAGCTTCCTTGGTTTTGTAGGAGTTTTCTTCTGGAAGTTATTATAACTGTCCTGCTAGTGTCCCAGTCCTGGCCACTATGGGAGTCAGGGTGGTGACAGAGGTGCTGGAGAACAGGGCTCTTCTGATTCACTGTGTTAGAACCGTCCAGTGTGAGACGGGCAGGCTTGGCCATTCTTTGCCCCAGTCTGATCAAGCTGTGTCATGAAGGCCTCTCCCCGAGACTTGACCACCTTCAAGTGCAAGAGGCCTTCCTGAGGGTTCCAGAAACTTCCCCCTTGCAGCCCTGAGAGTTCACAGCAGCAAGGCTGGGTGAGGAGCATGCACCTCACCCAGATACACTGTTCTTTGTCCTCATGGCTGGCCTGCCATGGCCTCTGGACCACATGCATCTGCAGGAGGTGCCAAGCAGATCTGTGAGCTCTGGGTGGCATGGTCTACCCTTCACCGTTGCTCCGTTCTCTTCACCTGAAGCCTTAATCTCCATGAGCCCCCTCCTCTGAGCGCCTGGTTTCAGTACTGAAAGGTGTAACCTTCTTAATGCCTGTGTCGTAGGACTTTCTGAAATAACTTCTGGAATAGTCTCTTTGGCCGTGTTTACCAAGGTAAAGCACACAGCAACTATCCCACCCTTCTCTCCCCTAGGAAAACATGCCAAAGCTGTACTTAGCCAATATTGATGTGATACCTGCCAATTAGCTTATGTCCTAAACCTCCCTTTGTCCCTTGGTCCCTTGGGTTTGGATTTGCCTTCCTCTAGCAACATTTGACCAGTCATCTTTCCATAATGTTGTAGAGCAGTTGATAGGAGAAGGATAGAAAAGCTTCTGGCACACAAGGAAGAAAATAACTTGCAAGCCACCATTGGCACAGGCAAGCCACCATTGGCACAGCCCAGACTGGCACTCACTCTTCAGGGGAGTCCAGCACGGCTGCCATGTGCCCACCCTCCTACCCCCGTGCGGAGGGTTGATTTGAAGCCTGTGCATGTTTTCCTTCCCTGTAGGTCTAAGGTTCCTGCTATTGACATAGCAGGAAGGAGAAGGCTCGCCCTGGCCACTTGACCAGGGTGATTAGTCTGCTCTCCGTGCAGACATTTTCACTTCTTCCCACTTTCTCCTAATTCCCTTCTAGTTTCTCCAGTGAAAACATGGAGAGGGGCTGAGTGTAGGCACGGTGTTGTTTCTCAAGGAGGCCTCCCAAGAGCAGGTGGGAAATCACAGGGAGTCTAGGAGGGATCCTAAAGGACTCACCTGACCTGGGTCCTTGCACCTGGGCAGGGTCCACACCAAGCTGGCTTCTTGGTCTCCCCCAAGGACTCTGTGGCAGTGCCCAGGAGATTGGCCAGGTGTTTACCACCTTCTCTTCCTCCGGCATCCTGATGAAGTACATTCATCATTTCTCTTACAGTACATTCTTTGGCTGAAGCCTGTGTATGATTTTGGACTCCACCACACACCCAGGCTCAGCAACTGGGAGGCAGCTCCAGGGCTCTGTGTCTTGCTCTTGGTGGCTGTATTTGACAAAAGCTCTCAGGAACCAAGACTGTGCCTGTTTGGGCTGTCCCTAAATCCCAGGCCCTCAAGGCTTGGATGTGCTCCCATTAGGAACAGGGGAGCGGCCTCCTGGCCAGGTGTGTCCCTCATGCTAGGGCCAGAAGTGGCCTTCTGTTCTTCACACCACCCTCTCCTTTGATACATGTTTTCAAAATGGTAAATTCTTACTGACAGATTATAACTTGGTCCTATTTTGTACTATTAGCCTTTAATAAAGCCATTTTAAAATGAGAGCTGGGTCTGTTTCATTTTCTGCTGTGCTCTGGAAGCTGATCAGAGTGGTGGGAGTTTAATGCCAAGTAATGTTTCCTAGGAAGATGTCAAGAAATATCCACTCACCCTAGATAGGTTACTAATAGAGAAGATTGCATCCAGTTCTATTTAGTGAGCCAGTGAGTTTGTTGGGTAACTTACCAAAGTGGGCCCTACAACCAGGAAGTCCCCTTCCTCAACTTGGTGGCTTATGTTGCAGCTCCACCACTGGAATCCCCAAGTCAGCCTCTCCCTCCTAAATATCCTAGTGCCACTGCCAAGACCAAGTGCATCAGGAGGGAGTGACAGCTGGAACCTCAGTTTGCCCCTTTGTCATGACCTCATGTCTAACACTCATCATGTTCTAGTTTCCTGTGGGCCATGGTCTTCTGCACCACAATTGTGCTTTGTGACATCAGTAGTCATGCCTAGAAGTGATGGCTCCACTACAACATGAAATAGAGAAAGATTCACACCTGTGGGAGGTGTGAATCAGAGTCTACACCATCCCCTATGCAGCTAACAGAAGTGATGGCCCAGGTGCACCTGCCCCAACAGACAGATGACTTTGTCCTGGAGATGTAACCAGAACACTAGAGTTTATGCTGGCCATCACCACAAATGCCAATGGGCAGAGGCAGGAATGAATGTTGAAGTCGAGTTGTTCAGAGTGCCAGAGATCCAAAAGGCAATGCACCAACATCATAAAAACTGCCTTACACCCCACCTCCAGCCAGCAGGCTTTGTAGGGAGTGAAAACAAAGGCCATTCAATAGCTAACCTAGTTAACTAGTCTGATTCAGTTTGTTAACTCAGAATGATAAATTGCCAAATTTTTCTACAGATAGAAAAATTTCGAATGTCACTTTAAAAAAGAGAGGGGGGGGGTTCTTTGTGTAGCCCCAGCTGTCCTGAAACTTACTCTCTAGATCAGATAGCCTTGAACTCAGATCTGACTTTCTGCCTCCCAGGTGCTGAGATTTAAGGCATGTACCACCATGCCTGGCCAGATGTCACTTTTCAAATAAACTTTCATTAATACAAAACACAGCTCTCACCTCAAATGGAATAAGGTAGCCCTCACTTCCCTCTTCAGGATTCTGCCTGCTCCTCTCACTAGGTCATGTCACCTGTGCTTCTCTGATCTCACTTGGGGCCCTGCTGTCTTCCGCATGCCTTCTTGGCTGCAGGCTTCCTGCAGTGGGTTGCCGGTCCTGGCTTCCCTAGCGTTGGCTCTATAGAGGGTTACAGGTTCCATGTTCAAGTCCCCTCCCCCCAAGCCTACCGACTCTTCCTATGAAAATGTTGGTGCCTTGAAGTGCTAGGATAAAGGGAGAAGCCCCAACTGACCCCCTCAGGCAGCTGGAGGGTGTTTCAGCTCCTGCACTCCAGCTCTGGTCTTCTTGGGGTCTCTGGCTGCACGCTTGTGAGATAGTGAGGCTTCAGGGTTCTCTGGAAGCAAGCCAAGCTGTCCATCTCTCTGGGAACCACATAGCCAGCCTCCTCTCCATTGAAGCAGCCAGAGCCAATTTGGCATTCTGTGATGGCCTCAATAGATCTATGTTTCTGTAATACTTAATCTTCCCCTTGCCATCAGTGACCCAGGTATCTGAGACTCTGGCCCAGTCCCTCTGCAGTGCCACTTTGGGGAAAATGTCATCCATTAACTCTGTTTACTAGAACCTCATCACTCACTATCCTCTGGCCCTGGGTCATATCCTCATTAGATGACAGTGTGAGTTATTGAATGGTCCATAGATGAGTGTTGGTCTCTAAGTCACCTGGGACATCACTCAGCTTCCCTTCCCTAGGCTTCTTACCTGTAGTCTGTGTGAAACATGGGACAGGATGAGAAACAGGAATGAAACTAAAATGCAAACACAGGGCTGGCGCACAGCAGGACTCATGCCAACCTGAGTGGCCTAGTGTTGAGAATAGCCTGGCATCAGGAGACCTTGCTCTTGGGACTCTGTGACATCCATCTTAGTAGCCTTCAAAGAAATGGCATCACTGCAGTGAAACTTGCCTTTTTGCAGCCAGCTCAAGCAAGAAACACAGATTGCTGTTAAGGGCACAGCCGGACAAAACTCGCCAGGTCCCTGTCACCAACCATCTGGGTCTCTTCTCAGCAAACTGCTCTCTGCCTCCAAACATCACCGGTGGTGACTCATGCATCTATTTTTGAATTTTCTGGGCTGGATTTTTAACCCAAACCAACTGACAGCAGTCTCTGCTTTAGGGTCAGAATGACCAAGTCATGTTACATAACATAGTTGTCCTTTGGTTGTGATGAAAAGTGTCTTTTCCTGTTTGCCCACTGGCATGTGAGCCCCTGGACTGGGGTCTCCATCAGGCACTGGAATGATGTCCGACATGGTATCGAGGTTTGTGGCAGGCTGTCTCAGGAGTTCCCATCTTCCTCCTTTGTGGCTTGGCAGATACTCAGAGTAATGCCATGTGTGCCTGAGAGGCAACTGCTGCTCTTAAGGTGTTAGGAAATGGGAAAGCCACTCAGAGGGTGGAGTCAATAGTGGAGGAGAAAAATGCCCTTCTCTGCTCCCCTTGTGACCCAGTTCTGGTGGTTCAGTTTAAACAGAAAACACTCCATTGTTTACTTTGGAGCTTCCGAGGGACCCCATGGCCTGTCTAAGACGTGATGTCTGTCAAGGGTGAGGCATGCCATTCTCCATAGTGGAAACCACAGCTGCTAGCTCAGCCTCCTGCACCCAGGCCTCAGAAAACCTTGAGCTGCCCCCCTACCCAGTCTCAGGACACCAGCCATGAGTGTGACCCCCCCCAAAGCGGGGGCAGGCATGGCTGGCAGGCTCTTAGGGGATGAAGCTGAGTGGAGAACAGTTCCTATTAGAACAGAGTCACCAGGTCACTAGACCAGAAGGTTCTGGATGAGTCAGGCAATTGAAGCAGTGTTCTGAGAATGGGAGGGTCAGACAGAGGACCGAGGGCTGGTCCTGGCCTGCAGATGAGCAGCCCATTCTGTCAAGGGACAGTGTCAGAGTCACCTGCAACTCCCAGGGATGTCAGAGAAGCTGAGTTCCCTAAAAGGGTCTCTGTGTGCTTGCCTGTCGACAGTTCCCAGAGGATGGGACCCATTTTCAAAGGGTTTCTTAACTCGTGCTGGCAGGAACACGGATATTCCACAGAGACACTTGTGCCCCTTTTTCTTGCCTATCAGACTGTTGAAACAATGGATGCTAAGGAATCGGAATTTCCCCAAGAGTCTGATGGCCAGTGGAGGAAAGGGCTGAAGTCCAGTGCTAACTGGAAGGGGAGCTTGTCTCTTGACAGATTTCAGATCTCACAGTTTGGACAAATTGTCAGATCACCTTGGAAGAGACGAGGGCTGTGACAGTGATGGGTCAAGGGTGAGCTGGACCACACCTTGACCAGGGATGCTTAGCTCTTACCTTCAATTTAAACCTAAACCTCCCATCAGTATACCAAAGATGGGCTTGGTCACTGGACCTCTTTGTTCCTCTTCCAATGTGGCCATGGTGATTAAGTCTCCTTTAGATGCTTTTCACTATGACTTGCCTATGTCACTGGCAACTGAGGAGGATAGGCGAGCCTGTCTTTGGGGGCTGCTAAAGCTAGTAACAGACTTAGGTAGGGAGGTCCCAGAAGTTCAAGGGCTCCACCCTCAGAGGCAGATGTCAATTTGCCCAGCATGGGAAGCTAAGTTTCCTGGCCTCAAACAGTCTGTTGCTGAATTTCTGCCTTGTGCTGAAGGACAGAGAAAGACAAGCTTTTGTAGGGGAAAACTGACAGAACATCCTGAGTGTCTGGGAGCCAGACAGTGTCACCAGGATAGGAAAAAAAAGCTTTAAGTGGCCCTTTTCTCCCCCACCCCTGCAACAGGTCCTGGGGCTCTGGCAGCAGTCACCTCTTGGTGGTGTCAAAACTGGGCCAGATGCACCTAGAAACAGGTGGCTGTAGATGCCGTGCCAGCTGGCTCTGCTCGGAGATGCCCAAAGCCAGAGATGATTCAAATGGGGTATCTGGTCCAGTGATTCAGAGAGCACACAGCACTTTGCAGATGCACACAGCTGTGTGGGACACAGCTGGCCCTCTTTCCCGCTGAGCCATTACACAGGGCAGGCAGGGTGGATACTGCCCTGGCCCTGACAGCATCAAAGGCCCATGTGGAAAAAGGCAGGCCTATGACCTAGAGCTTGAGAAGGCTTGTAACAGCCAGGCCCTGGGTATCATTTGCAGAGATGGAGTCAAAATGCTATGAGAGTCATCAAGGTCAGTCAGTCTATGCCCTGGCACCTCTAATAAGCAAGGCTCAGCCGCCTGTCTGCAATAGACCAATTAAACAGACAAATAATAATGAGACGTGCAGTTGGGGAGCTGACTTAGTGGACAAGAGTGTTTGCTTTGCAAGCCGGAGGACCTGAGTCTCAAGGCCATACTGTCACCTGCCTGGCCGGAAAGGTACCATCTGGAGGAGCACTTGTTTTCCAGAAAGAGATTTTACACAGTTCTAACAACTTATCAGACCATCATACAGGACAAGACTGATATCTAGACAATGATGGGTCATAGACAAAGATGGGCGGGACCACATCTTGACAGGGACTACTTAGACACGCATGTCCTTGGCTCTCTGTTTAAACTTTGATCTCACTTGGAGACCGTGAAGTTGGACTTGGGGGCTTGATGGATCTCTTTGTCCCTCTTCCCAACTTGGCCACATTCAATGAATCTCCTTTTCCTGCTTTCCACTTTTTTCCATTCTTTCCACTTTAAATTTGGCTCGTTTAACTGGTTTATGGAGGTTGGATTGACAGACCTCACTTGGGGGTGTAGGTTGTGACCCTCAAGTTAGATAACAATAACACAGGTATGGACAGAAGATACCTGGTTCTCTGTTCTGACCTCCTCATATTCACACACAGACTCACATACACAAGCACACATGCACACACACAGAGGGATACACACAGACACACACACACACACAAAGATATACATATACATAAACACAGAAATACACAGAGATGCACCAATACATAGAAACACACACATACAGAGATACAGGTATACACAGACACACACAGATACATGCATACACAGACACACAACACACAGAGATAACACAGACACATACACATACAGAGATACACATACCCAGACACACATACAAACACACACATAGATACAGGCACATACAGGGATACACACAGACACAGACAGCCAGACACACAGACAGCCAGACAGATACACACACACACACACACACACACACACACACACACACACACACACAAGCAGAGAAAGTTTTATTTATAGTGGCCACAGTGGAAAGAGTCTGTCCTCAGGAGGCTCAAGTTTAGATAACTTTTTATTGGTTGTGCCAGGAGCACACTAGGCAAGCGCTCTATAAGTGAGCTGCACCAGAACTCTTGATTTCTAACTTTGACATAAGGTCTCACCAAGTTACCCAGGCCAGTCTTGACTTCGTGATCCCCTTGCTTCAGTCTCCGGAGTAGCTGGAATGATAGGCTGGCACCACCAGGCTAGGCTCCCTCCAGCCCTCTTGTTCATGGGAGAGCCAAGCCACAGAATGTGTTACAAATAGAGAAAAGCTGGAGCCTGGAATTGGGTGGGGGCAAGTGGGTTGAGTGGGGGCAAGTGGGAAGTGTGAGATTCCTGCCACAGACCTCATCATGGGACACTTCAGAGCTACAGGCCAATGATCCTCTTCCTAGGCTGAGGCCAAGCTGCCTGAGACAGGCGGCTTCTCCACTAGACTGAGCTATCCTGCTCTCACTCTGGCAAACTCATTGTTTTATGTTCCCACTCCCACACCAAGCCTCTTTCTAACAGGCAGCCTGCTTCTGGAAAGCCATTGTGGACTGGAGGTGGGAGTTTTGTATTTCACTCTCAAGCCATCAGCTAGTACCCTGTAACCTAGCAGCCCATAGTTCCCTGGACCAGGTGAGTCAGAGGACCCACTAGGACTATCCAGATCTTGCATTCTGGCCATGAACTTCACACACTACTGATGAACACTGGCATTTCTGCCAGCCTGCTCTGTTTGTAAAGCCTTGACTCTTTTCTCCCTGCCCCCGGTTTTTGTCACTCTTGCCTCCCTGAGATAACCTGAAACAATGGTGTCTCCTCCTATTCAAATATTGTATCCATTTCTATTGCCTCAAAAACGCTTCACAAATCACCCCCAGAATCCCACAGCTAGAGACAAGCAAGCATGTTGAGCTCACTGTCTGAGGGTCAGAGGCTGAGGTTCCTAGCAAGACTTCTCGGGTATCCAGTCACCTGGCACGGAACATTAGGGTAACTGGCTTTATGCCTCTCCTGTTCCCTGGGCAGGAGAGCCAACTCAGTGAACAGGTTCTCATTGCAGTGTCCAGGGAGAACAAGGCCACCTCAGTCATCCACTGTATCCCTCTGGCTGGTCCCACAGCTAAAACGGGGTTACTCCTAAGATAGCTGGGAGCCCCAGGAACTGGCACATGAAGAGTGGAGCTGTGTTCACCTAAGCCGCCTCCAAAATATACATCAACCCCAGGGAGAACAGGTCCCAGGGAGGGTCCTCTAGCACAGCCTAGTGTTAAACACCTGCCTCTTCTCGCCCACCATGTTCCAGCTCCCAAGGCCAGAAACTATGTCTGGCTCACATTGTCCCTACTTAGCACCTGCCACTCATGCATTTTCAACCAGGCAGTCTGCTTCATTCCATTTGGCTTTTCTTTTGACAACTTGGCCATTCAGTTTCTTGTCTGTGACCTTGGGTAAGTTCTTTCCCTAGAGATTCTGGAAGACTCTAGCTCAAGACTGGGGAAGAGGTAGGTTGCAGGGTTGCATTTTACTCTGGAAGCTGGGAAGGAAAAGCATGGACTTGGATCCAAACAGACCAGGGCTCTAATGTCTTTCTTCAACTCCAACCACACCACAGGCCTTGGGACCCTTCTTGTTCATCTCTGGCAGCTCCTCATTTTAATCTCATTTTACCATTTTTATTTTTAAAAAGTAATTTATTTTTATTTTATGTGCACTGCTGTTTTGCCTGTATGTATGTCTTTGAGAAGGTGTCATCATTTTAAGTTACAGACAGTTGGAGCCACCAAGTGGGTGCTGGGATTGAACTCAGGTCCTCTGGAAGAGCAGCCAGTGCTCTTAACTGATAAGCCATCTATCTCTCCAGTCTCCATTTTTATTTTTTAAATTAGTTTATTTCATGTCTATGAACATTTTGCCAACATGTATGTCTGCATAAAACATGCATGAAGTAACCAAGAAGGCCAGAAAAGGACATCAAATCCTCTGAAATCCCCGAGTTCCAGACAGTGGTTAGCTACCATGTGGGTGCTAGGAATAGAACCCAGATTCTCTGGAAGAACAGCCAGAGCTTTTAACTGATGAGCCATCACTCCAGGCCCCAACATTTGTATCATTTTTCAAATGTCTCTGCCCTGCTGGGTCTGATGATGTCAACTATGGGGGAGACTGAAGTGTGAAGATTCAAAGTTCAAGGCTAGCCTGAGCTACAGAGGGAGTAAAAGGCCAGCCTGGATTACAGAGGGAGTTCAAGACCAGCCTGAACAACCATCTCAACATGGAAACTGGAAAGAGGCCTGTGGATATAGGTCAGTGGTAGGGTCCTTGCGGGACATACACACACACACACACACACACAGAGAGAGAGAGAGAGAGAGAGAGAGAGAGAGAGAGAGAGAGAGAGAGAGAAGTGTGTGATGCCTTTTGATAAAGATAAGGAAGGGAATATGCCAAAATGTGGCCAAGGTTAATCTAAAGGAGGAGAATTTGGATGATGTGTTATTATTATGGTGACTTGGAGTCTTAATGACATCTGCCGAGGAGGCTGTGGCTCAGCAACGGGACACTTGTCCAGCATACTAGGCTCCTTTGAGGTCCCATTCCCTTAAGTTTTCTCACTTCATACTTACTGCCTTGTGAAAGTTTGGCTCTTCCTTGGTTTACCTGAATGGGTTTGAACCCCATGTCTGTCTGTGGGAAGGCTTCACAGTGATGTTCTGTAATGATCTGGCTCTTGGTCCCATTTTACCCAATACCTTAGCATTGTCATTTCTCCTGTCTGATGGTCTTGGATCAGCTGTCTTTGTCCAGCTTCCAATCATTGTTCTCTTCTCCCTCAGCTAAGGCTGGTTCACTGTAAACGCTTCTCCAGAAGGCAGTGACCTGAGCAAGCAGTCCCGTCTGTGCCTTTCCTTAGGGAGAGTGTCCCTGGCAGAGCTGCTTCACTTCCCTCTTACTCTGCACTTCTTTAAAGGGACATCTCCTTCCTGTTCCACTTTGTTAGGCACTCAGAATTCTAAAATGTGCCCCCTAAACAGCTAAAACATTAACAGCTAAATAATCACCTTTAGTGTTCCAAAATCCTGAAAATCTAGTGACCTTTGCAACATCTCCTCCTATTCTTTAGTTCTATGCATCAGTTAACACAAAGCTTGCAAACTGCAGTGAGGTTTAACTTGTAGAAAACTAATGCAGGGCCACAGGATGGGTTGGTGGGTAAGAAAGCACCTGGGGCCAAGCCTGATGACACGAGGAGAGAATTGCTTCTCACAAGTTGGCCGCTGACTTCCACACAAGTGCACATGCATGACCACAAGGTGCATTTGTGCACATATAGACAAAATAAATGCATAAATCAACACATAAATAAATAAATGTAATTTTTAAGATTGTTTATTTTATGTGTGTGAGTATTTTGCCTGAATGTATTTGCCTGTGCACCATGTATGTGCCTTGGGCCCACAATGGCCCCAAGAAGGGGTCAGCTCCTTTGAAACTGGAGTTACAGACAGTAGTAAGATGTCATGTAGGTACCGGGGCCTGAACCCTGGTCCTCTACAAGAGCATCCAGTGCTCTTAACCACTGAACCATCTCTCCAGGCCCATGCATAAATGTACTTTCTGAAAAAAAGAGAAGTAATGTGTCTGATTTCAGAAAATTGAGGACTAGCCCAAGAAATCAAAGGCAACCACAATGTCCCAGATAAAGGGGGTGAGGGGACATGAATGCCCCGGCTCCCCAAGACAGAGCTCTGAGGCCAACAGTCCATCCATCTCCCCAAGATGCTGGCCTTGACTCACCCAGATCCTAGTCTTACCAGATCTCCTATCCTGTATACTGGCTTCAAGCTTTGATTCAGCTAGTGGGTCATTGATATGGTGACATTCCTACCTTGTAAGAGTCTCCAGACTGGCAGAGTAAAGACCTGAGACACTGGTCAGCTTTTGTCCAGTCACAGTCTTGTCTGGAGTGTTAAGGTCTGAGGAGGACAGACCAAGAGACAAATGGCTGTTCCTTTCTCTTTCTGTTGGAGGCTGATGCCACCTCTATACCCATGGTGAAAGGACCCTTGAGTCTTTCTACACCCTCCCACAGAGAGGCAAGGGAAAGCCTGGGCCTCATTCTACCCTGGCACAGTTTTTCCCCCCTAGGACATGATCTCATTTGTCTCAGTGAAAGGCTTTTTCTCAAAATGCACATTTCATTTTCCACTATTTAATGGACACATGATGTCCCAGCTTCCTTCTGAGTGAGTTCATTCAGTGTGATTATATAGATTGTTCCGAGTTACATGTACATGCCAATAAATCTCTACATGTTCCTTTCTGCACAACAGTAATAAAAATACAACAAACCACATGTTTCTGGGTTTGGTTTTAGTGCAGGAAAGTTTTCAGTTTGGAAGACAAAAATCTTATAAATAAATAAGGGTCCGGGAGGGAGGCCATGCAGTGACAGCCATGTGTCTCCCCTTTTGAGTAGAGTTTGACGTGAGCAGTATCAGGGCACAAGCACAGGCTATAGGAAGGATGGAGCTTGGATGGAAGGTAAAGAAAAATCTATTCTCAGTCCTTGTTAAAAACAGTCTAGCAGACATCTCGAGAATGCAAGCTTTGTTGTAGGGACTGTGTGGTAGGGTGCTGCCTTGCAGAGGACATTGAGCTCCTCTCTGCATTCAAGGAAGGAAAAGTGATCATTTACAGTACCAGGGTAGAGTAGGATGGATGGTCAGAACTTGGAAAATTACTAAGAGGAAATCCTAGCAGGAAGGGGCATTCTGGCAAAAGCAAGCCGGCAAACTAGAGTGGACAGATGTCACCTGGTAGGGGGGCAATAGAGGAGTGATTGATATAGGGGTGGTCAGTATGTCTGTGGCAGGGTTCTCAATGGACTGACTGATCAGATGGAGGCCCAGTATTAGAGGCACCACTTTGAAGAGGATTCTGAAGAGCCGGCCTTGTTTCCTCAGCTCTGTACCCTCCCTGCTCCCAAGGAGGATGTTCTCTACAAAACCCATTCTTGCTGTGCCAGCTGCCCTCACACGACTCTGCCATTCAGTAGACAGAAAGCAGGTCCAGAGACCCATGGAGAGTGCTCACTTCTTCTCACCCACCTCCTGTCCCTGTGCTGCTGGCCTTGAGAACACAGGCTGAATTCTTCTCCTTCGTATTTCGGGGCCCTCCCACAGCTGTAGCGGAGGCTAGCATGTAGCTTTCTCAGCCCTCAAACCATAGCCCGAAAGGCATCTCCTTTAGAGAGCTGCGTTCTACAACTCCAGCTTGAACAGTGCTTCAGAGAATTTCCCCAGCTATAAATACATCCGGCTCTTTCCTCATCAGTTGGCTGCAGCCCTTTGTCTGTTGATTACACTTTAAGCTCCTAAGAGGGCAGAAGAGGCAAGTGCAAGCAGACCCACCCTTCCCTACTCCACATGACCAAGTGAGGTTTTTATAAACCTTGACAGCCTGATCCCTGTGAGGGCATGTCAATCAGAGAGAAGCCCTAGGAGAAAATAAACGCTCCCATTTCGTCAGACCTGATGGTGGAGCAGGTGACAGCTGGTGAGGTGGCATAAAATTTGAGCAGAGGCCTGACTGGTCTGCACTCTAGGAAACCAGCAAAGGCAGAGTGTTTGATGCTTCCATTCCTCATGATGCAGCAGGAAGTGTGAGCTAATGAGCACCAATGTTTGTCACGTAGGGGACAGGAATAAATTGGTGTGTGGGGGTGGGGGGCAGAGAATGTGGTAGGCCCAATAATAACCTCTAAAGTCTTTCAGACTCTAATCCCAAAACACTGAATATGGTGGTGGTGCATGCCTTTAATCCCATCACTAGGGATGCAGAGGCAGGTGACTGTGAGTTCAAGGCCAGCCTGGTCTACAGAGCAAGTGCAAGTTCCAGGACAAGCTCCAAAGCTACACAGAGAAACCCTGTCTCAAAAAAAACAAAAACAAAAACAAAAACAAACAACAAAACACTGAAAATGCTGTATTACCTGAAAAAAGACATTTAAAATTACAGACCTTTGGGGCAAGAGATGTAGCTCAGTTGGTATTGAGAGCTTGATTTGAGTGCACAAGGCCCTGGTTCCAGCCCCACACCATAGAACCCAAGTTTGGTTACATGCCTGTAATCCTAGCATTCAGAAGTTAGATGCAGAGGATTGAAATTTCAAGGTCATTATCACCTACTAGCAAGTTCCAGATTGACTACATACATAAGACTGTCTCAAAAAAAAGAGAGAGGGATGCCGGAGGAGAAGACCCTGAGTTCCCAACGCCAACACGGTGGCTCACAATCACCCACAACTCCCTTTCTAGGGGATCTGATACCCTCTTCTGGCCTCCAAGGCTCCCTGAAGTCATATGGTGCACATGCACATGCTCAGGAGAACACCCATACACATTCAATTTAAAAATAAGTATTAAAAATAATTTTAAAAAGATTAAAGGCCTTAAAGCTAACAGGTTATACTAGATTTTTCTGTGTGAGTTCAGCAGTGGAGAAAATGAACCCTAAACTAGTTGCTGCAGTGGTCCCAGGTGGCAAAACCTAAAGTCAAGATGCAGCTGTGACTCCAGAACCATACTGATCATACTGACTTCCAATAGCCTGTGTCCCTGAAGAGCTAAAGAATATTTATGGCAATGTGAAAATGTTTAGCAACCAAGCTAAAATTCACAATCAATTAAAATGCTCAGTCATGCAGACGAAGCAGGAATATACAGCCCATAACGAAGGGGAAATCAGTCATTTAAACTGACCCAGAAGTGACCCAGAGCATGGATTAAGAGACAAGGACATAAATAGGGTTCTACAGTGTTCTGTGTGGGTGCAAAACTAGGGGGTAGCTGGAACAGAGACAGGGAAAAGACAGGGCACCTCAGCTGACTCAAAGAGATGGAAACCATGCTGGCTTAGGTGAGAAAATGCACCGGATGGCATGAGAAGCAGACAGAGAAAATGAAAAACAGAAAAATTTATATAATAGAACACTGAAAAAAAAAAAACAAGTGAGGGCTGTAGTGTTGGCTCAGCACTTGTTGCTCTTGCCAAGGATGTGGTTCAGTACCTAGCACCCACATGGAAGCTCACAACTAGCCGTGACTCCAGAACCAGGGTTTCAAAACTCTCTTCTGACCTTCAAATGCACCAGGCACACACATGGCGCACATGCAGATATGTAGGCAAACACTCACAGGCATAAAGTAATGAAATAAATATTCAAAAAGGAAAAAAAATAACAAAAGAAAGAAAGTGTAAAAGCACACAAGACTGGATAGATGGTTCAGTATTCCAAGCACTTGTTCTTGCTGAGGACCTAGGTTCAGTTCCCAGCTCCCACAGGGTTGCTGGCAATCACCTGTCACTTGGGTTCTTTTCTGATCTCTGTAAGCATTGTTCACATGCATACATATATAAATGCATGCCAAATGCATGCCTCACATGCATAAAATAAAATAAAAAGATAGCATACAAGCTACCAGGAAAATTCACTTGCCTTCATGTATCTATATACCCAGAGTTGTCCAAAGCAGAAGTGGGCTAATAAAAAATGCTTGAAAGAAGCAACCAATTTCAAACTTTAATAAAGCCATAAACTTAAAAACAAAGAAACAAAAACCCCAGGAACTTCAGCGGACAGCAAGTACAGAGAACACAGGAGCACAAAGCCCAACCACAAGAGCACAGTGCACACAAAAGAACAAGAGTAAGGATGACAACAGATTTCTCATCAGAAATACTGTGAACTATAAGAGACTGGAGCAACAGCTTTAATACATTGTAAGAAAAAAAAAGAACCATCTAGAAGTAACACCTTGTATTGAATCTGTGGTTTCAATGTGTTCCCCAAGGTCTCCTGTGCTGAAATCTAATCCTTACTATAAAGTAGTAAGAAGGTAGGAAAGAAGGGTCTGGGGAGATGGCTCAGTGGTAAAGTGCTTGCTGTGTAAGCTGGAGGACCTAAATTCAATCCCCAGCACACATACAAAACTATAATCCAAGCTCTTGTGGGCAGAGCCAAATGGATTTGGGAGCTCACTGGCCCGTCTAGCTCAAATGGAAAGCTCCAAATTTAGTAAAAGACTCTGTCTCAAAAACTAAAGTGGAGAGGGGCTGAAGCAGAGGTGTTCAGTGTGACCATAGGGTGACGGATGGCAATGCAGATACACTCCTCTCCTATGGGGTATGAACAAGGAGTACGGAAGGCCAGACACCAGAGAACAGCAGAATAGTGACTGAAGCGACAGGACCTGCAACCAGGAATGCAGAGGGGCTGAGAGGAGCACCCAGTAAGCTTGAGCTAAGGCAGATGAATTGCCAAGGAGGTCATAAAGAGGGACTGGAGGTAGGGGACAGCAAGGGTGTGAAAAGAATCAGTGTCACAGAGGGGACTTGGTCAGGGGCTGGGGCTACATGCATCTTCCTGGCACTCCTATTTCAAGTGGCTGACACTGTCCTGATGAAGTTTGTTGAGAACTGACCATGGGAATAAGATCCCAGAATGCAGGAGGTGGACTCTGGGGGACAAGAGGACCGACTAAGTCCATATAGTGAGATCTGGCAAACACCTAAGATGGTGTTGTGATGGGAAGGAGAGAGTTGAGAAGCTTCTGGAAGCCAGGTCCGATGTGACAGAGTCGGTTCTTTAGACATTTTCCCTTGCTAGAACTCAGTGTCTGGGGATGGGGAGATTCTCTTCTTCCCCTTCCCAGTGTCTCCATCGCTCGGTTAGACCAGGAGACACCTGCTCTGCCCTGGCCTTCAAGCCTTGGTGCTTGAAGACTTTGGAGTGACATGGCAGAGGTCTTGGAGAGCACAGAAACACTGAGTTCAAAGCTGCTTCTGTTACCCTATCTTGTGTTTGCTTCCAGAGGCTCCAGTGCCTGCCTGGCTGTTCCCTCTCACTGTAAGGAACAAAGCTTCCCCTCAGGGCATAGCCCTGTGGCCAATGATCTAGGCTTTGTTCCCAGGAGTGTTCCAATGCAGTTCAGGTACCCTGAAAGCCTTTTGAGCTCTCTCCTCTCCTTCCCCGTCTCTGTTCTAAAAGGCCTAGGGGCTGGGAACATGCCCAGGTCACAATGGTAGCCAGCACAGCCTACTGCTGATTCACAACTGTGGTAGTGGGTAGCCTTCACACTGGCAGTTGGCAGGCATTCTTGGCCGTCAGTAGAATGATGCTTTGTTTTCACAAAGGATCCAGAGCCCTGAATTGGGCTGGCACCAGTGAACTTGGTACCCTTGCCCAAGTCACATGCCCTCGTTTTCTGAAGCCCTGGCCTCTTAGTGGATCACAAGGCTCTGAGGTGACAGGATTTGGGGGAGTTTGGAGCCACCTCCAAATTTCAAATACTAGGGGTTGATTCTGTATGTCACATCAGGCAGAGACCAAAGGAGAAAATCTAAAGACCTGTAGAGACAGTTTCCATGCCTCAGGTGTGTATTCTTTAGGTCTGACCACAGGGCCTTGATGGGGTCAAGCCTAGAGACCAGTGTGAGGGATGGAAGTTGGTGGCAGGTGATTGTGAGTCACCCTTGTGAGCACAGAGACTTCAACTTCAGACTTTAACACGAGCAGTTCATGATTTAAACCATTGAGTCATTTCTCTAAATGGAGAAAAAAAAATTTAAAGTAGTGCTGACTGGAAAGGTGGCTCATGGGTAGGAATACTCCTCCTATCCAGGCCTGGTGGCACATGTCTTTAATTCCAGCAAAGGCAGGCAAATCTCTGAGTTTGAGGCCAGCCAGAGCTACATAGGTGAGACTTTATAAAACAAACAAACAAACAAACAAAAACAAAACAAAACAAACAAACAAAAAACATACTGCTCTTGCAGTTCCCAGCATGCAGTCCTCAGTTGTCTGTAATTCATTCCAGCTGCAGGGAATCCAGTGCCCTCTTCTGGACCTCTCAGGTACCTGCATTCATGTAATTCATTCCAACTGCAGGGAATCTAGTTCCCTTTTCTGGACCCCTCGGCACCTCTATTCATGTGCACATTCTTCAACACAGACATCTCATTTAAAAACAAATAAATATTTTTAAAATTAGAATGAAAAGGCTAGGAGATGGCTCAGTGGGTAAAGTGCTTGCCTCTCAAGCCACAGCATCTAAGTTTAATCCTCAGAAGTCACATTTTAAAAAAAGGCAAATGTGGCAGTGTGCACTTATTTGTAAGCCCGGCACTGGGGAGGTAGAGACAGGCAGATCCCTAAGACTCACTGGCCAGCCAGCCTAGCCCACCTGCTGAGTTTCAAGCCAGTGAAAGATCCTGCCTCAGAAACAAAAAACAAACAAATACACACATACAAAACCACAAACAAAAACCCAAGGTGGAATGGCCAGAGAGATGGCTCAGCAGGTAAGAGTCCATACTGTTCGTGCTGGGAATCTAAGTTCAGGTCTTAGCACCCAGCTCACAACAGCCTGTGACTTCAGCTATCGAGGATCTGATACTCTTTTCTGGCTTCTGAGGGCAACTGCACTCATGTACACATAGACATATACGTATGTATGTAGTTTAAAATATAATAATTAAAAACATATTTAAAAAACAAGGTAGATAGTGCCTGAGGAATGGACACCTGAGGTTGTCCTCCAATCTCCATGCATGAGCACCACACACACACACACACACACACACACACACACACACACACACTGGTGCCAACAGTCACCCATAGTACTATCAGAATAATTTCCATAGCATTTATTTAGTTTTAAAGATTTACTTATTATGCATACAGTGTTCTGCTTGCATGTATCCCTGCACACCAGAGGAGGGCACCTGATCTCATTACAGTTGGCTGTGAGCCACCATGTGGTTGCTGGGAATTGAACTCAGAACCTCTGGAAGAGCAGCAGAAGAGCAGCCAGTGCTCTTAACCTCTGAGCCATCTCTCCAGCCCCTCCCCATAGCATTTTAGACTCTCTCAGCATCAGCAGGCTCCATTTCTTCCACCTGAGACGAACATCTTTACTAACCCCTCCTTGAATGAAAAAAAAAAAATAAAGAAAAAATGTGTGTGTGTTAGTAGCATGGCTGGAGCATGCTGAAGCCAGGACTCATGGTACTGGAACACTGAATGATCTGTCAGTAGTGGGGGGGGCAGTGGAAGGAGGAGTACCTAGCAACCTCTAGCAACATGTGTAGTGACAGTGGTACCATTGGCTCTTGTGAAGGAATGATTTTACAACAAGTATCACAGAATTAGAGGATGCGGCCAGTTCCTTTAGATTCTTCTACATCACAGCGGAGAGGGGAGGAGGGAGCGAGCAGAGGGCAGGAAGGTCCTCCAATAAGAACTGAGTATCATGTTCCAGCAGCCGAGTATCAGAGGGGCAGACAGCATCTCGTCGGTGCAACCTCAGATATTCATGGTCAAGATGATGAACTGGAAATAGAGCGAGAGATGAAGGCTTGCCCTTCCAAGTCCGGTCTAGCACAGGAGTGGCCGCAGTTTGTTTATGTGATCAGAACTCTCCTGATCATTTTGCCTACAAATTTGGACTTCTGACTCAACGTGAGACCATTTTTTTTTAATTTAAATTAAAACAAATTTGGCGGGTGAGTTTTAATTTATATAAATTAAAATATATAGTATTTTATGTATGTATGCATGTGTGCAAACCAGGGGTTGATAGCAGGCATTTTCCTTCCTACCTTATATTTTGAGACAGGGTCTCTCACTGAACTTGGAGCTCACTAATTGACCACACTGACCAGTGAGCTTCAGAGAGCCACATGCCTTAGCCCCTGGTGCTTGGATTACAGATACAAGAGCTTTTTACATGAGCTATGGTGGGCTCCAAACTCAGGTCCTCATGCTGTATAGCAGGCACTTAACACACTGAACCATCTCCCCAGCCAGATGAATCTTTTCTTAAATGCTAAATGAACTTTCAAGACAGAGAAATGACAATATGTTGTCTTGACCAGGATCTATCCCTGGTGCATGAGCTAGCTTGTTGGAACCCATTCCCTATGAGGGGATGCCATGCTCAGCCTTAATGCCCAACTTAATGTGCCAGACTTTGTCAACTCCCCATGGGATCCCTTACCTGTTGGGAGGAGTGGATGGGGGTGGGCTAGAGGAGAGGCGAGTGGAAGCGGGAGGAGGGGTGGAAGGGAGAACTTTGGTTGGAATGTAAAATTAAATTAAAAAATAAATAAGTATAAAAAATAAATTTAGGGCTGGAGAGATGGCTCAGAGGTTAAGAGCCAGACGTCCTGAGTTCAATTCCCAGCAACCACATGGTGGCTCACAACCATCTATAATGAGATCTGGTGCTCTCTTCTGGCATGCAGGCAGAACACTGTATACATAACAAAAAATAAATAAATAAAATCTTAAAAATAAATAAATTTTAAAAAGAAAATATGTTTTCTCCCAGTTGAAGGGGACAGCTTCACAGAAACATCTTGGGCAAGGCAGTTTGAGTTGTGCTTGCTTTTTGGTGACCCCACCCCCGCTTTCTTAGATAAAGGTGACCGGACCCTCTATCATAATGGAGCTGAGGGAGCGAGACGCAGGGTGATGGCTCAGGCTCTTTGTGGGAAAGTGAGCTGCTACAGAAGCAGCCGGAAGCATTTCGTCCTACCCTTCATCCTACCAGGCTTGCTCACATTTACACGGAATGTCTGTTTCCTCCACACTTTCTTTCTTGGGCATAACATGAGCAGACACTGGCACAATGAGGACACACACAGCTTAAAGGGTTACACCATGGGTTGTACTCTGATTCCAAGTGGACACAAACAGCAGCCTCTACACTGTAATTGCCCACTGTGAGCGCTAGCCCAGCTTGGGGCATCCAGTAAGGATTATAGCGTTGGTACTCTACTGAGCCCTGGCTGGGGTCCGCTTGGCCATACCTCGTTTATGTTGAGATGGATGAAGTCCTTGTTCTCCACACTGAGAGACTGGAACACCCCTGGTGGGAGGGAAGAAGCATCACTTTGGAGACCAGACCCAGGGCAGGTTTAAGGGATCCTGGACCACTGGGAAGTCTGTGGGCAGCTGCTCCCTCTAGTGGATTCCCTGACTGGCATGGTGGAGACAGTTCTGGCCCAAGTGACTTGGGAAGCCACTGTCTTCTTTGGACCCCAGGCTCCCACTCCAGAGATAGAGACAAATCTTGATTAACAAGGAGGAGAAGGGCTGTCCCGGAGCAGAAAAGAGAGAAGGTAGACTCCATAAACGCAGTTCAAACCTGTCTGGATGCCAAGTCTACCAAGCAATGGTGAAAACATTCTGTCACTACACTGGACTGGGCAACCCATGGCGGTGAAGGTTAGCTAAGAATTTTTCTAGGGTGTAAAATGTGTGGCAATTATAAAACCACAAGAATTGTGACATGTTTGTTTGAGCAGAAGGGACAGAGGATGACCGAGCTGTCCTGGACACATTTGGCCACCCATCGGGGCTATTTGTAGGTGGAGAGTATGACAATGAGCCACCTCTTTAGAGTACCTATACACATGCCTCCCCACTTTCTGGTATAGCAGACCTTGCTTAAAATCTAGGGCTTCCAGAGGGACAGAAGGTGGGGTGGGGGCAAATACTTCTCCTTCTGTGTTCTGTGAGGGACTTGATCTGAAATGGGACCTTTCCTCAGTAAGAGGCATGAGGCCTGCCCACTCATAACCCTTCACAGCCTGTAGGTGTGTGATGAATGGCAGCTACAGGGCAGAGTTTGCAGACATTCATATTCCATCTCTTAGCTGATGACAGAACACAGTTATTTGCACAGACCCCATGGTAGCCCTCTGTGTTCTAAATCTACCATATTTTCCCCAGGTTCTTATATTCTCATAGATGGGGACTGAAGACCCTGAGCTGGGTACTCCATGTCCCCAGGGGTCCAAGGACACCCTCAGCTCTCCTGTACACTTTTGGTTCCCCTACACACTCTCAGCTCCCTTGCACACTCACGGCTTGCATTCTCCAGCCGCACCATGCAGTTGAGGTAGTCATCAAAGTCCAGCTGGAGGCTCTCATCTGCATATCTGAGGATGATGAGCTGCAGGAGATGGCCACTCAGCTGAAAGCCTGAGGAGGAACAGACTCATGACCTGCCATGGCAGAGCGCCATGGTGAACCCACAGCTTTGGGGTCTCCAGAGCCACAAAAGTGAATTTATGCAACCAACAAAGCCTGTGTATATGTGTTCATGTGAATGCCCTAGTGAGCGTATGGGTAGAGGCCAGAGGCCAATGGTAGCTGTAATTCCTCAGGGCCACCCCTTTTATTTTTTGAAACAGGGCCTTTTAGTGGTCTGGAACTTTCTAAGTAGGCTGGGTTAGCTGTCCAGCAAACTTCAGGAAACCTCCTATCTCTGTCTCCCCAGTGCTAGGATTATAAGTGCATGCCACCACGCCTGACTTATCTTACATGGGTTATGGGGATTGAACCCAGGTCTTTGTGCCTAGTGTGGTCAAGACTTGATGGCTGAGCCATCTGCCCAGCCCACTGGTATTTCTCAAGACCCTTAAGATCCAGGGTGTTATAGCTATCTCCTAAGGGTGCTACTACCCTCAATGGGGGGGTATTGTGTAGTGATGTATTAATTATGATTTATTAAAGCTTGACTGAGGATTCAGAAAAGCAAAGTCAGCCTCAAGCTATAGAGATCAGGCAGTGGTGATATACATCTTTAACTCCAGCAGCCAGAAGCTAGGAGGTGGTGGCACAACCTTTAATCCTAGGATTCAGGAATAAGAGATAGACAGATCTCTGTGAGTCCAAGGCCATTCAGATCTACACAAGAGTGAATCAGTCTAAAAAAAGATCTATAGCTCACACCTTTAACCCTAAGATTAGAGAAGTATATAAGACAGAAGCAAGGTCTCAGAGGATTCATTCTCCAGCCACGCTGAGGAGAGGCAGCAGTCCGAGGCTTGGTGAGAGCTTGTGAAGACAGGATCAGCCCATTTAGCCTGAGGTAGTGTTAAGAGCTCATGGCCAGCTGCTTTGCTTTTCTGAACTTCAGCTTGAAGTTTGAACCCCAGTATCCGTCTCTGGGCCTTTTATTATTCGTGTTACAGTACTGTGTAGAGACTCACTCCTCACATCATGCTAGAGAGAGGTGCCATGCACACTGGAGGCCAGTGTGGCCCTGGAGGTGCCCTGGCTACCACAGGACATGGCTCCACCTCTCTGGCCTTTATTTCCTTCATTCATCAGACAGCGTGGATGAGTTGGAATTCCATCTGCATCTGACTTTTATTGCTCTGCTTCCTAATCCATGTGTACCTGTCCACATGTTCACGGGAGCTTTGGGAAGTTCACCGGGGGTCTTCTCAGTTATGCTTCCAGAGCACGTCTCTGGAGCTGCACACGATGCTTAGCCTCATCCATTCCTAAACCTTGGTGTATCTTCCATGAGACCAAAGGAACAGATGAGCAGCTCTCCCCCATATCAACTTAGGACTGCGAGACTTGGTTAAACCCTGTAGTTCCCTGCTCAGTTTATTCTGCCCAGGAAATGGAGTTGAAAGCTGCTAAGAGAATCAGGCACTGTCTCATGTTTATGACACATTGTGTTCTTCACAAAGAACCTGAGGTGTCACACTATGTTGTGTCCTCTGTTACGATCAGTTGCAAATGCCTGTATAGCACACACACAACAAGGCAGTCCAATCATACTCGCCACAGACAGCCCTGCTGACGTTCATGTTGTTGTTCTTTCCCCCATGTGTTTTCCCTGCACTCCCCTATTCCACCCAGCCTCCTTTCCTGTTCCTGTCACATGTCCAAACGACAGCCCCATCCATCCTCATCTCTTTTTCCTCTCTTATATTCTTTCCAGGTTCATAGCTTGTACTCACACCCTCTTAAAACATATGAAAATATCAGCTAGAACACACAGCTGACAATTGTTTCTTTACCTGCGGCTTTCAGGGAGTTTCGAAGCTCATAGGAAGACATGGTACCAGACTTGTCCACATCAAACTGGAGAAACAGGCTCTGGGGCCAGAGAGTAGAGCATTGAGAGATCAGAGTCCAGGGGTCAGTGACAGCTGGTAGCTCCCGGGGATGACAGCCGCCTTCTAGACAGGCAAGGTTGGACCAGGACCTTTCCTTCCTTCCTCCCTCCCTCCCTCCCTCCCTTCCTTCTTTTTCTTTGACAGTCTCATCTATCCCAGGCTAGACTCCAAATCTCTATGTAACAGAAAATGACCTTAAACTTCTGATCCTTGTGGCTCCACTGCCTAAGTGTTGGGATTATAGATGTGCACCAACATTCCCAGATTCATGCTGGGGGTCAAACCTAGGGTTTCATGCATGCTAAGCAAACACACTATCAGCTTAGCTAGACCCCCAAGTTCCTAGGTCCTCTTTTCGTTTCTTTCTCCCCCCACCCTTTTTTTGTGACAGGGTTTCTCTGAGTAGCTCTGGCTGTCCTGGAACTCATTTTGTACACTAGGCTGGCCTCAAACCTTGGAGATTTGCCTGCTTCTGTCTCCAGAGAACTGGGATTAAAGGTATGCACCACCCCCACCCTACCCCCGCTGGGCTAGGCCCGCTTTTTTCAGTGCAGTGCTGAGGAGTTAGGGTCTCACATGGCAGGCTCTACTTCCACCCATGGTCCTCTTTTTCCTCCTTTCCTTTGAGTAGAAACATTGTGGTGCCTCTGTCAGCATCAGATGCACTGTGGTTCCCTGACTCCCCTCCCAACATTACTCAGCCTATAGCCTAGGTCTTTGCCCCACTCTGCTGGGGGTCTGGACTAGATCACATACCATCCAGTGCTTCAGCTTGTTCCAGAATACCCGGAACTCCTCAAACTCCAGCTTCCCATTGCCGCTTGTCTGGCCACATGGGCTAAGGGTCTTTTAACTTAGGACCCTGGTGGGAACCCAGCTCTGAGATAACAGGAGCAGACCAGGGTTGTGTGGCATGAGCAACAGAGTTGGGGCGCTGGGGGAGTAACCTTAGTGATGGGAACAGGACCCTCTGAAGAGGGGAAATGGCAGGTGAGATGGGGTGGGCACCTGATTATTTACAATACAGGAAAGCAGACCCATTATACCCTAGGGGAGACCCCCAGATCCCTTCAGAAAGCCTCTCCCCACTGCATTGTCCTGGCCCTCTTGATTCTGACCCAACCCTAGTTAGGTTGGCCAGGCCTCCGATTTTTAGAGCTGTGGTGCCTATCCCAGGAGAGTGAGCACCACAAGACACCACTGCTCAGAGGAACCAGTCTATGAAAAGGATACGTCCATTAGAGAGATGATGTTTTTGCAGGAGAGCAGGCTCAGCTTCTTGAACTTGAGGGCTGTTTCTGCAATCATATGGGAAGCTGTGTGATCAATGACCCTGACAAGACAAACTTATTCTCCTTTCTTCTGAGAGCCCGTCAGTGTAGGCAGATCAGGCTCTCTGGGACCATGATGTGGACATTGTCTTAGGATGTTGAGAGTAGGGGCTGTGTGGTGATATTTTATTTATGACCTAACAAATAAAGTTTGTCTGAAGATCAGAGTGCAAAGCCAGCCACACTAGAGGCCATAGAGGCCAGGCAGTGGTATCACACACCTTCAGTCCCAGCAGCCACACTAGCAAACCATAGAAGTTGGGCGGTGGTGGTGCAACCCTTTAATCCCAGCACTAGAGAGGAATATAAGGTGGGTGGAGGCATGAGTACAGTGTTGTATTCAGTCTGCAGTCCAGGCAGTCTGAGGAGCGTGCAGTTTGGAGATGCAATCAGAGGACAGCAACTTCAATCTGAACATTGGTAGAGGTGAGAACTCTCTAGTGGCTGTCTCTTTTGCTTCTCTGGTCTTCAGCTATAACCCAATATCTGTTTCTGGGTTTTTATTATTTGTGCTACAGGGATGGACTTCTGGAAAAAAGGTTTGCAATCTGTGCAGAAAGCCTTAGGGGTTGGTCTGTTCTCACACATTTACTTTAGCACTAGGGAATCCTAATTTTTTTAACCATCTGCCTGTTTATTAAAGATTTGTTTTCTTTTAATTTGTGCATATGTGGGTTTGTCTGCTATTTGTATGCACAGGTGCCTATGGAGGCAAGAAGAGGGCATGAGATCCCCCAGAGCTCAAGTTACAGGAGACTATGAGCAGCCTAACTCTAGTGCTGGAAACAGAACTCTGGTCATCTACAAGAGCAACTCTTAACCACTGAACCATCTCTCCAGCCCAATCATCATCCTGTTTATAATTGTAAATATTATTTAGAAATTATATGAATGGCCAGAGAGGAATGTTAACATGAATTAACTGCAGCCACTCAATATTCCACTGTTTCCCAAGTGCACTTTAGTGACTAGCTCATAGAAGTTCAATGGGCAGGATTTCAAATTGCTAAAGAGCTAAATGATGTGGTTCATGCTTGTAATCTCCACACTAAGGAGGCAGAGGCAGGAGAATCACAGCAAGTCCAGGTTAGTCACAGCCCAAGTGAGACCTGGTTTAAAACAAAACAAACAAACAATAAACCACCAAAACTGTTGAAGAAATTTGATATCCACACACAGTTGGGAGAACCTCAAAAACACTGTGGTAGCTGGGTGGATGATGTGCCTGTAATCCTAGCATTCAAGATTCTGGGACTGGAGGAATTAAATTTGAGGCCAGTCTAGGCATTTATCTTGACCCTGTCTCAAAAAAATGCAGACAAGGGCTAAGGAGACGGTTTGTGCAGTGAAATGCTTGTCTTATAAGCATGAAGATCTAAGTTCACGTCTCCAGAACCCACACAAAAAGAATCCAGAAGTACTGGCATGAACTTGTAACCCCAGCACTGGGGAGTGGGGTCCTGGAGGCTCCCTGGCAGGCCAGACTAGTTTACTTGCTGAGTCCCAGGTCAATGAGAGACTCTATCCAAACAAACAAAAACAGGAGGAGCCATGTCTGAGGTTGTCCTCTGGCTCCACATGCAGGTACACACCTGTACATGTGAGCAACACACACACACACACACACACACACACACACACACACACACACCAGTATTCTAAGTGTAAGAATCCAGTAACTACCACATATTGTATGATTCTTTTATATAAAATGTCCAAAATAGCAACTCTGAGATAGAAAGTAGATGAGAGGTTATCAGGAACTGGGGGATGATGGAATAGGGAGCCACCGCTGTGGCAAAAATGTAATGTAATGGACTTTGTACACACACATGAGCAAACATATATATATATATATATACATATATATATGTATATATATATATGAAAATACATACATGTACACACAAAAGCACACACAGCACAGATAACACACATGCATGCATATATATATATACACATGTAACATGCATAGCACAGACAACAGAGACATATACACACACACACAGCATATATGTATGCATATGTACACACACTCAAGCTTCCAGAGCACAGACCACACATGGTGACAGTGGTTACGTGTAGTCATGAAGTGTGCTGGTTTTTATCTTTGCCACTCACTTTTCTGTAGAAAAGTCTACAGAACACTCTACCAGAAGCCTGCATCATGTGTGCAGTTAGGAATTAAGCAATGAGAACAGTTTTTGCAGTCTGCTTACAGGTCAACTGCAGTGAGCAGGTCCAAGGCTCTAAGGAGCAGAGACTAGGAGAGCTCTGACAATGTGGCCACTCTTCCTTCCTCTCCAGGGAGCCCATCTCCTGTGGGAATGACACTTACTCTTTTGCAGAACGGCATTTAAAACATACTCAAGCTCCTCGGCTGTTACCTCCATGTCCTGTGGAGTAGAGACAACTGTTCTTTATGGTCCTTAGCAATTGTAAGCTTGACTTGGCTCTTTGGAGAGATTGGCCCTGAGGACACTGTGCTGGGAGCTGAGTTCACCTCCATGGTAGCTGCAACCCACTGGTTTCTCAGGGAAGGAGAGACAGCAGCCTGGAAAAACTCTAGAAGGGTGAGGCATGCTGCCCAGTCCCCTGAGGATGCAAGATTCTCTGAGAAGGCTTCAAAAGGCTGCCAGAAACTTTAAAGGGTCAGAAGACGTTTGAAGATCTAGCAGGTCCTTGTTCCTTCTCACAGGAGTACCCAGAGAACCAGAAACACTCCATGTATTGGGGTCTCACCTGCTATTCAAGACAGAAGACCTAGGACTCAGTTCACTGGTTAATATAAAACTTCTAGGGATGAATCCTGGAATCCTCAGTGTAAGAAACTCACTAGCCCTAGTGTCCACAAAGCAAAAGCTGTGAGAGAGACACTGAGGTATTGCCAGAGCCATGGAAGGGAGTCTGCAGTTCTAGGATGCCCAGGCACTTTAAAGAAAATTTTATTGTAGCTTTTGTGTTTGTGTATGTGTGTGTGCTATGGGTGAACATGTATGTGTGTTGAGGTCAGAGGACAACTTTGTGGGGCTGGTTTTCTCCTGCCACTTTTACCTCAGTTCTGGGGATCAAAATCAGGCCACCAGGCTTACATGGCAAGTGCTTATACTTGCTGAACCATCTTGTCAGATCTTGTTTAGTTTTTTTTGAGACAAGGTCTTACTCTGTAGCCCAGGCTAGCCTGAAAATCATTCTGCCTCAGCTTCCCAGGTGCTTGCATGACAGGCACCAGTCACCACATTTGGCTAACTATGTGGTTTTTATGCACATGGAGATCTGGCTAGCTCCTCAATATGCTTGAGTGTTGAACATAGTCACTGTTGACATTATTTTAATATATGCCAGTTGGCTCTTCGACTGAAGCTCCCTGGCCTTTGGGATGCTCAGCTCTCATAAGAAAGTAAATTGCAGTACATGGCTACCCAAGCCAGGGGAGCCACCTAGTTGGATGGAGAGCAGGACAGGGCCTGAGCAGGTAGAATTTCACTCTCAAGGGGGTTGTTATTTGATGCTGCTAATGAAGGTTGAGTGAATGTTCCTGCATTGGTTCCCCACTTCCTTCCAAATGCTGTTCTTCTCCCTCAGTGACTTCTGTCCCTGCCTCATGCATCTGCTCAAGGGCTTGCAGCTCTCATGATGTGGACCAGCCTATCACCTCTGGGATCCTTGGGACATCATTTGACTCTGGAGCTTTACCCCCCTCACCCTCTATCATTCTTTTCCCGGATCTGGACATATGGCTTCATTTCTCTACCAGAGACCACTGCTGCACTTGTTTAAGTATCTGCAAAACAACCAGCCAATAGTGTTCTCCAACTGTGAGAGCACTCCTCCAGACTGCCCCTTTCGATCCAGGAGCCCCAGGCAGGAGAAGGGAGCAAGGTAATACAGTCAGTAGTGTCTGACATGAGCTAATTCACCAGGCTCCTTCCATTATAATCTCCAACGAGGCAGGAACCAGCAGTGGTGTGGGGCCCAGAGCTACATGAGGTTTCATCTCGTCCCCCATAATTGCCAGGGCTCCCCAGAAGGAAACTGAGCAGAGATGGGAATGAGGTGGAAGACCAAGGATCCTAGCCCTAACCCTGTCCCTAACCTATCACTGGTCAACAGAGGTGCATTGAGTTGACACTGTCAACAAGGTGGGACTCAGGCCCCCAGGAACCAGAGCTGGCTTTAATTTGCAACAAGCCCAGAAGGGCTTGGGGAAGTGCTGTTGACAAGTCCATGGTCACAGTCCTCTGCTGGGAACCCAGAGCAGGCCCTTAGCCAAGGTCAGGGTGGAGATAAGGGGGGTAGCTGTATCCTACCTCACCAGCGATTCTCTGGAACAGGGCCCGGAACTGTCTCTCCTCCTCAGTTTCCTCCTCCTGTGGAGTTGGCTTTGGGGGCTGAAAGAACCAAACGAGGTTGTGTAAAGGGCAGAGCAGGGCTCACAGAAGAGAAACCTGACGTGCTTTCTCATACAAATAGCAGAAAAGAAGAGCCCCACACTGGACAGACACTACACTGTTCCTGAAGGAAAAGCCAGTAGAGCTCTTCCCTAGCAGGTGGGAGGCCTTGGGTTCAATCCCCACCCAACAAAAGAAAAGAATGGGAAGCACACAGCACAGAACACAGCTGTCAGCATCAAGCCACTCCACAGAGTTTCATGTGGGAGTTAGAGCAGGGTGCCTTCCCAGCCACAAGGCCAGAGCCGTCATGTCGGGTTCATCCTACATGGCCTGATTTCTCAAAGCTAGATGAACAACTTGGTTTCATCTCAGGAACATGAAGTTCAGCTTGAGTGACCCCGTTTCAGTTGGCCAGAGTAAGAGCTCTGTCTGTACTCACAGAGAGATCCCTACGTTTCACTTAACAGGAACGAGAAGGCTAAGGGTGTCTGGGCCTGACTGGCAGCTTGGCACAGGGCTGCCATGCTCCAGCCTTATCTCCTGATCCATTATCTCTCTTGATAGTCACCTTCCAAGAGTGTCACCAGCACCCAGAGCAGGCGGGCAGATGGCTCAGTACAATTTAAGCGTTTTGCTTTTCTGCAGATTTTGGTCGATTTATAAACTGCAGGCCTAGGGAGGCGGCACGGAGCATCAGGCGTTCCCCCAAAGCAGGTTTTGGTTGCCGGAGGACATTCCCGACTATTTCAGAAGAACTTGGTGAGTCTTCCCCCACCAATCATATAGCCAATATTTATTATACAGCTTTGGATTTCACAATGACATTTTGATTCAAGCATATTATGTAGTTTGACCTTTCTAATTCCTTCATTAGTCTTCCCTGCCCTCCCTGCTAGAGCCCTTCCTCTTTCTGGTTAGATCCTTCTACCTTTATGACACATAGATATATGCACATGTATAGATACATCTTAAGCAATCTTAATGATCTCGAAGCCCCCCACAGCGAGTCCTGTGTTCTTCAAATCAACCAGCCTCATTTTTTCTTTTCTTCTCTCCCTTTTCTCTCCCTCCCTTCTTCTCCTTCTCTTCCTTCCCTCTCTCCTTCTTTCTTTCTTTCCTCTACTTCTCTTCCTTCCTTCCCTCCCTCCTTCCATCTTTTCTCCCCTCTCCTCCTCTCTCCTTCCCTCATCTCCTTCCTTTAGTTTTCTTTTTTATGTGTTTATTTTAAGATGGGGCCTTATATATCCCAGGAAGGTCTTAGGTTTACCCGGTAGGCAAGACTGGCCTTGAATTCCTGACCCTCCTGCCCCCAACCCCCAAAGTGCAGGAATCATAAGTGTGTTCCACCTCAGATATCTTCTTAAATAAATTGGAAATCATTTCACTTCCTTCACAATTAGTAGAGGCCTCTCGGGAGAAGAGGAAGCCCAAAGAAAGACAGCACCTGAGAGAACTTTATCTCAAGTACCCCAAGGCTCCGCCTAGTCCCCTGGGTGATGAGGGATGGGAAACAAAAGCCCTGGCCTCTGGGTTAGAAACAGCTAGGTTGCTTACCTCACCACAAGCAACCAGCTCCCGAATTTGATTTTTGAGAGGAACTGTGGTTTGAAAGAAGAGTTCTAGCTTTTTTTTTTTTCTTTTTTTTTTTTCTTAGCTCCCCTGAGCCGTGCTGTGCTCCTCTAACTGTGCTCCCCGACTCCGGAGTCGGGGCTATTTCTGGTGTTGGCGCTGCTCCAAGAAGGCCATCACAGCCAGTGCCCCCTACTGTCCCGTAGAGAAGGAAGATGAGCGAGTCCAGTTCAAAGTCCAGCCAGCCTCTGGCCTCCAAGCAGGAGAAGGACGGGACTGAGAAGCGAGGCCGGGGTAGGCCGCGCAAGCAGCCTCCGAAGGAGCCCAGTGAAGTACCAACACCAAAGAGACCTCGGGGCCGACCAAAGGGAAGCAAAAATAAAGGTGCTGCCAAGACACAGAAAGCTACCAGAGCTCCAGGGAGGAAACCAAGGGGCAGACCCAAGAAACTGGAGAAGGAGGAAGAGAAGGGTATCTCCCAGGAGTCCTCGGAGGAGAAGCAGTGACCATGCACAGTGCCGCCTGCTCTTTGGCCATCGAAGGAGCAGCTTTCCCTTGGGACTGGAAGCCCTGCTTCCAGGCCCCTCCCCACCCCCACTGCACACTACCGCACCAGCTGCAGGCTCTGGGGGCACCGACCTGAGCAGGATTTGGCTCAGCCCATGTGCTCTCCCAAACACACCTGCCCCCTCCCGACAAGGCTAACTTCCCATTTAGCCGCAGCCTGTGGTGCTGCGCACCTCTCTTAGAGAGAGTGGTCTCTGGGCTCTTTGTTTTGCAGGCCCTTTCTGCTCTGCTCTTCCCGGCTTCCTTGTAGAGGGAGGGTCCTGAGAGCATTCCCTGGCTTTAAAGGGCCGCAGCCCCATCTGACAAGTCCCATTGACTGGCCTAGCATCAGGTGTGGTCAGTACTGGGATGCTTAGATCCCAACATGCCCTCCCCTACCAAACTGTCACCAGGTGGGTTTCTCAGCCACTTCTGCCCCACCTTACCTAGGCCCTGACTAGGTTGGCTAGAGCCCCTTGGGCTACAGGAAGTAGGACATGATGACCCCGCCCACCATGTTCTCACCTGGGACCCAATGCAGCGACAGATGGGAGTCACCGCCCATCTCCAGGGTGATGTCCCCCTGAGGCAGTTGGGGCGCTAACTCACCCTCTCCGACTCTAGGCTGTTTCCCTTCCTCCAGAGCGGCACTAAGGAGCTAACCTTGCCCACCTCCTTTTGCTCCTCCCTGCCCCCCTGCCCCTCCCCGCCCAGGTTCTGATTCATCTTTTCCTCTGTTCACAAATTACCTCTGGACAGTTGTGTTGGTTTTTTTGTTCAGTGTTCATTCTTAGACACCCACCATTGCTGCTGCTACCAGCGCCAAAAGTTCATCCCCCCTTTCTGCTTTCATTCTCCCCAAGACACTCTAGGGGCAAAGGGGGCTGGGCACAGCAGGCTGGTTACCAACCACCCCAGGGAAGATGGGGCCTTGTCCCTTGGATGGTGCAGCAGAGTGAGGAGGCCGGCCCAATTTGATGGGAAAAGGGTGTAAGACCATCTCCTCCTCTTGTTCTGTGGGGGAGGGGTGGCCAGTATTTGTCCCAGCCTGGGGCTCCCCCTCTGGTTTCCTATTTGCAGTTACTTGAATAAAAAAAAAAAAAAAAAAAAAAAAAAAAACCTTTTCTGGAAAAAAAAAAAAAGAAAGAAAGAAAGAAGAGTTCTAGAACCTTCAGCTGAACCGCATTCCCCCGCAGCCACACCAGAGGACTCACCTCAGGGAGATCAATGTCTGTGTTCTCATCCAGGTCCCTGCAGTGGCAGAAAGCACACCGTCTCAGTTGTGGACATGCATCCCATGGGACTAGAGCTATGGAGAGGTCCTGGCCTGTCAGAGCCCTCTTATTCAGTACTTTGTTTCTCATGGGGTTGGCAATGCCTCCCTGCACCAACACCCCATCCCCAGTCTTTCAACCCTGCCCAGTGTGCCAGAGAGAAGGAGACTGGCATGATCCTAACTCAAAGACAACTTGCAATCCTGAGCACATGACAACAGGAGAAGCACTTCCTGCCTTCCTGATGCACTCTAAAGAGGGCTCTTGGGGTGATCTTGGCTCCTCGAAATATCCATAAGCTCTGCCTCCATAGGGGACGTACATTATCAGAGACCAGCCACTTGGCCTGCTCAGCATTGTTCCTTCTTGGGTGGGTTCTGAATTGCACAGAAAGGAGAAAGCCCACTGAGCAGCGGCATCCATCTCTCTCTGCTTCTTGATTGCACATGCAATGTGAGCAGCTGCTTTGAGCTCCTGCTCCTGCCCTCCTCCACTAACATGGAAATAATGCACCTAGAATTGTGAGCTTAAAAATTAAACCTTAAATTGCTCTTGCCAGGGCATTTTATCACAGCAATAGGAAACATAATCAAGACACTGTTCCCTCCCTCATCATTCCCTGAACACTCATGGGATTATCCCCCCAGAAAGGCTGAAGGTTAGGGCCCTCCCTGAGATCCACACCAACAGACAGAGCTTGCTATATCCCCTCTGATGAACACACAGTGCTGGCTTGGGCCCTGCATCATAGTGGGAACTTAGGGCTCAACTTTCAGTCTTCTAACAGGATAGTAAGCAAAGGCTTAGGACTGGTGTCACCTGGCTCTGTCCTGTACTGGCCACTCACAGGATATGGTCATCTTGGGCTTATATAGGCATTATGTGGGAATGGATGCTGAGAAACCCATCCTTGACTTGTATCAGCATCCAGAAGAATACTGGAGAAATGTGACGACTTCATTGCTTCTATTTGGCCAAGGAAAAGGACTGTGCTTTGGTCCTCCACTGAGAATCCTAGCCACACTTTGGAACCAGGGGCCCGCCCTCTCATTACACACTGCCAGTCTTGTTCTGCCTTACTATACAGAAGGTAGACAAGAGTGGTGAGCCCACAGCCATCTCTCTTCACATATCTGAGGATGTTGGTTTCTTTTGGAGCTTTATCTGGAATTCTCTAGATCAGTGGTTCTCAACCTTCCTGATGCTGTGACCCTTTAATACAGTTCCTCATATTGTGGTGACCCTCAACCATAAAATTACTTTCCTTGCCACTTTATAACCATAATTTTGCTACTGTTGTGAACTGTAATGTAAATATTGGATATGCAGGATATCTAATATGTGACCACAGTGAAATGGTCATTCAGCCCCTAGGGGTTGTGCCCCATGGGTTGAGAATCATTGTGATGGTATTCCCTAGTTTAGGAAGTGAGTTCTTATATTTCCCCCTATGCCACAAACACAGTCACTAATGGTGAATGACCGCAATGAAAAATGTTAGCAACAGGAGGAACTAATTTGAAAGACTACTTTTAAGACTCCTGAGCACAGCCAGGGCACGAGGTGGCAGTGTGAAATGGTTCACACTCACTGGTGGGTGTTTAGACTGGAGCTGAAAAACTGTGTGATTCTGGAAACTTCCAGTAGTCACTTTCACCATCATGTGCATAAACATACTTAGTATCCTTAAATGAGACCCTTCCCCCATTCTAGAAGTTTCTTGGAAATTGGGGCTGAGAAACAAATGACTATACCCCAAAGGCCTGGTAAGCATGACTCCAGGAGCAAGTGAGTTGTCACTGGTGTCAGGAGAAGGGACCTGTAGCTAGGGGAGTTCTTTGTACCCATCACTTCCTGAGCAGGTGACAGGAGAGGAGGATGCAGATCTAGCTCTGCTAGACAGACGTCTCCCTGGTGGTCCAGAAGTACAGCGCACACTGAGGGAGGGCTCTCCAACCCCCTGCTCCTCACCGAGTAACTGCTCTCTTCTCAGAGAAGATTCTCAGGCAGAAGTCAGCTTCCTGGTGTGGCTCAAAGGTGCTAGGGATGAGGACATAGTCTCCCGGGGGCAGCTGGAAGCGGCCTGAGACTTCTCTCAAGTTGATGAATGTCTTGCTTCGTGCCAGGGAGGCATTGTACCTGAAAAAGTCCCTGCTCAGGTGTCCATCCTTGTCCTGGTCTTTGTCCGGGCACTGCAAGGGGAGGAGAGGTGATCAGGGAGACATGGCTCTGATCTTCATCCTGAGTTGGAGAATTGGCTATCTATCCATCATGGCACAGAGTCCAGAAGCACAGGGGACTCAAAGCCCTTGCAGGGACACTGAGAGCAGCTGGCCCCTACCTGGTAAATGGCATAGCCAATGGTCAGCATGTTGGCACCAAACCTCTTGAGCTTCCTGCGGTCTTTCTGCATCAAGGCTGCTAGAAATGTGCAGCCATCCTGGCCCTCGTCCTTCTCAGTTAAGGACAGCTTTATCTGTGGGTTGGTCCAGAAGGTGTCTGCATTTGAAAGGGGGTAGATTACTATCCCTTCCTTAAAAATACAAAATCATAGCTCAGATAACAAGGTGCTTGCTGGGCAGGCACCTGAATTCAATTCCCCAGAACCTATCCTCCCACACACCAAAAACAAAATAAACAACAAACAAAATCTCAGTAGGATGGCTCAGCTGATAAAGGCATCTTCTGTCAAAGCTGATGACCTGAGACCCACAAGATAAAGGGAGAAAGCCAACTCCCAGAAGCTGTCCTCTAACCTCCATGGGTGTACCATGGAATGCACACACACACACACACACACACACACACACACACACACACACACACACACACACACACACCCCAAATGTGATAAATGAAAACACCAGACAGGTATAGTGCATGCATTTAGTGCTGGGGATGTGGAATCAGGCAGATTCCTGGTGCTCACTGGCCAGCCAGCCTAGCCTACTTAATGAGCTGGCCAGTAAGAGACCCTGTATCAAAAACAAGGTGGTGACTTTGAGGAGTGACAGCCAAGGTTGTCTCTTGTTTTTAAACTCACAGGAACACCCAGAAAAAATTACAAAATAAAAATAAAAACCTGACACATGGGCTTACACATGTGAGCACACATAATATTAACACAAAGAAAAAAAATTACGAGACCCGCATTAAAAGAACACATACACTCTCTACTGTACCCTCGCTGCTTGTTTCTAATCCTGAATAAGTGGTCTCTTCTCTCTCTGTTCCCATTAGCCCTCTCGCCCTACTTTCTTTATACTTAGAAATACTCCAAACTCCTGGCTTCCACTTCCTCCACCTTTTCATCCATTACCCTCACAGCCCTTAAAGGCTCTGATGCCTGCCCCATATCCACGTTAGGCAGTAGATCCTTTCCCCTCACTAACCTGGTGTGACTTGTAGTTTCGTCACCTGAACCTTACAACAGTGCATTTCCCTGAGTGTCTCTTGCCAGCTTCCTGCCTAAGGTTCAGCTGTCATCCCCTGAGCTTGCTGTCCAGCTCCACACAGACTGTCCCTTCCATGTCCCCAGATAGATTGGATATGGGAATAGGAGACAGAAGGACAGAGAGGCCACCTACTCAGGAAGTTGCGGCAGCCGCCAGCTGTGGAGCCACGGACCCAGCTTCCTTGGTGGACGGTCACCTCCCACCTGTGGAGGGCATTGTCCTCCAGGGCATCTGGTGTGAGGTTACAGATCTCTACTTTGTCAAAATGGGTCTTGAAGTCCTCGAATGCCATCCTGAGATGGGGGGCGGGTATCATCAGAACATCATTGCGATGGCACCAGCTGTCTGTACAGTTAACCCTCTTCCTGGGGAGGGGAGACACCGGGGTCTCTCCCCGAAGGAGGGAGACAGGGAGAAAGAGAGAGGGAAGAGAGAAGGGGATGAGGAAGCAAAGGGATAAAGGAGAGTGGTTGTTGGATACCAGAGCCCTGACTGCAAGCAAAAATGCAAAGGATGACATTACCAAAACTCCCCATCGTCGAGAGCAGAGTGACCCAGGCGCTTCTGCTCTTCCAGGTTCACAGAGCGCCACTCGAGAGAGCTGGAAGATCAGAGTCACAATTCAGCCTGGGAGCAGGGCCACCTCCCTGGAGCCACACCAAACCAGATATGCATAATGTAGGGATCATATCCTGGTTAGTGAGTCTCACTGGACCCAGGGACATGAGGCTAGCTCACAGATGACTCCAGCATGATGGTGTCTAGAAAGTGAACTTCCAAGTGTTGTTGGTAGACAGTCCCTTCATAGGTCATCATGGAACGATCACAAGGAACTGAACACAGCAGCCCAGGTTGAGGTCACAGGTTGTGCATGTCCCTAACTTACAGCCTGCCTGTGGCCTGCAGCAGACCAAAGCCCTTCAGGTTTATAAATTGATACTTGGATAGTGCTTCTAACCCTTGAGGTTGCCATTTGAAATACTAAGTGCCTCATTTATGTTACCAGGAGCTCAGGAAGGGTCTGCTGTGGGTGAGTTCAACCTCAGGCCCCAACCTGAAGGTTCAAGTAGACCTAGAACTCACTCTCAGGAAGAACTATGGAGGAGAAATGCTGACACCCTTGCAGGCTCAAGCTTGACACGCTAGTCTTGGTGCTGTGTGTGTTGTGATTTCCTTATTGCCTTCTAACCCAGCAGTCTCCCTAGCCCTGGGTAGGTTCCAGGATCCACAGGGGATACTAAATCCATGAGAACAGAGTCCTATACATGTTTTCTTATATATACACAGATGGTGAAATTTGGTTTATAAATAGACACAGGAAGAGTTTAGCAGCAACGTCTAATACTAAGCAGGACAATCAGAACAATACAGTGTGTTAAAAGTTGTGTGAATGTGTAATCTAGTATCTATCTACTTTCCAATCTATTATCTATCATCTGTCTCATCCATCTATATCATTTATTTATCATGTCCATCCATACATTTGCACATCACCCACCAATCCATCAGGTACCCATCCATTAATCCATCATCTATCTAATCATCTACCTATTTTCTATTCTTCCATCATCTATACACTCATTCTTCAACCATCATCTATCTATTCATCCATTAATTTGTCTACCTATCCACCTATTCCCATTTACACCTGTCAGCCCATCATCTCTCATCTACCAATCCATCATCTAACTATTCATCCATCCACCCACACATCCATCTGTCAGCAATACAAACATTTAACCCATCATCTATCAGTCTGCTCATGATCTATACATCCATCTACCATCTATGCATCCATACATTAATATATCCATCCATCCATCATCCATCCATTATCTACGCATACGTTTATCCATCATCCATTCATCCAGCACCTATCCATCAATCCATTCATCTATCCATCAATCCATTCACCATCTATGCAGCTGACATCTACCTACCCATCCATCCACCCATCCATCATCTATTACTCTAATTATCTTGTAGATCTTAGAGACCCCAACATACAATGTTTTTCTTTCCTAAATTAAGCTGAGCACTTTTACATTTTCATGTGAAGGGTGCGTTTTCTGATTTCTTTGACCTGTCTAGGTGGCCAGTGTTATTACTCTTACACTTGGGGTTATCATTAAGTAGAATAAGGTTACTTGAACACACACTGCAATCGACCACAACACTGTGGCATATATGGTGAGGAATTCGTCACACCACTAGGAATTACATGACAGTTAATATCATTCTAGACAGCTAATGCTTACCTCTAGGATTTTCCATATGATAAAATTTTCCATATTTTCAGATCTCAGTTGGCCATATTTAATTGAAACTGTGGATGGTGAAACCTCTGGTAAAGAGGGTTAATTGTCATTTAAATCTCATCACTTCTGCTGTGGTGCTGTGACTGTGTGCAGGTCTATTTTGTGTTCAGCTAGGCAGGGCTCATGGCATCCAGGGAGGGCCCCAGCAGTAGAGAAGAGAGAACTAAGGGTCTTTGATGACTCACTGAGTCATTTTCTTCCAAATGGATCACATCCAATGATGGGCAGCTAAGCAATGCCTTTGATGGGTAGTGATGGATGTCAAGGGTCTAGAATGACTACAGCCCCTGGAAGCTTTGTAGGTAGACAGCCTCTGTCCATCTCAACCTGCACTCACTATATTTGTTTCTCCTTCAGCCCAAGTTTCAGAAGGGGAAAACGGCAGCTTCCTTTTATAGTCTGCTTCTGTAGACGTAAGGTATAAAGGGCTACAACATGGTAGCTCTCATATTAATTCTAGTTTTGTTTTGGTTTGGCTTTGTTTTTTTCAAGACAGGATTTCTCTGTATTGCTTTGGAGGTTGGCCTTGAACTCACGGAGATGCGCCTGCCTCTGCCTCCCGAATGCTGGGATTAAAGGCATGTGTCACCAATGCCTGGCTAATTCTAGTTTTAATGTCAGTCTTATTGATTTAGGGTTCACTCAGTTCTTCCCATTTTCACCAGCAGAGGGAGGCAAATCTTGCTCTTCCATTGCTGTCCTTGTCTTAATCCTTCCTAGACAGGCTCCTTCTCCTTGAGATCTGAGAAGGGCAAATGTGAACCAGCAGGACAAGAGCCTTGCAGGGGTGTGGAGAGGCTGCAGCTTCCCACTTCCCAGTCACCTGTATCACTGTCCAAGGGACAGGTGGGGACAGCCTGGAAAGCTGGCCTTTCCAAATTATTACAGTCTAGTAATGGGCCAATTTCCTGTTCTACTTCCGTTGCTCTGTTGGACCATGGGCTTTAGCCAGTGATCAATGACCACCAGAAACAGCCTTAGAGTGACCTGACCTGTTTGGCAGTGTTTAAGGGATTCCCAGACTCAAAATACTCATACTCACCCACCCACCCACACATGCACGCACACACAGTTGCTCGTAACTGGAGTCAAAGTCCATCCTGACACCTCAATGGCAGTAACTATCTGCAAATATGATTACGTGGCATTGAAAGAGCTATCCTGAGAGTTGTTTACCCAGGCTCAAGTTTAACATAGGTATTCTAAGTAAGGCTTGAAGGGAAGAAACAGGGAGTTCCAGGACAAGCCAGTCTCTCACAGGTCTGCATAGGCCAGCCTGGCTACAGAGAAGGGACTCACCTGTCGCTCCACCGTCCGTTCCACTCCACCTGGCCCCATGGATTTCGGACTCTGATGAGCTTGATTTTCCGGCCTTGGAAGTTAACCTCAAAGGAAAAATGTCAAGGAAACATGGTGCACTGAGCCTGAAGTTGGCTTTAGCCATCCATGAGACCTGGGTCCTTCTTTATGTATGACTGCATTATTCAAGCTCCTGAGGGAAAAACACTGAAGATGTGCTGCACAAACTTGTGTTTGTGCCCACTCTTTGCTTTTTCTGGGGTGGCTTTCACTACATACTGACCTCAGATTTTCCATACCCCTCTCTCAGCTCCTAAGTACTAGGATTATAAGCCTACTCCACCAGCCCTGGTGAGAAATTAATTTTGTTTTGAGACAGTCTCGCTATGTACCCAGTCTTGCCGTGTACCCATCTCAGTCTTGCTGTGTAACTCAGGCTGGCATCATCCTCTCATTGCTGGAGTTACAGGGTGCTAGGGCTGCTGATATGCAATGCTACCCCCCAGAGGATGCATCCATTTGTTTTCCATTTTATTTTATTCTTGGTGTGTGTGTCAGCACAGGAATATCACAGTGCCTATGTGAAGCTCAGAGGAGAACACCTGAGAGTTGATTTTCTTCTTCCACCATGGAAGCTGGCAGTTGAACTCAACTTCTCAACTTGTTATGTTTGTATGGCACATACTTTTATACTTCCTAAGCCATTTCACTGGCCCTGACTCATCCATTCTTTTTGTTTGTTTGTTTTGAGTCAGGGTTTCTCTGTGTAGCCCTGGCTGTCCTAGAACTTACTCTGTAGATCGGGCTGGTCTTGAATGCTGATCTTAAACTCGGAGATCCACATGCCTTTGTCTCCTGAGTTCTGGGACTAAAGGTGTGTGCCACCACTGGGAAGGTGGATTTCACTTTTGTTTAAATATGTACTAGCATTTTTCTTTTTTTTTCTTTAAACTTTTTAAAATGATTTGTTTATTTTTATTTCATGTGCATTGGTATTTTGCCTGCATGTATGGCATGTATGTCTGTGTGTGGATGTTGGATCCTCTGGAACTGGAGTTACAGACAGTTGTGAGCTACCATGTGGGTGCAAGGAATTGAGCCTGGGTCCTCTGGAAGAGCAGCTAGTGCTCTTAACCACGGAGCCATCAATTCTTAATGAGCCCTTAAAACTTTCTTTCTGAAAAGAATACTGAACCATCCTTTGTACAATGGTCATGCCACATCTGGGAAGTAAATCTAGTTAATAGGAAAGTGGTCCATCTCCACATGAATGAGTTTTCCATTAGGTTATGGTCCCCAAAGTTTCCAGGACCCATACATATACCTCTTTAGCATCTGCCCAATGAATGATGCATAACAGTCCTCAGAAGTTCATGGAGTTACTACGTGCTCCCAGTGTTCAATTAGACTGTAATCCTATGTGCTTTGAGTTTAATTACACTATAACCTTACATGCTAGAAGTTTAAGCAGCAACAACAAATGAAGAATTCTGCACTTCACATTCAGCCTTCTCCAACTATGGTCAAGAGAAGAAGACTCTTGGTGTTGGTGTGGGCAAGCCTGAGCCAGTAGAAGGCAAGTAGGAAGGTCTTGGTAGGAAATGGAGACTCTGAGAAAGGATTTAGAGGTTAGGAGGTGTCAACCAACCAGAAATCTTAGCTATCAGTTTATTGTCACATGCTGAATGAGAGTTGTATTTTGAGATGTGACATCAATTCAAATAAGCTGGAGATGTGACTCAGGTAGTAAAGCTTGCCTAGCGTGCATGAAGCCCTGAGTTTGATCCCCAGCACCATATAAACCAGGTGTGGTGGCACACACCTGTAGTCTCATAGTTTCAGCACTTGAGTGGTAGAAACAGGGGATCAAAAGTTCAAGGCCAGCCTTGACTGTGTAACAAGTTCAAGGCCACCCTAGGGTACATGAATTTCTATCTCAGACAAGGCAAAACAAAACAATTCAAGCCTCAGAGTTTAGGAGCCCACAGCTCTGTAATCATACAAGCCAACTCTTATAAGAAATTTCAAATTCAGAATTGAGTAAGTACCTTGTCTATAGACAGAATGCAGCTCAGAGTAAAGAGAAGTCACTAGGTTGGGAATTTCTGGAAGATTTGACTTAAAATCCACCTGCCTACTCAAGTGAGCAGGTGTCTCAGCATGTGTGATGGGAACTGTGGTGGTTTGAAAGAAAATGACCCCCGTAGGGAGTGTCACTATTAGGATGTGAGGCTTTGCTGGAGTAGGTGTGGACTTGCTGGAGGAAGTGTGTCACTGTGAGGCTTTAAGGCCTCCTATGCTCAAGCTCTGTGCCCAGTCTCAGTTTGCTTCCTATCGCCTGCAGATCAAGATGTAGAACTCTCAGCTCTTCCTCCAGCACCATGTCTGCATGCATGATGCCATGATGATAAAGGGATAAACTTCTGAAACTGTAAGCAAGCCCCAACTAAATGTTTTCTTTATAAGAGTTGCTGTGGTCATGGTGTCTCCTCACAACAACAGAAACCCTCACTAAGACAGGAACAGACAAACTCCAGTGACTAACATCCTGAAGAAGCCAAGAGTCCACCCCCATATTACACATGGGCTGCAGTGTATTGGGGTGTTTAAGTGTTCTCTTCCACACTCTGCTCCTAGAACATTTATGATGTACTACTCAAAACACTGCAGAGAGAAGAGGCTGCCAGTGCCATGTCCTCTACAGACAAGGCTGGACACCCATCCAGAGGGGAATTGGTGCAAAGGAGGCCCCTGGGGCTTTGCTGGACTTGACTTGGAGGTTGGAGCTTCTAGTTTCTTGTCTTCTGCCTTAACCTATTCTCTCCTCTCTTCTCCATATGTCCAAGACCCTCTCCTCTAAGACAGCCACTTCCTAGAACTGAGCGAGTTCCAGGACAGCCAAGGCTGTTACACAGAGGAACTCTGTCTTGAAAAACAAACAAATAAACAAAAAAACAGAAAATCTAAGGTAGACCAGCTGCAATTCTCAAAAGGTGAGTTTGGTGCATGGATCACCTGCCTCCTCTCTGGGTCCTGTCTGCTGTTTCTCCTCCCAGCCGACCTGTGTTAGGTGGTTTGTTCTCTGCTGCACATAATATCTAAAGACCTGGGTTGTTCTGTTCCCCGACCTCAGTCCCCTGCAGTGGGCCCCACTACTACCTGGTCAAGCCCAGTCACAGTGTAGGCATGGCCCTTAATGAGACCAAAAGGTGTGCGGGCTTCAGATTCAGAGGCATTCTGGATCTAGAACAGAGGAAGACCAGAGTCAGATCTATCCTTTAAGCCAGCCCTTCCCCTGGCCCAGCCCTATGCCTAGCTCACACATCCCAGCCCTCAGTTCCTCAAGGGCAGCTATGTGTGTAGGCCTTAGAAGTTGGGAGTGCAGGACCTCCTAATAGGTTCATCAGTGATACACAACAAGACCAATCCCTTCCCAGGGTGAGGGGAGGAACCCCTTCCATTGAAATGAGTTTACTTTTCTGTCCCCAAACGGGCAGTAGCCACCCCAGTAATAGATTAGTGAATGGCATCCTCAGTCATGCAGAGGGGAGGCCTATCCTGGTGATGTGTGATTTTATCACAAAGCATGGACTTGCAGGAGAAGTAAATAATTTGTTCACAAAATTAGAGCTATTTTATAGTTAATCCAAAGGGGAAAAAGTCGGATACATTTCAAAAACAGAAGGTATAAAATTATACCTGTATAGGTACCCTATACATAGAGGAAAATGCTGTTAGCCTTCTATCTGGTGGCTTTGTTTTTTCATGGTGTAGAAAGTAAAAGGAACACATTTAAGAAAAGCACACCTGAGGGTTCCCTTCAATGGGATGAATTCAGCCTCCCACTGCTGATGTGCAGTTGCATGGAAGAATTGGTGTGGAGGACAGCCTGGTTGGTATGGTGCTGGGGGAGCAGCCCTGGACATTATAGGAGAGACAGACAACTGTGCTTTTAGACCTCATGGGATGCTCTACTTGGCAGCAGGTATATTTGCCTTTGCAACCCAACAAGCATTAAATAAAGCCTTGCGTTTGCTTGTTTGTTTGAGACAGTTTCATGCATCCCAGCCTGTCCTCAGGTCATGTAGTGGAAGATGACTTTGGATTTCTGACCCTCCTGCCACCATCTCCTGAATGCTGGGAGTTACAAGTATGTTTCACCAGCCTGTTTATATAGTGCTGGGGGGGGGGGGCAGGGCTGCCTGCCAGCCAGGCAAGTGTTCTACCAACTTGTGTTTTAATTAAAGATGGCCACCTTCCAGATACTCAAGTCCCTTCTTGGTTGCCACTTCTATATGTTGGTACTCAGATGGCCAGCCAGCCACTTACATCTATGGAGCATCCCAGCAAGGAACCCCTCTTCAAGGCCTTTTCCAGAATACCATACAAGTCCTCTGGCGCGTCTCGGATTTGGAAGGTCTCAGCCACACCCCCAGTGAAGTCTTCCATGGCCTCTATAGTGCTGCCCCCCTTCAGGGCCTCATAACTCCCATTAAGTCTGCAAAGATGGAAGAGTGGATTGGATGAGGGGATGGAGGGACAGGAAGGTTTGCTCAGTCCACAGAGCACAAGCCGGGATCGATGAGGAAAGGCAGTGGTTGGCAGCGGGGAAAGCCCTTGCTGACACCTCAAGGGGATTGGAGTCTGTAAACCACTCCTGCCATCTTCCTGGTGAACATGCTTTTATATGTTTAAACTGCTCAGCTTTTTGTTTGTTTGTTTTTGTTTTCCTGCCTCAGCCTCCGAAGTGCTGAGATTTGTAGTTGGAATTTTCTTTAGGATACCAACCAGCTCCCAAATAAAGACACAGAGACTTATTATTAATTATGAATGCTAGGCCTTAGCTTAGCTTGTCCCTCTAGCTCCTTAACTTAATTTAACCTGTTTCTATTCATCTACATTTTGCTTCAGAGCTTTTACGCTCTGGCCAGAGCTTCAGATAAGAACTTCAGTCAAAACAAGGACTTCAATCAAGATAAGAACTTCAATCAAGAACTTCAATCAAACATCTCCTTCCAAACCCAGACTGGGTACAAGTGTTGTAGCTAGTCCACTCAAGACTTGCACTACTCTAACATTTTCTTCCTACAGGACTCCATGAGGCTCTCATTGTCCCATTTCAGCAGGAAGTAACTGAGAATACTATGCCCCCTTTCCCCACTGTTGATACTAAGGATAATGTACATCTAGTTAGGGTTAGTTTTCTATTGTTTAGGGTTGGGTTTGGAAGGAGGTGTTCAGGCTTGGACATTTCTTTCAGATGACTTTAGAGTTTAGATAGAATAGATATGGTTAGGATGAGATATAGGTAGATTATTATATCTTCTTGTGATTCACCTTAGTGATTATTAACTATAGACAACTTACACTGTTATAGATCCTTGTATGATGTAACTTATGTATAATTTGTATGTCACAAATCGTCTTACTGTGTAAAGTCTTCTTACAATGATGTAGCTCTTACATATGTTAAGACATTTTGTACACAATTTAATTATGTTTCAAGCTTAAATCCTTTTTAGACTAAAGGGGGAGTTGTAGGGAGAGACCCTGGATACCTGTACCACTGACCCCGCCCATTTGGGCGTAGTCACAGATATGTAGAGGGGTAGGATAAAGGGCAAGGAGGAGAAGGGCTCGCCCTCTTTCGGGGTTCAGACCAGGTCTTGGAGGCATCGGGGATCTTGGTGGCTTGGGGTGCCCGTGTGAGTTGTTCTCATCGTTATCATTTATAATATGCCATCAATAACCATATCTTGTGTTTGGTTGTGTTCCTTTTTCACACCACCACCCAGCAGCAGTTCAGCTTTTTATTAGACCAATCAGGTGCCTTAGGCAGGCATCTTTACATAGTTACATCTTTACATAGTTAAACAAATGCAGCACGTCTTTGCAGAGTGAAACAAATATTCCACAATTATTTTTTATTGCTGTTTTTTGAGACAGGCTCTGACTCCATAGATCAGGTGGGCCTCAAATTCATAGAAATCTTTCTGTCTCAGATTCCCCAGTTCTAGGAGTGTAGGAGTAAGTTACCATGTTCAGCTTGTAATTGAGAAAAAAATTAAAATGCAATATTGTTATATAGCCCTAGCTAGCCTGAAACTTGCTATGTAGGCCAGGTTGGGCTCAAGCTTATGGTAATCCTCCTGCCTCAGTTTCCCCAGAGCTGGAGTTAGAGATATTTATCACCATGCCCAGCTTCTTCTTGAAGGTTTTTGGGTATGAATATATGTGAGTAGGTGTGGAGTATATGTACATTTGTGTATAGCTGCATATGAGCACACATAGAGACCACTGGAGGACCTTGAATGTCCTGTCTATCACTCTCTTCCTTATTCCCTGAGACAGGGTCTTTCATTGAACCTGGAGCTAGGCTAATGGCCAGCAAACCCCAGAAATCTTCCCATCTCTGTTCCCTACAGCACTGGGGTTATAGTCATTTTCTTGATAGCCTAGTCTTTTGTATTTGTGTGTATAACCTACACACATACACTTCTCATCACTGCCTCTGATGGGAGCACCGTAAGTATGCCCTGTGTTCCACTTCCCTCCATCAGCATATGCTATAGGCCATTCCACACTGGTGGGTAATCCTACCTTCCAACAGCTAGCATCCAGCTTTTCCCTATCTGCCCTCTGTCTTGACAATTGCTCAGTCACTGTGTGGACCACTGCATCAGGATCGTCTACCTGTGCCCCATGAAATGTGACCTTGTCTATCAGAGTTTAGTACCATATTCTCTAAGACATGTGTTTCTAGGGTGAGGCATTTACTGTGTCTCCCCACCCAATTGAGGTTTTATTCACACATTTGTGATGTAATTGGACCTTCAAATCACAGGCTGGAACTGGAGGTCGGAGGGAACTGGGACCATCTGGCTAGGGATTAGAAATAGATGTGCTAACTCCATATATGTGAAGTATCTGGACTGCTTCAGTCACAGAGACAGGAAGTGGATGGTTCTAAGGGGGCTGGAAGGAGAGGGACAGGAGAGTCAGTGTCTGTCAGGGACTGGGGTTATAGTTTTGCAAGGTGAACAGTTTTGAGAATAGGTGTGTGGTGGTGCCATGACAAATAAGTGTGTTAATATCATGGAACTATGCTCTCAAAATATAAAAATGGTAAGTTTTATGTCATGAACATTTCATACAAATTTTTAAAAGGAAGGAAAGGATCACTTGTCTGGGACAGTTTCTGTCTTTCCACTTATGTGGGTTGAAGCCACATACCTGAGCTGTGGCAAACCCTGGTATAAGACCTGAAGAACCATTGTCTCATGTGGGCACAGCCAAGGGTCCTGCTTCCCCCAGTGCTTCTCCTTCCAGCATTCCCTAGGCCAGATCAGTGATTCAGGAAGATGGAGGAGACATGAGGCCACCATGCCATGCTGAGGCTGGAAATGTCTAGGACATGGCATGCAAATGGCCTAGTGGTCCAAGAGCCTGTCAGGTAGCAACCACACTTCCCTACTAACTGAATCCCAGTTTCTCCACCAAATGTCCCTGAGAGGATGAGCCCAGGCTTCCAGGAGCAGCTGGAGGGAGTCCCACTTACTTGGCATAGGCTTTCTCCAGCAGTGCGCTCCAGAACTCATTGTGGTCAGCAGAGTGGAGGAAGACCAGGCGGTCTCTGAAGGTGGGCAGGCGGTCATCAATCACGACATCCAGCCACTCACTGTGCTGCCAAAACTAGTGGCCAGGGCAGGATGAGGTGACAAGGGTGAGTCATAAGGAGGTGTGGGTCCAGTGGTAAATGCTTAGTTACCTCCTGGTTCTTCCTTCTGAGCAGACTTCCCATTTGCCCCAAGGAAAATCTTATCTGGTGCCATAGCAGGGCCATACGGATTTCATGACAAGGCCATCTGGGTATCATAGCAGGGTGTCTACCTGGCTTTGTCCACTTACCCATATCCTGGGCCTTCATCCACCATGAAAATCAATTCTAGGACTGTGTCACCATGGAAGCGAGGGAGGGAGCAGTCACAGTAGACACACCTATGCTCTGAGCTAATCCATCTCCTCCATAGGACATCAGGGTAGGTGGCCAGGGGAGGGTGGTGCATGGGCTCAACTCTGTTCACACACAGCCCAGGCTCCATGTACACTCCTGCCTTGTTTTGGCCTTTGACTATCCCACATTTTCCAACCCACATAGTTCCCCCTTGGAGATGGAGCTGCAACATGAGTGTGTATGCACTTTGTTTTCCTATGTGTCATGCATGGAGAAGTGAGGAACATAGGTGTAAATGCACCCTGTTTTGGGTGTACGCATGTATGAACATATGCATTTATGGGCACGAGTATCAACAGACATGCATATATTTGTAAACACGAATGTGTTCATGTACATGGTCTTGTGGGTTAATAATACACGTGTGTATACACTTAAATGTGCATTGTGTGCGAGTCCTAGCTAGCATCAACTGTTAACTTGGCAGTTTGGAGTCATCTAAGGGCATATCAATTGAGGAATTGCCCAGGTTGGGTTGACCTGTGGCCATGTCTGAGAGATTGTCTTGACTGATGTGGGAGAGCTCGGCTCCCTGTGGGTGACACCACCCTCAGCAGATAGGCCTGCACTGTATAAGGAAGCTAGCATGAACTAGTGAGCAAACTGTAAGCAACATTGCTCCATGGTTTCTGCTTGAGTTCCTGCCCTGACTTCCCCTCAGTGATGAACTTTGACCTAAAAGTGGAAGACAAATAAACCCTTTCCTCCTCTAAGTTACTTTCCACGGGGACAGAAAGAAACTAGAACAGTGGGTGAATGTGTGTGGGACAGAATGCGTATACATGGATATGTGGGTTAATGTACATATGTGTGAGTGTGCACATATGTGAGTTAGCACATCTATGTGGGTGTACTGTGTGTGAGTCCACAGGTGTGACATGTGAGAATGTGCATTGCCTGCAGGTGTAGAAGAACATGTGTTTGCATAGGCATGTGAGTGCATGTGCGTGTTTTTGTGTGCACACGTGTGTGAGTATATACACATATGAACATGTGTATATGTGCACACGTGTGTGAGTATATACACATATGAATATGTGTATATACACATGTGAGTATATACACATATGAACATTATGCTCATTTGTGTATTACATGTGTGTGCTTACCTAGGTGGAGAGAGATAGGCAGAGGAAGCATAAGGAAATGAGACCCCTGGGACAAGCCTCACCATCAGTTGTCATACAAGCTCACAGCTTATAGTGCCATGTTTCTCAGTTTTATGTTTGAAAGCCTCCAACATCTCCCTATCTACACTTCCTCAGTAAGGGGAAGCACTCTGCTTATGAGAAGTGCCCTGGCTCCCCAGGGGAGAAACCCTGTTTCCTTGAGGATACTATATGCTTTTCCTTCCCTGCCGCTTGCTGCCTCTGGAAACCCCCCCCCCCAGAAGAGTCCCACATGGTTTGGTGCCATGCTTCATGCACACCATCACACAGCTCCCAGAGTTGTCAATGGTACAAAATTGTACACAGTATCTCCTGGGCCTCCCCCACCCCTACAAACAAACCCAGGGGCTCAGGCTTCTATTACCTGGAAGTGAAATATCCCAGCATAGCCAGAGCCAAAGTCTTGATCCTGGGGAACCACCCTGGCCAGTGCTTTCTGATTGAGGGTGAGGGAGGCAATGGCCGCCAGGAGCCAGCAGTCTCCTGCAGAGTAGAGGTCACACAGGTGTCATACTTTCTGCCACGGATTTTCAGGAGTCAAGAAAAAGCAATGCCACAGGGGTGTGGGGACACATTTCTGCCTTGCTGAAAACAATGGAGTGACAGCAAATATTTCTGTCCCCTCCACCTGTCCAGCCTGCTCTTCTGCCCTGCTCTGTGGTTGCCTCCTGGATACTGTGGCAGCATTTGCTGACTCATCCTCAGGAGGTCCCAGAGAACCAGGGCTGTATGATGTGTCAAGTAGCTCTGGAGTACTGCATGGGGAAAGGGTCTTGGAAACAAGCCAGTGGCACCTACTGCAATCCTGAGCTTGCCTCTCCTAGACTAGGTTTGGCTCAGCTGTGAGCAGCAACAGCTCCAAGGAGGCTCCTTTGCCTCACTTTCTCCCTTCCTTAATTTCTCCCTTCTTCCTTCTTTCCTTGCTTGTTTGCTTCCTTCCTTCCTTCCTTCCTTCCTTCCTTCCTTCCTTCCTTCCTTCTTTTTTCCTTCCTGGTCTTTTTTGATAGAATTTCATTCTATAGATAAGGCTTTCCTGGACCTCAGTATGTAGCCTAGACTGGTCTTGAACTTGTACCAATCTTCTATCCATCCATCAACCCATCCATCCATCATCCATCCATCCATCTATCACCAATCCATCTATGTATCATTTATATATCATCTACTCATCTATCACTCATCCATTCGTCTATCAATCATCCATCCATCTACCATTCATCTGCCTATCCATTTGTCTATTATCCATTCATCACTAATCTACCCATCCACAATTTTTCTATCCATCCATCCAGTGACAATTCATCATCTATCTATCATCTATCTGTACTATCTCTCATCTGTCAATCAGATATCATATTTTTACATCTATTTATGTATGATCTATTGATTTTTATGGTCTATCTATCAGTCTTTCTATCATCTATCTCTATTATCAATCACATGTATCTATTATCTACCATCTATTTGTTATCTATCACTTATCGTATATCTATTTATATATTGACTACCTTTTATAGTCTATCTATTTATACTATCTGTCTTCAATCTATCTTCAATGTATCATCTATGTATCTATGTATCATCTATCAATCTATCATCTATGTATCATGTATCTATTGTCTATTATCTGTCTTCAATCTATCATCTACATATCTATATTCTATCTATCTATCTATCTATCTATCTATCTATCTATCTATGGTCTATCTATCTTTCTTAATCTAGTTTACTGTCACCAGTCTGGGCAGCTGGCTTTGGGAGTCTGTGTGAAGGCAACTCAGGTTCTCATTGAGATTCCAGATGATCGGTTCTCAACACAAGGGTCACAGTGACAGCCTGGGATCTGAGTAGCTCAATCTACACAAGCCATACTTCCTTCTTTAGAAGATTCTATAATGTGTTTGTTTTTCAAATATTCATTAAGAGTAAGTTTTATGCTAACTCCTGATGTACTGGATTGATTTAGCTGCTGTGAGGTCTATCAGGATTCCTTGTTGGAATAAGATGGTGTGAGCATGAAAGCTACTCTGGTGTAATGGCTAAAATCATGGTTTCTGTAGCCAAAATGTTTTTGCAATCTGACTGTCCATCTATCATCCATGACCTTGGACATATTGCTTGGTTCCCTTGCCTCAGTTTACTCTTATGCAGCCATGGGGAGGTGTCTGGGAAGAGGAACACAAGTGTGTAATCTTAGGGAAAGTATCTGGCAGGTGAATAGGTTCATGGTGTAGGCATCAGTGAGCTATGAAACCATGAGCCACCAGTGAATTAGGTGCAGCTTTTAGGGGAGGCTCAGCTTTCTGGGAACTTCTGGACAGGTTCGGAGCCCAAGCACAATGGTACCAGAAAAACAGGAATGCCAGAGGTGGGGAGGCCACTGGACTCCCCACAGGGAAGTCAGCTGAAGACTAGGGAGGGAGTGGACAGGCTGATGGCCTTGTTTTGCCCAGCCCTGGTACCTTATCCTCAGGGGCCCGTGCTGCTCTGACTCTATGTCACTTGGAGTGTGATCCCTTGTCATCCCCTTTCTTCTCTACTTACCCAGTTCTCCTTGACAGATATCAGTCCTGGTGGCTCCTCCAAGAATGAATTCTGGGTTTTCCACAATTTCCTGAAGGAGTGAGAGTATCTTAGGGAAAGACCCAAAGCATAACAGCCATAGCAGAGAGAAAGGCAGTCCCTGTCCCCCAGGGAGGAAGATTCTCATGGAAGGCCAGGAGGGTGCAAAAGCTGCCAGGGATTTATGCTCTGACCTTCCTGGACTCAGCTTAGTCCATCCACAGCTCAGCCCAGGGGACAGCCTGGCACCAGCACCTTTCTCTATAGAAACTCACACTATTTAATGAGGAAGCAGACTGTCAGCCACATACCAAGCCTCAGTGCGTGGCCAGGCACAGGCTGGTTCTATGTAGTCCCTTACCACAAGAACTGCCCGGGGCTTTGAACTCTTCACCATGTAATGAGCAAGTGATCAGCACCTCAGGTAGGCATCCCTACGCCCTACCCGGCTGCTTTCTTTTTCTCCAATAGGTTTTCTATATCTGCATCACATCTAGAGGGATGTCTGCATGTCACTCATAATTTTATCTACATGTGCTATATATACTTTATTACATACCATCCTATTAGGGGTTTTATGTAATTGTATATATTTTATGTGTATTGCTATAAACATTAACACATAGAAACCTAATATGGAAAGTTCTATATAAAACATTAAAAAGTAAAAGCAATTATGTAAAATGTGGTGGTTTTTTTTTTTTTTTTTTTTTTTTTTTTTTTTTTTTTTTTTTTTTTTTTGAGACAGGGTCTAACTATGTAGCTTTAGCTATCCTGGAACTTACTATGTAGACCCGGTTGGCCTTGAACTCCTACCTCTGCCTCCCTGATGCTAGAATTAAAAGCATGCAACACCACATCCATCTAAAATGTATATATATGAAAAGGGGCTTAAAATTTCTTAAGAATGATGTCATATGACATGAAGCATGTGATTGCAGTCACCTGGTTACTTTGCAACAGCACAGCAGGACTCTGAGGACCCCCGACGTGGCAGAGGTAATAAATAGCTCTAGTGGGAGCCTTTTTTGATCAAGCATTTCTACCCCCACACCTGTGTTGGGGATGGATCCCAGGATTTTAGCATGCTAAGCAAGTGCCCAACCATTGATCTACATCCCCATTTTCATTTTATTTTTTATTTTGAGACATGTTTCACTAAGTTGCCCAAACTGGCCTTGCACTCCCCAGTGTAGTCCAGGCCTGCCTTGAACTTGAGATCCCTCTGTCTGAGCCTGCTGGTAGCTGGGATCATCTCACTTCTTCATAGCAGTCACAGGGGCCACCTACCCTGGAGGCAGCTTCCCTTGGGCAGCAACACACCACTGCTGCTTGCTATCCATTCTGCTTATTCTTTCCTCCCTCAGAAACCCAGGCCCTGCGATTTAGAAACACTGTTTCTGGGCAGTGAGAGTTGGAGAATTTGTGTTATTCCCTGGAATAAATCTGCTGCCATCCTCAGTGTGCCTCAACTTGTCCTACAGGTCTTGATTCCTTTCTCTTCGTTTTCTCATCCCAATCCCCCTGCCTCCCTCCCTGCCTGCCTGCCGCCCTCCCTCCTTTGAAGCTTCCTTGGAATTTTTGAGACAGGGCCTCACTATGTAGCTTAACCTGGCCTCGAACTTATGATCTTCCTGCTTCAGCTCTCTTCTGCCTTTCCAGTGTCAGGCTCTGTCCCTGGTGCTTCAGCTCCAGCACAAGTGACAGAGAAAGTCCATGTGATCTCTTCTAGGGACTTCAGTCAGCTGTCAGGACAGGGCTAGATAGTGATGGTGTGGGACCAGGAGGCCTAGGGGAGGCTAAGTGTGCAGAGATCCGAGCATCTGCAGGAGGCCTTCCTGTGGAGGTCCAGAAGAGGAAAGGGCATAGCCTGAGGCTTCAGAGAAGGACTTACTTTAACTGGATCAGGGTGACACCAGAAAGGAAGCAGGATGGGAAAGCTAGAACAGAGGAGGAGCCAGGGCTGGGGCAAAAAGTCCCCAGAGTCTCTAACTCCGATACTTGGGGTATCTCCAGCTGCCACTCCTCCTAGCAGTCCAAGTTGCCTGCTTCCTCCCTGGGCTCAGATCCCAGGGAGATGGTGTGAGTGGGCAGTCTACTAAGGTCAAGGGCTGAAGTGAAAGCTGGTAGCTTTCTATGAGCCCCCAAAATGTAGCAGTCTTGGGGAGTGTAGTCTCCCAGGTCACCTGCCCAGGAAGGACTGTGTGCCTTTATTTGTTTCTAATATGTTCATGTGACCTTAGGGCGAGGGTTCTGGGACAGGCTGTGCTGTTGGCTGTGCCAGAAACTCAGGCTTGGCAGAGGAAGGACATGGGAGGCCAGCTTGCCCCCCCCCCAGACCCTGCAACCTTTGTATCCGCCCTCCGCCCCAGCAGCCTTGGAGTCTGTCCATTAACTGACCCCATCCATCATGCCCAGGGCAGACAGTGAGGCAGAAGAACAGCTCCTCCATCTTTGTATCTCAGGGTGGCTGTGTGGTCTTCTCTACATAACAAGGCACACTGTTGTCCCCATCAGCTGTCCTTTCCCAAGCAGAAATCTGTTTATTACCCAGCCTTGTATGTTCCCTCCTACTCCTGCCAGCACTAGGTTCCTTTCTTTTCCCCTTCTTCCCCCACTCTCTTCCACGCAGTGCTTCCAGCTCTGGGCCACATGAGAGTGAGCCTAACAGTCCACTACCTCTGATGTCACACTGGTTTTGTGTTCCCTTTCCCCTCACACAGCTCTGTTTGACCAAAAGGAGGGTCACTCTGCCCACAGCCTGAAGAGTGGCTTGGCACATGCTATTGAGATGTGCCCTGTATGAGATATGCACCTAACCACAGGCTTTCTGGAGGTTGGGGCAGCTCAGGGCCTCACTGTATGCCTGCCCTGCACCAGGACCTACACTTCCACCTTGACTTGACAAGAGGGAACTCAGGTTTTACTGCCGCTATAGGGCTGAACGCAGAGAGCAGGCTCCCTGACTGGGAAACAGATACTGGTTTCCAGGGACAATATGCAGATAAGGGACAGTCTGGGTCACACTCACAGGGGAGGCAGATCCAGTTCTGAAAGAGTCCATAGGATGTGCCGTGGCAAGGAGACTGAAGACTGAATGTGATGAAGACAGGCATGGCTTGGCTCCAGCCTCAGCTGGGGAAGGGCAGAAGGACTCAAATTTGGGGCACCTTTGCAAGGGGTATGTGGAAGGCACAATGGAGGGCTGTGCTTCAGGGCCTTGCTGTGAGATCAAACCTTCCCAGTGTTGCACAACTCTGGATGGTTGTCAGCGGTACAGCTTCTGGGGCTGTGAGCTGAGACTCAGAGTCCCCAGTGCTTTTAGTAGTCTCCCACCCCAGGAGGAGAGACAAAGGCCTTTGGGCTCTAGAGCAGTGTTTCTCAACCTTCCTAATACTTCGACCCTTTACTACAGTTGTTCATGTTGTGGTGACCCCCAACCATAAAATTATTTTCATTGCTACTTCATAACTCTAATTTTGCTGTTGTTGTGAGTTGTAATGTAAATATCTTACATGCAGGTTCATCTGATTTGAGACCCCTGTGAAAGGGTCGGTTGACTCCCAAAGGGGTCTTGACACACAGGTTGAGAGCAGCTGCTCTAGAGGAACAATGTCAGTGTAGATTTAAGGCTGGCATTCCCAACCACCAGGATGTTAGTGTAGGTTTGAGGCTGGGCCTCCTGAGTGACTCAGCCTGGCCACAGAGCAGCTCCTAAAGGAGCAGGATGGCCTCAGCAGGGAGGCTGAGAGAGGAGAGAGTTCAGACTGTGAGGAGGAACCAAAGCCAGGACAAGCTGAGAGTGGAGGAGAAGAGGGGAGCCAGCATCTGGGAACACCCTGGAGTCCCGATGGCTTGCTGAACCTACACACCAAGCCTTTTATTGTATCAGAGGTCCCTAGGTCAGACTCCCACATATTGCAGAGATCTAGTGCCAAGGTCTACAGCATATTTGTGCATGTAGGTACGTACAGAGAAATTCACATGCACAGGATACATGCATGTGTGTGCACACTTGCATGAACACAGAGCTAAGTATGCACACCTCACAAATACACATGTGTACCATGAGCACATAGGCATGCACAACACACTTGCATATGTACATTTGTATGCACAAAGTACATACATGCATGTGTCAAGAATGTGGCTACTGATGTCTGTGGCTCCAGTAAGTTCGCTCCCAGGAGCTTCTAGAACAAGTACTTCCTACATTTCCTCATCAGGCAGCACAGGAAACACGAGTGTATGTGGCATCCTGAGATGGAAGGGAAAGCTGCCTAGGGCCAAAAGTGACCAGGTCAAGCTGTGACTACCCTAGGAGGAGGCATCAACTTCTCAAGAATGATTTCCCAAGATCTTGATTACCAGCAATTCCCAGGATTGAGTGAACTGCACCTGCAGCCCATGGCCCCGGCAGCTGCTCAACACTGGATGCAATGCACCCACAGCCTGGGAAGTTGCTCAACACTGGATGAAAAGCATCCGTAGCCTATAGCCCAGACAGCTGCTCATACCACTGGATGAAATGCACACACAGTCTGGGCAGCAGCCATGTACCCATTTATCCTTGTCCTGAGGACTTGAAACAAGCCCAAGAAGACCCAAGGGTTACCAAAGTGCCATCAGAGGTTGCTTCTTTGTGTCTTAGGATCTGTACTTTTTCACATTAGAAATGGCCATTTTCTTCCATAGCAGAGAACAGTCTACTTATCCACCTGCATGGCCCAAGTATCATCTACCTTTACTGCCATTGGCCACATGCAAAGAACCAAACTAACTTAAAGTGGCTTTCAAGTGCCCAGAGAGAGATCCTGGGGGCCTCCACTATCTTTTACCAGGACCACTGAATGCTCTTTGATGTTCCCCACACATAAGACACCACAATAGGACTCATTACTGCAGCCTCCCATGAGGACCATTGTCTCACTGATAGAGACTAGTACCATCTGTGTACACAGACACATATGCATACATGTGAATACATACGTACATGCAGATGTGCACACAAATGCCTATGTGTCTACACAATACATAGGCAATCTAAAATAAGCATATTTACTTATAAACTGCACGTTGTCCAGGACAGAAGATAGCAGTAAATATTGGTTAATTTTTATCAACTCAATACAAGCTAGAGCCATTGTAGAAGAGGGAACTTCAGCCGAGGAATTGCCTCCATCAATTTGGTTATAGGCAAGTCTATGGGGCATTCTTTTTATTAATAATTGATGTGGGAAGGTAAAGGCCATTGTGGTAGGTGTCCCCTTGGTCAGATGGTCTTGGGTTGTGTAAGATAGGTAACCGAGTAAGCCATAGGGAGCAAACCAGTGAGCATGTTCCCATCATAGTCTTTGCTTCAGTTCTGTCTCAGGTTCCTATCTTGAGTTCCTGTCTGACTTCCATTTACAATGGACTATAAGATATCAGGTGAATAAAACCTATCCTCCCCAGGTTGCTTCTGGTCATGGTGTTTATAAGAGCAGAAGGAAGCAAAATGGGACAACCTCACTGCTTTATAAATAATACCCCCCAGGAGCCCTGCTGTGTTTCTTGTGTAGGTGTTTTCTAAAAGTTAGACAGGTCATATATTTAGCACATTTGTTGGGACCCAGCCCCCCACGGGGTCCCTAAGAGTCCCTAAGCATAACCACAGGTACCTCCTGTTTTCCTGACCTCACCCCACTAGCATCAATATCCTGCTGTGAACCCTTCACCTGGAGTTTTTGTAAGTTTGTATATAAGGCTGCTCCACAATAAAGCTGAGAGACATTCTCTCAGAAAGTGAACCAGGCGTCTTGTTGTTCATCAAATTCTCCAGGCTTTTGCCTGATATTAGGACTTAGTTGTGGTGCAGGCAGCCACACACATTGACATTACTTTGATGATGTGCAATAGGAGGAGGTGGTTTTGGTGAGTAAGATGAAATCCGAGGCTGGCAAGATGGCACAGTAAGTAGAGGCACTTGCATATAGGCCCGAGGACCCGAGTTTGACTCCCTGATCCCACAAGGGAGCAAGGAAAACAGACTCTTATATAAGAGTTGTCCCCTGACTTCCACACTTTTGCTATGGCATGCTCAAGCCCACAGGCGGAGTAAACAAAATAAGGGCTGGTGAGAAGGCCCAGCAGGCAAAGGTACTTGCTGCAAGGCTGATAGCCTGAATTTGATTCCTGGGACCCACAAAGTGAATGGAGAGAAACTATTCCTGCAAGTTGTCTTCTGACCTCCATGTGATCATCGTGGCATTCACGTACACACATACACAAGTAAATATAATGAAAATGGATAAACAAAATTTCAAGATGGGATTCTGAGCTACTGATGAGATGATGGAGGAGCACACAGCAATGCTACCAGTGAAAATATGCTCTTTACTGAGGGCACTTGTGTGCTGGTCCAGACCTACCCCAGTCATCTCTAGGGGAGGGGGCAGCTAGTGCACTGCCTCTCCCTGCACACACAACGTCTGTTCCCATCCAGAGGGTGGAGCCATGTGGCTCTGGGTCACAGGGAGGACCCTGACTAACCAGGTGCTGCAAATATTGACCTTGTGTCTCGAGTACCAGCTGGTGCCTCCTAGAGACATTGGAGGTGGGGTGGCAGCCACCACCACTCTTGTCTCTCTGGGAGAGGTGTGTGTTGCTTTGGAAATGTAGCTCTGCTTTACCTAGGGTCCAGACATCACATGCTTGCAAAGAACTTGTAGTAACACCCACCTATATCCATAGTGCATCCTCAGCCCTGGGCCAACAGCCTCAGAGCAGGGCTGGCCATCTCAGCGCATCACACATATCTCAACTGACACCCCTCACCTGCCATCCCGGCTAGTTTGCCTCTGTGTTCTGATTGACCAAGTCACCAGAGAGCTGTCCTTGGGCTACAGCTCTGATCCTACTCACAGGTCATAGATGAGATCTTCTCTCTCTATGGCCCCAGACACAGTGGGACTCAGAGCTGGAGGCCAAAAGTTGTGGCCAGATACCCTGAGGACCATCTGAAGGTGTCTCCAGCTAGCACATTGCCAGAGAGCCTTCCACAAAGGACAGAAAATGGTCCTACAAGTGATTGGTTCTTTCCCACCCCTCCAGCTCCCTCTCCTCTTATCCCTATCCCTCCCCCTCCTGTCTCAGTTTCTCTTACTCCTCCTCATCCTACTCACCCCTGGCCGTTTCCACACAAAGGGGACCTGGGGCCTCTCGCTGTAGAACAGGGAGTTGTTGCTGGCAGGGAAGTCAGCATCCTCAAACAAGGTGCTGGATTGCAGGCAGTCCTGCCTCAGCTCCTCAAAGCTCCGACCTGAAGAATGGATAGTCCGGGCATCCCTGGGGACTGGGTGTGGCTGGGGCCTCAGAGACTGATGCAAGTAAGGCATTACTGCTTCTCCACAGCCTGCTAGAGGGAGATGTGAGAGGCAAGGTGAGAGTGGCCAACAAAGAGGAACAACCAGAGGCCCTCACCCTGGCCTCCACCCTCTTGCTGGGCTCCTCCCTATGAAATGAGATCAGGCCCTCCCGAATGGCAAATACTAAGTGAGACCTCTGTCCATTCGGGCTCCCAGGAACCATGGGCATCTCTGGAGCTCGGCTAAGTCTGAGCAGAGGGAGGAGGTGCCTCTGTTTGATGCACTGGGGAGATTCTGAAGGGCAGGCAGGGCTGATGTATTGGGGAGTCTCTGAAGGGCAGGCAGGGCTGCTTCATAGAGAAGGATAGCAAGCAACCAAATTAGTTCAGGGGGTGGTTGAGGGGAGGATCTAGAGTCAGAGCAGAGAGTGGCAGAGCTTTGTGGTTGGAGGCACCTGGGTGAAGGACGTTACACTGCAGGCAGAGCTCCCTGGTCTCTTGTGAACACAACCCCATCTGACTTCCATCAGGTCTCAGCAACCTCTTCTGTGGCAGGCCTTCCTAAAGTCCGTGGAACACTGTCTGTGTTCCAAATGCTCTCTTACTTGACAGTCACATTTGCCAAGGCAAGTGTGTTGACACAAATATGAGGTTACATCCCTCCCAAGCCTTCTCTACAAGGCTGGGGAATTGGCTCGGGTGGGAAAGTGTTTACTGCTGAGCAGAGGGAGGAGGTGCCTCTGTTTGATGCACTGGGGAGGACCTGAGTTTGAGCCTCCAGGATCTACATAGAAAATCTGGGCATAGTAGCATCTATTTGTGATCCAAGCACTGAGAAAGTGGAGGCAGGTGGGTGTCTGGGGACAGCTCTAGGCCAAGGAGAGATGCTACCTTAAAAGAACAAGGTACTCCAGTGGTGGTGGTGCACACCTATAATTTCAGCACTCAGGAGGCAGAGAGGTGGGATCTCTATGTGTTCCAGGCCAGCCTGCCCTACAAAGTGAGTTCCAGGATAGATAGCCAAGTCTATTTTACACAGAGAAACCCTGTCTCCAAAAAAAAAAAAAACAAAAATAAAACCAAACAAACAAATAAGAACAAGGTATGAGTGCTGGAGAGATGGCTCAGCAGCTAAGAGTACTGACTGCTCTTCCAGAAGTTCAATTCCCTAGTTCAATTCCTGGCACCCATATAGTAGTTACAACCATCTGTAATTTCAGTTCTAGGTAACTCAATCCCTTCTTTTGACTTCTGTAAACACTGTAATGTGTGGTACATATACATACTTGTAACATGAAAAATAAAAGACCCAGAGACTGATATTGGGGTTCAAGCTTCAAGCTGAAAATCAGAGAAGCAAAGCAACCAGGCCAGTAGGTCTTACCTCTACCAAGCTGAAATGGCAATCATGTCTCCACGAATCCTCAGAGGCAAAAAGCTCTGAATTCCTGACTCCTCCTTCTTAGATTCCTTTCTCCACCCAACCATATCCTCCTGTCTCTACCTCCCTAGTGCTGGGATTAAAGGTGTGTGATCCCAAGTGCTGGGATCAAAGTTGTGAGCTCTGTACTCTTTATTCTTGTGTAGGACAGGGTGGCCTTGAACTCAGAGAGATCCATCTGCCTGTCTCCTGAGTCTTGGGATTAAAAGTGTGTGTCACCATAGTCTAGCTTCTACAGATGACTAGTGTGGCTGACTTTGCTTTCTGACCCTTCAGGCAAACTTTATTAAATCATAAGTAATACGTCACTACACATAATGCAGGCAAAACACCATACAGATAAAGAAATAATAACAACAACAAGGTTTTAGCACCAGAGGATTGATGTCTGAAGTTGACCTGTGTCAGTTCCCCCCCACCCCCCCACCCCCCACCCCCGCCAAATCCCTACAAAAGCATGAGGTCCTGGTGGTTTAGCCCTGAGACAGGTGATCTCAAAGGAGGGCTATAAATCTCCCCTCAAGACCTTGCCCTTGCCCTCACAATGTCCCTAATCACATCAAACTCTCCATCAGGATCTCACAGGTTCTCAGTGGCTTGACCAAAGCTTGTAGGCATCTCAGAAGCAGATCCAGGCATTGTCTAGCACAGCCTCTCTTCCTGGAGCCAGGACAATGGTACCTGAACAGCTAGCAGAGTCTGTGACAGGGTTTCCAGGTCTAAAGTAGCCACTGGGAAATGCCACTGGGTGGCTGGCTGAAATGAAGATTATTTCTATTTCACAGTGCCCTCAAGGGCCCTGTCAAGCTAATTTACAAGAAACAGGGCTGAGACTATTGCCCCACTAATAGAGTACATGTCTAGTGTGCAGGAGGCTCTGGGTTTGATTCTCAACACCACAGAAACAGGCATGGTGGTACATGGCTGTAATGCTAGCACTTGGGTGGTGGGGCAGGAGCAGTAGAAATCTGAAGTTACATAGCCTGGACTAGAGATCCTGCAGGAAGTGCGGAGGGAAGGAAGGAATGAAGGAAAGAGGAAAAGAAAAAGGAAAAGGAAATTGTATAAATCCTCCCCATCTTAACTTCATGGTCAAGTTCTCCAGAACAAGGCCAGGCCCTCAGAAACTGTTCTCACACACCAACGATGACATTCTGATGTGTTTTAATGAGTTGTAGCAAATGAGACACCTTCAAGTGCAGGCAGGTGAAAATGTTTTGCAGAGGGATGAAACTCTGCCTCATAGACAAGGGCTGTCAGTGGGATTTCCTTCTGCGGGAATACAGTTTCATGCCATATGCTAATAGCATCACATTGAGACAGGGTGGTACAATAGGATGAGGTGGGAGTAGAGCAAGGAGATGCTCACAGAACTCTCTGCTGGGACCCAGATATGTGTGAAGATGCTGTTGCATAGAGGCAAGCATCCCACTGTGTGGGAGACTGAGCCTCTGGGCTCAGGGGACAGAAGTGAGCTCACTGTGTTGGACCAGGGGATAGGTGTCGTGGCTGTAAAGAGGAGGCAGGTGGCTTGAATGGGGTTATGCACTGACTGGGAAGGCAGACTTGGGAAAGCAGCTCTCTGGGAGGGTTTGAACAGAGGAACTCACTTCCAGTGGTGCTGTAGATGAGACAGGTAGAGAGGGGGTGGTGTTGGGAGTCATGAGAGCAGCTGACCAACAGGGAGCGCTGTTGGAACTAGACCTGAAATCAAGCTCCCCTCCCAGGCTGGAAACTTCCGAAGTAGCAGGTAAGGAAGGCTCTGGTTACCAAGGAACCAGATGATGCAGGGACCTGGCTGCTAAGAACCACCCAGACAGAAAGGAGCCCATCACTCACAAGACTTCATCCAGATGCAGGGCAAGCTTCCTTTCCTCCTACTAGAGGGCTTGGTGCCTTGGAGCAGATGCTCCCAAAGGAGTCTTGCTTCTCACAGAGACCCAGAACTGTGGCCTGTGCCCTCTATCCGTGTCTCCAGAGACGGTCCTGGACCCTGAAAAACATTTCTGGTTCCTGCAATTGACTAAGCCTGCCTAGTCCTTGAAGAGATTTTGCGTACCTACAGAAGAAAGTCCCCATGATGACAGGCTGCACAGTCAGCCCTCATGAAAGGGGAGTGGACTCTTCTCCCATCTTCAATAGGGAGAATTACACCTCTTATTTTTATCTAGTACTTGACTTGGCAGCATCCAGTGGGGGTTAATGTCACTGCCTGGAGCTGGGGAAGGGTGTCAGGAGGCTGTGGTCCCCAGGCTCTGGCCTAACTGAGTGTGGATGAAAGCAGGAGTGTGGAGTAGCAAAGGGCACAGTGGGAGGGAGGTTACATCAGGCACAGGGTCAGGTCACCTTTGCTCTTTAAAACACACACATACACACAAACATTTACTTGGTGTGTGTGTGTGTGTGTGTGTGTGTGTGTGTGTGTGTGTGTGTGTGTGTGTTCGCGTGTGCTCACGAGTTTTAAAGGACAATTTATGGAAGTCAGTTCTCTCTTTTTACCATGTGGATCCCAGGGGCTGAAGTCAGGTTATAAGACTTGGATCCAAGTGCTCTGCCTGCTGAGCCATCTTTCTTGGTGTGTGGGAGGGGGTGCATTGTATAGGGTGGTGCACGTGCATATCTGAGGCCAGAAGTGAACTATTGGTGCTGTTTCTTAGGCACCATCTCATTTTTTTTTTTGAGACAGGGTTTCTCACTGGTCTGCAGTTGACAAGGGTGGCCATTCAGTGAGCTCCTGGGATACAGTTGTCTTTACCTCTCCAGTGATGGGGTTACAGGCATGCACCACCATATTTCTCTCTCTCTCTCTTTCTGTGCTCAAACTCAGGTCCTTATGCTTATAAGACACACACCTTTATTTTAAACACTGTGTATGTTAACCAGGTGGCACTTTCTGTTGCCTGGGCCATCAGTGCAGCATCCCCAGCCACACAGCTGGACTATTTGCCCTAAACTATGTACAAGGTCACTGTTACTTCTCATCACTCAAATGAGCACAGTAGCCATTGTGGTTATTTCTCACATGAGTGCCCAGGCAGTGTAAGCTGCCTAGCTTTGTACAGTGGCTGGCACCACGACTTAGTGGCAGCTAAGGAGCCCCAGCAACCACAGTATTCCCTGGCAATTCTTCAGTGATGCCCTTCCATCCACCTTCTTAGTTTTTTGTTTGTTTGCTTGGCACAGAATCTCACTCTGTAGCCCAGGCTGGCCTTGACCTTGAGGTGATCCTCCTGGTGTTTCCCTAGTATTGGAATTGTAGGCTAGCACCACCATGCCCTGCATCCACCCTGTCTTGCCCTCTCTCTTCCTTGTCTGCAGCGGAAAGATGCTAGTATTTGTGTTTCCAAATGTCTTTGCTGTGTTTTTCATAGAAGAACTGACCATTAAGTAAATATTATTTCCAAAGCTCAGTTTTCGCAAGAGACAGCCAGGCCCATAGGACAGAACTTCTATCATTGCTTGGAGCTCTGATGGAAAGAGGGTGATGACATTTTTCCGTAGGAAGGGCCATGTCTTATCTCAACCCATTGAGCTGTGGTAGAAGCACCCTCCCGTAGACTTTCCCAGCACCTGCGCCAATGCAAACATGGAGTTCGGACCAGCAACATGTGGCTGTGGCTGTGGGCGCATGGGCACTAAAGAGCCAGAGTAGAGAATGGTGTTAGGAAACAGCTCTTTCTGTCTGCTTCTGTGGCCTCCTTCTGCTGTGATGGAAATAGTATGTTGTGCAGCAAAGGATCCACAAGGCACCCTGAGGACGCACCCAGAATCTGCTACTTTTACTGTGAAGACTTGGTTTAGATGTGACTGCTGAGAAATTTTCACTGACAAATAGTTTCTATTAGAATCTACCTGCGAGTAGCTCAATGGGTAGAGTGCTTGCCTAGCATGCATGAAGTCCTGAGTCCAATCCTCAGTAGCCCATAACCCAAGCACAGTGATGCATTTCTGTAATCCCAGCATTTGGAAAATGGAGGCGGGAGGATTAGAAGTTCATCCCTGCCTACACACTGAGTTTGAGGTCAGCCCTGGCTTTATGAGCTATTGTCTTAAAAAGTAAAGAAAGCCACTAAAATGATTTTATTCTTTAATCAATTTACACATTTTAACAGTATTTTCTAAATTAATAAAACATTGTCCATTTCTATTTCTCAAGAGCATTTTCTATCAGGTTGAATTCTCTTTCATGTCAAGTCTATAGTGAGAGCGGGAAGGCTGGCATAATGCATAGTCCTTACCCAAATCCACCCCAACACCATAAATAAACAAAAAGCCAAAACAAGCAACAGAAATAAAGACAAAATACAACCCTGACTCTGGAGCCCCTAATAGCATCTATCCTCATCACATACAAATATGTATGCATGCATAAATCACACATAATGCAAACCAAACAGATATATATATGCACAAACCACAAAATGTTGTGCAATAATCCTCTGTACACTGTGAATATGTATTATTCTCATTAGTTAATAAAGAAGCTGATTGTCCTATAGTAAGGCAGGGTAAAGTTTGGCAGGACAATAAAACTGAGGATACTGGGATGAAGAAGGGCAGAGTGAGAGTGTCGCCAGCAGATGCAGAGAGAGCAAGATGGGCACGCCATACTGTGAAAAGGTACCAAGCCACGTGGCAAAGCATAGATAAAGAAAAAGAGGTTAATTTAAGTGTAAGAGTTAGCTAGTACCAAGCCTGAGCTATCAGCCGAGCATTTATAATTTATATTGTCTCCGAGGCAGTTATTTGGGAGCAGGGAGATGGGACAAGAAACCTCTGTCTACATGTGACACCCAATGAAAGGTATGTACAAGCCACACAGACATGAAATCACAGAAGTGCACGCATGCAACAATCATACATACATGCCTGTGGGTACAAACTACATACATGCACACACATACATGCACAGCTTTTCTCGAAGACAAAAATACGCATTTGATTCCCTCCTGGTGCAAGTCTCTCAACTGTACATGCCCTGAACTTGGAATGCAGGAAGCTCCAGCAGTCGAGAGCAGGAATATGTGTGTGCCTGTGTGTGCTCTGAGAGCGGGCCTGTGGTTTCATGGGCTTTGTAAACCATAGTGAGACCCTGGAGCTAGGAGAACTGCAGTACCTGTCAGGCATGGTGTGGAGCACATGTGATTTCATTCCATGAGTGAGTATTGAGGAACACAAGCCAAGGGATAACACTACCCCTGGATGTAAGGCTTAGAGAAATTCCTGGTCATAAAGAGGTCTGGGAACACACTGTGGAGGGATGGGAGGGACACTTGGTGTGAGCTGGCACATGCTTATGTGGTGAGGGAAGCTGGGTGAAACCAGTACGAATGTCCTAGGATACAGACAGAGGGGGTTCTGCACCCTCTCACCCTCCGTCCTAAAGAGTACAGGAACAAGGGACCATGAGGACTGCAGGCTACTCAGTAACCCCTCAGAGCAACTAGAAAGAGTCTACACAGCAAGCCTGGCCCAGGAGTTCTGTTGCCTAAGTTGCCACCATAGGGGCAGTTGCTCCAGCTGGGATGGAGGCAATGAAAAGCCAGAGATGACTGTCAGAAAGGTGGCTCATGCTCAGAAAACCTTAGTAGCAAGGGCTACCCACTCTCAGTACAGTGTGCCTCCACAACAGGCTTGTCCCTGCTTCCTCACGTTTCACAATTAGCCAGAAATGCTCCAGCGACTCACTTTGCCTCTGTTGGCTGGTTTATTATGCGACCCACAGAAACAGCCAGATGAGGGGCTACTAAGGGCAAGAGGCAGGACAGTTGTGGCACAGGACTTCATCACATTGGGAAACATATCCTCATATGCATTCTTCAGCTTGGAAGTTCTCCAGACCCCAGGGCATAGGGGCCTCTGCATATAGGATTGATGACATCCTTGTCATCACTTGTCAACTCCATCTCAGCCCTTCTCTCTTTGCAGGGGACTGAGGCTGGACATTCCTTTTGATTATATGGCCAGACTCTCCAGTCACTCGTCCTATCCTGAAGTGATCTTGAGGTGTCCAACTACAAAAAGATGTTCAATGTCTGAAGATCCAGTCTTCTAGGGTCAGGAACTAAGAAGAAAGACCTTTCTATCCCTATCTTCAGGAACTCTACTCTTGTGTCCCCAGCCCAGGTCTCCCTGCTAAGCTCCAAAGCTACTAAGGCATTCATACACTCCTCAGGAAAATCTGCCCACAGCTGGCCTTTCCTGAGCTCTTACTCCCTGCACATCCCCCTGGGCTTCTAGCACTGACTTCTTCAGTCCTCAGAGTGTAGGCATTCACGGCTGCAGCCTTGATGCCCTCCTGCAGTTGGCCTCCAACTTATACCTTCTTGTAGCCACTTTACTTCCATATCCAGTGAAAGTCACTCTCCAGCCCCCAGCTCAGATCCCATCATGCCCTGTATCATGCATCTGTTTCCTTCTGAGCCAGGGACTGCTCTGCCAACACCCCCTCTTTCTGCCTTTTCTTTCCCATGCCTTGTCTGGGTGGAGGTAGGTTCTGCCTGTGTCTACTCTATGGCCAAGAGATAGCTTGAGGTTCTGGGTTGTTGTGACAATGCAAGCTTGCCGCCATCTATGGTGGACTGTATGGGGGACCCCTCTGGTAGGCCTTCTCCCTCTGGGCTTGTTGTGTCCTCATCTGTCCCCACACTCTCACTCTTTCTTGGTATCCCACTAACCTCATCCTCTGAAACCCTGTCTTCCCATCCGTTCTCTACACTCGCCAAGAGTAACACTCCAAAAACTCCACCCCCCAAAAACAGACAGCTCCTGTCTAGAAGCCCAGAACATTTTGTTTCAATATGGCTGCACCACAGTTGGAATTTCCCAGCCTCCCCAGATGTGCTAGAAGGTTCCAGAAGGCACTTCCTATTGATGGTATGTATCCACAGCCCATTAGAAGCCCTTGTGCAGAACAGGCAACTAACGCAATTACAGCTGTTCAAGGTTGTACATCCTAAGAGCCTCTGGTGACGTGAGGCTCATTCCCCTGCAGGAGGGCCCCTTCCTGGCAGGTCCTGAGAGGCTTACAAGTGCATCATGAGAGGCTTGAATCCCAAGCCTGTATGGCTGGCTTCAGTTTGTCACAACACAGCTAGTCCTGTGACTATGGCCCTGACTCCAAGGAACTGGGGTAAATGTGTAACTGAACTCAGCGCCAATCCATTTTGCTGGTGCTCATCTGTCACCAGGGCTTCCTGGAAGGGGCCCAAAGGAACATCGCCCTGGCCTTGGTCCATCTTGGCTAAGCTTGGATTCCCATGGCCTCCCGACCTGGATCCTCCCCCAGCCTCTGTACAGAGTAGCTTGGGAATAGATCCACCTCCCACCCCTCCAGTATAAATAAGCCTGTGCAGCTCACCAGGGAATAGCTGTGCTTGTCTGGGATGGAGTTAAAGGTAAGTAGAGCCTTTCAGTTCTTTTCTGGTGCTTCATGGGGTCCTGCTGGGCAGTAGCTGAGCTATGGGTGGGAAGAGGAGGCAGGACGTGGGCAGACGCTGTAAAGGGCTGGCTGGCAATCGTTCTGGAGTGAGGAGCCAGAAGTCTGTGGTGGCAGGTGCTTCAGGAGACATGACCACTGACCATGTCTCTTCTCCTGAAAGGCTAGGTATCTAGGTAGGCTGTCCTCTGTTGCTTGTCACTCATTCTGGGCTCATGGGGAATAGCTTGTCTTCAGTCAGGCAGGATAGCCAGGTCTTCTGCCTCCTGTGAGCCCAGCAGGGTCCTCAGAGGCAGGAGGATTTACACTGGATCAGCACTAGGGTGGCCAAGTCCACGGGACCTATTCCAGCTTGAAGGGAGAACAAGATTTCATTGTTCAGTCTGCAAGCAGCAAGAAGGGACAAGTCCCAGGTCATCTCAAGTAGTATCTCTGTCCAGGCTCAGTGCTGGGGTCTGTGTCTTCTGGCTTCGGAGCCTCAACTTGCCCCTCTGTAAACAGGTCTCATCATGGCTCTAAGGTTCTCTAAGTCTGGGTATGTTAGAAGGGCTCAGTAACGTAGAAATTACTGATAATGTCAGGCTAAGCAGAAAGTTAGCTCCTTTATTTGAACTCACAGAGTTCTGTCTGCCTCTGCTTCCTGAGTGCATTGCCACACCCAGCCCAATGTATGTGTGTATTTATGTGTATGTGGCATGTGAGTGCATGTCTGCATGTGTGGTGTCTGTCTGTCTGTGTATATGTGAGAGAGTGCATATGTGCTGGGAGGGAGAGATGGGTTCAGCAGCCCATGATCCCAGATGGAGACCAGAGGAAGACATTGGGTGTCCTGACTGTTACTCTCCTCCTTATTCCCTTGAGATAGGGTCCCCCACTGAGGTTGGGGATAGGCTGGCACCCCAGAGATCACCCTGTCTCCACCCTCTGCAACCCTGGAATCACAGCTGTATGTGGTCATGACTGGCTTTTTACAAGGGTTCAGGGGACTTGAACTCAGATCTTCCCATTTGTGCAACAAACTGCTCTCAGTTGCTGAACATCTTCCTAGCCTTGCCATTTCCTTATTTCTTTTAAGCGGCAATGTGCACTGTACCTAAATGTCACTCATGGAATCAAGGGTCATGTCTAAGTTGTGGCTGTGTCCTGGTGCAGGTCACCAGACTTGTCTGTTCCTCTATAAAATAGCATTAGTAACTTTAGCTGACAGCTCCCTACTGAGGATCTGCCTCTCCCATTGACCTTAGGAAGGTGGGCTAACCTGTGGACTTGCCGCACTCAGGTTCATGTGGAAGGCAGACCAGTGGGGCACATAATAAATACACAGCTGCAGGAGACAGGGTGCTTCTGGTGGCTTTAGGGAAGGAGGAGGTGACAGAGGTGCCTAGGGAGCCTGGGGCAGGCGTTGAATGATGAAGATGAGCTGATGACATAAGAGCACTGAAAACACAACCTGTCCATGACAGGACAGGCAACATAGCCCTGAGAAGCCACAGGACAGGGACACAGAGAAGTGGCTGATTGGGAGGGAACAGGAGGGGTCTAGAACTCCTCTGTTCTCAGGACTTGATGCAAACTGACTTAGGATGAACTTGGATGGCAGCAGGTTACAGCTGAGAGCAAATAACCAGATTCACCTAAGAACAGCAGTGGCGTGCTTCCTGGGACAGCGACCATGACATAGCTCCCAAGACAGCACCCATTCACAGGAATAGCAATATGGGAGGGACTTCGTGTACCCACATGGGCCATCCTACAACTTGGGAGCCTAAGGCAGGTTCTGCCCCTACTGTGCCTTGGTTTATGATAGCACAGGTGGGCACAGTCGCTCTTCTGTGTAGGAGGGTCCAATGGGCACAGGCAGAGTTTTCCACTCTGCTTTTTCAAACCACAAGACTTCCTTTGAGAATGGTGGGTGGAGCCAGATGTGTGCACCAGGAGGAGGAGGTGCTGGAGGGTCAGAAGCCAAAGGTCATCTGACCAGCGGGATAACCCGAGCAGAGCAAAGAGCACCTTGCCTGTATGTGGAAGATTTTTATGTGCAGCCCAGGCAGGTGCCATGACCTAAGTGTGGAAGGCTAGGGTGACCTCGTAGCTTTGCAACATCATAATGGCATTCTGAGATCATTAACTTATAAAGGGAAAAGTTTATTTTGGCTTATGGTGCTGGAGTTACAGGGCAGCTTCAGACAGACCCATTGCTCTGGACCTGCTGGGGGTATCAGGTAGCAATGGCAGGAACATTTGGCCAAGCAAGCTGCTCCCCATGTAGCTAGGAAGAAAAACCACTAAAGAGGGAAAAACAAATACAAAGGTCCTGCAACCCCTCTTAATGGTGCACCCCACTGACCTCAGGCCCTCCCAACAGGCCCGACACCCTAATGTCTACAGCACCTTCAACAGAACAATGGTGTGCCTTAAGATTTTCACATAGGGACCTTGGGGGTGGTTTGTCAAGCACCATGGAAGATGGAAGGTGGAAGATTGTATGTGTGAAGGTGAAGCAGGGGAAATGAAGGCTTCAAGGTGACCTCCAGTCAGGGCTGAGGCACCGCCTAGCAGCGGTGGCCATGGACAAATGAGGTACGAAGTTGGAAGTCACATGGCAGGATGGTTGTTTCTATAGAAACAAGCCCATGTGGTCTACATGGTCAGAACTGAATGATGGATAGAATTTACCCCACCCCCCAGGATCAGAGGACTAAGATGTAGGGTTTTCACAGTCAGCTCAAGAACCTTCCTCTGGGAGCCCAGGCTGACTGTATGTACTATCTATGATAGCTGAGGCTGGAGCAGGGCTGAGGTTCAAGGGAAATGGGCATCCAGCTCACTGGGTGCCTCCACGCCCCCCTGGTCCATGGCTGGGCAGGGCCCCAAGCACTGTTGGTGCCTCATAGCCATCTGGGCAGTTGACAAATCAATTCCTGACTTACTGTAGACTACTGAAGCCAACCTTGGGTAGGCAGGCCAATTGTGGATTTTCTGTAGTCACTGTGGGATCCAGCCTGCCTGTAGCATATGACAGGTGTGAAAGACCTGAGCTTGGGCAAGGCTTTGGCACCTAATTCTGTCCACATGCTAGGACCTCACAGACACTAAAAACAATCGTAGGGTATACCCATGTGGGTATGAGGGCTCCACATGTAGTTCTCCAGGGATGAATTCATAGCCATTGTCACCTGCATGTCTAGTTCTGTGCCACAGCCTAGTATGATAACAAAAAGAAGCCCAAGGCCAAGCCATGGTCAGAGCTGTGTCTTAAGGCCTCTGCCATTCGCTTTCAGGTTCACTCCTCTACCTGTGACTCTGATAGTTACCTGTGTTCCTGTATCCTGATGTCCCTGTGTGTGTGTGTGTGTGTGTGTGTGTGTGTGTGTGTGTGTGTACACACAAGTATGTGCAAGTGTGTTCACATGTGTATAGAGGTTGTATGACAACCTTGAGTGTCATCTCAGAATGGTGTCTACCTCCTTTGAGACACAGTCTCTCGTTGGCTTAGAGCTCACTTATTAGGCTAGACTGATTAGCCAGAGAAACCCAGGGAGCCACCTCTCTCCACCAAACCCCAGGAATCTACCTGTCTCACTGCCTGAGTGCTGGGATTTCATGCATATGCCAACTCACCTGGGGGATTCAACTTAACCCCTCATGCTTGCAATAGAAGTACTTCACCAACTGATCTATAACCCTGTCCCTAGATGCCTTCTTTGTGTAAGAACATCAGTCAGTTTACATCAGGCCCTACTGTAAGGGCCTCATTTTATCTTAGTCCTGTCTTTAAAGGCCCTATGTCTAAATACAGTCACATTCTGATGAGTGGGGTGGAGCAGGCCTGTAATCCCAGCTACTAGGGAGGCCAAAGCAGGAGGAGCAGAAGTTCAAGGCTGCCTAGAATATTGAGTGATTTCAAGGTTAGCCAGGACAGCTTAAGAAAGGCCAAAAGAGGGCTAGAGATGTAGCTCATTTGGTAGAATGCTTTCCTAGCACGCACAAGAGCTAGGGTGGACCCCTGCCCGCTTGTAAACTAGGAGTGGTGGGATGTGCTATAATGCAAGCACTCGGAGGTGGAGGCAGGAGGATCAGAACTTCAAAGTCATCCTAATCTATACATAGTGAGTTCAAGACCAGCTGGAGCTACATGAAACCCTGTTTTTGTTTGTTTGTTTGTTTGTTTTTTGTTTTTTTAAGTAAAATGTCTGGGGATGGAATTCGATAGTATAGCACTTACCTAACATGAAAGAGGCCCTGGATTCCATCCTCAAATAGTCACTTTCCAGGGCCCTGGTGGTGGAAATGATAATTTGTAAATCTGGGGAGCAATTCAGTGTATGACAGCATGTTTTCCACGTGGATCATCCTGAGTTTTCCATGGATCTTTGACTACATTCCTTCTGGGCCATCTATGACAGCCATGCTTTTGGTTTTGAGTGAGGTATTAAGTGTATAGCAAACAAAGTAAAAATGAATAGCAAGTGGTAGATAGAGGCAGCAGATAGATGGCAAAACATCATTAGCTCATGTTTTCAAAACACCTAGCAGAAGTAAGTGAGACAAACACAATCAGACCTGGGAAGGGAGTGAGGCAGCCCTACTCCCAGGGCCAGCAGCCCAGTGAGCTAAAACAGCACATGGCTGTTTACCCATAGAGTGTATATTACACACAGCCACTGGGAACACCAGAGCAACTAAAGGTGTGACTTCAGGGCTCCAAATAACTTCTTGCCACTCTTACATAATGTCATTCTAGGACACACAGAAGAGAGCGCTCAGATCAACGATGACTCCCACAGGGATGGGCCTGAAGGCCATCGTCTTCTGCATCCTGACCTGGGTCAGCCTGGCAGCTGGGGACCGGGTATACATCCACCCCTTCCATATGCTCTTCTACAGCAAGAGCAGCTGTGCCCAGCTGGAGAACCCCAATGCAGAGACAGCCCCAGAGGCGACATTTGCACCAGTGCCCATTCAGGCCAAGACCTCCCCTGTGGATGAGAAGACTCTGCACGACCAGCTTGTGCTGGCCACTGAGAAGCTAGGGGCTGAGGATCGGCAGCGGGCTGCCCAGGTGGCAATGATAGCCAATTTCATGGGCTTCCGCATGTACAAGATGCTGAGCGAGGCAGGAGGCGTGGTTAGTGAAGCCATCCTCTCCCCTCCATCTCTCTTTGGCACCCTGGTCTCTTTCTACCTTGGGTCTTTGGACCCTACGGCCAGCCAGCTGCAGGCACTGCTGGGTGTTCCTGTGAAGGATAAAGACTGTACCTCCCGGCTGGATGGGCACAAGGTCCTTGCTGCCCTACAGGCCATTCAGGGCCTGCTGGTCACCCAGGGTAGTACTAGCAGCCAGGCACATCTGCTACAGTCCACTATCGTGGGTCTATTCACAGCCCCAGGCCTACGCCTGAAGCAGCCATTTGTTCAGGGCCTGGCCCCCTTTGCCCCTGCCGTCTTCCCACGCTCTCTGGACTTAGCCACTGACCCAGGTCTTGCCACTGAGAAAATCAACAGGTTCATAAAGGCTGTGACAGGATGGAAGATGAGCTTACCACTAGAAGGGGTCAGCGCAGACAGCACCCTGCTTTTCAACACTTACGTTCACTTCCAAGGTAAGTCAAATCCTTGGGTCAACCCGTACCAGAGGTAGTATCCAGGTTTCCATGGCATCCCCAAGGTCCATGTGTGAGATGGGCAGGGATGGCAGGTTCCTGCCTCTGTGTTACTGGTGAAGCCCTGGAGGCTCAGGAAACAAACCTGGCTCCTCCCTATCCCACACCTCTTCTTGCTGGGTCATGCTCCTGTGTCTTGAGAAGCCTGGGAGTAGGGGGGCTGGCCCAGGCAGGAACACCCAGCTTACTTGCTCACATAGGGAATTACCCATGTATCCTTGTCTGAGAAGGTGTTTATTCTCACTACATGCAACACTGGACAGGAGTCTCAGGAGGGCAGGAGATTCTGAGCCCAGGATTCTTATTTAACATCAGCAAGTATGGAGACCCCAAGGGCAAATGTCTGAGGCAACACTGCAGGGAACAGTGCTAACTGTGGGGTGGAAGGGAGTGAGTTGTAACAGGCTGCCGAAGGCCAAGGGCAAACATCCTTGCAAAGCCTCAGGAGATCAGGGTGGGGTAAGGGCAGAAGGGAGGGCTTGGCTCAGAGACTGACCACTCTGTGAGGAGTGCTCCCACTCCAGTGGGATGAGCAGGACAGTTTTAGTCTTTGGATGTCAGCCTTGTGGCCTGTGACAGCAGCACTGCAGGTGTGTGTGTGTGTGTGTGTGTGTGCACGAGCCATCCAAGGTTGCCAGACCTTCAGATTGATGACTCTTGGGGGAGGGCACACTGATGGCGGGTAGGGGAAGACATGCCAGCTGGAGTGGAGGCAGAGGGATCAGTGCCCCGATGACTTGGCCACAGTGACATCATGTTTGTCATCTATGAATTCAGATGGGGAGAGAGGTTGGCCTGCCTTTGAGACTGGGAAAGGAGGAGGAGAGAATGTTAGAGGAAAGAAGCTGCTGAAGATGGCTATACCCTGTGTAAGTTGGAAAGGACCCTGGAATTGAGCCACAGTCCCCGTGAGGAACCCTGGGAAGACTGTTACTGAGATAGGAGTTCTCCCAAAGGGCAAAGGTGTCAGCTGTGGCTTAGTTTTTGAGACAATTTCTTACCAAACCTGGGCCTTACCATTTCAGCTAAACTAGCCCGTGAGCTCCTGGGGTCCTCATATCCCAGAGCTGGCATTGTAGACCTGCCTTGCCATGCCTGGCTATTACAGGGTTTGGGGCTCCAGGGACAGGTCATCAAGTTTATAGAGCAAGCAGTGTATCCATGGAACCATCTCTCCAGACTGTAATCTCTAAGTTTGTAAAGAGTGAGTTGGCAAACCAGAATGGATCTGGGTTGAGCTTGCCTGGGTCCCTGCCGGTGACAGGTGTGAGATCTTAGACTCCACACGGGTATGTGCAGTGTTTTCTATTACTGTCAGGGCCTCTGTGGGGAGCTCAAGTGGCCAGGGTTTGCAAAAGTGTGTCAGAGAGCAAAGTCTCAGGCCAGGCCAGGGCAGCAGGGTGAATAGAGAGGAAGCTGGGGGTGAGGGGAGGGGTGGAGGGAGCGTTCTCATCCCCCACTGAGCATTCTTCCTGGTCTCTGTGGCTTTCAGGGAAGATGAAAGGCTTCTCCCAGCTGGCTGGACCCCATGAATTCTGGGTGGATAACAGCACCACAGTGTCTGTCCCCATGCTCTCTGGCACTGGGACCTTCCAACACTGGAGTGACTCCCAGAACAACTTCTCTATGACACGTGTGCCCCTGGGTGAGAGTGCCACCCTGTTGCTGATCCAGCCCCACTACATCTCTGATCTAGACAGGGTGGAGGCCCTTGTCTTCCAGCATGACTTCCTGACTCGGATAAAGAACCCACCTCCTCGGTAGGAAGTGTGGGACTCTCGGAAAGTAGAGTTAAATGAATGGCATCCATTGCATGCTTACATGTCAGTCTGTACACACACACACACACACACACACACACACACACACACACACACACACACTGCCACCCCTCCCCCATTCTATCATGTGCTATGTAGCTATTGCATGCTTACATGTCAGTCTGTACACACACACACACACACACACACACACACACACACACACACACTGCCACCCCTCCCCCATTCTATCATGTGCTTTGTAGCTGTGGATATGGCTTGTTAACTGTGACACTGCAGATACTACCTCCCTCCACAGGAAGGCAATGAGCTAACCAGGGCTGTCTTAGCCTTACTATTGTTGGGATGAAACACGATGACCAGAAGCAACTTGAGGAGGAAAGGATTTACTTGACTTACATATCCTTAATCACACTCCACTGAGGGAAACCAAGGCAGGAACTCAAATTGGGCAGGAGCCTAAATGTAGGAGCTGATGCAAAGTCCCTGGGGGATGCTGCTTACAGGCTTGCTCCTCATGGCTTGCTCAGACTGCTTTCTTTCAGAACACAGGACCACCAGCACAGGGATGGCACCACCCACAAAGGGCTGGGCCTTTCCAGTTCAAACACTGATTAAGAAAATGCCCTATAGGTTTGCCTACAGCCTAATCTTAAGGAAGCATTTTCTCAATTGAGTTTCCTTCCTCTCAGATGACTATAGCTTGTATCAAGTTGACATAAAACTAGCCAGCACAAAGGCCATTATCTTATTTTATTAGTACTTTGGTTTTTAGAGAGGGTCTAGAATTTGTGGTAATTCCCTTGCCTTGGCTCTACAGCTGGGGTGAGAACAAAGGGCAGACAGCAGCCCACCATCAGCAAGCTCTCCACAGTAGATATTTCAGGTCCTCCTCCTGTTTCAGGCCATGTGGAGGCTTTTGTTGTTTGTTCTGAGAATTCCCTTGGAGTAAGGATGCCCTGTATTGTGTGACCCTTCCTGGGGAGACACAAGGAAACATCTGTTCACCCCAGAGAGGGCAGTGACTACAGACCAAAGGAACAATTCTCTCCAAGTAGAATTTGGTCATTCAGTGCATTTACTGGGGTTATTATTTTCACAAATGTAGGTGCATCACCAAAGAGTCCACCACGGCATGGCTGACCAACCACTCATGAAAGCTGCATCCCTGGGGCTTCTTGCACAGCTTGGAGGCAGCACTACCAGTTTCCTCTCTCCAGCAATTGTTTCCTGTTTACACAACACTGGGGAGGGGCTTTCTGAGGTTTATGTGCCCCCTTCTAGAAGGGACTATTTCAACTTGGGACATAGTTACACAGGACTGAATGGGTGAGAGCTCAGGGTCTCCTTCCTAAGTGGGTGGGAGCTCCCGAGCCCTCTAACTGCATTATCTCCACAGGACCATCCGCCTGACCCTACCCCGGCTGGAAATCCAAGGATCCTACAACCTGCAGGATCTGCTGGCCCAGGCCAAGTTGTCCACCCTTTTGGGTGCTGAGGCAAATCTGGGCAAGATCAGTGACCCCAACCCCAGAGTGGGAGAGGTAAGTGCTAATCTGGATTCCCGGGGAGTGAGGGTGGATGCTATGTGGAGGAAGCTGTGAGCAAGGCCAGCAGGGTAGGAAGAAAGAATAGGGCCTGTGGGCATTGCTGGTGCTCTCTGGCATTCCAGTGACATAAGGAACAGCAGTCTCCCACTCAGCTCTCTTGCTACCTCTAGCTCCAGGTCTTTCTCTATCCCTGCTAAGTCAGCCTTGCATCCTCCAGTAATCTGTAGATTAGGATGGGAGGAATACCCCAATGCTCTGATCTGTAGTTTCTGTGAGGAGCAGCTTCTCAGTAGACAGAGCACTATGTGAAACACAGGATGTGCCTGGATACTGCTGACATTGTGCTAGCTGCTGGGAAACAAAGAATCATTACTGTGGAAGACACTGTGCCATTTGGCCAGATATTGGAGAGCAACATCATGATGGCAGGAGATGGTGGAGATGAGGACGTGGGGCATGCTGAGCAGGAGATTACGGGAGCTGGGTACTGATGCTCAGGGTCCACTTAGAGGAGTGTGTACACACTTCCTCCTGGCAGGCTGGACAGTGTCCTCCCCCAGGGTAGTTCAGCAGTCTCTGATCTGCAAGCCCTCCTGAGATGTCTCTGCTTTGCAGGTTCTCAACAGCATCCTCTTTGAACTCAAAGCAGGTGAGGAAGAGCAGCCAACCGAGTCTGCTAAGCAGTCTGGCTCACCCGAGGCACTGGATGTGACCCTGAACAGCCCATTCCTGTTTGCCATCTATGAGCGGTACTCAGGTGCCCTGCACTTTTTGGGCAGAGTGGGTAACCCTCAGAGTGTGCTGTGAGGCCTGGTGCCATAGGGGCCCTTCAAGGCCTCATGTGCAGCCATGGAAACAAGGTCAGCTTCAGAGAGCTATCCTGGGCAAAGACCACTGTTGGCTTTCCATTACTCCTTCCAGCAAGGCAGAGGCCATCTCCACGGAGACTGCACTGCCTGAGAATAAACAATGAGCATCAGAGGTGGCCTCCTGGACTGCGGGTTTGTTTGGAAACTAGGGTGAGAGCCAGGAGCTGGTACTGAGCACAGACCACTGCTCTGCACAAGACTACCATTCTGGAAAGAATTTGGACCCAACAACTGTGTTGTGAAACCAAAAAGCATTCCCTTTTTATTCAAGAACAAAAATTGGGTTTTAACATTAAAATACACATTGTTCCCTTGCTTTGGGCTTGTATTTAGCTCAGAGTGTGAGACCATGACCTTCAGAGTCCCTACACTACCCTACATTTTCTTATCCATGGCACCAAGTTTTGAAAAACTGAATTCATACTAGTGTATCACTTTGCTGAGAAATTTGACTTGGTTAGTTTAGCTGACAGGCTTAGCAGCGTTCCTGAAGTTCTCCACGGAGACCAATGTGGGACAGCTGGGTGCCAGAGGAAAGCCCTGGCAGAGGGTACTACTTCCTTTACCCCAAAGACAAAGGGTTGTCACTTGTTTCTCTATGTCTCCTTGAGATTGATTATAGCCACAACTTCCAGGTAGGGTGGGTGGGTGCGTGCGTGCGTGCGTGCGTGCGTGCGTGCGTGTGTGTGTGTGTGTGTGTAGGTAGGTGTGTGTGTGTGTGTGTGTGTGTGTGTGTGTGTGTGTGTGTAGGTGTGTGTGTGTAGCAGACTGCCTCCTCCCTGAACAAACAGGGAAGTGGTGAACAATGTAGCATGTTAGCCACAGGAAAAGGCCAGAGAGCACCTAAGGACAGCAGTAGAACCCATGGTGCATAGTGGGCAATCCTGTGTTAGCACGTGGATTGGCTTCTCTGGGCTAAGTGGGAGTTTTTGACTTTGCAAGACCACAACCTAACCTTTTAGACAGGGCTGCTCCTGAGTTTGGAGTGGGGATTACAGGGTCCTGAAAGGACAGGTGGAATGTGTCCCTGGCTGAGGTCCATCCTGACAGAAGAGCTACAATGTCCCCTGAGTCTCAGCTTTCCTTATTCTAGTCCCGTTCCCTCCTGAATACAATACCACGATGACAGCTTGTCTGTTTTACCTTGTGGGTGTGACCAATCTAACCAGGTCATCCACTGCTTGTGCCAGGGGAGAGACCTATGCACCACAATGTAACTGGAAGCCAGTTGGCCTGTGTGCCAAACAGGAAATGCTAAGGTGTGTAGATGAACTCTAATTCTGAAAGGCCCTGTTCCCAAGGGGAGGTAAAGTAAATTTCTCATTTCTGTGACGAAATACCAGACAAAAGCAACTTAAGGGTTTATTTTGGCTCATGTTTCAGTGGTGGGGAGTATGGTAGGAGCAGCACCAGACAGCTGGTCCCTTCTAGTTACGACTGAGTCTGGGGTTTGGCTCACTTTCTTAGCCCATGGGATGCTGCCAAATTCCATCAGGCTGACAAGATGAACCATCATAGGAGTAGATGGAAGACAACAGTGGTGAACTGATACCTAGACTGAGACTGGCCCCTTATCGAGCAAAAATTAAGAGTTCTTCAAGGCCACCTTCTCCTACAGCAGCCCAGGCTCTTAAAACAGTAGAGCTAGTTGTCCCCTACTCCCTGTCATGGGAACTTCTGACTAGGCAATCATAGGGCTGGCATAAGGCTCAGAAGTTCAGGCTGCCCCATATGACTGGGGTCCCAACATGCCACCTCCTCCTCCCCCACCCTTGTTAGCCCACCACATTAGGATCCTGGGCTGGCCTAGTAAATGACACTCCACAGCTATTTGCTTTAGCAGAGGAGCCTGAGCCTGGCCTGTGCCATCCTGCCAGTTGACCTGGTGTCAGCGCCTGGTTGGACACAGCACAGCAGCACAGCTGAGCTCTGCCTTGTGACTGACAGGCTACAAGTTGAACTGGAAGCCAGCAGAAGTCCTGCTGGTCATAGAGCCCTGTAGTCCTCAGCATGAGCGGTTTGCCCCAGCTTTGCCAGCTCAGTCCAACTCCACCCTCAGTGCTTGCTCCATAGGTGGAGCACGGCATGTATAACATAGGGCCCTCCCAACAGAGACCAGCCTGGGCCACAGGCAGTAGTGAAGGTCCACAGGCCCTCAGAGCTGGGCAGCAACACACTGATTTTGAACACCTGCCTCCAGAACAGAATCTTCTTTCGCATTCAGCTGCCATATTTGTGGCCACTGAGGGCAGCCTGAGAAACAAATGCATGCTCTTTGGTTGCAGAGAGGGTGATGGTGGGCGGCAGGTAGGTTCCTGGATGACAAGACAGGCCTCCTCCTTACAGGCCTTTTATACCAGAAAGCAGTAAACTACATTAGAGATGGATTTTTGTGTATATGTTGGAGCTGGAAAGACGTATTACTTTAACTTTAAACCTGACTGAATTAAATTGAATCTCAACAGGGAAACTAAGGAAAAATAACAAGGGAACTGTCCTGGGGGAGCCAGAAACAAGTCTTAAACTGTTAGCTTTGGCTTGAATGTCCTGTTGTCAAGTTCAGAAACATTACAGGGAGGCTGGGATACAATGGTCTGGAGTCAGAGCCAATAGGGTAAGAGATTAGGCCTCAAGGCCCTCTATGGACCTCCGACTCTCCGGGCTGAGGCTGGTGTGTACGCGCTGTTACATGGGCTGGCAATGTGAGTTTGGAGCTATTTATTCTGCCTTTAAATCCCACCTGTCAGTCATCTCGATGATAGGCTTGGGTTACCTATCTGAGAATGGAAATAGCAATCCTGGAGTTGGGCTGCAGACGGTGCTCTCTCCTTTCTGGGATTGAGTGATAATTATCAGGGGACAAGGACAGGCAGGGATCCTTGGTTACGGAAACATGTGAATTCAAGGTGCAGCTATGACCTCTAGTGACTACCTAGTGACAGCATAGCTCCTTGTCAGAAAACCATTCCATGCACCTGTAGCAGCCGCCAAGCAGACAGGGCTGACTGGCCTCTGTGTGGACAGAATTCTGTTCTAGGAAAACTACACAGAAGGACTCTTTTATTTGTGCCAAAGAGAATTGTGTGGCTGAAGGCATGCATGATAAGGGCCCCTTGGACAGAATTCATTTCATAACTTACGCGTTTGCAGCAGACACTTCTTTTATTAAGGAAACGAATCCTTGCTGTCGGCTCTGGCTCTGACAGGAGCGGAAGGCAAGATCAGAAGTGCTATTCTTAAGTGCCAGGATGGGATGGCTCCCTGAAGCCTCTGAGGAGGCCCAGGGCTGACTGTGTCTCCCGGGATGTAGACAGTGTTTCCACACTGTGTTGGAGTCATGCTGCCCAGTGCTTCATCTGTAGGGTAGCTCACTTGCCACGCCTGTGTATTTGCTTTAACTCTATGGTAGAAATCAGCTTGACTACAGTAAGATTTACAACAAAAATAAAGCAATTTGTTCAGTAAACTATAGTAAAAAGCTTCAAATGTCATAAAAATTATCTTCCATACAATGGAAAGGCTTTTGGTTCTTCCTGGGTGAAAGATGGCCCACATACACTGGGTAGAGGTACAGGCTGTTGCTGGGTGACTCAGAGGACAAGGGTCACTTTCTTCCCCACTTCAGGTCCTGCCAGGATGCCTAGGGCTGTTCTGCAGTTGCCTGGTCCCTGGCAGCAAGGACAAGCTCTGTGAGGGCTGGGAAGCTCTTGATGTCACTGGTCTGCAAGCCCATCTTTTGTATCTGCAAAGGCCATGAGAATAAATTGTCACTGTGATGAGATCTGAGGAGGAAAAGAGGCCCCCATTCAAACCAGGACAACGGATTTGCCCTGACCCCATTACAGTAGAAAGAGTTCCCAAAAGAAGGAGGGATACGTCTTCTGTTAGAGCAAAGGACTGGCTTATTGCAAAACTGTATGTTTTGGGTCAAATGCTTTGCATTCTAAGAAGCTAGCATGTCCAAATACCTCAGTCCACCACACTAGACTCTGGCCAGGATCAGGATCAGAGTCTCTTTTGTGGGCTTCAGAAAATGCTAGGAGATAAAAAAAAGCCTTATGCAGAGAATAAAAAATTATTCGTTTTTTTTTCTCTTTCTTTCTTTCTTTCTTTCTTTCTTTCTTTCTTTCTTTCTTTCTTTCTTTTGAGATACGGTTTCTCTATAGCTTTGGAGGCTATTCTGGAACTCACTCAGTAGACCAAGCTGGCCTGAAACTCACAGATTCATCTGTCTCTGCCTCCCGAGTACTGGGATTAAAGGTGTGAGCCATCACCGCCTGGCAAGAAAATTACTCTTTAGCTGAAGAATTTTCCACAAGGCACCAGCTGAGCTCCTTTTTTTCAGCACCCTTCTCAGGGTGAGATGGACTAAAGAAAGACACGCGGCCCCTGAACAGCAGCAGAGACGGCACAGCCTCTCTGCCTTCTGCTTCTCACTCTGCCTATGTCTGTAGTGAGCTCCCCTGCTTGTGAGAAGACTGTAGATTCCTTAGGAAATAAACATGGCAGCTGATGCTTGCAGGCTATCTATCTCTCTTTTTAGAGACAGAGTCTCCCAATCTAACTCATGGCATCCCTCCTGCCTAATACCCTGAATGATGGGATAAGAAGCTATGTATACATCCAGGCTGTCAAGAAAGCAGTTTTCCTCCATCTGTAAATTTGGTGGTACTGAGGAGTCACTGCACCCCTCATGGGAGGTCTGCATGCTACCATCAGCCATCCACCATGACTTGAAAATCAGGGTTTTATTGGACACACAGCAAGAGGTTGCAGGCCCTGGCTCAGGACTTCGGGCAGCAAGAACAGGTATGCTGACAGCCTGAGCAAATGCTGAAGCACTAGGGCCAAGCTTGCTGCTGGGAGGGTAAGCTGTGCCCCTCTGCTGTTTCTATCTTCCACTTCCTGGCACGCACCCTCCTTCTCAGCAAGTTGGCCTGATTGTTTTCTATCCTTAGCCCCAGGGAGGTGACACCCCAGCTTTGGCCACGGCCAGACTCTAGAGCCAGGCTCAAGTTGCTGGTACCTGTTCTCCCAGGAACTCCACATCAAGAGCCAGCTGTAGTCGGATCTTGTCGTCATCACTCATGCCACTGCTGGAGCTGACAGGGTTGGCGGCTGGGGCTCTTCTGGCTTGTTTGAGGCGCTTCAGGCTTTCCTCCATCTTCTTCACTGAGTTCAGCACATCGGATACAGTCTCAAAGTACCTTGGGCACAAGACAGTAATGAAGGGTTGGTAACTAAACAGATACTGGTGACACTAAGCAGGAATTTGCTTTGTAAGCAAGATTCTCAAGATGGCAACCACAGGTACAACAGCTCAACTGGGAAATGTGCTGCCATGTTTCCTAAGTCTCCAGCATGATGTTCCCCCAGAGCTTAAGAAATGAGTGTACAGGGGCTGGAGAGATGGCAGACAGGAAAGTCATGGTTTTCTGGCCAGCTAGCACAGCTGGATTGGTGAGCTCTAGGCTCAGTGAGATCCCGTCTCAACAAAGTAGAGAATAGCGGAAGAAGACATGGTAACTGGCCCCTCACCTCCCAATGTACATACAAATAAAAACACTAGTCCTAAACACAAGCATCTGAGGGCAGGCCCCATCCAGGTGGAGGGCCCTCTGTAGCACATCTCAAGACTAGTCAAGCAGTCTTAGAGTACAAACCCATCTTAAGACTTTGAAGATATGAAGCTCACTTACCCCCAAACTCTCACTATACATCAAAATCAGTCACTTTCTTGTCTGGTTGGCAAGATAGCTGTTTGGGACTGGGACTTTATTTCCCTACAAAACCATGGGATTAGGCACTTTTGGTTCTAAACTGACCCACAACAAGGTAGGGTTTGGGAGCTGAACTTGAAAAAAAAAACTATTGCAAATGGTGATTAATAATTAAGTCAATAGTAAAATAAAGTAATAAACTTCCTCCCTCTCTTGTAGTTCTGGGATAGAACCCAGGACTGTAAGAATGCTAGGCAAACACTAAAGAGTCAAGAAGTGATTCTATTAGCCATGAGCTAGGAAGAGATCCAATTAACTGTTCCTGTCTGGGGCCTTCTGCTGTGATTACAGTTAACATGTATACTTCCTCTTCTCACCAGAAGCCATCCCACCAGCTAGTGGGACCAGCTGGAGTGACAGCTGAGGAAAGGAAGAACTGGCTGGGCTGAGCAGCGAGGGCAGTTAAAGGTGCCCTTGGAGTTTAGTGTTGGGGACTCACAGACCCCAGGTCAGCCTGACTGTAACGTAGGTGGAGGAGGAGTGGGTAAGGGAGGACTGGACCAAGTGACTGCTCACTGACAGTCCTGTGATTGATTTCTTGCTGTTATGTCTATGAGCAACCAAATGCTCCGGGAAGCCTTGCCATCCCTGTCCCCAGGGTGTAGACAGGCCGCTCTTCAGCAGCCAGTAGCTTACTTGTGTGTGCTCTCAGACAGAGCTTCCTGCAGCCAGTGCTGCATCACTGCTGGCTTCACCTTGTTCCCATGTCCACGCTGAAGCTGGTAAAATGGCTTCAGTGCACTGTCCACATAAGAAGAGGCTGCACTGGGGACTTCCTGGAATGCCATTGTCAACCGTGGTTAAGGACACAAGGAAACAAAAAAGAGCCATCACACCATTAGTGTTCAGCAAACAGCTTCATCCCCCCACCCCCTCAGAAAGTAACCAGAGAGACACAGAAATCATCTGGGGACAGCAGTGTGTTAGGAGGACCCCTCCCCACCTGCCCCTCTGCTCCAGGTCAGGCTTGATTCTGAGGTAGGATGTACAGGACTGAGTCCTGACTCCTCCCACTGTGCTGGTTTGACATCCTGTTGAAGCAGCAAGGATGGCATAGGGGACTTGGTCCCTTGCTCTGTAGGTGAAGACTACCCCCAGTGCCCAGTGGAGCCTGATGTGCTGTGCATATTCACACACACGCCATGATGCCCACAGAACAGAAGGAAATGGAAGGCCCCTGGCAATGTGCCCAAGCATCTCCCACCCAACAACAAACAGTGAACAAGATACTTTTGTTACAAGTGATAGCTCTACTGCACAACTAAATAGGCTTTGTTTGTTTTTTGAGTCAGAGTCTGACTTTGTAGCTCAGGATGGAATAAAATTTATAATCCTCCTTTTAGCCTCCCAAGTGCTGGGATTACAGTTGTAAACTATAAGGCTTTGCCAGTCCAAATGTTAACGTGAAAAGGGACAGCTGGATATGGTGGCTCACACTTGTAATCCCAGCATTTAGGAGGCTTGAGGCACAAGGGCTGCCATGAGTTTGATGGTGACTTTGGCTACATAATGAATTCCAAGCTAGCCTGGGCTACAGAGTTAAAACACTGTTCTTAAAAGATGATATTGGTGATGACAATGACTATGATGATGATGACGAGGACAACAGCAATGATAAACAAGAGAAAGGAATCCAGTCAGATAAATTGTGGTCAATGCAAGTCCAGCAATAAGGAATCACTTCCTATACCCCAAAATTCTTGCATCAAATGGGAAGAGTAATGGTAACAGGAGATAGGCCCCTGGTTAGCATGTAAGCAAAAGGAAGGCCACAGGCCACTTCTATAGTTTCTGAGAGTTTGGGTAGTAAGTAAGTAAACTAAAAGGCACTAAACTAAGTCTAAAGGCAGTAAATTTAACCATAACTGTGAAAGACAACCAGAGGGAAAACCACCTTAACCATTAACTGTGAAAGACAACCAAAGGGAAAACTACCTTAACCATAACTGTGAAAGACAACCAAAGGGAAAACCAACCATGTGGGAGTGAGAACAGGAGAGGGAATGCATGAAGACATTCAGTGCATTCAGGGCATTCAGCTGCGAAGAAGAATACTCAGATGACTCCTCCACAACCCAAGTACCTAAGAAAAGCCTGACACCAGCCAGTATGGGCCTCTCTTTTGTCTTATAAATGCCATTAGCATTTGCTTTTAGATGCTGGGGTGAATCCAGGACTTGTGCATGCTAGGTAAATACTATATACCACTGAGCTACATCTAGCCCCTAATATATACTAAAAATACATATTTTATTGAGTTCCTAATCTATTATGGGTGGAGGTGGTTGTGTCATGGCATGCATTCGGAGGTCAGAGGACAGCTTAATAAGTCAATTCTCTCCTTCCAGTAGGTAGGACCCAGGGATCAAATTCAGGATTGCCAGCATGGCTACCTCAATGGTCCCTAGCATATTCTTTTTTTTTTTCCCCCTAACATATTCTTAATGTTATTCTTTCTATTGTTTTCACTGAAAGAACAAGGAAAATCAGGTATTTCCAATAACAATTTGTAGGAGTAAGATAAATCAAAAAATTTTGTGACTATATGAAGGCAAAAATGAATTTTATATCAATAGGACTTAGAAATGTTATTAAATGGATTCTTGGGGCTGGAAAGAAGGCTCAGCAGTTAGGAATACTTGTTACTCCTGTAGAAGACCCAGGTTTGATTCTCAGCACCCATGTGATGGCTCACAATCATCTGTAGCCCCGTGCCAGGGGATCCAACAGGCAGGCACACGGTGCACATAAACACATGCAGGAAAGAGTCACATGCATTAAGTAAAACAAACCTAAAATAAAAATTTTTAATTGCTTTCTTCTTTTAAGAAAGTGCTTTTCCAGCCAGCTGTGGTATTGCATGAATTTAATTCCAGCACTCCACAGGCAGAGGCAAATGGATTTCTGTGGAGCTGAGGCCACCCTGGTTTATATAGTGAGTTCCAAGCTAGTAAGAACTCACACAAATAAGAAAGTACTTTTCCTTAAGATCCAAAGCCCACAGGCCCCAAGTGCACACTGTGAGTTGTACTGGCAGCTAGCTCCTGACCCTCCAGAGTCCCTTACCTTAGTCTACCCTAAGACCCACCTGTGGCCTACATCTCCCTGTCCCTGAACACAGAGAGCTCTCTCCAGAAGTGACACTGACCTTATTGGTCCTGCGGTAAAGCCTGGGGACCTCCAGGGCACTCTTCAGATAACTGAAGCAAGACTCGCTCAGGTCCTGGACAATCCTGCTGCTCAGGGCTGGCACGTGGGCAGACAAGGAACTCTGAGAGTCTTCCATGGCCGCTGTGGACACAGGGCAGTTGAATTGAGTCACTGGTCCAGCCTAGGGTAAGCTCCATTAAAATGTGACCATTTAGAGTGCACTAACAAATCATGTCATTGTATAAAACAAGGATCTCATTTATAGAAATTAAAGAGCAAAACACAGAAACAACTAAGGATTTACAAATGGAGCACAGATGTTAGGTTAAATATTCCCTGCAGTCTATGGCATTTCACTTTATGTTATTTCATATTCAGAGATTCTGAGTCTGAGTTTAGTTTTTACCTGAGATAGATGAAAAATTCTTAAAGCCGATCATTTCAAGTTTTGGCTTGACTATCTCCAGGAGCTCTGGAAGCTGAAACACACATTTTGGACACTAGTTTCTTTTTTCAATCAGAACAAGCAACTTCGTACCCACAAACTCAGACATGATTAACAAGTGCTGAAACCTAAGCCAGAACTTGTAGGTCAAAGCTCCCATCAAGTGGGAGTCATGCTCTCAGTTCAGAAACACACAGCAAGGGACCACTGACTGCATGTCCACTAAAGGCAGAAAAAAAGCAAAAACTCATTTTACAGCTCTCCATGAAGCCAAAACTGCTCACAGTAACAGTAATAGACCTTTTTTTCTCAGAAAATGCAATGTATTTTTTCAATCACACAAAATATAAACTGGAAAGCAAAATCCACCTGAAGGCGTAAACTCTACAAGTGTCCCATAAGGTTCTCTGAAGGCTGAGAGAGAAACATGGGCTCAACAAAGAACACAGATGGGGACCTTTCAACCACTTGGGGCAGTGAACCACAAATTACAGCCCAGCCCACAGCAGGCCATGCCCCAACAGAGCTGAGCTGCTGAGGAAAGTGGAGCCTGACTGTGCTGAGTGGTTAGGTTACTCCTAAGCAAGGAGCAGTGGGCATGGCACAATGCAGCAGGCACCGGGAAGCAAATGTATGCACACTCAGAGGTTGACTGTGGAGAGGACAAATAGGGAAATGGCCCCTAGGGCAAAAAGTTCTTGCTAGGCGCCTGTGTCCCACAATTCACAGATCTATATATCTCCCAGTGCAGGGAAGCTCACCCATTCCTGAAGCCTGTCCAGGTCTGAGACCACATACACCAGCTGAGTGCTGGAAATGGACGCTGCCTGTACTTCTGAAGGATGGCTTCCTTGGTCTTCAGAAGGGTCTTTGCTGCCAGCCAAAGGTTTTTTAGTCTCCTTGGTGCTTTCATTAGAAATGGGCCTAGCAGAAATCTGGGAAAAGATTTCAAGGATCACTCACTGACTGAAACACACAGCATTTGTACTTGCACAAGAGCTCTGCACACACCCTAGCTGTAGTGCACAAGCACCAAGAGAAGGATAGCATGTCTGTCCTGGGCAGGTTTTGGACCTGCTCTTCTTGGAATTGCTGTTCTTGGTTGTCTTCTGAGACAGCCAGTGGGGCAGGACAGTCTGAGGAAGTCTGTGAGCAGATGGGAGGGAGGAGAGAGAGAGAGACCCTGACTTTCACAGAGCTCTCATCCCACCTGCCACCTCAGCTCAGAAATAAACCTTCACCACAGCCACAAGCAAAAGCCATTTTGCCAAATTACAGAACAACAGAGACTCAAGGTGGTTAATGTTCCAAGTCCACAGGGTAAAGGCTGGCAGAGTTATGACTGGACCTCATCTGCTCCAAGCCTGAGCTCTGCTCCAGAAAGTAGGGCGTGCCAGTCACTCACTGCCTTCTTTGTGGTGTACTTCTTCTTAAAGACATCCCCATTTATAGATTTCTATACCATAAGGACTGACTTGTGTGTCTGTCACTGAGGGTGTCCCTGAGATGGCTCTGAAGACTGAAGTCTGCAAGGACCCAAAGCAGGAACCCAGTTCTTAGTAGTACTGACCTCCTGGGGACAAGAGCCCCGGGTCTCACTGTGTGCCAACTAAACAGAGTACATGGGGACAAAATACATTTGACTAGCTGAAGAAGATACGGAGGTCCTAAAATGGAGGGCAACTACTTTGATGATCATACGACTGTTTAAAACTTAAACATATTTCCTTTTATTTCTAGCATTTTTCATTTTATTTTCAAGGTGCTTTACAAGTCTGATTTTGAGAAAAGAAACAAACTTAGCAGGTGGGACTTCTCAGTAACTAACTCAAATCATGTGGCCAGGTGCCCATAGATGGATCTAATACCATGGGACACTCTGAATATCCTGTGGGTATTTAGCTACATGCCACTTTAAGTCCTACCAATGCTAACTGTAGAGAGGGGTTGCTTGCTACTCACCTCATGGACAAACACAGAGAATCGGGCCAGAATCTGCAAGGTCAGCCTCCACAGACGGTGTGCCAACAAAGGCAGGAACATCTCATTGGACCAGCATTTCTCTAGGCTGCTCCATGTTCTGTGAGAAGCTAACAGGCAATATGGACTTCCATCTGGAGAAAAACCATAAACCCAGGGCACATCATTCAGTTATAGCTGCCATCAGCATACAACACAAAGTAAAACACAGGGTATGCTGTGGCCTCATGGCCACAGAGATGCTAGAACAGCACAAGACCACGTCTTCCTTCAGTGTGATGTGTTTCCCAGGATGGGAATTAACACCAAACACAGCACTGAACTATTTTTTAATGGGCACTTTATACCACAGCAACATACACAACAGTGTGTGGAAGCTTACAAGGCTTAAATTTCAGTTTTTAGCCTCTCTTCCCCTACCACTCACACAGAGCAGGCAATCCTTATGACTGCTTTTGCAGAGATGGACTGAAACAACTCCACAGCTCAGTAAGAGGTTTCAGCCTGGCATAGACCTGGCTGTGTTAGAGCAGGCACTTAAGCAGGAGGACCTGTGTGGCACAGAAATACTTTGTCTCTTAATGGCTGTCAAGAATGGTGTGTCATGAGTCTGATCATCTGCAGCTTCTATCTGCCCAGAGTCCCAGGAGACCTAGCTTGTGCCAACTGAGTCTTTCTCAGGAAGGAACAGGAGCATGCAGACCCTCGTGCAGCCTGCACATGGCTGGGTTGGGGGTAGGAAGAAAGGTGAACTGCCAAAGTCTACAGACAGCTGACTTAATCTACAGCATTTCACATTGGATGTACACAATCTCAAGAGCAGGGGATCACAGAGTCCAGAGTATACAGTGACCACACACAGGGCACAGCCCTGACATGTTGTATTCAGGATAGAAAAGGTCACTTTTGAACTCTGTAAAGCATCCCTTTTTATCATCTCTCCAAAGCAAGAAACTCAATGAACCAAAAGGCCGTTTTCTTTCTGCTGCATAAAAAAAAAATTCTAGCCAGGCAGTGGTGAAGCACACCTTTAATCCCAGCACTTGGGAGGCAGAGGCAGGCGGATCTCTGTGAGTTCCAGGCCAGCCTGATCTACAGAGGGAGTTCCAGGACAGGCTTCAAAGCTACACAGAGAAACCCTGTATTAAACTGCCCCCCTCCCCCCAAAAATGAAATTTCTGAGAATTTAGTTTACTAGTAGAGTGCTTGCCCAGCATGTTATGGGGTCCTGGGTTCAGCCATACAAAAAAAAATTTATTTGTTTTTTTAAAGATGTTAAGCCAGTGTCCTTACAACACAACTTACTGTATGGTGAGAAAAGGCAGGAACACTCTCGGGATCAGGGTTGAGCTGGCTGGTGAGCTCAGCTAACCCCTTTAGGGACACCTGCTGTTTCCACTCTAAGGTTACCTGGGGCGTCTTCTAGCCCGTCTGTGAGTGATGCTTCTAAGGATCCTGCCACTTCTCTAAACCTGAGAAAGAAGGACATGGATCAGTGTTCTGCAAATGCTTTTCCTTGCCTAGCCTCCTGTCTTACCCACTGACACCCAATATTCTCAAGGATGTCCAAGATACCCTTTTTTCTTTTCACTGTGTGAGAAATAAAGTCCTTGATTAGGCCACTATTCTGCCGGGTTCTCTGCTATTTGCACCTAGTCTCAAATACACGTTAGCCAAGCCTTATTAAGAGGATCCCTTAAGTTCACTTTGTAGTAACACTTCGGGGCCACACAGTGTTATCTCTAACCCCTACATCAGCAATAGCACAGTGAAGAAATGTCCCAAACTAAAACACAGGAAAGCTGGCTTTGTACCTGCGTCTGTCACTTGAGGGAGATTTCCAAGGTCCCAGTCAACCCTGGGGTCACTGAACATACCTGTCAGCCTCTGCTGACCTTCCTGCTTCTCCTTACATCCTGATGACAGCCTGTCCCCAGTGTCTTCACTAATGGAGACAGCGGGTTTTCCTGACTGCAGAATGAAGCTGTTCTACGGATTGGACAACTGGCTGCTTCCATGGACCAGTGTCCATGTCTAACGGCACTAGCCTCTGCATTCTTGTACTTGCTAACTCCCTCACTAACAGAGAATTCTGACTTATGCTCAAGATGAGCTCATCCAAGTGACACTTTTAGAGTCACTTCATGGAAATGAACTGTGCAGGTGTCAGGGAAGCCTACAATAGGCTGACCTTGGCAACAGGAGAGAAAAGGCACGAAGCTGAGAGAGAAGTGGTGAGAGCTTCAGGGAGCAGCCCAGGAAGTAGCCCCTATGTGCAAGGACTAGAGACAGGGCTGTGGGCAGCAGCAGTACACACCACCCCTAGAACTCTGCCTCAGCCCCACAGCATCTTTCAAAATCTACACAAATCCCAGGAAAGGAGCCTGATGCGGAGGCCTAGGGCCTAGCTCTACTGTCCACAATGGAAAGGTGGAACTATCTAAGAGGCTCAAGGTGAGGATGTGCCATGGTTGTGGTAGTCATTGGAGTAGAACATAGTACCAAACACAGAACCTGATACTAGAAAGGAAATGGGCTTAGTTTAGCAAACTAGGTAAAGGTACAGGGCCCCAAGTTATGTGAACATTTGTGACAATTCACAGAAACAATGGAAGGGAGCCCTGACAGTAAGCACTCTGTTTAGCAGCAGTGCATCTGCTCGCAAGCCAAGAACACAACTCAGAAAGAAAGGTCCAAGACAGCAGGCACAGCTGCCTTAGGGAGGCCAGTGCCTTGCAGAGCTGCTGACTACTATGGTGAACCCTGAGCAGCCATGCTATGGTCAGCTTTCAGATGCACTACAGTGTCACTGTCCATGGGATCTCAGTAGGAGAGGAAAGACAGCTAAACTCTAACATTTGGGTTTGGGGAAAGACTCCACACACATTCCTCCCTGAGCATCATGGTCTACAGGAAAGTAAAAGCACTCTTACAAAACGACACCTGTGGCAGCCCAGAGTAGAGGGTGCCACTTTCTCTCTGCTTGAAGTACCAGACAGCATGAAGCATATATGATCCGTGGACATGCAGCTCTGAGAATAGGGAGATGGGGAGAAGATACCTAAGCCTACATATCACGGATTTCACATCAAAGAAAGAACTACAAATCATACACTCATAGAATGTTCTGGGAGCACATTCCAGGAACTTCAAGTGGAAAGGCCTGCACTCCTCTGTACAATCTAAAGCTATATAGGTCATGTGTGCATTTACTTTCTCCACTAGGGACTGAAAGTGCATCTACTTTCCAACATGCCTGTAAGGGCCAACATCAAGCAGACAGATCAAGGTCTCTGGAATGAGCAGACCTAAGATGTGCCCATGAGAAAGGCTGCAGGCTGGGCTGCCTTTTCCTAGGGTGGGCACGCAATGCATGTCAGGTGCAGCAGTTCACACTGATCCTGAGAGCACACTAGTACATCTTAGCAAAACCTCTGAATAACTAGAAGCTATCCTAGGGCTTACCTTTTGTGGTTTTTGGCTTTTTGAGACAGGGTCTCCCAGAGTAGTCCAGTCTGGAATCATCCTACCTTGTATCACAGGTATATGTATGCCACCACAATCCTGACTCAGGTTTGTTTTGTGGTGATAGTGTCACTCTGACCTCGGCCATGCTGACAAAGCTGTCATTCCTCAGAATAAACACCCAGTAAAAGTTCTGCAAAATCTTATTTGTATTATTTCTTGGATGAAAGAAGAATTGAACTAAAAGAGCTGTACTTTATAACTTTTTTTTTTTTTTTTTTTTGGTTTTTCGAGACAGGGTTTCTCCGTATTGCTTTGGAGCCTGTCCTGGAACTCACTCTGTAGGCAAGGCTGGCCTCCAAATCACAGAGATCCACTTGCTTCTGCCTCCAGAATGCTAGGATTAAAGGCGTGCGCCACCACCGCCCTGCTGTGGGTAGCTGCTTTTTGATGTTGTTTCCACTCAGCAATTCTCTTCAGAGCTCTATATCACAGTTTGTGAAGCACCTGGCCACCCAAACAAGAAAGCCTGTACTCTTCATGGAACTCTCACTCACAAGCTTCAGCAATGCTGGTCTGGAAAGGACCCACCCCACCCCATGGTAGCTCTGCTTTGTTTGATTCTTGGGGCAACAAGTTGCTGAGGACTTGTATGAATTTCTTGGCATTCTACAGACTTGCTTGTTGACATAGGTAACAGATCATGAGATCTGGAAGGAAAGTATAACTGTCTTCCAGGTCAGAGAACAAAGGTTACAAAGGTCCTTTGTTCCAGGGGAGAGTAAATAGCCACCTGCTCTTCACAAGCTGAAAGGGGGACACAGAGCCAAACACAGGCCCAGGACTGGAGGCAGATAGTGACTGAAAAGGACAGAGGGACTGCCATCTAGCACCTTCAGTGCTTTTCATCACAAAGCCAGAGGACTGTGGCAATGATGCAAGGCCTGGAGTCCAGCTTATTCCAAGTCCCTTTTCTCTCCCACTACCAGAAAACTCACACTTTCTTGATAGTTCATCATCCATGATATATAAACATCTTCACTTTAATTCTGCCACCCTTAGAGAACTGCTGATTGGAGTAATATCGCCCCCCCCAAAACATTTAAAAGCCTTAATAATAATTTTAAAATTTTAATTAACTAGCAAATGCCAGTTAACTGAGTGTGGTGACAGGCACTTATAATCCCAGTAATTGGGAGGCTGAGGCTAGAGGATCATGATTTTAAGGCCAGCCTGAGCCACATAGCAAGACTAACCCTCAACCATGAAAAAGTCTATTTAGAAGGGCAGGATATGGTGCAGTGACTGACCTTATCTGAAAATAAACAGGTAAGTTCCACTTATTGCTGAAGCTGTGATAGGCAGGGTGTGCTCGGAGTCTCTTCACACTGGCCTGGGATCCACACTGCCGCTCAAACCTCTGTACAAAATCCATGCTTACAGTGTATTTCTAGAACAAGAACAAATGGTGGGATTTTCTCTATTAGCAAGCTAGGCAGAGTAAGGAGCATATGATGACAACCGTAGCCATGACAGTAAAGGTCAACACAGAATCAGGCTGGAGCTGACTGACCTTAGGGCAGCTTAACTCCCCAACTTCCCACCTCATTAGAGCTTTGGCCATGCCCAGAGTAGCTCTGTGATAGTCCCCAGGACTCTTAGGGAAAAGTCCACATGAAGCCCAGGTGTCACACACAAGGCCAGGGCTTTCTAAATGACACACTCTGGTTCCAGGGCAGCTCTGACCTCCACATGGGATCACAGACAGGAGATTAAGCAGCATAATTCTTCAGCACCTCTCTACAAGCATAAGTCATTTAAAAGGAAATGAGGAAAAGAGAGTCCATCAGATGAGACATACCATTCCTGTGGATGAGAGGTGACAGAGGGCTGACTGACAGCGCTGAATGAAGTGGGCCACCAGCATTGACTTAACCTTACAACTGTTTTGACAAAGGAATCATGACAACCATTCTTCCTTCTACAGACACAGCTAAGAAATGCACAAAGACCACACTTACATTCTGTGGGGTCTCTATCCCTAGGTCCCAAGCTGGACTTTTAGCTCTTTCTCAGTTAGAAAAGGCTCAATACCCTGTCACCAAATCCCTAAACTCAAAAAGTTCATGTGGATAGGAATTTCACTGCAGTCAAAGCCACAGGTCTTACATTTCTTTCAGCTACTTAGGGTATGTCTTACCCTCCAGGGTAGTCTAGGTGTAAGGAGCTGAGACAAAGGGGACTGCACTGTCCCTGAAAACAGGGAAGACTAAAAGAGTACAAAGGCCCAGCCCCTTCAGAAGAAGCATGGCATGGACTTCAAGCTGAAGGCATTTGTTCAGCTTGAACAGTAGAGACCCACAGAAACTGCAGCCACCAACACTGGGCCTGAGGGCTTGCTTGGTCCTGCTCTACAATTCTGGAGTTCAGGTTCTCTCAGAAAGGTTCCCTTCTGAGCCCAAACCTCTGCTGAGTCACATATGGTCCATATGAGTCTCTAAATAACACAGAAAAATAGAAAGTTCCCTGGTCAGTTAGTCTATAAAGCTCTTTCACCCCATTTTTGACATCCAATCTAAAAAAAACACAATAGTTTTTAAAATCATAAAACCTGGTTACAAACCTTATCAAAACACAAGTCACCACATTATCCAACATTCTACATGCAGTACTAACAGCACAGTGGGTTTCTCTGGTACAAGGAAGCTCCAGACTTTTCTGAACCGAAGTCCACCAGTTACCTTTGTCCCTAGACAGCTGAAACTATTAACAGATTAAACGGGCAGATTAAAAAAAAGCAAAGAGTACTAGAAATGACCATGATGGCAATTAACACTGAGCACTCAACACTCAAGAGAGACAGTTCACACAGAATTGAAGAGAATGTTCTGTCCCAAGAAGAAAGGCTCCAGCATCATCAACAAAAGCAAAGGGGCAGGGGATGATAGAGAGCTTGAGGAATGGAAGAGACAACACATATGACATGGCAGAATGAAGGAAAATACTAGTCCTCAGTGCAGGAAGTCCAACAAAGCCTAAGTATAGTAAGAAAGATGCTCACACAACACACCAGAGTCAGACCCTAACAGCAACCAGAGAGGACAGATCAGTAGCTGATCGGCTACTGGGCCAAAGAGTTCCACATACCAAGAGCTCCATCTCTAGCAAACCATTTCCTCAAAAGAAAAGCAGGGTCTTCATCTGCAGACAAACATAAACTGAGCGTTTATTGTAAAGACACGAAGTGTACGATCAGTGAGCCTTACTATAAAGCCTTCTAAGGGATGAGATGTAGGAAGAAGAAAGAATGTGCTGATGTCTTCAGTAAGCAACAGTGAACAGCAGAAAGGATAAACCCGGGAGTCATTTACAGAGTGATGACTCTGTAATGCCAAATTTTAAACATATCAAACTGAAAATGCCAGGAGCAGCATGTCCAACTGGGGAAGAGGCCAGAAACATGAATTCACCTATAATTCTGTTACGAGGAGAGAACACACATGCCTCTTGTGACTTCACCAACACAGAAGCAATAAAAAAAGTGGAAGGAAAAACAGTCCAAAGGAGAAAAGCCTCCAAAACTTAAATTACAAAAGGGCAGGGAAAGAAAGGAGAAAGGAGAGGAAAAAGGAAGTAATCCAGGGCAGAGGAGAACAAAGTAAGCCCTACCACACCTTTAAAGTCACATAATTAAAATACTGAAAGGCGTCAGGATCCCCAGGATTGAAGAGCAAGGGAAGCTTTTCCTCAACAATCACAGTTTTGTTTTTCATTAACCCAAAGACTAAAACTATATCAATGAAAATGTGACTTTCCCTAGGCTAGAGAGCATTTTTTAAGAACCAAGATGACAAGACATTACCTCATGAAAGGCGTCAGGATCCCCAGGATTGAAGAGCGAGGGCAGCTTTTCCTCTAGTCCTCGAACTATTTCTGGCCACACAGAATTCACCAAGAAATCATAGCCAGGAACGATAGCGCCTTTCTCACTATGGGACAAGAGCCAAGATCAGTCAGCTTACTCTACCCTCTACTTACTGCACGGTGTTTAAATAAAAGCCCTCAGCCTAAATCTTATTTTAACTGTTTTAAATACTATACTTCCTGTCTAGATTACTTCAATTTCACTTCTGGGTCTCAGTGTCACACTGACCCTGACTCTCCTACCATCTCCTCCATGATCCTGTTAGGGAGAAGACAAAGTCACTACATAAACAAAAAGTTGATACAAGCCAGGTTAGTGGCACATGCCTTTAATCCCAGCACTCGGGAGGCAGAGGCAGGAGGATCTCCATGAGTTCGAGACCAGTCTGGTCTACAAGAGCTAGTTCCAGGACAGCCTCCAAAGCCACAGAGAAACCCTGTCTCGAAAAACCAAAAGAAAAAAAGTTGATGCAACTCTCCCACTCACAGGCCACCATCCAGACTCTTAGCTTGGGAAATAGCAGCCTAGAGCCAAGCATAGTGGCACAGGTCTGCTTTCTCAGCACTGGGGAGGCTGAGACAGAAGAATTATAAGTTCCAGGCCAACCTGGGCCACAAAAAAAGACATGGTATCAAAAATAGCCTCATACCACAGGAAAAGCAAAAGACACTTACTATAAGCCATGCAAATTTACTAACCTATCTGTTCCTAAAATGCTGTGGTTTCATGCTCTAAGAATGTATTCAGTTCTAAAAAATCTATGGCATTTCATGTAAAATCTTAGTCACAGATCTTGACATAAGAGGACGCTAAGTTAATGTGTATGTACTTTGTTTTGTAGTGTCTGGAACTAGGTATTGGATTTCTAAACTGCAGATCTAGCACGAAGATAAAAGCACACACTTAAGCTCACAAAGTGGTTTCTATGTGAAAGATGTCAGCTGACAGTACAGGACCAGACAGTGAAGAGCCTCCTTCATTTTGCCGGGAGGCTGCAACCTCCCCACAAGCACTGAGAAGCCCTGAGAACAGGGGAGAAGGTTCAGCATGCAGATCTGAGAACTGGAAGCTTGCTTGGGTCCTACTAAGTTAGACAACAGAAGACTGGTCAGATGGCAATGGTTAAAGCAAACATATTTATTGAAGAATGGAAACTGACCAAAAGGAAAACTAAAGACAGGCTCAGGATCAGTATAAAACTTGCCAATTTCAATGCTGGACACTGGGGAGTAGCTGAATGTGAAGACATATGCCTTGCAATGTACAAGATCCTGAGTTTAAGTCCAGGACTGCAAAACCAGAAAATGCTTGTTTTGATTATGGAATGAGATTTGGACCATGAAAAGCACATACTTTCAGTTTAAACTGGACTTGGGAAGAAGGCAGCCCAGAAAAGGAAAATGGAGGGCTCCATTGAGAGACACAGCCTGAGTCCTCATTGCAGTGCCTGCAATCAGATCTGCCTTCCAGCAGAGGGAGGAGCAGGAACACACTAGGCTCACAATGGACTTGCTCACTAAGCCAGCCCTGGGGAGCACCTCAGGCTGAACCCTTGAACTTACCTTGACACAGCTCCTCCTGTGACTTCCCGGAGAAGGCGGCAGTGGTGAGGAACAAATTCTAGGAGCTTGTTATACATGAGTTGAAGACCACTGGGATGAGACTCAACAAACTGTTCTACGATCACCTATAAAAAAATGAAAACTATTTTAAAATGGCACTTAAAGAAAAACAGACACTACAAAGGTGGGAGGGGAAACTTGGGCTACTCTTCAACTGTTATTGACTTGAACTCATTAAGAATCAGCTGGCCTCAAACTCACAGAGATTGGCCTGTCTCTACCTTCACAGTGCTGGAATTCAAGGTGTGTGCCATCACCCAGGTCAGCTGCATATTTTTAAACAGTAAAGCCAAACTGGTTGCGTTCAGAACCAGTTGCTACCTGTAGCTGTAGCTCTAGCTTGATGTGGGGAAGGAGGAGGCTAGGTGGTAGAGACTGGTCTGAGGCGGAAGAACCTGCTTCCTGCAGTCTAGATCAGAGCAAGGGGTTCATTACAGTTCCTCACAGCCTGACCCTGCCCTCTTCTATCACTACTAGGCTTAGGGTAGGGTATTAGGCAGACAAATGAAAATATTTTTCACTTTAATATTTTATTTTTGGTTACAAGGTTGAAACTCAAAATACGATGTAACAGAAACTGTAAGTTTTAAAAATAAGGGGGCCATAATTCACTTAATGCTATCTTTAAATGAGAAATGTCTTCCATAGACTCATGTTTGAATACTTGGTTCCCAGAGGTAGAGCCTTCACTATGGATGAGCTTAGAGGGTTTATATCCTTACCATACTTCCTTTTCCTGCTCTCTGCTACCCATATACAGACAAAAATGTGATCACCCAGTTTTCTGCTCTTGCCAGCTCTTGCTAAGCCTTCTCTGCCATTACTAACTCTATCCCTCTGGAACTATAAGCTAAAACAAACTCTTTCTTCCTTAAGTTGATTTTGGTCATGATGATTTACCACAGCAACAGAAAGCAAACTAATACACTCGATGTCCCACAAACTTCAAATGCTTCTTTACTTCAGCACTCCAGACTCAGTTCAGTGAAAGGCACAGCTTGTATCTGTAACTGAGATATCCTATTTACTGGTAATGGCTGTACAGTTTGTTCTCTTCCCTCCACAGACAGCTACAGGGTGTAACAAGATAAAAATGTGGGAAACTGAGAACTTATTTTAGCAATTCTAAGCTTGTTCAGGATTAAAATGAATCTCTGTACTTAATCTCAAAGCTGTACAGTAGCGAGCTGAAGGATACCCCCTACCCCATGAGATCAGCCAAACATCTGCCATCACAAATGCTGGCAGTTCCCAGCAGAACACACAACTCCTACCTGATAGCTAACACAATGGGTGAAGGACATTTGCCTAGGTGTCCTACTGTCAGCTTGATATGAAAATCCTTCATATCTGATTCCCACCTTCCTAGTCCTGACAATTCCTCCCCCGTTTTTCAAGCCTTGACCAGTATCTTCTATTCCCTAAAGAGCTGTGGACGTATATCTGCCTTCTCTTGCACATGCCTCACTGTTCTGGACTCTTTGGGTGCTGTTCCAGTTGTTTGCTTGTCTATTCCACCTACAAGACCAGTGGTTGCTTTCTAGTGGCTTAAATGATTCAAACCTTAACAGAGCTAAAATATTTTGATCCATGCGTTCTTCCTGGGTGAAATTAAGCCCAGAAAAGAAGGCATATCCCAGCTGCATCATGAACACCCACCAAAATGCACTTAATTCCAGTTACCAACTGTGCGGCAGGACCCATTCCTAGCTAGCATGCAGATCAAGCTCCTTGTATCTCAGGTGTAACCATCCCTACCCCACACAAAGCAAAGGCAGCACAGCATGGCTCTGTATAAGCTCCCCACACCAGAAGCACATACCTCATTGACATACGGCTTTACTAGGACTTGGCCAACCAGAGCTTCTGCGTCCCGGGTCTTGTCAATGGTGGCATAGGTACGCAGGCAGTGCCGGATGATGTCCACATTAGAGGTCTGCAAGCCTTCCAGCAGGAGGCCTTCTAGAGATTGCTGCAACATTGCTGTGATGCCAGCTATGCGCTGTGGGAAGCCATCAGAAAGCTCATATCACAATGCCAAACTTCAAGTGGCTGTGCATACACTGGTGTCTGACCCCACAGAAGGCAGTGAGTGGACATTTAAAAGAGGGCCCTGCCTGGGGAAACAGCCTATCTCCTCCCATGACCTTTCTCCAAGTAGACCATTGGCTCAGCAAAGAAGAATTTATAGAGACAGAATGAGAAAATGTCATTTTCTTCTGAAGCTACAAGGTAAATTGATTTCTGACAGACATAGATTTAAAGCTCAGTCAATGGGCTGGTGAAATAGCTCAGCTATTAAACAGTGCCAGTGCTTGCTGCTCTTGCAGAGGACCTGAGTTCGGTTCCTAGCACCCACAGTGAATGACTTACAGCCACCTCTAATTCTAGTTCTAGGAGACGTGACAACCCTTTTCTGGCCTCTACAGACATCTGCAAACACACTTGCACACAGAGACTAAATGGCAAAAAAAAAAAAAAAAAAAAAAAAAAAAAAAAAAAAAAAAAAAAAAAAAAAAAAGCTCAGTCTGAGGATTTGGGAAAATTTAACGTTATCTGCGCCATATGCCATATGATGTCAGATTTAAAAACTTAGAGAAGGTGAGTTGAATCTTTCCACAGAATCTTCAGTAAATGACACTTGGAAAATAGGAACCCCAAACCTAAATCCAAGCCTAGGGTCAACATCCTGTAATTCACAATTAGTGCCAGCATGCTGCTAACTACTAAGTAAGATTCTCTGCAACCCAGAGCCCAAGCCCAACCCACACTTACAGGTCTCACTTTGTCCAAAAGGGGCATGCCCTTGCTTTGCACAGCATGAAACTGAAGCTGGTTAAATTCTGTGGCAATTCTCTCCAAAACCTGTCCAGTCAAGAGTGGGCTGGAAGAGACAACAAGCAGAGAATTTCATTGCAAAGCTGTTGACTTCCCAGAGAACATGGCACCTGACTGGCCATATGGGTCTAAATTGCAGTGCTCAGCTTTCCGACAGTGGTACTTGGTTTTGAGACAGCAGCCACCTTGCAACAAGGTCAAAATCAACCTTTGTGCCATCTGTCTGTCTCCTCCAAATGGCATACCCAGAGCATTCCAGCCTCAGTGGGCCATTGGTAAAGTGTATGTGACTGCTGCTGCTAGGCTGCATGCCGCAGGACCACAGGTTCACAGGGTGCCATGTGCACACCACCTTCTCTAAGCCGCTCCCATTGCCCTCACTATCCCTGCTTTCACTCTATGTCTCTCTCACATTGTGATCCCTGAACACTTGCTCATCCCTCTTCTTCTGAAATACCTCTGATATTTCTGAAACACCAAATACTTTTGTCACTTTAATAAAGTTGCCCTAAAAGTAGCAATAAATAAATCTCTTAAATACCTTCCTACTTAAATAATAGTTTAATGTTACATTACCAATAGCTGAAAGAGCATCCTCTATATGCTGTAGGTCCTACAGAGAAGGTATTCAGTGTGCAGCTGCCACAAAATGCAATGCAAGCACCTATCCCCTAAAGCATGATATAAAGTACCCATACCATTCAAGGAGGGGGGGAAAAACAGCAAGAAATGTACTATTTTATGGAGAAATGGTGAGCTGATAAAAATGTCCCCAGCACAAGGACAAAGGAAATATCACAGTGAGGACATTGGACTGCTTGGCTCTGGACTGTCAAATCAAAACTAGTTCAGAGTGGAGGTGAAAGTGAAAGGCTGTCCAGAAGATGCTCCTGTCTTTAGTGTCTGCAGCTCTTCCCCTGGAGTCTGGGGTTGTTTATGTCTAGTGTCTAAACACCCCTCAGCCTAATTACTCACTAATTTGCCCTTGCCTCCCCTTTGCTACAGTGACAAGTACTGATCTGAGCTAAGCAAAGCTCCCAGAGGTGATCCAGCTAAAGCAGGCACAATGTCACAGGTGTAGCTCATCACCAGGGCAGATGGAAGCCCACTCTTCCCTAGGGCACTGTCTGGCACCTTTGTTGGGAGTCTACCAGCAACTGACACTGGTAGTAAGGACTGGCTCCTGATGCCAGGCACCTTACAGTCTGACAGGATAAAGACTCAAGCCAACCAATAGCTTCTGTTCATAGTGGATGTTTGCAAGCCTGATGGCAGAAGGGAGGTAGAGGTCAGGGGAGGCTTACTGTGGTAACTTTTGTGGAACTTCTACTTCCATTTAGCACAGTGCTACACCACCTTTCCATACCTTATGCATGTTTTGAGTGAATTTGGAACACGCTAAGAGAACTGGGCAGTCAAAGGGAGGTGGCAATGAAAGAAAGGCCCTCAGTAAGATGAACGGGGTCTGGACACTGGGCTCAAGCCTGGATCCTGCTCTGGAGAATGTACAAGTGATGAAGGGAGGCTTGGGGATTTGAATTGCCACAATGACTAAGCATAGGAGAACCTGAAGGATCATATGACAGAGGCATGCACTGAAAGGATGGGAAGCCAGGTCTAAATCTGGCAGAGGAGAAAGTGAGAGGAAGCAGATGCAGCCATGACACACAGCATCAGCCTGCAGCTCCAGCTTAGTGCACAATGGGGAGATGAGGAAACACTGAGAACTGCTCCACCAAGATTCTAAGCTGGCACTAGAGTAGAGGAGGGATGGGTTCTAGAGATGAGAAAGGGAAGGAAAGGGAAAAGAGAGCAGTTTTACCCTAGCCAGCAGGAGAAAGAACACAAGTACTCATTTCCTGAGATAAGGGTGAAGAGGAGAGTGGAACTCTTCTGCCTTGGAGAAAGTGGGAAAAACACAAGAGAGTCAATTTCTCACTGGATGAGTACACATGTCTGAAGAATGGTTGGAGAGGCTTTGGTGGGGTCACACCGATCCCAATCCAAGCCTGGAAAAGCTCATTTGCAGCTGATAGTTCAGTGTCCCTGGTAAGGTTACATGAGGACTCCCAGGGTCTGTGTTAAGGGTAGAGTTCTGAGACTGCACCCTGAATTGAGCAGGAATGAGAGGAAGGGCAGCAGGACAGGTGTCCAGGAAAGAAGCTTGGGGTAGGCGTCAGGTGCTGACTGAGGACAGGTCAGGAAGGCCTGTCAGTGTGGTGCAGGCAAAGCCAAGTCAATACCACTGGCCCCTCAGCATCCATCTCCCAAATACTGGGATTACAGGCAGGTGCCTCCACAGCTGGCTGAGTCACTTTTAAAGCAGTAAACCAGACTCAGATATTCTTTGCTTTCCAGAAATGAGTCTCACTCAAAAAAGTTTTAGCCTGGACGTGAAGTACTTAGTGAAAACACTCACCTGCTTGCTTCTAGTGAAGATGCATCTTTAGAATTTTGAGAGTTTAAGATTTTTTCAATTTTCTCAACTGATCGAATAACTTGTATAAGTCTCAACACACTCATCTATAAAGAAGATGGCAAATAAAAACAAAAAAAACAGTTACCAGGATATTGAGAGGCAAAGATCAACATTATACACCTTATTCTTACATAATCCTGAATTCCCAAGAATACTAACTTATTTCTGACTTTTCTACAGTGAAATTTAAAAAATCTATTATAAGATTATATTAAATAACACAAAATTAAGATGGGAAGCTATCTTGCCAGCCCTTATATTTTTCTTAAGATACATTTTCATGTTTTTTGTTTCCAATATACTTTCTTTCACTGCATGAGCACAGCACACCTACATACCCAAGAATCAGTTCATTACAGACACTTATTACAAAAGTTCACAGAAGGACAAAGAGAGACACATGGTACAATGAGATGACACCCAGGCTCCCCAGAATGCTAAGCTGCTGGCAGAAACTGAGCTTCTGTCTCTGAAAGTGCACAAGAACACCCTCTGTGCTAGGGACAAATGGAATGCCTGCTAAGCTTCACTGTGGGGTGCTACTATTTAACTTATTTAATCTAGTGACCACTCAGGCACGTCTCCAATTTTGTCTTCCTTCAATAAGTCAGTAAGTGATGAACATGAAAGGAGAGGCCTGGGAGGGGTGTTTGTAGCACAAAACACATCACTTTAAAACTTTATTGCTACTCCTCTCACTTACTCACAGACCAGGCATAAGAATACCTAGGTACTGCCCTTAATGGCTGCACAGACATGGTGATGCCATCATGCTCTTCCTGAGTACCCAGAAAGAAACCACACACCCCACAGTGATGATAAGGCACTAGACTGAACCATGGTTTAGGGGTAGACACCACAGCTTACCTTTTTCTTCCTAATGTCTTCTTGTTTAGACATTCGTTCATCTACTGCCAGAATTCCTTCACTGACAGAGGACCTAAGACTCTTGAAAATAATAAAGAAAATGTTTTGCAAAAATGAAGTGTAACATTATAAAACTGACACAATCAATTCTATCTCATAAGACTTAGTATACCCAGGCCAATATTCAGACATCAACAAAGATTACAAAGCATGAGACAGAATAACTGTGAGGCACCCAGGACATGGAGGCACAGCGAGATACAAAGCCAAGGTAATGGTAGACTAGTGACATACAGGAGACACCACAGACAGCTGGAGTGGAGAAAGGACAATCAAAGCCTGTGTATGTGAGCATGTGGAACTTAAAATACGGAGTAGACCCTGAAAATCTGCAAACAAGCACAGGGAAATTTTAGAAAGCTAAAGGAATGAGGACAGCCCCGTGCAGGGCACATCCTGGTATCTGCATACTTTCCTTTCAAGACAAGGATAAACTGGGGGTGGGTGCTGGATTCTTCTTGGGTAGGCCAGAATCTACACAAGAAATATGGATAAAGCATCTCATGATCAGGGAAATTCATGAACCAAGAAGTCAGAAGCAAGAGGCTAGAAGAACAGAGAAACAAAAAAAACATATCCCAAAGGTACTAAATTAGGCCAACTAGGAGATGATTAGGAATGAAGGCAATGAAAACTAGAATAAAATGGGTAAAACACAAAAATTCTACAAAAAAGTAAATTCACTCATTCATATTGTACCGTTGACTATTGACAAGCCAAACAATGGCACGCTTCAATTCCTGATCTCACTCAGGATCTCAAAGGCCTGCTTCTGGGTTAATGATCAAAAAACAAAACAAAACAAAACAAAACAACAACAACAAAAGAACCAGTAGAGTTTGGCTAAAGTGACTAGCATATGGTGGCAAGGCAGACAGTAGAACAGAGGGAAGGTTTGAGGTGATGAAGGAAGAACAAGCAGGCATGAGAGCTGACCGCAGGCAGACAACAATTAGTTGCTATTCATTTCCACAGAAAGCTGAGGATGGGGCTCTGGGAACTCCAGGTACAGTCACAGGCATGTGGAACCCAGCAGGGGACCACAGAATCATTCTCCTACATTCTGTGGAGAGTGACTCAGGAGCGCTTCAGAAAAACAACCAAGACATCAGCATCCACACTCTTGTGGTTTCAAAGCCTAGTTATGGAGGAGGTAACTCCTGCCACAGGCCTCCTTCCTTGAGGACACCGGACACTGACACCATTTCCTCAACACTGCACATGTAACGAAGTCCATCTGCCACATGTTCAAGCATGGTCTAAGGTTTTTCAAGCTCATGTGATATACACAGGTCACCTTGGGACAGGAAACCAAGTACATGACAGCTCCACAGAGCCAAAGGGTATGACAGTCAGGGAACCTGAGACAACTGTGGGTCGGACCAGGAGGCAAAGGACTGGGTGGCACAGTGACCTACTGACATGATACCAAACTCCCCTGTAATGTTCACCCAGAAGTCCATTCCCAGTGACTTCCTTGCACTGCACAGTATGCCAGAGAAACATTACAACTCATCCTTTAGTTGCTTCAGGGTTCTTTGTGGGCAGAGTAGGTGTTGTAATTTAAGAAAAGTGGTGCTCAAGAGAAAGACGCCATGTGACAGGGTTTAAGCAGAGGGGTTTTTTATTAGGGAAAGGGATCATAAAAAGGGGAAAGGGAAGGGGGGAGACCAGCCTCTGGAGACAGGAGCATCAGGAGAGAGGAAAGAGGGGAAGAGAAGGGGAAAGAGAGGGAGGGAGGGGGAGAGGGGGAGGAGAAGGGAGAGGGAGTGAGAGAAAGAAAGATGGGAGGTAGACAGGGCCCTTTTAAAATGGAACACGGTGAATATGCACAGGTGGTGCTCTTAGTGGCTGCAGCTGAGGGCATTTCCTGTCAGAACCTCAAGGACAGGCCAGTATAGATGCCTGAATACTAACAGCAGGAACCTAACCACACATCATTTATCACCTGGGAAAATACTTATAAAACAGCAAATGCTTAGGCTATAAGCCAGCTCTGACCCAGTGAATAGTCACTGACAGAGTCTTCACCTTCCCCTCGTCCAGTCACTTTAAAGCCATCTATTTGAAGATGGCTTTACACCAGTCATGTTGTAGACTGTAATATCACATGCTAAAAAGAGAATAATTTATCTCCAACTCTTAACTACTGACCATTCCAAAACAACAAACTGACAGACCAGAATTCTTGGATCCCTAAGCAGACAGGCGTATCATGCTTTATGCTAAACTATTTACTAAGAGTGGGGGAACTTACCATAACCTCTTCTCGTAATTGTCCCAAAGGCACAGAAAGCTGGTTGAGGGCTCTGTCCATGCCGACCTAGAGGCAAAATCATGACAGCTCAAAATCATCAGTCCTAATCCAGTGTAATGATCTGTGTAACGATCGAAGTATCCATGATCACTGTTGGCAGAGTACAGAAACGATTGTGGCTATGATGTAGACCATGAGAATAAGGAATTCAGAATACATAAAAGCCTCCTTACATACAACTTATCTTTGGATGATTTGGGTTTTTTTTTTTTTGACACTAGGGAAAACTGAGTGCAAGTGCTCACCATTGAGCCCTGGCCCCCAGTGTAAGTTTAATGACTAAAGATTTTCATTACAAGTGATTGTTATCTGAAAGTGATGAGTTTTTAACTGGCCGGTGCCAGAGTCTGATGAAGGACATCTCACCTAAACCCTGTAACTCTTGGGGGAAAGCCAAATTAAACACAATGGAAATAAAACTTTCTAAGTTTCTAATTCTACTGGAACAATCATCTTAGTAATTATAACACATTCACAACACAAACATAGTTCATTCATTTTCATGTTTCTTAAAAGTCCCAGAGGTTGTACTTTCTATATTCCTTTGGACAAACATTTAAAAGCAAAATAAAATATGAACCAGATTTAAAAAAGCAAAACAAAAAGAACTGTTTCAGAGTCTTTATATTGAGCATTCCTATGCTGCTCTGATAAGTAGCTGGCATAGTCCTCACCATTCATGAAGGCTGGCCTCCTGAAAAATCAGTGCTGGCCCTGCTTCCTGCTAGCATGTGCATGTATGTCATGCCAGTGAATAGGCTCCCACCAAGAGTGGCTGTCATGTGATCTGGCAGAATAGCCTAACCAATGGGACTTCCTGTGAACCTGTCAGCACCCATCAAAAATGGCTTCTTGGGGGCTGGAGCGATGGCTCAGAGGTTAAGAGCACTGACTGCTCTTCCAGAGGTCCTGAGTTCAATTCCCAGCAACCAAATGGTGGCTCACAACCATTCGTTATGAGATCTGATGCCCTCTTCTGGTGTGCAGATATACATGGAAGCAGAATATTGTATACATAATAAATAAATAAAATCTTTAAAAAAAAAAGGCTTCTTGCTGCCCCTCCCTTCACTATACTCACAGCTAATACCCTATATCTACTCAAGAATAATCAAAGGGCTGGAGAGATGGCTCAGAGGTTAACAGCACTGAATGCTCTTCCAAAGGTCTTGAGTTCAATTCCCAGCTATCACATGGTGGCTCACAGCCATCTATAATGAGATCTGGTGCCCTTTTCTGGCATGTAGGCATAAATGGGGGCAGAATACATAATAATGAAGTAAATCTTTAAAAAAAGAAAAAGAATTACATATCAAATTAAATTCTATAAAAAAAATAACCAAGCCACATTGGACATGGTGATTCACACTTATAATCCAGCACCCCAAAGACAGAGGACTACTGCAAGTTTGTGGCCAGCCTACGCTACACAGTTAATTTCTAGGACAGCCAGGATGACACATTAAGACCCTGTTTCAAAAGTCAGGCATGGTAGCACACACTTTAATCCAGTACTTGGGAGGTAGAGGCAGATGGATCTCTGAGTTTCAGGCCAATATATATATATATATATATATATATATATATATATATATATATATATGCTACATATATAGTACCAGTACAGCCACAGCTATAGAGAGAGAGACTGCCTCAAAAACAACAAAAACCAAAGACCATCTCAAGAAAACCAAAAATGCAAAGAGAATAATAAGGTCACAACAGATTTATGTGAGGAAGAACAAAAATAAAAAAACACCATTCAAGTTCAGTTCTTCTGTGACTGATATTAATAAGTGTCTGACCCTGAAACTGTTTGATTTCTAAAATACTGTACTTTTAAGAACCAACAGACACAAAAGAGGACCTATGTATCACACCGGTGATAGAGAGCTATGGAGGGCAGCTCACCAGGTTTGTTGAGAGGTTGACAAAGTCTGCATAGTCCTTGTTGATGAGCTCCACCATGGCTGTTTTAAGCAGCTTGTAATACAACTCCAGGTCATCTCTCAACTCTTCCAGCTGCACCCGCTTCCTGCAGTCAGACACAAAATGATCCACGTCGAAATCCTCCTGGAAAGAGCAGGAAAGCCAAGTTACTGGTACATGAAGACAGAAGGAGGAAAGGGCCATTCTATCACTCACAAGGCCAGTCGGTCCAGAGCCCTTTCTGGTCACATGCTATGACAGAGGTGCCTGTCTACTCACAAAGGTGTCCAGAAGGGCCAAGGGCAGTCTACTCATGGTCTCAGTCTACAGGGAATTTAAGTTTCAAAAGTGACACAATTCAGTTAAGGCTCTTCTAAAAGCAGAAACAGCTTTCCTCTTTTAACCTCCTAAATATTAAATGTTCAGTGTAAAATTTTCAATAAACTGTGAAAAACAGCAAAGAAAAAAAAATAAAATGAAATCTTCATGCTTTATAAGATACACACTACTGATCTATTTTACACTATTTAACATTGTGCTTCATATGTTCTAGACCTTTTTTTATACACATGTGCATCTGCACACATGCACCTGTTTCTCTCCAGACAACAACACACCTCTGGAGTATTTCATGACACACTTGAGTGGGCAATGACATGTCCACAACATGGGCTTCCATGCACCAGGTATGGAGGCCAGCACTCCCCATTGTGGTCCCTCAGGCTAGCCATGCTCTTTGCTTCTCCTCACAGCATCAGAAGCTCCTGGTAAGCTGACGCACTCACAGCTGGCAGGTTACTATCTACATTACCTGCGACTGAGCCTCTTACCAGTGGGGCTGCCCCATCACCAAGATTCAGGTGTAATGGTTCCAAAACTTGTTAAGGCCCAGAACACATTATTAAAATCACGTAATTCCATTAAACACTGTATAAATTCAAAACAATATGACTGAAAAAAAAAAAAGACTTTGGAGAGACTGGAAGCAGGCAATTTACAAAGCCAAATCTTACTGAATCACATCTGGGTGACATAAACCCAGCAGGGGAGGGGGTGAGAAAGAAGACAAACCCAGAAGACTCTATAGCAGATCCTTTGTGAATGCCCACAGGTTCTCACTCCACCGAGAGAAACAAAGTGAATACGAAAGAAACCATACTGAATGGAACCAGCAGATTAATTTCAGAGTCATACCAGTGAAGAACAAATGAATAATACATAGGTATCTTAAAATAAAATATAAAGGTCTGTATATACCATTTCTTCAGGTACTAGTTAAAACTCAGTCAACCAACCAAATACCTGCTATGATCATATAGACAAAAAGGCTTCCTTCCCAACCAAAGCATCATAGCCACCTACAGAAAAATCATTTGCTTCTCCATCTGCAGCCACAATCAGCCTGGATGGTTGGGGGAATATGACCCCCAACCCCAGCCTTGGTATAAACAGGTATATGACCTTGGGCAAGACATGACAAGTGAACCATCTTATTCTAAGTGACTTATTTAGGATTGCTTGTTGTCACAGCACAGCTACCCGATGTAGAATCAAAGGTATTCCGTCTAAGAAATTTGCTTTTTTCCTAGATCTTAGCCAGAAGGCTAAGAATCAACAGTAACTTGGTTTACTAAGTTGACAGGACCAAGAGTTCAATGCCAGCTTGGGCTAGACAGCAAATCATTGTTTAAAAAGGAAAAAGCAAAGGAAGAGATCATCTGGTCTGCACGGTCAAGCAAAAAGGGTCTAGCTGACTACACGAGAGCTGTGCAGGGGGTGATGGGCCCAATGACAACCTGCTGTGACTTTGAGAGTGAAAGATGAGTACAATGGTTGATAAAGTCAAGGTGACAGGATGAAGAATCACTTTGGAGACAAATCTCTGGGCCTGTCTGTGATGGGTTTTCTAGAGAACATGAGCTCAGCAATGGAGTTCATCACTCTGCCTCCTAACTGCAGGTGCAAAGTGACCAACCAGCTGCCTTACATTTTGCCACCACTTCTTTCTGCCAGGATGGACTGACTATATCTCCTCAAACTGTAAGCTGAAATAGACCCTTCCTTAAGTTGCTTTTTGTCAGGTATTTGATCATAGCAATGAGAAAACTAATACAGTGGGACACCAATGACAACTCTCCAGCCAAAAGCTGTATGTGACTGGGAATAACTGAGGTAGAAAACCAGAACCAGGTGTGGCACTATTAGGAGGTGTGGCCTTGTTGGAAGAAGTGTGTCACTGTGGAGGCGGGCTTTGAAGTTATATATGCTCAAGTTATGCCTGGTACACAGACTCCTTTTGCTGCCAGAGGGTCAAGATGTAGGACTCTCAGCAGCTTCTCCAGCATCATGTCTGCCTGAATGCCATGTTCCTCCATGATAATGGACTAAACCTCTGAAACTGGAAGTGATTCCTAATTAAATGTTTTCTTTTATAAGAGTTGCTGTGGTTATAATGTCTCTTCACAGCAACAGAAACTCTAAGACACCAGAATAGTCATCAGAGAGACTTCATACAGCAACTGGTAGAAACAGATGCACAGACCCATAGCCAAACATTAGGCCTAGCTCAGGGAATCCTGCTAAAGAGAGGGAGGAAGGATTATAAAAGGGGGGGCAGAGGGGACAAGGACAACACAAGAAAACACCCACAGAACTAATTAACCTGGGTTCACAGAGACTTATCCGACAACCAGGGAGCCTGCATGGGATTGACCTAGGCTCTCTGCATATTTGTTACAGTTGTTTAGCTTGGTCTTCTTGTGGGTCTCCTAACAGTGGGTGCAGGGGCTGCTCTGATTCTTTTACTGGCTTCTGGGACCCTATTCTTCATGTTGAGTTGCCTTGACCAGCATAATATAAAATTGCTTAGTCTTTCTGTACCTTGATATGCCAGGTTTTGCCAATATCCATGGAAGGCCTATCCTTTTCTGAAGAGAATGGAGGAGGAGTGGATGGTATGAGGGGGTAGAAGCGAGGTGGGGGAGGGACTGAGAGGAGAGGAGGGTGGGAAAACAGTAGTTGGGTTATAAAATAAATGGATAAATAGACAGACAGACGGGGGGGGGGGGGACACACCAGGTAAGTCTGAAAGACACTACTGACCAAGTACAGTTTCTGAACTCGAACATCCTTCCTCTTACCATGCTCAACAACCAAACCACACCTTTCCATCCTTGTCTCTTCAAGTCTAGATTTGTAGTTGGCACACGGTAGGTGGTCAATGAATGCCAAGGGGGAATAGACAATTGCTACCATTGCATTAGCAGGTTGTCATCATGGCAATCTAATAACAGTTTTCAAACAAGTGACTGGAATTCATGTGGTCTCAACTCTCCAAATGTGTGTCTGATACCCTAACCTTGTAAAAAAAAACCAAAAACCAAAAACCAAAAAAACAGGCCTTTGCAAAGTATTTTGAATAAGGTACAAATATATAATCTGGGTAGCAGACACTCCTCCTCCTGCCCTTTCTGCCACCAAACCAACTCATAAAATGTTTCTTTAAAGGAAACACAAATAACAAAGGACCTTAACTTCTGGCTCCACCTAGAAAAACCAACATTACACACAGAATGGCTGTTCTATGTAGTTTCTTCTACAATTGAACTGGTCACATTAACAGAACTACAAATTGCTTGGCACTCTCAGAGGTTTGATAGCATGAAACAGCACAGAAGGGCCAGCAGCCCAGCCATTCATTCCCCAAGTTTGCTGTATGCTATTTCACTCCTTGAATTTTGTGCCGTCTACTTTTTTGATGCTGCATTTAACAGAGGCATCACGTCAGTGTGAGAAGGACATAGTAGATAATGAGGCAGAAAGGCTCCTGGCCCTAGGCATGCGGGAGGCCTGAGTTAAGAAGTAAACACACTGATGTTTTCTCACCTAAGGACAAAACAGCCATGATCCTGGGTGAGCTTCCTTCTTCTAGACATCTATCCCCGTTGTGTACCTTTGGCTCTTCCTATCCTCTTTTCACGGGAGCTCTTAGTCATGGCACGGAACACTGGTTTCTGAATTATTCATTTAAGCATCCTATTTGATGTCATTTACTAGGGACTACTGCTCCCAGCTCCTAGCTCCCAGCTCCCAGCACCCACAAAGCAGCTTACAAGCACCTGTACCTCCAACAGTCCTGTGGCCTCTGAGGACTTCGGCACACAGTGCACATAAACTCAGGAAGGGTAAACACACATACACATAAAATAATAAATCTTCAAATTACACTTACTGCAACGGCTTAGCAAGAGTGCTTCATCCCTGGCTCTAGACACGCCTCTCACACGTGAAAAAGTATGTGGGCACAGTAAAGAAGACACATATAAATTAAAACCAAAACCCCACAGCTCTGGTCATGTAAACTGAATGCAAATACCAACACAGAGCTAGGCCAATTAAGTTGGAGGGCAAAACTACCCCGTAAAAGGAGAATCACAAGCACACACTCACTATCCTGGAAGACTTACACTCATTTGATCAATATTTTAGGTGCCAAAGAGACAAAATTTCTAACTTCCTAACCTTGAAAGCAGCTTTAAAGTGATCCCTCAAATCTCAACTTTAACACATTAACCCGCACAGCCTGTAGGCTCTCAATCCTTGGGAGGGCTTGAGACAAGAGGATCCAGACCTGTCTGGACTACAACTCAAAACACTGTCTCAAGAAATAAATTGAATGTAAACATGTTTGGGGGATATTTTAAGCGGCAACAACGGGGGATACAACTAACACGGCAAACTCCTTCAGTTCTGCTCAAAGCCTGAACCTTTTCTAGGCTGTGCCTGCCAGGTGACGCCGAAGTGTTTTCCGTTTGGATTTCCGTAAGCTGGGCTGCAGGATGACGAGGCTGTCAGGCTCCAATTCCTTAATGTCAGAGTGAAGTTCAGCCTGGACATCCCTGCCCCTTTCCTCCCCGCGTCCCTGCGACCCGCCCGAGCCTCCGGGAACCGCAGGGCCTCAGCGTAGGGCCTCCTCGACAGCGAACCTGCCGGTGTCCCTCACCTTCATGAACTCGTCCTTATCGAAGCACAGCGTGTCCGGCCCGGTGGGCAGGTTCATCCTGCGTCTCTCCATCACGCCGACCGCTCCAAGACTCCACTAGCAGGGAGAACGTAGGCGACACCGCAAGGGACGCGGCAGTCCAGCCCCTGCACCGCGCTGGCCCCGCTTCCGCCAGTATGGCGGTGACGCGCGGCAGCCAATAGACGAGCGTCGCGAGCGGCTGCGCACAGTTGGCAGCAGGAGAGGCGCGCCCGAGGCCGACGCTTGCCCCCGGGCGCTACTGCCTCCGGTGGCCTAGAGCGGCACTGCAGCATCACGCACGCGCCTAAACAGCTGGCTAGAGAGAAATGTCAAGGACCAGAACAGCCCTGTTCTTTTCCCCTAAGGGACAGTCCCCAGCACTAAGGAGGCAGAGTTAGTTCCAGGACAGCCCCAGGGGTAACACACACACACACACACACACACACACACACACACACACACACACCCTGTCCCTCTGAATTTCAGGCTATCCCAAAAATGAAATCATCCCACTAACTGAATATGGAGGTAAACCACACACACACACACACACACACACACACACACACACACACACACACACACACACACACACACACACACACACACACACACACACACACACACACACACACACACACACACACACACACACACACACACACACACACACACACACACACACACACACACACACACACACACACACACACACACACACACACACACACACACACACACACACACACACACTGTCCCTCTGAATTTCAGGCTATCCCAAACATGAAATCATCCCACTAACTGAATATGGAGTAAACACACACACACACACACACACACACACACACACACACACACACACACCCCTGTCCCTCTGAATTTCAGGCTATCCCAAACATGAAATCATCCCACTAACTGAATATGGAGGTAAAATCTAGAGAACCAGTTGCTGGCGTCGGCTGTGGATGGGTAGCCCTTCTTAAAGTGACTACGGGAAGTGTTTAGGGAAGATGTGAGTGGGAATGGGATGAGTGGGATACATGCTTGGGGGTGGAGGGAGCAAAGAAATCCCTTTTAACATTTTATTCTTGTTAGGAAGGCTTTCACACACCAAGTCTAGGCAATGTGAACTGACCACACTCCGGTAACTCCAGCCTGTCCCCAGCTTCCCTTTACCCAGGGCACCACCTCCGTAGCTGTCATTGGAAGATATTGCTAGAACACTCCCCAAAACATCCTATTTATCAATTCCTCAGGTGAAAGAACAAATAAACAAACAAAACTATTCTTGTCAACCTAAAATATCATCCTTGCACCTAATAAAATGAACACAATGGATTGAGAGATATCACCTTCAGCCCCTGACTATATAATTCCAGAGTGGCAACTTGAAAGCACCAAGGAGGGGCCCAGGTGCTGACTGAAAAAGAAACAAACACTCCTGGGAAACCTGTCTGGTTCCTAGAAGCTTGGAGCTAGAACTTGCCTTTTCCTTATAACGTTGTTCCTCACCCTATATCAAAGAAAGTAACTGAACATGTATGGCCTAGTGTGCTAATATCAGGGTGCTAAAGGGATTCAGGGGCACAGAGGAAGACAGGAGAGTTCTGGTGTCTATTTGCTTTCCCAGGGTTTAGTAGGGAGCAGCCTGGAGACGATCATCTAGACTGACATTTTGTCACACCCCAGCCAGGACAGCAGATCAATTTCGGTGCTAATGGAGGCTCCAAAGACAGTGGGAGATGGTGGAGACCAGACCTGCCCGGGGACAGGGTCTTAATATCCAACCCAGAGCTGACACTCAACTGCATGGCCATTTTCTGCTGTGTTACACAGTGCGGGGTCAATGAACAGCCTCTCTCCAGAGCTGGCTGCATACCGCTGTTTGCCCTTATTCTTCTAGTTTGTGAGCAGTCATTGGGGGGTCATGCCAGCTTCCCACTGCCAACTGCCTATGCTTTAGATATGCATCTCCTGCGTCATAGTCAAGGGCAATCTTAATTCTTCACAGTCGACATGACTAGATTTGGAATCTCCTACAAGACACAACTCCAGGCATGCTGAGACAGTGTTTCCAGAGACATTTAACTGAGGAAGAAAGATCTGCCCTGAATGCAAGCCACACCATTCCTCAGGCGAGGCTCCCAAACTGACTAAGACAGATAAGGCAAACTGAGGGTTGATGTTCGTTCCTTCATTCGTTCATTCATTCATTCATTCATTCATTCATTCATATCTCTCTGCTTCCTGACTATGGATGCCACAAGACCTGCCTGTGCTCCAGCCTCCATGTCTCCCCCGCCAAGATGGACTGAATGCTCAAACTTCCTTCTTTAGTTACTTATTATGATATATTTGGCCACAGCAACAAGACAATTAATGACTGCATGTACCATCTCTAGTAATGATGCCTTTCGAATGGTACTTAAGGAAGAGTAACTAGGATGTGAATATGGAACCAAGTATTGGCAGACTTGGTAAGGGATCAGCATGCCCAGCTTCCTGTCCCCTGTCTGAGCTTCATCTTTCCTCAGGAGACTACCCTGACACATTTTTCTGTCTTGTTAAATCTGTCCTGTTCTTTGATCTCTTCCTTTCTTTTGAAGCATACACCTGCGGCTTCATTTCTAGGTAAACAGTCACCCTGCTTCGACTTGCCATCTCTGGAAAATTCTTAGTTCTCCACTTCCAGTGGCATTGTGACAAGTCCTATTTCTTTCTTCCCACTCTGCCCTATTTATAGGTTTCCCGTTTTTGGCAGGTTTGCAATTGAACACTCAAAAATTGCAAAGAGAAATATCACACTCAGGAAACTCATGTGGGCATTTTCTTGAGTCATCACCACACAGAACAAGAGGCTTGGTTATTGCTGATGACCAAGGATTTTCCAATTTTATAGGGATTGTATACCTACCCTGAAGACTGAGTGTATAGTCTGACCTCAATGTCAGACATGAGGAAAACACGAAAAGTGGGGTCACGAGGAGGAGGAAGGACCACCCTCAGCTCCCAGGTCTACAAAGGCTTGGGTAGCTCATGAGGATACATTGGATCTATATTTTAAAAGATCCTGCCAGGTCTCTCCCCATTCCAGAACTGAGAAATGAACTCAAGGCCCTCATGAATTGAATTTGTGTGCTGTACCGATAAACTGTATCTATATCCTCACTCTTATCTTTACTTTTTAAAAAAGAACTTTATTTTTAGTTATTCGTGTGTGTGTGTGTGTGTGTGTGTGTGTGTGTGTGTGCGCGCGCGCGCGCGTGCGTGCGTGCACGCACGTGCGTGTGTGTACCTGAGCACAGGTACCCACTGAGGCTGGGGGAGGCTAGGGGGAGGCTAGGGGGAGGCTAGGGGAGGGGAGGCTAGGGGGAGGCTAGGGGGAGGCTAGGGGGAGGCTAGAGGCATCTGGTCCCCTTGGAGATGGAGCTACAGACAGTTGTGAGCTGTCTGACATGGGCATTGGGAACTGAACTCAGGTCCTTTGGAAGAGAAGTATGCATTTTAACTACTGATCCATCTGTCCAACTCCCCCACCCTCCCCTTTACCTTTTATTTTGAGACAAGTTTCACTAAGTTCCCAAGGCTGACCTTGAACTCACTATGTAGCACAGTCAGGCCTTGAATTTTTGATCTTCCTGCCCTAGTCTCCCTAGTAGCTGGAGTTACAGGCTCTCCTCCTTAGACTTGGCTTGACCCTATATGTGTCTCCAGTAACTCTTGCGTTTCTCTCTGCCCTCCTTTACTCACAGGACAACTGCTAAAGTGCATATCTTATATATATATATATATATATATATATATATATATATATATATATATATATTTGCAAAGCTGGGCTATCCTGCAAGCTCCCTGAAGAGTCGTGTGCATATATAAATTTAAGAGAGTCCCACTTCGGCACTTCTTATTCTGTGTGTGGTTGTTGGGAAAACTGACAGGGATGAACCTGGGTGTGGTCGTACACACCTGCCTTCCTGGTACACAGAGGATGCGGCAGGAAAATGAGGAGTTCCAGACTGGCTTGAACTACATAGTGAATCTGAGTTCAACCTGGACTGCAGAGAAAGACTTTGTCTCAAAAAATAAAAATTAGAAAACACGAAGTGATTTGCCAGAAAACAAGCAGTGACCGTGCACTCCTCCCACTTTCCAGATCACCAGCTTCCCTGCTCATCATGCCCTGGATGAGTTGAGGTTGCATTTCAGGTGAACGCCTCTTGAGGATGATATCGGTACTGACAGCCCTTAATTCTGCCTCTCTTAGTTCAGGTTGGAAGTTAGTAATCAATTTGGGGAAGAAAAAAAAAAGTTTGGTGGCAAATGTTGAAATGCTCTGATTTGGGTCAGAGAGAGTAGTAGCCTCTTAAAATTAAATTTTTGTTTTGTCTTGGAGGACTACCAAGTTATTGTATTTTCAGATACAATAGAAAAAAGCCACAAATAGGAATTTTAACTTATATTTTTCGGAGTCAGTGTGGCGTAGTAAATGAAATAACTGAAATACAGATTGTTAGTGTCTTTCAAAAGTCAAATTATGTTAGGAACATTTTATTCCAGCAAAGTCAATTTTTTCCTATATCATCTTGCTAAAGTAATATTTTCGTTCTTGTGTTAGTTAATATTGATTGTCAACTTGACAGGATCTAGAATCAACTAGGAAACAAAGCCGTGGTCATGCGAGGGAGTTTCTAGATTGGGTTAACTGAGGTGGGAAAGCCCACCCCAAATGTGGTGGCACCATCCCATGGTCTGCAACCCTCGACTGAATAGAAAGGAGAAAGATCTGTGCACCGGCATTCATCTCTCTGCTTCCTGACTGTGGATGCCGCGTGACCAGCTGCCTTGTGTTCCTGTTGCCATTTCCATCTCCATGATGTCCTACTATATCTTGGAACATAAGCTCTTCCTCGCCTAGGCTGCTTTTATCAGGTATTTAGTTACAACAATGGGACAAGTAGCTAACACACTTTTGTTGTTGTTTTTCGAGACAGGGTTTCTTTGTGTAGCTTTGGAGCCTGTCCTGGAACCAGCTCTTGTAGACCAGGCTGGCCTCAACTCACAGAGATCTGCCTGCCTCTGCCTCCCGAGTGCTGGGATAAAAGGTGTGGGCCACCACCACCCGGTTAATACACTTCTTTTATTAAGTGGTAACCCACTCACCTTGTGGTGAAAGGCACACCCTTGAAATGACTTCTTCCTTTCTCTATCTCACTGTCAGTGAGTCTTGTTAATTTTACTACCCAAATAGGATCCAGCTTTGTGGTTCCTCATTTTGCTGACTCTAAACCTCTGTATGCTACTGAGGATCGAACCCAAGGCCTCGTGCATGCCGGGTGAATGCTTTACCACTGAGCTTTAGCCGCAACCAAACCCTGACCTTTTTTTATCCTAGGCACAGCTATCAGGGTTCTGTCTGGTGCTGTGCTGCAAACAGCTGCTGTCTAACATCACTGATGAGCGTGATGTGGCCAAATTCAGGCTTGAGTTCCAGACTCCAAGTCATCTGTCCTAAGAATAGGGGAAAAGAGGTGTGGAGAGGGATACTTTTGTATTCTGTGTTAGTGGAGCACATTTGCTCTTCTTAGTGGAGAAGGGAATCTGCACATAGACATTGTAAAGAGTTCAGCATGTGCACAATTATGTCTGTCCTGAGCTAACTCCTCTGTATTAGCTCCCGGTGGCTCTGTGGCCTTAGGAGTATGTAAATCCATTTACACACAAAGTAAGAGGCAATTATTAGGGCAAAGTGCAGGAGACACAATGGGAGAAGCCCCAGCACATCAACCTCAGAGCCCTGGCTGATCACCTGACCAGGGGGTGAGACTAAACTTGGGAATGATTGACAGTCTTTTTTTCCTTTCCCTACAAAGCCTGCTGGCTGGAGGTGAGATGGAAGGCAGTTTTTAGGGTGTTGGTGTACTGCCTTCTTGGATCTCTGGCTATCTGAAATACAACTTAAAGATTCAGTTCCCATCTCTGCTCATTGGTGTTTGTGGTGATGGACAGGAGTGAACTCAGTGACTTAACAGTAACTCCATTTCCCTAACAACACTCCTTAGCTTCTGGCTCTGCCCTGGATGTTAGAAACCCCCTTGGGCCCTGCCTATGGGCTTTCCCTGAACTATCTCTTCAGCCCTGGGGTACTCAGACCTCTGGTTCTCGTGTTCTATTGCTCTATAAGAAATGACTACATATTGAGAAGCTTAAGCAGACACTCACTTCTTGTACCAGTTTCTGCTTGCTGGGAATCTTCTCACAGTTTAATGGACCTCTTCACTCAGGACCTCATGAGAAGCAGAAGTGACAGATGTCACCAGACTATGTGTCCTCAGCTGTAGATTCAGTCCAGGAAGACTGCTTCCACCCACACTCTGCGATCAAAATTATGTCCTGGCATTCTCAGGCTGAGCCAAGAACCTTTCTGACTGTTCGCTGGAGTCCACAAGCAACCTCTAAGACACCTGTGGATCCTGAAGTGCCATACTCTGTGCAGGGGTGACAGCTTGGCCCTGTCTTTTCTTCAGGGCCAGCTGGAGAGTTCCTCATCCAATTAGTAGAGAGAATCCTAGGTGACATTACAGAAGCATAGGAGTAAAACCTCCTCACCTTGCATGTTTCCAGAAGCAAATCCTTGGTCAATTCACATTCAAAAGTTGTAGCCAAGCTACCTTAGTGGCTGGAGAGATGGTTCAGTAACTAAGAAAGAATTTTGTGATTCACAACTGCCTACAATTCCAGCTCTCAGAGATCAGATGCCCTCCTCTGGCCTCTGCAGATACTGCACTTTGGTACTCATCCCACCCACATAGACACATAATTTAAAAGACTAATAATAACACAATTTAAAAGGCCACCTGAAAATGTCACCAGCACACCTTTCTTACCTGCAGTATCTCAGGGCTCTGGTTGTCATCTAAGTTTTAAATGTGGTTTATACCTTGCCTGGATATTTCCTGAACTTAGACTAGCACATTTAGCTATCCACTAGTCCATGTGGCTTCAGAATCTGTCTCAAATTTCGTACGTTAGAAACCAGACCCCGGGCTTTCCAGTGCAGTTGCTCCTTCCTTAGGTCTGCTCATCTTGGTAAATAAACCACATTGTCCTAGTGTCTCAGGGCCCAAACCTTAAAACCATCCCAGCCCCATTCACCTGTGTGTTCTTCTTTTCACACTCCCACAGATTCTGTGCTGTTCCCTTGGCATACAGCTGGAATCTCACCACCCCTCCCAACCTGCTTGTCTACCAACATTACTCTGGCCCCTGCCAGTGCTACATGCCATTCAGATTAGTAGTATTCTGTGGAAAGAGTGATACTCCCCCACCCCACACCTCAGAGTTTTGGCAAAGACTGGAGACATTTAGAGTCAGTACAGTGGGGAAATGGATGCTCCTACCCTCTGGAGGTCAGAGACCCTTGGGGAAAAAATTACCTGACCCATAATTCCACAGCATAGCAGATGAATTACCTCCTCATAGCTCCAGCCCTCCAAGCCAGCATTCGACAGAAGCCTGCAGCATACTCTAACCCATCACACAGCCTTCACCTGATTCAACTGTTGTCCCTGAGGGATTAATCAGTACTGTGGCCTCCATGGCATTTCTTCCTTTCTCACCTGCTCCCAGCAGTGTTTCTTGGCTCACTGGTCTCTGTGGCTTTCATTAAATACACAAGTCTTCCCTGGCCTTGTGTCTTCCACTCACTCTGGGATGTGCTCCTCAAAATGTCATCACGGCTCAACCTTATCTCCCCAGGATCTTATGCCAGTGGCAGAGACTTCCAACTCAATTCTACTTGACCCCCTGCGCTCCAGCCTCTCTGCCTCTGAGTTCTGCTTTACTTTACTTTCAATTCCTGAGACGGAAGATAGCTAGGAAATAGATAAATAGGTAGACAGACAGATATACACATACATATACATTCATACATATGTAGGTAGACACAAAAGATATACACATAGCTACATGCATGAGAGATAACAGATAGAGCTGAAGTCATCATTCAGAAGTACATGCTTAGGGCTTTGGATTCAATCCCCAATACTGCCAAACAAAACAGAAAATATGATAGACAGATGATAAATAGGTAGATAGAAAGATAGACAGGCAGACAGGTGGTAGATAGATAAATAGGTGCACAGATTTATATAGATGATAGATGGATAGATAGATGACGGATGGATGAACAGACAGCTAGATGATCGACAGGTAGAAAGATAGGTATTTGTTTGCCAACTGTCTGATGCCTCCATTGAATGGAAGCTTCACCAAGCAGCATTTGACCCTCTGCTAACTTGTCCTCCTCTGTGGTCTGCATGGCAGCTGGTGCCCAGTGGGTGCCCACAAGTGTTGAATAGTGTCCAGCCTGTACCCCGTCTACTCTCCACAAAGCGGCCAAACTGACTAAAAACCAAAGGAGAAAGGCCTCTCCTTCTACACAATGAAAATAGCTTTGATTTCCATTTCTTGTTCTTCAGTTGCCTGTTTACTTGCCAGATCCCACCAGATTCTACCTCAAAGCCTCCCCCCCCCCACCTCATGGTGCTTCTGTCACCAACAGACATAATTGTTTTTAATTTTTAAACATTTTTTAAAATGTTAAACCCCAAAATAAATGCACAAGAACTCTAACCATTAGCCTAATGGTTTCTAACCACTCATTTCCCCCTTCTGCTCAGGCCTGCACCGTCTCTGCCAAAATGACTCCACGCTTCCAATTTGCCTCCCGCCTCCAGCCATCTGCCTCTCCCCACATCAGTTCATTCTCCACACAGACTCCAAAATGGTGATTCTAGAATATCTGTCCTTTGCTGTCCTTCTGCCTAAAGTCACTTAGTCGTCCTAAGGGTGTCCATGTCTCCTTAGGAAGGACCTTTAAAAACACAACAGAAAAACCATCATTGTTTGCTGTAGCTGTGTACTGGTTATTTTTCTTGTTGCTTTAACCAAAGCCTCTATGAAGAGCAACTGAAGGGAGGGAGAGTTTATTTTGGTTAACAGTTTGAGGATCCTGTCAGTACTGGCTGGGACAGTGTGGCAGTAGGAGCAGCTCTCATCTGTGGTGGGAGAAGTGGGAAGCTGCTTGCTCACATTTGGGTAGTCAGGAGACAGTCGTGAATGATGCTACTCAGCACACGCTCCCCCTGCTGCCACCCCTCAGAATAGGAACAGAAATAGTCTATTAAGGAAAAGAAGACATTCCTGAGGATGGGAGTAGGTCAATGAGCTGAGGGAAAAATGCTCCTAAGCTATGTTTCCTTTATTCAATCTGGAACTGTATGGGTTAGTACCACTTTCCCCTCAGTTAACCCTCTATGGATGCTCTCATGGGCACCCCCAAACATGTGACTCATTAACGTCATAGGTATTTCTTCTTTCAATCTATTTGTATGAAGTGCACGGTGTGTGTGTGTGTGTGTGTGTGTGTGTGTGTGTGTGTGTGTGTATGTGTGTTGTGCAGACATGATTTGGGTACACATGCATGTGTGGGTGCTGGGTGTCTTCCTCTTACTCCCCTTGTTGTTTTTTAAGATGGGGTCTCTCCCTGGATGTAGAGATCACTAAGTGGCTAGACTGGCTGGCCAATGAGCTCCAGTATCTGCTTGTCTCTGGATCACCCTCAGTGTCACAAGTGTATCCTAATGCACCTACAAGGTGTTGGGGATCCAAACTCAGGTCATCCTCCTTTTGTGGCTGGTAGTTTTCCACAGGAAGTATCCCCAGCCCTAGGAATGTCTTAATCCAGTCAAGTAGACAATGGAAAGTAGCCATCACAAACTCTGCCCCTAATCAACTTGTCAACCAAACATACCTCTTTGAATGATAACATCCTACCCCAGGCCCCTAAAGTTTCATTTTCCTTTCCTAATTTAAGATGCATTGAACCCACCTTTAAAAGTCTCCCAGGTTTTCATAGGGCCATCACCATTCAAAATTCCAAAGTTTCCTCCATGACTCAAGGCAAACTCTTAACTGTGAGCTATAAGATAAAACCAAGGTACATACTTTCAGGCACTGAAGACATGGTTTGGTGGTTAAAAATTCAGATTACTCGAGAGAGGAGAGGAAGCTAGAAGAAAGAGAAGGGGAAAAGAGGAGGGGAGAGGAGGACATGAGAGAGTAGGAAGATTTAACCAGGGGAAGAATAGAGGAGAGCAAGAAAAGAGATACCGTAATAGAGGGAGCCATTATAGGTTTAAAGAGAATTCTGACACTAGGGAAATATCCAGAGATCTACAAGTTTGATCCCAACTAACAATCTAAGCAATAGTCAAGAGGCTACCTTAAATGCCCTTCTCTGATAATGAGATTGATGACTACCTTTTATGCCATCCTAGAGCCTTCATCCAGTAGCTGATGGAAGCAGAAACAGACACCCACAGCTAAACACCGAGCTGAACTCTGGAATCCAGTTGCATAGAGGGAGGAGTGATGAGCAAAGGGGTCAAGACCAGGCTGGAGAAACCCACAGAAACTGCTGACTTGAACAAGGGGTTGCTCATGGACCACAGACTGATAGCTGTGAACCCAGCATAAGACTAGTCCAGACCCCCTGAATGAGGATGTCAATTTGGAGGTCTGGACAATCTATGGGGCCTCTGGTAGTGTATCAGTATTTATCCCTAGTACACAAATGGACTTTGGGAGCCCACTCCACATAGTCTCTCAGCCTAGTCACACGGGGGAAGGTCTAAGCCCTGCTCCAAATGCTATGACAGACTTTGTAGATCCCTCATGGAAGGCCTCACCTTCTCTGGGAAGCAGAAAGGGGTTGGGATAGGGGGTTGGGTGAGGCAGGGGAGGAGGGAGGGAGAGGGAACTGAGAGTGACATTAAAAGAAGCTTGTTTCTAATTTAAAATTGGTCTAATTACATATAAAAATAAAATAAACATGAAAAATTAATTAATAAAAGAAAACAGACTTCTATCAGATAACAATAAAATTATTATTGAGGGCAGACCTCAAACCACACATTTCTTTGTCTGGCCTCCGGGCCTCTAATGACATTATCTACAGCCCAGCTAGCTTGCCTCTCCAGCTCCATTGCCTGTGGTACATGCTGCCTCTCTATTGAACCAAGTTACTCATTCTTTCAGAGAATGTCCCATATTTCTGGCATCTCTGATATCACAAGTTCTACCTATTTCAACTTAAGCTTCAAGCTTAACCCCCAGGGAACCTGATACAGGAGCCAAGACTGTGAGGTGCAGAACTTGAATGGATGGAAAGATGGTAATTCCGTGGCCTGCATAAAGCAATGGAGACCATGCTGAGTTGGATCCCCAAGATGGTCGGAAGTTTTCAGTCCTTTGACATATACCAGGCGGTCCAATGACAGGTCAGGGGGGCTGTTGCCACTTGTCTTAGGGATGTGAAGAGACACCATGACCCTAGAAACTCTTAAAAAGGAAAGCATTTAGTTTGGGCTGGCTTACAGTTCAGAGGTTTAATCCATTGTCATTGTGGTGGAAAGCATGGTGGGATGCAGACAGGCTGTGATTTCACATGTACAGGATTTTTTCCAGGCCCCATGACAGCAGAAAGAGAGTGCCACACTGGTCCTGGCTTGAGCATCTGAGACTTCAAAGCCCACTCCCAGTGACACACTCCCTCCAACAAGGCCATACCTCCTAATAGTACCACTTCCTATGAGCCTATGGGGACCATTTTCTTTCAAACCACCACACCACTGCAGTATTGTGTCCTTTTTATGGGGTCCAATTGAAGATATGACACTTTTTGTCAGATGGCTTGGTAAGTTCTCAAGCTGCTTGTGGTATTAATATACCCATGTCTGCATATGTCCTGGTCTATACTGATAATAAATGATAGCTTTTTACTAATAGGTTATAAAAGCAATAACAATTGCTGGGGAGAGGAGACTCTGGTGAAGTCACCTGTTCGTTGTTCATAGAGATTCAGGAATTCAGCTTTGTATGTTGCCACCATGCTGGGGTGTGCCTTTTGGTGACACAGCTGGCTTTGTGTTGCCCATGCTTCTACAAGTCACCCCAGTGAACTCACTGGCTCACCAATCTGGACTAGGATGAATTGTTTCTTTGGTCTATGGTGGTACCCTATCTGGTGTGTACAGATGTCTGTTCACATCTTTCCAGGCCCCATGAAAGCACCAGAATGCCCTCAGAAGTGTGTTTAACCATAGTCTTTCCTGGCAATTTCATCCTCTTTCCTTTAATCAGGTTTAGCCATCTGTCCTTGTGGTTCTATAATCCATGTGCATCTCCATCATTGCAAAGGTGGCAGGGCCAGCTGCAGTGTGTCTACTAATAGTCTACTAATAGGAATGACAGACCTTTAATCTCTTCTGGGAAGTAGGTAAGAACTAGAAGACATTTGTTTAGATTGAATATAGGAATTTATTTTATACTCATAGTCTATCACACAACACATTAATGTACCTTCAAATGTCTCAAAAATATACTCTTTGCTATTAGAATTATAAAAACCCAACACTCTCGGGTGTGTTATCTAATGAATTAAGAGGGATTAGGAGATGTGGCCTTGTAGGAATAGTTGTGGTCTTGTTGGAGGAAGTGTGTCACTGGGGGAGGGCTTTGGGGTTTCAAAAGCCCAATGTCACTCTTTTCCTTCAGTCTTTGGATTTTTCTAGCATCATGTCTGCCTGTGTGCTACCATGCTCCCTGCCATGATGATAATGGACTAAACCTCAGAAACTGCAAGGAAGCTCCAATTAAATACTTTCCTTTATAAGAGTTAGTGTGGTCATGGTGTCTCTTCACAGCAATAAAACATAAGCTAAGACAGAAGTTGGTACCAGGAGTGATGTATTGTTATGACAGATCTGGCCATGATTCTTGTTGGCAGAATGTGGATTTTGGGATTTTGGATTAGCTAACCAGTTGAACGCTTTAAGTGGGGTTTAATGGGCCATACTAGTAAGAGTGTGGAAGAGACAGTGGTGCTAAGAGCAATGTAGATTATGATGGCCTGGCTCAAGAGATTTCAGTGGAGAAGAATACTAGTAAGTGACCTAGAGACCTTTCTTGTCATATTTTGACAAAGAATGTGGCTGCTTTCTGCCCTTGTCCAACAAATCTGTCCGATACTATACTGAAGACTTTTGGATTAATGGCATTGGCAGAGGAGATTTCAAGACAGCCTATTATTGGCTGCATTGCTTGGTTATTAATGGCTATTCTTATTCAGATCTTTAATGAAAAAGAGCAAGTGAGAAAAGAAAAATACAAAATATGCAAGTTGAGGATAAAAGGAACATTAGGAATGTTATGGAACTAAGTCCAGGGCTCAAGGAGAGTTTTAAAAGATTTTCTTTTAAAAAGTTTAAAGGAAAACCTAATGCTAAATGGAATAAAGAGAGTGTTGACTTGAGGACAAGACCACACCCAGCTAAGTTTCCAATTTGTGAAAAGAAATTAAATAAAAGCTTGATCAGTGAGGGAAAATATTGAAAACAGAAAGCTAGTGAAAATGTATTTGAATGAGGAGGCCAAGTTCCAGCCCCAGAAAGCAGAACTTGACAGTTTTGGACATGTGGTTCTGGCTTTAGAGTCAAGGATACAAGAAAAGGTTATGGAATCTCCCTCCAAGGCTAAGGAAAGCTGCTGAGGTCAGGTGTGAGTCAGGTGTGTTCCTGCATGCAAGCCTAGAAAGGCCATTGCATGAAGATGTGAAGGTGAAGCCCAACATTATCCAATATGTTGGAGATGCCAGAGTCATGGATTCCTTCCATGGAAAGCTACAGACCAAGTGTGGAACCAGCCCAAGAGAAAGAAGTGTTTGCAGTCAACAAAGCTGAAAGGAGTTAGAGATCTGAAGAGCACTTTGACATCAGACATGGAGATGCAGAGTTTGGAGTTTGCCCAGTCTGTTTTTGGTCTTGCTTTAGTCCAGTATTTCCCCACTATGCTCCTTTCCCTACATGTGAGAAGAGCAATGTATATTTTGTGCCACTGTGTGTTGGAAGTACGTGATCTGCTTTTTTATTTTTATTTTACAGGGTATTACAGTTAAGAGGTTGCCATGAGTTCCAGAAGAGACTTTGGAAATTTAAACAGTGTTGAAACCATGTAGAGACCATGAGGACTTTTGAAGTTGGACCGAATGCATTTTTTTCATTATGACATGGCTACAAGCCAAGGGGGGGGTAGAATCTGGTAGTTTAGATAAGAATGGCCTCGAGAGGCTCGTAGATTTGAATGTTTGGTCATCAGGGACTGGCACCACTTGAGAGGGATTAAGAGGTGTGGACTTGTTGGAGAAAGTGTGTCACTGAGTGTGCACTCTGGGGTTTCAAAAACTCAGGTCAGGCTAGAGTCTCTCTTTTCCTGCTTCCTTCAGATTTGGATATAGAATTCTCAGCTACTTCTCCAGCACCATGTCTGCCTGCATGCTTCCTGCCATGACTATAATGGACTTAACCTCTGAAACTGTAAGCAAGCCCCAATTAAATGTTTGCCATTGCAAGAGTAGCCTTGGACATGGGCAGGGGAGAGATATGCCCTCCCATACCCATCAATGCTTGAGGCAGGTGGGAGAGCTGGCCTTGGGGTCATAAGGTTGGGAGAGCTGCCCCTGACTGCCACCAGCTGCAGCACTCGGGAGGGCAGGCCCTGCATCTCTTGTGGGCAGCACAAAAGAGCCAACCCCATTGGTGGAGGTGTGGGTGAGTCAGCCCCGAAGTTGTGAGCATGGGAGAACTGTCCCCATTACTCATTGGTCATATGGTGGCATGAGAGGGGGAGAGCTGGCCCTGAGGTCTTAAGAGCAGGAGAGCTGCCCCTGTCCCACACCAGCTGTAACACTCAGGAAAGCATACCCTGTATCTCACATGGGTAGCACAATAGAGTCAGTCCTGTAGCTGTGAGCATGGGAGAGCTGTCCCCATTACTCATCTGTCATATGGCAGCATGGGCAAGGTGGAAGAGGTAGCTCTGAGGTCATAAGAGCAGGAAAGCTGGCCCTGCCCCGCCCCCATCTGCTGCAGTACTTGGGAGAGTGGCCCCTATGCCCACACCTGGGCAACACAGTTGAGCTGGCCCTAATGGTGTAGGTGTGGGAGATCCAACCATGAGGACATGAAAGCAGGAGAACTGACCCAGCCCCTTGTTCATCCCTGCAAAGGGTGAACTTGCCAGGACAATGCAGGAGAGCTCACTCTGGTGGTGAAGGGAGAACTGGCAGGTTGACCAACGCTGCAACTACCCAGGCCCAGAACCAGGGTTATGTGTTGGCCCACCCCAATATCTACCCCATCTGTGATCTGCTGGAGGTGAAGGGACGAGCCCCTGTAGCTGCAGGTTCTCTACAACACAGGGCAGCAGCAGGATATCCAAAAGGAGTCCCAGTGAGGGCCCAGCATTGATAGTGTAGCAGAAACCAGAGACCTCAAACCAGACCAATGACTCTGCAATGAACACTTGCAAGCAAAGATGTATGGACAAAGGGTTTACTGTGTGACTCACTGGGTCACACTACAGCTTCCATGATGAAATTTAATTGTTTTCCTTCTCTCTCTCTTTTTTTTTCTTTCTTAAATTTTATTTTATTTGGCATGGGGTGGGGGAGGTTGCAAGGGCGGAGGGTGGATACAAAGTGATGGGGAAATGAAAGGGATGGAGATGTATGATGTGAAAGACACAAATAATAAAACAACAAAAAAAAAAAGAATTGCCATGGTCATGGTGACTAAAACACTAAGACAAACAGTGATAGAAAGGGACACCAGCCCTTCTGAGCTCATGATGCTTTCCCTGATGTTTCCAGTAGAAGGGAACGGTGGAGTGTGAGTGGCAGATTGGTATAGGAGCCCCTCCTAAGTTTTTCTTTTCTTAAAAAAGTATGTATAATGTGATGAAAAAAAGGTATGTGTATAAGTGTGGGTCTGTGCATGTGAGTGCAGTGCCTACATAGGCTAACAGAGAACCTGGGACCTCTTGGAGCTGGAGTTACAGGCCTTGTGAGTTCCCACATGGGTAATAGAAATAGAACTCAGGTCCGGTGGAAGAGCAGGATGTAGTTTTAACTGCTCAGCCATCTCTCCAAACCCCTAAAACTTTTTTTCTTTCATGTTTTTTTTAAAACAGGGTTTCTTTGTGTAGCCCTGGCTGTTCTGGATCTAGCTTTGTACACCACACTGGCAAACTCACAGAGATCCACCTGCCTCTGCCTCCTAAGTGCAGACATTAAAGGCATATGCCACCACTGCCCAGCTCCCCTAAAACTGCTTAATCTTTAAAACTTCTTAACAATGTAAACACCATGGTTTCCCTGGAAACCATCCACAAATACAGAGTGCATATGCTAAGGAAACTTATACTGAGTGACCTTCTGGAAAGTAGTAGTGAGGCTTCACACTGGAAGGAAAGTGGTGTTAGTAGCCTACACTATGGAAGGCTGTGATTTTTAGAAAGTTCTGGAATGATTTCAACCTCCTTTCCTAGTCTTCTTCTGGATATTGATTGCTACAGGGCCTTGAGGCCTTTAAACCTTAGGGAGTCTCAGGAACATTTAGGAGGTCTGCTACCAGGCCCCTTTAGGCTCTGCTTGTAAGTGATGCCAGCCTACTCATCTGTGCTAAGGCTTCTGGTGTCTTCTGAGGCCCCATCCTGCTGCATCCCTGTTCTCAGTGGGTAGCCCCATGATTGCGTTAGCTCCTTTGTTAATTGTAATTGTTTTCCCTCACTCCTGTCCTCCTCCTATGATATATGCTCTGACACCAGGTCCCTAATGACTGCGATTAGTGCTTCCCATGGTGCACAGGGGTGGGCCAGGGCATCACTAAGCTGGGGTCTCCTCATGCTTCACAGGCTTCCCTGTTTCTTCTGACACCCGGGGAGCTAGCTAGCGGGAGTCCTTTGATGGCTTTATTCAAGGCATTTTCCTTGTCATCACACTCCAGGGCAGTAGAGAAGAGGAGCTGGGAGTGTGGGAGTGGGTGCTACGCTAAACTCCCAAACACCCCAAATTACCGACCACATCACCTTACTCCAACCCACAAATAGCCTGTGAGCATTTAAATGCAGATGCTGTCCTCCAAATGGATTCTCCCAAAAGCATGTGCTGGAAATGTAATCCCCAGGGCAGTGGGGTCTAGAAGGGGTGGGGTGGGCAGGGGCAGGGCCTGAGGAGGAGCTCTAGGGAGAAAGGGGTGGGGTCTGGGTAGCTGCTATAAGCCCTGGAGCTCTAGTCTCACAGTGTTCCGGAATTGCAGGAGCACTCTGGAGGCAGAGCCAGGCTGGTCTCTGGAAGTTTGAGGCCAGTCTGGTCTACAGAGCTCCAAAGCTACAGAGAAACCCTGTCTTGAAAAAGAAAAACAAACAAAGTGAGTCTTCTTTTGTCTCTCTGCTTTGGATACTTTTGTCATTGCTGCCACCAAATACCTGGCAAGAAGTAACTTAGAGTGGAAAGGTTTATGATCCTTACAGTTTAAGATGTCATAGAAGTATCCTGTGGGGAAGGCGTGGCTACAGTATCCTATGGGGGAAGGCATGGCTATGGTAGCCTTGTGAGGAAGGCGTGGCTATAGTATCCTGGTGAGAAAGACATGGCTATAGGAGGTCAGGAAGCAGAGGGAGATGAATGTTGGTGTTCAGCTCATTTTCTCTTTTTTAAAAATTCAGTCTAGCATCCCAGTTCGTGAAATGGTGTCACCTACACGCAGGATGGTCATTCCCACCTTAGTTAAACCTAGTGTAGAAACTCCCTCACGGGCAAGCCCAGAGATTTGTTTTCATGGTGATTTTTAATCCTGTCAAGTTGACAGTTTAGAGAAACCACCAAACTTTCTGTCTCTGCCCATTTTACCCTCTGCCTTCCACCAGGGGGCAGCACAGCAAGAAGGCTCACACATGGGTGGGTCCCTTCCTCTGAGATGTCCCCATTTCTAGAAGGGTGAGGCATGAATCTCTGTTGATGATAAGTTAAGCAGCCTGTGGAATTCTGGAAGGCAGCAATAAATCGGCAAAGAGAGCAAACATCCCCAGACAGGTCAAAATGGGCTGAGGGGACCCCAGTCTGAATTATTTTAACGTGTCCTCCAAGGCATGTGCTCGTCTTAGGTTGAGTAGTTTAAGGTGAGTGGCTACTCTTGGGCACTGACTAAGTCCCAAGAATCTTCTCCTAGATCTCAGAACACCTCACAAACACAGCTCCCCAACCCCTGGCACTTTGAGATTGTTCCTAAGTGTGGGAAGAGTGGATAATATTGGTCCTGTGGGTGCTAGATGTCCAGTGAGATGTTGTTACTGAGTCTTTTTTGTAGCTAGGTATCAACCTAGACTGAGGACAGAGACATGCTGGAGTCAGAACATATTCATCTTAATGTTAGGTGGACCCACCCGTCTTAGCCCCAAGACTAAGACAGGGTTCTACCTGCCCTGCCTTGGACTGAGAGGAAGGGATGGGTTGACAGTCCACTGCTCAGCCCCTGTGCCGTGCAAAGTGGGACAATTTCATTCCAAAGTTGGTTGGAAGTCTTAAAGTTCCAGTTTTTAGGTGTGTGTCTGTTGTAGGACAATCTTTTTGTATGATATAATGATGTGTCTCTGCCAAGGCTCCTTCTGATTGGTTTAATAAAGAGCTGGATGGCCAATAGCTAGGCAGGAGAGAATAGGTGGACTTCTAGGGAGAGATAGGAACTCTGGGAAGACAAGCAAGAGGTGTGATTTGCCAGCCAGACAAGGAGGAAGTAGGATGCATGGTAATGAGAAGAGGTAATGAGCCATGTGGTAGAAAGTAGACTTAATATAAATGGGTTAGTTAAGTTACAAGAGCCAGTTGGGCACAACCCTAAGCTGAGGCCAAACTTTCATACTTAATAATAAGTCTCAGTGTCATTATTTGAGAACTGGCAGTCTGAAGAAAGACCGACTACATGGATCTGTGATCCATTTTCAATAACCTTTGCAAGTGGTTGCAGGCATATTTGAGGATTCATTCCTGTGTGTTTACCCAAGGACAGAGATGTTACCAGCCAGCTCAGCGGGTGCCAGGAGCTCTGTGCCCATGCATCCCCACAGTGCCCATGCATCCTTGCAGTGCCCATGCACCTCTGCATACCCATGCATCCCTGCAGTGCCCATGCATCCCTGCAGTGCCCATACATCCATGCAATGCCCATATACCTCTGCATACCCATGCATACCCACAGTGCCCATGCATCCCTGCAGTGCCCATGCATCCCTGCAGTGCCCATATATCTCTGCATACCCATGCATACCCACAGTGCCCATGCATCCCTGCAGTGCCCATGCATACCCGCAGTGCCCATGCATCCTTGCAGTGCCCATGCATCCCTGCAGTGCCCATGCATCCATGCAATGCCCATATACCTCTGCATACCCATGCATACCCATAGTGTCCATGCATCCCTGCAGTGCCCATGCATCCCCGCAGTGCCTATGCATCCCCACAGTGCCCATGCATCCCCTCAGTGCCATGCACCTCTGCATACCCATGCATCCCTACAGTGCCCATACATCCCTGCAGTGCCCATATACCTCTGCATACCCATGCATCCCCGCAGTGCCCATGCATCCTTTCAGTGCCCATGCATCCCTGCAGTGTCTATGCACCCCTGCAATACTTATACACCCCTGCAATGCCCAACACTATTTGTCTTCTGAGGAGGCCTGTGATAGTGATCTAAGAAACTGAGAGAAAAAACAGTCCCTAAACTTAGCAATACTTTCAACTAGATTCCCAATTAGTTTTAATTGAAGTTAATGTATTCTGCACCCCCCTTTGGTTTTCAATTGCCTTCTGAAGATTAAATCAATTTACTTGTTCAAATTAAACCCAAGATATTAGAACACATTAAACTACTTACAAGAGTTTTTATTTCAAACTCTGCTGCCAGAACATCATTTTTAAATATAGAAGTCAGTCACAAAAAAACAAAAACAAACAAACAAACAAAAAAAGAAGTCAGTCACCCCTCTTCCTATTCTGGGGTACAATGGAATATCCAGAAGTCATGTTCAAATAAGCCTTAGAACCTAGATGTTATAGAGAACAGTCCACCATGAACTTGGTAAGCTGTGGGAAGCTAGGCTGCTCAGGACCTTTCTTTGCCTCCTTGACTTATGACTGCTAATAGATGAATTTCTGCACAGCTATACCTTTTTATTTTGTTTGTTTGTTTCAAGGCAGGTTTTTCTGTAGCTTTGAAGCCTGTCCTGGAACTCATTCTGTAGACCAGGCTGGGCTCAAACTCACAGAGACCCACGTGTCTTTGCCTCCCGAGTGATGGGATTAAAGGTGTGCCCAGCAGATAATGCCTTTTTGATAGTTATAATTTTGTATATCAGATTATTTACAAAACTATACCTGAGAAGACAAGGATGATGGTCATTATTGCATAAAGAGTCAAAACTTGTTTTTAAAAAATTCTGAGTTCAGAACTTGGATGCAGCTCAGTTGGTAGCATGCTTATCATGCACAAAGCTCTGGGTTTGATCCCTAGCACCACATAAACCAGGCATAGGGTACACATTCACACCTGGGAGGTGGATGGAGAGGACCAAAAGTTCAAAGTCATCTTCAGCTGCATAGAGAGTTCAAAGCTAGTTTAGGCTATATAAGACCCTGTTTTGTTTTAAAAAGCAATAAAAACTAAAACAAAATAAAAATTCAGAACTGTAAGTACACATAGCAATATGTGCTGTACATGCTGAATGTATACCTGGTATGTGCACAAGACATTTGCACATGTGAGAACTTGTCTGCTACCACAAACCATCAGAAGATTGCAAGCACCAAATGAATAGATAAGAATGACAGGAGCCTGGGACACAGAGAGACCAGAGAGTTGTACCCAGTAGAGTTAAATCCGATATGGTATGTTGCCAGGAGGGTGACTTAGATGGAATGATGGGTAATGGAAAAGATGTCACGTAGTGTCTAGCCTCAGAGCCAAAGCAGTGCCTTGGACCATGGGCAGGTGTAACAGGACAAGTAGCTGGGAGTCTGGAAAGCACTTTAAGCCCTGAAGGTGCGTGGGCCATGTCTCCCTGGGGAGGACCATCATGATACACTCAATATCTTCACATGCCCAAAATGGGGACCTTTGCCAAGTAAACTGTGACCTGCCATTGTTTGGTGAGATACTGGAATGTGGAGAGAAAATGCCTGTTGGTATCCAGGAGAACCCCAGAGGCTCTTGTGCCCTTGTACCAGTGCCATGGCAGGATGCTGTCCACATTGGGTGTGGCAGAAAAAAATAGGCCACTTCAAGTCTGACTGGCTTCTGGATCTCCCCCCTCCCTCTGTCTCTGGATCTCCCCCTCCCTCTGTGTCTCTGTCTCTGTCTCTGTCTCTCTCTCTCTCTCTCTCTCTCTCTCTCTCTCTCTCTCTCTCTCTGTGTGTGTGTGTGTGTGCATGAGAAGGAGAGAGACACTTGCTCATGTCTTACCTCTGAAGATGCTTCGAATCCTTGTCGAGAGCCTTCTATAATGAAGAGCTGAGGCCTCCCAGTCTGCAGAGAACTGAGGCTTGCTGACAGTCACACAGTGAACTTGGATGGAGGCCATCTAGCTTCTACTTTATTCCAGTCTCACTGGCATTTTGGTAATACCACATAGGAGACCTGAGACGGAATCTCCCAGCTGACTATTGGTGTCTAGTCCTTAAAAAACAGTGAGAATAATTCATGGTTTTTAAGTTCTGAGGTAATGTTGCTCAGCTGTAGATAACCCATATACTTACGACCCACATATGGAGCATATCTTTACTGAGTAAATGTCAATCAAGGACTCAGAAACAAACTCATGTCAGTTAGAGCCTCCTTGGGAGAGTCAGTGCTTCAGAAGTAAGTGCAGAGACTAGAAGCAGGACATCACAGGGGGACTTGGATGTGGACAGCATGGTTGGGGGTGGAGATGGTTTACAGGAACTAGGACATGGGATGCCAAATGTGGAGGCAGCAGCTAAACACCACCTACCTACCTTTTCTTGTTCAGACCAAAGCCAGCTCCAAAGCAAGGTCCCTATGCTGCATAGGATGAAGTCAGAAGGATGTGTGACACAGCTGGATTCTCAAGGGTGTGGACCAGTGTTCGCTTCCAGGATTGGGGCAATTCCAAGTAGGAGGTGGGCTGTGGCTGCATTGATGGCTCTCCTGAGACTCGTGCAGCCAGTTGGCCACAGACTGGATAGACTTACATCTTTAGCCTCATCATGGCATGTAATGCAAGCTTGAGTAGAAGAACCACGAAATATGCAGCTCATTTCCTATGTAGGGATATCATTTCGACAAAGCAGAACTTGACTGTCTTCTGGCTGTTCTCCTAGCTCAGGGTCAGCAGAGGCTAACTTCACCACACCTAGTGTCTACTTTCATCACATTTCTTCCCAACAGCACTGGTCTCCTGTAAGACTGTCTATGGGAACAGTCTAGAGTCTACCTGGACTGGTGCAATGGGGACTGAGATGAGAGTTAAGAGAGCTGGAATGAAGGTGAGGGTGTGAAGAAAACTGTGAGGCAGGAGTTTGGACCTCAGAGCACTGAGCAGCTTCAGACCTACCCTCTAGTTGGGCAAACAGAGCCTTTGCTGTCTGTCGGCTGCATCAGGGCTTCAACACAATCTAGTTCAGTGTGTGGTTTTGCTAATGACACATTGAACCTAGGCTCCTAAATGGTCAGCCTATGGAAAAGGCCTGGTTTCCGGTCTCCACTGCCCAGGCCTGGCTAGTGGTACCTGATGTTTACTTCTCTGCTTTTCCTGAAAGGAAGGAGCTCCAGGTCCTCCTGCTGAGGTGGAGCCACCCATTTTGGAGTGGAGGAAGTATAAATTACCACATGGCTCTTTGGAAAACCTCTCAGCGAGGTACCTTCACTCCCTTTTTGATAACGGGCTTTTGTCTTTTCACCTGAACTAAAATACCTTGTGGATGAATGTTTATGCACATGGAGACCAGAGGTCAGCTCAGGCATTGTTCCTCAGGTGCCATCTACCTTGGGTTTGAAATAGCCTCTCTTATTTTTACCTGGATCCCACCCATTAGGCTACACTGTCTGACCAGCAAGCCCCGGGGAATCCTTGTACCTCTGCTTCCCCTGGCTGCACACACCCACTACTGTGCCCAGCTCTTTTGTGTGGGTTCTGGGTTTTCAAACTCAGGTCCTCATACTTATGTAGCAAACACTTTACCCACTGAGACAGCTTCAAAAACATTTTTTTTTAAAATACCTGAGTTGGAGAGAAAGGAATCCCTGCTCAATTTAGTTCATTTTATATGTATATAGTTGGGAGTTGGCAGGCGAGCGCTCTATTTTTATGAGGCTGAGGTGGGGTGTGAAGGCTGTGAGCTATTTATTCAGGGTTGTTTGTTCATATTCCTGCACCTGTTGGTCACTGGTTTACAGAGATGATTCACCTTTACCTGGACTCTCCCAGGTCTGAGTGGAAGAGACCTTTTATTCCCACTGATTCTGCCATCCACATCCCTCCCCCCAGGACTTCTTCAAAAAGCCACATAAATGACCTGCAGCATTTCACACCACTGGAGAAGAAAGAAAAGCTGCTTTGGGGCATATGGACATAATGTGATTGACATGCCTGTTTACGAGATGAATAGCTGAGTGCTATTTACCAACCTGTGCATTTTATTAATATCATCTTCTTCCCTTTATGTCTTGCAAAAACAAGCCCTGCAGGGTTCTCTTCCTGGCAATATGGCAACCTAATTACCCAGATCATTCTTCCTGTTGGAAATAACTGAAAAGGTTGAAAAATCAAAGCCTTCTTACAGCTTCAGTGAGCCGGCAAGAAACAAAGAAACACACAGGGGAAAGCCAAGGGCAAGCGGGACTGGGGGAAGTGAACAGTTAGCTTACAGCCTGGGGAACATGCCAAGTTGCCGAGCCCTGGTTTTCACTGCCCCCAGAGCTCTGCTTATAAAGCAGAACTGGGACATTTACCCAGTACAGATATGTCTCCTGTGTGGATTGCAGGTATGTGTGGGATAACCCTGGGGGATGTCCTGAGAGATAAGGCATGGGACAATCGAGGAAACTATGCTAGAAGACTCTAGGCACACTAGGGAACCTGTCAAGAGCAAGCATGGCTGGAGATACACTTGGTGCTCACCACCACACCACAGTACTGCAGGGAAAGTAACACAGCTCCTTAGCGCATACCAAAAGGCGAACCCACCTGCATCAAGCCGGGATCATAGGCTCGTCCTTATATATAGACTTACATATGGGTGAAACAAGGGTGAATGGTTAATTTCAATGTCACTGGACTAGACTAACTAGATTCCAGCCCCCGCTCCTTCTCCTCCGCAAAAGTAAGGCTAGAAAAGGATCTGCCTTGACTCTGGTCATTGATTTACTCCAATAAACTTCTTAGGCAAACAACTAGCTCACAGGATGATACAAGACAAGTTACTGGGAACATTTTTGATATCACGAGTGAGAGATAAGTTTCTGCTCCCCAATAAGCCTCTTCACCAACACAGCAATCCAAATCAGATCAAATCTAACTGAATTAGAAAAAAAAGTCCACGTTTAATGAATACAACACTCCGGATTGGCCTTCCAGCCCCCTAGAGAGGAGATGGAAAAGAGAGACTGGAAAACCACGAGTCTGTTTTCTGAGGGAGGCAGTTTAATATCCTCTGGGAGTGGTCTTGATTTTCTCTGGGGGAGGGGTCATCATTTGGCAAGCTTTCTGAGATGGAGCAGGATTTCGGAAGAAATAGGGGAGGGGGTTTGGGGTGGAACTTCCACCAGGACCATCCAGACTCTTTGGTATATGGATGCCAGAGGCTGGGTGAACCTTCCACCAGAACACAAACAGCAGAGAAGGTCTTGAAAGGGTTTTTGATGTTGGAATTAGACACAGAGTTAAAATATTTTTACATTAAAAAGTTGAGAAACTTTAATGACCAAAGAGATCCAAAAAAGAGTGAAGTTGAACATGTAAAAATAAATGTAATATGTCTCAAAAATGGTGTGGCTGGTTTCACGGCATGCTTTAGATGTGGCTAAAGAGAGAACTGATGAAGAGGAATGTATCTCTTATTTAAAGTCCAGCACAGAAAGAGGAAAGTAGAACCTTGCAAGCAAAGTTATGAGGTAAGGAGCACATAGTAGGAGCATCTAACATGGAAACAAAGGGCATGGTTTGGTGGAAGAGTATTGCTTAGATAGTGAGGCTTGAGGTTCAATACCCAGCCCCCCTCATGTTTCCCCAAAGAAAGTAAGCACAGCATGGATTAAACAAGACTTTTAGGAGAGAGAAGCGTCGAGAGGCAGAGAGACACAGTGGATGAAATGATGGCTGGCATTTTAGAACTTTCAAGATACAAATTTGCATATTCAAAGTCCCCCAAATAGACCTAACCACAGAACGACAAAGGCCTCAAAAAGAATGAAAGAGAACCCTGCTATCACTTCAAAGGTTCAGGGTTAAGTCACCAAGGGCTGGGGCTGAGGGCACATTCCTCAGGATTTGCCTGGTGTCTACTCACCAGGACTGAAGACAAACTTCCCAGTAACAATGATTGAAGTTAAGTGACAACAAAATACTTTCAGATGAGTTAAGGAAAAAAAAAATAACTCATTTAAAACCCCACCTGGGCTTTTTAAAAGTGTGATATTGTGGTTCATAATAAGAAACAGATATTTTGGTCTTTGTCACTAGATCCTGGAATAATACTCCTAAAATCTTTGTAATTCTTTGGGTAGTCAGGGTGTCAGGAATATCCTTTATTATTGTACTTGGTCCTGGGAAGTCAGCTGGGCACAATAAAACCCACAGGTGAATGGAGGCAGGTCATGATGCAGAATGCATTGTGGGGTAGACTGTCCGGCAATCTGGGCCACTCTCCTAAATCCTTCACTTGACCTGTAAATGTTATATTGAACATAATTCAGCACATTTTGATATGAAAATGTTGCATTTAATGCCATTCAACAGCATTTACTTATTTATTTTGGTTTTTTGAGACAGGGTTTCTCTGTGTATCTTTGGCTGTCCTAGAACTCACAGAGATCTGCCTACCTCTGCCTCCTGAGTGCTGGGATTAAAGGCGTGTGCCACCACTCCAGGCACTACTCAACATCTTTTTTTTCTTTTCTTTATTTTTTTAAATTACTGCTCATATTTACATATCCATTCCCCCCCATTCCCTCACCCTCCCATCCTCCCATGTTCCCCACCAATCCCCCCCCAACCCATCCTCTAACTCCTCCCCAGGGATAGTGAGGCCCTCCACCTTCATAGTCTGTCATATCATTTAGGGGAAGGCCTAGGCCCTTCTTGCTGTATCTGGGCTGCAATTGTAACCCTCCATAGAAAATGGGCTCTCAAAGTCCATTTGTGCTCTAGGGTTAAAGGCTGGCTCCACTGTTAGAGGTCCCACAGACTGTCTTGGCCTCCTAGCTGGCACCCACATTCAGAGGGCTTGGTTCGGTCCAATGCTATTTCCACAGCTTTATGACTAGGGTCTCCATGCTCTCACTAGGTCAGGTCAACTGTTTCTGCAGGTTTCTGCAACACCGTCTTGGTTTCTTTGCTTATCCCTCCTTCCTCTCCAAAATTCAATTCCAGGGGTATGGCTCAGTGCTCAGCTGTGGGTGCCTGTTTCTGCTTCAAGTAGCTACTGGATGAAGGCTCTAGGAATGGTAACCAAGGTAGACACCAATCTCATTATAGAGGAAGGGCATCAATAGCATTTTCTCCACCACTGCTTGGATTCTTAATTGGGGTCATCCCTGTGGATCCCCTAACATTTCCCCTGTGTGAGACCTCTCTCCATACCTGTATTGTCTGCCTCCTTTCTTGCCCTCCTCTATTCCTCCCCTCTCTCAGGCCTCTTGTTCTCCTCTCCCCCTCCCCTTCTTCCCTTCCCACCTCCTTCCTTTCCACCCAGGCCTCACGATTCCACTTTGTTCAAGGGTTCTCATCCCCCTCCCTTTCTTCGAGGTAATATGCGATTTTTTCTTGGGGTCCTCCTTGTTTCCTAGCTCCTCTGGCAGTGTGGATTGTAGACTGGTAATCTTTGCTTATGTCTAAAAGTCAAAAATGAGTGAGTACCTACCATATTTGTCTTTCTGTGACTGGGTTACCTCACTCAGGATGGTTTCTTCCAGTTCCATCCATTTGCCTTTGAATTTCAAGATTCCATTGTTTTTTTCTGCTGAGTAGTACTCCATTGTGTAAATGTACCACATTTTCTCTATCCATTCTTCAGTTGACAGGCATCTAGGTTGCTTCCATGTTCTGGCTATTACAAATAATGCTGCTATGAACATAGTTGAGCATCTGTCCTTATTGTAAGAATGTGAACTCTTTGGGTATATGCCCAAGAGAGGAATTGCTGGATCTTGAGGTAGACTGATTGCCATTTTCCTGAGAAACCGCCATACTGATTTCCAAAGTGGTTGTACAAGTTTGCACTTCCACCAGCAATGGAGGAGTGTTCCTTTTTCTCCACATCCTCTCCAGCATAGACTGTCATTGGTGTTATTGATTTTAGCCATTCTGATAGGAGTAAGATGGTATCTCAGAGTGGTTTTAAGCTCTTAATAGAAAGGTTTTAGCAGTTCAGCTTTCTGTTTATATACATTCCTGTTCCCTGCCCTCAACCTTTTAAGAGAGAACAGTTCACATTAGGTTTTAAACTCAAAAGCCCTGGGAGTCCCTGGTGAGCTGGATACCCCTGCTGTCTATTACAGCTCTTACCTCCACTTACCATCTCCCTCCAAATTACAGCATGGAATGATCGATGTCTTCAAAACACAGATGTATAGAAGCCTACAATACTTCATTTGAGAAGCATGGCATTTATTAGGCTACAAACAAGCCCATATATAAGTTTCTAAAATTAACTCCATCATTTGACTTTGGAGCTACACATCTGTAATCCCAGCCCTTAGGAAGTAGCAGGAGGAGAATCAGGAGTTCAAAGTCATCCTAGGCTACTTGGTGAGTTTGAGTCTACCCTGGGCTACATGAGACCCTGACTCAAACCAAACTAAATTATTAACTATTAGGGGGATTTGGAAGTATTACTTGTTGTAGTTCCCTTTCTATTGCTGTGAAGAGACACCATGACCAAGGCAACTTATAAAAGAAAGCATTTAATTTGGGAGCTTGCATTTCCACAGTTACAGTCCATGAGCATCATGGCGGGGAGAATGGCAATAGCCAGACAGGCATGGTGTTGGGGCACGAGTTTGGACTTCACATCTAATCTACAAGCAGGAGACAGGAAAAAAAAGGATCAACTAGGAAAGAGACAATGGTATGGGGTTTTGAAATCTCAAAGTCCATCCCTAGTAGCATATTTTCTCCAACAAGGCCACACCTCCTAATCTTCTCAAACAGTTCCACCAACAAGGGAATCAAGTATTCAAATATATGAGTCCATTCTCATTCAAACTCCCACAGTACTAAAAAAAAAAAAGATCTACTAACATAAGTTGATTTTTAAAAAAATCATTGAGAAGTTTGAAATAAATGCAAAGTCTTTTAGGTCCTTCTTAACTGCAGTGGGTAGAATGTAGTTTTCCTCCCACAGAGGAACAGCTATGTGAAGGTGGTAGGAACCATTAAGAGGCAGAACTTAGCTAAAGGATTAAGTCATGGGGGATGATGGGGGATGTCCTTCTGTACATATGTTTCTCTTATTGGTTTATGAATAAACACTGTTTGGTCGATAGAGGCAGGAAGATAGGCAGGGCGAGGAGAATTCTGGGAAAGTAGGCAGAGAAGTGCTGGAAGGAGACACCATGGAGGGACCAGAAGGATAGGATGTGCCAGCAATTCTTTGGTAAGATAAAACCATGTAGAAATACATAGATTAGTAGTTATGGGGTTAATAATTAAGACAGAGCTAGCCAGTAAAAAGCCCTGGCAATTCAGCCAACAGTTTATAATTAATATAAGTCTCTGTGTGTTCATTTGGGGCTGAAGCGGCAGGACCAGGTGGGACAAAAAAGTTCAAGCAACAAGGGGACACTATTCTCAGAGGGACTCATGGTGTAGTGAAGCCAACAGGCTGCTATAAAGGAGTCTGGCCCCTGAATCTCTCTGACCTCTTGTCTTTGCATGTGATCTCTCACAAATAAGCTCCTACCACAACACCTCAGTTGTGACCCTGTCAAGGGACCCTCATCAGAGGTTGAATAGATGGGGCTGCCCGATCTTGAACATTAGATAACAGCCATATGATTTTCCTGAGTGAATTTAGCCTCCACATTATGAACTAAATAATCCATAACTTCCGTTTCTTTATTTTAAAATCTCCAGTCTCAGGTCTTATGATAATGCAAAGCAGACCAATTCACTACCTCATCCATCTTCAGGTCAAAGAAATACCCTCTATTGTTGGTAATTGAAGAGTTTTCAAAAGATTCATTTTTAAAACTTTTCTTTGTGCATGTGTCTCTGTGTCTGTGTGAGTGCATGCCTCATGTGAGTATATGCCTTGTGTGTGCAGCTGCCTGTGAAGGCCAGAAGAGGGCATCATATCCCTGGAAACTGGAGTTGTAGGTGATTGTGAGCCTCCCAATGTGAATGTTGGGAACCCAATCCAGGTTTTCTCACTTTGTAGACCAGGCTAGTTTCAAACTCACAGAGATTTGCCTGCCTCTGCCACCCAAGTGCTGGGATTAAAAGTGTGTGCCACCAATGGCCAGCTCCAATCCAGGTTTTCTAAAAGAGCAATCCATACTCTTAACTGCTGAGCCATCTCGCCCAGGTCCATTAAAAGTGTTTGAGAGGCCACATTCTTGGGTCATTTCTGAAGGTTCTAATGTCACATAGATCAGAAGAGCATTATATTTAGTGTGATCTTGAGAGTGTATATGACAGTGGAGGGTAGTGAGGGGGATATGCTCCCTCATCTCCTCACCCGCAGACTCCCCAGCCTGTAGCATCAGCCAGCTTTCATGGGTCAGGCTGAAACTTCTGCAGTTCTGGGTAAGTGAAGTTTTTTAAATCATTTGCTTGCCCTTGGGTGAAAGGCAAGTTATAAATAACTTCATTACATAGGCAAATTGTATAATTGGCACACTATTTAAATGACTAGTGGGTGGTTTCGGAATGAAGAGCACTATTATGCAACACTGTGCCCGAGGGACAGTGAGGTCTTGAGGCCTGCAGCAGAAGGGAGGCACCTGGGCCATGAACCTGTTTATCCATCCAGAAACCTGAAAGTGCTCTGGGGACAATGCCTTTATTGCCCGGCACCAGTTTCAAGGCTCAGGAGTTGTAACAAGTTCTAAAATGTTGAAACAAAATAATCATAGTTGACAATTTTATTACTAATTAAATCTACAAGAGTACAAGGGTTCTAGTATAAAAAGCCAGCAAGGATGCTGGGAGCAGGGAGCACAGCATAGCACAGGTCTAGAATCCACCAGTGAGGGACTGAGAGCATGCAACAATAGTAAAGCATGTGGGTAGTATTTATAAGACCCTATGTTCCACCCACAGCACTGCCATAAAGGGTGGAGGGGAGGCATGCTGGAGAGATGGTTCAGTGTTTAAGACTATTTGCTACTCTTGCAGAACTCAAGTCCCAGCATCCATACTGGGTGGCTCACAACCACCTGTAACTCTAGCTCCAGTGAATCTGATGCTATCTTCTGGCCTCTTTAGACACTTACACACACACACACACACACACACACACACACACACACACAGAGAGAGAGAGAGAGAGAGAGAGAGAGAGAGAGAGAGAGAGAGAGATGATAATAGCCATGTTATTACAGACCCACATGAATTATTCAAAAATGATTTAGAGTGGCCAGACATTATGGTGCACACCTTTAATCCCAGCACTTGGGATGCAGAGGCAGGCAGACCTTGGTGAGTTCAGTCTGGTCTGCATAATGAGTTCCAGGACAGCCAGGATTACACAATGGGACTCTGTCCCCACCACCCCCAAAATTACAGGTACTTCCTTAGATGAAAAGAGTCAGTGGGATGGCCACTGAATGCTGGCAAGAAGGAATTTGGATGACTCTATGGTCATGCAGGCAGGTGGGGCTGGGGCTGTCTGGAACCTCAGGTCCTGAGTGCTGATATTCTGGCTAAAAGGACATTCAAGCAAGCAGGGAGAACCTGAGGGACAGCAGGGGGCAAGTCTGGTTGCAGTCTGGAAGATGTCACTTAGAGTAGAACCTATGATTCAGGCACATGTTCTCTACAAGAGAAGCTGATGGAAGCAGCTAGGCTGGGCTGTCATATGTCTGGGAGTCACTTGAATGTGGAAACTGAATTGAAAAAAAGGATATAAAAAATAGCACTTAATGGACATATTTTACAGACTCCTGACATCACAGGAAACAAGAAAATGACAATGCAAATATGTGGAGGGACACGATGCCCAATGAAACTGTCGGAGCCACAGAGCTTTGAGACACGTTTCTATACCCCACCTACTCTGCAGCAAAACTTGACCTGACATGAAGCTACCATGGCTTCTTGCTGGTGGAATGCCTCCTTTTTATAACTTTTAAGTAAATGAGAGGCACATTCACTGGAGATAGGAAATGTACCTCAGAGTAGCCACTCCTATGTCTGGCTACCCAGCTGTGAAACTATTAATGCTTCACTGTCGCTCCTGCCTCCCTGTGTATCTTCATTTCTGCCTTTGTATCTGCTGCCACCCACCTGCCTGCAATACTGGACATGTATGTATACTGACATGATGTAGGGCTATTTCCCTTATAAGAGAAGATCTAATTATATTGTACTTTCTTTTCTTTCTCTTTTTGTTTTGTTTATTTGAGACAGGGTTTCTCTGTGTAGTTTTAGAGCCTGTCCTGGAACTCTCTGTAGACCAGGATGGCCTTGAATTCACAGAGATCCACAGGGCTCGGCCTTCTGAGTGCTGGGATTAAAGGTGTTCGTCACTACTGCCTAACTTGTACTTTCTTTTCTGTGTGTGTGTGTGTGTGTGTGTGTGTGTGTGTGTGTGTGTTCACAGACATGAATGTGGAGGTCAGAAACTGATGTTAGGAATCTTCCTTGATTACTCTCCCACCTTGTTCTTTGTGAGGTAGGATCTCTCAGTCAGACCCAGAACTCACCGAAATAATTAGTCTCACCACCCAGCTCCCTCCAAGGATTCCCTGACTTCCCCTTCTGAGGCTGGAATTAAAGACAGGCGTCCATGGGTACTCAGCATCCATTTGGCTCTGGGGACCCAAACTCTGATCCTTGCCTTTTATGCCAAGGGTTTTAACCTCTGGGCTACATCCTCAGCCCCTAGATTGTATTTTATAAAGAGCTTTTTTTTTTCTTTAGTTGATCACAAGCATCTCTTTAACAATTACACTATACATTTTTTTTTTTTTGAGACAGGGTTTCTCTGTGGCTTTGGAGGCTGTCCTGGAACTAGCTCTTGTAGACCAGACTGGTCTCGAACTCACAGAGATCCATCTGCCTCTATCTCCTGTGTGCTGGGATTAAAGGTGTAGTGCCACCACTGCCCGGCACTAAACATTTTTCTTATCTTAATGTGAATATATTTATTCGACTATACATGATTTATGTATCCAATCCTAATTTTGTATCATTTAATTTTTTTTAGACACCTAACTGTCAAAAACACCCTTGGGATGAATATGCTAATAGCTAAGTCTATGCAGATGAGTGTGATTATTTCCTTAGTATTAGTTTCCAAATAACACTTTAAAAGGTTTTAACCAATACATGATCAGCCACCAATATGTCGGCACCGATATGTCAAAGCACTCATTTCCCTAACTCTTTGCAACAAATGACAACGCTAAACATTGTTGCCTCTCAACTTGGTGGAAGATGGTATCTGATTGTTTCAACATTACTGGTTACTAATGAGGTTAAGCACTTTCTCATGAATTATTTATCAAGTTGTATTTCTTAAAGATTTATTTTTTTATTTATGTGTATATGTATATGCTTTTGTGAGTTTAGGTGCACCATGTTGATGCAGGCACTGGAAAAGGCCTGAAGCTGTTGGGTCCCCTGAATCCGGTGTTTATAGGTGGTTATGAACCACCTGGTGTGGGTGCCAGGTCAGAAACTTGGGGTCTTTGTAAGAGCAGCAATTGATCTTAATCCCTGAACCACCTCTCTAGCCCCAGCAAGTTGTATTTTCAATAAACTCATTTATTGATGAGACACAGGTAAATAACAAATAAACATAGCTCAGAAGAGAATCAGAAGGTAAAGTTGCACAGGATTCCACACATCCCTGTTGAAAATGGCAGCCTTTTGGAAGTCACCAGTGGGTTCCCTTCAGGCTGTTGTACCCACGTCTTTCCCAAAAGGGGGGTGGGATTTCTGCATAAAGGGACCTTCACTTACCAAGTCTTGACTTCCCATTTCCCAGTGTTAGAATAGTGTGAAAGTGATGCCATGCTCTGATAGAAAATGTCCTTTGAATCTTGAATTTGAATCTTTTTCTGGGCTAGCAGTGTGAAATGTGACCCTTCCTTGCTTTGTTGGGCAATGTAGTGACTTCCACAACCAGCAGGGGACCCAGTGATGTGGCACTGTGTTGTATTTGTAGACTGGCTGGTCAGCAAGCCTCTGGGATATTCCCCACTGTCCTAGAGTTTTAGACTTAGCCTTTAAGCCATCTTTATTTATTCAGCCATATCCAGCTTTTAAAGTGTATGGTGAGAATCTTGACCCAGGTTTCTCTGCTTGCAGAGACTTTTCCCATTGAGTCTCCGAGGCCACCCCTTTTAAGTGTTAAGTCTTATGCTTATTTTTTAAAATTGAGTTGTTTGAACTTTTATTTCCATATACTAGAATTTGGGGTGTGTGTGTGTATGTGGTGTGTGTGTGTGTGTGTGTGTGTGTGTGTGTGTGTACCCTGTACCTAAGATTTTTTTATCAAATATTAATATTACAAGATTTTCTCTACTTTGTATCTTTTGTTTTCTATTCTTTTTATTATCTTCTTCCATCAAGAGAAGCTCATTTTAATGTGACGGGACTATCAATCTTTTTCTTTATGATTGGCACTTAATACACCTACCTTCACTTAACTAGTGTCTCTGAATTCCTCTCCTGTATTATCATGTGGAAGCCTTGTTTTGCTTCTCAGATCTACACTCTACACGGGCTTTAGTTTTGCACACAGCATGGTTTATTTATTCATTCATTTATTTTACCATGCAGATATAGTATAGGTGTGAAGAGACACCATGATCACAGCAACTCTTATAAAGGAAAATATTTAGTTGAGGCTGGCTTACAGGTTCAGAGGTTTAGTCCATTGTCAATGTGGCCAGAAGCTTGGTGGCACAGGGAGCAGGCAGACATGGTGCTGGAGAAGGAGCTAAGAGTTCTACATCTGGATTGGTAGGCAGCAGGAAGAGAAAGAGAGACGCTGGGTCTGGCTTGAGCATTTGAAACCTCAAAGCCCACCCCCAGTGACACTCTTCCTTAAACCAAGCCACACCTACTCCAACAAGTCCACACCTCCCAGTAGTGCCATTCTCTGTGAGCCTATAGGGGCCATTTTCATTCAAACCATGGTAGTAGGCTAGCACCAATTATTGGGGAAGTCATATCTTCCTCCATTTAAAAAATATTTATTTACTGGGAGACAGAGGCAGGTGGATCTCCGTGAGTTTGAGGCCAGCCTGGTCTACTAAGCAAGTGCCAGGAGGGGCTCCAAAGCTACACAAATAAATTCTGTCTAAAAAAAAAAAGAAAAAAGAAAAAAAACTGAAAAAAAAAGAAATGTTTATTTAGGGCCTGGAGAGGTGGCTCAACAGTTAAGAGCACTGGCTGTTCTTCCAGAGGAAGTTTGATTCTCTGTATTGCTTTGGAGGTTGTCCTGGAACTCTGTACACCAGGCTAGCCTCGAACTCACAGAGATCTGCCTGCTTCTGCCTTCCAAGTGCTGGGATTAAAGGCGTGCACCACCAATGCCCGGGTGGAAGTTTGATTCCTAGCACCCTCATAGCAGCTCACAATCATCTGCAACTCCACTTCCAGGGTAATTCGGAGCCCTCTTCTGGCCTTCAAGAGCACTGCACACATGGGGTATATGGATATCCATGCAGACAAAACACCCATGCAGATAAAATAAAAAAAAAATAAATAAAAGCTTGGAAATTTTTCTTTATGTGAATGTGTGCATGCACGTGTGCTTGAGTAAGTATGTGAGAGAGCACATGCCATGGAGCACATGTAGAGGTCAGAGGACAAACTGCATGAGTCAGTTCTCTCTTTCTACTGTGTGGGTTCCAGAAATCAAACTTGGGTTATCAGTCTTGGCAGCAAACACCCTTACCCACTGAACCATCTTGCTTGCCACCGTCCCCCAATTTTCGCCCTCTTTGTTTTTGTTTTGATGGTTTTGTTTGTTGGTTGGTTTGTTTTCAGGATCATCTTACTCTGATAGTCTTACTAGATTTGAACTCTTGGTCATTCTCCTGCTTCAGACTTCCAGGTACTGAGATAAGTTCATCAGTTAAGAGCACTGGCTGCTCTTCCAGAAAACCCAAGTTCTATTTCCAGCTCCCATATGGTGGCTTGCAACCATCTGTAACTCAGCTCTGGGTATTCAATACCCTCTTCTGGCCTCTGTAGGCACCAGACATGCACATGGAGCACAGACATACATGCAAGTAGAACACCCATACCCATAAAATAAAATAACTTAAGATATCTTTTGTAAAAAAAGACAATTCAAGGTTCTGAATATTGTTAGTTGTCTTCCAAAAAGGATCAACGTTTGTTCTTTATTTATATATTGATTTTGGACACTGAGGATTGAACCCCCAGGGTCACTTGTACTAAGTGTGCTCTGCCATTGAGCCACCCCCAGCCTAGGGTGAAGTCTCACTTCTCAAAGTGGCTGGAGCAGATGGTGCTGTTGTGGGGGCAGAGCTGATTGGAAGCCATTCATTTTCAGCCCTGTGTGGGAAGGCATAGATTTTCAGTTTGTCTGCCCTTCTGTCAAACAATCTTTGGGTCCCAAACCCAGGCCTGGGGGCCCATTGGGCCGTCCCTCCTTGGAGGGTCTTAGCATTTGCCCCCACTCTGAGAAAGAATGTAATGTTTTCTACACCTCAGCCTCTTGCTTATTTTCCCTTTGGCTTCTTGGCCTTGTAGGTGTAGTGCCGGCCTCAGCAGATGGCTTCTGAGACAGGCAGTGCCAAATGACATCTCACACAGTGTGGCTCTGTAGTTCTCCTTCAAGCAGAGGCCAGGGGACATCAAGTGCATGTTATCATTTCATTTCTGTTACTCTGTCAAAACACCCTGAGCAAAAGCCATCCATGCTTGAGGGAAAGTCAAGGCAGGAACTCTAGCAGCTAGTCACATCAAATCCGCAGTCAAGAATGAGATGACCAAATCCATCCTCACTTGCTTACTTGCTGCTTATATGCAGCTAGCTTTCTTCATTCTTATACAGTTTAGGGCCCAGCCGAGAAACCGTGCTTTCCACATTCATGGTGCAAGGGTGGGTCTTCTTGTCTCAATTAATAATTGAGACAGTCTCCCACAGACATGCCTGTAGGCCAGCACAATTTAGACAATTTCTCAGTTGAGACTGTCTTCCTGGGTAATTCTAGGTTGTGTCAAGCTGATAGTCAAAACTAACAGCAATCCTGGGTCTTGTTTTGCATGGTTTTGGACCTAGTATGTCTGCAAGGGAGTGAAATTCTGAATTCCTGGCAGTTTTGGCGGAGCTGATGAAATGTCCTGTAGCTCTTTGAGTGGCAAGCATCCAAGTCACTGTAGCATTTGCTATTTGTACCATACAACCCACCATTAAAAAAACCAAACAAACACAACAGAATGGTTTGACTAGCACAAGAAAGGAACAACATACCATTCACCTAGCCTGCCACTTTGTAAGGCTGCAGAGAAGTGAATCCTGACCTGATAATCCCTCTTATCTCCCCCTCTTGTGACAGGAGGAGAATCTGGAGGGGGCTTCAGACCCCCGTGGAATCTTTGCAAAGACTCTCCATTAAGGAGAAAGTGGGGGGGTCGTGCAGAGACCCCACAGTTGTGTTAGAAGTGAGAACTGGCTGATTCTAAGACCCAGCAACTTAAAAGGTTCTCTCTTATTTGGGATGGGTTTGCTGGATAGGTAGGTCTGGAAAACTCATAAAGGCTCTGACAATTCCCCATGACTTGTGTACAGACTGAAGAAAAAAAATATAAATTAGATCTTGTTTACAATGAAGTGGAGTGGTCAGTGGTTTAATTAATACACACATGGTATTGAATGATTGGCTGTGAAGGTGTCCAGGACTTTGTATGCAACTGTTTCATGCTCAGAGTACAGCCCTGGCTTGGAAAGAACTTAGATGTAAATATGCTTGCCAATTTCCTTCACAAAGAGAATGAACGTCTAGAGTCTAGTGGTTTTTCAGGAGGCTTCTCAAACTGACCTCTGTACTCTTTCAAAACATAAAACCTCAGTGACAACAAGGTGTTAGAAAAGGGTGGGTTGGGACAACAAGGGACAACAGGAGTCTGAGCCACACAGCAGAAAAACCTTCACAGCCAAGTCTTGACTGCTGCTTGGAACCTGGTGATATCTTTATATCAGAGTCTCAGGGTTGGCACTGAGAATGGGCCTCCCAGAGGCAGAATACCCACAGTCCAAGCTTGACTCCAGTCTGGGCTGAGTGGCCCTAAGTTTTTTTCAGTTTTTTTGTTTGTTTGTTTTGGCTTTGGCTTTTTGAGACAGGGTTTCTTTGCATGGCAGCCCCACTTGTCCTGGAACTCACTCTGCAGACCAGGCTGGCCTCGGACTCATGGAGATCCACCTACCTCTGCCTCCCGAGTTCTGGGATTAAAGGCGTGCGCCACCACTGCCCGGCCATCCTAGGCTTCTTATGTCTCTGTGTAGTTACTGGTGTCTACACAGAGCTCTCAGCACACCAAGTGTCTAGTTTTATTTCTATTATTGTATAGAATACCCAGACCCAAGCAATTTTAAAGGAGAAAGAGTTTATTGGCTTATTTGTTGAGGGCCAGGTTGGCCTGGAGCTTTTCCCTGAGACCAGAATATATGGAGAAGGAACATAGTTCCTTGTCTACCAGGAACATGCTTGGCAAGGCCAAGACCTTGGGGGAGCTTCAGTTTTAGATCCTGAAAACTTAACTTTTCCCCCACTTGAAGGTCTGTGGTTATCAACCCCAAGGCTAAGCATTAGATCCGTGACACATGTGAGGGATCCTGTGTTCCCTTTGTCAACATTGCATGATTAACTTCCTGCTGACATTGTCCCATTGTGTGATAGCTTCCTGCTATTTCTGTTCCATCCCCCCTGCAAACTGTACAAAATGCTGTACTCAATAAACCTGCTTGATATAAGGCTTCAGCTTATATGAGACCTCCTGGTCCTAACTTTCTTACCTTCTTTGTTTTCTCATCCCCAATAGATCTTCCTCCTCCTCAGGACTCTGTCACTGAAGAACAATTGGCTAGTCTAGGTCAGCTTATTCCTAGTTACCATGCATCACTGCAGGGAAGTCAAGACAGGAGCTCGAAGTATCTGGTCACATCCATGGTCACCAACAGACAATGAAAACCCTTCCAAAGACACTGCCTACTTGGTCATCTGGAGTGAGCAGGCTCCTCCCATTACCATACTTTGAAGCACTTTTCTCTCTATGGCCTTAAAGATCAGAAAACACGTAGCTGTACCTGAGTTTTGGTCTAACTCTGGGCAGCTGCTCTTACTTGTGATTCAGCTTCAAAACAGAACACGAATGCTCCTTCTTCCCACTTCTGTGTAGACACCTATGATTTACCCTGGAGTTCAAAGTTCTTTTTCCTTCTCCCCCTGCACTCAGGAGTCTAAAAATTAAACAGATAAAGTGCAAACCATTAAGATTGTTGTATAATAATTTATTCAGGGTAAATTTTACAGGGCAGGAGATCTTTCTTAATGACAGGATGCAGGGAGAGTTACAAGTCACAGCAGCAGTGATGAAGGAAACCAAGAGGACTAGTAGAGTCTGAGGGGACACACAGCATCTGTGTAGGGTCCTGAGGGAGTGTGAGCTGGTGTGAGAGGAAGTGATGCACAGTCCCAATTGAGAAAACCTTGATATAGCAGGAAGTAGTAAGAGTATCCAGGTTATGGTTGGGAGTGGCTCGAGATGGGGCCAGCTCTCCAGGGCCATAGGAAATATGAGGAGAAGCTGAATGTTTGTTGTAAGGGCTGTGGGAAGCCACTGAGGGTGTTGGGCTGGAGGGAGATGTGAAAACCTTTTGGCCTCCATGAAGACCAGGGATGTGTGTAACTGTGGCATTCAGTTCAGCCTGGGTGACTTATAAAGAAAAAAGGTTTATCCCAGCTTGTATCCAGAGGTCAAAGTCAAGGGGCTGCATCTGGTGGCTTCTTACTGGCGGAGGTGGCACAAGGTATGGTCTGATGGGAGACAATGAACATCTCTATGAAAAGAGAAATAGCTGAATAAATAATGGAACCCAACACTGCCTGACTGTTTAAGAAAAGCATCGCCAGGCGTTGGTGGCACATGCCTTTAATCCCAGCACTCCGGAGGCAGAGGCAGAGGCAGGTGGATCTCTGTGAGTTCAAGGCCAGCCTGGTCTCCAGAGTGAGTGCCAGGATAGGCTCCAAAGCTACACAGAGAAATTCTGTCTCAAAAAACAAAACAAAACAAAAAACAAAAAAACAAAACAAAACAAAAAGCATCAGACTAAATACACTGGCAAGGACATATGTTGGACATGTTCTTTGTTGAAAGAAGCAGGGTGGAGGATATTGCACACAGCAGGATCAACTAAGGCAATTCTATGCTTTTAATATATTATATGTTGTTCTGTGCATTATCCTCTGTTCTTTGTTCATCCTGTACCTCAAGAGACCCAGGTCTATAATTTTCCTGTGAGAGATGGTTGCCTTGGCAGTTAATTGCTTCTCTAATTTCTTTCTAAGCTTGAGAAGATGACCAAATCAGAAGGCAAGAGAACATGAAGACAGAATATTCTCATGCAGAAGGAAACATTATGGCAATGTTAACAAATACAAAGTGGTTTTGATGTGATCCATATACCTCACACTTAACCTAAGGAATGAGTTTTAAGATGGATATTATATAGCGCATACTGGTAATTCCAGTGATTTCAACATTTGGGAAGTGGAGGCAATTTGGATCATAAGCTCCAGGTTATCCTGTCTTTTTTTTTTTTAAAGCTAATAAAAACAAAACCCTACCAAAATATTTTAGCAAGAGAAGAGAGAAAAGGGAAAGGAGAGAGAGGAGACAGAAAGGGAAGAAAGAGGAGGAGGGGGAGAGAGACAAGAGAAAGGAGAGAGGAGAAAAGAGAAGAAGAGTGAGAGAAGGCAGGTATGAGAGGGGGAGAGGAGAGATAGAGTACATTCATGGTTGATCCCCTTACAGTGTGTCAGGTGCAGGGCTAGGTCCTAGGACTCGGTGTGAGTACTTGCAGTGTACCACACTTGAGCTCACAGTCGGCGCGCAAAGATGAGGCTCCAGTCATACACAGAACTACAAGCAGAGAAAGACATGTTTTATAAAGCACAGACCAAAGGAGCCTGTGGAGCTGGAGGACTTGAGAGAAGATCTAAAAAAGCCAGCATATACACTGGGCCCTGGGAGATGAGTGGCTAGGTGTGGGAGGAGCCAAAACAGCTGAGCAAGTGTCCATTGGAAGCTGGACATGGCATTCACCCTCTGCCGACAGGTCAGCAGCTCCGAGTCTCCTGTGAATACTGTGAGTTCCCTGCCCCGTGGCAGACAGAGACTAGAAAGCATCTTGAAGTTTGTTCTCACCACTTTAAGTTTAGAGGAGGGAGTGAAGCTGGTATCAACCAGTCAGTAACTTGCAGCTAAATCAGTGGACAGGGAGAGCTTGGACCAGGAGGCCAGACTTAGATGTCTGAGTCTAGCCAGGGGCACATGGGGATGTAAGGAAGTTCAGCTCCAGGGAGGCAGTACCACCAGCATCAGCTAAGAGCTAGTGGGCAGACAAGACTCTGCTTTCCAGGTAGGGGCAGGAACTTCTGTTTAGTAGAAAATCATGGAAGCCAGCACCCACAGACAGACACAGTGGGCAACACCAACTGGATCTCATGAGAGTATGTTTGGGCGAGGTGAGGGCCAGCACCACTAGACTGACTGCAGGGCCAGCAGTGACTGTGGCCACTCTGGAGACTTGGTAAAGACAGATTCTGACTTGGGGAGGTTTATTCCTGACTTTCCAGGAGTCAGAGGCCAGGGGAGGCAGGTTGGAGCTTGAGGGATGGGAAGAAAGATGTGCACAGCCAGGCTGTTGGGAGCAGGAAGGAAGAGGTCAGGGGACCTTGAGACCACCCTCAAATTAGAGGCTGTCCTTCCATGAAGCATTTGTCAGCGGTCACTGAAGGGACTCATAGAACCCTCACAAAGCTGCTACACTCAAGTTTAAGGAAATGGGCCAAAACCAGCCCAGGACAAATTGTGTGGTTGTATATGGGGAGGGGGTGACATGCAGAGAGTCCTGCTAGCAGGTGTCGTCTCCCTGTGGGTTGTGTGGCTGGTACCCTATGGAGCACAGCCCAGTAGGGCTTCTTCACCCAGTGGCTATTTAGGAGTGTCTACATGCTTGGTCTCAGCCCTTCAGTCTCCAGATCCCTCAAAGGTCCAGCTTGGATGGCATGGCCTAAGGTACCACCAAAACACACATTGTTAATATAACTCCCTGGTGAGGCCTAAAGCTTCATAATATAAAACATCTACTCTCTGGGTGGCTATTCCAAGGCTTTGGAGTCCATCTCCTTAGAGCTGTTTCAAACGTACAGGGTCCATGCAACCTAGGCCGGCAGCTCTGATCCATATTGGTGTGGATGCTACTATTGGCTAGGGTCTGGATATCTAAGAGGAATCACAGTCAGGAAAATAGGGATTTTCATTACCATCCTTACCAAAATTCTACTTTGCCTAACTCCTCAGTCCTGGTTTCTTGCCAGGTAGTTGACCAGGTAGCTATGGTAGGTGACCATAGCTGGTGAGGCAGAAGCAGTTAATCTCTCACCTCTGAGTCACTGATCACCTCCCAGAACTGGAGGGAAGGTAGGAATCTAGTCTCTTTGATCAGTTATTCTGCCTTCCCATTGCACTGCAGTGTTACTGGGGGGTGGGGGTGGGGGCTGGGCTAGCTCTGAAAGGACGCATATGGTGATCTGCGGGCTGCCTCCAGGGTTCATCTCAGCACTTGCTGTTTAGTGCACAGATGGTGCTCCAGATATTTCACTCTCCCTGCCTTGCAGTTGCTGTAGAATGAGGCTGCTCTCACTCTGTTCCATGGTCTCCTGCCCTTTCTCAGTATTTCCCACCACCATCAAACTACACTTATTCTAGCAATGTCTAGGGTTTCTTGATTAGCTTATGGGTCTCGGAGTTTTATCAAAGTGCTTCTCTGTGAAGCCTCCTAAAGACACTCAGGAAGGGGGTTGGAGAGATGGCTCAGTGGTGTCTTAGCTAGTGTTCCTATTACTGTTAAGAGACACCATGACTACAGCAACTCTTATAAAGGAAAATATTTAATTGGGGGTGGCTTACAGTTTCAGAGGTTTAGCCCATCATGCCAGGACACAGAGGTGTGCAGGCAGACGTGGTGTTGGAGAAGAAGCTGAGAGTTCTGCATCTTGATCTACAGACAGCGGAAGGAGTCTGTCCCATTAGGCATGGCTTGAGCATATACGAGACCTTAAAGCCTGTTTCTACAGTGACACACTTCCTCTAACAAGGCCATGTCTACTCCAACAAGACCAAACCTCCTAATAGTGCCACTCCCTGTGGATGAGCATTCAAAGACCTCAGTCCACAGTGTTATATTTGAACCACCACAGGTGGCTGACTCTGTGTACTGGTCTGAGAGAGAACCTGAGTTTGATTACCAGATTCCAGTAACTGGGAGGTTCAGCGCCTCCAGTGTTTTCAGGCACAAGCACTCGTGTGCACATGCTCACATTCAAACACACACATATATGTAATTGAGAACAAAATACATCTTTTTTCTTTTTTTTTACAAAATAAATCTTTAAAAAAAGACAACCTGGCAGAGAGGTTGGGTACTTTCCTTGTGAATGTTTTAAGTACATTTGAACAAAACAAATGGTTGTCTGTCGGTCTGTTTGCTTGTTTGCTTTGAGACAGGGTCTCAAGTACCTCAGGCTGGCCTTGAAATGTAGCAGCCACTGGAGTTGGCTCTCTCTGGGGTTCTTAGAGCAGCCCAGGTAGGCCCTCCACTCTGTTGACTTTGAGTGTAACACAGAATGACTCAGAGAATGACTCGAACTCATTATGTTGCCAAGGATGACCTTGATTCCTGATCCTCTCTCTTGCCTCCAATGCCCAAGTGCTGGGACCACAGACATAAGCCATCATACTCAACTTCAATAAATAAGGTTAGACAGAATCAAAAGCAATTCCCACCAGTCCTCATGGTAATGAATCATCCAACCATGCTCTTCCTATTGTAGGGATACACTTTGGGATGAGATCATTTTCAATCACCTCCAACATTTCCATGGCTGCCATTCATTGCATCTCCTCCTTTAGGGGAGATGGAGTATGGATCTGAAAGCAGCATCAGGCAGCAGTGTCTTTTGGCCCAGGTTTTTTAGTCTCTATCAGATCATTTCTCCTTTGCAGCCTTCAGCAAAGCCACAGTGTACTACTACTCACATCGGTGCAGTGAACTATTTAACACCTTTTGGGCACTTCCTGTGATGACTTATTACTAAGAGCTTTGAAAGTCGCACAGAGTCCCCAGTAATAAGAGCTTATTTGGCAGGGGAGGGGGGTGGCTGAGTCATTCTGTGTTCAGTGGGACTGATCCTAGATCCCAGACTCAAAGCCAGTAGAGTGGAGGGCTTTAACTGGGGAACCCTCAGATTCCCAAAGATAGCCAGATTCGGTGGTTCCTGAAGTGTTCCTTATTCCTTTCGGTCAACTCCACAACAGAACATAGCTTTGAACCTGTGTTTACTGCACATGAAGATAGGGTACCCTGGACCCCAGCAGGGTCCTCAGTGGATTGTGTTGTGCACTGCTTGCCGAATTTGCCAGTCTCCTCTAAGATTTCTTCTCACCAGGGTTTTATATTTGGAAAGACAAGAGTCAGAGGGACCTTATACTTCTGAGAGGGCAATGGCCCCACAGCAACCTTCCAACTCACTCTGTGAAACATGGAGCACAGGGCATAGGAGAGCCACACCCAACAGACCTCTTTGGGCAGACTTTCCAGAACCTGGAAAAACTAACACATCTTGTGAATGTGCCAGAGAACAATGGTATGCAGAACTGTTCAATTGGCCTGAAAATAGAGTCTTTGTGTGGTATGTAACATATGTGTATATGTGGTATGGTATATGTCTTTTGCATATGTATGAGATATGTGTATGCAGTATGTGTGTGGTGTGTAATGTATGTGAGTGGTGCCATAGGAGGAATGTGGTGGTATGTAGTATATCTGTGTATGTGGTGTGGTATATGTGGTGTGTGTGTGTGTGTGTGTGTGTGTGTGTGTGTGTGTGTGTGTGTGTGTGTAGTGAGAGGGAGAGAGAGAGAGAGGAGAGAGAGAGAGAGAGAGAGAGAGAGAGAGGAAAAGAGAGAGAGAGAAAGAGGGAAAGAGGGAGAGGGGAGAGAGAGAAAGAGGGAAGAGGGAAAGAAGGAGAGGGAGAGAGAGAGAGAGGGAGAGAGAGAGAGAGAGAGAGAGAGAGAGAGAGAGAGAGAGAGAGAGTTCCTGGTACTAGATGTACTTCATCCTTGGTGTGACCCTATCTTCAAAAGAGATGGAGACATAGAAACATCTGTTGCCCCAGAAACCATTCTGCTACACTTCCCAACTAAGACCTCTGCGTGCAGTCGGTCATCATCACAGACCAGTCTTCTCTCAGTTTCACATAAGGGGCTCATGCTCTTGAGACAGTGGCTCTGGCTTCTGCCATTAACAACCTCCAGGCATCATCCATGTTACCGGAGGCAGTAGTCTTGAAACAATCTCTTGATCCCTCCTCATTACAGCCTCAGCAGCAGGAACGAGGGTCAGGGGAGATGGCTCAGTGAGTAAAGTACTTGCTGTGCAGGCATGAGGATCTGAGTTCAGTCCCTAGCACTCATTAAAAAGCTAGGTATGGCTGTACTCTCCTGTAACTGGGGTGGAGCAGTGACAGGCAGATCCCAGGGGCGCAGAGAGTGATGAGGAGGACACCTTACGTCCCCGGGCCTCTGCATGGGTACAGACATGGCCCCCACCTAAATATGCACTACACATACGTATACCCCTGCACAAATGCACACTGTACCCTACCACAAGTATACACTGTACACACAGCCCCATGCAAATGCATGCTTCACAGGCACAGTGCACCCACAAATGCACACAGCACATGCACCCACAAATGCCACACTGCACATGAACCCCCCACAAATGTATGCTGACATGCACACATATAAATGCACACATCCCCATGCACAAATGCACACACATGCCACATACAAATGCACACTGTACCTGCACCCCTCCCACAAATATATACTGTACATACAGCCCCATGCAAATGCATACTTCACAGGCACACGACACCCACAACTGCACACTGCAGATGCACACACTCCCACATTTGAATGCACAGACCCCCACAAATGCACACTGCACATGCACACACATATAAATGAACACACTCCCCCACACAAATGCACACTGCATGTGCACACCCACCCACACACTCACACAAAGAGCAGGGAAGAGGCAGCATTAGGAGAAGCTCTGTGAACACATTCCCTGCTCAGATGCAGCTTTCGGGATCCATTTACCCGTAAACAGCCCCCATGCTTTTAAGAGCCGCTCTGAGACAGATGAGTTAAGTACACCCCTGTTAAGACTGGAAGCAAAATCGGAGCCTTTTCTTCATAAATATTTTAACACTTTTATTAAGTGTTTATTTTGGCATATTCTTTATTGAGAAGTCACTGTAACTGTGAAGTCTTGGGATGCCTTTATAAAACTTGGAAAGTGCACAGTTCTTGTCCCTTCTGCTATGCTGGAGATAAAATGTGTGTAAGGTGGAGAGGCGAGTTCAAGGTTATTCACCATTTCTTGAACCACAAATGCTCAGCAGGCATTGATTAGCTGCTCAGTGGCTACTTGATCAATTCTAGTGACTGAGACAGAAAGGACAGTGTGTGGTGGCCACCCTCCATGGGATCAGAAGCAAATCCAGTCAGCTGTCACTTGGTGAAGATATACTCTGAGAAATGTGTCCTTAGGCTGTTTTTATGGTGTATTAATGAAGTACACTTACCCAAACCTAGGCAGTGCAGCCTGCTGTAGCTTTTTGGCTCCATCATGCAGACAGTTGCAGCACCTTGGACACATGGTACAGCCTTCCAGGCTCCTTGGCTCCATGCTGCAGCCTGTCAGCTCCCTCAGTACCACAGTGCAGCCAGTAGCTCCTTGGCTACAATCCTGGACAGCCTGTTGCTATAGAATTCTGCAGGGACTCTACTACAATGGTATTTGCATATCTAAACAGACGAAAGACAGAGTAAAAATTTAGATCATAGGAATTTTTCAGCTCCATTATTGTTAATAAAAACATCACTATATGGCACCTGGTGGGAGTTCATACTGCTACCCTGTCCAGTGCTGTGACTTACTCTAAGTTGCTTATAGGTGGCCCTGGCTTCAAGCATTGCCATAGTCTGTGTTCCTGGTCTTCAACAAGATCTAGAACAGTAGGGTCTGGGACAGGACCACAAAGAAACTGGTAGTGAACCTGTGTCTTCCAGGAGGGTCCAAGTTGCCTGCTTTATTCAAAGAAGACATTCTGCCAATGTTTGCTGACTTAATGAGTGATGGAGGAAACAGTAGAGTTCTGATTTACTATTAGGTCAGAGAGTAGAGGCTTGGACAGGACCTGTGACTGGCCTCTTGCCCCCCCTTCTGTATTCTTCTTTTCTCCTCTCTCCTTTCACACATTCACTTTCCCAGCCCCGTGATGCAAGAAATAGAATCCAGGATATCCTGCAAGCAGGCAAGCTCTCTACCCTTGAGTGTTACCACAGCCCACCCTTGCTGCTTTTTAATCTGTGATATGGAGAGGGCCATGTTCCCCAGCAGAAGAGCAGATAAGACTGAGCCTGTATCCTTGGTGGGACTCTGCCCAACACTGATTCTTAGTAGGTGCTCAGGAGAAGACATCAGAATGGGAAGAAGAAGATCCTATCTTCATCTTGTCTTCTGACCCAATAAGTCCAGTAGTCCCTCTGGGGGCTCTAAGATTCCTAGTGATGCCAAACCTATGTGTGCTGTGCTATTGCTGTGAAGAGACACCATGAGCACAGCAACCTTTAGAAAAGAAAGCATTTCATTGGGGCCTGGCTTACAGTTTCAGCGATTTACTCCAATGTTGTCATGACAGGAAGCATGGCAGCTGGCAGCCAGAAGTGGTGCTGGAAAAGTAGCTCAGAGTTCTACATCTGAATCCACAAGCAGCAGGAAGAGAGAGACACTTGTACCTGGCTTGGGCATTTGAACCCTCAAAGTCTACCCCAAGTGACACACTTTCTCCTAATTCTTTTAAATAGAGCCACTCCCTGGTGACTAAGCATTCGAATATATGAGCTTTTAGGGGCCATTCTTATACAAACCACCACAGGTGTTCAAGCCCCTTCTATGAAGTGACCACTCGAACCTCTCCCACCTTGCAACCTTTTGACAAGCATGAACAGTACTATAATGAGTGCAGGACAAACCCAGACCCTCCACTGAGGACCAAGGGACTTTCTGAGTCAGGCCGGTGAAAATGGCAAATCCAGGGAGGCTACTGGGCTCATGACCCATACCTGCCCCCCAGCTCTAGCTTCATGGGCCCCTCCAGATCCTCCTTTAAACAGACACTGTTTCCTGGGGTAGGAAGTCACTGGGGTTCTTGAGTCCTGGATCCCAACAGAGCCTTATTTCCCATGTCCCTTAGTTTTGAGAAGCTGGGCCTGAGGCCCTCTTCTTCCCCACCCCATACTGTTTGTGCCACTATCCAAGTCGAGGCTTCAGCATCTTTGTTCAGCTATTGTCAGCGTGGGCCTTTCCTACCCTTGTTCTGCTGCATTCAGTGTCTGGTCTTGCTTGGACCGTTCATAGTCACTCTGAAAGGCACCACCACTCCATTCCCCAGGAAAGTGGAACACAGAAACATTAAAGAGTGTTTTCAAAGAAAAATATCCTCTCACAGGATCATGAGGTCAATTCCTTCCCATGGGTCAGCCAAAAATAAGCCTCCTAGCTCCTCCGAGAAGACCATTCCGCCTCCGCCTATCTGCCACCTGCCAGGCTGAAGAGAGAAAGAGCCACATGCCACTTTGTCGGGGACGAAACAAGGTCAGTCATAATTGTCCAATCCATGAAAACCCCAATATCGTTTACTGGAAAATGTGCTTCTGACTGAAGCAGACCGAGCCAAGGGGGTTAGCTAGATGAAAGACAATCAGTTCCCATTCTAGCATTCGCAGTTAGTAGCCCTGGATACTCTAGGCAGCAACAAAGCTTATCTTACATTCCTCCTCTTTAACCAGACATGGAATTTAGCAGAAATCTCTAGCAGAATACTGGGAGTGTGTTGAGCACCCGGGCCAGAGCCAAGGCGTGCAGAAGGTACATGCAGACTTTGGGGTACAGTGTGCAAGACTTCAGAGGGAGTAACTGAGACTTTTCCTTTAGGGTCTTCCGCTCCTTTTTCAAGTTATAGCTGATAACTGTTCATTTACCACCAGCAGTAAGTGCTGAAGCACCAAGAGGCCACTCCATAGCCCACCAGACGCTGACTGAGCCCAAGTCTGCTCTCTCCAACCTCTACCTCACCTCTTCCTGAAGACCAGGCTCTATGGTCCCCATCTGGGCCACCAGTCTTTTCTAAACTCATTAGTCCTATATTTTGTCATGGTAATGAAACAGCTGAGGCATTTGTGTAGTTCTACACAAAGATGGCGTTTGTGCAGCTCTCGGTGTGAGGGTTTAAAGGCATGACACGATGTAGCAGGGCCCTGGTAAGGATCTCTTGGCAGATGGTGACACAGGGTGGGAGTACAGGAAGAAGAGATCACATTTGGAGACAGGAAGCCAGAGAGAGACTCAAGTGTCAGTTTCGCTCTTTAAGGTGCCATCGAAGGGTGACTCTGAGCCACTGTGCCTGGGTGGCTCTCCGCAGTGTTAGATAAGTAGAGTGGTGGCTGAGTTTCCCCATCAACTGTTTGCCGTCTCCATGACATGTGGGGATAATGTACATTTTTAATTACCGACATCTTATGTTTGAGGAAATCCCATTATGGCTCATCTTATTTCACAGGGCTGCTGTGAGAATTAAATCTCTGCACTAATATAATCGTTCCTTACTCTCAGGATCTGTGCGTGCAGGCAAATCCCACTGCAGAAGTCTATGGCTTTGTTCTCCTACCTGTCCCCCTTCCGGTGCCTCTTCCTGTTTTTCCTTTCTGATGCTGAGGGTCCCAGCCTTCCCTCCTCCTGATATTAAATTTTCTTCCCCTTGTCTGCTTTTCCTTTTCTCAGTAAAAAGGGATGATGTCAGAGGCAATAGTGTGAGGCTTCTGAATAAAGCCGCATTTCCTTCAGACACCTGAACTTGGCTGGCACAAGCCCTCTTTGTTCATGTGGAAACAGCCACCTGCTTGAGCTCCCTGGTGCTTATGTGTGGAGCAAATCCCTGTGTTCTTCCTTGGTGACTTCTGACCTTATAGTACAGAACCTGTAGCTCTGCTCCATATTCCTCTGACAGACAGCATAGCCAAGTGAGGATGCATCTCCATCTGTGTGATACTGCCTATCTCCCCAAGAAACCTGAACTCATCACTATGACGAGGACTTGAGAAAGTGTGGCAGGCTCTGTGTAACCAAGCAAATGGATCTGGAGGGATAAGCATCCACAAGGACAAGCCTACAATACCTCAGCTGAACTTCATCCATAGTTACATATGGCCAAATGGCTTTTCTTATTTATTTTTGTTGAGATTTTTAAAAATTAGATGAGGGTTTGATGGAATATGCCTTTAATCCCAGCATTTGGTAGACAGAGGCAGATGGATCTTTGAGAGTTCAAGGCCAACCTTGTCTACATATACAGTTCCAGTCCAGCCAGGGCTACATAGTAAGTCCCTGTTAAAAAAACATCAAGAAAGAAAGAAAGGAAGAAAGAAAGAAAGAAAGAAAGAAAGAAAGAAAGAAAGAAAGAAAGAAAGAAAAAGCTGGGGGCTAGAGAGATGGCTCAGAGGTTAAGAGAACTGACTGCTCTTCCAGAGGTCTGGAGTTTAATTTCCAGCAACCACATGGTGGCTCACAACCATCCGTTATGAGATCTGGTGCCCTCTTCTGGTGTGCAGATATACATGGAAGCAGAATGCTGTATCCATAATAAATAAATAAAATCTTAAAAAGAAAAAAAAAAGTTGTGTATGTGTAGCTTTGTGCACGTAAGTGCAGCCTCTTATGCAGCCACAAGAGGGCATCAGATTTCCCTGTAGCTAGAGTTAAGGGCGTGGTGAGTGGCCCAACACAGGCACTAAATCAGGTTCTTTGCAAGAGCTGTTTGCATTCTTAGTTGCTGAACCATCTCTCCAATCCCTTTCTTAGTTTTTAAACCTGTCTTTTCAGAGAGTTTGTTTTTTGTTTTATGAGGTCTGGGAATGGAGCTCAGATGGTAGAATGTTTGATTAGCATGCAGGAAGCCTTGGATATGATCCCAGAACTACACAAACTAGACATGATAGCACAGATCTGAACCCCTACTGTTCAGGAGGTAGAGGCAGGAATATCAGATATTTAACGTCATCTTCAGGTATGCAACAAGTTTGAGGCCAGGCTAGGCTATATGAGACCCTGTCTCAAAAATACTTATTGAATTATAATAGATTTATCATGATGCACACATAGTATTGTATGCAGTTTGACAAGCCCTATGAGCAGGTCCACTGGGTTAAATAGTAGCCTACACAGAAGTAGGCCTCTGTGTGCCTGCTTCTCAGGTGGGAGCTCATCTCTTTTCTTTCTTCTTATAGCCCCGTGTGTAACTTCTCACTCCCCATCACGTTGTGAGATTACCCATGTGATGTGTGACAAAGCCTGCTCTTCAGACTCAGTGTGTCCTACTGTGAGACTCAATGCTGATGTACATCCAAGTGGTTCCCATGTCTGGGGCATGGTGCTCAAATTGCTCTGAGCTCTCACACTCACACCTTGGTGCACTTGGTTTGCATTTCTATTGATCCCCCACTTGTAAATGCAAGTTCAACCCTGGTAAACATTGCCAGTGTTCCAACATGACCATGCCAATGGACACATCATCCCACTTTGGGAGAGCACTCCTATCCCTACCCTCACCAGGGAGGACTTCCTGTTTTCCATCTGTCTCCAGTTAGTGGAAGACAGTTCTCTTGCACGATCATTGAGTCCAAGTCAGGGACTCCACTAAGTGTCCCATGCATCATTACATTAAGCCTCCTAGGAAGCCATCCTCATTTTCATTAAGGTAAGTGTTTTCACCTATCTTGAACGGTGTGGCCAGCAGTTGATCCCTCCCTGGCATTCAACTAGATGGTCAAAGCATCACTGCTCTAGGGCAAAGCGATGACTCCCAAGTACAGCTCTTGATGCATCTGTGGGTCAAACTAGTAAACTAAGTATTGAAACTGAGGAGGTCCTGGAAGCTCCCAGATTTATAGCTGGTGGTTAGGTAAAGCCAGAGTCTAAGACTATACCTGGAGTGGTAACAGTCTTACAGAGGATAGAACCTTTAACTAGTCCACCTGTTATAGAGGTCAGAGTTAAACCAAACGTGACTCCCTTTATCACTGAGTCAGTGGACACCACTGGGTACCAGTGGATACATATCGTGCTGAGGAACCAATGATATAGTCAACACTCCTCCCAAAGGGCCTTAGTAGATGGGAATCCAGACACCCACAGTGCTCTCTGGGAAGGAAAGTCCCTGTTTCTGAATTTGTTAGGAAGTGACCAGCCAGAATAAGGACCATATGTGGGCAGAGGTGCAGTCACTTCCAGGAGTGTGGTAGCCTCTTCTTTCTCAGAGCTCCTTCTCTTGGGTTTTGGTTTATTTCAGTCACATTTTCACTTTGAGGTAGAGCAGGTTGGGAGGAGGTTCTCAAGATGGTTATTTGCTCCATCACCCTTTGTACCATGGTCACACAGGAAACTGGTGCTTTCAGAGCCTAAGCCTCAGTCCAGAAAGTAGGGGAAGAATGAGTGAAAGTGTCACATGCCCATGGAGGAATGAGTTTATAACTGGTTTGTAAGTGTGTGTGTGTGTGTGTGTGTGTGTGTGTGTGTGTGTGCGCGCGCGCGCGCGCGTTCGTGCACATGCACACGCATGCATGTGTGCACACACCAAAGGACAACCTCAGTCATCCTCAAGAACACTACCCATCTCCTTTAATACACCTCTCATTGGTCCTGGAGCAAGTAGACTAGACTGGCTGGCTAGTGGATCCCAGGGATCTTTCTGCCTCTGCTTTCCTAGTGCTAGGATTACTGCCTGGATTTTTACATGGGTTCTAGGGGTGATGGAAGAGCTCAGGTCTTCATGCTTGCAAGATAAGCCCCTTATTAAGGGAGCCATCTCCCAGTCTGAAGTTACTGCATCTCACACACACATACACATACACATACACACACACACACACACACACACACACACACACACACACACACACACACACACACAGGTGACAGGGAGGTGATGAGAAGGAAGGAACACATTAGTTAGGGCTGTGTGAAGACGGCCCCTCTCCCAGCTCAGGGAGAACAGCTGAGCATTTGGGAACAGAGGCACCCTAAATAGAGACAAAATTTCACACCTTTGTGCTACAGATTTTCAGGCGAAGGTCTAGAAAGGACTTGTCATAGCAAATAGTCTTCCTGGAATTATTTTTCAAAGCCTGTAGGATTGAACCCTGAGGCCTCTGCTTTTTCTGCAGTTAAACTTCCCCTACAGCCTCAAGAGACTCATGAGCGCCTGGCTAGGAAGGCTGTGGGTCACTAAAGGCTAGAGCTTTGAGGATTTCCACTGCCATAGAAAACTTAGTCACTGAAACATCTCTAGCCCTGTAGTACCATGACTATCATATGGATGCTCCCCACCCCCACACACACACCTTGGGAGGCTACATGGAGAACACCAAGTCATGAACAAGTTTTGCTTTGATAGGTTAGGAACTGAACACCTGATTTTATTTCTTACAAATATAGTCACCATTACCCTCACAATCCTGGGCTCAAGAGTCACTGTCTCTAAACTGAGCTGTTGAGCTCGGGGATCACCTGGTTTCTGACATTCCTCCTTTTTGTTTATTATGAAGGTAAGGAAATAGGTAGGGGTGACTGGTAGGGGAGAGTGGGAACACCATGCTCTTCAAACCGCTTTCTGTTGTCTGGGGTTGTCGGTTGTCGATGTCTTTGGGGATCCAAGAAAGCTGGGATGCTGGCCAAGTCCTGGAAGAGCAGGCTGTTTCACTCACTGTCCAGACTCTGCAAGACCATCTGGGGGTAAGGAAGCACAGGCAGTTATCTGTGAGGTTGAACCACCTGAGGTTAGCTGTTTGAAGCTGTCTGGGATGCAGATTTTGAGGGAATACTTAGAGCTGGCGGGCTGCTAGAACAGATATGTATTCGGGCCAGAAGTAAAGTTAAGGAGTTTAGGGGGACAATATTTTCTTAGGTGTATATTTGAATTTTCAGGTCTATGGTCCTGGTAGTTGGAGGAGGGGAGTCCCAAGATCAGGGAGTGGGGGGAGGGGATATCCCACCATCAGGAATAAAAAAATGGGCAGATGGGGAAATAGGCTGTTGATTGACAGTAATCATCTAGAATCATTTGACTTGTGATAAGTGGATTCAAGTCGATGCCTTGAAGCTTACAAGAATTTTTTAAGTTTACAAAAAGAGTTTTAGATATATTAGCAATACCATTGTTTGTAGTATGTACTGAAATCTACATAGCAGAAAAGGTGTAGACTCACACCTTTGAGTCATAGCAAAGGCTTGGGAATCCAAAAATGATTTGGGGTTAAAAGAATAAACACTCTTTCCTCTGTCCAAATAGATCAGACCGACTTTTTTGTTTTTTGTTTGTTGTTGTTGTTTTTTAAGCACAATGAGAAGCACTGTTAAGTCTGTACTTACAAGACAACCAAAGGAAATGTAAAATCTTGAGCTCCTGACTACGATAATAGTAGTCAGTGCTTACCAGAGCTAGAGTAGTAGCTCCACAGAACTCCATTGATTAATGTTGAAACTGTGAACTTTTGAAGTCTTAATATAACAATAGCATAGAGAGGGAAAGAGATCTGAAACATTCTTCATTTTTATATACCTTAAGTCACTTTCTAATGCCTTTGCATTTACACACCTTGAAACACCTTCTTAGACCCTAAAACATTTTCTTAGATCCTCAGACCTTACATAAACTTTACATCTTTTTTCCATTGTGAGACACAGGTGGTTACTGAGAGCAGCCATTGTAAATCGAGTTCCTTTAAATAAAGGGGTAGCAAACCTTTACACTGAAATCTGTTTTGTCAGTTTCTTTCTGTTTAGAATCTGGTAGCAAAGTAGACTGTGTGGAGACCCAGCAGTAGCTCTAGGAAAGTGAGGCCTGAGTTTTTACATATGAAGAGAATTAAGAAGGCAGCTGAAGCCTTGGTTGCTGCTGTTAAACTAGCAAAGCTTGGGGGAGGTAGTGGCTTATGCCTTTCATCCCAGGTGGATCTCTGTGAGTTTGAGACCTGCTGGTCTACAGGGCAAGCTCCAGGACAGGCCCCAAAGCTACAGAGAAACCCTGTCTCGAAAAACAAAACAAAAAACAAAACAAATCAAATAGGAAAGCTGTCATTAGCCTAATGGGCAACACCATCAGAAATCTGAGGAGGATAAATTTCACCTGAGTAAGTGGGAAGTACAGACCAGGAGCTCCAGAATCTATTAAAAATGACAGAAACTTACTGGCTACCTGGACAATCACCCTAGGTTCCTCTGTGATCTCTGGGGCCAGAAGTCCCAGAACAGTGTCAGTCTTTGGCCACCAGGCCCAGAAGATCTCACAGACATTCCTGTGGATGAGGGAGAAGGAATTTGGGGGACTGGTCTACCTTGTCTAGGCAAAGCAGACAATCAACTCCCCAGTGTTCTGCTTGTCCATAGTTTGGACAGGGCGTGGTGAAAGGTACTTTTTCACCCAGTGGCTGGCTAAGTCATATTAAATCAAGCTCCAGGTGGAGTTCTTTTGTGCCCCATCATTTTTGGAGATCTCAGGGATACTGATAGTCTATCACAAAAAGGTTTTGTTGTTGTTGTTGTTAAACACTTTAAATTCCATATTCAGCATCCATTATCTATTGAATATATATATCTAAACTAAACCAATTTCACTTGTTTCTTGTTACTTTTTTTCAGGCTTAATTTTAAAAACATATACAGGAGGCTAAATCAAACATATTCTTGTAATTAATTATATTAGTCGAGTACATTAATGAATTTGATCATTTATAAGGTGATTGGCGATTAGCTTGCATGTCTTAACTGTTACAATAAGTTAATAGCTTTTATAAGACTAAGACTAACATTCTATCCCTGTTAAGTTTAACCTTAAAAATTAACAATTTTTGAACTGAAGCTCTTCTAGTATCAAAATAAAATTTTTAATCCTAATTACAGTTCATAGGGAGACTGGCAAGCTTACTGATTCTTTTATAGTTTACCATTATAGAACACTGACATTTTGTTTTGTTTTGTTTTTGGGGGGTGGTTGAGACAGGGTTTCTCTGTGGCTTTGGAGGCTGTCCTGGAACTAGCTCTTATAGACCAGGCTTGTTTCAAACTCACAGAGATCTGCCTGCCTCTGCCTCCCGAGTTCTGGGACTAAAGGATTGTACCACCACTGCCTGGTCTAGAACACTGATGTTTTGTATGACTTAATTTATCCAAATAACTAAAGCCTAAAGTGAGCAAAGACAGAGAAGTTAGACAAATATTACTGTGAACCTGAGTAGACCTTAGGAATTTATACATCTTGATTATTAAATATATTTATTTAGCAAACATATTTTGTTACTTATCTAAATTTTCTAGCAGGCTGGTGTTGAACACTTAGCAAAGACATTAGTAGTTAGCTAAATCTAAAACTTAGATAAATCTCTAAGTTAGCTTTTATTAATCTGAGTAGACTTTTATAACCTTAACATCTTATCTCCATATATAATATATTCTAAACCAGAGTTGAAGCACATATTTAGTATGTTGTAGCAAATATAACCTTAATTTTTTACCATCATACAAAAGTATATGCCAATCCAAAATATTTGAGACTTGTTGCTTCCTTAGTATAAAAAGGAGATACAATGAAAAACAGAGAGCTCATTAGGACTAAGAAGTTTTACAATTGTTGTTTTATGACATCTTAAGATGGTGAAGTCTCATAGCATGCGAGTTCTTTAACCTTAGTAAAGATAGCCACCAGCCAAATGACTGCTTACACCCTGATGAAGTCATCAGCCAACAGGAAGGAGAGCCACATAGTTGCTCCTTAAAAACATGTTTTCCTAGTAGAATTATTATTTTTTTTAATGAGAGTTGAATACAAGTTACACACACACACACACACACACACAGTAAACAACAGTTGAATCACATGCATATACCTATGTGTAGATTTTTTAATTACAAGTCTTTTTTTATAAATTTAAAGCCAAATTTTGTTAAAAATCCTGAAGTAAGAGTTTACAGCATAATCTTAAGAGATTTTCTGAGAGCAGGGCACAGAGAAATCACAGAGCAAAAGCTTTTTAGGAGTGGAAAGTAGAGAAGGTGTAGAGCAGAACAAGTTTAGATATAAGCAATTTGGGGATCATTTTGATTTGTGAGATTTTGGAAATCAACTTTGTCCATTTTTGGCCATTGTTCTGTCCTGAGGCCAGGCTGAAATAAAATAAAACCTGAGTCCCTGGAGGAAGGGGGGGGGGGTTGCACAACAGAACACCATTCGGATATGTTCCTATAAGCTCCAAGAGGAGCTGAGCTGAAGCTAGGGATCTGCCGGCTGGAGCCAGAGACAGCCAGGGGAGTGCAGGGGAGGGGAGGGAGCCAATAGTGTCTTTAGTAGAGAGGCCCTTTTAGGTGTAGGAGGCCAGAGCTGACAGAGAACTTTGCCCATGTGATGGGATCCCTAAGGGTGTAGAAGATGGATCCAGAGAGACACTTACGGAGTAGGACAAGGAGAGGAATGGTTAAGGGACAAGGAGGAACAAACAGGAACTGAGAAGCAGGGCAAACAGCTCCTAAGGGGAAGGCAAGGAAATTAGCAAAGTATAGGCCCCTGAAGGCACAAAGAGGGATAGAGCAGGTAGCTCCAAGTGGGAGGAAGCAAGGAAAAAAAAAAAAAAGAGTTCCAGACTGCCCCAGTCGGGACTGCAGCTCCTGGATCAGGCTGCTCAAGGCAGGACTGCAGCTCCTGGGGGACAAGAGACAGAAGTGATCAGGAGAGAAAGGAGATGTCCATTTGGGTGCAGCAGGCCAGAGGCCACAGCAGGCTGCAGGAGCCTGAGAAACACATGGGTGCCCACATGGAGGGCAGAGCAGGCCAGAGGGAAGCAGAATTGGACTCTAGAATTTGGAATCAAATAAGCAAACGATCCGTACATACCTTAGGAGACTTCGCTCAGAGGGGACACTGAAGGGGAGAAGTGACCTTCAATTCACAGTAGGCGGAGTCTGCTCTTATAACACAACCCCTAAGCCACCTACTTTTTGCACTCTCTGGTCCTTGCTTAGCCTGGGTGTGTAGCTAGGGTGTAGAGCACTGGGCTAGCACATGGGTTCCATTTCCAGCACCATGTGAGGAATGAGGGAAAAATAACAAAAACACAATGCTAAATGAAAGACAGAGAAGAGAGCCCGGGATGTGATCCCATCTGTGCAAAACATAAAGCAGGCAAATATACAGACAAAAATAGATGAGCACTGCTGGGGGTTGGGGGTGGAGGAGACCACATCGAGAAGGTGTAGGGCATTGCTAGAAGGTGAGGATTTCTCTGGGGATGACAAAAACATTCTTGGACTGGTTTTGCTGACAGTTCCTCAACTCTGTAAATATACTAAAAGCCACTGAATTATAGACTTCCTAAAAAGCTTTCCAGGAGCCTTCATTTTGTGTCAAGCTCCCCACCTCCTGCCCAGAAGTCTCGGGGTGGGGGGGGGGAGGGTCGGTTCAAAGCAGGTCAGCATGAATGGCATGCATCAGCTCTGAAGTCCTAATTCTTCCTCTCCTGGTGGCCCTTTCTGGTGACAAGTGGCAGGTGCCACACCCAGGAGAGAGGCAGTCAGGGTGCATATTAAACAACACAGGGGAGCTTTGTTTCTCCCCCATTGCTGGTGAGACAGAACACACAAGTTCACAGCCCCCCTGGTGAATGACATAGCAGCAAACACAAGGTTCCGCTTTCAATCTGGCAAGTTTGTTCTGAAAAGGAAATTCCAGAAAACAGTTCCTCACTGAAGTGGTCTTGCCACATGTACAGGCATTACACAAGTGACACGCAGGTTAGCAGCAGACAATGCTCCTTTCCGCTCGCTCTGCATTCCCCACTCCCCTCCCGCCTCCTGGGATAAACAGATATGGTTGAGTGATTCTATGTCAGCCCCTCCTCTTGGGACCAGAGTCCTGGTCACTCCCACTGCCTCGCCTTCTCCTGCCTCTGCCTCTGTTCTAACCAGTCCCACGTCACCCTGCTCTCCTGGATGTGGAGATGCAAACACTCATCTGAAGTCCTAGTCCTGATCTGCTACTTAGAGGGACACCACTCACCTGCCACCCTGTGGTGTCCCTCACTGCCAGGAGCCTTCATTTTGTGTTGAAGGAACCGGCTTCCCTTTTGGCAGCCATAATGGTCGAACACGTGCTTCTATGACCTTGACCTAGACACTAGAAAGTCAGATGCCTGTCTCGTGACAGGGAGCCAATCAGAAGTTACCTGGTGGCGCTAAGCTTTACGACCCTGGGTGTGCTTTACGGACAAGCCCACGACAATGACGTAGAGAGCATAGCAACCACCCTGGGAGGGCCTATGGGCCATAACAACCAGTTGACCAATCAACACAGGGCAAGCCCTCCAAGCCTGGAGGCACACCAATCATGAGCCTGTGCGTAAGCCTGTGCGTACCCCTAGACACTCCCCTTAAGCTGCCCTATAAGATCTTTTGGGAGCCCGTAGGAGCCGTCTTTTCTAGCCGTCCGCCATGGCAGGTGGGTGAAAGACCCGAGCTAACATAGGGTTAGCTCGTTAAATTACAATAAAGCCTCATGCAGTTTGCAGCAAGCTCTCGAATCCACCTGGTGATTGGGGTGACCGCGAACCTGGCCTGAGACCCCGGATACTTGAGTTTTCGGGGGTCTAACAGTGTCAAGCTCCCCACCTCCTGCCCCATGCTTTCTGGCTACACAGACAAACCTCTTTGGGGCAGGAGCTCCACCCAGTCACTGTAATTCCTCTACCGACCAGCATTTTGATTAAATGTGTTCTTCTAGTATAAAAGCTTTATTAGTATCCAGTTGTAGCCCCTTCTGCTTTGATAACTGCCTGACACATCATTTCATTTGATTTATTGCCCCACCGAACATGTGCCATGAGACTCCTCCTCACTCACATCCAGACCAAACGCAACAAAAAACTTGGAGGCAGGCTGAGTCTTCAGGTATCTCCAGTTCATTCTTTCCAACTCTTGTTCCTCACCACAGGAAAAGACAACCTAGAAGGAAGAAGAAGTCAAAGCAAAACACAAGGGAACACAGACTTGCACTCGGAACACCCTTCAAGGGTCACTGTTCAGAACCCATGAAGTCAAGTTTCCTCTGCTCTGTGCTGGGGACCTTGGCTACCAGGTGGGTGGGGTCACCATAACAAGCTTTCCAGGAGAGATGGTGAGAGGGACATGGTGAGGGTGATGATGATGATGGTGAAGGTGTAAAGATAATGGTGATCAAAGTGGAAATGTAGATGGTGGGGTTAAGACATGGATGATGGTAGTGGCGATGGAGAGGAAGTGATTGCTTTGGTAAAGCCGATGGGGGATCTTGTGTGGGGACCTTGGTGGATTCCATGCTGGTCGAGGTTGACCGAGGTGGGGGACAGACATTCCAGGCACACAGAGCTTAATTACAAAGGGGAGGGAGGGGGAAGGAAAAAGAAAAAGGTAAAGAGGCATAGAGACACAGAGACAGAGAGAGGACAGACGAGACGAGGGAGACAGGAAAAGCCCTGTCTGCCTAAGGGGAACAGCGGGAAAGAGCGGAGCGGGAAAGAGAGATAGCGTAAGTGGGCAGGGGTCTTTCTCTTAAAGGATTCCTTTGCACCTGTGTGTAGTCTACAGCAACCACGGAACCCTATCTGCCTGAGTGCATTCTGCCAGGTGACAGGGCAGGCCAGCATACTGCCTGAATCCTTACAGTGGTGGTGATGGCAGTGACAGTGGTGATGGAGGTGATGATGCTCCTGGTGGTGGTGGCAGTGATGCTGTGGTCAGTGGTGGTGAGATGGTGGAGGTGGTGATGGAGGCAGTGTTGATGGTGGTGGTGATGGCAATGAGGGTGATACACCTGTCCTATTTAGACTGAAGAAATTATCTTTCCAAATTCAGGGTGGCCAGAGTGCCATGTCTTTTACCCTGGCCCTCGATGTGTGGTCAACTTGAACTTCTTTGAAGAACATCCCTATACTGGCTGCTACCAGTGGCCAATATACAATCTTATATGTAGTCTGGAGGAATGCACAGAAGTCACCATGAAGTTACTACTTCCAGTGCCTAGAGCCCATGTAGGGGCAGTAGGAGGAGAGCGCTGCTTCCCTCACTCCCGGAACATTCTGCCCTCTCTACCTACAGGTCATCTACCGCTCATCCAATCTCCTTAGGGAATAGCTGCTGTTGGCTGCTGCTCAGGGACAGCCATGCCTACCTTTTAGGAGACAGGTGGAGGCCTTAGAGGTACTGTGCTGATGAGCCTTGGCTCTATCTTCTCTCTGGTGCTTGCTAGGACCTGGGAACATGAATGGGAAATGGATGTCTGTTTGCCTTGCTGGACACTAAGAACCTCCCACTCAGAAGATATGGAGGGGCATGAAGATGGAGACCTCTCTCTCCTACATGTCACTGTCACACAGGCTTTGACAGTGTCCACCTCCATGCCTTTCAACGGTGAAAGGTGATTTCATGGAAGCCGAGGCCACAGAGGTAAATTAAGGCCTTCAAAGGACCACAGGGACAGAACAGGGAGCTATAGCGGTCAGGGGCTCTAGGGATCTGGTGGCCTTTCAGTCACCAGTGAAGTCTGAAGAGTGTTCAGTGTGGCAAAAGGAATCTGAGCTAACTGGTTGTTACTGCAGGATTAACTATTCAAACCATAACCCCAGTGGGAGAAACTGAATTGGGCATGGCAGAGCATGAGGCTCTGCCCCTCTGAGGTGTCTACTTGCCAGAGGATAGCATCTTCCATACTACGCTGAGGTACCCATCTGAGGACAGCATCTTCATCTTCTTGGCTGTTTCACCATCATCACAGTACAGTCAAGTTCTGTCAAATGTGTGGTGTTTGTCCCCTGTTTGTGAAGGGATACCAAAGAAATGGGAGGTTTGCAGGTTTGAACAATTGCTGAAGGCTCTATTGATATTCACTGGGTAAGACTGGGGCTAGCCTTGGCATCTTTGTCTTGCAATTGGGAAGGCTAGGCTATCCTTGGCCTATATTTGCTCTATCCTGGAGGAGGTTGGACTAGCTTTGGCCCCTGTGACATGCATAGCAGTAAGCAGGGAATTGGAGAGCTATTGTTGGCCCTTCTATGTTGTAGTAGGAGATATTTGGACTAGCACTGGAATGTGATAGAGAAAGGGGCAGTTTTTGCCCAACATTCCTATTTACTCAGCCAAGTATAAGGCAGCCTCATCTTTCCTATACCTATTACTTCTAGAAAACACTGATAAGCAATCAAAAGAGGCTCTCTGTTCCTGAGGTGGCATCCTGAATTTGAAATTGAAATAGGTCAGGAATGCAGAGGTACATTCTTGCACTGTACTGAGTGTGAAGCTGTGTTTATCAGTATTTGACATCAGATTTAGGTCAAGACCACTGAATAGAGAAGGTGCTGATGGAGGTCGGGGAAAGCTACAGCTCCAGCTACACCTCAGTTTGGCCAGCTGCACCCAGGCCTGTGTCCAAAGCTGAGGGCAATTTGGGGGCTCTTTCCTTAGTGGCCCAGGGATGAAGCACATGGAGCCTCCAAAGCTCGGGGACACAGGGATTTGCAGGATCTTGATGAAGACTTTGATGTGCTTTGGGAAAGCAGGATCCTAGGTCTGTCCACACCACTCCCTGGGCCCTGGCACTTCCATTGGCTCCAAGGTGTCGCACCTGTTCCAATGCCCTCCTTCAGTGCCACCTGATAAGGCAGTAGGATCTTCCACCTACCAGCCAGCATCCCACAGGGCGCCACAAAGGCACTATGTATGTCCAGAGAGAAAAATGACCACGTGTCCTCAGGTGGATAGTCCAAGCACACAAGCTAGATTGGCTTGTGAAGTTTCTTGATTTCTTCCAAGACTTTCAAAATCACTCAGAACACAATTTTCTTGGCAACTGGAGCAAAGCTCTTCCCTCCTGTGGGGATGTTAAAAATAACACACACTCAGGCCATGGTTATGCACATCTCCAATTATCTCCTGCACTGTCCCTGGGAAGCCACACACACCCAGCTCCCTTGCATCTCATCCATCACCAAGGCAGCCTTATCAGGATGTGGGGTGGCTCACCTGCATACCTCCTCACTGCCTGCAGGAAAAAAAAAAAGCTGGAGTTTGGTGGCTAGTGGAGGAGTATGTGTGCATGCATGTGCATGCGTGCATGTATGTGTGTGGCCGTGTGTGTGTGTGTGTGTGTGGTGTGTGTGTGTGTGTGTGTGTGTGCTCGCGCACATGCTTCTTGAGTTCATATATCATTCCAGGCTTCAAATTGAGCTTATAGGAATTTTCCTTGCTTTCCCCCTTTTCATATCAGAACCTCTCTTCCACAAAACAAAACATTTCTGGCTTACTGAATCACACATGTGCAAACTGGAGACAGAACCCAAGGCTTCTCACATGCAAAGCATGTGCTGTGTCAGTCAGTTACACTCCGACCTCCCTCACCCTTTCCCTGTGGAGCACCCATGTTTTAGTCACTGACAACCTTCAGAATTCTTTGATGAGACTGCCCTCTTCTTCCCTGTCCCCCCACCCCCATCCTCCCCTCTGTCCCATCCTTCATTCTTTCTTCTAATATGATTAACACAAACACAAAAAAGATTTTAAAGTTAGCTCGGTGAGTTTTTATACTTGTATAAGCATGGCATAATATAGAACATGTCCTGTTCTCTTTAGAATATTCTCGTGTATTTTCCACTTTTCATGGAAGAACATGAGGTAGATATATTCAACGTGGTGTCCTTAAATGTCAAGAAAAAGCCCAAGTTTCTTGTAGGGGAAACCAAGAGGTTAAAAATGAGAGATAGGGATAGTGACACATCTATAATTCCAGAATCAACGAAGCTGAGGCAGAAGATGGGGAGTTCCTGACCAGCCTGGGTACAGTGTCCGACCCATCTCAAAAAGTAACAACAGCCGGGCGGTGGTAGCGCACGCCTTTAATTCCAGCACTCAGGAGGCAGAGGCAGGCAGATCTCTGTGAGTTTGAGGCCAGCCTAGAGCAAGTTCCAGCACAGCCTCCGAAGACACGGAGAAACCCTGTCTCAAAACAAAACAAAACAAAACAAAACAAAACGTAACAATAGCAACAACAATGAAGGCATTTATGGAAGGAGAGAAATGGCTCAGTACTTGTTGATGGGTAAGAGCACTTGTTGCTCTTGCAGAGGACTTGGGTTCAATTCGCAGCACCCACATGGAGGCTCACAACCATTTATAACCCTGTTTTCAGGGGATCTGATGCCCTCTTCTGACCTCTTTGGGCACCAGGAACACATGTGGTACACAGACATACAGCCAGGCAAAACACTCATACACATAAATATTTTTAAATGATCTTCATAAATAAGCTCTATTTTTGATTACTGTAAACCACTTATTTAGTATGTTATCCCGTATTTTAATATTGTTAAAGACTGCTTCTTAAATGGTAACATTACAGCTCTTATACTAATAAAAAAACCAAACACATACCAAAGGGTTTATTTTACATAGTCTTTAATCTGAGAAACAGTAACAGGTTACAACTAATTAAAATGAAAACTCCCAAGAGTGGACACATACAGAGGCAACCAGCAATGTCAGCACGAATTGCTTAATAAATGAAAATCTGTCTCCTTTTGTGGTGGCAAAGGAGTCAATTATGTTTCCCCTGGGGAAACCTTTATTGTCATGGTTAAACCTGTGTGTTTTAGATGTGATGAAAAAAAGGAAGCTCATGTGGCCCCAGCACTGGGAAGACCAGGGCAAGAAGATTCCCCTGAGTTCCAGATCAACCCGAGATACAGTGTGAGACCCTGCTCCCAGCCCCCTAGAAAGTGAAAGTAAGTTGGGTCTAGCAGTAATAAACCTGGGGAACTTAAGGAGGCCTGTGTAGACTTTTCTGAGGAGGTTGTCTGTCTCTGAGGTACAGGGAAACTATCTCTTTAAGGGGAGTCTCAGAGTACCTCACTTTGTTACTCAGGGTTCTCTAGTGGGAGGATGAACCTATACTACTAGGGGATTTATTAGATTGTTCTACACAGTATGGGCTGGGTAGTTCAACAATGTTTGGCTCTGTGCTAGAGAGGCTGAGAAATGTTTGCTGCTCAGTCTACAGTTCCAGTCTTTCCCTGGAGGGTTGGTTCCTGCAGAGCCACGGGTCTGCAGTCCACATTGGAGGGCCAAGGAAGCTGTGTTCTGATGCCAGAAGAAGAATGCGGCACAGCAGCAGTGGCCATCAACAGGGTGGATGTACTCATGAGCAAGAAGGGAAGGCAGGCAAACCTTTTCCTCTGGCTGGAAACTGCTGCCCACTTGGGGGTGGGGGTGGGGGGGCTCCCCCTCCCATTTACTCCTGTCTGGAAATCCCTCCCCCACAGACCCACCCAGAAGCACAAGTCTTAGTTTCTTCCTGATCCAATCAGCCTGACAATGAAGATTAACCACTATGCCCTTCAAAGTCTTGATGCTCTGGTTTAGGGGTGAAAGGCACGAAAGGGGCCATGATCTTCCTGCTTCTACTGTCTTCTCAGATGCTACAGTGCCATGTTTGGGAGTAATGTATCTTTTTTTTTAATTTTTTTTTTTTATTAGTTCAAGTTAGGGAACAAGCTTGTTTCACATGTAAGTCCTTCTCCCTCTCCCTCCCCCACCCCAACCTACCCCCACCCCATCCACCCACCACTCCCCAGGCAGGGTAGGGCCCTCAACCAGGGTTCTGCAAAGTCCACCAAATCTTCCTGAGCTGGGCCTGGGCCCTTCCCCATGTGTCCAGGCCAAGAGTGCACCCTTCATGTGGGATGGCCTCTCAAAGTCCCTTCTTACACCAGGGAAAAATACTAATCCACTACCAGAGGCTCCCTGGAGTGCAGAGGCCTCCTTATTGACATCCATGTTCAGGGGTCTGGATCAGTCTTGTACTGACTTCCCAGACAGCATCTGGGGTTGATGTGCTCTCCCTTGTTCAGGCCAATTGTTTCTGTGGGTTTCTCCAACCTGGTACAGACCCCTTTGCTCTTCATTCCTCCCTCTCTTCAACTAAATTCCAGATTTCAGCTCAGTGTATATCTGTGGATGTCTGTCTCTGCTTCCATCAGCTACTGGATGAGGGCTCTCGTTATGGATCAGGTCGGCCGGGAGTAAAGTATCTTAAAACACACTAATTTGTTGCTAATTTGCTACAATGGATCAACCAATACAAACATATTATTTTGTGCTAAAGTTTATAATTTACCCTGATTTCCTCAATTTCTCCCTAAGGTCCTTTAAATGTCTTGGGACACCCCCCACCAATGGCCTTTTGTTATCATCGCTGGTGATGTTCGCTTATTTCTACTGTCATGCAATATCCTTTGTATCACAGTCGGTTTTATTTTATTTAGAGATTTATTTATTTTATATATATGGGTGTTTTGCCTCCATGTACATCTATGTACCATGTTCATGCATGTTGCCAAGAAGAAGGCATCACACTCCTGGAGCTGGGATTACAGATTGTTGTGAGCCACTCCATGGGTGCTGGGAATTGAACCCAGGTTCTCCAGAAGTGCTCTCAACTGCTGAGCGATCTCTCCAGCACTTGTGACTGTTTTTAATGTTAACTTGCCACAAATTAGAACCACCTGACTATGGAGCTTCACCTGGAGAAGTGTCCTGGTGACCCTGAACATGGGTGGTACCTTCTGGTAGCAGTCCTGATGAAAAGAGTGTGTGTGGCGAGAAAGATCTATCTGGCTTTTGCTCCTTGGCCTTCCTTTTGTAAGACAGTTAATTTGCCCTGTTGCTGCTGCTGATTTCTTTGCTGACATCAGAGCAAGTGTTCCCAAGCATTCTTAGCCGACTAGGGACCAGTGGCTCCAGGAACCTTCTGAGCTTCCAACACAAGATTGGGAGTGCTGAATCACCCTGTCTCAAAGGCCATATAATGAGGTATCATGATTTTTTTTTCCAGCTATGCTGAGGGGCAATATGCAGATGTCAGGATCAATTGTGTATTGTCAATGTCAAAAATCATCATGCACAATGATTTTTAATAGTAGGTGTGTTTACTGCTATTATTTGATTCCAGTGCTGGGGATTGAGTCCAGGGCCTCACACATGCTGATCAAGCACCTCTGAACTGCATTCCCAGTCCTGCCTACAATTCTGAATACAAGAAAGCTTTGTAGCTTCTCGTTCTTTGCTACACAGTCTTGTAACTTTCCAGCTTGAAACTTCAGGCAAATCTTCCTGAAGATATCAAGTTCAGTATCTTGCCAGATTCACGAACTGTTCTGCCATCGGTCGCAATAATTTATATATTAACATCACATATCCTTCATATTCAAAACCTCAGTCTTTCACAGTACATTAACAAAGCTACTAGAAAAACTGGAGTGCTGTGGCCATAGTGTTGAAAGGGGCACACAATGAGGTGGAATAAGAAAGGAGCCAAAAACAAAACTGTTCTCTCTGAAAGAAATAATTCTATCTAAGTCAACCGTCTCCTGTGACACTCTGAAGGATGATATATGACTCTGCATATGCAATTGTCAGGGCCCATAAAGATGGCTCCGCGTCATCTTGGATCAAGGTCAGAAAGTTCAATCAAAACTGTCCTTAGTAAGTCATAAGACCTAAAGGTCTAAGGCATGACTACTGCAGGATGTTTTGATCTTGATAGTGGATGTCTTACCTAAATAACAACAGACTTGGTCTGAAGTGTGGTTACTCTTGACCCTCAAGGCCAGATAATGGGAAATTGAGTCTAAGGTGTGGTTACCAAATGTTTGGAGGATTAAAGGAAGACAGTCTGTTTCTTTCTTACACATGATAAAGAAGTCTTTTGCCATGTTCTCTGTTTGGTTGGGGGTACTTAAGAATGTTGAAGAATAAACTTGGGGCATTCAGTATTCACTGGATTGCCCTCTTGACTCTATCCCGTGTCTCTATCTTTCTCTTAGTGACTTTACCTGCTGTTTCTCAATCCACACTCCCCCTATCAGGTGTGAACTGGGCAAATCGGCTGGATCCAAATGAAGTCCCACAAAGACAGGCTACAACATGCAATGGTCTCTGTAGGCCACCAGCAGGACTGGGGATGCTGTCGGCTTCCAGTGCTTCCTCTCGGGCAATCCTCTTTGTCTTCATTCCATGACTCCTTCTGCTGCCTGTCTCATGTCCCAAAGCCTCAAGAGAGGATGTGATAGCTCTGATGGTCACCACCAGCCAAGCTGGACTGGGGTGTTAGAGATCCCTGAATTCACAGAGCACAGAGCAGCCTATAATGTAAAACTAGCTTTGGGAACTGGCCCATCGTCCAGGGTCTCCACATGCTGGCCATGAAGACAATAGGCTTATATGCTGTCTGGCTCACGGTGGTTGTGGCACCAAATAGGCCATCTTGGGTTTCTCTTTGGCAAAGTGATCAGAGTTCTCCCTCACCATCACCCTACTAATAAATACCCCACAGCAGCACACTAGTAACTGAATCTGCATAACAGTCTAACCAAGAGCTTGTTCCTTCTTTAAACACAGTCTCTCACTCCAGGACTCCTAATTCCAACAGGGCAGATATTACATGCTGTTTTCTCACTCTTTGCCATGGATGAGCATGGATATAATTAACAGGAGCTTCCCAGTAGGATAAAGAGTGAAAGAGGAACGAGGAGAGGAGAAGGGAGGGGAGAGAGACTATCCTTATCCCTGGAGTCTATACATTCCAGATATGGGATTTCTGCAATCCAACTTTCCATTTATAAAATTCACTTAGTCATGATAGATGGCTGATGGACAGATGGCAGGACAGATAGAATGTGATGTATATGATAGGTAATGAATAGATAGCTATGATATATAGATAACAGATTGATAGGTATAGACAAATGATTGATTATATAGATAGATGATAAGTATAGAGAGATGATAGATACATATAGATATTACATACAGATATTAGATAAATTGATAGATATAGACACACTTGGATATATAAATAAGTGATAGATGTTGGATAAATACAGACAAATAATAGCTGGTAGATAAATGGCAGCTATGTAGATATATAACAGTTATAGATAAGTAACAGGTAGATGATAGATATAGATAGGTGATACATAGATGGGGGTTAGGTGGCCAATGGAGCTTTATGTCTCATTATCTAATAGCATCCATCCAGCATCATTTTCCCATGCACACACTGTTACAGAATGAGTAAACTGACAAGGAAAGAAACAAGTGATTTCCAAAATTTAAACCTGACAATTTGGACTTAGCCTTTCTATTGTGCTGTGAGAGGTCCAGGGGAAATGGGCTTTCATGTCCTCTTTCCACATTGTCAATAGCTGTTTTGTGAACGAAGGACAAATGACTTCAGATAAGTATGCAGTATGGCTGACAGTGTTTATGGATGAATGATGGGATGAGATGGTGCCTCATCACATCCTGGGTACCCCCATTTAAATAGATTATATTTTCCAGCCAGGCGATGTGGCTGTGCCACTGGGTAAATGCCTTTTCCTTGAACAAAGCTGCTTGCATGCCCTTCAGAAACATTCAGCAGCCTCCTTTATTTAGTCTCAGCCCAGGACTGTGATATTTCACTGCTGTTGTGACCCAGGTATTTCTGAGCTGCTTTTGATGCTGTGGCTTCACAGCCTGATTCCCATGCATGTCGAGTGTAACCTGGTGCAATCACATGCACTTCCCATGAGCTCAATCTGAGTGGTCTCAGTCTAAAGTGTGCTCTGTGAGGCATGGATATAGCTGAAACAAGAAGCCTCAGGAGGCAGGATGATGTTACCCTTCAGATGCCTGGAGCTATTCTTGGCAGTCTCTGTGTTGCTGAGGGCTCATTATAACCCTGGATGCTATTCTCTCTGGGACACTTTGAAAATGGCCCTGCAATGCTCCTCTGGCAGCTGGAGGAGTTTCATCCAGCTCTCTTACCTCCACACTAGAGCTATCCAAACTGATTTAAAAGAATCAGTTAGAAAAATTCCTCCTCTGGGATGCTTGGGGCTCCCTGGCCAACCAGTTTAGCCCAATGGGCAAGCTCCAGACTCCAGACCTTATCTCAAAAAGTGAGACAGCTAATTGATGGAGGATTATGCTTGACATCACTGTTGATCTCTGGCTTACACACACACACACACACACACACACACACACACACACACACAGATTGGCAACTTAAAACAAATTTCCCTCTCTGCCTGTGTCAGGTACCATTTCAGAAATGCCACCACCCATAATTCAGGACAATTGGTCAATTTGCTAGTTTGGTTTAATCTAAAGTCTGTCCCAGAGGAGAGTCCTGGTATGCAGAGCTTTTGTGGCTTCTGTGGGCTGAGTTTTACCATCAAATCTCCCAAACCCTTCTGTCAAAATCAAAGCTGGACTCTTGCTGAGACAAGGTCCTCCTGTGTAGACCAGGGAACTTGCACTCCTCCTGCTTCAGCCTTCCTAGAAGGTTGCACCACTACTATTGGCAGAGCTACTCTTGTTTCTCTCTTAGGACGTCGAAACACCCTGAACAGCCATAGTAATGAAAACACCACACAGCTCACTAAATGCTTCCTTTTCACTCAGAAGGAACAGAGCGAAAGCAGAGTCAGGGGCTGTCAAAAGTTAGATGTGGAATTTGTCCCATAGGTCTCCAGCTGCGTAGGGTGGTTGTGAGGTCTTGCTAGCTGGGGTAGGCCTTGCTACTGAGGGTAGGCCTTTGGGGTCATACCTCAATCTCTCTGCTTCCTGCTCTGACTTCCGTGTGAAAGGCATCAGCTGTAAGTGCCTGCCTTAGATGCCTTTCCTACCATGACCAAATGGTATAATAGGGAGTCAAAAATCCCATTCCCCAACTTAGGTTGCTTCTGCCAGGCATTCTGTCATAGTAATAAGTAATGAATAGGGCTGGAAAGATGGCTCAGAGGTTAGGAACACTAGATGCTCTTCTAGGGCTCCTGAGTTCAATTCCCAGCACCCACATGGTGGCTAACAACCATCTATAATGAGATCTGGTGCCCTCTTCTGGCCTGCAGGCATACATGTAGGCAGAATACTGTATACATGATAAACAAATAAATCTTTAGTAAAGTAATGAATATAGGAGCATGAGAAATAGGCAAGTGAGGGCAGGTCTCACCTAAGCCTCCATCGTTTTGAGTACATGGGTGTAGGAGTCTGCACTGGAACTCCTGTTGCTCCAGGGAGGAACTTGAGGCAAAACACCTGCACAAGGGAAGACTGAAGGACTTCAGCTTCTGGGTCAGAGTGAACTGAGGAGCCTTGTTGTGGAGACCAGGCGAGCACACTCACTCATCCAGATTTTGTGATAGAGAAAAAAAAAAAACTTACCCTGGGATACATAACTAGAATAACAAGTGATAGGAGTTTTTAGTCCAAATCCACAGAACCACTCTCCAGCCAACAAATATCATGGGGAGATGTTTTATTCAAAGCGGTCCCAGGAGACTGACAAAACAAGCCCTCTCTATGAATATCAGCTGGGCCACAGGACTTCCTTAGACAATGGCCCAAGGGTATAAGCCACTTGCAGTACAAGTCATAAAATCTGAAAAGAAAACAATAATGTGTGTGTGAGAGAATCAGAAGACTCAACAGCTGTCAGAGCAGATCACAGGGAACTGCATGGATCTGAGGGCAGTCTGGCTATGAAGATATCTAAAATCAAAGGAGGGGCTGGAGAGGTAGCTTTGCAGTTAAGAGCACTTGCTACTCTTGCAGAAGACCTGAGTTCAGTTCTCAGTGCCCATATAGCAGCTTTCAGCAGTCTCTAACTTGAGTTCCAGAAGATCTGATGTGCTCTTCTGGCCTCCAAAGGCATCAGGCATTTATCTGGTACACATACATAACATGGAGGCAAACCTCATACACATAAGAAAAAGGCATAAACACTCGGCCATTTCTCTGAGGAGGCAGACAGATCTCTGTCTCTCTCTCTCTCTTTTCTCTCTCCCCCCTCTTCCCTGCCCTTGCTCCCTTCCCTTCCCCCAATAAATTTCCCACATTAAAAAAAAGACATAAACAAACAAAAACCAAATGGGATTGACTAATAAATGAGATCAAATAAATGGATGGCCTAAACAATAGATTAGATATGGCAAAAGAGACACTTAGTAAAATTAAAGAGAGGTCAAGAATATTTTTTAGTGAGACCTGGTGCATAACTATAATTCTTGGCAGAGAGGGTCAGGACTTCAAGGCCAGTTTGGGCTACAGAGTGACATTCTGTCAGAAAAAGTTAAGAGAAAGAAGGGAGGGAGGAAAAGAGGGAGGGAGGGAGGGAGGGAGAGATGGGGGAGGGAAAGAAGGAAGGAAGAGAGAGGGGGAGGGAGGGAGGGAGGGGAGATAGCAATAGAGACTAAAATGTCTGTGTTAGCATTTGTCTTAAGTGTAAGCACTAGAGTGGAAGAGTAGGCCATAGTTTAAAAGATAAGAGGAGCTGGGGATGTAGCTCACTTGGTAGTGTGCTTGCCTAGCATGAATAAGGCCCTGGGTTCAATCCTCCAACACTGCATAAACTGGGTATGGTGGTGCACATCTGAAATCCCAGTACTCGGGCTGGAGGCATGACGATCAGTTTCAAGGTCAACTTCTACTACACAGTGTTTGAGGCCAGCTGGTTAATGTGAGACCCATTCTCCAAAAACTGAAAAATTAGGAGAAAAATGTTTCATAGAATTGTGGAGGACACCAAATTTAGATCCAAGGAACCAGTGAATCCCAAAGCAGTCAGCATGGTTTCCAGAGGTCTTAGCGCTGTGCAGGATGCTGCCCAGCTTCAGTCCTCATAGACCCGAGGGTGGGTCCTGGAAGAGCCAGGATGAGTCACGAGTCTCAAAAGAGCCCTGATGGGACCAAAACAGCAAAAGCCCTTTCACAAGAGTGTATATATCAGAAAATGTTGAAAACGAGCCTTGTGTTCATCAGGAGGCAGGAAGCTGTCCAAACAAACCAAGCATCCACACAATGGAGGTCTTTAAAAAGAACGGAGATGTGATTTCCCAACAGAGACGAGAGAGAAAAACTGAATGATGGAGGGTAGGGGACTAAATCAGTCCAAAGAAAGGTCCAAAAATAAAAAGATGCCAGGAGAAGGTACAGGAAGAAAAAATGAGGACAAAGACAAGAATACAGCAACAAACACCAGTACGTTGTTACAGCAGTGACTAGGTGGACATATTCTGTGTTTAAAGGTGAATGTGTTAGGATTTAAAAGAATTCTAAGCTGGGTGCGGTGGTTCCTGCCTATGGTTCCAGCACTTGGGAGGCTGAAGAAGGTGAATTACTGCAATTTTGAGGCCAGCCTGGGCTAAAATGTGACATCTGGTCTCAAACACATAAAAAACAAAAACAAAAAAATAATTCTATGCATACTCTTATGACAAGATGTACCTAGAACATAAAGATCTTAGAAAAAGCATTTATTAGGCAAACATTAGCCCCCCCCCCCAGGAGACAATTAGACTTTAAAGAAAGTAAAATTTTCTAGAGGTTATACTAGAGATAAAAATAATAACTAAAGGCCCAAGTTGTAAAAATGAACTGGTGGGAACTGAAATTTAAATTTAAAACTTATTAAGTAAATTTGACATGTCTAAAATAGTGAGAAAGCTAAAAGTGTCTCTCTGTAGTTGGCTGTAGTTGGTACACTGTAAGTGAGCTACCAAGTGGACAGAAGATCAGTAGGCATGAAAGTAGGAACTTATCTTGACATGGAGAAGACCGAGAAGAGGGAAGGAGGGCATGCACTCTCAGGCTTCGAGAAAGCACAAGCATTCAGTGTCCATGGAAATGAGCCACCTTCCAGATTAGAAAGCCCTCGCCACCCAGTGGGAGCAAAGAACAGTTCCTGAGATGACAGTGTGATTCTGTGAGAGGATAATGACAATGGTAGCATGAGCCTGGAGGGAATCACACACCTAGGTGATAAAAACAGACTCCTTGGGTTATGAGATGGCTCATGGGTGAAGGCTCCTGTTGCCAACGATGACCTGAGTTCCAGCTCCTGAACCACATGGACACGGGAAAGAACCAGCTCTTGCAAGTTGTTCCACATCATTGCCAACCCCCGCACAAAGGTGAACAAATAGATGCAATAACAGAAAAGGGTTTTAAAATTGACCTATTTTCAAAAAGATTTATTTTTATTTGGCCAATAAAAACTATGTATGTTCATGGCATACTGAATATGGATTTTTAATTAATTCTTTGAGTATTTGATGCAATGAAACGCTCTCTCCCCAACTCTTCCTAGATCTAATCCCCTCCCCTTCCACCCAAATTTGCACCCTTCTTTTCCCCTACATCAAAGCCAACTTGTGGCTGCCCATATACTCTATTTAGATTTTTTAAAATTTGTTTTGTTTTTGTTTTTTGAGACAGGGTCTCACTGTGTAACTCCGGCTGGCCTGGAATTGACAGTGTAGACCAGGGTGGCCTCCTTTTCAGTCACCTGCCTCTGCCTTCTGCCCACTGGAGCATAGCTGACTTATTATAGTCTGTGCTCTTAGAGAAATCTGGCCCTTCTTCTCCCAGCAGCTAACAACTGCCAGTAGCTCCTCAGCTGGGGTGGGATTTGTATCAAACTCACCTCTCCATACTGAGATTTGGCCTGACTGGGGGTTGTGCATACTGTCACAATCACTGTGAGTTCATACGTGCAGGTGGTGTGGTGTGTCCAGAAGACACTGTTTCCTTGAGGCTTTCACCACTTCTGGCTCTTGCCCTTTTTCTGCCCCCTTTTCTGCAATGATCCCTCAAGTCTTTGGAGGAGGGGTGCAGCATGATGTTTGGTTACAAAAACTAAACTTCTAAGCTACGCATTGTTCCATCACAAAATGACAGTGGGAATGGAAAATATTTAGACATACAAAATGATTAAAATAATATACACAGGACTTGCAGAGAGAATAGAAGCAGATGTCTATTAAGTCGGACAACTATAAAAAGAATGTGTCTAAAGAGATGAGCAAAGCATCCAAATTAGCTTGATTAACAATGTCTTTTGCAGCATGGTGGAGCTCACCTTTAATCCCAGCACCAGGGGTGGAGTGTGGGGGCAGAGGCAGATGGATCTCTGTGGGGTCAAAGCCAGCCTGGTTTACATAGTTAGTTCCAGGACAACCAGGACTCATAAAACTTCACTGAGACCTCAGAGGTCATCATGAATTCAAAGAATAAAATCCATTAACCACAGAAGATGAGCGTTAGGGAGTTTAGTATAGATTCACAGGTGGGAGTGAGGAGGGGTGGAGGGGCAGAGCTACTGGGTAACAGGAAAGATCCCTGGGAACAGGATACCATTGAGCTGATAGGCTGAGGGCTTTTTATACAGATTATGGCAGAAACTGGGGGAGGTCCTGGGAGGGGCATTGTAGCAGGCTTTCTTTTAGGCCACCAACCAGCTCCCAAATCTTGACACAAAGACTTATTAGTAGTGAATACTCGGCCTTATGACATGCTTGTCCCACAAGCTCTTATAACTTAAATTAACCCATTGCTCTTTGTCTACATTTTGCCTTGGGGCTTCTTACCTTTCTTTCATTCTGTATGTCCTATTCCATGTCTGGCTGGTTAGTGGCAGCCTGGATGGCTCACCCCGGGCATCTCCCTCTCTTTCTCCTTTGTTCTCTCCTTTCTCCCTGCCCCCATCTCCACATATCCCTCTACTGCCTAGCTATTGGATGTTTAGCTTTTTATTAGACTAATCAGGTGCCTTGGGCAGGCAAGGTGAAACACAACACATCTTTACATAATTAAACAAATGTGGCACAATCAAATCTAACACACCCTTACATAGTTAAAGTAATATTCAGCAATATAAATAAATATAACACACCTTTACATAGATAAAGTAATATTCTACAACATAAACAAATATGACACACCTTTACATAGTTAAAGTTTATTCCACAACAGGGCATGAGGTGACCAGTCCATTTGGAACCACCACTGGGTGTCCAGGAGCCTCTCCCCTCAGTTTCAGTCCCATCCTCAGGTGTAGCTTCCAGGCAAGGGTAAGAGACAAGGAACCAGTGACTAGAACTCTCTTCTGGCATTCCCAGCCTCTAGCAGGGACCTTGTCAGACTCACTGCTTTGGGGTCCCTGTCCTGCCTGGCCAATTGCTATCTTGTTTGTAATCACAGGCTCCCCTTCAGCCTAGTATGATCTTGAAATTCTGTTCCTTGATGTATCTCATCTGAGTGAGTTTGGGGAGGTCTGTGTTGACATGTTTGGATTTACCTATGGATGTCCCGTTATTCCAGAACCTGTTATTGAAAACACTCTCCTCCCTGAAGTTTACTGCTTTTGCTCCTTTGCCAAAGATCAGCTGACCGTATCAGAGTGGGTCTGTTTCTGGGCCCTCTGTTCCATTCACTGAAAGCTGTGTTCCCTCATCTGACTATCTATTCTCTTGCTAATCCCACGTGCTCTCTTGGTTACCGAAGCTATGGTAGGTCTGAAGTTGGAGAGTTCTCTGAGTTGTCATCTCCTTCATTGTTGCACTGGCTGTCCTGTGTCCTTTGCCTTTCTAAATGAACATTAAGATCAGTTTGTCATTCCACAATCATTTGCTGAGGTTTTGATGGAGACTACACCAGAGCTACAGCTCAATGGGCAGATCTCCTCATCCACAAACATGGGATGTTGGTCTCGTGTTTAGCTCTTTGTTTTTGCTCATCAGATCTTTGTAGTGTTCCCACATAGGTCTTTGTAGGAGTAACTTTCCTTGTTGCTCTACCTAAATACCTAACAAAAGCATCTTAAGGGAAGAAGCATATATTTGGGTTCACAGTTTGAGGGTGCAACCCATTAAGGCAAGGAAGACAGACATCAGGAGTGTGAGGCAGCTGGTCACACAGCATCTAGTCAGGAAGCAGAAAGAGATGAAGGCTGTGCTCAGCTCACTCTATCGTTTTTTATTCAGGATGGTGCTGCCTGCATTTGAGGGTGGGCCCTCTCACATCGGTTTAGGTATCCTCTCACATACTTACTTGGAGGTTTGTCCCCTAGGCAATTCTAGATTCTGTCTAGTTGTCAGTCAACTTTAACCGTCACAGTCTTGTACACACTGTTAGATTTATACCCAAGTATTTTGATCTTTTCCCTTTTCTTTTTTTTTTTGTGCTAAGAGAATTTTTAGAAGAAAATGAAATTAGAAAGCTTAGCAATTACAAAGAACTAAAGTAAAAGGAGGAACATTAAGCTGCATAATTGAAGGCATAATTCCAAAGGCAGAATAGCACAAGAACAGAATGCAGTTTCTTAAGACGGCATGAAGAAAACCCAAAGGCTTCTTCAGTACAGCAAACGTGGGAACAATCTGAGGCTCACAAAAAGAGCCTGTGAGACTCAGGGGCAGTGCTGATTGTCCACAGAGCCTACTTCACCAAGCTGCCCCCAGCCCTTGCCACAGCACCACACCATATGCTGGGGTTGGGGGACGGCAGGAAGCAAGAGGAGGAGGAGGCAGGGAAAGCAGAGCTCAGATATTGCTTGTCTCCTCTGTTGGTCCCAAAGCCACCATGAGGAGCTGAGATGCCACCTGTTCTGAGAAGGCACAGGCTGTCAGACAGACCCAGGGGAGGTACCAAATGAAGAACTCGGTTTGGCTGATGAACTTATTTATTGGTCAAGGTTGAACTCTGAGAGCAAGGGTTTCAGAAACTGAAAACAATGGCAGTTAAATTGCAGTTTGGTAAAAAGAAGAGACATCCCAGATGGTGAGTGCTAAGAACAATGGGAAAGAAACCCAGAGGAAGGTTGTCAGTATGGTTTGGCTCTGGTGGGGCAGACTCCAGCATAGGTATCCCATGTCATGCTGTTGAGGGCTGGTACAAAGGCCATGGGTCTGTCTTACTCAAGCTGTATCCTCACCTCTTACCTAACTCATGAGAAAGCAAAACTATGGGGTGGAAATCAAGGAAGGGGTGCTAAATTCCATACCCATGCCAGCCCCCCCAAAGGAAGGAGCCACATGAAAGACAAGAGTGATCTCATCAGGTCCTTCAGAAGTGATGGCTCAAACAGGCCTACCCAGGAGGTTCCAAGTCACCAGGAACACAGACTCTCTGCACCAATTGGCCAGCTTCCAGGATCAAGTACTCAAATGGATCACATGAGAAACAAAACCTAAGCTGGGCAGTGTTGGTACACACCTTTAATCCCAGCACTTGTCTCTGAACTCGAGGCCAGCTTGGTCTATAAGTGAGTTCCAGGATGGCCAGGGCTACACAGAGAAACCCTGTTTCAAAAAAGAAAAAGGAAAACCCAAGTCTCTCTCTCTCAATTTGGGCTTTTGAGCCAGTTTCTCTGTGTAGGCTTGGCTGTTCCAGAGCTCACTCTGTAGACCAGCCTGGCCTCAAACTCACAGAGATCCTCTTGCCTCTGCCTCCCAAGTGCTGGGATTAAAGGTGTGCACCACCAATGCCAGCCCCAAGTCTCTTTTTTGTCTCATGTGTGTGTATGTTTGCCTGTGCATATTTGCATGTATGTGGTGCCCGTGTGTGTGCATGTGGAGACCCAAGCTTTACATCAGAATCTTCCATGGTCACTCTCATATTATTCATTGAGAGGGTCTCTCAACAGAACCAGAGCTCCCCAATTTGAGAGTGTTGCTAGCTAGCTAACTCTGCCTTCCAGATGCTGGAATTATAGGTGGACCACCTACCCACCTGGCCTCTGTAGACATTCCACTCATGTGAGCACCACACTCATCTGGCATTTGTGTGAGTTCTAGGAAGCTGAACTCTGGTCTTTGTGTTTGTGGGTCAAGTACTCTAACCACTGGAGTCATTTCCCCAGCCCAAGTCTCTCTTTAAAAAAAAAATGACAAGAACAATTTACAAGCACAATCTTCTTTGACTTTACAACCCAGTGAAGTCAGGACTATGCACTGGTGTGTGCCTTCATGTAAGGGCATGTGTGTGTGTGCAGGTGTAGATACACATGTGTGCATATGGAGCCAGAAGTTAACATCCTTGTTCCTGATAAATCCAAATGCCTATCAATAGAAAAACAGGTAAACAAACAGTCTCTTAAATAGAAATGAAATGCAACAATGAAAAAGAACAAACAGCTATCTAAAAAGCAGTATGTGTGGATCTCAGAAGCTCGTGTTTTGGGGAAGAAGTTGGACACAAAATTCTATTTCAGATGGGTTCACATAACCAGAGAACTGACCCACAGTGGCAGAGCAGAAATGCTGTCCTGGGTGGTTGCTGTGTTGATTCTTGGGTATGAAAGTTCTTTGTCTATTTTTGGATTTGGGCCCAGAAATATGACTAATGTTTAAACTTAACAAAAGGGTCATTCAAGACATTGGCATCATAGTGCACAGAGATGAAAGATGAATTAAAAAAAAACTTTTAAAATGTTAACCAAGGGCTAGTGATAGCTCCGTCATTAATAGCACTTACTGCTCTTCCAGAGGACCTGGGTTTGGTTCCCAGCACCCACATCAGTGGCTCACAAACTGCTTGCAACTCTAGTTCCAGAGGATCCAATGCCCTCTTCTGGCCTCTGCAGGCAATGCACACACACACACACACACACACACACACACACACACACACACACACACACATTTAATTTAAAATAAAAATAATTATGCTTAAATAATAAAACATTAGCCTGCACTAGTTGGGGAATTCTTTCTTTTCTCTTGGAAAGCTGTGCTATATAGTCAAATGGATCCATTTGCTAGCTGGGAGATCTTGACACTTCCATTTCCTTGTGTGTAATCTGAGAAACACAATATGTTCCTGATGGAATTTTTGTCAGGATGAAGTTAGGGAAGGTAGGAAATTCAGTTAGCCTCCTATTATCTAACACAAAACAGGTGTTCCCTAAGGTTGCCATCATGTCTTGCAATTAAAAAGACAGTTCTCCATTGGTTCTCTTTGCTCCTACTCAGGTTGAGTCTCTCTCATCAGGCCTCTGATCTGTGAATGTGGAGAATGTTGCTCCATGAGACGACAGTGCTTCTGAGCTTGAAGCAAAGCAAAACTGGGTCAAACTGAATCAATTTTGATAATGGCAAAGTTAGCCTTCAGTTCTGAAGCCTGTTCTCTGAACCTCACTCAGATCTGTCTTTTCTTTCACACAGAACTTACGGGAACCACTCGTTGACAAAGCCCTTTAAAACCATCGTTTTGATTCTCAGAGTAAATGTCTGCTAAAGGTTACAGATATGGTTGGTGCTGTCATTTTATTATCTCAGAAAATGAAAGTCATTATTTCTTGATTTTGCATTATTGACCTGGATAATGATTTCTGTTGCTCTAGACAGCTGGGCTTGCTCCGGGGAGCCTGTGATTGCTGGCTCCATGCCGTGTCTCTCTTCATTCATCCCTCCCGGGACACCGTGACACAGAGAGGTTAGGATGTCAGAGCTGGCTCAGGCTGTGAGAACAAGCAGCTGTCTCCTGTGGAGTCACATCAGCTGAGGCAGGGCTCTGGGAGGGAGCTTCTGGCCAGTAGCCCAATCTCAGAGTTATAAGGCCACATCTGAGAACCCAGGACATGGGTGAGGTAGGAGGACCTAGGATAAATCAGAATAGACCCTGGCTGCCCTGCTGTGTCCTGAGCCCTGCCTGTAGAGGGCAGGTGGTAAAAGAGATAGACATAGCTCTACTCCTAAACTCTGAGCCTGCCTGATACTCTGCTCAGGAGTTCCCCTATAGTGGCATCAGCTCAGGGTTTCTAGCCAAAGACTCCTTGGAGGATGGATATTCTTGTGAGTTACAGCAATAGACTCATGACCACATCTCAGTTGATGATGAAGGGCATGCACAAAGCAGTCCTGTATGTTTATAATAAAGCTGGAAAGTACAAATGACTAGCAATACTGTAGCCAGGGCAACATTACAGGTGGTACCTTGGCTCTTTGGTGTCAGCAAACCTACCATGCTGTTCCAACCAGCACATATAGCATAAGGCCTAGCTACAATAGTTTGAATGTATAAGTCCCCAAAGGCTTATGTATGTAAATGTTTTGTCCCCAGCTAGTGGCCTATTTGGAGACACCTTTAAAAGGTGGAGTCTCACTGGAGGAAGTGGGTCACTGTGGGTGGAACTTGAGGTTTTGTAGGGAGAAATTCTGATTAGAGGTACTGCTGACCACACCCACTTGGCCTGGTCAGAGTTATATAAGAAGGGTTTAAGAATGATGGAGGTGCACACGCGGCTCTTTTTCGCCTGGCTGAGCTGATTAGGAAGCATTTCTGGGTCCATCCTGCTCAGGTGCAAACCTGGTCACAGGCTCCCTTGCGTGAGCACTTTTCCCCAATAAGCTACCGTTTATCAACCTTTCTCTGACTCCACTTTGTAATCATCTATAAGGTTTAATTGCTACATACCACTTCCTGCTTGATTTCTGTTCCTCTACTGTTGATGTCTTCATGTTCCTGGCACTAAGATGGAACATATCTCCTAAAATGGGAGCCCAAATAAAACTGACGTCTTTCACATTGTCAGGTATGTGGTCCCAGCAATGAGAAAAGTGATGAATGACCAGCTTCTATTGTGGTTCTGTTTTCTTTCCATCATTATTTTAGTGTGGCTCCTACTTAGAAAATATATGTTTACTGTAGAGCAATTTGCCACATCTCAAGAGCAGCTGTGCATGTTTCTTTTTATTGCTGGGACCAAGACACCGAATCAGGACAACTCAAAGAAGAAAATGTCTATTTGGCTCACTGTTTCAATGTTTTAGTCCATAGTGGTGGGAGAGCATGGTGGAAGAGAGTAGCTCAGACGGGTGAGGCAGGAAGGCAGGTGGGGTCCGGACAAGACATAGGCCCCACAGCCACACCCTCAGTGACCTCCTTCTCCCAGACACGCTTCGATTTCCCCACAGTCTCTTCTGGACTCCAACCTGTCAGTGGGTTAATTCATTTGTAAAGACAGAACCCCCATGATATAATCACTTCCTAAGCCTAGGAGCTGGTGACCAAGCCTGAAAGGACATCCTGAATTCAGGCTATAACAAGCAGCCTTGATACACAGCATCTCAAAGTCAGTTGATCTGATCCCTCTGTCCCTGTCCTCTGAATGCTAGGACTGCAGTTGTGTGTTATCATCCCTGGCTCATATGGCGGTGGGGATGGAACCAGGGCCCCAAACATGCAAGCAAACACTCCACCCACTGAGCCACACTCCAGTCAACCCTGTCTCTTGATCATATGCCTTTTTCTTGGGTGTGATTTAACCTCACACTGTTTGATGCATGTAGGTTTAGGAGTCACTCATTGGCTGTATCATATATACACTGTGTGGCTAGGTACACAGTTGGCTATACCTTCCAGGCTTATGGATTACATGTGAATGAAATTGTCTCATGGTGCACTTCTTAAAGTGATTCCTGTGTATCCTGTCACTAAATGATACATGACTGCTCTTGCTAACTACAGACAGTGTCTTCTGGCATTGTTCCCGTGTGCCAAGGAGGCCATAGGAAAAACACTGGCACTACTATCCATTGGGAAAGCTAGACGTTTCCAGCCTGAGGAAGTGAGGAAGTGCCTGCCACCCCAGGCAAAGAAACGATCTCCTGACCCAATGGCAGGGCTAAAGCTGTGGGTATCCCTTCTTTCCCGGGAAAGTCCTGGTCAGAGCTGACAGGAAATACACGGGACACAGGCTCATCTGCTTTCCTGTGATACTAGATATGAGTCACGAGGCTGCTTCTCCCACACAGCTCTAGATTATTGTTTCTTAATAATAGTAGTGACCAAAGTCCAGTCAATCTGCAGTGTTTGAAGATGACATCACCAAACACAAAGTTACAGAAAGTCTGCATTTTAACTACAGTAATTACAAACACAATATCCAGTCACCTGAGGTCACCAGACTGCAGAGGAATTACACATGGTCACTTTCCTGCAACACTGGCATGATGGTTTCATCTTTTACTGCCCCAGTTTTGTTGCAAGCCTCAAGCTTTTAAAATGCATTTTAAGATTCCATTGCTTTTTTCCGCACATTTTCTTTATCCATTCTTCAGTTGAGAGGCATCTAGGTTGTTTCCAGGTTCTGGCTATTACAAACAATGCTGCTATGAACATCGTTGAACAGATGTCCTTGTTGTATGAATGTGCATTATTTGGGTATATGCCCAAGAGAGGAATTGCTGGATCTTGAGGTAGACTGATTCCCATTTTCCTGAGAAACTGCCATTACAGATTTCCAAAGTGGTCTTACAAGTTTGCACTCCCACCAGCAATGGAGGAGTGTTCCTCTTTCTCCACATCCTCTCTAGGCTAGACTGTCACTGGTGTTTTTGATTTTAGCCATTCTGGCCAGTGTAAGATGGTATCTCAGAGTTGCTTTGAGTTGCATTTCCCTGATGGCTAAGGATGTTGAGCACTTTCTTAAAATGTCTTTCAGCCATTTTAGATTCCTCTGTTGAGAATTCTCTATTTAGTTCTGCACTCCACTTTTTAATTTCATTGTTTGGTGTTTTGGTGGCTAGCTTCTTGAGTTCATTGTATATTTTGGTAATCAGCCCTCTGTCAGATGTGGGGTTGGTGAAGATCTTTTCCCATTCTGTGGGCTGCTGTTTTGTCTTGCTGACTGTGAACTAGAAGAAACCATCCTGAGTGAGGTAACCCAGTAACAAAAAGACAAACATGGTATGGATTTTAGACATAGAGCCAAGGATTACCAGCCTACAATCCACATCACCAGAGGAACTAGGAAATAAGGAGGACCCCAAGAGAAGAATGCATGGTCCCCCGGAGAAGAGGAAGGGAACAGGATCTCCTAAGCTAATTGAGAGCATGGGGGAGGGGAGAGGGAGCAGGGAGAAAGAGAGGGGGAGAAGAGGAGGGGAGAGAAGGAAATAGGGGAGCAGGAAAGTTGAGTCAGGGGAAGAATAGAGGAGAGCAGGATGAGAGATACCATAATAGAGGGAGCCATTATGGGTTCCAGGAGAGATCTGGCACTAGGGAGATTTACAGAGATCTACAAGGATGACACCAAACGGCAATCTAAGCAATAGTGGAGAGGCTACCCTAAATGCCCTTCCCCTATAATGAAACTGATGACTACCTTATACGCCATCCTAGAGCCTTCATCCAGTGGCTGATGGAAGCAGAGACAGACAGCAACAGCTAAACACTGAACTGAACTCTAGACCCAGTTGCAGAGAGGGAAGAGTGATGAGCAAAGAGGTCAAGACCGGGCTGGTGAAACCCACAGAAACAGCTGACCTGAACAAGGGAGAGCACATGGACCCCAGACTTACGGCTGGGAGGCCAGCATGGGACTGATCCAGACCCCTGAACATGGATGTCAGTGAGGAGGCCTTGGCACTCTATGGGGCCTCTGGTAGTAGGTCAGTATTTATCCCTGGTGTACAAAACGACTTTGGGAGCTCATCCCACGTGGAGAGATGCTCTCTCAGCCTGGACACATGGGGGTGGGCCTAGGCCCTGTCCAGGATGATAAGACAGACTTTGGGGACCCCCCATGGAGGGCCTTACCTCCATGGGGAGCAGAGGGGGGATGGGATGATGGGTTGGTGGAGAGTGGGGGAGGAGGGGAGGGAAAGGGAGCAGGGATTGACTTTCGAAGCAGGCTTGTTTCTAATTTGAACTAATAAATAAATTTTAAAAAATGCATTGTAATTCCAAGAAACTACATTGGCAAAGTTATATATACCCTGAAACCTCCAGAAGTAGACAAATGGCTTCTGAAAAGCTATTACCTTAGGTATACTGAGATGCACTTGCAGACCTACCCATGCCATCGAGGCTCCATACCCAGCCTGAATGTTTTGTAAATCTGTGTGCTGTGTAATCCTCAAACACACAGCATCTAGATGATTGTTGGCAGGCTATGCTGCTCAGTGTCAGAAACCTGTCTTTGAAAGACCATACCTCTGTAACAAAGAAAAGTAAGTTTATTTTCAAGTTTTAGATTTGGGAATGGTGACTGGTGCCTGTAATTCTAGCACTGATGAGACAGAGACAAGAGGGTCTCCACAAATTTGAAGTCAGCCTGGACTACATGCAGAGACCCTGTATTGGTTACTTTTCTAGTTACTATGACCAAATACTTTACAAAAAGTAACTAAAGGAAGGAAGGAGTTATTTTCGTTTATGGTTTTAAGGGCTGCAGTCCACCACTGGGGGAAGGCATGGCAGCAGGCTTGTCAGACGGCTGGTCACATTGTATCCACAGTCAGGAAGCAGAGACATAAAACCTGGTGCTTAGTTTGCTTTCTTCCTGATGACGCAATGGCAAACCTCTCTGAAGACACACAGAGAGGTGTGTTTCCATGGTGATTATAAATCAAGTCACATTAACATAAAGATTAACCATCACATCTTGTCCCCAAAACAAACAACAAATTAATTTTGAATCACAGTTGACTTAGCTGAGTTTTCATGACCTCTTGTTCTAGTTTGGTTTTGTCAATGAAAAACACCATGACCAAAAGCAATCTGGGGATGAACCGGTTTATTTCATCTTACAGGTTATAGTCTATTATCCAGGGAAGTCAAGGCAGGAAGGAACTGGAGGTAGGGACTGAAGCAGAGACCATGGAAAAATGCTGCTTAATGGCTCATATTCAGCTACTTTTCTTACACAGCCTAAACCCACATGCCTAAGGATGATACTGTGGGCTGAGTCCTCCTACATCAATTAACAATCAAGAAAAAACAACACAGACATGGCCACAAACCATATGGTCAAAGGAATTCTCCCTTTCCAGGTGACACTGTCGTTATGTCAGGTTGGCAAAAACTGACCAGCTTGCCTCTTTTCTCAAAGTATTTCCCACTTTGAGAATTTGGCACCAATGTACAGACTAATGTTGCCTCTTCACTTTTCTGCACATTTCTGAATCCTCTAATGCTTTCAAGAGCATTATGGACATCCAGTCTTGGTTGCTGTGATACTTTCCTAATGATGTTAATTTTATTTAACACACCATACAAAAAAGTGGATTATTAAGTGGGAACCCTAGAATTTAAACAAACAAATAAAATCAGGGCTGGGATTGGAGAGATGGCCAGCAGTTAAGAGTGTGTACTACTCTTGCAAAAGACCCAAGTTTGGTTCCTAGCCCCACTTTGACTGGCTCACAACACCAGTAATTATAGCACCAGGAAATCCAGCGCCTTCTTCTGGTAGCCATAGGCACTTGCACTCACACATGTGTTTGTGTGCATACTAACACACACACACACACACACACACACACACACTTAGAGTAAAATATGTCTTATTTGGTGGCACACACCTTTATTCCCAGAACTCAGGAGGCAGACACAGTGAGTCTGAGGTCATTTGAGGTCAGCCAGATCTACACAATGAATTCTGGGCTAGCTAGGATTATATAGTCAGACCCTATCTCAAAGAAGAAGAAAAAGCAGGAAGTTGTGGCTTAAACCATAATCCCAGAACTCAGGAGCCTTAGGCAAATGGAGAGTTAGAGGTCAGCTTGGGCAGCAGAGTCAATTCTAGACTAGTCAGGACTTGTAAGGTCCCAATACAACAAGAACTTGAATTTTTATTGAATTTGCACGAGGGGCTAACGAGATTGCTCAGCAGTTAGGAGTACTTGTTTCTCTTCCAAAGGATCCTGCTTTGATTCTCAGCACCCACACAGCAACTCACAACAGTCTGTAACTCTAGTATGGTGTGCAGACATACATGGCAGACAGAACACCCATACACATATGAGAACATAAAGATAAAAATAACTTAAAAAGAATGTGCACACATATTTCTCCAGTGTGTTTCACTTTCTCCCCAGTGTCTTACTTTCTCTTGACCCTTGTGCTTTTAAATCTGTATTAAGATCCCCTTTAAATAAGTCCCAACACTATTTTGTACTGTTTCACTCTGAAATTCTTCTCTGCATTGAAGCTAAGTTTTACCTGAGTTGAGGTCTCCAACCTCAGGCTGCTATAGTGACAACATAGGGCTGTGATTCTGTGTCTTCAACAACACTGATGGGGTGAGCACTTTATGAACATTCTGGATTCTTCCTGGAGAAAGGTTCCCAATGGATACAGTACAGAGAGATAGGCTCTTCACAGAAGCAAGCAGATGGCTATTATTTTTTTTAACCAATTAAAAGTGTATTGGTACAGAAGATACCCAGCAAATATCTTTCATTTGATAAGTTTTGGATTCTGAATGAAGCCTGTCTCTTACATGTAAAAATAACGGAAATACTAGCAGTAATGAAAGAGAGCCACAGTGGCTAGTGACATGTAATTAACCTCATCTTTGCTCTGTGTAGCCAGCAGCTAATTAGGTTTGGACGACTGCATCAAGTAGGATTAAAAACAAACTCCACGGAGATGCCCAAATGTTCAGTTCTTCTCCCTGTTAATTTTATGCTAGAACAAAGGAAAAGCCCCAGGCAGGTGTTTTCTGTCACTGAACATAAGGTGGCCAGATCCAAAATTAGGGGCCGTTGGCTTGTTTTGATTGTGGACATGTGGAGTTATATGAAAATACTCTTTGCTCTTCTATAGGAGGTTTCACTAGGAAGCTATAGGTATGTATTAGTATAGACCTGAGAAGCACAAAAAATTGTAATATTATTTTTTAAGGCATATCATTAGTTTCGATGTAATTTGCCTGTTGTAAGCAGCCGAATAGTTACTTCTACCCCCACAACCATATGCTGAAGTCAGAACTCTTGATACTGCACAAAGTGTTTGGAGACAGGAACTTTATACAAGTCTTTAAGTAAAAGGGGCTAAGAGATGTAACCCAGTTGGTAGGGTGCCTGTCTATCATATATGATGCCCTGGGTTCAATTCACAGCACTACATAAACTGAGTGTAATGGCATAAATCTGTAGTCACAGCACCCAGAAGAAGGCAGAGGCAGGAGGATCAGAAGGTCAGTCATCCTTAGTTTTGTAGCAACTTTGAGTCCAGCCTGGGCTAGAGAACTTGTCTCCTAAAAAAGTGGGGAAGAGTAATTAAGTTAATGTAAGAGCATTATAGTCAGGGTTCTCTAGAGTAGCAGAACCTATAGAATGAATCTCTGTCTCTGTCTCTGTCTCTGTCTCTCTTTCTCTAATAAATATGGGATTAATTAGAATGACATAGGCTGTGGTCCAGCTAATCCAACAATGGCTGCCTATGAATAGAAGGTCCAAGAATCCAGTAGTTGTTCAGTCCAGGAGGCTGGATGTCTCAGCTGGTTTTCAGTATACACTGGAATCCTGAAGAAGTAGGCTCTGATACCAGTCAAGAAATGAGTGGACTTGGTCTGGAGGTGACAGCAGAGCAAAGGCTTCCTTCTTCCATGTCCTTACATAGGCTTCTATCAGAAGGTGTGGCCCAGGTTAGAGGCTGGTACATCCCCCTCAAAAGATCTGGATTCAAGGTGTCTTCCTACATCAAAGATCCAGGTTAGAAGTGAATCTTCTGCTTCAAATTAAGCAAAAATCCCTTGATGGAGGATGTCCTTCTGTATATATGTTTCTCATATTGGTTGATGAATAAAACACTGATTGGCCAGTAGCCAGGCATGAAGTGTAGGTGGGGCTACCAGACTAGGAGAATTCTGGGGAGAAGACGCAGAGGGTGAGCCGCCGCCAGAGAGACACCATGTAGCTGCCAAAGGAGTGACATGCTGCAACATTCTCCAGTAAGCCAAGACACAATCTCAAAGTTAAAACACTTACAACTGCAAGACAAAACCAGCAGAGCACCACCCCGGCCCCTGCCCATCTGAAGGGTAGACGTGGACCACCGTGGGTTGCCCATAGTAAAGCTGGTCATAAAGTAGGATAGGAAGACAGGGAAAATTATGGAAAACATGAGGAGAAGACCCCTTTCCCAGGACTATTTTGAAGCCTTTGAACCAGCTGAAAAATCAAGAATTCCAACACAGTTAGCATTTGTTCAAGCCTTCTCTCCATTCCCAGATGTCAGTCCACAGTTTCCTATAACCTCGATTGAAGTCTCCTAACACTCTTGTTCTGGCAGCGAGGGTCCTAAGCACATGGCATTTGAGGGACACATTTAGACTGCTGCTCATGCCCATGAGGTGATTAGGAAGGTGCCTGGATACTTGGAAAGGACAGGGAAGTGGATTCTGAAGTCACCATCCTGCTATGCTGTCATTATCTTACTAAACACAAGGTTCCCCAACCAATGGGGATGTCCTTAACAAAACATATTAACATCTTGAAAAGAATACTGTTTGTTGATTCCAAAGAAGGACAGTTATGGAGACAAGTGCTTATGTTTCAACCTGGAGTCAGTAAGATTTCAGTTTGGGAATGGTAGGGGCCTGGGGAGGAGGAGGTCAGAGTCATGTGACCTTTTAGGAGCCAAAACCCTGCCACTGACACCTTTGATGGCACTTTTCTTCAAAAGAGGGCCTTCATGTGCTGAGAGGCCTGGAGCAGATAGCTGCTACATTGCTAAGGAATGGCCGTGTCTCTGCTTTGGTGAGAAAGTACTGTCTTCTGAGCATTCTGTGCCCTGCTGGTCTCCCAAGGCAGCATAGGGTCTACCCTCAGTTGCTGCTGGGCATTCAGGAACCTTAGGCACTCTCAAGACCCAGGGAGGTAGAGAGGGATCTTGTGATGAATATAAAAACATTTGTTAACTTTTTAATATATTATCTTTGCACATATACCTGTATGCCTATATTTACATATATTTGCATGGGATTTGCATGTGTGCATGTAAAATCTAACAATTATCTAAAATACTGATTTGCCCTCTATTTTGATAAGATGGGACATGTGACAATTAAGAACATGTGGCATTTCCCACAAGGCTGTGATGTCAATTTAACATTCTCCTAACCCTCAGAGCATCCCTACCTTTTGGATACTATAATTATGGTCCAATCTCTTGTGCCCAGCAATGTATCAGTATGTGACTTCCAGTTTTTGTCTAGCAGACCAGATAGGGCTTCCAGCCAGGTAGCAGAGGACAGGAGGGGCAGAGCCCCTGAGCAGGAGCAGAGATCTTGGTTGAGGGAGTCTTGATTTGTCTTCTTGGACCAAGTATAGTATCTGTAGCAAGAGTGTCAAAACCAAAACAAGGAAGGGTCCCACCGGTTCTGCTTGTCTATGGGGGGCTGTGGGAAGTCTAGGGAAGTATGTCAATGGGGAACACCAGCTTTCTGTTCTAGAGGGATTGTACCTGACTCCCACCAGAGCCTTCTCTGATACTTGTTACTCTGTCCTTAAATGGCTTTCGCTGATAAAAGGATAGTGAGTGCATCCAAACAGTAGAATTTTGGGAAGTGGGGTGATGTGTTTGCTGATCTATCCTGGGAGTACTAGCTACACCGAGGCTGCTGTTTGTAACCCCAACTCTAATATTTATAAAAAGTTACTGGGAATGACGCTAGGAGAATGGGTAGAAATTGAACTAAATATTATGAAAGTCCCAATTCGAGTGTTTCTATTTCCTATCTTTCTCTTCCATGAGGGTGCAGGTGGAGGGGAAGGCCCACCTAAGCTTGGTGGGTGTTTTTTTGTAGGTGTCTGCCTTTTACCACAAGTGAATATGAATTGCAGTTCAGGAATCAGCATGAGGGTTCCAGGTAACAAAAGGGCTGCTTAGCATTATTGTCCAGAAACACACCTCGGATTACTTCCTAATGTCCCTCATCCTTCCTTCTCATCTCCCAGTGAATGTCATGCTCTCTGCAGTTCTTAAGGAAACATGTATGACCCAGTACACTGAAGGTGACCCCTGCAACTTAATTGGTTCCTGAATAACAATACTGTTGGCTGGAAGGAAAGTTCTTTTCCTGAGCAGAGCCAAGCTCCAAATTAGAGTGTAGCAGCCCTTCCACTCAGGACACAAATAATTACTATAGGTCATTGCTGCATGATCCCTCCTTAACTTAGGTACTGGGAGGGGAATGAGGTACAAATGACAGCTAAATAAATCCTAGGTAGCCACCATTAAAAGTATTCTATGAGGAGATGGCTTAGTGAACACCTGCTGCGATTTCCAGGTTCTTGTGCCCAACAACAAAGAATTGGCCATAGACCTGTATACAGTAGACAGCAAAGAGACCCCCTTTAAAACTAAGAATTTCGCCGGGTGGCGCACGCCTTTAATTCCAGCACTCAGGAGGCAGAGGCAGGCGGATTTCTGTGAGTTTGAGACCAGCCTGGTCTACAAGAGCTAGTTCCAAGACAGCCTCCAAAGCCACAGAGAAACCCTGTCTTGAAAAACAAAAAACAAACTAAGAATTTCATTTGCATATGTAACATGGTTTGACTAAATCCCCCAGTCCTTCTTCTATCCCCCCATCACTACTTTTCCTTTCAAACTTCACATATTCTTTTATTTATTTTTAAAAACCTACTGTGTCCAGGTGTTAGTGCCCATGTGTGCAAGGGTATAAGACAATTTCCCTAAGCATGGATATACTGGAACATGGCCTTTTAAGGGCTTCATCCCTGGTGAGAGAACTTTTGTTTGTTTTTGAGACAAGGTCTCTCTATGTAGCCCTGGCTGTCTTGGAACTTGCTATTAGACCATGCTGGCCTTGAATTCACAGAGATCCATCTGCCTCTGTCTCCTGAGTGCTGACATTAAAGGTGTGAGCACTGTTGATGGCTTCTGGCATATTTGTGGGAGGACTTAGTTATCTTCACTGGGAATTTGACCATGCTCCAATAAGTATATGGGCAACATAAATTGGATTTGGTGATTTTTTTTCTTTTTGGTTGAGGAGGGAACAAGGGTGGGAAGGTTTACCTGGGTGGAATGGGAAGCAAGTATGATCCACGTGCATTGTACGAAATTCCCAAATAATCAATTAAAATATTATGGTTTTTAAAAAGGTGTGTGCCACAACACCAACCCCATTAGAGAACTTTTAAAGGAAAAGCAAGCAAGCAAACAAACAAACAAACAAAACACTTCCAAGGGAAGAAGCTAGCCAAAGAAGGACAAAAGTTTAGTAGCTCAAATGGGCATTCTGTACAAAGAGCTGGGCTTTTATGTTACATTAGCCAGGTCTTTGGCTTCTTTGCATAGTAACAAGGCTTTCTCAAGCATGCTTCACTGTCTAAGGATCTTTTTTGTTTATTTGTTTGTTTGTTTTGTTTTGTTTTTTGAGACAGGGTTTCTCTGTATTGGTTTGGAGCCTGTCCTGTAACTTGCTCTGTAGACCAGGCTGGCCTCGAACTCACGGAGATCCACCTGCCTCTGCCTCCCAAGTGCTGGGATTAAAGGTGTGTACCACCAACACCTGGCTCTAAGGACCTATTTTTAAACATTTATTTATTTATTTATTTATTTATTTATTTATTTATTAGTGTGTGTGTGTGTGTGTGTGTGTGTGTGTGTGTGTGTGTGTGTGTTTGTATGCATACCACATATGTTCAGGTGCTTATGGAGTCCAGAAAACTGTGTTTGATCTCATGGAGCTGGAATCACATGCACTTATGAGCCATTAGACATGGGTTCCTGAAACTGAACTCATGTATGTCCTCTGGAAGAGCAGAAAGTGCTCTTAACTGCTGAGCCATCTCTGCAGCCCTTCAGCAATTCTAGCTACAACTTCCTGCATCAGATGCTTAATTAGCGTTTTAAATATCCACCCAATGTTGCCACCACAATGAGACAAAGAGTGCATTCGGAGCTCTAATGTGCCTCTGTGCCTGGCCAGCAGTTCCCTTCTTCTTTTCCAACTTGTGTTTTTTCAAAAGTTGATTCCATAAGTTCTGTGTGAGGCTTTCTGGACCTTACTCTTCACCTTGTTTTTTTGTTGTAGGAGGATTACTAGGAGTTCAAGGCCAGCAGCATGAGCTATATTGGGTGATTATAGCTAAAAAGGAGGAGGAAGAGGAAGAGGAAAAGGAAGAGGAGGAGGAAGAGGAGAGAAAGACTGACAGATCTACTTCTAAAATCTAACATGAGCAGCATAAACGACTGTAGTGATATATTATTTGTGATTTATTAAAGTTTGCCTGAGGATTCAAAAAGCAAAGTAAGTCACAAGCCATGGAAACCAGGCACACACCTTTAATCCCAGCAGCCAGAAACTAGGAGGTGGTGGTACACACCTTTAATCCTAGGATTCAGGATTAAGAGGTAGACAGATCTCTGTGAGTCCAAGGCCACCCAGATCTACACAAGACTGATCCAGTTCTAAAGAGAAACAGCTCACACAAAAGCTGATCTCAGCACTTGGGATGACATCCTTTTAATCCCAACACTAGGGAGGTATATAAAACAGGAGCAAGGTCTCAGTATCAGGTATTTTGAGAATAGGAACATCCCAGCCCTATTAGAGGTAAGAGCTTACTGGTAGCTTGGCTGCTTTGCTTCCTTGATCTTCAGCTTGAACCCCAATATCTGTCTCTGAGTCCTTTTTTTTCTCTTGCTACAAATGACTTATCTTAAAAAAACAAACAAACAAACAAACAAACAAACAAACAAACTCTGCAGAGTTTTGGAATCAGCACAGATGCTTCAACTCTCTCTGTTATCTAAGAATATAAAAGCCAAACTTGCCAATGTGTATTTTTTTTCTTCACTCTAAGCATTTTATAATATTCACTTGAAAAAATTATTTCAAACCCTGGATTAAGAAAGGTGGGTTGAAACACTAATCAGTTATGTGTGCTGCCTGGCAGGGGTCTAGCTGCCTTAGATTAGCTCATGGATATGTAAATTAAATAACTCAAGAGAAAAAAAAATAAAAAACTACTTCCCCACCTTTTCCATGTCCTTCCCTGGCTTCTTGCTTACCAACCTCATGGGTGTTAACCCAAAACTCCCAAGTCTGAGATGGAATCTCTGTAATAAAAGGGCTTATTGATTAGTTTTGGATGCTGCTTAGAAAGGAACCTGGCACTGAAACAGGTTCCCTCAACTCCTATCATTTTAGCTCTATACAAGGTGAAGGGGGGGGTTGCAGAAATTGATCAGTTGGTAAATTGCTTGCTTTATAAGCATGAAGACTTAAGTTTGATCCCCAGAACCCTTTTCAAAAGTTGGGCAAGGTGGCACTTACCATGTGCTGTCCCTTAAACTGTGAGCCAGAATAAGCCTGTTCTCTCTTAAATTGTTCCAGTCAGACTATTTTTATCATATCAACATGGAAAAAAATAAACTAAGGAAGTGCACTATGAAAGGAGGCTCAGGTGCTGGGAATACTCTTGCCCAGGTATGCAAGGCCCTGAATTCCATCCCAAGTACAGCAATCAATCAATCAATCAATCAATCAATCAATCAATCAATCACAAAATATAAAAAGTAAATAAAAGAGGCTCAGACACAATTAAAAAATGACAAGTTTTTTAAAAAAGATTTATTTATTTTTATGTTGTGTATGAGTGTTTTGCCTGCATATATGTATGTATACCATGTGCATGCCTGTTGCCCTTGGAGGCCAGAAGAGGACATCAGATTTCCTGGAATGGGAATTATAGACAGCTGTGAGCTACCTTTTGAGTGCTGGGCATTAAACCAAGTCCTTTGTAGGAGCAAGTGCTCTTAACCATTGAACCATCTCCCTAGCCTCACCAATGGTTTTGACATATAAACATACACCTTTGGTTTAACAAAACCTAAGAAGTCTACTATAGATTAATTGCTTTCACTGCCTGAAACTCTTTCAGAAACCCAAAAACTAAAAATTCAATGTTAATTTAAGATTAATTATTTTTGAAGTTAAATTATTTGGAGGATGTTTTCAAATGACTCAAAGGTAAACAACTTCAGTATAATATCCATTCTATAGTTATACTCACAAATTATGTTCCAACTAAAGGTAATGACAAGGAACTAATGTTGGCATTAAGCAGAGGGTACAGGACAGATGAGAATTTCTTTTCCCTTAATTGTTCTGTCTTCTCTCTCTTTTGTATTTTGTATAAAAAGCAGTTGTCTGTCTCCAAAGCTTGGCATATTTTCACTTTTTCTTGCTTGGAGAGCTTGCTTAAACAAAATAATATATTAAGTACTTGACTATGAACTGAAGCAGTCATCTAATTTTAGTTTTTAAAAATTATTTAATGCTATAGGTGTGTGGTGGTTTAAATGAGAGCAGCCCCCACAGGCTCATGCATTTGGTTATTTGGTCCCCAGGTGGTAGAACTGTTAGGGGAAGATTAGAAGGTTTAGCTTTGTTGGAGGAGATAGAGGTGGGCTTTGAGGTATGAGAATACTTCAGACCTTTCAAGCTCGTTCTCTCTACCTTGTGTTTGTGGCTTGAGATGAGAGCTATCAGCTGTCCCTGCTCCGATGCCTTGTTCCACCATCAAGGAATCTAGCCATCTGGAAATGTAAGCCCAATTAAATGCTTTCTTCTATAAGTTGCCTTGGTCATGATGGTTTATTACAGCAATAAAAAAAAGTAAGTAACACAGGTTGTTTTGTCTGCAAGTTGGAGGACAGCCTAGGTACATCAGACACTGTCTCAAAAAGAAAAAAATAAAGGAGAGAGAGAGAGAGAGAGAGAGAGAGAGAGAGAGAGAGAGAGAGAGATTATGGGGTATAATAGTTTATCAAATAGAAATTAGATAAGGGAGACCAAGAGATTACTCAGCAGTTCAGAGCAGCAGGTGTTCTCCCATGGACACATATCATGTGAGTGCCTGGTGCCTGCAGAAGCCAGAAGAGGGCATTGGACCCCTTGACACTGGAGTTAGCCAGTTGTAAGCTGTTATGGAAGTGCCAGCAATTGAACCTTGGTCTTCTGGAAGAACAGATTGGCCTCCAACTTGCTATCTCACTATGTAGCTGAGGATGACCTTGAACTTCTGATTCTATGGCCTTCATCTCCCAAGTGCCGGGATTACAGGACTATACTACCACAGTCAGTTTGCACATTCCTGGGAATCAAACCAAGGGGTTCTTGCATGCTTGGTAACAGTTTGCTAGCTGAACTAAATCCTCAGGCCTGTAAGTCTGTTTCTTTCCTGACCATATAATCCTCTTCCCTCTGTTTGTCCCCAAATGAGCTGCTGGAAAGCACAAAGGCCCTGTATTTCCTTGGTATGAGCACCAATGAATGACTGTCTGTGCTTTAGCCATTATTGTTTTGTTCAATGCTCCCATGCTGACAAAGCAACTAGAATCACACTGGTATTAGCTGCTTTTGTCATCCTTGACTGGTGAAGGGTGGACTCTTTCTTATAGACTGTACCCTCTAATGTCACCCTCCCTTTTGGGGGAGTCACTTCATTATTTTTAAGAGATAATATAAAATCTTACAGGAGTCTTACCCAGGATTTGAATTTGATCTATGAGGTCTTGTTTTGTTCCTTTAACCTATAATTCCACATGGAACTTTCTGATTAAGCCTGTTTATAGGCACCCAATTTTACCAACCTTTGGCAGTTTTCTGTACACAGGAATGCTAGAAACCTCCCTTTCCTTGCCATACTTTCCCAAAAGAGTTGTAATGCTTTGCAAATACTTTCTTACACAGAAGGGAATGATATGTAAGTCCCTTCCTTTTCCCACCCTGTCTGCTTGTGACTATCAATGGATTCACGATTGTGTAGAGACCTGGTTTGGAGGTCACAGGATCTGGGGATAGGAAGACACGAGTGAAAGGTTCAGCTGGTGGTAGATTGGTCCCAGCACACTTACATATGCACACTTAGAAACAGCAACCCTTCGTCTTTTGTTTTGTGTAATTATCATTTAGTATACCCAGTAGGGTTTTCAAACCTTTCATATCTCCGTGGATTTATTTTATTTCAGAGTGAAAGTGACTTTATGACCCAATTACCATTAATGTGACTTATTGCATTATGTTAGGGAGGAGGAGGGGAGAAGACATTCTGTTGAGGGGAGGCTGGCTAACCTCATGCTCCTGCCCCAGAAGAGGGGAGACCTAACTCTGCTCCATTGTTATAGCGCTGAAGCCCTGGCGACCCCGTCTGTTTCTTTCCTGACCATATAATCCTCTCTGAGATTGTGTGTTCCAGAGATTGTGTGTTCCAGATATTCTATTCTATCAGGGTGTGTGTGTGTGTGTGTGTGTGTGTGTGTGTGTGTGTGTGTGTGTGTGTGTGTGTGTGTGTGTCAAGGCCTGCGCAAGCAATACCAGAGCGCAGGTGGTGATAGACCTGGAAGCAATTTTGAGTTCAGAAGGTGTCAGAGTCAAGGACTGTGAGGAATGACGAGCCACTTTAGTCCAGTGTTACCGCCCTTACACGACAGTTGTTGAAGGAGACTGTTTTAGTGTTTGACCGACCAAGATTCGGGGAAGCCTGGAGGGTAGCCTGAAATTCACAGGATCGCGCGGCCCAGCCTGGCGGGCTGCCCACCTGGAGCGTGTTCACTGCGTGAATTTCAGAACCGCTGGGCGGACAGCTCCCCCGCGCCGGGCGCGGCTGCGCAAGGGGCGGGCCAGAGCTCACGGACCACAAGGACCCGCCTCCTTCCCCACGCCCGCGGGCTGCGAGGAGCCTGTGGGAGGTGATCCCGGCGACAGACTGGCCGCGTGCCACGCCTCAAGAAGGTGGGGCGTCCGACTATCCCCGCCCCCGCGAGGCCCGTGATTTCCATTGGCCAGCGGCTGGAGGTGCTGGAGGCGGGCCCGGTCCGCGGCTCGCGCCCGGGAAGGTCGGCGGCGCAACGCGGCTGCCGCGGGGAGGGCGCACGGGGACGCGACAGAGCCGGGCGCGGCGGAGACGCAGCGGGCGGGGGCGGCGGCGGCGGCGCGGCGGCGCCGGGCAGTGCCTGAGTCTCTTCCCGCCGCGGCCGCATCTAGCGGCACCCGAGCTCCAAGGCGCATCCCGGGCTCGCGGCCCGAGCGGCCAAGACGGCGGGCCGGCCGGGCGCGGGGCGGCGCGCGCTGTGCTGCGGGCTGCGCTGGTGGGGAGCCGCGGGCCGCGGCGGGGGTCCCGGGCCCGGCGTGTGCGGCTGGGAGGCGCTGTGGGGTGTCGGCACGAGGGCGGCGGCCGGGGCCATGGCCGAGGGCGGCGGGGGCGCGCGGAGGAGGGCTCCGGCGCTGCTGGAGGCAGCCCGCGCACGGTACGAGAGCCTGCACATCTCAGACGACGTGTTCGGCGAGTCGGGCCCGGACAGCGGCGGGAACCCCTTCTACAGCACCTCAGCAGCCTCGCGCTCCTCCTCGGCCGCCTCCTCGGACGATGAGCGCGAGCGTCCCGCTCCTCCTGGGACCGCCCCGCCACCACAAGCCGTGGATCCTTTGGAGCTGGAGGAGGATGAGGCCGGTGGGGGCTGGAGCTCTGCGCTGCGGGATCGCCCGCCCCCACACTTCGAGGACACCGGTGGTGAGGATCGACCGGGGACACTGGGATGCAGGGGCGCAGGGCGCGGCCTGAAGGCTAGAGTATGAGCCAGGCTGGTTCCAGACACTCTGGACCCACACCTGTGATTTTTCTGGAAGCAGATGGTTGGGGAGCAGGGATTTAAACAGATGGCCCTACTGCCCATGGGGGGTGGTCCCAGGTTTCTCGTGGGTGGAGACCATGCGAGCACTTTGCCAGAGGCTTTCTGTCATCTGGCAGTGTCGCACCTGTAGGGTCAGTAAAGTATGGCCTTCCTGGTGTAGGGGATCCACATACCTGGCATGGCTGAGACAGGGTCATTTTCACTACGTAGGACCTAGGTGCCAGGGGTGAGGCTGGTCGCAGCTGAAGCGTAGGGAGAACCCAGTGAGAGAGGCCAACCCAGCATCTTCACTGAGCTGTTTTCCTTGAGAAACTTCCTGTGGTGCCCGTCGATCTCTCACTGAGAGGAACGAAGGGCGATTCCTTTGCTTTAGGGCGCATGCTCTTCTTAGTCCGAGTTACTTTCAAGGTGTATAGACCAGACCCAGACCAGATTATCTGGAGATGACTGGAGTTGAGTGCAGTGACTTCTCTTGGCTTCAGCAGAGTCGAATTCTAAAATACCGCTGTTATGCAGCAACTCAGCCCTCTGCTTTCTGCAAAAGTGGAGGCTGCATTCCCATTTGACCCCCGGTGCTGCTGCTTAGACTCCATGGTTTCCAGGCAGGCAGATTTTACACCATATTATTCTGTGAAGTGCACACAACCAGTGTGGATGGGCGCCAGGGGAATGCTCTTTGCATGATCACCCCCCTCTCCGACACACACACTTTGGATTAATCCAGGCTAGTGTACGCTTAGTGTCACTAGTTATTGTTCAGCCCAGCAAGAATGCAGGTACAGGGGAGGCAGGCCCCGGGGACTGGATCTGGAAACCTTGCTCCAGGGAGCTGGAAAGGAGAAAGGTTGGCCCAACCCTGGAGGGAATGGTCTGCAACCTTGCCAGGCTGCGGTGTGCATGGGCAAAGTTGCAGCTGGTTTGGAGGTTTACCATCGTCGTGCAAGGCTCTAAGTGGGTATATTTTAAAGCAGGGCCATTTGGCTGTGATTAACTATACTCTGAATAGTGCTTCTGTAATATCCTACATTTCCCAGTGTGCCATTAAGGATCTCCTGCGCTGGACAGCTGTTTTCCATATTGACTCTTGGGACTGTACCAGCCCAGTGCCCCGGTTTGGCAGTCTTTACGCTGTAAGCTTTTGTGATTCCCATGTTGTAGCACTTAAGGTAGAAGTCTACAGAGGAAAACTCAGCGAACTCATAGATCTCGGGACAAAATAAGGACATTGTGCTGGGTTAAGCCTAGTGTAAGAATGATGAAGATTCTGGGTTGAGAAGTGTAAACACACCAACGTGACTTTTTTTTACACAGTTTACCTCTTAGTAACCTGTAATCAAGAGTCTGATTCAGAGCCCTTTACTCTACCCACTGCACACTCCCCATCAGTATTGTCTGATATTGGCATTAGATTCAAATCCTGCTTCCTGTCGGTGCCAGAGTTTGTACCTGAACCTAAGAGTCACCGTGAGGTACCATAGGCAAAGGCATTAGTAACTGCTGGTATTTGTGGCTGGTGTTGTTTTTTTGCTCTAGGTCCTATCTTTTAAATTTAGATCCAATTTAGAATTTCCTCTTTGTGGAACCATCTCCCTGAGGGAAACATGGGGAAAGAGTAAAGGGGCAAAGTTGATAGCTCCTTAAGCACCCGGAATGTGATTTATCAGGGCTTAAAATAGATGCTGATTTCCAGGATGGTCTGAGAAGATCCCTGAGCCCAGGATCGTGCAGAGAGATGGATGTGTTTATTAGGCGGCCAGTTGCTGTAGCTCTCAGCCAAGATGTTGAGCTACTCACCTACAGGGACACTCCAACAATTGCTCTATACCTCCCGGAATGCTGCCTGCATCTCTCTCTCTTCTAGGCCATCCAGTTTCTTAACAGATATAATTGGGTGGGTAGGGTGAGGGGGGAGAGGAAGAGAGTGGCATTTTGATGAGTTACCCAGTTTCATAATGGGACATTTGCAATTGCTGTGGCTGCTGCAGTCCCGTGAGGACTGCTCGGGATTCTAGGTTGATATGGAACTTACTGGCTTGCCCATTGTAAACAGTTGTATCTGTGCATGAATGTGAGTATGCAGATAGTGTGTGGAAATGTATGCATTGCCGTTGCTGGTTAAGCTGGGGAGAGTTTCTTCTCTTGAGTAGAATGCAGCTGTTTGTTCTCTTGACTCCTTTGATGACCTGGAGACCTTTGCTAAGGCTTTGGGGAGGAAAGAGGTGCATGATGGGGGCCATTATGCATTGAGTTGCTGTCAGAGCGGTTCTGTGGCTCTGTGGAGATTGTGCACATTGTGGAGAGACATCAGTGCTAAGCTGAGAAGAGGGGAGGAGAGATACCCGTGGTTACTGGTGAGAATCCTGACCCTTCGGGCTGCTCAAGTTTTCTCAGCCTCACCCCTATTTTCCGTGGCTTCTGCTTGCTGGATGGAGCATGCTTGGGGAAGCCAGCCAGCAATGGCAGGGGAGTGGCTCTTTCACCTCTCAGGCTGGGTTCTGAGGTGCGTGGGGGTGGGGTGGGGAGGCGGGGGTGCATTGGGAAGACTTAGATATACAAACTGCTGGCGGGCTGGTTGGCATACTTTAACCCTGGTGTTGATGGGAAAGTCTTCCTGGAAACTGAACTGCTTTCTGGGAGCACAGGGTCCAGACTTGCCACTAGTACCCCTAAAATAGCCCAGCAAGCTGTCAGCCTCACTTGCCTTCCCACTGTGCAAATCACCAGCTGTGTGCCAAGACTCCTGGGAGCAGTGAAATTCAGGCATCCTGTGTTTGGGGCCTCTGACCTTCAGGTTTCCCCTCTGAGCAGGCCTTCAGTCATGCCTTAGAGGAGGCAGAGGAGCAGGCAGCACCAGTCTTGGTTCTCCTGTTCTAGCTTTGTTTTTGTTTGTTTGTTTTGGTGACTGTCTGTGGTTGGGCTGTTCGAAGGAAGGGTCACAGGCAGGTCCCCTCCCATCCATTATACCCTGCCAACAACTGCCTGAGACTCCAGTGGGAGCCTGACCTTGGGAAGATGAGAGCAACATATGGAGGTGGAAATTAATATTGTTAAATTTTTGCCCTTAGAGTTTACTGCTAGCTTATTTTATTATTATCACTACTATTACTTATGATAATGATTATTATTATTATTATTATTTTCGAGACAGGGTTTCTCTTTGTAACAGATGTGGTTGTCTTGGAACTTACTTTGTAGACCAGGCTGGCCTCAAATTCACAGAGATCTGCCACCCTATGCCTCCTAAGTGCTGGGATTAAAGGTGTACACCATCACACTTGGCTTACTTTGGCTTATTAATAGTCTTTTATTTTTAACTTTTTTGTAATAATTATTTGTTAGATATATTTATTCTTTGAGTTTCATGAGTGCACGCAATGTATTTTGATCATATTCATGCTCTCTTCCCCTCTCCAGCTCTTCCCAGACCCTCTCCCCACATCTGCCTCCCAACATTGTGCATTGTGTTCTCTCTCTCTCTCTCTCTCTCCCTCCCTCTCCTTTATAACCTACTGAGTCTAACTTATGCTGCCCGTATATGCAGGGATATGGGGTATGGTCAACCTAGCAGATACCACAGCCCTAAAGGAAACTGTCTCCCCTAGCAGATATCAACTCCCTATAGTGCCTTGGCTGGGGGTGGGGCACGGCAGCTCCGTGCCCCACCCCCAGCCATCCTGCAATGTAGACTGGCTTGATCTTGATCTTATGAATTCCTGACTATAGTGGTTCTGTCATGTCCAGAAAACACGGTACCACCCATTCCTCCCCACCCTCTAGCTCTCACGTTTCTCCACCCCCCCCACAATGTTTTCTGAGCCTTTCTGGCAGGGATGTGATGTAGATGTCCCATTTATGGCCCAGCACTCCATAGTCATTCTTTGAACTCTAACCATTTGTCAATCTCTCTAATAACACCATCTAGCAAAGCCTTTCAACTAATGAATAAGAAGAGAAAAAATATTTCTTTTTAAGGCTAGAGTTAAGTGGGGTCTATGACCTGGGAGAGCAGAAGGCCCTCCTGTGGAATCTGGGAATCGGAGCTTTCTGTCTTGGCTCTATGCCAGGCTGAGTGGCCACAGGAGGAGCCTGGGACTTCAGGAGCCACAGCTGCAATCTCAGGCTGTGCTGCCTAACAGCTGAGCATCCATGTAGGGTACGTGCAGATGGCTTCCTGGGAGCTGTATGTTCCAAAGCTGCCCAAGATGGGGAACTTGGAGCTTCTGGTGTAGTGCACATCAGATGTTGCTCATCTGTGTGTCATTACCCGTCATGTTGACACAGACTCTGTGGTAGAGAAGTTGCCATTTCTGCAGAGGAAGATAGTCTTAGCTTCCTAGCTGTGGGAGCAGGTGGAGAGACTAGGTCAGGTAGACATGAGGACGCCATCCCCTAGTCAGCCCTATAGCTCTGGACAGGCAATTCCACCCCCTTTTGTTACTGGAACTTGTTTCAGCTCTGCCACCATGCCTGGCATATTTCCATGTTAATACATAGAACTGTTTTTTCACTAGGTGGGAGTGTGGGTTACTGTTCTATGAATTTTAACACATGAATGTACTTTTATAACCAACCCTTGTCAGGGTAGAGCAGGAAGAGTTTCTACTTTCCCTAGGAAGATAGGGCTGCTTTTCAGGAGGTGGGACTTCCTGTGTCGGGAGGTGTGGCTACGGATGTTAACAGTGCCTGTGTAAGGTTCCCCACTCTTTCTAGAGTGTCAAACTCACCTTTATTTCTAAAAATTGTGCTTGTATATTTTTCTTAACATCATAATAAACATCTTCACTCTAGAAAGTAAGAATTTTTTTTTGTTTGTTTGTTTTTCGAGACAGGGTTTCTCTGTGGAGCTTTGGAGCCTATCCTGGCACTCGCGCTGTAGACCAGGGTGGCCTCGAACTCACAGACAGCCACCTGCCTCTGTCTCCTGAGTGCTGGGATTAAAGGCGTGTGCCACCAACACCCGGCTAAAAAATAAAAATTTATCAAAAAAATTTTAGTCCCACAATCTTCCATTATCTGGAGAAAACCAGTTGTGATGCTAAATACATAAGTCCTGTATATAAGATTACATCATGATGGTTGAACTGAGTTTTAATTGCAATTAATGACTTGTGAACATTTTCCACTAAATTTTAAAGCTGTAAAATTTTAATGGATATGTAATACTCGGATGATATCTCTGGTTAGCCTTGAACCTAAGGCCTTAAAAATTATTATTGTACATGCGTGTGTATGTGATGTGTTGGGGGGGGGGTACGTGTGTGCCATGGTGTGCATTTGGAGATCAGCGAACAATTGTGTGGAGATTCCTTCCTCCTTGGTGACTCTAGGTTTTGTCAAGTTGACAATGAAAGCTAATCAGGACAGATGCTCAGCTCTAGAGTGATTAGCAGCTTCTCTTCAGAATAGCAAACCAGCATGAGATTTTGGGGATGCACCTTGACTTGTGGAGAGTCTTGCACTCAATGAAGTATATGTAGAGGGTGTAACACACATGGGGTACATGTGTCCTGAAAAAATCATGGGGCACAGTGATTTTTTACATGCTGCATTCATGTACCCACACAGGATCCTCCTGCTCCTCCTAGCCAGTACCTCCCTCTTCTAGAGTTCTGTCATCTAAAGTAACTTTGCTTATATTATGCTTTCAAGACTAAGTCACATTATTGCATATCTCAACTTTTTAAACAATTACTTGTAATTTTTTAAAGATTTATTATTTTAAATTACATGTAAATATGTGCATGTGGGTATGTGCACATGAGTGCAGGTTCCCAAGGAAGCCAGAGGCATCAGATCCCCTGGAGCTGGGGTTGTGAACTACCTGATATGGGTGCTGGGAACTGACCACTGCTCCCCCAGAAGAACAGCAAGTACTCTTAACCACTGAGCCATCTCTGCACCTACTTGCATGTGTTTTTATGGCTCTAAACCATCCATTTCTTTTGGGCACAAATATCTAAGAGTAGATTGCTGGGCATAGTTTAGATATCTGTTGAGGTTTTATACTAGATTATTCTAGTCTGGGGGTTCTATCCTGTGCTTCATATAGCTTCAAGGAACATGTTAAGCCCACTTGCTTTTGCATTCTCCTCCATGGTAACCAGGCTTGTTTCTGGACTTTGCTGTGTGTCTCCTGGGGGACAGGATGACTGCATGTGGAGGCCCAGTGCTGTAGTGGGTGGTGACAATTTTCCCATTTACTTTCCCTCAGCAGGGAGTGAGACATGCCAGGTATTAATTCAGCAAGCACATTGAGCCCTGCTCGGATAGGAAGATAAGTAACTTCAGTCTCCTGGGACCTGAGAGGGGAGGGGAGGGTGGCAAATGGAGGAGCAAGAGATGAATCCTGGTGTGTGGTGATCAGGGGAAAGAGATTTACATGGGATTCCAGAACATGGTGTACGAACAAGTAAAAATTAGTCAGGGGTGAAAAGTGTCTCAAGAGAGATGCCACAGTGGTTAAGATCCTCTTGCAGAGGATCCAGGTTTGATCCTGCACATACTTAATGGCTTACAATTGTTTATAACTCTAGCTTCAGGGATCTGATACTCGCTTCTGGCCTCTGTAGGCACTGCGTGCACATGGTGTACTTACATATACACAGGCAAAACACATAGAAATAAAAATAAATAAATATTTTTAAAAAGAGAAAGAAGCTGGGCAGTGGTGGTGTACGCCTTGAATCCCAGGCAGAGGTGGATCTCTGAGTTCCAGGACAGCCAGAGCTACACAGAGAAACCCTGTCTTGAAAAAGAAAAGAGAGAGAAGGGGAAGGGACTCCATCTTGCTGTGAGTAGCCTCTTTCAAATGAAACTGAGTTTCCCCATGTGAATGAACCCTGGGTGAGAATGCTTTGAGTTTGTGTAGTTGCATCTCAAGTAACCTTGATGAGCTGAACTCTGAGTTTACCTTGAGGCAAACAGGACACCCCCATGGGGGTTGGGGGGTTCAGAAGTTTTGTGGGAGTGAGATCTTGGAGAGGGTGGGTGGCAGGGGGCCTTCCAGGAAGATGGCTAGGAACAGGCAGTGTGGTAAAATGTTCATAGTGTACTGGCAGCACCAAGGTCTCTGCAGAGGGACTCTGTTTTGCTCTCTAAGCTGTAGTGTGCTGTACTGATCTTTGATTGATGTTGTTTTACTGGGGCGCTTCTTCAGCTTCTCCTTAGCCCTAAGAGTTTTGTTTATTGTTTGAAGTTTCTTCACTTATTTTAATTTTTGGTTTTGGAGACAAGGTCTTACACAGTACCTCAGGCTGACGTGGAACTTGACATGTAACCCAAGCTGGACTTTTGGTCCCCAGTGCCACCTGTATGTACCACTACACCTGAATGATACCATTTTTAAAAGTTTTGGCCAGGCGTTGGGTAGTGCACGCCTTTAATCCCAACACTTGGGAGGCAGAGGCAGATGGATCTCTGTGAGTTGAAGGCCAGCCTGGTCTACAGAGCAAGTTCCAGGATAGGCTCCAAAGCTACACAGAGAAACTCTCTCAAAACAAACAAACAAACAAAAAAAACAAAAAAAAAGTTTTGAATTTGGGGGCATTTTGAATTTCACTTTCAGATTACAGGTACTCAGTTCATACTACATTATTTGTTCATTAGTAGGTTAAAATTTGTTTGGGTTGTAACTACATTTTAGAATAAGAGCCAAAACCTTAAATCTTCATGTGAATGTAGTCTTCATCCTTCTTGGGTCTGTACCTCAAGAGTTGCTGGTTCCTACAGTAACATTTTGGGGTCTCCCTGACTATTTTCCTTTGTGGCTACACTGTGCAAGTCTCAGAGCAGTATGTGGCTTGCTAGGGGCTTTTTTTTTTTTTCTTGTTTCTTCACACTTGTTATAGGGTTTGATTTTAGTCAGTGTACTGAGAGCAGAGTAGATCTAAGAAGGTCCTGGTTTGGGCTACCCCAGTGACTCATGGAGTTGAACATCTCTCCTTATGTTTATTATCTTTTTAATATTCTTTTTGTGTGTGTATACATGTTTGTGTGTATTCTAGTACATGTGCCTGTTTGTGAAATGCATATGAATCCAGAGGTCAGCCTTGGGTGCCTTCCTTAGTTCCTCACCACCATATTTTTTAAAAAAGATTTATTTATTTATTATGTAAACAGTACTCTGTCTGGATGTCTGCCTGCTCATTATAGATGGTTGTGAGTCACCATGTGGTTGCTGGGGATTGAACTCAGGACCTCTGGAAGAGCAGCCAGTGCTCTTAACCTCTGAGCTGTCTTTCCAGCCCCAACCACCATATTTTTTCTAGACAGATCTCTCAAATTTTCCTGGATTTCACTGGTTCAACTAGACTGGCTAGCCAGTGAGCCTGAGGGATCCTCCCGCCTCTGCTGCCTCAGTGCTGAGATTACAAGTACACACCACCATGTTTGGCCTTTTTTATGTGGGTCTGGGGAATTGAACTCAGTTCCATATGGCAAACTTTACTGACTGAATAATCTCCTCACTCAGCCCACTCTGGACAGTCTAATCCAATCTTTTCTCATGTTTCCTTGTTTGCCTTTTTGTGATTGAATTGTAAGAGCTCTTTATATATTCTGGATACTTGTTTCCTAGTAGATAAATAACTTTCAAATGTGTCCTTAAAAGCAGAAAGTCTGTACATTCTGATGATGTCTCCCCTACCTGGTTTATCTTTGTGCTTTTCATGTCATAGCTAGGAAATAGTGACAAGGTCAGAATCATTACACAGTGTCCCTGTGTTTTCTCCTATAAACTTCTCCTACTTTTCCTGTTGTTCTGATGAATAACCTGGCAAAAGCAACTTAAGGAAGGTTCATTTGGGCCAAAGGGTTCAGCCCATTGTAGTTGGGAAGTTGTGGGATCTGGTCACATTGCCTCTGTTGTCAGGAAGCAGAGAGGTGAACACTAGTACTCTGCTTCACTTTCCCTTTTTATGCAATCCAGGGCCATATTTAGAGGTGGTCTTCCCCCTGCAAGAAGTCGTTCACAGGCGTATCCATTGCTCGTGATTCTAGGACCTAGGTTGACAATCAGTGTAAGACATCACAGAACTAAATCCCTTTAGCTCTTATGTTCGTAGTCATTCCATTCTGAATTATGCTCAGAATGACTGATGTAAGGTACGTTTGTTCTTCCACATGCAGATATTCACTTTCTCAGCACTATTCTTTGGAAAGACCACTTTTTCTCCATTGAACTGTTTTGGAGCCCTTGTCAGATATCAGTTGGCTGTTATTTATAGTCCTCTCTCTCTCTCTCTCTCTCTCTCTCTCTCTCTCTCTATCTATCTATCTCTCTCCCCTCCTCTGACTCCCTTCTTTGCAGAGGTTGAAGCCAGGTCTTGTGAATGCTAGGAATGTGACCTAGCCCCCATTTTCTATCTTAATTCTATTTATGTCTCTTTTTCTTCCCATACTTTATAATGAAATGTCTATTTCTCCACAGTAATTTGAAAATAATATGCTGATTTCCCAATCAAGATCTTTGTAGGCTGGGGGGGGGGAACGTACGTACGTAACTTACTGATCGAGCACCTGCCTATCACGTACAAGGTGCCAGCTTTGATCCCCAGCACTGAGAATTAAAAAAAAGAAGAAGAATACCTTTTGCACCAGAAATTTTTAACTTTCTGTCATACAGTTCCAAGGTTTATAACTTACCATCTTTTCATGTCACACATCCATGGATGTGATTGCAGACACTCCTACACACACACACACACACACACACACACACAAGATCAAATACACATTTTACCCAAATGGCTAAATGTTTGCATGACTAAAGCTGACTGTAGATTGAACTTGTAAGATAAAAAGAATACCTTCTGAAGTTTTGTTTAAAAGCATTTACATTAAAATCTGTGAGTTGAGTGTTGAAAGGATCAACGGCATAGCTCAGTATTAATAATTTTTCACCCCATCAGAGCCTGGATCTTGCCTGCAGCTGCTTTACCAAGAGCTCATTGAAAAGAGAGAGATGTTCACTTTCAGTGGGTTCAGGGAGGTCCCCTCATCTGGGGTGTGCTTCCCTTCCTCTGCTGACTCCTCTCTACAGGTCTGAGTATAGATGTGAGGATTTCCTTGGTGACTTGGTTCCATTTCATTCAAAGCTGGGAGTGATGAACCTTGCTCACTGCCTCAGGGTGTTCTTTGGGCATTTTTAGGAGGAAGATTCAGAGGTTGGCCCCACCTCTCTCTCTCTCTTTCTCTCTCTCTCTCTCTCTCTCTCTCTCTCTCTCTCTCTCTCTCTCTCTCTCTGTGTGTGTGTGTGTGTGTGTGTGTGTGTGTGTGTGTGTTTTAACTCAAGTTTCTGCACATAGTCCATGTTCCTAGGATCACTTGGAAAATCCAGGAATGTGGCAGTGCACCAAAGTGCTTTTTTTCAAGCTAACAAAATCATTGGTTTTGTGTCTTCCTGCAGAGATAAGTGGTGTGCAGTGAGGAATGCCTGCCCTCCCATGGCTGATCACTTGGTTCCCAGGGTTCCTGGGGAGCAACAAAGGGGAAACAAGTCTGGGAGCCTCCTTAATCTGCAGACTGTTGGCCACAGAGGCCCATGTGCTGCCATGTCCAAATGTCTGCTGCTCAGGGGCAGAAAATGCACATTAACCTAGGGGAAATTTTCTTTCAGTACCGAATTTTCCAGGAAGAACTCAATAGCAATGAGTCATAGTCAGAGCAGATCTCAGCAAGCCTTTGTCTCTTGGTGGATAAACATGGTGGCCTGTCTCTGGTGCTCATATCAGCCCTTATGTAGAGTGGGACTTCAGTCTCTAGAAATGAAAATTACGAGGACGTAGTCCCACCCTCCTTCTTTGACAAGGTCTCAGTGTGTGGTGTAGGCTGGTCTTGAACATAGGGCAATCCAGCTGCTTCAACCTCAGCTGGCATCACAGATTATTAATAAATTGACTTTATTTCACATTCCTATGTTTCAAGAGTGAGGACAGTTTTTCTCTAGAACTTTCTCTTTTTTTCATACTTTGTGTATTCTTTTCAGGTCGAGACTGTTGGTGTAATAAAGAATGCTGGATTTTTGACCTGTTTGAATTTCCAACTTCTTGCTATTCTACTTTTAACAACTACTCACTAGATGAATTCCCAGATAGGACATTTCTCTGAAACAGTTACATTCCAAATGAAATTAAATGACTATAAAATTACAGTAAATTTTTAAGGGCTATTTAGCTCAGTGTTATGCATTTTAATACATAAAACAGTTCTACAAAGATTATTTTATAACCTAAGCTATTTTTTCTGCCTTGTATCTTGTTAGCTCTGAAAGGATATTCTTTTAAAAAGTGTGTGTGTGTGTGTGTGTGTGTGTGTGTGTGTGTGTGTGTGTGTGTGTCTGCCTGTCTGTCTGTCTGTCTGTCTGTCTGTCTGTGTGCATGTGTGTAGTTCCCCACAGAAAGAAGCCAGAAGAGGGTGTTGGATCCTTTGGATCTGGAGACTTAACAGGCACTTGTGAGCTACTTGACAAGGGTGCTGGGAACTGAACTTGGGTCCTCTGGAAGAGCAGGAAGTGCTCTTGATTCTTGAGCCATAGCTCTAGCCCCAAGGATAAATACTCTATAAATAAAGTTTATCTAGGCTTTGGGACTAGAGAGCTGGCTCAGCAGTTAAGAGCACTTGTGCTCTTCCAGAGGACCTGGGATTGATTCCCAGTACCCACATAACAGCACACATCTGTTTGTAACTCTGGTTCTAGGGGATCTGACTCCCTCTTTTGGCCTCCAAGGGCATCAGGCACACACAGGGTTCACAGCCAAAGTACCCATAGACATGCAATAGTAAACAAATATAAAAGTTATCTGGGCAACATTCTTATTATACTCTTGTATTGACTGTCTAATTTTCTGATATGGAAAACTTTTTAGATTCTCAATTTATTTTTGTGTGTGGTGTGTGTGTGTGTAGTGGATGTGGTGTGTGTGTGTGTCTGTATGTTACCCCTAGCTGTGGGCCTGGGGTGTACACACAACTCCAAAAATGCATTTCCTACCTTGAGAGCTGTGGATTTGCAGAGGGAAGCATCCCCAGGCCCCTGACTACAGTTCTTGTCACCTGCCCAGAGCTGCCCTGGCAGAGGCGTGGCCAGTCTATCCATTTTCTTTTAGGTTTGAGTTCACTCTGCCTGAGAGGCGGACTTTGTTTCCCTTAGACCAAGAAATGTCACCAGTGAACACCCTATGGCTTTTCTTGTTACCTCTGTGCAGAACTTGTCCCTTTGTTGCTGCTCCTTGGTTGTCCCTTTCATCCCTGCATCTCAGAATGAAGGCTTGAAGTCTCTGGCCTTACCTTTTGTGTTGCTCTCTTCCTCCACCCCTGCTTTGCTCTTCTCAGTCTCCATCTCCCAAGTCAGTCATTTGGTAATCATTGTGACCACCTTTGCTGGCAGAACTGTTTAGTGGGGAGATCAGGTGTCATTGCGGTGTTTCTGTCATGACACACCCCCTCATGTATTGCAGGGGAAACCCTTTGAGTGCTGTCATTATTTTAATTAAAATTCAAGCTACACCTGTACCCTCCAACCTCTCTTCCGGGGCCTGTGGTCTGTTTCTTCTCAGCAGGCTTCCTGCCTCTATTCCTGAGGTTTTTAAAGTCAGCACTTCCTGCAGGCTCCTGGGATCTAGGTCTGGTAAGGAACTGGCACCCTACTCCCATGAGACTTTGCTTCTGGCAGCAGCTTTGGAGTTAGGGCTCTGCTGCTGTTTATTGAGGCAAATGGGGAGCCTGTGCCAAATCTGGTTCTTGTCTAGAGTCCATGAACCTCTAAAAAGCTGCATTCTAACCTATTCCAAGTATGGTAGAAAGGTGGGTACCACTGAGGTGACTTTAGACATCTTATATGTTTCTTTGAAGAAATACAGCAAGTCTGCACATGCATGTACACATGCTATGGCACGGGTGTGGAGGTCAGAGGGGTTGGGTTTTCCCACCATGTAGGCTCTAAGGATGGAACTGAGTCAGTTTAGGTAGAAAGCACCTTTACCTGCTGAGCCGGCTCAATGGCCCTACTTGGGGTGTTTCCACGATGGTAAGGGGATCATACAGGTCTTGATACTGATTGATTATAACCATGACCTAATGCTTTGCAGCTGATAGGCATGCATCTCTGATTGCTTCTGTCAGTGGCAAAGCAGAGAATGCCACAGCCACACTTCCCAGGGAGCTGTGGGCATTAGAATGTAACATCACTGAGCCTGGCATTTGGGTGCCCAGGAAGCAGATGGCTCTTTTCCTTTGCTCCTGTGTACCTGTGTGGTACATGGGGAAGCACATGAGGGTCTTGGTTCGGAGCACTTTATATCTCAAGTACTGATCCAGGCTCTTGGAACACACTTACGAACAGAACCGAGGTCCGCCTGGGTGAGGCACGTGCTCCTAATGGGACCATAGCCAGCAGGAAACATGACAGATTGATGGCGTGTTAGAAGAAATGTTACAAAAGAAGCAGGTTCAGAGTCTCGGAAGTGACAGCAAGGGAAGGATCACCATAGAGTTAAGTGAATGGGCAGGCCTCCCTGAGAAGTCCACACTCACAGGTCATGAGGGAGTTAGCCAAGCACCCATGCAGGAAGTGGATATTGCACCCACACAAGCAGGCTAAGTCCTTCCTGAGGCCTGGCCTACCAGCTCAGTGGCAGTAAGGCCCCAGGAGGGGTTAGGAGCAAGCCCAGGAAATGGGGACATAGAAGAGGAAGGTCAGGAAGTTAAGGAAGGGCAGGTGTGAAGGGGTGTAGCATGGGTTTGAAAGCAATGTGTTGAGTCGAGAAGGTACCATAGGGCCTGTGTGTGATTGGATACTTGTAACCTGGTAATAGATGGTGGGGTAAGGAGTGTTTGTTTCTGGGTGTGTTTGGAATTCTGATGCCTTTATGGGTTGAGAAACTGACCTTGAGAAAGGAGTAAAGGAGGGATTGCCAGCACCATGGGCAAAGAAACAGTACCATCTTGGCAAGATTAGGATTTAGCAGAGGTTACAGATGCCATCAGCAGCATATATAGTCCTTCAAAGATGTAAAGTGTCTTTTTAATGACCAGGGGATGGTCTTTTAGGTAATTTAGATCTTGTCAGTTTGACAATATTAACCATCACAAGCTCCATGAAAAGGCTGGAGGAAGCTGGTCTAAATGAGACTGTTCAGACTTTGAGTAGCACTAGAGTGACTCACCCCAGTGGCATAAACAACCTCTTAGTTTAAGGTTGTCTCTCAGGGGCACACTTCCATAGGCAAACATATACTGTTTATTGGATATTTAAATTGAATTAGGAGCTCTGCACTAAATCTGATCCCTCTTCCCGGCAAGTTCTTGTTCCTTGCACATGCCACCCTCGTAACCTGTCAGGTTGCTAAGTAACAGGACTCTACTTTGAAAGAGCTATTTGATTTTTGTTGGTTCCACGGGGCTCCTGGGTCAGCCTTTTTAGCCAGTTGACTGGGCTGTACATCAGAGAGTGGGAGTGATCCACGTGTCCTGACCACCTTTAGCTTCAGCTTCTTCTTCACGGACGAGCTGTTTGCAGGCCCAGAACTGGATGTACCATCCTGCTGGCTGTGGCAGTGCACACCACAGGGAGGGATGCAGGTGGAAGATGATACACAGAGCTGCAGAGTCCTCAGTGCCTGGAAACTGACATGGAAACCACGGAGTCGGTGCTGAAGCATGGAGGCCTTAGGTGGGCTCTACTGGGGAAGATGGCTCTGCCCAAGACCTGTTTGGAATTCTGTCCTCGGCATTTGGCCTGCTGATGGTCACCACTTGTCCGTTCAGGGCTGAACTGTGTGTCACCCTGTCTCGTCATCCCCTGCCCCCACATTGAAATCTAATCTTTATTTAGAGACAGGGACTTTATTTAGAGACAGGGTCTTAAAAGAAAGTAATACAATTTAATTGAGGTCATTAGGGGGTCCTAGTCCAGTCTGACTGGTGTCCTTGAAAAAAAAGGGAATTAGGACAGAGACACACAAAGGGGCGAGAACATGTGACCACACAGAGAAGATGGTTCACAGGTCAAGGGGAGAGGCCTCAAGAGGAACCTGGCTTTCATCTTGTACTCCTTGTCTGGGGACTTCTTATGGTAACTAGCCAACTGATGTGTCTGTCCTCCATGAGAGGAGGTGAGAAAGGTCAGATGAGGTTTGCAGACTCTAGGGCTTCAGAAGAGATGTTTTCAAGGGGGTGGGCCCTAGCCATAACCTGCTGGGACCACATTGCTGTGAACAAGAGCTGTCAATACAGACTTGTAGGTGATCTGGTGCTGCTGGCCTACCGCTCCTCTGGGGCACAGATCCTGAACAGAGGACCCTCCAAGCCTGTGTGTATGGGGGCAGGGTGTGCCACCCAGAGTGACTCGGCATCCGCATGTTCACAGCCTTGGATGTGGAACCCCCCTGGTGGCAGAGGTTGGATCACATGAAGAAAATGTCACCCTACTCAGAAGCCACCAACAATCTGGTTTTTGTTTTTGTTTTTGTTTTTTAACCTAGGGTAGCTAAGGGAGAATGTGCAGTCTGAGGTCACCGCTCTCACTGAATCTGCATATGTATCACTCATGGGTTCTTTGAGGAGTGTTGGGAAAATTCCCTGGAGTGATCCTTACAGCAGCGACATCTTTATGTCACTGTTCTTAGGAGTCAACTTGATAAATATTCTTAATTCCCTGGTGTTGCTTGGATTGGCATGCCATTTAAAGATGTGTCTTTCCCTATAAAAATGTCACATTGGATTCAGAAACAAGACTTAGAAGTTAGGGTTAATTGAAGAGGACACCATCAAAGCTGGGTTCAGGATTTCCAGTTGGCTGTGCTTAGCTCTTGTGATGTGCTAGTCATCCTGGCTAGCGGAGTGCTGCTGAGTAAGCTTTGCTTTAGATTGCCTTTTTAGGGACTTGGGCTGAGAGATTTGGCCAGTGAGGTTGGAGCACCACTTGATAGACAAGGAGGCTCGCCAGGTGGGCTTTACCTCACAGGTCTCAAGCTGGGATCGCTGGAGGGACTCCATCTACAGTGACCAGTTCAAGGCTCAGAGTGAGTGTGCAGCTGTGTGCGCTCACAGAGGCAAGCATGTACATGCAGGCATACTTGTATGCTCCTATGGTTGTGCTCATTCAGGCTTGGGTGTGCTCATGCAGGTGTGTGCTCTGTAGGTTTGACTTGTACTTGTGTGTGTTGGTGCAGTCGTGTATCCCCGAAACTGTGTTCCTTCATGGGCTGGTGTGAATCATGTTGAGCCTGGAATGAGACTGTGAGGGGCATTTGTTGAGGAGCTGTGGGCAGAGTATGGGTGAGAGAATCTGGTTTTCTGCAAGGTTCTCAGCCCACTCAGCATGATCAGCAGAGAATGGGAGGGAGGCGTGGGCCCTAGGGGCCTGTGCAATCTTTTCTTCCTCTCTGGGTTTGGATTGGTCTACTCTAGGAAGGACAGACCTTCCCCTGTCCCATGAGGTCTATGGTGGAAGGTCCCAGATGGGCTTCTCATTGTGAGTCTCCCCTCCTCACATCTTCCTGTCCTGTTCTGTTCTCAGGTCTGGAGCAAAGTCTTCCCTCCCTTCTCTACCCAGCTGCCCATCTCCTGCTGTTCCAGGTGCTTGGCTGGGTGGGCCATGAGGGGATCGCTGCCATCAGTCTCCTGCCTTGGCCCTCCTTCCTGGTAGCCATTACTGTTCCCTGTAGCTCTGTCTTCCAAACTTGACCCTCAGGCTTTGTTTGGCATGCCTCTGCATCAACTTCCAAGCCTCAGCAGGAGCCTGGGGGAGGGACAGGAGCTGATAAGAGCCTGACCATGTGGGCTTCACCTGGATGTGTGGACCAATAGGATATGGGGCCACTGAGCCAAAGTTTTGGAGGTAGGAAATACAGACAATTTTCTGGCTAGGGATGTGTTTCCATGGAGCTCAGGATGAAGCCATGTGAGCAGATGCAAGGGTAGGACAGAGCAGCAGTTCCAAGGCACCGTCCCGTTCCTGGGAACAGAGATAAAGTGACAGCTTTGCAACTGGGCTTTGGTAGGGAAGGAGCCATCTGTAACTCAGTGACCATTTGATGCTTTTGTGACTGAGGCTTGAATGGTGGCCTGTCTTAAAAACTGACATCAGGGCTTTGCCTTTCTGACCTTTTGCTCCTACCCAGTGGGGTATAGGGAGAGGAGGAGACTGCAAGTCTCTTGGAGGTTTCTGAGCCACACCCAGGTCCCCTCGTGATATGATGCCAGTTCCCTCCACCCCCTCAGCACAGTCCAGGTGTGGGGTGGAACCAGGGTCAGCTGGGGATCAATGTCTTATAGCTTGAAGAGGCCTGAAAATGGAGAAGCAGACATCAAAGGAAGTTAGGTTTGCATCTGCACATCTGGCTGGGAAGCTTTGCAGCCTTTAAGCCTCGAGCCAGCTTTCTGTTGTGACTGTTCATTTCATCTCCTGTTCCTTCCTAACTTCATCTCTCTGTGAAATGAGCGCATGCCCAGCGGGATACGTGTCTGGCTCCCTGTGCAGAGGAAAGGCAGCTGGGTCCTTTCAGCTTGCTCTCACTGCCACTGAGCACCGAGAGAAGGGGCATGGTGGGGACTCATTTAGTCTAATAGTGTCACAGACGAACGTCTTGAGCATGTCTTAAGCCTCTTCTATTTATTGCCATTGGTAATGGCACGGGTAGGGATTATCTCTGGAGCCAGTGCATTGTCTTAATTGTACTCCAAATACCATGGAAGTGGGATTTGTGGGTGACTGGAACTGCTCTGTGTGCACCTGGGGTCCTAGAAACTGTTCCAGCCATCAAACGCCGGTGTCAAAGATCGTCTGTGGTTACATTTCTCCCTGACACCAGCATTGGTTAAGGTATACTGCTATGTGACAATGCATCCTGGGACAGTCTCTGTTTACACAGATTCCATCACATCCTTGTGATGAAGCAAATTCATGTTTTCCCAGGGACAAAAATGAGGGGCAAAATGGGAAAACTGCTAGATTGTCATTCCATGTGCAGTTTCTGACTCCTTCCCAAGTGCTTCAATGACTAAACAAGAGTGAGTCAGGGCCCACCCTTGCACCTGCACTTTGAGCTGCCACAGTTTCCAAGATTTGACTGTCGGTCACCCCACACACACACACACCCATGACACTCAGGAGCACAGTCTTTGTCTGTGTGTTATGCCTTCCTGGTAACTTCAGCACAGTGACTAGTCAGCATGAAATGAAGCACACAAGCTGGCAAGCAGCCATACCACTCTAGAGTGGGCCCTTCAGGGTGTTGCAGGCAAATGGGCACCTTCCGGCCACAGGATTTATTTATTTATTCATTTTATTTATTTATTTATTTGTTGCGTCCCAACCTCATGTAACTGAGGCTGTCCTCAAACTTGCTATATAGCCAAGAATAACCTTGAACTTCTGATCCTGCTGCCTCCACTTCCCAGGTGCTAGAATGATAGGCGTGCACCACCATGCCTAGCTTATGCAATGCCAGCAGATAATCCGCCAGCTGAGCTACATCCTCAGCTGATTCTGAGCTATAGGTACAAATCAGGCAGGGAGGGAGGGATGGGTGGAATTTGAGAAGACCACTCTGGTGATCATATCTGTGCTCCAGGTAAGAGACCTGGTCATGGACTTGGGTCTGCCCTCCCCCAAAATTTATGTATCTTATATGTGTGAGTGTTTTGTCGGCATGTATGTATGTGTACCACCTATGTGCTGGTACCCACAGAGGTCAGAAGAAGGTGTCTCTTCCCCTGGGGATGGGAGTTACAAACAGTTGTGAGACACCTGCCATGTGGGAGCTCGGAACTGAACCCAGATTCTCTGTAAGAGCAATAAGTGCTCTTAACCACTGAGCCCACTCTCCAGCCTGCCCTCACTTTTTCTGAAGCCTGATGACAGACTTCTGGGAACACAGTGTCTCAAACATGCCTGGATTGGTTTTGTTTGCTGTTGTCAGAAAAGATGTATTGAAGAAGAGCCAAGAAACGGCTGAGAGGCTGGGGCTTTTGCTGGGTGATGTCAGGGTCTGTAAGGAAGCTGAGACCAGGAACAATGGATCAGTATGTATATTCAGGTGTGTGGTGGGTTGTGCCATGTCTGGAGCTTTTTGCTCTGAAAGGCAGAGGGAACATGGACCTGAGTTAAAGACTAGTGGCCACTCAGATCCAGTGGATGCAGGAAAGGGTGACTAATTGCTCTGCCTAATGCTATCCTGTGACAGAGTGACCTCTAGGGTGACTCGCTACATTATGGGGCATTGTTTGTGTTCAGCTGCTTCTATCCTTGGCCATTAGTTGCTGACCCCTAGCTGAGGCTATCCCAGCTTGGCTGTCAGCTGCTGACTCAAGCAGTTTTCATCTTCTTATCCTCTGCCTCCTTGCTATATGATTTGGGCAAGCCACTTTTTCTCTGGGCCTCAGTTTCTCTATTTATTTATGTATATGCTTGTTTGTGTGTATGCACATGTGTGCGTGTATGTATGGAGGCCAGAGGACAACTGTGGGCATCTTTCCTCAGGAGCCATCTATCTTGTCTTTTAAATCAGTGGGTCTCATTGGTCTGGAATTCACCTGGTGGGCTAGGCTGGCTGGCCCCTGAGCCCCAGGGATCCGCCTGCCTCTACCTCTCAGTCACTGGGATTATAACCTCAAACCACCATCCTGGCCTTTTTTAGACCTAGGCTGTGGGGGTTGAGTGCAAGTCTTCATGTTTATATAGCAAACACTTTACCAACGAGCTGTCTCCCCAACCCGCTTTCCTCTTTTCTTAGAGGACAGAGTAAGGACAGATTTCCCATTGTAGGCACTCCCCATTTGGGGCAGGATAATGTCCTAAATCATTGCAAATGGGTTGTATTTTCCTACATCCCAGGTCACAGGTGAACTCTGTGAGTTGCTCTTGATTTGGCTTAGCTACCATGACATAATACCCAAGGTTAATGACCTATGAGGAAGAGAAGTTTGTTTTGTCTTACAGTTTCCATTCATGGTTGGCTGGCTCCATCGCTTTGGGCCTATGATGCGGAAGAGCATCATGGGAAGTGTGTGTGGTAGAACAAAACCACTCATTTCAAAGCCAGGGGTCAGAGGGATCACTGGGGCAGGGCATTCCCTTCTAGGGCACGCCCACCAATAACGTAACTTCCACTAGGCTCCATACCCTAGGGGCAAACACAATGCCTAGAGCATACAACCTTCCACATGACCTTTCATGAGACACTCCAGATCCAAACTGTAGTGTGTCTTAAGGCAGAGTTTTGTGTATTGTAGCTGAACATAGGGTAAATGACTTTTCAGTTCCTGTTTTTAATAAATCCTTTTGCAGAACTTGCACATTTCCATGGGTCCTTCTAAAACTCTAGCTTCTGGGCTCTACGCCCCACGCCTGCAGGATGAACAGCCCATCCCCATCCCAAATATCCTGAAGACTGTGGTCCTTGTAGGTGGAGGCACCCAGCCTGGGGAGTCTTGGCAACATTTCATCTGTCATGGAAACGGTACCCATGAGAACACCATGTGTTTTTCTTTACTTATTTTTTGCATGTATGTATTTTACATGTGAATGATTGTGTATGTACATGTACTGCACATGTGTGAGTGTACATGCAGAGGTCCCAGGTTGATATCGAGACTTCCTTGGTCATTCTCCACCTTGTTCATTGAGGCAGGGTCTCTCAGTTTAACTCCTGATACAGGCTAGCCTTTGTTAGTCAGCTTGTTTCAGAGATCCCTGTCTCTGCCTTGTGAGCACTGGAATTACAGGTGGGCCCCATAGCCACTTGTCATTTATTTGGGTTCTAAGGATCTCAACTCCAGTCTTCATACTTGGGCTGAAAGTGCTTATCCCCAGGCCCTGTTTGTTTGCATATTTCCTTTTGAGACAGGGTCTCATGTAACACAGGGTGGCCTAATATAGCAGAAGATCCTCCTTCTTTTACTCCCAAGTGCCAGGATTGGTGTTGTGCTCAGTTTATGTGGTGCTAGGACTGAGCCAAGGTCTTTGTACATGCTAGGCAGCACTCTTAACAACTGAGCTATAATTACAGTCCCAACCATATATACTTATATGAGGAAAATTCCACTCACTTCACAGAACTCACTTTCCAAACCAAAGGTTTGGAAACATCACTAAAATGTTTTAGTGTTGTCTCCTCTTGTGAAGGAATTTTCTCAGCAGGGTGCTCACCTCAGCTTCCTTAGTTTCCTTCTAGCCTTTCTGGAAAACTGGCCAAAATGGATAGAGAACTGGTTGACAAGTGTCTGCATAGGCGTACCCAGCTGCAGAAGTTCTTGCTTTCCGTTCTCGGGTCTGACTCAACCACAGCCTAAAGCGGTAGAGCCCCTTTGCCCCGTTCTTTGCCAGAGCAGTGACAGGTGGCTGACTCCTCAGGAGGTCTCATATTCTCCTGCTAACTCTGCAGTTTATTCCTGGGCCAATATGGGTAATAAAACCAGAGGAAGCTGGGGTATGTGTTTGAAAGAGCAATGTTGGGCTCATTCAGCCCTGCTGTATGTAGAATGGCTGGCCCACTGTATGCCAGAGTCCTACCTTCAGCCACATTGAAATTCTACTCATAGACTATGGATGGCCTGGCGTATCTGTCTCAAGGGTCCCAGCCAATCTCTGTGCTGGTTTTTCTCATCTGTGATCTACAGATTTGGATGTATTTATACTTCAGCGGCCATCTACCATGGTTGGGCAGGGATACTGGAGTTTGGTTCTGGGCAACAGGCACTGGTTGGCAGAATAGTGGGCTTAGAAAGTCCCAGTGGTAAGATTCTCAGCTAACAGTTTCTGTTTATAGTCCGTCATCGTAGGGAAGTCACAGGGGCAGAAGCTTGACACAGCTGGCCACACTGCATTCTGCTGTTCAGCCCCCTCTGTCCACCTACAGCCTAGGATTCTAGTTTAAGAATGGCCTTGCTCACAAAGGGTGGGTCTCTCCACCTTGGTGCACTAAGAAAACCCTCCTATCCCGGGGTCTACTCTCCAGGTGATTTTGGGGTCAGTCAAGGTGACAACACAACCATCACAGCCTGAAAGCCGTCTTTGGCATGCCCCTTGCTGAGTTAGGGATGTCACTTGGGCCTGAGTGATACTGGAGCTTGCCACAGCTTTGAAAATGAGGTCAAGGTTGTTGGACAGGTCCTCTCCTAAGCAGTCTGGAAGGGGCTGTCTCTGTGACCATTTTACTTCCTTCACTGGGGCTGTGGACCCACTGAGCCCTGGCTGTCCCCAATGTGTGCCTCAGCTTTCTCAGTTTCTGATAACCAGAAAATCATGTTGAGAGCCAACCCACCAAGTACTTGGGAGAAGCAAGGCAGCTTCTGTCTTTCTACCTGCCTGACCCAGCCACCTGGCCTCAGGGCCTCTGGCCTGTTCACTGCTGCTAAAGAAAATGCTCCTTCCCTCAGGGCCACAAGACAAGCCCCATCCTGTCCTTTAATTTTCATTGGGAACCACACGGTTGACATCTTCACAAGGAATTGAATCAGGGTCAAGAGAGAAAGGTGTTCTTAGTAAAACCTCATTTACCGTTGGCTCAGAAACACTGGGTCTGGAAATGAGGTCAGAAGACGGGCAGGAAACTTACAGTGCGGCACCTATCTGGGTCTCTGCTCACCTTTCAGAAAATTTAAAATTTCATATAAATGGCCTTCTACATTATGACTGCTGGTCTGCCAGGCTGTGGGGTTATTAAAAAATAAAAAGTATTTCAGGCACTTGCTTTTAAAACTTTAGCACCTGATAGTGAAGAAGAGATTGTGTTTCTGGAGGGCAGTGAGGTCCTGCAGGCCCCAAGTGGAAAGAATATGTCTAGAGCTATCTCTGGAAGAAGAGACTGTGTTTCTGGAGGAGAGTGAGGTCCTGCAGGCCCCAAGTGAAACCTCAAACTCACCTTGATGTTTTGTTTTTTTGATTCTGTGGATTGAACCCAGGACCTCATGCATGCTAGGCAAACTCTACCACTAAGCTATAGCCCCAGCCCTCTTTCTAATTTTATTTTGGGACAGGTTCTTAATGTTGCTGGCCTTGAACTCACTGTGTAGCCCAGGGAGGCTTTGAACTTCTAGTCCTTCTGCCTCAGCCTCCCGAGTAGCTGTGTTTACAGTCCTACAACACCAGGCTCAGCTTCACCTTGATTTTTTTTTTTTAATTTATGTGTGTGAATATTTTCCTGGATGTTTGTCTGTTCAACATATGCATGCCTACTGCCCACAGAGGCCAGAAGAGGGCATTGTGTCCCTTGTGACAGGAGTTAACAGACAGTTTGCAAGCCACTATGTGGGTGTTATACATACACATGTATAACACACACACACACACACACACACACACACACACACACACACACACACACACACACGGGGGGGAGGCAGGGAGTGGGTAAGTACTTACAGCAGTGCCTAGCACAAAGCTTTGGTAAAGCCATTTTTAATTTTTCAGCTCTTCCTCTTTGTCAGCTCTGTGCCAGGTGCCCACTGTCCTTGTTATCACAGGAAGAGTGGCCAGTGTTCTTAATTGCTGAACTGTCTTTCTAGCCTCTTCAATTTGATTTTGATGCTAGTTTCAGGAAGAAAGGCTCAGGAGTGAGGTGAACATGGCCCCCAGTTCAACCTTCCTTCATAAAACTTCTTCCTGATTTGGGGATATAGTCCATCACTGGGCAAAATGCCACATTTGAAATTTGTACTATATTTGTAATATTTCAAAAGCATATGTTATAAATACATAAAAGCATCTTACCAACTCAAAAAACCGGTGACAGTCATCTAAAGGAAGAGCCAATGGCAGGCCTGAAGACACAGTGTGATTGAATGGTTTTGGGTTTGGCCACACTGGGGATTCTGCAGTTAAACATTCCTGATGCGGGTGTTCTTGAGTCTGTCAGAGAAGACTTACAAATAAGGTGGCTCAGTATGGCACTGGACAGGTTGTAGCATCCTTGTGCCACCATGTCCCTGGGATCTCAGGGTCGTGATTCTGAGTCTCTAGACTCTGAATTAGGAAGGTAGACACTTCCATTCTGTTTTTTCTGTCTGGCCTGGCTCTTTAGAGCTCAAAAATTTCCCTTCAAAGTAAGACAGTGACTTGCCAGTTTTCTGCTGTCCGGAGCAAGCCTGGTAATTACCAGGCGTCTGTCTCTCTATTCCAAGTCAAGGACCTGCAAGCAGAGGCACCATGATTCAGCAAGCAAAAGGATAGGGGTTGTCAGGGAGAGAGATGGGACTGTGGAACCTGGAGGCTGAAATTCCAGCCTCAAGGCTGGGAGAGCATGTGGTTGGAGAGGAAGGAGCGGACAGTACACGAGGCTAGCTGGCAGAGTCAAAGGCTTTCACTGTGTGTTTTGCCAAGGGCAGAGCTATGCTGAGTGGCTGAAAACACATTTATATAAAATCAGTTCTTTAGCCAGGACTTTGCTATATCTCAGCTCTAAGAAGAGTAGATAAGCCAGCTGCCCAGGGCTGATGTTTTATTTCTGGTGACTGTGTTTCAGAACAATGAGTGAGCCAAACAGAAGCAGGTGAGTGAGAAAGGCTGCTACTCAACCAGGTGCCAGTTCTGTTGGCGCACAGTTCTCTAACCACAGATTCCACATTAGGGAATGGAAGTGAGAGGTGGCCAGGCATCATGGGAGCCAAATTAACCTCATTCTGCACCTCTGCCTGAGGAGCCTTGAACAAGTTACTGCTAGGCTATTTCATTTGTAAGACTGCACAGTTTTTGAGACTAAGGGAAGACACATGTAGAGATGTCCAGCCGAGTGTCCAGACTCTGATGTCTGCTTAGTAGATGGAAGGCTGTGAAAACAAAGGACAGCAAAGGACAACAGCCCCACGTGTCAGAGCTAGTTGAATCGGGATGGGTGTCAGTCCTGAAGTCTCCCTGTACCACTCTGAGCCATCTAGCCAAGCTCCAGAAACATCCCTCAATCTCTTAGCCTTGCTGCTTCCCACTTCTTGTCAGAACCAAAGTATTGGAAGGATCTGCATTTATTCCTCTCTCCTCCACTCCGAGCATCTGTATTCAACACAATACTCAATAACCTTAAACTTAGCAGTGCACCCTACAAACCAACTCACTTAACACGAGGGGCTCTCTGGTATGCACAGGGGGGACAGGCAGGTACACTGTTGTACACTGAGTCCACCCACTCTGCTTATCTCTGATGTCATGGGAATTGTCCTGGCATGCTCTGCTCATCTTTGTTTTGGCTTCTCACCGTCTGGCCTCTGTCCCTTTCTCTGCTTGCCTGGCCAGCCCACATAGCCTTTTGTCCACAAGGTCTGAGATCAGAGTTTGGGTAGCTAGAAATGGAGGTTGGGAAAGCCAGCTAGGGATCAGGCTGGACACTACAAATATAGGGTCCTTCAAAGGCTCTCCAGTCCCAGGCACTGTTTCTGTTGCCCCAGGCTCAGACGCTGTGACTCAGTGGGCTGGCACAGAAGCCTGGCATGTGGCTGCCCCAGCAATTCTAGCCAGAGGGCATTGTGAACAAGGGTCAACACCCTTGCCACAGTAACCAACATCTGACACTTGAAGAGACATACCTTCACACCAAACTTATCACCTCACATTGAGCATCCTAATTTGCTCTGATTGTCTTGGTTTCAGAGCTGAAGTCTTGGGTCCAGGAATATCTCTCAATCCTTTGCAAACCTGGATAGATGTTCATCCTGTGACCCTCCCAACAGTGACAAGCCAATTCTATGCCATCATGACCATGCAGAATAGAGGCTGGAGTTCCCACCTGCTGTCAGCGAGACTGCAGTGCTGTGCTGCCTCAGATGTGGTCAGCTCTGGATGTCCCTTACCTGACCATGGGAAACATTGTCACTCAAACACAGGGTGTCACGTGTTGCTGATTGGTTCCAACTGGCCTAGAACCCTCAACAGGAAGTGACCACTTGGTCACAAGGAATGGAATCATACATTAAGTTATTGTGTTAAGGTTGGAGATCAAACCTTGTATGAGAAAGGTGCAAAAAATGTGGCCTTTTCAGGCTGGAGAGATGGCTCAGAGGTTAAGAGCACTGGCTGCTCTTCTAGAGGTCCTGAGTTCAATTCCCAGCAACTACATGATGGCTCACAACCATCTATAATGAGATCTGGTACCCTTTTCTGACCTGCAGGCACACATGTAGGCAGACCACTGTATACATGATAAATAAATAAAACTTTGAAAAAAAATACCGATTTAAAAAAATGTGGCCTTTTCACGATAAAGTTTTTGAGAGGAAGTGGCTGCTGAATGAGGTTTGCAGGCTCTGCAGATGGTGAAGAGCAGGGTAGGATGATGTGGAAGGGGAAGCATTAGATTAAGGCACAGTGTGGCCACAGGGATCCCCAGAACACTGAGGCTCTAGGAGTAAAAGGTAAAAGAGAGGGAGAGGGGACAGGTCAACTCCACTCAGTCCTGTGTGCCAACTGTGATGTTCAAAGGAAAGAGCAGTGAGTGGCTCTATCATGGGCTCAGAGAGGAGCAGAGGTCTGGCCTGCCTGTAAAGGGTGCCCTGCTCACACAGTTGGGACTCGGGTCAGTGGCCAGTGAGGACTCGGACAGCATGATGGTGGTCTCACTTGCTACAAGGTATCTGCCAAGGCAGTTAACCTCCACAGAACAGACCAGATGTTGGCCTCTGCTGGGTAGAAAGAGATAGCCCCCTCCCTCATGGTGTAAGCCTACCTCTGGCTTCAGATGCTCTGACTGTGTGGGAGGTGCTGTTCCTATCATGTGGGAACCTGGAAATGGTTGAGATTTGAGTGGCTCCGGAGTCTAGTCAAGAGCTAAGGTACCTTTGCATGGAGATAGCCAGGGAGTGGCTGGTGGCTTCTACTGTCAGTCTGCTGGCCTTGTGTGCACTGTCAGGGTTTGACTGTGGCCCACTGCCTCATGAGCCAGGCTGAGAGAACAGGCACTCTGAATTGACAGGTAGAAAATGTGGCCAGGGTGAGTGAATCCTGCAGCCTGGCTTAGGCTTCTGTTTCCTTACCTAGTACCTGGGCAGAAGCTCACACATTTTAAAGGCTGATCATGCAAATGTAAACTGTAAAGCTACATGAGCAAAGAAGGTACCTGCCTCACTCTCCCTCTTCCCCGAGGAAAATGTGGCAGTGGGTACTCACTTTCCCCACTCTGCTGCAGCTCTACCTGTAATGATAAGTCTTTCTGCCAAGCCACCTGAGCCTCACCGACACGTGGGCACCCAAAATAACACACAGAGATTAACATTAGGTACAATGCTGCTGGCCAGTAACTAGGATTTCTTATCTGCTAGCTCAGTCTTAATTATCAACTATAACTATTAATCTATATATTTTATAAAGACTTGTCTTACGGAGGACACTGGTGGCATGCGTCGTCTCTTGCCAGGCAATCACATGGCAGCTCCACAGAGAAGAGAAGAGGTGGAAGAGAGCGATTTCCTTCTTGTCCCTGCTTATATATTCTGAGCCTGCCTGCTATATCACTTCCTGCCTGGACCACAAGACTTCTCTTTACTACATTTCCCAGAATCCTCCTCAACTCCTAGTCCCACCTAACTTGCTTCCCTGTTTAGCCAACAGTACTTTATTTATCAACCAATAAGACAAACATATACCTAGAAGGACCTCCCCCATCACTTTGCCTTCTGTGACCAAGGGCTGAGGCACATTCTTTGCTTTTGTGTTTTTGAAATGGGCCTCACTATGTAGACCAAGCTGATCTTGAACTTGTAATGAACCTCCTGCTTCTACCTCCCTGGGCTAGGATTACATAGTGTGTACCACCATTTCCTGTTGGTGCCCATTTTGATTGTTCCTCGGTTTCTGTTGACTTGGCCCTTTGCTCTTTTGTGTCACTTCAGCTACACACTCTTAGTTGGGACAGCTCGGCTCTTTGGTGCTCAACACTCCTATGTACTGCCGGCATTGGTCTGGTGGCTAGAAACTGAGCAGCGGGGTCTCTGTGCAGATGTGGCCTGGTTCTGCCCAGTGCCTCCTCTGCCAGGTATGCTTTTGCTTGTAGGGCTTTCCTGGAGTTCTGGCCCTCCCACCCCTACCCCGACCCCAGCAAAGAGCACACAGAGCTCTTTTCCCTTCTGCAGGGGCACAGGTGGGCAGCAAAGCTTATATCAACTTGTCCAGTCAGCCAGGCATTTGTGGAGTTCCACCAAGAGAGAGGTGAGGGCATTCCAGCCTTGAATGTCCAGGCATCAGGATGGTCACACTAGAGTCACTGCTCATTACAATATAGTGGATGTTTCCTGCCTAGAGCTCCACACCGGAGGCAGGACTGACAGCCTGCATGTGACACTGATTTGGCACCTGAGTTAATAATTCCAAGCAAGGTTCATGTCTCCATGCCATTAAGTGAAGGGAGTTGACATGAAAATACTGATTGTCTCTTCTGGGGTGGGGCTACACCCTTCTATTTTGCCATTTTCCTTATTACTCTGGAAAGTGCCCCACCCAGGCTGCTTTGGGTATGAGGCACAGGACCTTGGTCTGTAGCAGAGGTAGTTGGTGTCCTGCTCTTCAGAGCTGCCATGCCCATACACTGGTTAATTTAATGTGGTGATTAGGTTAATGTGGTGATTAGGAATTGCTGGGCAAAGGTGAGGAGATATGGCTCAGCAATTAAGAGCACTTGATGTTCTTTCAGAGGATCAGAATTCAGTTTCTCAGCTACAAAATGAGTTCGAGGCCAGCCTGGGATATGTGAGCCCTTGCTGCAAACAAACATGGGCCTAGAGAAATGGCTTAGCAGTTAAGAGTACTTGCACTTCAGCAGAGAGCTCACACTCAGCTCCTAGCACTCACAAAGCAGCTCACAACCACCCAGTTCCAGAGGACCAGGCACCCTCTTCTGGCCTCCACAGGTACGTGGCTGTATGGACCAGGGAAGTCTTTCCCATCGGTGCTGCTACAGCCCTGCAGGCAACTGATCCCATCTTGAATGTGTAGGATGTTGCACAGCTACTCTTCCCATTGAGTTGACTAATGTGAAGAATTTGGTGTGGTAATGTACAACTGTCATTCTGGCACACAGGAGGATGGAGAGTTGGAGGGCAGCCTGGGCTACTCAATGAAGCCGTCTCAAAAACGGGAAGAAAAGAAAAAAAAGGGTGGGGTGGGATGAGGAGGATATTGCCTTCCTACAAGGTGATCTTAAGGCTCTGCAGGAAAGCCTGAGCCACTGTGGTCAGCCTGGTGCTTCACCAGCCTCTGGCCAAAGGGATCCACTCCAGGCAGCACTGTCTTGGCAAAGCCAGGGCTCTGCATTCCAGGCCATCTTGTGGGTTGGCATTGTCCTGATCACATCTTCTCTGTGAGGCATTTGTGTGTGCTTGGCACTGCAGGATTCAGCACTTCACCCCAGTTGCCATTTCTTCTCTGCTTCTGTGGTCTTCAAATTCAGCAACACACAGTATTGGAATTGAGAATTAGCTTCAAGGGGGTTGGAAATGGTACCAGTATTTCTTCAGCCTCTGCTTCTGAGGGCTGCTTGTACCTGGAGTTGGGGGCAAAGGGCTCCAGGGGCTGTTACATACCTAGAGTGGAAGGAAGATTCCAGAGACTTTGTGAAACTGGTGTCAGGGAGGGGAACCTCCAGGGACTGTGTGGACTTAAAGTCAGAAGAACCTGTAGTTCCTTGTACTTGGAGTCAGGGGCCTCTGGAGTTGGAGGACTTTCCCATCCTAGGAGGACTGCCAGGCCCTGTCGATAGATAAGTTGTGTCTTGTTTGGCTTTTGCCTGGTTCCTACCATATTTATGACTGCCCTTCTTTGAGAACTGCCTTCACTGTGCTAACAACTACTTTACAGGGACCATCTAGCCTTTTTCCTGTGCCCTGCTGGTGTGTGTGTGTGGGGGGGCATTTTTCCTTTCCCACAATGAGAGCAGCAGCAGTGAATTGAGAACACACTGACTGATTGGAGTAGTTGTTCAGAGAGCCGGAATGGGCACATTTTCAGCTTTTATTCTGTAGAGGAGGAAATGAAGTCCTTTGCCTGGCATCTGCACAGGGACACAAACCCATCTGCCCGTGTCTCCAGTCTGCTCTGTCCCTCTGCTGTCTGAGAAACATCTCAGCTCTCCTCACAGCCCTCAGGCTTTGGCATAATGCCTGGGCTCTGCAACCCTTGGAGTCAGAATGAGAACTCTGAGCAGTGGTGAGGGGAACAGACCATTAGGTGATGGGCAGGGCTGGGAAGAACACAGAGGCCAGGTCCTCAACTTGTTTGGGGGTAGATGAGACTGCTGGATAACTCTCTTCTATATCCATTTTGACCCCAGTATGCAAAGATCCTGCAGCCTGAAAAGACAAGAGAATCCAGCTGGAAAGGTGGTTCAGCCTGGGAGTAAGGGCTTCTCCAAGGACTGTTAGACAAGTTTGGGCATGAAGGATATTCAGCCTGAGTCCTCCCCTTAGCAAGATATTCCCTCTCTAGACTTGTCTTGGAAATATGCCTTCATAATGGCACACTCAGTGCAATCACCCATGGTGCTCTGGCCACACTCTGCTCTTGGCTTACTCTGGAGGAAATGAAAGTGGTAACACTGGTAGGAGTGTCCTGCATTTCCTGAATGCCAGGTGCTCCTCACTCCTTCCTGCAGCACTTCTGCAAGGCAGACACCATGTATTCACAGCCTCTCTAGTCACTGGGGAAGAATGAAGGAAGAAGAAAGAAATGGTATCTGGAGGCTGGTGAGACAGCCCAGCAGGCGAAGGTGCTTAGCACAAAGGCTGATAACCTGAGTTTGATCCCAGGGACACACATGGTAGAAGGAGAGACTTGACTCCCATAAGTTATCCTCTGCTTTAAACATGCACTACATGGCATGCTCATGTCCACACATACACATGTATACATGCATGCTCACACATACACAAATAAACATAAAAAGGAAAACAGAAGAACTGTGGAGGAAGAGTGCTATTCTATTTGTGGCCTGCTACTTTATTGTGAATTTTTTCCTTTCTACAAAAAGAGCCAGGTGTGATAGCTCCCATCTGTAATCACAGGCACTTGGGAGGCTGAGGTAGGAGGGTTGCCATAAGTTTGAGGCCACCCTGGGTCTATGGAGTGAGTTCTAGGCCAGTCTGGGCCACCGAATGAGATTCTATCTCAAAAACTAAATTAAAATAAATAGCACAACAATACAAAAAGTACAGAGGGAGGGAAAGCTGAGCTAGAGTTTTAGAAAACTCAGTCCAACCTGATCTTATAGGCATTTGCAGTAGGGTCCAGGGTGATAGAGTTAGTGTTTTCCGTGGTACATCTGGAACATCTGTGTAGACATTTTAACTGCCTTTGGGTCTGGGACCAACTCAAAATCATCTGGAAGAGGGTGTGTGTGAGATGCCTCTGCCCTTGGCTGTCATGTCCTCTCCTTACTTGCTCACCCATGTAAAGCCTTCTTACTCTCGCTTGTATTTTACCAACATCTGCTAACAGTTGTATTTTCTTTCCTGAGTTCAACAAACAATACCCTTGTTTATTGAGAGGGCTATTTATAACCAGTGGAAGGCATAAACAAGTATTTGACTGTCATAGTAACGTTTTTGGGCTCCTTTATTTTTTATAGCCTCATTAAACATGTGTCTTTTGAGGTTTGTTGCTTTTAGCCCTCACATACACATTTGGGTGATTTTGCTTTCCTTGTCTGCTTTCTTATTCATTTTTGGAAACTTTGTGCAGGAGGGAGAAACCAGAGAAGTTAGTCTGTGAAGAGGAAAGGTGGTGAGCACTGGGGACAGTGAGCTCTGAAAGCTGTCTGGGGCTAAACACTGCATCTGCTCCCCATGGGGCTCTATGGCTCCTGTTAGGGATAAATGGGGACCCAGAGACAGATTGATTGCAATACACAGAGTGCCCACTCTAGAAAGGATGGAGATCATGGCTTCCTGCGTAGCTTTTGCAGGTGGAACCGGACCTTCACTTGGAGGGACAGGCAGAACATCAGGAATTAGGACTGCCTGAGCACTTAGATTACATCCTTGGCTTGTCTATTGGTCACTTTTCTCAGCACTGTGACTAACTACCTCACAAAAGCAACTCAAGGCTTTATGTTGGCTCACAGTTTAAGGATACATTTCATCATGGTGGAGAAGGCATGACAGCAGGAACGGGTGAGGTGGCTGGTCACATTACATCCACAGGCAGGAAGTAGAGAGCGGTATAAATTGATGCTTGGCTCACATCCTTTGTTATATGGCTTGAGACCCCAGCCTGTGGAATGATACTGCCCACATTCAAGGTGGGTCTCCCACTAGTTAATCACATCTAGAAGATTCCTCATAGACATGCCTAAGAGCCTGTCTCTTGGGTGGTTCTAGATCCTGTGGAGTTCACAATATTAACTGTTATACTGTGGCTTAGGGTTCTGGTCCCAGCAACAACCAACCACCCCCCCCCCCGCCCCGCTGCCCAACACACACACACACACACACACACACACCCATTGGGACTCTGTTGCTTTACCAGCCATATGTTTAGTTGTGACAATGAGTTGCAGAAATCATAATTCAAAATGTATAAAGAAGTTGGAGATCCCCTAGGATCCTTCTATCTGAAGTAAGTGTGACTCACCCTTAGCCTTAACGTTTGCAAACACACCTTTTAAATTTTTAAGTAAGTTTGGGCTGTTTTCCCCATATTACTTTATGATCTTTTTAAAAGATTTATTTTGTGTGTATGAGTGCTTTGTCCACATGTATGTATGTGCACTACATGTGTGCAGTGCCCACAGAAGCCAGAAGAGGGCATTGGATGCCCCTGGAACTCGAGTGACAGCTATGAGCTGCCATGTGGGTTCTTCCAACCATGTGTAATTTTAGTTCCTGGGATCTGGTGCCCTCCTCTGGCCTCTGGCCTCTGAGGTCACTGCATGTACATGATATGCTTATCACTGGTACACATAAAATAAAAATAATTTGAAATGCTCAGATATTTGGAAAGAAACTCTCCTTCTGATTGCCCCCCTATAGGGAGCATGGCAAGAACATGACCCCCAGCACCCTGGTCCCCATAACTAAAGCAGGCATCGACCTTCAGCCCCAGCACCAGGTGGGGCTTTAGACTCCTTGTTGCACATGTATAGACTTGGTGGATTGACTCAAGGGCAGAGGCATGTGCTATCTCTGCACAGGGGTCGCCTATTTCACCATGGTGTAAGGCTGACTTGGGAAACAGCTGTGGGGATATGTCCATAGACATCTGGGCACCCATCATAGTGCCATGCATTCATTGCCCTCCTTACCTCATAGCCACTGTGTTCTCAGCCTGCCTTTACATGAAGCCGTTGTGCCTGGAAGCCAATGTCAAAATAAATCCCTTCCTTCTAGACTTCATCTGCTGAGCTTCATTTTCAGCCAGCAACTTGGCAGAGCTTTAGTTGGAGCAATAGGGTACTATAAGGGAGGGGGGTGTACTAGGAGATGGCCGAGATGAAGATTGGGGAGGGCAAGGCCACCTGCTGCAGGCCTTGGAGTGGCACTGCTGACACCTCAGGTGGCCATGGTGAGAATCAATTAAGAAGCATTTTTGTGCTGATCGGCTCTTGTCAAGTGAGTCCACCTGCACTGGACTGTCAGGCTGTTAAGGCATCTCTGGAGAGCATGCTGGTGACTAGGAAGGGATAGAAGTGTCGTGTCCCTGTTGTCTACTTCCATTCACAGGGCTTTCCTTGGACAGATGTGTCCCATGTCCTTTGTGTTTGTGCAAATACAAAGGAAGTCTCTCTAGGACTAAGGGAAAGAGGGTGGATGGTGGTAATGTCACTGGGGAAAGCAACATGGCACAACACCACAGCAGCAGCAGCCCAGGGAGTTCTCTTCAGAGATCTCCAGCAAAACTAGGATTCGGGGCTTAGACAATGAAATACATTTCATAGTGAGCTGAATATGAAGCAGAGTTGGGTTTGTTGAAAAGAAAAAAAGGGCAAGTGCTCTCAGACATCGAAGCCATCTGATTTGACAAGTGTGGGCTCTGGAGAGTCCGATTCCTCTGCACATATATGTGGGATCTGTGGCTCTCAAGTTAGATATCTGAAGGTTGCTAAGAAACCACCTTGTTTTTTCTAACATTGCCCAGAGAGTGTAATTTGTAACAAGCTTTAGAGTTTTTCTCAGTAAACAAAATTGTGAGTTAGATTTATAAGGTATCTTCTACATCCGAGAGACTGGAATGCTAGCAACAGCATATCCGTAAGTAACCACAGCCTTGATTAATTATGGTCTTTTGACAGTCATAATTGAAGTGTCTTGGGGAACGCTTCATCTGGCCCTTAAATAAGCACAATTTATTGTCTTTGATAAGACGCCTTTCAGAAAACACACATTGTTTCAGTGAGTCCCTGTCAGTGGAATCTGAAGACTGTCCCTTTTCATCAGTAAAAGCAAATCAGGTCCCAGAGCCTTCCTTCTCTCCCAGCCTTTTCTCCCTGTGTCACCCTAGATCTTTGTGTCCTGCCTCAGAGGGAAAGACATCTTGTGTTTGCTATGGCTGGCTCACAATGTTCTGTACCTCCAGTTGCCTGCCCTTTTGCTCACATGCTAGATGTGTGTATTCTTGTGTATGAGACCAGCAGGGTGAGATACAGATTTGGGTCTTTCTAGGGTGGGATTAGCTCTAATAAGAATGGAAACCAGGGAAACTTGACAGTGTGGAACTACTCCAGCCACCTCTAGTGAAGTCCAGCCTGGTGCAGAGACTGGCAGAGCGTCCATGCTGAGTAAAAGGCTCCTGCTTTTCCATCACACACCTCCAGTTGGTTGTTTCCTGATCTCACAGGAATGCAGCTGTCTTTGGTGTCCTGGGACATGCTCTGGAGGGTTCTGCTGTCCTCACTGTAATGGAACACAAACCTCTCAGCACTGAACGGCTGAGTTGATGTCCTGTCTGTAGGAGTCTTTGTCTGCATCCTTCCTTCCCTCATGTCCACCCAGTCTCCTCTCCAAGACAGAGTAGCTCATTACAGGTTTTGCTAGCACCAGAGTGGGAGGACAGTGTCACTGGGAAAGGAGCTGGTCTGGGCAAAGACTTAGATACCTCCTTCAAAGGGTGCTGTGGACAGTGTGTCTGAGCCCTGTGCCCGGCCCTCATCTGTAAAGTTTCCTCAGGGATGTGATAAGCTCTAAACCGCCCTCCTGGTACACCATAGGCTGAATTAAGGCTAGTGTCCCACACACCAGTCACAACTGGCAGCTTCCTTTCTGAAGGGCTGTAAAAGTTGAACAAGTTCACTGGGAGCAAAATGCTTGCCCTGAGTCTGTAATCCTATGTTTTTTTGTTTGTTTGTTTTTTTGTTTTTAACACATTTCTTCTTGCTTTGTTTTTAAAAATTATTTGTTTTACTTTTTTCTTTTGTGTGCATTTTTGTTTGTTTGCATGTGTGTCTGTTTGAAGGTGTCAGAACATCTGGAGTTGCAATTACAGACAGTGGTGAGCTGCCATGTAGGTGCTGGGAATTGAACCCAGGACCTCTAAAGAGCAGCCAGTACTCTTAACCATTGAGTCATCTCTTCAGCCCAAATCCTGTGTTCTTTTAAGTAATGGCATGCATGTAAAGAGGATGGGTAATGGTCATTTTTGCATCTTTGGTTCTTCAAAAAAAAAAAATAGACTCTGAATTGTGTTGAGTTTAGGTTCCAGCTGGCTGTCCTTCCACTGGTCTGAGTTGGTTCTCAAGAATGTCTGCATCCCAAATAAAAGCTCCACCCGGGGGCTGTCCTCACTAGGGACTTTATCCCATCTCTGCTTTTGTCTTTGTAAGTGCGCATAATTGGAAGCTTAGAAAAGAATAGCTGTTGCCACAAGATGGGGCAATTAGAGGAGCTTTTGTGCTGGAAAGCTTAAATTGCAGTTTAAAAATACTTCGGCAGACTTGGGATGTAGCTCGCTTGGTAGAGTGCTTGCCAAGCATGCATGAATCCCCTGGGGTTAACTCCCAGCACCACATACATAAACGAGGCATGGTGGTACATGCCTGTAATTTCAGCACTTAGGGTGTGGAGGCAAGAGATCAGAAGTTCAAGGTCTTCTTTAGCTACATAGTGAGTTCAAGGACAGCCTGGGATATATGAAATTCTGTCTCAAAATCTCAGACTGCTGTATGAATGTCATTGTACTTAGAAGCTTCTATATAAGTCTCCCTTTTGAAGTGTGTGGGGACTGTGTCTTGGACAGGGCTGAGCGCCCAACTCCATCTACATTCAGAAGGAAAGAGGAGGCCTTAGTCACATTAGGGAACATGTCTCTCTATATTCTATATTCATTGAGCACGTTTGTCTTGTGCCTGTGGGTTATATTCCTAAAACATGGGGCTCGATCTCAGCAGATAATGGCTTTCAGGGTATTGGTTTTCTTCATCTAGTCGTGAGCTGTATTGTGTTGAGGTTGTGGAGTTGTGTTGAAGGCCTTTGGTACAGGGGACTCTTCTGATAAAATGGACCCAGGTGGAGAAGTGAGGGGTGCATTCCCCAGAGCCAGGCTGTTGGTTCTAACCCTGTATTAGTCGATTTTTCTGTTGCTGTGACAAATACCTGACAGGAGCAGCTTTGTTAGAATGGTTTATTTTGGCTCACAGTTCAGAAGTAGATCCACTGTGGAAGGGAAGTCACAGAGGCAGGAGCGTGAGGCTGCTGGTCACACTGTGTCTCCAGTAAGGAAGGGAAGGGAGATGAATGTTGCTGATCACTTTCTTCTCTTTTGTGCATTCTGGTACCCTAGCCTGGGGATGGTCCCCATCTCAGTTAAGTGTCTGGGAGTAGCCTCACAGATGCTCCCAGGGGTATTTCCATGATGATTTTAATCCAGTCAAGTTGATGATGAAGACTGACCACCACAACCACTACTAGATGCATGACCGTGGAAATGGCCCTAAAACAACAACGACATCCCTCTGTGACTTAGTCTCCCCTTGAGGTCAATGGGGTTAATAACAGAACAGATTGGAGCTGGTATCCAGTAACAAATAAATTATCATTTGTGAAGCGTCTAGACAGAGCACATGCCTACATGTAAAAGCATGGCAAATGCTGTATGTATGTTAAATGAAGTGAATTCGACATTCTTATATTTATGGATAAACAAGTGAAGTATTCCCTTGGCAATCCTTTTGGAGCTAATTCTCTTGAAGTATGTTGAAATGTGGATAGAAGACAGCAAGCTAGATCCCTGCAATCCCAGCGCCCGTCCTAAAGAGATAGTTGTGCCCTACCTGTATCTCTTCAGCCCTTTGCCCTGTTGGTCTCCTGGGTCTGCTGCTCTGTCCCAGCCCAGTGTTCACTGTCAAATGAGGACACTGAAGTTTGTGCCTTGTCATTCTTGTGCTTCTGAGCAGTGCGGTCGTCGTCTTGGGATCAGTTTCTGTACCCCAACTCCCCTTTCTCATTTTCTTCTTTCTCTTCTCTCCCGGCAGGGCGTGGGTGGGTACACAAGGGAGGGGAGGGATATAATTAGCACCCAGGGAGAAGCAGCTCCAGCCTGCACGCTTTTCTGGGACAGCAGTACGATGAGGAGGACATGGGTATGTAGGGACCAAGCTCTTGCTGCCATTGACCCCAGTGTCCTACAACTTTTTGCCCCAGTGCATAACCAAAGTCAAAGCAAGCAGAGGGCCTGGAGGTGGGGCAAAGATCTCTTTGGGTCCCATGAGCTGGGCTGTGTGTCCATGAAGGACCATTGGTCTATATGAGCTGTGATGGATGGGTTGTACCTTCGGTGCCTTCTAGCTGGAAGAAGTTAGGAGAATGGGAGGCAGCCACTTGCCAGGCGTCCAAGTGGGTCCATCTGGGAAGGAAGTCTGGTCCTGTCTCCACTGCACACAACACACATAGGCCAGGAAGAGCCAGCTCCCACGATGGGCAGGGAGCTTAGGTCAGGTAGTAGAGGAGCTGCATCCACACCTGTCTGTTATGCCATGTGGTTGCCAGTGACGTCATTATCACCATCACCCTATCTATTTCCCTCAGTCTTGCTGTTGCTAAAGAGCTGTGTTTAAACAGGGGTCTGGCCTGAGTTAAAGGTCTTAGCTTTACCCTTTCGTCTGGACTGAAAGAACCAGACCTGTTCCTCGAGCTTTGTAGAGCCTCTGGCTTCTCCAGAGGTCAAGACTAGCCTGGGCTACCCCCTTTTTGATTGTTTCTTTGGACACCCAGTTATTTTTAAATGCTGGGGCAGGGTTATGGGAGTAGAAATGTGTTTTCTGTGTCCAGCCTGTCCTGTGAACCCCTGTGACCCTCTGGTTAAGTTCATTTGAACATAAGAACAAAGATTTGAAGCCAGGGTTTCAGAGACTGAGGCCTAGACCAAGGGCACACATGGCTTCTGCACACAGGCGCACAGGCACAGCACAGTCTCCTGCTCTGCTTCTATGTCTGAGGGTTCCTTCTTGCTGGCCCCCGTCCCAGACTGAATTCTGAAACTACTGACTGCCCTGTCGCCTTCCTCTATTCCTCATCATTCCTAAGGAACACCTCTGTCTTTTCCTTTCCTCTCCATTTCCTTCCCCCTTCCTCTCCTTTTCTTGGCAGGATTTCACTCTATAAAGCACAGGGCTGGCCTATAACTTGCTATATAAATTAGGCTAGCACTGAACTCACAGTAGTTCACTGAACCACCTGTCTCAATTTCCCAAGTGCTGGAATTATAGGCACACAGTGAGCTGCAGGCCTCTTCACCGCCCTTCACCAAATGAGATTCCCAGTGTCTCCAGAGTGGCAGTTTGTGGTGATACGGGACAGTCTAGTGATGGTTTTGAACTTACATGAGAAGTGATAGCAGGCTTTTAAACTCAGCATTTCAAATATGAATTGACCTTTATCTGTGCCACAAAGCTGCTGACAGTATCTGCCCCGAAACGTGTTCAGATGGCCATATCTACCCCAGGCATCCTGGCTGCTCCGGAAACACAAGAAGACACTCTTCCATTCCAGTGAGTGGAGCTGAGAATTCGTTGTACCTTTGGGGTGTTTATTGGCACCTACATTGATGGTCAAGAAATGTGTAGCATAAATGAAGAATGAACAATCCAGTAAGCCCCTTGCAGCCAAGGTTGGTCCTGCCTGTGTGAGGCTGTGTGGTTCTCGTACTTGGAGACTATAAAGGTTGTATTATTTGCTTTTGGCTTAGTGTTTGAGATGGAAGGAAGGCAGAGGGAAGTCAGGAACACCAGGAGTGGTTCCCTGGGGCTTTCCTAGCTGGAGAAAGGAGGCTGAGGGGCTGGGACAAGACTGGACCCATTGTTGCCTCCAAGCAGGCTGTGCATTTACGACTTCCCCACCAATACCCAAAACATCCTGACTTTTCAGGTGGGCTCCCTCACATGCACTGGACCTCTATTTGTCCTGTCAGTCCTCCATGGCACCCTTAAAGGTATGGTGGACATGGCTGATCCAAACCTGTCACCAAGCAGTGACACAGGCACCCTGCTCTTCCTACTGAACTCAGCAAAGATGTCCTTTGCATCTCATGGAGTGTGATGCCCTTTCTCCTACTTAGTTAATGTCCAAAGTGTTGAGCCCACCACATCCTAAGCCTAGAGGGCAGAAAGAATAGGACAGCCATGACCTTGGCCTTCTTGCTTCAATAGGAATCAGAGAGTGTATGTCACAGGCAGCCATGTCTGAGTGGATCCTGGGTCTTGTGCAAAGAGGACAGTCTGTGGAGTTGAATAAGAGACACTCCCTCAGGGGTTCTGAGCTCAGTAGGCTATGAGGAGAGTGAGGGGAAGGAAGCAGTGTTCGGGGGACTGGGTGGTAAAGGCAGGACCTTAACCCGGTGACCTGTGGCGGCAACTTTTGCTCTGGACTGAGATCTTCACTCTCACTAGACCCTGATGACAAGTCACCACCCATGCCCCAGACCTCCTTGCAGTTATCACATAAGGTCTCTGCTTCCTTTAGTTACCCATTAGGTGTCTTTACCCTTTTCACCCCACAGCAGGAGGGTGTCATAGAGGAGAGAGGTACATGGTTGCTGTTCCCATGGATGCATGTAGCATCCTTAGTAATCTCCACAGACAGCAGGCAAAGTCCCATGCAGAGCTACAAAGCCAGCCAGCTATAAGTCACCTGGAGAGCATGGGCTATGTCCTACTTCTAACATTCTGCTGTATGGGGGTGGTGCCCCTTGGGGCTGACGTCAAGTTATATGGGCCATGCAGAAAACTAAGTGGCTCTATTGCGAGGCTGGGGTAGGAGCTGGATCAACCACTCACCTTCTTCATGGTAACCAACCTGTGTCACTATATTCCAAGTGGCAGAGATCACAGTAACCAAGAAAGACCAACAAGGGAGCTTGTCAATCTGAATGGGTCAGAGAAGCCAGCCACTTTGCAGTGTTTGTGAAGCAGGCTGGAGCAGGCCTTGAGACTCCATCTAGAAATGGCATGCATGGGAAGGAGGATTGCTTTAGGAAGAGAAAATCCCACGCCTCCCAGTCAGCATGATGCTGCAGTTACAATGCTGGTTTCCCCCTTGCTGACCACCATTCTGAATAATTTATGGCTCCACCCACAGGAGGCTGCCAGCCTACTGAAATGCTGAGATGTTCACCGGAGCAGTTATGGAACACCAGTAAACATAGTCCTGTGTTTCAGTATTCCCATGCCAACTGGACTGCCTCCTGGGTCAGTGTGGTGCTGGTGCCAGCAGGGCCACCTTTCTACAGTGTCACTGGGGACAGTGACTATGATGGCTGCCCTGCTGTCTAGGTGAACTGAAAACAGGATTGGCATTGCAAAACCCTCAGTGATTTCCTATTGGTGTTCCAGAAATAGCTGCCAAGCATTAGGTTTGTCTCCTGCCAGCGCTGTGCTGGGAATCTGGTACGTGGCCTTGTTCATTTTACTTTGTAGACAGTCTTTTGATTTCACTCAGTCCATCCTACAAAGAGAAAACTAAAGCTGGGAGCAATTGGCAAATCTGGTGTACAGTGAACTGACTTTTAAGGAATTGGGGACTAGGGAGGTGACTCAATGATTAAAGTGCTTACCAAGCAAGCATGAGGATTAGCATTTGGATCCGTATCGGTGAGCTCTGGGTTTGATTGAGAAAGTCTGTCTCAATGAATAAGATGGAAATAAATGAATCAAGAAGGTTCATAATTTCAACTTTGGGCTTCCATGTGCATGTGCAAATGCACAGGTTCCCACACACATGCAAACATGCAGATACACATCACACCCACCCAAAATGTAGGTAGTTACATCCCTGGATCTGGCCACTGCTCAAAAACCAGCTGTCTCATTGGCTTTAGCTATCTTTGTTTTGCTGTGAACAGTTTGGTTTTTCACAGACTGAACAAGCTGGTAAAGTAAAGTCTTTGGAACTCTGGAGAATACACACAGTTTTTATTAAAAATTGCCACACAGATGCAAAAGAAAGCTTGACTCCTACAAATCAGAGCATGCTGCTGCTTCAAGCCTGTTTAGTAGAATTGCAATAAGTGGCTCCTAAATCATACAAATACACACACACACACACACACACACACACACACACACACACACACAGAGAGAGAGAGAGAGAGAGAGAGAGAGAGAGAGAGAGAGAGAGAGAGAAAGAGAGAGACCGAGACCTCAGCTTAAGTGTTGACTTAAGCAGGGCAGTGATGACACATGCCTTTAATCCCGGGACTCAGGTGGAGGAGGAAGGTGAATCTCTGAGTTTGAGTTTGAGGACAGCTTGATATACAGAGCAAGTTCCAGGACAGCCAAGGCTACAAAAAAAAAAAAAAACCCAAACAAACCACAAACCCAGAGAGAGAGAGAGAGAGAGAGAGAGAGAGAGAGAGAGAGAGAGGGAGGGAGGGAGAGAGCAGAGACAAAGTTCCAAAGTTCTTGACTTTAGGGTAAGGCAAAAGCAGTGGTGTATTTGAGTAGGAACCATATTTGCATTTTAAACTTGGATATTTCTCTGGCTAGCAGTATGTCAGCTGATAATTCTCCTGAGGTTTGGAACAGTGATGTTGAGCTGTGGCTCTGGGTCAGTTGCCACTGTGAGGGAAGCAGCCAATACCCTGCAGTGTGCTGTGACTGAATTAGAGCAATCTGGTTAGGGTGACACATGCATTTTCCACTTAAGATGTTTTTGGTTCATGGTGAGAATGTTATAGTAAGTTGAAGAGGTGTGTGTGTGTGTGTGTGTGTGTGTGTGTGTGTGTGTGTGTGTGTGTGTTTACACACATACACACATGTGCAAAGAGGCTGTACCAGTTAAAATCTGTGAGGCCTGTTTCCCAATGGTGAAACTGTTGCGTATTACTTCCTTTAAATTAATCCACTAATAGTTAAAGATTATGTGGGAATGCTTAATAAAGTTTGCTTTCTACTGGCTGCAACTGAAGCATTGTAGTTACAGAGTCCCCTTTCCTTAAACAATGCATGCTAGAGAGTAATGGTGGAGCTGTGTACGCTCCCTCCCATCCATGTCTCTCCTCAGATCTCTCTTCACTGGGTGGGCTGCATTTGGCAGGACTCTTGTTTGGCTAGATTCTTGAAAGGGTATTGCCACTGATGTCCTACAGGGTATATGTGGGGGCAGCCTACATGGGTGGGCCTGGCAACAGGAGGTCAGGGGTGGAAGGAACAGAACAGCAGGGCTTGGGCTATGGGAGACAGGTTTGGAAGAAGGTGGGAATGATGAGTCTGTTCTGGGAGACAGAGAGATGTCTCCTAGGAGACAAGACAAGAGCACCTGAATGGCAAGAAGCCCAGGAGATGGGAGAGCTGGGCCATGCCCTCCAGTTGGGCAAGGTGTCAGATTCAGGAAGAAAGGGAGGCTAGACAGGGCTGCTGGCCTGAGGCCCAAGGCCAAGAGGACCTGGCCCCTGTCAGGTAGTGTTGGCTTTGGGAGTGAACATTTGGCCTCTCTTTGGGTTTTAGGTCCAACCAGAAAGATGCCCCCCAGCGCTAGTGCAGTGGACTTCTTCCAGCTTTTTGTTCCAGACAACGTGCTCAAGAACATGGTAGTACAGACCAACATGTATGCCAGGAAGTTCCAGGACCGCTTTGGCAGTGATGGTGCCTGGGTGGAGGTGACATTGGCTGAGATGAAGGCCTTCCTGGGATATGTGATCTCTACCAGTGTCTCACACTGTGAGTCAGTGCTCAGCATTTGGAGTGGAGGCTTCTATAGCAACCGGAGCCTAGCCCTCGTCATGAGCCAGGCCCGCTTCGAGAAGATCCTCAAGTACTTCCATGTCGTGGCCTTCCGGTCCAGTCAGACCACGCATGGGCTCTACAAGGTCCAGCCCTTCCTTGACTCCTTGCAGAGTGGCTTTGATGCTGCCTTCAGGCCATCTCAGACCCAGGTGAGGCCAGTGTGCATTGGTGTGTGTGTGTGCACGTGTGCATGTATGTGATTCCACAAGTGTGTGTGTGTGTGTGTGTGTGTGTGTGTGTGTGTGTGTGTGTGTGTGTGTGTGTGCGCGTGCGTGCGTGCGCGCACGCACCAGGTGCCACTAAATTCCCTGAGACTTCTCTTGGCTAAGCACAGGGTTTAGGATGTCCTTTCTCCCTATCCAGCCGTATTTTTTACAGTGACTTGAGCAAGTCGTTTTAAGGTCACTAGCATACTGTTGACCTTATGATCCAAACATGTTTGTAAAGGATAGTGGGGGCTTGAACTCCAACTCCCAGACAGTTGGAATTCAACCCTTTGCTCAGAGATACAGCTCTTTTCATCCCTTCCTGTTCCATGGCACTTCTTGCACCAGGCTTTACACAGTCTAGCCTCAGGATCCCTGTCGTGTTCACTGAGGGGCATAGACCTGGTAGTGTGCCTTCACCTTCTGGACAGTGAAGGGGTGAGCTGGAATTGCAGTTACTCTTTTGGTCATTGGGACTTCTTACATGCAAAGGTCCACCTGATTACTCAGGGCAGAACTTGGAGGCTTTTCTATGGTCTGGTGCCCCAAGCACCCCCCCCCCGACTCCTTCCAGATGCCCTTAACCTGTTCCAGGAGGTGGATGCTCTAGGTGCTCTCAGCTCCTGGTCCACCCTGCCTTCCATGTCCACCTGTCCTCAGCACTGTCACACTGGCACACAGCCTGGTGTCAGAATCTCAGACTCTCCTCAGAATCGCTCTGTTGATCTGGCACATTGAGGAGGTGGCTGGTATCTGTAAAGCTCTCTAACTCAACTTAAGAAGTTGTGTGCCTAGGTAAGTAAGTTGAGTGCCCTCTGTGGAGAGACCCAGTTACACAGATGCACTATTCTTTATGCCCATGACCATCTTTAAGAGGCTCCTGCTAGGCTCCCAAAGTTCACTTCTACTAGAGTCTGTAATATTCCTCTATTCTGCACAACTGGAAACTCTGGGCTTTTGTGGGAAATATTATCATGTCTCAGGTCCATAGACTTCTGACCACTCAGCACAGATTTCCCTAGTGTTCTAGAACTTTCCAGCCATCTTGTAAGAGCCAGAGGTGGGGTGGTGGGAGAGGATGGCAAGCTAATTCTTGCCTGGGAACTTGTCTGCCTTTTTCCTGTTGAGACCAGTTGAAACAGTGTTCTTCTTCACACTCTTGTCGGAGTTGGAATCAGACTTGCTCTGGTTCCCAGGAGTGACTCAGAGCCAGCTCCCTGTACCACCACCATCATTTCTGCCCTGAACACACAGATACATGGATGATCAGGCACATGTGTGCAATAGCATACGTGGGTGCGTACACACACACACACACACACACACACACACATGAATTCTCAGTGTGTAATCTTGAAAACTACCATTCTAGCAAATGTTACCCTTTGCAGAAGATTTTACAGAGTCCTCTGAAGACCCCAGAATCTGCCAGCAAGAAAAGAAGCCATTTTCGTGTGTGTTCATGTACAAGTAGGAGGCATTACTTTCATCAAAACTGGAGTCAGATTAATCAGAGAAATATCCCTGGAGAGGGATATTCAAATAAGTAAGAGATGTTTTGTGTACCATACATGCTACCTGGCACACCTGAGTAGCTTGTTGCACAGAGAGAACTCGGGGATAGCATGGTATGACAAGAGATGCTGGCTGTTTTCCCTAGAGGAGAAGTGAAACTCAGAGGTTCTTGCTGGCCCTGCTAGGATTCGCTTATAAATGTGGTTGAAGATCATGTGGAGATTTGCCCACTGGCTCACTGAGGAGGAGGACGCTTGGGTGGCTGAGAAACAGCAGATGCATGATCTGGACAAGGAGAAGGGCAGGGCAAGAGCAGGGAGCTGGGGACACCTGGATGCCATCTTCCCTGTTCCTGTGACCTCCTTAGATATTCCATTTTTGCTAGATGGTTCCACCTGGGGCTTTGAATGTTTCATAAGCTACAATGAGTCAGGGCCTGTGAAGAATTGGACATGAAGGTCTGGGCTGCAGCACAGGCAGTCCAACTTGTCGGTTCCCATCCCAAGCAGAGGTAGGGGTACATCCTGAACTCACTTTCAGGATTTTCCAACAGTAAAAATCCAAGGGACAGAGTGTGGCAGTGCAAACCAATGAGGTGTGGCTGATGTTTATTTTATGTATATGAGTGTTTTGCCTGCATGTATGGAAGTCCACTACATGTGTGCTGTGCCCACAGAAATCAGAAGAGGGCATTGGATCCCCTAGAACTGGAGTTCCACAAGGTTGTGAGCCCCCATGGGGATGCTGGAAACCAAATATGGACCCTCTGCAAGAGGAACCATCTATAAAGCCCTGAGGCTGATGCCTTTTAAAAAATAGAACCAAAGGCACTGTTACCAAAGGAATTCTGGGTCACCAGTGCAGAGCTCACCTTCCATAGTGCCCATGCCAGGCCATGGACTGACTCAAATCTGCAGAGAGAGACACACTTAACCACCATCTCTAGAAGCTGAGGTCCTTGGAACTTTTTCTGCACGTGGCCAAAGACTGCTTTAGATGTTATGTGGTCCCTATTGGGTCTTGTCCCTTCTTTCCTGTGGCCATAAAGCTGCAGTGGATGAGAACAGGGAATTATTCCAGTAAACTTTGTTTACAAAAATAGGCAGTGGTTTGATGATCCTCAATCTAGAGCATTTCGTAGAGTGGAAATCATTGTGTTTGCACATCATCTTATTTAACTGCAGATATGCACTCTCATTCATAATTGTGGAGTAGAACTGGGGAGGGAATTGCTGTGTGTACTGTATTGCCACAATGTTCTCAAAAGTCTCCAAAGCATTTTAGTTTGACAAACCTACTTGGAGTCTTTTCATTGTATTGTACTGTCTTTGAAAAGGTCATAGAATCATGTTATCAAGAAGTTGACATAGGTGAAATACAGTTAATAATTGCTTAGGGGTGTAGGAGCTGGAGAGGTGGCTCAGTGGCTAAGAATGCTTCCTGTTCTTGCAGAGGACCCAGGCTCACTTTAGAGCACTCCTATTGGACAGCTCACAACCACTTGTCCCTCCAGTCCCAGGGAATCAGACCCCTATAGACACCTTTGTAGTTGTGGTTTTTTTCTTTTTTTAAAAGATTTATTTATTTATTGTGTATACAACATTCTGCTTCCATGTATATCTGCACACAAGAAGAGGGCACCAGATCTCATAATGAATGGTTGTGAGCCACCATGTGGTTGCTGGGAATTGAACTCAGGACCTCTGGAAGAGCAGTCAGTGCTCTTAACCTCTGAGCCATCTCTCCAGCCCCTATAGTTGTGTTTGTTTGTTTGTTTGTTTGTTTGTTTGTTTTTACTCTCTGGGGCCTGCTACCCAGCTCCCAAATAAATACATGGAGACCTATTCTTACTTATGAATGCCCTGCCTTGGCTTGGCTTACTTCTAGCCTGCTTTTCTTAAATTATCCTATCTACCTTTTGCCTCTTGGCTTTTACCTTTCTCTAGTCTGTATGCCTTTCTTTCCTTCTTACTGTGTGGCTGGGTGGCTGGCCCCTGATGTCCTCCTCTCCTTTTCTCACTCCTAGATCCCTTCCCTAGATTTCTCCTCCTATTTATTCTCTCTGCCTGGCAGCCCTGCCTATCCCACTCCTGCCTTGCCATTGGCCATTCAGCTATTTATTAGACCAGTCAGGTGCTTTAGACAGGCAAAGTAACACAGCTTCACAGAGTTAAACAAATGCAACATAAAAGAATACAACACATCTTTGCATCATTAAACAAATGTTCCACAGCATTCTTAATGTAGCAATCTTAAAATAATATTCCACAACACACCTTCATTCGTGCATACATATCCCCCCTTACCCCTACACACTTACACCTCCACACACAATGACACAAGTTGGGCCTGAAGACTCTAGGCCAGTGATATAGATCACCAATACAGGTCACAGTCATACCTGGTTCCATCTGAGTGATGTAGGGTTTTGACATGACCCAAGGATACTCACAGTCACCAAAGATGGACCTGTGTCTCATGCTGGTGAAGACTACAGGCACAGCCAGTGTGAGACTGTGTAAAGAGGATAGCAAGAACCACGGTCATCTCTGCTAAAGGAACACCTCTTTGCACCAGAATGTAGGTGAGTAAACCCATGCTTCCTAGCTGAGCCCTCCCTAGAGTGCCACTGTAATTGCACTAACCCTTCACAGGTAAGGAGACTCCAGGTCAGGGAAGTCAGGAAACTTAGTCATGGTCACACAGCTTTCCGAAGGTGTTGCTGAGAGCCGAGTTTACAATGCCCTGTGAGAACTTCTTTCCCTCCTACCCCCCAAAGGTGCTACATGAACCCCTGATTGATGAGGACCCTGTGTTCATCGCCACATGCACTGAGCGTGAGCTGCGGAAGAGGAAAAAGCGGAAATTCAGCCTGTGGGTCCGCCAGTGCTCTTCTACTGGCTTCATCATCCAGGTGAGCCAGGGGCTTTGTGGAGGGGGTGAGAGGCGTCAGAAATGGGGGCTGCTGGGGATATGCGGGCATCGGAAAGATGGGAAGGTATTCCATTGAAGTGGAATACCACAGGCCCAGTTAATTCACTGTCTTCTCACTGTATGTCACACTTGGCCCCAGCACTCCGGCAGAGGCCAGTCTGGTCTCACTTTGCCTACTGTGGGGTAGCTGGTCTTTGGAGAGGACACAGTCATACCTGACTCCACCCCTGTCATATAGAGTTTTTGACATGATCCAAGGACCAATGGTGCTAGACATTCAGAGGCACCAAAGATGTTCTGGGATACTGGCTCTAAGTTTGTCTCAGTGGAATCAAGTCTTAATAAGGAGAGTTAGGTAAAGGTGAGAGGGTAAAGAAAAGAAAGAAAAGCCCCTGATAGCTGGAGGGTTTTCAGGAGGGAAAGCCATCAGACTTCTTTATATAGAGTTCATCTAGGACCATGGCAGAGACTGGGCAATGGCTGAAGTCATTGCTTTGAGATTGGTTAGTCCTTGACTATTCTAGGCTGAATCATGAAGGGCCCGCATGCCCCATGCATGTCCCCTGGCACAAATATAGAGATGATCATATGTCATTCAGGCCATTGGGGTGGTTGGAGTCCCATTCTATCTCTGGGTCCATCAACAGAGTGCTGACCTTGACTGTCTGCTGCCTGTTAGTCATTGCTGTGTTGCTACCTCCAACCTTACAGGTGTCTCAAGTGCTGTTACTTGCACTGTGTTCTCTGTTCACATTTACATGACCAGCCCACAATTTCAAGTTAACCTGCAATGAATTGCTATCTGAAAATATCATGCAAAACACTTCAGAAATAACCAGCTCTTAAGTTCTGTGCCTTTCTCGAGTAGGGAGATGGAATCTGAGGTCCATCTGAGAAGTGAGTCATCCATTTGCCCAGCATATCCACACTGTTTTATCAACTCTATGTACTCTACCTTCCCATAAGTCACCTTGCTGTTGTCCACATCAGATCACAGTGCTTGTGCCCAAAATGAGCTGTGTTTCCTTATAATAACCTCCAAACAAAAGAATCATGATGCAGACCACTCAGATTTGTCAAAAAATGTATGGCAGAGTGCTTCTCCTAGATGCAAGGTGAAAGTTCTTGAATTGATAAGGAAAGAGAAATAGAGTTGAATGCCGGGTTGCTAAGATCTGTGCTAAGAAGGAATCTCCCTGTGAAGCTGTGAAGAAGGGAGGTTTGGGCTCATTTTGTTGTCATATCTCAAACTGCAAAAGTTGTAGCCACTGTGTGTGACAAGACACAAGGAATAGTACCGTCTGTCAAATGTCTGCTGGGGGTCATGCAACAATCCTAGGATAGTGGTGATGATTGAATTTTAAAAAGCACTTTGGGGGTGTAAATTGGTAGAGCGCTTTCCTAGCATGCACAAAGCCCTGGATGCGATCACTAGCACCTCATAGCCTGTATGGTAGATCATGCTTGTAAGCCCAGCACTTGGGAGGTTGGGGCATAAGGATCAGAAGTTCATCCTCTGCTACATACAAGATCAAGGCCAGGCTGTCATACATGAAATACACTGTCTAACAAGATATGCTAAAACAAAACAAAACACTTCTGGGTGCCTGACTTCACAGTAGGCTTGTAGGCTGCATGCATCAAATCTTTCTCATGAACCAGGAAAGCGAGGCTCCAAGCATGCTTATAATTGCACAAGCAGTGAGTGATGCAGCCATGCCCCCACTCTAGCACCCACACTCTTGTGTCTCCAGTATCTCTTGTGAGGCGATGTATATAAGCCTCAGGGCTCTCTGGCGTGGCCACACACCTCCAGCATTTCACCTGTGTCTTTCCTGTAAGTACCAGTTATGCACCTTTGTGCAGTTTGCCCATGACTGCATCATGTATATCCTTCCTTTCTCCTCACACAGCTGCTGACAAGATTCGCCTGTTTTACGTCCACAGAGTCATGCCAGTGAGTGTAGGGGGGCTTCTGGCTCATTTTTGTAGAGACCCCCAGTGCACCAGACCCCAGTGACAATGAGTGGAATGTCAGCTGGTGCAACTCAGTGGCCAGATCAGTCACCACAGTGGCCCTCATGTTATTTGAAAAAATCAGTGGGAGAAGCAGGAGGAATGCTGTTGAGTTCCAGGCCAGCCTGGGCTACATAGTGAGACTGTATCTCTAAACAACAAGTATAGAGGTTCTGTGAGATGGATCAATGGGTAGAGGTGCTTGCTGCCAAGCCTGACAATTGAGTTTGATCCCTGGGACCCACATGATGGAAAGAGAACTAATTCCCCCTTGTTGTCCTCTGATTTCCACACACTCACCATGGTGCACAGTGGCATGTTCACAGGTAGAGGCGTGCATGTGTACACATACACATATACACATGCAATAAATTAATGAATTTAATTTTTAAAGCATAGAACTTACTATTGTATAGTAGTGAGTTCTCTGCACTTGGGGGTCTCTGAGCACCTCTCTGGTGCTGCTTCCACATTTCTTGACAGGGAAAGGCTGTTGGCTCAGCAGAAGTCCATGTTACACCATGGCTGCACCTTGAGAAGAGTGCCTGGACAAAGTGGGCAAGGTGCTGAGCAATTTCAGATGGTCTTGCAAATACCAAGGGAAAACTCTCAGCTGCCCATTACTGGTGTTTGAGAAAATTGCCAGTCCCAGGAGGGCAAGATCCTGGCCTAGCTTCGAGTCCCGGTCATCTCCAGACCTGCACAGAAGGCAGTACACACCAGTGACCACAAACTTGTGTCCCAGAACACACCAGTTTTCAGCTGTACTTATCAGTACTGGTGGAGGTCTTTATAATTAGTGTCTCCTCCTAATTTAATTTTATCTTCGGCACCCCTCCACACAAAACCCAGAACATCTGTAATTCCAGTAAATGATTTATTTTTTTTTTAAGATTTGTTTCTTTTCGTTTTATGTATATGAGTTTTGCCTATGAGTGTACGTGAGCCACATGTGTGCCTGGTGCCTGTGGAGGCCAGAAGAGAGTATTGGATGTCCTGGAATGATTACAGACTGTTGTGAGCCACCGTGTGAGTGCTGGGACCAAACATAAGAGCAATCAGTGCTCTTAACCACTGAGCCATCTCCCCAGCCCTAGTAAATGCTTACTGTTCTCTGTACTAGTCACTTTTCTTGTCACTAAGACCAAACACACAACAAGAAGCAGCTTAGGAGATGTTTCTGCTAGTTCAATGCTAGGCAGACACAGTGGCAGCTCAGGCTTGTGTCAGTGGGACATTGTGTTGATAGTCAGGAAGCAGAGAGCTCAATAGAAAACAGAGACCAGGATATAATACTCCAGGCCAGCATACCACACCCTTCAAGAAGGCCCTACCTCCAAAAGGTTCTATAACCTCTCAGAACAGTATCACCAGCTGGGGACCAACTGTCCAAACACACAAATGTGGAGAACATTTTGCATTCTAACCACCTACAGAAGTAGCCATTTGAGTATGTAGTCACCATGCCCATATAAACAAGACTGACAGAAGCCATATGGGTAGAGACATAGACAATCCTCATGGCTCTGAGAGTGATGGACATTCTCAGTCTCATTGCCCCAGGAGGCTCTTGAGCTCTGGGTAGAAACACACCAGCTGATGTTTTGACTTCAACCTTGTGGTCCATGAACACAAGAGCCACCTATGTTATGCACAGGCTTCCCTCCTATAGCGTTAGGTGCCAACATATATGTCTGTGGTACATGCAGTCATTTTTTAAAACCCTGGAGCATAGTGTTTCTGAAGCTAAGTGTGAATGCATGTGGAGTCAAAACAGCTGTGTATTACAGGAGATCCATGACAGGTCAGGACCCACAAGCTTTCTGGCCATTGCTGAGCCCGGTGGCTCTGTTATTCTACACTACTTCTCAGTGAAGTATTGCTCACTCTTTTGAAGGCTTTCTTGCTAAATCACATTCCTGTGCATTGACCTAAACACAGAGCTGGGCCTTCATGTTCGCTGTTCTCCTCAAGGACACTTGTGCTTGGTAGATGACCTCCAAACTCATCAGACAGGATGGGTCTTGACATGGTAGCTGGGTCTTCCACATGCTCCTTCTGGGTGTTCCCCGGAGAGCATTGTTGGTAACCCAGCTCCTAACAGTTCTGCCATGATCAGATTGCGCCAATGTCAGCATGATGCAGGGAAGGGCAGGCATAGGAGAGTGGTGGTGTCTGTTGAGCATCTGTCTACAGAAGTCTCCAAGCACCTCCAAGAACTTCTACTCTCCTTAGGGGAAGGGACTGGTCATTACCCTACATCGACTCCATCCTCTTCCCACATCCAATCCTTTGGTGACAGTCATGGAGCTGGTCTGGATAGTGTGTTAGGGACTGCCTCCTAAGCTCAGTAGCACTTTGCTTCCCTGGCCCTTGGAGTGTGTCTGACCTCCATTGTGTCTCAGGGATGGTGAGACAGAGGAGACCCGTTCTGCCTGTCTCTGAGCTGACTAGTCATTTTGCCCAGTGGGCAGTACCTATATAAGAACATGCCCAGCCCTTGAAGTGACCCTGGCCTCTATTTTTTTAATTTTATTTTTATTTATGTTTGGGAACTTAGAAGCAGGTTTACATTACTTTTGACTGCCAGTTTTGCCTTCTGTAACTGCTCCTTTCCCACCTAGACTTTTCCTAAAAGAAGCTTCCAGGCTAAACCACTCCAGCTGCTCAGGTTTTGGGCTGCCATGGTGGTGACCTAGGACTGCATGAGGCTGATGAGACAATGGAGTGGTTTCCCAGTGTTCTCTGACCCCGTCTTTCCTGCAGCTTCAGGCTATAGTCCATGTTACCCTTCACTCTCTGACCTCTGTGCATTTCCATTCAAGATCTATGTCCACCTGAAGGAAGGCGGTGGCCCAGATGGCCTGGACGCTTTGAAGAACAAGCCACAGCTCCACAGCATGGTTGCCCGGAGCCTGTGCCGGAACGCAGCTGGAAAGAATTATATCATCTTCACAGGGCCCAGCATCACCAGCCTCACACTGTTTGAAGAATTTGAGAAGCAAGGTTTGTCCTATGGCCATCCCAACACAGCCAGCTCCTTGGGGAAGTGGTGAATGGATAAGGAGGACAGGAGTAGTGGCTAACACAGACTGTATAAGTGTCTCTGCTGCCCTGTGTCTGGGTTCTGGTGACCTCAAGGTGTGTGAGTCCTGGGCTCACCATCTAGAGACAGCATTGGCACAGAGCTCTGCCAGTCTTCTGGGCACTCGTGTGTGTGTGTGTGTGTGTGTGTGTGTGTGTGTGTGTGTGTGTGTGTGTCCTTTGCTGTATGGTTCTGGCCATCAAAGGCTTGGAGGAAAAGCCCCAGTAAGAAGGGTCTGAAAAGTACGAGAATTACCCACCATCACTAGTGAGTCTCCTTCCCATCTGGCAGAGACCTCTGTGGTCAGGAACAATCCCATGGGCCTCAGAAAGGTCTTAGGTTTCTTGGGGCAAGGGGTTCTCTTTGTTCTTTGCGGACTGGATAAGCCTCCATGGCTTTCATAGAAGTTGGATGTAAAAATGAAGACCTAAATGCTAAGCTGTGCTTGGAGACAGCTCAGAAATTATCACTTGTAGATAGAAGCTACTAGAATGGAGGCATTGTGCTCTGCCACACAGTGGGTATCAGGCCTCAAAACTAAACCCTCCTGTATTGTGAAGGAATTAAGCAGCTTACATCCCAGGCCTTGGAAGCCGTGTTGAAGTGAGGGAGCAGCCCACCTCTGTGCATTGCAGGCTAGGTAAGGGTGACCCTCTGCACTGGCTGGTGCAGGCAGGCTCAGAGCTCATCTGTGGCATGAGCTCTGCAAGAGATCAGACTGAGGGGGGAAGGAAAGCTACAGGAACTGATCCTAGAACACATGACACAGCTGCTTTGGAGGAGATCTGGCTCTCCATGAAGCACAGTGGGGAGCTAGCCTGCTGCCTGTCCGTGGAGGCATGTATATAGAGGTGTAAGCTTTGATGGTGTGCATATATTTGTGATGGTCTACTCCTGGATTTGCTATCAGCACTAAGAGTTGGATTCGTGGGGGGGGGGCAGTGCCAGATGTGCAGAGCAGCATGAGTATTGGTACCAGAGCATGGCCTGGACCATTGGGGCTGTTTCCCCAGGAGTCAGAAGTGTTGCTTCTGAGATTCAAAGGTAAAGGCATTCCCTGGTTCAGCAAACTAGAAGATGGACAAAGAACTCTGGCTGGAAGAGAGTGACTGAGTATGGGATTTTGTCTTTTTCTAAGGTTAGGTAATATAAAAATGACATCACTATAAATTTTTGGAAGCATGTAGGGTTACTGAGCTCTTTGCAGTGGAGTACCATGTGCTTTGTCTACAGTGACAAGAGCCCTAAGAACTGCCAGGCATGTCGTCCCAAGGACTCTGGCTACATTGTTGGGCCATATTGTTGCATTTATCTATTACTTACATTAGTTGTGGCCTTAGTGACCTCAGGGTGAGTTCCTATAGAGGAAGGGGTCGGGGCAGAGAGGAAACACCTCAGCAGCTGCTCCTGGAGGGTCCTGCTCTCACCAGTCTCTCCTTCCGTGGGTTGTGGATTGGGTACCCTGACAATGGCACATGTGAGATTTTGCATCTTTCCTGCCAGGGATCTACTGCTGTGGCTTACTGAGCTCTAGGAAAAGTGACTGCACGGGCCTCCCTCAATCCATGTTGACCAACCCTGCCACCCCACTTGCCCGGGGCCAGCACCAGATCAGGACAAAGGGAAACATGTCTCTGATCTGCTGGTACAACAAGGGGCACTTCCGCTTCCTGACCAACGCCTACTCCCCTGTGCAGCAAGGTGAGTCGGGAGTGTGAGTATGGGTGTAGGAAGTGGGGGGCATCTAGAGCACAAGCCTGGAGGACCCTCATGCCGTCTGTGTTGATAGTGGTTTGTTGTTCTGTCCTGGGAAGGGGCAGGGAAGAGCCTCATGAACCCTCAGCTTGCCTTGGCAAGCTGGGAGGATTTGATTGACAAGTGCTTTTGTAGCCTCACCTGCTTGTTAGGGTGTGATGATTCTATTGTTTGGGGCGTGGTGATGGGCTCCATTCTGGGTGAGATCTGTAGATCATTTTATCATCACAGACTCCTGGAAGCAAAATGCCTGTGTAATCCAGGCTGCCAGGCGGCCTGCTGTTTTCCTCACTAATTCTCTGGGGACTTAAAATCGATTCAGAACAGAGGGACTTAATTAGCCTAGAGCCTGTATTTAAAGTAACTGACAGTTAAGACAGTGTTAAACTGCTGAGAAAAAAAAATTGAGAGGTTGCAAGAGAATCTACAGAGATGCTCCCAGGATGGTATGTTCACAGCAGTTTGCATTCCTGTGTGCATGCTGGGTGTGTAGCATGCATGTCCCTGAGGTATGGCGTGTGACGTGTGTGTGTGTGTGTGTGTGTGTGTGTGTGTGTGTGTGTGTGTGTGTGTACAGTGTATATACGGTCATTTACATGTGTGGTTTACATGTGTAGTTCACATGTGCAGTGTGTGTATGTTTATGTTCTCCACATAAATGTATGCTTCTGTAGAGTCACCTAAAGCTAGCCAGCACAGTGGGAAACCCTAAGCATGCCCAGTGCACATGGTGCTAGGAAGGACACCTCCATCTTTGTCCCTGTGTCCCACAGAGGCTGGGCAGACAGTGCATAAGCAGGCCAGGAGACAGGCATCACACAGCAGCCATTGGTGCAATGGAAGGGTGGGGTCCTATGCATTTCCTTTTGGTCCCCAGGCTCTGCTGGTTGTGAATTGTGCCATGGCTTTGGAGGTGCATTGTCTGCACCCCCTTTGTATGTGTAGAGAAAACATTCTGGGGTAGATGGGACAGTGGATGGTAACGAAGTGGGGAAGGTAGGGAGTTTTCTTCCATCTCATGGTCCCAGGAGAGTCCCTTGAGAGGTGTGAGGGGGTTGACCTGGTGTGGAAGTGGTGTCCTTCTTGTTTCTCTGGGACATGGCCCCACCTACACTGTAAAGGGAACAGAGAAACTGCCACTGTTCCCCTCCCAGCAGCCCTTGACCAAGTCAACCAGTATGTGGAGGAAGAGAGAGCCCTGCTTTCCCTCAGCTCCACTCAGGCCTGTCATGGCAGTAGTCTATATGTGCCTCTTAGAGTTGCCTGTGGGTATGTCCTTGTCCCTGTGCCCCCATGAAGCTACAGAGTCTTGGTGGCAGATGTCTTTGCCCTTGCTGCCTTCAGTGCCCCCTCCCCCCGCTCTGCTAAAGCACCTGACGGATGGTGCCGATCCAGTTCTCACCCCACCCCACCGCACTCCACGGAACTGGGCAGCCAAGAACATTGGGAAGCTGTTAAGTGCCTGGAAGGGGACTGAGCTCCTGTCTCCCCTACAGGTGTCATCATCAAGAGGAGGAGTGGGGAAATCCCCTGTCCGCTGGCTGTGGAGGCCTTTGCTGCTCATCTCAGCTATATCTGTAGATACGATGACAAGTATAGCAAGTGAGTGTGTGGGCGACCTGTGTGCGTTTGCATGGCGGTGGAGGGGGTGTGGAGGGCAAGCAACATGGGCATAGTGGTGTGTAGGGTTCATAGAGTCGGCCCAGACATGTTGAAGGACGTAAGATTGGAGCACAAGGACCCCTTCCCTGCTCATACCCCAGCGTGGGCATCTTGGCATACAGTTCAGCCTCTGTCCTCTATGGGCATTGTCCATCCTGCCCCCTCCCATCTGTCCACAATGCCAGGAGTCAGCTCAAGGTCTTTTTCTGAGTCCTTGGTTCCTTTACACAAGGATGCCTGAGATCAGGTGTAGGCTTGTGCTGTGCACACACAGTGTACAGAAGGCACATGCAGTGTGTACAGTAGATGTGTGTGGCTTACATGTACGTAGAGCCAGCCTGCTAGGTGTCCTGGTTACCAGAGGAGGCTGTTGAGCACATAGATGCCTCCATCACAGTCTCCTACCTAGAGCAAAGCTGCTTCAGCTAACCAAGTAGCCGAGCTTGGCTTGGCTGCCTCAGGGGAACCTCAATTGTTTGGCCTTTGATCTGGTCGGGAGGGAAGAGCAAGACCTGTGTCTTCTCTGGAGCATCTAACCTTCCTGTGAGAAGCCACTGCTTCTGCCTTGACAGGATACCTGCCACATCAGTGTCACAGTGTTTCAAAGTGGTGGTGGTTTAGTGGACACAGGGTGTAGTGTCCTGTGCTAGACACTCTGGTGGTCTTCAGACATGATGAGGCCAGGATGCAGAGAAAATACATAAGGAAAGAAAATCCTGTGATAAGGTTCTGGGCATAAATAGTGTCCTCAGGGCGAGTCCCAGGGTCCTGCATCTTCCCCAAGGAAGGACAAATGGATAATGGAAACATCTGGAAAAGAGAGAGCACACCGCAGGCCTGGAGCTATGGGATCAAGCAGTTCAGGTGTGGATGGGCCTAGAGAAGGACTTTGGGAAGAGGGATGCTGGGGGCTGCGGTTGGGCCTGTCAGAGCCCCACCTTCTCTCACATCCCTAAATAGCTGCTTCTTTCTCTTCATTTTCCTTGAGTGAAGTTCACTGTGACGGAGCCCTGCCCACAGCTGGTCCCTGGTGCCCCCACCAAATGGGAGTCTGCAGACACTGGCAGAACTGTAGAGTCTGAGCTCTTCTTCCCTGGGAGCTGTAACCAGCTTGCCTGCTATGTGACTTTTCTGAGGAGAGGTGGGCAAACACCTGTCGACCCCAGATTGGGCACTAGTGACAAATTAAAGAAATAGTTCCACCCAAGTCTAACCTGGTGAACCAGTGAGTTTATCATGGTCACTTAACAGGAGCGTAGGTGACAGCTCACAGAACCTGTATTCCTGGAGCTCTCTCAGCTGGTTGGAGAGTCTCCCTTTCCCAGTATTTGCCAGGGCTGATGTAGCCTTGGGATGGGACCTTGCAAACCAACCCCCACCCCACCGAGTTCCAAGAGCTCCCTCAGCCTTGTGGGGTTTGTTTCTTCCTGCGCTTTGTGGGTTTCATTTACTTCCTGAGTCTTAAAGAGCTCCCCTCCACCAGGGAGTGTTTAAACCTCGGGAAATAGCTTCACAACATTGTACCTCCCCTCTGTCCCCAGGTATTTCATCTCTCACAAGCCAAACAAGACGTGGCAGCAGGTGTTCTGGTTTGCCATCAGCATTGCTGTCAACAACGCCTACATCCTGTACAAAATGTCAGATGCCTACCACGTGAAGAGGTACAGCCGGGCACAGTTTGGAGAGAGGCTTGTCAGGGAGCTGCTGGGCCTGGAGGATGCATCACCAGCCCACTGAGACTGTGCTGGCCCAGGGGTGGCAGGGACAAAGAGGGAGCCTGTCACCTGCCTGCTTATTGTAGGGCCACGTGTGGCCAGAGGGTCTGCTTTCAGCACCCCCTCGAAAAGGGGGCTCCCCAGAGCCTGATACAGGTGACTGGAGAGGCTGTGACCTCAGAAGGTACCAGCAATAGGACCGGTGGACCATGCTCTGCTCCCCAGAGCTTGAGAGATTATGACAGGCTAAAGTTCAAACCAGACAAGCTTGCAAAATGGACCACTCGGTGCCACCACTCAGCACCTAGGGATGTGTGTGATCACCTTAGATGGCTCCCTTGAAAGAAGAAATGCAATGTGGTGCCATTAAAACTCAGCTGATGAGACAGGAACGGTTGCAGCTTGCTGACTACAAACAGGGTGTTCCTGCTGCGTCCTCCATGGGGCTGCTGGAGGGCAGGGCCAAGAGGGAACCGACAGGTTCACAGTGAAGAGCGATGCCGTTTTTTTATTTTTCAATATATCTTCAGGTTATTTTCCTACTGTTGCTTAAGGTCTACTGTAACAAAATGTGTCCGCTCCTCTCCCGCCCCATACACCCTCACAGTTTCCTGCATGATCACAGTTCTGTGTCTGGCCTGTGACAGTGTAGGAAGGGCCAGATGCGGCTACACCTACCGAGGCCTGGGGAGCCTGCAGGCTGTGCACTTTGTCACCATGTCATTGTTGGCAGAATTACTTGTTTTGAGAAATATGTAGCATTGTGAAAACAAAACCCCCCACCATCCTTTCTCCGTGTGTGGTGGTCCCCCAGAAAGGTACAGCTGGATTGGGAGGCCCTGGCTAGGGAACCACATGGTGACTCGGCCTGGGGTTGGAGACTTCCCACAGTGGGGGCAGGCAGCAGCTGACAGGAAGGCATGTGGAATCCATCAACCCAGGCCCTTCCTGTCAGAGGTTGACACATCCCAGGGAGCCTCAGCCCCAAGGCGAACCCACTGTCCCCACAGATGGGAAACAAGTGATTTCTGCACCTTGCAGCCCCTTCATCTGATCTCCACAGCCACCTAATTTCTTTCAGATACACAATGTCCTCAGTGGGGGCTCTGGGACATTCTTCCTCATTCATTCAGTGAGCTGAGGTGAGCTGGCAGTATGCCCTTCACACCTTGTCACTTCTGTGTCCTCTCTCCCCACAAGTACCCTCACTTGTGGTGGGACCTGCGATGCCACGGGTCGTGGGTCCGATTTCAGATTGTGTTTAAGATAACCTTTGCTGTACCCTTAATCAGATTGAAAGCACTTTTACCACATGGAGAAATATATTTTTAATTTGTGATGCTTTTCTACAAGGTCCACTTTTTCTGAGTTCAGGTGTTTCCAACACTTAGGGAGACTTACGAAGGCCAATGACTTTTTCTTTTCTGTCCAAACAAGAAAAATAAAAATAAAAGTCTATTTAGATGTTGGCTGTTAGTATGTGGCATTGTTTCAAAGGCCAGGGTTATAAATCTATGCCTTTGACCTTGCTTTCCCATTGTGTGGCCAGGTATGGGTGAGCTGAACTGTTCTTGGAATCTTGAACCACTGAACAGTTAATAAAAAGAAATCAGTTAGGATTTGGTGTGTGTGTGTGTGTGTGTGTGTGTGTGTGTGTGTAGTTCTGAGTGTCCACACTTCCAAAAATACTAAATGGGAACTTCCAGAAATAAATGATCTACAAGTTGTAAACTTTTATTATAACACATTGCAACAGTTGTTGTGTTTTATGGCTAACTTCTTACTCTGCCTAATTAAACTTTATCGCAAGAGTGTAAGTAAAGGAAGAAACATAGTGTGTAACTCCAGTACCCACGGATGGTCTTGGGTCTTAGAAACATAATCCCTGCTGAGGGATGGATAGGGACCGCTGAGTCTCCCGACTATAGTTTGTACCTGAGGCAGGCAGGTGGCGCTGTTCTACACATTTCCTTCTGTGAACTGCAGGAGCCACTCAGGGTGGAGGTGCTGTTGTGGCTCTGTTTGCCACCTGTTTTCTCTAAATAGTGGGAAGATTGGGGGGGGGGGGGCACGACACTGCAACCTGTGAGGCATGTGTGGGTTGAAGAGCTTTTCTTTATTTCATGAAGGTCAGAATGGCTTGTGGTATGGGGTTAGAAAGCCTTCAGGCTTGGGCCTTGCCTCCACAGGTGTGACTTGGAATGGCTTCAGGGATCCCATACACACACACACACACACACACACACACACACACACACACACACGCATATGACATAATTAAAAATAAGTATTATAGAAGTTCACCTGGAGGCCCCTTGAGTTTTGCAAGGTATGAAGATGGATGCATTCAATCCCATGCATTTTTAGGTATCTGTTGAGGACCTGGCTTAAGGGCTGTGCCAGGATTTTCATTTGAGGCTTTTTTTATTTTCCCCGTCATTTTGCTCTGAGGCTCCAGTGCAGAGCAACATCCAGATCCATTGGAGAACAGTATCCATTCAAACATGCAGGCAAGGTTCTCTGGGATCCTAACAGCCAAACCAAGTGTCCAGTCCTGACCTCACCCACAGCTAGAGCCAATGACCAGCAAGGGTTCCCATAGGGCCAGGAAGGGAGGTCCACATCAAAGCCAAGTGGAAGGAAGGGGTGAAAGAACTGGGGGTGATATGTGATCAGCCCTGACCCAGGTGGGTCTGGACATTGGCCTCTGAGTGTCTTGGTCATTTTTGAATAGGTATTATGTACCGGGCTTTTTCTTTTGGACTACCAACCAGCTCCCAAACCATGACACACAGACTTCTCAGTAGTTTTGAATGCCTGGCCGAGCTTAAGCACATTTTTGGCTAGCTCTTTTAACTTAAATTAACCTGTTCATCTTTTGCCTCGGGGCTTACTACCTTTCTCTGCAGATCTTCCTTTCATTGCTTCTGGCTGGCTGGCTGGCTCTGCCTGGCTTCTTGGCCGGGAACGTCCCTCTTCCTCTCCTCTCATTCTTCCCTTCTGAACCTAGATTTCTCCTCCTATTTATTCTCTCTCCCTGCCAGCCCCACCTATCCTTTTCCTGCCCAGCTGCTGGCCGTTCAGCTCTTTATTAGACCAATCAGGTGCCTTGTGGAGGCAAGGTGAAATAAATACAACACCTCTTTACATAATTACACAAATGCAGCATGAACAAAAGGAACACATCTTTACATCGTTAAACTAATATTCTGCAGCATAAACAAATGTAACACATCTTTGCCCAGTTAAAACAATATTCCACAACAGTATTAGATCTGAGTGGTCCCAGGGCTGGATGGGGTCTGATGGGTGTATGTTACTGAGAGGCAGCCTCCAGCATGCAGGGCAAGACGTGCCCAACATTCAGTGCTGGCTAGATGGAGGCAGGGCACTTCCAGAGGTTGGGGACAACCTGCCAGAGGCAGCTGGTCCTGAAAGTTGCTTTCAAGGAGCGCTGGCACCCCGTGGGCCTGGGCAGGACACCTGTTTGAAGTACTGACCCCCAAGGAAAACACACGTCCAGGAAGCCACACCCTTACTCTGGGCTCACAGGAAGAGCTCACATCCCAAATAGTGATGATCCCCATTTGCACTCAAGCACACCCTGCAAGGTTAATGTATTTACTTACAAATTTCACAGACCATGAGCTAAGTCTGGGGTCTTCTGTGTGACGTACGACCCCTGTTATGATAGTTCAGGTATCCGGTCATACTTGTTTCTTCAACAGAGTTTACATCCCAAAACTAAAATATAGTCACATCCATTTGTGTTTTCACTCTTCTGGTTTCTTTTCTGAGGACATGGGAAATATGCTCACCCAAAGCACTGGGTTTGCTGGTGAACTAGCTGCTATTAAAGTTTGGATATAAAGTGTCATTAGGAATGGGTGTATTGAAGGCTGGGTCCCTTGGAGGTAGTGAATACAGCTGCTATTACAGTTTGGATATAAAATGTCATTGGGAACAGATGTATTGAAGGCCAGGTCCCCCTGGAGGTGGTACCATTGGGAGGTGATTGAACCATGAAGACACCAAACTAAGCAACGACTTAAGCTGGTGATGAGTTTCACAGCTGAGGGGAATCATCAGACAGTGAGCTTGGTTAGAGGAAAGAGTCACTGGAGACATGCCTTTAAAAGCTTTACCTTGTTCCTATTCTCTTAATCCTTCACCCTCTGCCTCCTGGTCACCATAAAGTCACATCCTTCCATCATGGTGTTTCTGCCATGCCACAGGCCTGAAAGCAATGGATTGAAACCATGAGCCACAATAACCTGCTCTTCCTTTAAGTAGGTTTCTCAGATGTTGTACAAAAATCTGGCCAATATATCTGGGGTTAGGCCAAGCTTGGGAACCCCACCCAGGGCTGTGGGAGATGAAGAGAAGACAGGCCAGGGTTCCTCGTTGCCCCATTCTGCTGCTGGTCTCTGTACTTTCCTTGTCTCCACTTCTTATCTTCCTGTACTCATAGACTGTTCTATGTAGTTAGCAGCTCTCTCCACCACTGACCTGCTGGCCTTTGCATCCGCTGCCCCTAGGGAAATCTGGAATTAGGTGAGTAGCACACTCAGAAGTATAGAGACCCAAAGGTGGTGTGTGAGCAAAGAGGATGTGAGAGGGAGCCCTGTGCACAGGGCAGTGCCAGTAGCCAGGTTCCCAAGTGACTTGGCCAATCACCAGTGATCTGAGGGGTTGCATAATACCTTCTCTGGGAGAAATCCTGCTTACTAAATCTGCCCAGGGGAGTCCTTCTTGACCGGAGGTCAAATAATAAAATGATGCAGGATGTGACTTTGGCCTTGCTGGATGTCCTAGATGATCCTCATGCTGTGGGAACTGTTGTGTTGACAATAGATTCGAAGAGGATGCTTTCATTTCCCAGGATTCTGTTTTTATACTTTGTTACAAGAAAACAAAAGATTTTAAGGGGGGTTGGCGAGATGGCTCCATGGTTAAGAGCAGTTTCTCTTGTAAGAGGACCCAGGCTTGGGTTCCAGCACCCAGTTGGCCAGCTCACAGCCATCATTTCTAACTCCAATTGCAAGGGATCCAACACACTTTGTCTACCTCTTCAGGCACCAGGCACACATGTGGTGGGCATAACCACATGCAGGGAAATAATCTTGCCTCTTGCAAGATTCTGAGAGGCGCATGTCTTTCAACATTAAATAGAAAATTAAAACATTTATTTCAATGAGTGTGTGTGTGTGTGTGTGTGTGTGTGTGTGCATTGTGTGTGTGCATTGTGTGTGTGCATTGTGTGCCAGTACACCCTGGGGCCAGAAGAAAACATTGTATCTCCTGGTGCTAGAATTACAAGTAGTTTGCAAGCTTCTCGGTGTATGTGCTGGATATTGAACCTGGGTCCTCTGCAAGAGCAGGTGCTCTTAACCGCTGACTGTTTCTCCTGCTCCAGCATTAATTTTTTTTTTTTTTTGCTCAGGGCAGTGGTGGCACACGCCTTTAATCCCAGCACTGGGGGAGGCAGAGGCAGGCAGATCTCTGTGAGTTCAAAGGCAGCATGGCCTACAGAGTGAGTTCCAGGACAGGCTCCAAAGCTACACAGAGAAACCCTGTCTTGAAAAACAAAACAAAAAAGATGTAAAATATTTTTTGCAACACATTATAACAATGCTTGAGGTTTTTCTACTAGCCAAAGATAGTTCTTAAACACCCTTTAAAATTTCAAATCAATCTCCCAGTAAGGACAGAATTTACCTTCACTCCTTTCTGTGTATCCTGACATAATAACTTTTTAATAAAATGGTGACTTTCTCCAACTCCTGTTTTGATCCCTCTATGGCCCTGTCTACATCTCTGCAGTTAGCTTCTTTGCTGTCTTCACCTTTTACTATCCTTCCCTAGAATTCCTCTGTTTGAAGGAGAGTTAGGGGGATTTAGGTAGACAGGGAAAGGAAATGGGCTCTCTGGGATCTTTTTGATTTCAGAAGACATTGCTAGCAGATGGCATGGGGGCGTGTATCTAAACAGGACCAATAGGGGCAAGAGGAAGACCCAGGGGTTTTATAAACCACCAAGGCCAATGCAGACTCCCACCCAGCTTCTCCTTGCTTGAAGGAATGAAGCTGTTACTTTCCCTTTTTCTGTGGTTTGGCCTCTAGTCTTCTCCAGATGTTCAGTTCTTTGTTCATCCCAGGGAATGGACCCCCTCCCCAGACGACCATCAGCACCCCCATTACATTTCTGGCTTCTCTTGTTTGGATTTGAGATGTCTACCTGACTAAAAATCAAGAAGGACTTGGACATGGCATTACAATCTGGTAAGGGCTCCTTCTGAACAAGGGGACACCCCCACAACTAGCATGGTGGGAACCCAGTAAGCCCCCACCTCCATTGTGAGTAAGGGAGCAGGCTTCAGTCGGGCACTTTGATGTCATAACTAGACAGAGATGGCAGGCAGATTTCTCCGGAAAGAACTAGGGTGGAGGCTTATGCCAGGACTCTTAGGCCAAGAGATACTGCAAACCAGACCTCAAGGAACTGATTGCCTTCCCAGGGACAAAGGGAGAGAGAGGGTAGACTCCCCCACTTGATATACCTGGGAAATGGCCATGGGGAATGACACTCTGCTCAGCTGCTTCCTCACCCCACACTGGGCTGTTGGGCCCCTGAGCTGTGAATAGCAAAGTGCAGGCAACTAAGGCCAGGAAGACTTGCTCAGTTTTCTTGAGACATTGTAGCACTTAGGCCTTGAACTTTTCTGGTGGGGAGGAAAGAAAGTAATAGAAAGTGAAGGAAAGCAGGCTTTGAGATCAGGAGGGCGGGCTTTGAGATCAGGAGGGCGAGTGCCTAGAGTTTAAATGTAGGAGGTTCCCAGTAGGTTGGAGGGCAAGTGCTGTCTGTGCAGGGAAGCTTGGTTGGGGGCTGTATCTCTGAGGGGCTGTTTGTCCAGAGTCCACATAAACACTTCTGGGGTGGCAGGCAGGTGCCTTAATACATACGTCCTTCTCCTAGCCTGGGCTTCCCTGTGTTCCTGCCCCTGTTGTATATACAACATTCTCAACTGGCCTAGCAAAAAGACAGTAGGTCCTGGAGGTCTCCAAGCTGATAGGTGAGTGGGGAAGAAAATGGCAAGAGTGCAAGGCGTGGGCTGCAGGAGTTCCATCCCTAGGCCTATAATAGTCTCTTCTTGCAACTAAAGGCATTTCCCCAGCCTGTAGCCTAAATGGCTAGACCTTGGAAGCTCATGTGAATTTGCAGTAGCTCCTGGCCAGGTGCTATAGATAAGCTGCTGCCACTAACAGTTAGAGGCCATGGAGGGTCAGCCTGCTTGAGTGCCTGGCTCCACCAGGTCTCAGTGTCTGCTCTTTCTGCCTGGCATTTCTTTGCCTGTTTTTCTCTGGTTGAGATAGAATATTCTCCCTCACTTTCTGCCTGCTTTTGCTCTGTACCCCACTTCCCATTTTGTTTTTACTTCCCAGTTGCATCCCATACTCTCCAGATTAGGGCTACATGTGGGTACATGTGGCAAATTATTTACACTGGGTACATATCATGCTTTACTTCCAGATCATAAATGTGCAAAGGGGTCAAAGGGAACACTGACTCCAGAGTTTGTTTAATGATGGATTTTTATGAGACTGGGAATTTTAAGGTCACGGGGTATTGAAGAGTCACATCCGCAAGAGTAAATAATTCAGACAGGTACTCATACCCACATCCATAAAGAAGTGACTAACCTGCCTACCAGATGGCACACTGACAAGGGAGACACAGACTGAAGATACTCCAATGTGTCTTTCGTCTTACGGATGGGTAGTCACGGGCAGCTCCCCTAGGCTGTGTCCTTACCCACTGGAGTCTCTTCGATCTGTGGGCCTTCCTTTAGAAGGAACACCTGGTATTTTTAGGCACCTGAGCCTGGCCTAATATAAACTGGATGTTAAGAAAATCGGCCTTTGCTGGGAAATACCAGAGTATGTGAAAACCAACAAGATAGAACGTTGCCACAGCTGGGAGCAGAACCTGGCATGGATTGAGGACTGAATGGACTCATTTCTAGCTTGGGAGGCTTAAGAGAGTTGCAGGCCCACATGTTGCCAATAAAGGGAGCACCTTCATGAAAAGCATTTAAGTGTAGCAGGGAACACTCACTGCTGTAGGGCCAAGCTGAGTACTGGGAAAGCCCTGTTCTCAGGACATGGGGAAATTCTCCCCCTAGCTAACCAATTCTCATGGTTAAGAGTGGGATAAGGTCTCTAGTTCTACTTTTGCACCTCAGACAATGCCCCACTAGCCTGACCGTGGCCTAGACTTACAACAAGGGATTTCTAGAGGTTGGAAAATATTGTTATCTTTGTGGCCAAGAGTGTCCAAGCAGATGTTCATCATTTTCACTGTGAAGCCTTCAGTCCTTGGGACTATAACCACTTTCCCTTTTATATACCCAGTGCCCCACCAGCGATGGCTTCAGACCTCTCCTGAGTAAGAATCCACTTTCTCTATGAATGCATCCTATGTTACAGGTACTACTTGTTGGAACTTTGACCCCTTGGCCTGATGGTCATGTTGTCAAGTGTAATAGGGAAGGTGGATTGAATAGCCAGTTTCTGTTGAAAAACAGGGACAAGTACCTGGCAAGTAGCAGTGGCTGAATGCAGAGCCAGCACAAGTCTGAAACCTTGCAACCAGCCTGAAAGGAACCATGAGCTGGATGTAACCTGTTCAGTTGCCTAACACTAGGTTTGGGGCCAAGTCTCCTGTATGACGCTTTCTTAAGCAGGATTTTCTCCTCAAAAGGCCTCAGAATGTAACAGGCTCTAGAGGTCAACCAATAAGGAAGGACCAACCCTGCCTGGTGGCTATGGCTGAGAATGGGCCAGTAATTCTGTTTCTTTGGGATTTCTGTAAAATGACTGACAAAAGGAATTTCTAAATTTGTAGATGGATGGTTCCTGGAATGAAGCAGAACCCCAATTCTGGGCTTCTTAGAACATGCTACTCATGCTGAGTCTTGGCTCCTGGGCTCTGCCTAGTAGACCCTTGGTCACTTATGGCTATATAACACATGGGCCTGTGGGCTAATGGGCTGGTGCCCACTTGCCACCTTTTTGCACCTGATTGTCTGTAAACCGTATGAGCTTGATCACTGTGAATGTCTTAACCCTGGGGTTTAGGGTGATACGAGGGTGGCACAGAGCAACTCCCCATCACACAGCATGTTCTTAGTTAACCCAGTAAATGGAGCTTCTGGTATGTCTTGGAGATGATGTGGTTTACACAGAGAGTGGCTCTTCTGGCAAATCAAGTAGTTTGAGGACTGGTGGCATCAAATGTCTTGAATACAAACATAACTGTAGGAGGACCTGGGCCTGAATCACAGAGGCCAAGGACAAGGAAATGACAGCTCTAAGAAAGACTGAAAGAGGGAGGTGGGAGGTAGCAAGGGTCTGACCCATGGGTGGGCATGGAAAGTCCATCATTTAGTCCAGCCTCTCCCCAGCATGCACTGGAGAGGGCTCTACTCCCCACTGCTGGCAGGCAGGGAAGACCTCCTCAGGCCAACGAAGGAATGCAGGCAGCAAAAAGGCAACACTGATTCTTCCTCTGTCTCATGGCTGGTGGGACAAACTGGTTCCAGGATTCCTCCAAAGTCACCACAAATCTACTTCCTCAAACGCTGAGCATACTTGGACCCAGACACTCAAACAGAATTCTGGGTCTTTGTCAGAAGGTGTGGTTCCAACATCCCACGGACTGTTTCCCTTGTGGGAGATGATGGGAGAATTCTGACCACCTATGTTCACAGAACTTTGTTTAGCAGAGCCTAAAGAAAAAAAGAGGGTGTTGAGTTTTTCAGACTGTCTGCCTTCATATGCAGGCACATGCGAATTGATTGTGAGTACAGATTTCTAAGTAGTTGGCCACTGTCTTAGTTAGGGTTTCTAATGCTGTGATGAAACACCATGACCAAAAGCAACCTGGGGAGGAAAGGGTTTATTTTGCTTATACTTCGTATCACTGTTAATTATCAAGAAGGAAATCAGGACAGGAACTCAAGCAGGGCAGGAATCTGGAGTCAGGAGCTGATGCAGAGGTCATGGAGGGGTGCTGCTTACTGGCCTGCTCCTCATGGTTGCTCAGCCTGCTTTCTTATAGCACCCAGGATCCCCAGCCCGGGGATGGCACCACCCATTATGGACTGGGCCCTCCCTATCAATCACTAATTAAGAAAATGCAATCTACAGGCCAATCTTATGAAGGATTTTTTTTCCAACTGAGGTTTCTTTCTCTCAGATGACTTTTGCTTGTGTCAAGCTGTCATAAAATTACCCAGGACAGTCACCCTCAGTCTAGCCATGGAGGGTCTCAAGGTAGACTCTGGTAAAGGCAGATACTCTGTCATCTCAGTCCTACTTGATCATGGGAGCTCACTGAACTACCTATGGCCTTATTCTGGCTAGTTTGTATTGTCAACTTGACACAAGAATGTCATTTGAGAAGAGGGACTCTTTTTTTTAAGCATTTTCTTTTTTTATGTATATATTCTGTATATGTATATATTTATATATTTATATATATGTATATATATTTATGTATATATACAGAACATATGTATATATTCTGCTTCCATGTATATCTGCACACCAGAAGAGGGCACCAGATCTCATAACGAATGGCTGTGAGCCACCATGTGGTTGCTGGAAATTGAACTCCGGACCTCTGGAAGAACAGTCAGTGCTCTTAACCTCTGAGCCATCTCTCCAGCCCCTGAGAAGAGGGACTCTTAATTAAGAAAATGCCTCCATTAAGGTTAGCCTGTAGGTAATCTGTGGGGTATTGTTTTCATTTAGTGATTGATGTGGGAGGCCCCAGATCACTGGGGGGGGGGCAGTGCCACCCAGAGCAGGTGGTCTTGGGTAATATAAGAAAACAGGCTGAGCAAACCATGGGGAGCCCCACCCAAATGTAGTCTCTGCTTCAGTTTCTGTCTCCAAGTTTCTGCCTTGAATTCTTGTCTCACCCCTTTCATAATGGATTGTGATCAGGTTAAGGAAGCTGAAATACACCCTTTCCTCCCCAGGTTGCTTTTGGTCATGGTGTTTCATCACAGCTACAGAAACCCTAACTAAGACAGCTTATACAGTGTAAAAGTTTTGCAGAACCTAAAGAAAAACAGATTTAACAAATTTTTCAGGAAATCTTGTCAGTTCCTGATTCTGTCATCTGGACACATCTATACTGGCTATCAGGGCAGGTGCTTTGGGTCCAGCCAGCCATCATCCGACTCACAGAAAGTCCCCTGTCAAGTTAAACCACTAGGTTCAGTTTTACAGAGAAGCAAATACCCTTCCTATAAATCATCATTCTTTGCTTGAGCTCCCTGAGAAATGGACTTTGGAGAAAGATTTGGCTTCTGACTCAAGCATTTGTTATAAAATGTCCTCCAAAGCTCCCTTGGCTGAATCAGGCTGTCCCCCTTCCTATGACTGGAAGAAAAGAGATGACAGAAGGAAATAGTTCAAGGGAGTGATACTCTTAAGATATTATGCTCACCCGAGTATGAGAGGTTATTTAGACAACGTTTTATCATTAATGTTTTCTTCTTTATAAGGAAAATGTGGGATACAATAATCTTGGCTCACTTCAATACTGCGGCATCTACCTGCAGCCAAAGAAGAAAGGCATTGTGGCTATTATTTATCTCATGACATAGACCTTTATCTGCTGCTTTTTTCATGCAACATTGAAAGGGCAGTCAAGGGAGATCACTCTATGTACCATACAAAGACTGCCTTGGGTTTTCTGTAAGGTTTACCTGGGGACTTACCTGGTCCCATAGTTTAACCATATGCATACAGGTAATACTATGTGTGAGTTACTAGTCAACTTTTATTAAGGTAATGTTGCATGGCATTGTACTCCAAGTTAAACAGTGGCCATCTTTATGACATCAATTGTACCAGCTTGCAAAAGGTCATCGAAGTGAGGCTTGATGGCTGTTGAGTTATTAATGTTTTGATGTCTTCTAAGATTGCTAGATGTTTTTCCAGAATGGAAAAGAAGGTTGTAAAGCTTAAGCAAATTACATAGTTTACATAAGCTTAAGCAAGTTAACACAAACCATGTAAAAGATCAAAGTTGCAACTTTGATAGCATTGCTATCAAATCTGAGCTTAGATCTATGGAGTTGTTGGGCAATTCTCTGTAACAATTAACAAGGACTGGCTGAAATGGAAACATGGATGACTAATTAGTTGTAAGTGTGGTTTTTGCCTAAGTTTTGTCTAAATATTACACAGAAGTTAAAGTGTGAGGTTGGGTCTATATAACCGCACTTGGAGGCTATACTAATGTGGTCAGAGGGATTAGAGGGGAGAATTTTTTCCACTTTGCCCTCTAAGGTCAAGTAGACACCAAGGGACTATGCAGCATCTCTCAAAATGTCTGTAACTATTGGGGAACCACCTGTTCTCTTGTTTGTGGAGGCCACAGAGCCCCCACCCAGTTAGCACTAAGCAGTGTCCAGTCTACAAATGATACAGTCAGTATGGAGGAAAAATTTCCTTGCTGCTTTGAAGTGAAGCCATGTTCAAACAAGGCTTTGGATTTAACCTCACCTCGATGGAAAAACATAAATGGAGAGCTAGAGGAGCCAGAGGGTCCTCTTAAGCCCAAGTGAGGAGGAATAGGTTTTCAGCTGGCCTTGACAAGGTAAAACAAAATGTAATGATTCATTTGGCCACTGACAGATCGTAAATGCCCAGCAGGAATGTATAACCGAAGACTAAAATGATTGGTAGGCTTCTTCAGCAGTCCAAAGTGATATTAGGTTTAATTGCACTAGATGTTTTAGACAATTATTTCTCACTAATGATTTTCTTCTTAATAATTAAAGTGCTGCCCAGATAGGGGACATCATGACCTTGTCTCAATTCAACACTGCAGCCCCTATCTGCAGCCAAGAGAGACAGGCCCACTATTGTTTTAAAAGAAGCTATCTGGTTTGTAAGGCCTTGGATTGTCCTACTCCAAGGATTTATTCGGTCTCCCAGGACCTCATGGACTGGTCAAGTCCCCATGAAAACTTTGTTCCAACATGTAGATGACCTGTTGCTCTGTGGGGCACCTAAGAAGAGGATTGGTGACCCTCCCAACTTTCCAGTCACAAGGGGATATCAGGTCTCCAGAGGAAAGAAGAAACCTGAGCTCTGCACAGAGCCAGCAGAGAACCACATGCTGCTCTTCAGGAAGAAGACCACTGCCCCCTGGACTGTAGCCCGTCTCATAAGAGGCCTCTTTCTCTTGGATCAAGACCCAAACTTTGCCCCTTTTCAAGTCATCAACTCTGCCCTTGACAGCAGTTGTTGTTGAAAAGTCAGCCTGAAGGAGAGTTAGAGAAACACAGGTAGACAGAGAAAGTGACAGCAGATCCTCTGAGGTGACAATGCCTAGCTCTCAGAGGACATTGTGAGGATAAATGGCTGGAAGGCATGGGGGTGAGTATCTTAAACAGGACCAGAAGAGGAAAGACCAGCCTCAATGACCCTGTAAAATATCCAGCCCAGGGCTGGAAAAATGGATGCACTTCCAGAGAACCCAGCTATTCAATTCAGCACATACATGGTGGTTCACAACCATCTAAGTCCAGTTCCAGGGAATCTGACTCACTCTTCTGGCCCTAGTGAGTACCAAGCACACATGTGGTGTGTGTGTGTGTGTGTGTGTGTGTGTGTGTGTGTGTGTGTGTGTGTGTGTGTGTAAAAGTGTAACACCCATACACATTTTTGAAAGTACCCCAGCGAGAATACATTCCCCTGCTTTAGGCCCCTCCTATCCGAAGGGATAATGCTGTTACTTTCTCTGAGGCTTGGATTCCTGTCTTTCTTGGATGTTCAATTCTTTGTCCATCCCACAGAATGAGCTCTGCAATCCCCTCACTAGCACCTGTGGTGTCTCCTCTCCCCCCCCCCCCCCCCGTGACATGGTGAGTGCAGGGGAACCAGCATCCTCCTCTTTCCCTCTGGGTACAGAGTTCAGATCTGGGTCCTCACCTGGCCCTTCACAGGAGTCCTGTGAGGGGGGAACTTTCATATCGAAGATTTCCTGGGGGCAGATGCACCCTGAAGGAGAACAGACCTCAGAAGTGACCTTGAAGGTGTGTGGGGTGGTGGGCTTTGTTTACTGTCCTGAGTCCCAGCCTTCCTTCCACGGTTACTAAGCTCTGGTCATATTTCACAGTGGGATGGGCTTCTGAGGGCTGGTTTAGTCCATGTGTTGTTATTATAGTGATGTGCCTAAAACTAGGCTGCTTAGTCAAGGTTCATCTTGGCTCACTATTCTGGGGCTCAGAGTCCAGGTGCTCCATCTGGTGGTGGTTTGTTGTTGACAGCATCCCAAGGCAGCCCAGTCATCACATGGAGACAAGTGTGTGTCTGTGTGCCCCATGGTCAGTCTTCCTCTCCTTTTCATAAAAGCCACCAGGATTCAGCCAGGGGTCCCACACTGATGAATTTTCCTAATCGAAAACCCCCTTTGAGAGCCCTGTCTCCAAACACGACAGTCAGAATAAAGTCCCATCCTCTTAATTCCTCACAGTGGGACTTGATTTCAACATATAGCAAGGCACAGTGGGACATACCTGTAACCCTTGTGTGTGATTGTGTGTGTGTGTGTATGTGTAAGGAACTTTACTTCCCTGTGAGTTTGAGGACAGCCTGAACTATCCAGGTCAGCCTTGACTACAGAGTGAGACCCCTTTTCCAAAACAATTTCAGCATGTAGAGCCTGGGGACTGGTACAAACCACCTGCAAGGTACAGCTAGCGCTCATGGGAATACTCGGTCATGGCTGACCTGAGCGAGGATAGCAGCAGTAAGTAGACTATTAAACAAAACAAAACAAAAACCTGCCATGGAGCACCACCAAAATCCCAGGCAAGAACTGATCAGTAGAGAGCAGAAAACCATATCTCTTGATTGATAATAGCTGAGGCTGGGGGCATCTGGGCATGTGGGCTGTCACTCACTGTCACTGGGACAGGGTACTAGGTCAGGGATCCAGGAGAGGAGTGCTACTTCACAACCTGAGTAACTTTGTTGTAGCGATCTTCGACAATGGCAATTTTGGGGCTAACATTTCCGAGCTTCACGGGGAGTGGGGTGGGAGTGGGGGTGGGCTGAAGCCCCAAAGTGTTTGAGACAGTTATGCAGGGCAAGAGAGCGCAGTCTGTGCCTGTTAGCTCTCTGAAAGGCAAGGCAGTGAGTGCAAGATCCTGAAGAAACCCACAGTAACTTTGGTGTCTAGACCAGGTGCTAAGGGGAGGGTGTGGCCACCGAGGGAGGGTTCTCCATATTCCCATGCAGTCAAGCAGAGTATCTGAAGAGCTAGAAAAGGAATCATCCAGGTCAAATCAAGACTGTGGCATCTGAGGACATAATAGTATGGAGTATGTAAGAGTCAGAGACTGTTGTCCTGGTATGGGTGGCCTGAATTAGGACTGGGAGAGGGACAGGTTTAGGTGCTGCTGTCTGATTTCGACAGTGTCACATAACAAAACAGAAGCAAATCTAACAACCTGACCATAACCCAGATCCAAGGATCTTCCCAAAACTAGTTTTTGGCCTCTCTTTCCTGGAAAATGTTCCCACCTTTCGATGAGGTTGTTCCCAGTCTATCCAGCAGAGGGAAGCAGAGTCTCAAGTTACGCAAAACAAAATAGTGTTAACTGCAATCAATGTGGTGAACTGGAGGTTGGACTGTGGGGCAGTTGGTTCTATGGGAGACATGGCCCAAAGTGAGGTCAGCAACAATACAGTCACTGGGATCAATGCAGGGTGACTAACGGGGCAGGCCACAGAGTCCTACAGTCCTTCACATGGCACTGGTGTCTAGGTTTGTGAGGTACTCACTTGTGGGAACAATAAAGAGGAGAAAGGTCCCTGATCCTATATTTTCCAGTAGAGGAAAAGCACACAGTGAGCATGACAGACAAGCAGGACTTGGGAAGGGGGAGGGGTAGTATGTTGTCCTCCCAGGTCTGATGGGAGCTCGCTGAGGAGAGGAGCAGCAGTGGTGTCCCCGTGATCAGACAAACTGAGCCATGATCACAGGGACAATGGCTGAGGCTAAGGACCTCACCTGGAGCCAGGCTATGTCTCCAGTTTACAAGTGAGAGTGGCAATTATGCGGCTGGTGGCTCAGCTCCTAAGTGAAAGAAGTCAGGACAGGAGCTCAGGGCTACTGACACCCAGAGCCCACTGTTCCTCCCACTCCATTATACCCCAAGCTGTCTCTTGGAAAACTCTCTCGTCATATAGCTCTTCCTGCCATGAAGGAATGTCTCGGCATTGATTGGCTGACTAGCAGGAATTCATCCAAGCAGGTAAAGTGCTGTTTCTTGATACCTGGACAGCCCACCCCTGCTCCTACCAGGACATCGAGGGGCACTGGAAGGCAGAGGACAACAGCTACGATCTTTGCTCTACGAGCCGACCCAGCTCCTGAATCTTGGCTGCTCCCAACTCATAAGATACTGAGAACTCAGGGTGAAATTCCACAAAAGCTCTAAAACAGGGTGTGCTCGAATCACCTCTGAAACAGCTGACCTTAGCAAAACTACAGCTTTTAGTGAATGTGTTTATCTACTTGTGGGTGTGAGGAAGCTTACAGAAGGCAGCCTATGGTAGGTGCCAGTACAGGGACCATAGTGCCGTAGGTGGGCTGCCTGAACCTCTTATACCGGCTTCCCTCTTAGCTGCCCTTGCATATGCCTCTGAGGGCTTGGTCACCATAGTAGTGGCAGCCACAAACCCAAGAGGAGGGAGTTGCCCATTGTGAACAGAGGAGCTGTGGCCATGACTCAGGGGTTTGGTCTGTGATCTTTGGCCAATGTGAAGTCTGCTGTCACTGTTGGTAAGGGTGTCAGCAATACTTGTTTGTATGAGGGGCACTATTTGATACCTCAGTCCCAGCACAATCAATGACCACTTCCTAGGGCATGTGGGTGACAGATAGGACATTCAGGAGGAGGCTTTCACCATCCAGACAATATTCCCAGACAGACACTGCTTCTGGGCCTGCACCCAGCCTGTGTCCACAAGACTTCCCCTCTGGTTCTTAACAGTTTTACTCAACGACACATCAAAGAAGCACTCCGAGGCACAGGATGCTCCTTCACTCCCAGACCTGGTGTCTTCTGCTTCTTGGGCTAAGTTTGTTTTCAACACATTTGGCAGGAGAACATTCAGTTGAGTGAGTTCCCTGTTTTTCTACTTCCTTCCTTCTTTTTGAGACAAGGTCTCTGGAACTTGTGATGTTGCCAAAGATGACCTTGGATGCCTGATATCCCCACCTCCATCTCAAGTGCTGGAAGTACAAGTATACATCAACAAACATACACATTTTTCCAAATGAGAGAGGCAGCTAATGAAATGTGGGTCTAGTATATGAGACCCACCTTGTAGGCCTGAGCAACTCTTTGGTTATGAAGAGTTCCTTGACAGAGATGTCTATCCCTCTGACAAGCTGGGTAGGAGCCCTGCTCTTCTGGCAAGAATGTGTAAGACATTCCCCTAGTGAAGAGTGGCTCACCATCACGGCTCAAGCCTCAGGCATCCTGCCCCATTTCTCCAGCCTAGGAGCACAAGACCATGCCCTGGTGAGAATAACAGAGGACTGGTAGGAGACAGAAGACACATGTCTGCAAAGCCACCATCCTACTGAGAGGCAGAGTGTGCCTGCAGATGGAGAAGCAGTGCCCCACTGGTCTCATTCAGGAAGCTCACTCTCAGGACTGAATCCTTCCTCAAAGGCCTTCCTCCAAATGCCATTACCTTGGGGATAAGGACTAAACATACAGATTTAGGGGTAAGCAGTCCATGACCGATGGCCTCTGCTGGGCCCCTGATGTGACCTGATGTAATGAGTGACACAGTGACATGAAGGCCTGGTGTTTTACATTCATGTTTGCCTTTCCCAGGCCCTAAGGTTCCCAGGCTGAAATCCATCCTTCCAGCTCTTACACCTTGGGGTCCTTACACACTTGCTAGGTAACACTGATGGATTCCAAAGCCTTGGAGGAATAGAAGTGAAGGGTGCTGACTGCATTGCTCCTCAGGGAACCCCAGAGATACAAGGTTCAGGAAGCTTCACTCTCAAGACTGAACCCTTTCTCAAAGGTCTTGCCTCCAAGTGCCATTCTTTACCTTGGGGACCCCACCCCCTGGCAACACCACCATGTCCTTACCTGTTCCAGTACCCATTCCTTACAGGGTCTAGTATCTCTGCGGGCTTGTCCAAGGAACTGGTTGTTTTCTCCACTTATTTAACATCCCAACTGCAGTTTCCCCTTCCTCCTCTCTTCTTGTTCCCTCCTCCTGCCCTCCCTCTGTCTCCCCAACCACTCCTCCTTTGTTTCTGTTCAGAAAGGGGCAGGCCTCCCATGGGTGTCAACAAACCATGGCATATCAAGTTGACGTAGGACTAAGCTCCCTGCCTTTGTATTAAGGCTGGGCGAGGCAACCCAGTATGGGGAAAAGTTCCCAACACCTAAATAGTTCAAGCATTAGGGCCAGGCCCTAATCCCGCAGATAGGAACCCCATAAATAGACCAAGCTATACAACTGCCACACATATGTCGAGGGCCTAGGTTGGTCCCATGCAGGCTCCCTAGCTGTTGGTTCAGAGTCTGTGAGCTCCTATGAGCTCAGGCTAATTGTTTCTGTGGGTTCCCTTGTGATGACATTAACTCCCCTCTGGCTTGTACAATCCTCCCTCCCTCTTCAACGGGATTCCTGGAGCTCAGCCCATTGCTTAGCTGGATGTCTGCATTTGTGAATCAGTTGCTGAATGAAGGCTCTCTGATGACATTTAGGGTAGTCACCAATCATTACAGGAGATGGCCAATTCAGGAACCCTCTCCACTATTGCTAGGAGTCTTAGCTGGGGTCAACCTTGTGGATTACTGGGAGTTTCCCTGGCAACAGGTTTCTCATCAGGGTCTTTGATTCAATTCCATTGATCCACCTGTCTTTTTTTCTTATGCCAATACCAAGCTGTTTTCATTACTATAGCTCTATAGTAGAGCTTGAAGTCAGGGATGGTGATGCCCCCAGATCATCCTTTATTGTACAGGATTGTTTTGGCTATCCTGTTTTTTTGTTTTGTTGTTTTTCTCATATGAAGTTGAGTGTTGTTCCTTTGAGGTCCGAGAAGAATTGTGTTGCAATTTTGATGGGGATTGCATTGAATCTGTAGATTGTTTTGGTGAGATTGCAATTATTACTATGCTAATCCTACTAATCCATGAGCATGGGAAATCTTTTCATCTTCTGATATCTTCTCCAATTTCTTCCTCAAAGGACTTGAAGTTCTTTCATACAGGTCTTTCACTTGTTTGGTTAGAGTTACCCCAAGATATTTTATATTGTTGTGGCTATTGTGAAGGGTGATATTTCCCTGATTTCTTTCTCATTTGTATATAGGAGGGAATCCTGATATTTTAAGTTAATCTTGTATCCAGCCACATCTCTGATGGTATTTTTCAACTGTAGGAGCTCCCTAGCAGAATTTTTGGGGCCACTTATGTACACTATCATATCATCTGCAAATAGCAAAAGTTGGACTTCTTCCTTTCCAGTTTGTATTCCCTTGATCTCCTTTTGTTGTCTTATTGCTCTAGCTAAAACTTTGAGTACTATATTGAATAGATATGGAGAGAGTAAACAGCGTTGTCTTATTCCTGATTTTAGTGGAATAGTTTTGAGTTTCTCTTCATTTAGTTTGATGTTGGCTGTCGGCTTACTGTATATATTTTTAATGTTTAGGTATATTCCTTGTATCCTTGACCTCTCCAAGACCTTTATCATGAAGGGCTGTTGGATTTTGTAAAAGGCTTTTCCAGCATCTAATGAGATGATCATGTTTTTTTTTTTTTTTCCTTTCAGTTTGTGTAGATGGATTTTTCTGTCCTGCCTGCCAGCTCCCACATGGAGACTTCTTATTAACAATGAAAGGTCAGCCAATAGCTTAGGCTTGTTCCTAACTAATTGCTATGAGTTACATTAACCCATATCTTTTAATCTATGTTCTTTTATATGGCTTGGTTACCATTATTCTGTACTCCCCATCTTGCTTCCTCTCAGTCTGGCTTGTGACTCGGCCTACTTCTTCTCAGAGTCCTCTCCGTCCTCAGAAATCCTGCCTAACCTCTTTTCCTGCCTAGTTTTTGGCCATTCAGCTCCTTATGGAACCAATCAGAAGGCAAAGACACATCTTCACAGTGCACAAAAAGACTATTCCACACTTCTCCCTTTTGTCTAAATAAAAAGCAAAGTTTTAACTCTAACATAGTAAAACTATATACAGTAAGAATATTTACCAGATAAGAATTGTATTTATAATGTCCAGTCTATCTGTATTTGGCAAACTTGGAGAAATTACTATCTTTACATGGTGAATTTAAAGTTTTATACCTAAACCATTTCTATCATAACTCATATTAGCAACCTAGAACTATCATTTTAGACCTAAAAACATTTTTAAGATAAACAATTTTAGCTTTTATGTCCCTCAAACTTATAAAGCTTATAAACTCTATCTCTTATGTAAGTTTCTTCTTTTTTGAATTTGGTAACAAGGAAAAGTGTAAAACTATAATTATCTAGTCTTCAATATCCATCAGAGACCCAAGAAGGATAAAATATTACTTGAGTAAACAGGAAGTTCAGATCAAACAACTTCTAAAACTATAGAAATAACAAAGACAGCTGGATAGTCATCAAAGGTTCCTCTGCAATATTGGGGCATCCATCTTTGGCCTATAGGCCTGGAATATGTGACAGACTTTTCTGTGAAGCAGGAACTTTTGAAGGACTGTCCTACCCTGTCTTGCCAAAGTTTGGCTGTCTCTTTTCTTTTTGTTGGGCTGGTCCAGTTTGGATAGCATATTGCCAGCAGTTGAGGCAAGGACAGTTTTTTGCCCTAATGGCTGGCTTTTGCCATAAAGAAAGCAAACTCCATATGGAGGTTCTTCAGTGCCAAGCATCTTTTTTGAAGTAGATTAGTGCTGTCAGGAGCAGACATGTCTCACTGTCATGAAAAGCCTTATGTTATTAAAACATTTTAAATACATATTCTGTAGGTCTCTGAAGTGTTTGAAGATCACCTATCTAAAATATATCTCTATATGACCTTAAAAACATACCTAACATGCCTATAAGTTTGATAGCTATAGATGATTATTAACCTGTATTTCTTTATTATTCTAAATAGCTTTCAAGGATGAAAACTTTTTATTTTTAAAAGAGCTGCATAGGTATAATACCTTAAATAGAATAAAAACACATATATGCAATATAACAAAATAACTTAAATTTGTATCCATATATAAAAATCCATACCAATGTAAATAGTTGTTGTTTAAAATTAGACTCAACAATCCACCCCTTTATCTCACCATTTCTATACTATATCTCCCCTTTTTCCATTAGAAAGAATTCTTGACCATGACCATTACAATGTGTAACCAACCCCTCTAAGAACAATGACAAACATCCATAACCCACTGAACGACCAAAAATCACTCAACCCACCTCTTACGAATGTGAGCAATGTATTCTCTAGACTGCTTCCTGTTGTCTGGGGACACTGACATCTTTTAGGGACCCCGAGAAAGTTAGGATAATAAAGTTCTGGCTAGAATAGTCTGTGAGGCTGGACCATCTCAGCCAACAGCCTTGAAGCTGTTCTGGGTGCAGAACACTTGAGAAAACTACAACAGAGGCATTCTGAGTGGCTGGATCACCTGGGCCACTCATTTTCATTGGTGTCTGGTCCCCTGGCTCTGAAAACATAGAAACTTTCAAAGGTAACATACATATCTGCATTAACACAAGTATGGAATGGGCAGTGTACACAAGTCAAAGATGAATTTTGTTTTATGTTTGTGTAGGTAAAATATGTATTACCTGTTTTGTAGGTTTTTTTCTTTTTTTATGTTTATTTCTTTATGTCTGTAGCGAGGATTTTCAGGGGGTCTCCTTGATCAAATCTGATCTTCTTTAACCTTGAATGAATCCACAGCCTTTTGTTTTTGGTTGAAACAAAATCATAACCTCTTCTCCAACACAACATATATATTTTGGCTTCTACTTTGAAGTTAAGACATTTTAAAATATGAATAGGTTGGTTTAATTTAGCAGTTTCCATAATCCAATGTCTCTCAGTAGCTATCATTTGTTCATCAGCAGTCAAACAAATTCAAAGACGACACAATAACATAGAGGACCTAGACTCCCTGTCTATTTCCCATCTGTAAATGGCTTCTTCTTTCTTAATTACTTTACTCTTTCTTTCAAGACTTGATTATTTTAAAATTATTTATTTTTATGACTGTCTATATACTTCTTTTTTTAAGCCTTTGCACATTGTTAAAACACATTTTAACCTGTTTAGAGGTTTTTCCATTGGAACCTGCTTTACTATGTATCTGTAATCTGTCTACATGAGCAAAATCTTAAACCACCATGGCTCAAGTCAGCAGACAATGACTGGGAGATGCATCTCTGTACCACAGCCCACATAAGAGACTGTAGAATTAGGAAACTATGTTTGACTCCATTTTTGTGTGTTTTGGAACCTTTTATTTTTTTAAGCTTTCTGAGGTCTTATGTGGAAATACATGCTGTCACATTGTATACCATTTGTAGGGAGTTTTCCTCTATCCTGCCAGTCAGCTCCCAAATAACTACAAGGATACTTCTTAATTATGAAAGCTTCACTGATAGCTCAAGCTTGTTTTTAGCTAGCTCTTATAACTTAAACTAACCCATGTCTATTAATCTATGTTCTACCATGTGACTTTTACCTCTATCTTATTTTGTGTATCTGACTCATTCTGCATCTGTCTGGCTTCTCTGCCTTTCTTCCCAGTGTTCTCTCTCCCCGAAAATCCTGCTTAGCTATTGACAGTTTAGCTTTTTGTTAAACCAATCACAGTGCCATATCTTCACACAGAGTAAAGGAATATTCCACAACAAGTTTGTTTACAATGGTGAATTACATTGACAGGTTTTATATGTTGAGCCATCCCTGCATCTCTGAGATGAAGCAATTGATCACGGTGGATGATTTTCTTAAAATCTGTTCTTGGATTTGGTTTGCCAGTATTTTATTGAGTATTTCTGCATCAATATGCATGGGGGAAATTGGTCTGTAATTCTATTTCTTTGTTGTATCTTTGTGTGGTTTGGGTGTCAGGGTAACTGTAGCCTCATAAAAAGAATTTGGCAATATTCCTTCTGTTTCTATTGTGTGGAATATTTGAGGAGTATTGGTATTAGCTCTTCTTTGAACATCTGGTAGAATTCTGTACTGAACCCATCTGGCCATGAACTTTTTCAGTTGTAAGACTTTTAATGATTACCTCTGTTTCCTTAGGGGTTATAAGTCTATTTGAATTTTTTAATCTGGTCTTGACTTAATTTTATTATGTAGTATATATCAAGAAAGTTTTTTGTTTTTGTTTTGTTTTTTTTAGATTTGCCAATTTTGTGAATTGTAGGTTTTTGAAGCATGACTGAATGATTCTATGGATTTCCTTAGTGTCTGTTGTGTTCCCCCCTTTTTTTTATTTTATTAGTTCTAGTTAGGGAACAAGCTTATTTCAAGTCCCTTCTCCCTCTCCCTCCCCTCACCCCCAGCCCTCCTCCCCCACCCCCAGTCTACCCCCCACCCCATCCACTCACCACTCCCCAGGCAGGGTAGGCCCTCAACTGGGCTCTGCAAAGTCCACCAAGTCTTCCTATGCTGGTCCTGGGCCCTTTCCCATATGTCCAGGGCCAGAGTGTAACCCTTCATATGGGATGGGCTCTCAAAGTCCCTTCTTGCACCAGGGAAAAATACTAATCCACCACCAGAGGCTCCCTGGAGTGCAGAGGCCTCCTTATTGACATCCATGTTCAGGGGTCTGGATCAGTCTTGTACTGGCCTCCCGGACAGCATCTGGGGTCGATGTGCTCTCCCTTGTTCAGGTCAACTGTTCCTGTGGGTTTCTCCAACCTGGTACAGACCCCTTCGCTCTTCATTCCTCCCTCTCTTCAACTAAATTCCCGATTTCGGCTCATTGTATATCTGTGGATGTCTGTCTCTGTTTCCATCAGCCACTAGATGAGGGCTCTAGGATGGCATAAAGAGAAGTCATCAATCTCATTTTAGGGGGAGGGTTTTTAGGTTATCCTCTCCACTGTTGCCTGGATTGTCAGATCATGTCATCCTTGTAGGTCTCTGGAGATCTCCCTAGTTCCAGATCCTTCTCGGGCCTATAGTGACTCCCTCTGATATTGTATATCTCATCCTGCTCTCTTTCCTCTATTCTTCCCCCAACTCAATGTTTCTGCCCCTCCATTTCCTCTCCTCTTCTCCTCTTCTCTTGCTCTTATTGTAGCAGCTCCTTTCCCCCCCACCCTCATGCCCCCAATTAGTTCGGGAGTTCATGCCACTTCCATTCCTGGGGACCATTTAACCCTTAGAGTCCTTCATGTTTCCTAGTTTCTTTGGTGAAGAGCATTATATACTGGTAATCTTTTGCTCTATGTCTAAAATTCATATATCAGTGAGTACATACCATGTTTGTCTTTTTGTGACTGGGTTACCTCACTCAGGATGGTTTCCTCTAGTTCCATCCATTTGCCTGCGAATTTCAAGATTCCATTGCTTTTTTCTGCTGAGTAGTACTCCATTGTATAGATGTGCCACATTTTCTCAATCCATTCTTCAGTAGAGGGGCATCTAGGTTGCTTCCAGGTTCTGGCTATTACAAACAATGCTGCTATGAACATGGTTGAACATATGTCCTTGTTGTAAGTACATGCCCTATTTGGGTATATACCCAAGAGGGGAATGGCTGGATCTTGAGGTAGACTGATTCCCATTTTTCTGAGCAACCGCCATACTGATTTCCAGAGTGGTCTTACAAGTTCGCACTCCCACCAGCAATGGAGGAGTGTTCCTTTTTCTCCACATCCTCTCCAGCATAGATTGTCATTGGTATTTTTTATTTTAGCCATTCTGACAGGTGTGAGATGGTATCTCAGAGTTGTTTTGAGTTGCATTTCTCTGATGGCCAATGATTTTGAGCACTTTGTTAAGTGTCTTTCAGCCATTTCAGATTCCTCTGTTGAGAATTCCCTATTTAGTTCTGCACCCCACTTTTTAATTTCATTGTTTGGTGTTTTGGTGGCTAGCTTCTTGAGCTCCTTATATATTTTGGAAATCAGTCCTTTGTCAGATGTGGGATCAGTGAAGATCTTTTCCCATTCTGTGGGTGGTCGTTTTATCCTACTGACTGTTTCCTTTGCCTTGCAGAAGCTTCTCAGTTTCAGGAGGTCCCATTTATTAATTGCAGACCTCAGTGTCTGTGCTTCTGGCGTGATGTTCAGGAAGTGGTCTCCTGTGCCAATTTGTTCAAGGGTAGTTCCCACTTTCTCTTCTAGAAGATTCAGTGTGGCTGGATTTATGCTGAGATCTTTGATCCATTTGCACTTAAGTTTTGTGCATGGTGACAGGTATGGATCTATCTGCAATTTTCTGCATGTCCGAATCCAATTGTACCAGCACCATTTGTTGAAGATGCTATCTTTTTTCCATTGTATAGATTTAGCACCTTTGTCAAAAATAAGGTATCCATAGGTGCGTGGGTCGATATCAGGGTTTTCAATTCGATTCCATTGGTCTATCAGTCTATTTTTGTGCCAATACCAAGCTGTTTTCAGAACTATGGCTCTATAGTAGAGCTTGAAGTCGGGGATGGTGATGCCTCCAGAAGATCCTTTATTGTAAAGAGTTGTTTTGGCTATCCTGGGCTTTTTATTTTTCCATATAAAGTTGAGTATTGTTCTTTCAATGTCTGTGAAAAACTGTGTTGGGATTTTGATGGGGATTGCATTGAATCTGTAGATTGCTTTTGGCAGGATTGCCATTTTTACTATGTTAATTCTACCTATCCAAGAGCATGGGAGATCTTTCCATTTTCTGGTATCTTCTTTAATTTCTTTCTTTAAAGTCTCAAAGTTCTTATTGTACAGATCTTTCACTTTTTTGGTTAGTGTTACCCCAAGATATTTTATGTTGCTTGTGGATATTGTGAAAGGTGATGTTTCCCTGATTTCTTTCTCATTGGATTTATCATCTGTATATAGTAGGGCTACTGATTTTTTTGAGTTAATTTTGTATCCTGCTACCTTGCTGAAGGTGTTTATCAGCCGTAGGAGTTCCCTGGTAGAGTTTTTCGGGTCACTAATGTAGACTATCATGTCATCTGCAAATAGTGAAAGTTTTACTTCATCCTTTCCAATTTGTATCCCTTTGATCCCCTTTTCTTGTCTTATTGCTCTAGCTAGAACTTCAAGTACAATATTGAAGAGATATGGAGAGAGTGGACAGCCTTGTCTTGTTCCTGATTTTAGAGGAAACGCTTTGAGTTTCTCTCCATTTACTTTGATGTTGGCTATTGGTTTGGTGTATATTGCGTTTATCATGTTTAGATATGTTCCTGTTATTCCTGTTCTCTCCAAGATCTTTATCATGAAGGGATGTTGGATTTTGTCAAAGGCTTTTTCAGCATCTAGTGAGATGATCATGTGGTTTTTCTTTTTCAGTTTGTTTATATAGTGGATTACATTGATGGATTTTCGTATGTTGAACCATCCTTGCATCCCTGGGATGAAGCCTACTTGATCATGGTGGATGATTTTTCTGATATGTTCTTGGATTCGGTTGGCCAATATTTTATTGAGTATTTTAGCATCAATGTTCATGAGGGATATCGGTCTGTAGTTCTCTTTCTTAGTCATATCTTTGTGTGGCTTGGGTATCAAAGTGATTGTAGCCTCGTAGAAAGAGTTTGGCAATATCCCATCTGCTTCTATTGTGTGGAACAGTTTGAGGAGTACTGGAATTAGCTCTTGTTTGAATTTCTGGTAGAATTCTGCAGTGAAGCCATCTGGCCCTGGGCTTTTTTTGGTTGGGAGGCTTTTGATGACTGCTTCTATCTCATTAGAGGTTATAGTTCAATTTAAACTGTTTATCTGATCTTGATTTAATTTTGGTAAGTGATATTTATCCAGAAAGCTGTCCATTTCCTTTAGATTTTCCAATTTTGTGGAATATAGGTTTTCAAAATATGACCCAAAGATTCTCTGGATTTCCTCAGTGTCCGTTGTTATATCTCCCTTTTCATTTCTGATTTTGTTAATTAGCATGCTCTCTCTCTGCCTTTTGGTTAGTTTGGCTAGAGGTTTGTCTATCTTATTGATCTTCTCAAAGAACCAACTCTTTGTTTCATTGATTCTTTGTACTGTTTTCCTAGTTTCTACTTTGTTGATTTCGGCTCTCAGGTTGATTATTTCCTGGCGTCTACTCCTCCTTGGTGTGTTTGCTTCTTTTTGCTCTAAAGCTTTCAGTTGTTCTGTCAATTCTCTAATGTGACTTTCCTCCAGTTTCTTCATGTGGGCACTTAGTGCTATGAACTTCCCTCTTAGCACTGCTTTCAGGGTGTCCCATAAGTTCGGGTATGTTGTGTCTACATTCTCATTAAATTCTAGGAAGTCTTTAATTTCTTTTTTTATTTCTTCCTCAACCCAGGAATGGTGCAATTGGGAGTTATTCATTTTCCATGCAAATGTAGGTTTTCTGCAATTCGTATTGCTGTTGAATTCTAGCTTTAATGCATGGTGGTCTGATAAGATACAGGGGGTTATTTCAATACTTTTATACCTGTGGAGTTTGCTTTGCTGCCAACTATGTGGTCAATTTTTGAGAATGTTCCATGTGGCACTGAGAAGAAGGTATATTCTTTTGTGTTTGGATGGAATGTTCTATAGATATCTGTTAAACCCAGTTGTGTCATAACTTCTTTCAGATCCTTTGTTTCTTTGTTAAGTTTCTGTCTAGTAGACAGAATGGTGTAAGGGGGGTGTTGAAGTCTCCTACTATAAGTGTGTGTGGTTTTATGTGTGGTTTGAGCTTTAGTAATGTTTCTTTTACAAAAGTGGGTGCTTTCATATTAGGGGCATAGATGTTCAGGATTGAGACTTCATCTTGATGGACTTTTCCTGTGATGAGTATGAAATGCCCTTCTTTATCTCTTTTGATTGCTTTCAGTTTAAAGTCTAATTTGTTAGATATTAGGATTGCTACCCCAGCTTGTTTCTTGAGCCCATTTGATTGGAAAATTTTTTCCCATCCTTTTACTCTGAGGTATCGCCTGTCTTTGAAGTTGAGGTGTGTTTCTTGTAAACAGCAGAAGGATGTATTCTGTCTTCGTATCCATTCTATTAGCCTATATCTTTTTATGGGTAAGTTAAGACCATTGACATTTAGGGGTATTAATGTCCATTGTTCATTGGTTCTTCTTTGTTTTGGATTTATTGTTGGTGGTATCATTGCATGTGGATTTTGCCCTCCTGTTTCTTTTTGTGTTTGGTGAAAATTAGATTAACTAGTGCCAGTGTTTTTGTGAGTGTAGTTATGTTCGTTGGGTTGGAATTTTCCTTCCAGAGCCTTCTGTAGTGCTGGATTTGTGGATATGTATTGTTTAAATCTGTTTTTGTCGTGGAATATCTTGTTTTCTCCATCTATAGTGATTGAAAGTTTTGCTGGGTACAGTAGTCTGGGTTGACATCCATGCTCCCTTAGTGCTTGTAGGGTATCTATCCAAGACCTTCTGGCTTTCAGAGTTTCCATTGAGAAGTCGGGTGTGATTCTGATTGGTTTGCCTTTATATGTTACTTGGCCTTTTTCCTTTGCTGCTCTTAATATTTTCTCTTTATTCTGTAGATTTGGTGTTTTGATTATTATGTGTCGGGGCGACTTCTTTTTGTGGTCCAGTCTGTTTGGTGTCCTGTAAGCTTCTTGTACTTTCATAGGCATATCCTTCTGTAGGTTGGGAAGTTTTCTTCTATGATTTTGTTGAATATGTTTTCTGTACCTTTGAGCAGTGTTTCTTCACCTTCTTCTACCCCTATTATTCTTAGGTTTGGCCTTTTTACGGTGTCCCATATTTCCTGGATATTTTGTGTTAGGGTTTTGTTGGACTTGAGGTTCTCTTTGGTTGATGAATGTATATCCTCTAGCGAGTCTTCAGTAGCTGAGATTCTCTCTTCCATCTCTTGAATCCTGTTGGATATACTTACATCTTTAGTTCCTCATCGTTTATCCAACCTTTCCATTTCCAACATGCTCTCATTCTGTGTTTTCTTTATTGTGTGTATTTCAGCTTTCATGCTTTGAACTATTTCAAGAGCTTCCTTCACTTGCTTGGATTTTTTTTTTTTTTTGGCTTTCTTTAGATTCTTTAAGAGATTTATTTATTTCTTGAATTTTTTGCTTTGTCTTTTCCTCCAAATAGTTTAATTTTTTGTTTGCTTTCTCTTCTATTTCTTTAAGGGATTTTCTTGTTTCCTCTTTAAAGGTCTCTATCAATTTGCTGAGATAATTTTTGAGGTCCATCTCATCTTCATGCTCCGTGTTGGGCTTTTCAGCTCTTGCTGGAGTGGAGTCCCTAGATTCTGGTGGTGTCATATTGGTCTTTCTGTTGTTGGGTGAAATCTTATTCTGTCTTCTCCCCATTTCTTCTTTTAGTGGGTGCAGGTGGGTTCTCTCTATCTCCTCTTGTAGCCCAGTGGTGTGTGGGGGCTAGGAATTCAATGTCCACAACTCTAGATGATCTTGACGCTCCTGGTAGTCTCCTCACTAGTTCCTAGTTCCTCGGTCGTTCGGCTGAATGGAAGAGTGGGGTGCTAGCAGATTTGGGGCGCAGGGAGCTCCTCCCTGCCTGGGCGTGTCTGGCCCAAGCCGGCAGGCACAGGCGGGGGTGGGGGGATGGGGGTGGTCGGGTTTTTATGGCCTGGGGTCGGGAACGGGCAGAAACTCACTCACCTAGTTCCAGGTCAGTCGGCGGCGGCGGCGGAATCGTGTTCCCCTTTTTGTTTCTGATTTTGTAAATTTGGATATTCTCTCCCTGGCTTTTAGTTGGTTTGGATGAGGGTTTGTCTATCTTGTTGATTTTCTCAAAGAACCAGCTCTTTGTTTCATTGATTCTTTGTATTCTTTGTTTCTATTTCATTGATTTCAGCCCTGAGTGTAGATGAAGTGTCTGTCCCACCTGGTCAAACAGTCATCTAGCCCCAAATAAACACACAGAGACTTATATTATTTGGAAACTGTTTGTCCAATGGCTCAGGCTTCTTATTGCCTAGCTCTCTCTTAATTATTAACCCATTCCTATTGAACTATGTAATACCATGAGGATGTGGCTTACCTGTAATGCTCCAGCATGTTACTCCTTTTGGCTGTTACATGGCGTCTTCCTGGTGGCTTCTCTCTACCTTCCTCTCTTCAGAATTCTCCTTGTCTGATATCCCCACCTATACTTCTGCCTGGCTACTGGTCAACCAGTGTTTTATTAATCAACCAATAAGATAAACATATACACAGAAGGATATCTCCCATCATCTCCTCTTTTCTGTCTAAATAAAAAGAAAGGTTTTAACTTTAACATAGTAAAATTATATATAACAAAACAGTTATCAAGCAAGAATTATAATTTCAATATTCAGTCCAATAACATTTGGCAAAATTTAAAGAAAATATTCTACCTATCCTATTTTTGTGAGTCCAAAGTTTTATATGTAACTTATTTTTTATCATAACTAAGAAAAACCATAACCATAACTATCTGTCTTCAACTCCATCAAAGACCACAGAAGGATAATATATAAGCTCTAGAATTGACAGAGACATCTCACAGTCTGGACAGTCATACAAAAAGTTCCTCTGTAACAATGGGGCATCTATCTTCAGCCTATAGGCCTAGAGTGTCTGGCAGACTTCTCAACAAAGCAGGAAATTTGAAACTGTGCCACATGTATTGGCAGTTTCTTAGTCATTTTTCTCTGTGTCCTGAAGAATATCTGGCAGATATGAAGTAGGAACCATAAAGGATTTTCCCATCTTGTTTTGGCAAGTTTCAGTAGTCATTTTCCTGTGGGTCCTGCATGTCCAGTTTATATAGCATACAGTCCAACAGTCCAGACATGAGCAGTTTCTTGCCCAAATGGCTATTTCTGCCATGTTGAAGGCAAACTCCACAGTTTCTTCAATGCCCATCATCCTCTCTGACATAATTGGTGTTGCCAAAAGCAGTTGTGTCTCACTGTCATGAAAAACCCTAATAAACCATTTTAAATGCCATATTCTGTAGGTCTTTGAAAGGCTTTGAAGACTACCTATCCATTTGAAATATATTTCTGTATATCTAGAAAAACGTAATTAAGTTCTGATTATTATAGGTGACTATCTGTATTTAATTATACATTACATTCTCAAATGATCTGTATAAACACAATACCAAAACAAGAGTAGAAATATACATATAACAAAATTGGTTATATTTGTATCGATAAACCAAAATCCATACCTATGCAAAGCATACATTTTAGATCATATTTCCTTTTTCTTTAGAAAGAAACTGACTGTAATCATTAACCATCTATAACCAACCCCGTTTAAATGAAGGAGAAATATTTATAAACAACATTTGGGAATTTGGGCATTGTTCTCTCCAAACTGCTTCCTGCTGTTTGGGAGTGCTGTCAATCCCAGAAGCCTAGTCAAATCCTGGCTGTAGTAGTCTGAGGCTGTATGGTCTCAGCTGTTTCTGTCTTTTCTCTCATTTTTTGGAAGTCACTTGCTCGTACTTCCTGTTTACTCAGTTAATATTTCCTTCTTGGGTCTCTGAGGGAGTTGAAGACTAAATAGTATGTAGTTTGCCTTCTTTACCAGAATCAGTAAAGAAACTCATTATAGCTGTATTAAGTGTAATAGGTTTAAAAGACATTAAAAGATAATTTGATAATGCAAATTTAGAATAGAAGTAAATTAGGTACAAGACTTTGAACTCATTAAGAATAGATAATGGAATATTTTCTTGGAATTTGTCATATGCTAATGGGCTAGACATTGTTAATGTACTTATTGTCATATAAATTATATATAGTTATTGCACTTATATATAGTTTTTCTTATTTATAATCTTTTTAAAAATTTTAGACAAAAAGGGGGATATGTGCTGATATCTTGCTTGTACAAATAAAGCTGACTGGAGGTCAGAGAATGGGGCTTGCCACTAGCTAACCATAGAGGTCTGGAGGTCTGTACAGACAGACAGGAAGTGATGTAGCTGGGCAGAAACAGGATATAAGCAGGGAGAAACAGGAAATCGCTCCCTTGTTTTCTGAGACTCTAAGGAGGTAAGGTGTGCTATTGTTAGACCCCCGGAAAAACTCAGGCCTCCGGGGTCCCAGTCCAGGACCTCGGTCACCCCAATCATTAGGCAGATTCAAGAGCTTGATGCAAACTGCATGAGGCTTTATTGTTTTTTAACGAGCTAACCCCATGTTAGCTCGGGTCTTTCACCCACCTGCTATGGCAGATGGCTAGCAAAGACACCTCGAACCGGCTGCCGAGCGATCTTGTAGGGCAGTGTAAGGGGAGTGTCTAGGGGTACGCACAGGCTCAGGATTGGTGTGCCTCCAGGCTTGGAGAGCTTGCCCTGTGTTGATTGGCCAATTGGTTGTTATGGCCCATAGGCCCTCCCAGGGTGGTTGCTATGCTCTGGGCGTCATTGCTGTGCACTTATCCATAAAGTACACCCAGAGCCGTAAAGCTAACTTCTGATTGGCTCCTTGCCACGAGGCAGGCATCTGACCTCTTAGTGACCAAAGGTCATAGCAAGCACGTGTTACTGTCACGGCTGCCGGAAAGGGGGCTGGTCCCTTCACTATGGCTTGCTCCTCTCTGATCTCTCAGCATTTCCCTCTATATCTGACTCCAGCTTTTTATCTAGACCAATTAAGAACTCCATTTACACCTGAGTTTGATTATTTCCTGCCATCTATTCCTTCTGGGTATGTTTGCTTCTTTTTGTTCTAGAGCTTTCAGGTGTGCTATTAAGTAGCTAGTGTGAGATTTCTCCAAATTCTTGGTGTAGGAAGTTAGTGCTACGAACTTTCCTCTTAGAACTGCTTTCATTGTGTTCCATAAGTTTGGGTATGGTGTGCATTCATTTTCATTGAATTCTAGGAAGTCTTTGATTTCATTATTTATTTCTTGCCCTGCTGGTAATTCAGTTGAGGATTGTTCAGTTTCCATGAGTTTGTAAGACTTTTAAGTCCATTTGAATTATAACATGTTAGTTCCTTTGTTTCTCTGTAAAGTTTCTATTTGGCAGACTTGTGCATTGGTGAGAGTGGAGTGTTGAAGTCTCCCACTATTTATGTGTGGGGTTTGGTGTGTGATTTAAGCTTTAGTAATGTTTCTTTTACAAATGTGGGTGCCCTTGTATTTGGGGGCATAGATGTTCAGAGTTGAGACTTCATCTTGATGGATTTTCCTTTGACTATGAAACGTCTTTCTCCATCTCTTTTCACTAATTTTAGTTTGAAGTCTATTTTGTTAGATATTAGGATAGCAACACCAGCTTGCTTCTTATGTCCATTTGATTAGGAAATCTTTTCCCAACACTTTACTCTGAGGTAATTAATGTCTGTCTTTGAAGTTGCGGTGTTTCTTGTATGCAGCAGGATGGATCCTGTTTTCATATCCATTCTTTTAGCGTGTATCTTTTTATTGAATTGAGTCCATCGATATTTAGGGATATTAATGACAAGTGATTGTTAATTCTTGTTGTTTTGATGTGTGTGTGTGTTTTCCTTCTTTGGGTTTGCTGGTGTGAGATTATATATTGCCTGTGTTTTTTGTGGGTGCAGCTAACTTCCTTGAGTTGGAACTTTCCTTCTACTACTTTCTGTAGGGCTAGATTTGTGGATAGGTATTGTTTAAATGTGGTTTTATCATGGATATCTTGTTTTTTTTTCTGTCTATGGTGATTGAAAGCTTTGCTGGGAATAGTAGTCTGGCCTGGTATCTGTGGTCTCTTAGTGTCTGCAGAATGTCTGTCCAGGACCTTCTGGCTTTTAGTGTCTCCATTGAGAAGTCATATGTAGTTCTGATAGGTCTGCCTTTATGTGTTACTTTTTCCTTTGCAGCTCTTAATTTTCTTTATTTTGTATGTTTAGTGTTTTGATTATTATGTGGTGAAGGAATGTTTTTTTCCAGTCTATTTGGTGTTCTGTAAGTTTCTTGTATCTTTATAGGCATGTCGTTCCTTAGGTTGGGAAAGTTTTCATCTATGAATATGTTTTCTATGCATTTGAGCTGGTGTCCTCCGTCTATTCCTATTATTCTCAGGTTTGGTCTCTTCTTGGTGTCCCAGATTTCCTGAATGCTTTGTGTTAGGAATTTTGTTGGATTTAACATTTCCTTTTGAGTGATGAATCTATTTCATCTAGCATATCTTCAACACCTGAGATCTCTCTTCCATCTCTCTCGTATTCTGTTGTTTATGCCTTGCATCTGTAGTTCCTGTTCACTTACCCAGATTTTCCATTTCCAGAATTCTCTTGGTTTCTGTTTTCTTTGTTGCTTCTATTTCAGTTTTCAAGTCTTGAACTATTTCCTTTACCTGTTTGATTGCTTTTTCTTGGTTTTCTTTAAGGGATTTATTGACTTCTTCCAATTTTTTATTTTTTCCTTGATTTCTTTAAGGGAGTTTTTCATTTCCTCTTTAAGGGCCTCTATCATCTTCATAAAATTAAGTGTTGATTATTCCATGGTGCATGTACTCAAAGATGATCCATAGTCCACAAAGGCTAAGATTTCTTTATTCAAATAAACACCAGCCCAAACACAAGCCAGAGCATGCCCAGAGCTCACAAGCTAGCATGACCAGAGAGAAGGGCTATTCATGTACGTGGTCCCTTAAGAATTGTCCCTGGGTCATCTTGGACCTCCCCTGACCACGCCCTTATGGGCGTGTCCCGGCACACCTGTCGGGGCTACTAGGAGGTGGGGCTACAGTGTTTCCCTACAATTAAGGTCATTTTCTTGTGATTCAGCTGCGTTGAAATGTTCAGGTCTTGCTGTTGTAGGATCACTGGGTTCTGGTGGTACCATATTGCCCTTTTTGTTACTGAATGTATTCTTGCACTGGCATTTATGCATCGGTGTTGGAATGATTATAGCTCTGGGTATTCATTCTTGTGTTGTCTTGTTGGATGGGTGTTTTGCTCCTTTATTATCTGTTTCCTTGATTGTCTTCTGGACTGAATGGGCAAGGGTTCTAGTGATTGGCAGGTCTTCAGGTCTCATAGGGTGTCTCAGCTGAGGTTAATGGGGGTTTGAGTGCCTACATCCAGTGTACCGTCCTGTTCTTCTGACTGGTGTGGACTGTACCTGTGCCTATGGAATCTGCTGGAGTTGTAGCAAAGGGCTGGCCATGGGGAGGATTATGAGGTGGGTGGGGCTGGGCATTGGAGTGACTTTTGGTCTTTTTCTTTCTTTATTCTGGGGTCTTGTTCTCTCTCTTGCCCAGGTCACTTCCTATGCAGTTCCAAGGTGGAGACAAGACAGCTAGCTATAATGCAGGCCCCCCAGCCCTGTGCTCTGGGCTCCATCTGTGGGTAGTCTGGGGTTATCAGAGGGCCTTCCTTTACATTTCTGCTTGGCTCAGCTGACCCCATTGCCTATAGCACCTGCCAACAGATATGTCAATAAAAACACAAGTTGGGTACTCACTGGTGCCTGTCAGGGTTTCTTAGACAGACCAATAGGTACATACATGAGGGAACACAGGCAAGGCAGCTCACCTGATGGTGGAGGTGGAGAAGACCTACACCAGCTATTTGCAAATCAGAGTCCTGGGGTGTGACTTAGTTCATGTTCACAGGCTTGGGGACCAGGGGTTTCTGGGAAAGTTCTGGAACCCAAGGGCCAGAGAGTCTAGAGCTCCTGTGCCAGCACACAATATGGGAGAGTCCTAGCTCCCGAGAAGTCATCTTTTATTCTACCAGAGCCAATGGTGCCGCCTATTTTCAAGGACCATTCTCACTTGATCTACCACTCACAGGCTAGACACATTTAGCATCCTTGTATCAAAGCAAGGGAGTATCTAAAATTAAGCCCACCTCTGAAAGGCAGAGATGGGAAGTCACATTCACCAACAGAGACTGCTTGGATGCTGAGAGATGCCACACCGGGCACTGTGTGTAGCTCAGACAAGGAAAACTCGCACTGCACCAAGGTGCTTCTGAGAACCTTGATGTTTTCCTTTCCTTATCATGACTTCTGCCAGAAACAGAATTTTGTTCTATTATGACTCAAGTTTGCAGACAGGGGCCATCATCTCTGCTTTTGTTTTTTAAATCGGCTATTTTCATCACATTCATTATTGCAGATTTCCGTGCAATTTATGTGCATGGCTGCTTTGGAATCACAGCAGCAGAGATGGGACATCCTTACCCAGTGAGCTGATTATCAGCTGGTAACAGCTCCTTGGTATGACTGGTTACTTTGTGATCTGCTACAATGTACTTTTTTCATTTGAAACCCTCCTGAGGGGAGCCCTGAGCTGCCTACAGGTACCAGGGAAACCAAGGACAGGAAGGGAAGGGGCTCCATAGGCCAGCAGCCACCCTCCCAAGATTCAAGACCATGTCATCACTCCATTCATCCTACTGTGGCCCGAATCCTTCCAACAAGGGTAGGCTTGACAGGCTGGCTCAGCAAACAGTGTCCCTTTTCTGTCCCCTGACAAGGACACACAGGAGGTAGTTGCCCATCTCCTTCCCAAGATCCTGAGCCCCACATCCTGCCTCTAGGCAAGGAAACCCATGTAGGAGTAGCATGATTCGCTGTCAGAGGTGTCTGTCCTATGCCATGGCAATGGGGTAGAGAGAGCAGGCAGCTTGCTCAGTGTTGAGCCCATAACTGAACTGAAATCCAGTCTCAGGGTTTCTTGTAATACAAGATAGTGAACATCTTTATTTGAACTACTTTAGGTGATGTGGTTCCAAGAGATCTCTCCAGCTCAAGGGTAACAAGGGGACTTCTGGGATGTCCCTCAGTGATCTACAGTCAGTTTCTCCAAATTCCACAGGCCTCCTAGTGGTGATCCCAAGAACTCCTCCCATGTTCCTCCAAGGCCCAAGCCTTTTCAGAGCCTCACTGAAATGCCCTGAGAGAAACCACCCCATGGCTATCATGTTACAAAGTCTAACACAGTTGAATTCTGTGTCTGGCTCTAAGGCTAACTGGGGCCTCCTGTATATGCATCCTGCAACCCTCCTTCTAGTACCCAGGCTAGATTCAGGGATGGGAGCCTTTTAGAAATGTGGTTTAGAGTCTCTTCAGACACTCCAAGGTCCTGGGACATCGCCAAGTTATACATTAATGCCTTTGCCTCTCAGATGGTCACAGAGCCAAACTTTGGTGTCTGAACTAATGAAGTGAAAGCACTCTGGTCTCAGAAGGGTCAGGCATTTCCTGCTCAGTCCTTCATTGCCTTATCTTGGACCAAACTCCAAGACCACTGGCTGGTGTTTATGTTCCTGGATATGTAGTCACACAAAGGTATGCTAGGAGGCATGTGCCAGGCTGGGATGGATGGTACGGCCACAGATGGCTGGTGAGCATCTGAAATACTTAAGAGTAAAAAAATTTGGTTCTTAGAGGGCGAGAGTCAAGTGTCCAGTGCAGATTACTGAAAATGGGCCGCACGGGGTCAGGGCACCTTTAGGCCAGTCCCCGCTCCTATCACCAGCTTTTTCTTACCACCAGTAAGGAAAGGCATTGAAGGGGCTGAGCAGGAGCCTGGCAGAGCCTAACTGCTCCATTCTGCTGTTATGATGAGAACAAGCAGACAATAGCAGGCACAGCACTAGAGGTATGTTTTAAGCGAGTGAGGAGAAATGATAGTGGAGGGGCCCAGAAGCAAGATCTGGATCCCAGCCTTCTGCCTGGTCCACACCTTACAGAGCCCACAAGAGACAACAGCTGTCATTATCTATAAAGTATCCTCTCTTTATTTAAGTTAAACAATTTCAAGGATGGTTTCCATCTATAAAATGGACAAAGTACAAGCTCTGTACAGCAGTTCTTTTTAAAAATTAACTGGAAAAAAAATTACCAAACTATATTTTGAATTTGCAAAACATACTCACAGATAGCATCATTTTCAGCTTCGCAGAGACTCAAGGACCACCACAGAGACGACCACCTTTGCCTGCGTGTGCCCAGGGCTCCTGGGAGTTTTTAGTTTTAAAAACAGGAGTGGGAGGGTGGGATAGCCCCGATGACTACAAAACAATGCAAGCACGGCGAGTCACTTTGGCACACTGTCATGTAAACATGGCTCACCGCAGGGCCTTGCCCAGTCCCTCTTTTTTCAGAGCCGGGCTGAGTGGTACCCTGGTGGCCAGACAATCAGATGGTACAAAGGTGATGAGGGCACAGGGGGGCGGGGTGCAGGTGTGTGGGTGGGAAGCTCCACCTGCACACCTTCTTAGACACAGCCCTGTTGCTTCACATCTGCGGTTCTCACTCTGATAAAAGTAGTGCAGAGGTGTCAGGCTTAACAGTGTGGATTATGCTTGGACTGTACTCCAGCAAGCTCCTGCCTTGTCCTTGACAGCCTTGCACCTGTACCTGTGAGTGACATTCCTCAGAGCCTACCATGGAAGGTGGACATGTGTGGACTTGACCAGACACAAGGGCACCCTGTCTGTTATAATGCATCTTTTTTTTTTTTTTTTTTTTGGCTGCTTGGCAGGGGTTAAAAAGACAGAGGGTCAGCACCTGGCCAGCCCTTCACAGAGGGCCCGTGGTCATGGTGTGCACACACATGGAACTCCTCAAGTAGAAGATAACTAGCCATGCCCCCTTTTGGTACAGGTTTGAAGCAGAGCATTCACTTGTAGGCCCTCTGACCGCCTGAAACGCTATGGTTCCTGTGATCTCTGGGACACCTGAGATGTGCGCATGTGACGCTTGCAGCCCTACAAGGCAGACATCCAGGCTGCCTCTGTGGCTGACATATGCCTGGGTCCACCATGTGAATGCACAGGTCCTGTGGTCCTAACTCTACCCACAGTTCCTGCACCAGCCTGTGGATCTACCTGGGGGTATCACCTGTTCCAGGGCTGCAGACAATGTGGGGTTCACCCACATGCTAAAGGGCTGGCCCTCTGTGCTCTGCCGGCAGCTCAGTTAGTGCCAAAGACCCAACATATGGGGCCTCAAGCCACTATGAACCTTGGGATAGCATGTGACAGCTGTCCAGTGTCCCTGGTCTGTCACAAGGCAGTGGGGTCCTATTGGCTCACATTAGTTAGAAGCTGTGGGACTGAGTTTTCCTAAAGAAAAGAAATCTAATTTTTAAAAGAAAACTCCAAAGTAATAACTTGCCAAAGAGGTAACCTATTTAGGTTTATAGATGACAATGGGCACAAAGTGGACTTTCTAACCCAGCCGCAACTCCCTTGTTGAAGTTAAACATTGATGCTTATGGGCTGGGGCCAGTGGTTCAGGGACGTCTGCACCTGGCAGAGCAGCGTGGACTGGCTGGTGAGGTTCCAGAGACAGTGATGTCACCTTTGGCTCTGGGAATGCAGGCCCCTCTGCATGGCCGAGCTGCGCTGTGGGGTTCACGATGGTGATGTAGGGAAAGCATAGGGAACTGACCGCCATTCTCTTTATATGTATCTCTGTTGAGTGTCCCACTCGTAGGAAAGTTCATATTCAAATACAGCAAGTACGTCAGGGGAAGAGGGGAAGTGGCTGGGAGGGCAGCTGGCCCAGAGGTACAAGGACAGGGATAAACACGGAAATCTGCAAGGAAAGGTCGGCTTTGTGGAAATCACTTTTTTCCCCCCCTTAGACAGCGTCTTGCCTGCCTCAGCCTCCTGAGTGACGGATTACAGGCATTGGCCACCATGCCTGGTTCACACACATGATTTTGGATGAGTAAAAAAACAAAATGGAGATTTTTGAGTTCTTGCTGTGAGGGCAGCTGCTCCTGCTCCCTCTGTCCTCAGTATAAACATGTTTACTGCTTGTCCACTTGTTCCGGCCAGCACTGGGCTGTTCCTCTGCTGGGGAGTGAGCAGAAGGTAGAAAGCAGGAGGCAGAGGATTCCAGCCTTGGGAGGGACCCTCTGTCCTGAGCCCCAGGGGCTCATTTCCTCTTCCGCACAGCTGTCAGCCCAGCTTATGCCTCGCTGAAGACTTGAGACTTAAGACTTTCACACCATGATGGAACACTGAGGTATTTAGTTTTGCGGAAAGTTTCAGAAACATAATGGTGATCACCAAACTGGGCCGGTGTGCAGGTGGACGGCGAGCCCTTGGGGCCTCTTATTGCTGCAGGTTGAGTGAGAATTTCCACTGCTGCGACAGGGCCGGGCCGCACACCTCCACGCTCAGGCCTCCGCTCTTGGCCGTGCGGCTATCCAGGCACAGGTTGCTGCCCACATGCCGCAGCTTGGAGTTGCCCTCGATCTGCTCCCACTTCTGCAACAGACAGGAGCACAGCAAGGGTAGAGGCGTGTAAGGCAGTATGGGGTTGCGAGCTACTCTCGGCACACACCTGCTATTTGTACAGTCTTTCTCTGCTCAGGAGTCCCCACTGCCCTGCATGCTGCGTTCTCAATGTGCTACTGCTGGGGCATCGGTTACTGTAACGATGCTCCTGTGAATGCCAGCACACTAGAACCAGTCATAGCCAGTAAGTCCACCAACCCACTCTGCCAGGCACAAAGAAGTCTGAGGTGCCCTTGTCCTATTGTTTAGCAAGAAATGTAAATGTTCTATTTAAACGTTTATGTTTTGGTTTAAATAACACACTTTTCTTTTTCTCCCCACAGCTCCATGGCCCCGATTAATTTTTTATGCATGCACTGAAGTTCCTTGGAGTAAGTATTTCTGAAAACTCTACTGACACTGTGGAACTAAATTTTCTCACTCTTTCCTTCTCTCCCCTTTCGACTGTGCAGATGCACAGACACACATGTGCCTGGAAACCCAATGTTCTTACTGGTCAAATGGTAAGGCCACCACACTGAGACATGCCAAGGAGCTGCCTCTCACCAGCAGACGGGGTGGGGGTGGGGCAGCAAAGTGCAACCTCCAGCATGAGGCTGACCCTCCAAAGCATGGGTGATGGGAGCACTCTCTTGACCCTCCTGATTATCTTCCACCTGCTCACTCAGATTCTGTGCCAACAGTGGGAATCGAGGGCAAGCACAGCCTGAGAGAGGCTCTGCCACCTGCACCTTCTCATTCCCTCCTAGTCCTTGACACTGTCAGCTTTCTCATGTCCCCTGCATTGTCATGGAAAGCATGCTTGGGTCTGCCAAGTCCTTTGCGCTGCCTGACAAAGAGTATGGGTCCTGGGGGGGACCCTGTCTGTCATAGGTTGAAGCATCAACTAGACAGAGGGTGCTAAGAAAATAATGAAGTCACAGATGTCCCTGAAAGGTGGTCCTCAGTACTGGTAGCTATCTGATGGGATCCAGTAGTGTGGTGGATTTACTGAAGCTGTTCTTCCATCCAGAAACTGTACTCACCACCCAGAAGGACCAAGTGTAGCCTTCCCTGTCTTAGAAGCTCAGTTAGGGACCCCAAGAATAACACTGGCACAGGTGTTTTTATCAACCCTTACAGTAATGACTTGTTTTCTTTTTTAAAGTTTTGGACACCAGATTAAAGTCTCACTTTAGCACTGCCTTATGACAAAGCCACTTCAGGAGCACTTGGGCTGTGGCCAGAAACTATCCTCCATGCCAACCTGGATGTGTTTGGGTGCAGGGGACAGTGGTTTTCCGGGCTCAGCATTCACAATCTTATCCTATAGGGTATGGCTCAAATTGTACAACTGAACCAACAGAGACCACTGTTTAGAGTGAGCACAGGGTAGGCTCGGGTTCTGCAGATAAGGACAGGGCACCCAGAGATGGGAGCAGCACTCTGGAGATGGACTAAGGAGAGAGAACCCTTTGTAAACAGTTCTCTGATACCTCAGATCTAAACAGGAACTGGATGACGGCTGTGCCCCCACTCCTAGAGGTGGTGGATGGGGAAATTGGGCCTCTGCTGCTTTTTTGTGCAATCAGGTGGATGGAAGGTGGCTTAGCTGTGGCATGCCCTCATGCCTCAGTTTCTCCATTCATCATAGTTCCATAGGGAGGAACTATAGAAGACTAGCTGACTCCTCCTGTAGTAGGCTAGAAGGGCCTGCCTGCACTGCTGTTGCTAATACCAGCTATCACACTAGGGCTTAGACAGGTGGTGTGTTCAAGATTCCCAGGGAGTATGCCAGACAAGACCAGCTTCCAAGGCTTCCAGTAAGCTCTGACCCAATGTTAGAAGCAATATACAGAGAGGCTCCTCAACTCTCACCAGGGTTAAGACTCTGTGATCCCGAATAAGACATAAATGTACCTCCTGACTCTTAGCCATGCAGTCCAGGGCACTGTGGGTGAGCTGCTGCTCCCTTTATGATAGGCTGACAGGGAGCTGAAGAGGCTGATGTGGCCCTGGACTTCAGGAAAATGTCATACTACATATGGCGAGCCATGGAGAGGCTCAGATTTAAGGCCCCAAAGCCTGTTTTCTGTGGAATGTGGGTGACTACTACTGAGTCTGTGTGCTTGCATGGCTCATCTGTTTAACCATTCAGATTAGAATTTTGTAAAGTTAAACAGGAAAAACAAGTAGTTAATGTTTTTGTTAAATGCTCTGTGGTGTGAGGAAGGAAAGGAAGCTGGGACGATGTGACATGAGACCCCCAGTGTATGGATGATAGCAATTGGACTTTAGGTGTGAGGTAGATGAGCATGGGGCCCTTGTCACTGAACACCATGAAAGCCTGGGACCCCTGCCACCTTGTTCCCGAGTGACCCACCTGTCTGCTGTCATTCTCCCGGCATCCCTGCAGCCTGATGAGTGAGCCAGGTGAACGGTCCACCACAGTAAGGCATAGGTCCATGTGCTTCACTGACTTCTCCTTTGTCAAGGCCCATTCCTGGGAGAGAGCACAGTCAGAGGCACGCCTCAAGTCAAAGTGCAATCATCTGGGACACCTGACTCTGGACCCTAGGGCTAACTCAGAGGCAGCCAGCTGCCCCCAGCCGAGGCACAAACCTACACCACCTGGCTGCTAAGCTTGCCTTGGGAACTGCTATGTTTTGGTGGCAAATGTGTCTAAACATGTTGGCCCCAGCTGGTGACTCTGTTCTGGGAGGCTGTGGAACTTCACACTCCTGCAGCCTCAGTTGCAAGACATGCATGCTGGCAAGCCACCCAAGTCATGACGGACTGACTGTACTCTCATTCCAGGAGTCAAAATAAACCCACCCTCAAGTTGTTTCTGTCAAGTATTTGGTCAGAGCAGCAAGAAAAGGCTTTAGTATAGTGATAAAGTGACATTAATATAGTAACAAAAATGAACCACATCAAGAAATGTGACTAAACAAAACACCAAGAAAAGCTACCAAACAGTAATCAAGAAGAACCATATTAAGTATTTTAGTTTCAAATGCAAGCTAGAGATCAGGGTCAATGGTCCTGCTCTCACCCACAATTCCTCTCACACTGTTTTGGAATGGCTTGGAAACAGATTTATGAATGTAGGTTGATTATGTGAAAACTCTATAAATGATACATTGTAGCTTTCAGCAAATATCTACAGGGCTGAAGTCTGCAGGAACCTGCTTCCGGTCCTCACGAAGTCCCATTGCTCTGCTGGAACAATCTACATGTCAACACACAGCATGGCTCCCTCTAACTGGATTCTCGCTATATGCCAAGCTTTCTCAAGCCTTTCACAAGAACTGCATGAGGGCTTTGTATGTCTACTCTGCAGATAAGAAAATTGGGTCAAATGCATTTAAATATTCTTGCCTATGTTTTTAACAATTCAAACACATGTACATGCGTGTGCACGCAGAAGGCAAGGCTGTCAATCACACTCTCTTAATGCTCAACAAGATCATGTAGAAGCACGGAAGTTTGGGGAGAAAACGAGTGACTGTTATGGGTGGCCAGGGCTAGGTAGAAGGTTCTATGTAGGGTCAGAAGGTAAGGTTTCCTAAGGCCACTTAAGAACCTGATCCATTTGCTGGGCGTTGGTGGTACACACCTTTAATCCTAGCACTTGGGAGGCAGAGGCAGGTGGATCTTTGAGAGTTCGAGGCCAGCCTGGTCTCCAGAGCAAGTGCCAGGATAGGCTCCAAAGCTACACAGAGAAACAGCCACCCACCCAGGGCCTCCAGAATCCAGAATTGGAGGTGCCGGTCAGCCCAGCATCCCATGGGGATACTGAGCTGCCCAGGCCCTGGAGCTTCTTGACTTTCCTCTGGTTGTCACTGACCTGTGTCCCTCAGTGGGGAAAATGGAAGATGCATGACGTATTCTGTAAGTGCTACAAAGATTGCCTGTTCTTTTTGAGGCCACAAGGACAGGGTGATAAACAGTCACCAGAGAAGCCTCCCTATCAATGTACAAGTAGTGTGGTGGCAGCAAGACATTGAAACCTAAAGGGAACAGAACTTCTATTTCAGGGCTTCCACTGGGACGCATGGTCTCCTGACTCCCTGAGAAGTGCAGAAGGTGTGGGAGGAGGGGGCTCAGGACAGAGAGGTTGGGGAAAGAAGAGAAAGTGAGCCTGGAGGCACAGTGGTCTGGGGCTTTTGTCTGATCTTTCCTTGTTATATCTCTACTTCTGCCTTGAAATGGGAATATTTGCTCTGTGTACATTAGCAGGAAGTAACTGGACTTTGAGTTATTGGGGGTAGGCCCTTCTGTAGTCCGACCTCAGTTCCTGTCGGCTTCCAGACACAAGGCGTGAACACAAGAAACTCTTTCTCTCCTAAGCTGTTAAGTATTTTGCCAACACAGTAAAAACTCATACATAGTTTGTCTGCTATTTATCCAGTGTGCTTGGTTCCAGATGTGCCCAGGGTGTGGAGATGCAGCTAGGTGTCCCTGGTACACTGCAGCTCTAGGATGTGGAAGTCCAGGGACCCCTGCCACCTTCATTCCATGTCCACCATACCTATATGTGGGCAACTGCTGGAGACATGCTTGTGGTCAGCAGAGTCACTCCAAGCACAGAGTTCTAGACTGTCTTCATTTGACAATTGTGGCAAGATGCTGGGAGGCCCATGGTTGGCCAGGAAGATCACATGTGGGTATTGTGTACTTCATTACTTTAATAAGGACCATACACTGAACTCCAAAAATCTGATTTGCCTATGCAAGCAGCCTATGCAACCTCTGTGCTGGGTTCTTGAGAAACCTGAATTTGTAAAACATTTGAGAGATGTTTTTATGAGCTGCCATCCTTAAAAGGCGTGGCCATTAATGTTCTCATTTCCTGTGTGCTGCTGGGGCTGAGCTGCAAAACATGAGAGCCCATGCTGCAAGTGCCGTGCAGCTTAACTTTACCCAAAAAGCTTCACTCTCCATTAACCTAAAGAGGACTTAGTCATGGTAGGGACTGCTGGTGTCATCTTTGCCTCTGGGTCCCCTGCAAGCACTGGAGTGCTAGCCACCAGCCACACATGACATCCTGAATTTAAATTCTGTAGAGTTAAATAAAATTGAAGACTCAATTCACACACAGCAGGCACATCTTAGGAGCTCATCATGTGCACGGGCGGCTGCTGGCTGCAGTTCTAGAACATTTCTAGCACAGCACATGGTTCCATGGATAGCACTGAGGAAGGGGCTCATGGATCCCAGTTGGGCCTGTGGGGTGAGGCACCCAGGCTGAGTGGTAAACTGTGCCAATCACCAAGCCTGTCAAGGATCGGAGCCCAACACCTGTTGGACTTCACCATCAGGCACTGTCCTCCACCTGAAAAGGCTGAAGCTAAGTGCGTGCTAATCAGGGACAAACACGGGTGCAGATGCAGGTCTGGTACTGTGGGAGTGGCTACAGCACTATGACGACTGAAGTCATAGCCTGAATAACAGGTGCTGATGTCAACTTCCACCCGTGTGTCCCTCACCACTGCAGCACAGCACACAGCAGATGAGCAGCTCAAGGTGTCATTCGGTACTGCAGCATCTCAACTGGTTCTGAGGTTGATGACAGGGCCAGCGCTTTCCGCAGCAGTCCAAGGCTTCCAGCTGAGGATTCTGGGCCTGCAGGTGCAAGCATTTTGCCCACCTACCTGGTTTCCTCCAGCATTGTGACACTCATAAATTCCAACGACTCCATCAGCAAAGTGTCCCAATGTGTCCAGGCAGTTGGTTCCCTGCTGCAAGGCCCCAAAAGCTATGTCCTGGTGATCTGGAACCCTGAAAGGTATTCACTATGAGAGTTAAGGGCTCCTTTGCAACCTTGTATTTCCTGTTCACCGCTCCTCTGCACACACACAGCCTCAAATTAGGCAGAAACAGACAGCTTCCTATCACCACCTGACACGATATGGCTACAGCCTCTGGGTTCCTAAGACTGTAAGTGGGCCAGGCATGATGGCACATGCCTGTAATTCCAATGTTCAGAAGGTTGAAGGAGGATGTCTCTGAGAATTTGAGGTCAGCTTGGGCTACAGAGTGAGGGACCCTATCAAAATGACAAAAGTAACTGTGAATGGGAGAAGTTTAACAGGTTGGTTTGCTGGATGTCCCTTAGAAAGCCACTGCCAGGGGCCAGGTCTGGTTCTTTGTATTTTTCAACAGACTGAGACCTTGCCCAGTAGGGCACAGCCTGTGAGGAATTAAGTGGTCCACAGTACATAAGCAGACAGGGTGTATAGTGAGCGTTGTGTGCTTAGGAAGGGGACAAAACCTTGGCCTCACCTTCCAGAGACCGTGGTTGCCTGATTAAGGGTCATACTAAACTTTAACTGGCTCTCCTGGGTGGCAGTGATTAATGGGTGGGCCCTTGAAGATGAGAATGAGCTGGCAGCACCTGTTGCCAGAGGCCCACTGGTTCTACTGGGTATTGGAGCCCTTAGGATACAGATCCTGACAGTTTACAGGGTACAGTGGTGTTGAGGAAAGGCTCAGCAGAGTGTCTGTCACTCACCCTCCAGTAGTGGGTGGGACACCATCATTACTAATCCTATCCTACACTTACTAAGAAGGCAGTAACAGCTGATGGGTGCTGTGGGGAGAGGACAGAGGAGCAGAATTAACTCCTGGAGACAATGTACTCATGGGGAGACAGCCTCTGCCTCGCTGGTCCACCTCTTAATACGGGACAAACCAAATCAGGGGTGCTTTGGGATTCTCCCAGGCTCCCACCGAGCAAGGATAGCTCTGCAAGAGAGTAGGGTCTGTAGGCATCTGTGGTGATGGGACCACATGCTCTCCCAGTCTCCCAGCAAGCATGAGGCCTCTGCAGCCTCTCTGATCATCTTTGTTTCCCAGCCTTTGCAATATACACTCGAGCCCCAGGACTTACCTTAGCTCTGGGTAGACATTGTCCAGGTACCACTTGAAAGGCTTACAGCTCAGCTTTTTCCTGAGCTCCAGCCTGCTCTGAATACTGGAGGAAAGGGAGATACATTTAGTTCTGAATGCCGGGGAGACTAACATGACCTAGGAGGTATGACATGGACTGGACTGTCCAGCTCTGGTGCCCGTGACCTGTTCACCTCCCACCAGGGTCTTGCTGGCAAAGAGCAGAGGCCCCTGTTGACACAGCAAGCTACTCCCACATGCTCCCAACATATCCACTAGGAGGAGCAGGCAGGTAGCACTCACTTTCCATAGGGCACATTTCGGGCAGAAGGCACTGCTGCATAATAGAAGTTTTTGTATTCATCCATCCAGACCTCAGCTGCCCGTCGGGTGTTCCTGAAAACAAATCAGCTTTCCTGAGCTGTGGCCTCCATCCTTTCCCCAGAATCACCTGTCTGAGCATGTCTGCTGAAGTGTGAATAAGGACGGTGCCCATGAGTGTGACATGGTGCAGCAGCAGCTAGGTCAGAGTCTGTGGGAGGGTGCTCAGTTTAAGCCCATGGAACCACCATCAATCACTACAGCACAAGGTATCCCCGGGCAGAAGCTGCAAGGACAGTGCAGACACTCCTGAGACAAAATCCCTGCTGTGCCATGGAGGCCACAGCAGGAGACTCCAGCGCCCCAGCCTCCACAGTGTGAGGGGATGCAGCACCACTAACACACTGGGAAGTGAAGTTGGCCCTCAGCTGAGGCTGAGGGAAGTCATGTGAAAATTAGAAATGACAGCATGAAGAGGTGGGGACATCGTAGCCCAGGTGTGGGGTTCCTCTGGTTCATAAAGAAAGCCTGCAGCCACAACACTTAGGAAGGGCCACTGTAAGCACAGACACCAGCAGACCCTCTGCTACATGAAACATGGCCTATCATGCTCTTCCAAAATGAGCACGGCAGGCAGGCAGTGGTCACCCTGCAGGTAAAGCTTTTTCTCTGCAGTAAAGCCTTTTAAATGCTGAACCTGTCACACTGTCTGAGCTGTAATTACTAAATCCATCTCCATGTGGGGCCTCCATCTTCCCAATAAAGTGATAAATATTCCTGTTGTCCCTCACTGGGGGAGGGGCCAGACTGTTGCCACTGAGACAAGATGCAAACGTGCCCATCCTCGGACTCCTGGTGCTAACCCTGGAGATTCACCTCAAGGTCAATAACCAGAAATGAAATGTATGTGAAAATGTCCTCACTTCACAGTGTACAGTGGAAAAACTGATGAATGGTTGTGGACATGTAGACATGTAGGTTTTTGCACTGAGAAGTGCCCAGATGATGAAACACCCCTGGGTCTCTGGGTTTGTCTTTGAGAAGCAGAAATGATTACATCAAGGCTCTGACCTAACCAATGGCCATATTCTTAGGTAGAGTCACAATATGGTGGTGATGTTGGAGATGGTGAAAGGTAGGGGGTGGAGGCATGCCCAATTTGCCCTCCACTTCCCATCTGCCAAGCAGTGAGAGGCCTCTTGACATGGCACTGCCACCAGCTCCTGTCTCTGAACAGGTCCAGAAACACAGGCAAGTGACCACGGACAGATCCTCTGAAACATCCTGCAGACTCTAGCACTGATATTCCCCTGGGTCTGACAGTCTGAACACACCCAACGTTAGCAGCCCAGTGGACTCCCGTGCCATCTCCACAGGGAGCTCTGAGTGCCTTTAATCTGTCAAACCTGTCCCAGTTAGCCCAATTGCATTTCCCCATGGTGCTGACCAGACGAGCATTAGAAACATCTTGTCTGGCTTAGAGGTTTTGCTGTCTGCTCCTGAAGGTCTAATTCCACACTGTGCCCCCATGAGGTCTGACTCAGGTTTTTTGGTATTTTTTTGTTTGTTTGTTTATACAGGGCCTCACTATGTAACCTTGGCTGGCCTCAAACTCACAGACAGCCACCTGCTTCTGCCTTCTGAGCACTGGGATTAAAGGTGTGTGCTACCATGTTAGAACTGGAAAAGATTCCCAGGAAAAACCTGGTTAGACCAAGCAGCTTTTCAGTTTTTGTCTACTAACATTGATTGCCAATCACTAATCAGTTATGAGCCATGATGTCTTCTGGCTGGAGTGCAGTGTGACTTGCCTTCTGATATGGTTTCAATGTCTGCTCCTTCAGAACTCATGCTGAAATTTAGTTGTATTGAAATGACACCAAGAGGCAGGAACTTCAAGCAGTGGCCAGGCCATGGAGCTCTACTGTCACGAGACTGTGGCTGTTCTGGTATGCCCTTCGCCTCTCTTACCCTTTACTATGTGGGGCACTAGGACAGCCCTTGGCAGGAGTGGACACCTTGGCTCCAGATGTGTTGCCATCAGGACAGTTAGCCAACAATGGTGCTTTTATGATGACTCAGCCAGCAGTACTTGTTACTGCAGTACATGAAGGAAGAACAAATTACTGCTCTTATTTGCACTGTGAGTGCGATACAGCACAAAACCAGTTGCCTCTCTGAGATATTTGTGATCATCACATGGTAGTCTTTCCTTGATGTCCCAGTGCTAACTCCCCTGCTACCCCACCTTTAGTGGCCACATCTGCACCCCTCCCTGCCACAGTGCCTTTCTGAGACCTCCATGGGGCACAGTGAGACTGTTTTGGAGTTTTCTCATTAGAATACCCGCGCACTAGCTACTGCACCTTTTCTCAGCTTGGGGGCCATGCCTTTCAAAGGACACTGTCCCCACACAGCTCCGGGGTGTCTTCTAAGCAGACAGCTGGTCTGGCCTCTCACTACTTACCGGGCAAAGACAGTGCCACTGCCACCCGGGAACGTGTAGGGGTGCTGCTTCCGGAACACATGTCCCACACGGCTACATGGAATGATCTCAAGGCTGCCACCGCACTGCCACACTCGGAATGAGATCTCTGGTAAGAAAATTTGGCAACCATCAGTCTGTCATAGCTGCTGTCTCCATGGCACAGCTACCCCTGCCCTAGCCACCTACCATAGTTCACTTTCAACTGCCAAGGGAAACCAATGAGGGGCTGCTTCTCCAGAACCTGATCTGGAACTTTTTATAGAGGAAATGCTGGCTGAATCCCAGATAGGCCAACTCCACAGCACACCCAAAATTGAACATGCATGGAAACCACTGGACCGGACGTCTCCAAAGGATGATTTTTGGTCTGAAAGCAGATGTCTCCCAGACTAAGACTACGTGCACTCCAGTAACACCACAGTTGTCAACTGGAGATGAGTGCACAGACCCTGATCCTCCACACTAACCAAGAGGCAGGATGCATTGGGCTTTCCTTTGGGGCGGGGGTGGTGGTAGTGGTAGTGTGGGGGGAGAATCCTTGCCTATTGCTCTCATGTATCAACAGGTCCAGGTACCAACCAAGTTCCAAGGTAAAGGCCAGGGACAGTCCCCTAACCTGAGCAAGACAACTAAGTTTAAACAGGAAAATCAACAAGTGCCACTCTGAAAGACACCATAGAAGAACGAACTTCTCTCTAGGCCATAGGCCATCCCCATCAGCACATGCTGGTATGATGAGAAATCTACAGAACCAGGAGAACCTCCGAAGGGAAACAGGAAAAAAAAAATGAGGCAGGATCTTTGCAAACCATAAAGTCAATGGAGAGCTAAATATTCTAGACCAGCATGCTATCATGGCAGCAATGCTGGGAGTCTGAATGTCACCTGGTCAGTGTTGTCTGAAGTCCTGCCCAAGAGTGGAGAGAAAGGAGGGCAAGCTACAGTCATAGGAGTAATTCCCTTGGAAAGAACAGATTCCATTAACCAATCCCCTTGCATTATGAGGCCAGCTCCAACTGAACAGATGCAGGGGGTTCTCAACTTTTCTAGCATCAAACAAAACTTTGAGTAAGACCTCTATTTCAGAAAGAAAACTCCTATGAATGTGCCTATAGGAAGACTCAACAGTGAGCTTTCTGGGCAGGGCATCTGCTGAGCTACCAAGGGGCAGCCTGGAGGCCAGATAGGCTACTTTCAAGGCTGAGCACAAGACAGCTCCTTTCAACCATGACTTCACATGAGCCGTGGACATCCCCATGCTGCTGCTGTTGGCCTGTAGACCCTGGGTATGGAGCATGCCTTCCATAGGCCTCTCCTTTATGGCACTGGAAGCACAGAGCACCCATCCCAACACCACCATGCATAAAGGGTAGCTCTGTCCCAAAGCTCACCTTTGCCCTTTTGCAAACGCTTCCTACAAACAGGCAGTCTTGTCATGGGAGCATACATGGAAGACATGGCTCTGATGTTTCTCAGGCATCCTCACTCTCCTCCCAACATCAGAGCCACCAAACCTGCATGGATTGGTAGCTTCCAGCAATCTGTGTGGCACTCACAGAGCTCTATGGAAGCCTGGTAGTCCTGCTCAAACCCTCTGCTCAGTCTCCAAGTGTCCCCAGGGGGCACCTGCCAGGGACTGGAGGACACCAGACCTCCTACAAGGGATGGGCTTCCACTCAAGGGTCTTGCCTTCCCCAACCCCTCAGGTTATCAAGCAGAATATTAACAAAAGTCCATGACACCAAACCTGTGCTCTCCTCTCTCTGGGTTCCAGGCCAGGTCATCTTAGATATAAATCAACCTCTGTAGGGTGACACATTGCCCCACTGGGTGGCTCTAGTCCCTGGCTCAGGGGCGTTTCTTGCTCACAAAACTTCACCCAAGCCCACCCAATAGCAACATCACACTGAAACATGGGAAAGAGACTGACTCATGACCCCCCCCCCCCTTTCCCTTGACACAGAGCCAGAGCTGGAAGCAGCTTTTCATCACGCTGGGCAGAGGTGTCCTACCAGATGAAATGCCTCTACCAACTTCAACTTCAAAAGACACATTCCAATGACAGGCTAGCTGAAGCGGTTCTTTTAAGCCAACAGAAACTATCAAAGTCTCTGTCACAAGAAAAACTACTCCAAGTGACAGTGGTGTCACTTCCCCTCCCTCTCCTTGTCCCCTTTCCTCCCAGGGCACACCTGTGTAAGAAGGAAAGGAACTAAACTCTCCCATGAGGGGAGTCATCTCTGAATGACAAGCACCTGAGATCAAAGGCTTCAAGCAGAACAAGAAACAAACCCCAGAGAAGCTGACTAGAGTCTTTTCATCTGTCACACAAGACAGTCAAGACAGCTGCCTATACAGACCACCACCTGTAAAGTGACCACGGCCCATTCCCAGGCAAACACAATCTCCATGGGTCAATTAAAAAAAACAAAACAAAAACAAAAACAAACAAAAAACAAAAAAAACAAACAAACATAAAAACCAGTAGTGAAGAAGGATCTGAACTTAGGGCCCACTTATGTGGCGTGCATGGTTACTACTGGCCAGCCCAGCAGCCACCGGCCCCATTACCATTCCACACAGTTAACTGGAGCCCTGGAAACAACCATCTCTCTCCAGTTTTGAAGGCATACATTCTGAACTCCCAGGTCAAAGGATGGGACAGAACCTGGGAAGACCTGAATTTTTGTCTCTTCCGCCCTGACACCAGGAACACATCTGACTGTCATCCCTGTGGTCAGAGTGTATGCACCCACATATGTGGGTTCAGGGGCTGGTTTGACCACTGAAACACTGCCTCCCACACTTCACCAGGGTGGCATTAGTGGACTTGAGGCCAGAGGGTTGTACGTACCCAGGTTCTCTCCTCCCCACACATCCATCATCATGTCATACTTCCCCAGCTCTTCAAAATAGAGCTTGTCCATCACAAACAGTCCTCCAGCGATCATAGGGGTTCTGCAGAGGGAGAGCAAGGGCACAGTTAGACTCACACCACAGGCTGGCATCGGTCCTCTGCTCTGCTCTAAGGGGTCATCATTCTCCACTGGGTTCCAGTCATTGCCTGGGGCCCCCACAGAGGCTGGAACCATCCCATGTGCCTCAACTTATGAGGTCACCACAGAATTAACACTTAAGGCCATAGCATACAGTTCCACCCTGCTACGGAAAACACTACATTGGAGACAGGAGACAACATGGAACCAGCAGAGAAGCCTTGTAAGCAGGCGACTGGGGAAAAGGACTTAAAATTTCCTCACTGTATGACCTGGTGGCAGATGCTGGCCTTGAGGCAGGGCCAGGGACTCAGAGTGGGAGGTACAGAGCCCCAGTATCCAGGAAGCACACTGCCGCAGGGGCCAGAGTCTGGGCTCTACCCAAGGAGTGCTTCTGCGATACACCGCACTTACTTTATAGGGGCGACTGGGTTCCCCTGCCGGGATCTCCTCTGCTCTGGTGTCATGTAATCCCATTTGAACACCAAGTTCCAGTCAAAACCTGCCGACCCAGAAAAGAAACAGCAATGAGGAGACAGAGTCTCTCACACCTGGCTGCCCCACCCTAGCGGGCTGACAATGAGCGCATGTGGACTCACTGTCAACCAACCAACCAAAGCAAAAAGGATGAGGGAAGGTGACGCCCGGGGTGGGCCTGGGAAATGGGTGGCAGGGTGGGTATGGAGCACAGTGAAATCTTCTCAACCATAACAACAAATCTACACATATGACTATGTGTAGTCATGACTATGTGCCCACGGAGTCCAGAAGAGAGTGCTGGAGCCCTTGGAGCTGGAGTCATAGGTCGCCTGATTTGAGTGCTAGGAACTGAACTCAGATCCTCTGAAGTGTAGTGCATGTTCATGATCTCTGAACCATCTTTCCTGCCCCTCTAACCTGTTTAAATTTTTGACATAGGGTATTGCTATGTAGCCTAGGTTGGTCTTGCAGCAGTCCTCCTGCCTCAGCCCCCTGAGTGCTGGGAATACAGACATATGTCATCATGTCTGGCTTGGATTTTCTAGCATTAAAATGTATAAGAACAAGTGTGAAATATGAGAACTGGCATCTGTGTGTGATGCCACTGTACCTAAAAAGGCTGTGCATACAACACTGGGGACCTAGGGACAAGTCAGGGCTAGATAAATCACAACTGGCTCCCAGAAACACAGTGTAGCACATAGTGACTCCATGGGACCCGTGGCTCTCCAGGCCTCCACCAGTACCTTTCAGGGCCCAGTGATAAAAATCTTACAGGCCGAGTGCTATGGTGTGATCGTGCGGGCCTGTAATCCCAGCAATCAGTAGGACTGCTAAGGCAAGAGGATCTTGGGTTCTAGGCCAGCTTAGCTAATAGTGGGGGGAAAAAAGGAAAAAAAAAAAGAAAAAGAAAAAGAGAAGCTGTTTTCCACCCTACTCCTTGCTATTTGTGTAGTTAGGAGGATTGGGCTGCTAGATCGGGGACAGTGTGACCTGCTCCATCTGTGAGTAGCAATGACTTCAGTCTTGTCTAATGTAGTCTCCCTCCCACCTGCAAGCACAGGAGCCTCAACAATTCTTAAGAAGCAAAGGAGAATCTTGAACCAATTTCTCTTGGGTTCCTGGAAGGCCACCAGAAGGTAACATTTGTAGGCTGTGTGGCCCTACAAGATGCTGGTCCATTCACAAAAACAAAGGCCACCTGGTAGTGAAGCAGGCTGCAGCTGGGTGGCTGGGGAGGAAGGGCCAGCATCCAGGCTTGAGCACAAAAGTGGGACTGGTTCCTGGTGGGCGGGCAGTAAGGGGGCCAGCAGCAGGATGGTAGGACTCCAGGGCAACAAGCAGGCAGGGTAGCAAGCTGGCTGGGCATGTAGGCTACAAGAGGAAGGGCTGGAACAGGCAGAGGACACAAACACAGGTTCCAAGCCCACCCTGCAAATCCTCAGTTCTATGGAGTGTCTCAAGCCCTGCCTCTTGCTGGTAGCAGTGCTGGAGCCTCTCAGCCCAGCCCATCAGTGGTGGAGGTTCCTCTGCTTCCATTTACATGGACAGTACACATTCCCTTAGCTTTAGGAGCAACTGCTCCAGGAGAGACAGGAATGGGATAATAGGGTGGTGGGTGGGGCCGGTGTTTCTGCCAGAGAAGCAGGGCCAGTCCCTTCTGTGAGGAAGTCAGAGTCCATACTATAATGTGAACTAAGCTGTCAATTTCACTGCATTGGACAGCAGTGGTCAGGAACCTAGCAATGCAGAACAAGCCAGCAGGTAGACCAATCACAGCTGACACCTACCACCCTTGAGGTCAGCAGAGGCACCCACATACTGGAAGTTGTCCATGTTAATGACATCAATAATGGGGGATACAACCCGGGTCCTGTCCTGAGCAGGGACAAAGGAAGGAAAGAATACTTGTTACGACCCCAGCAAAGCAAAAGCCACCATCCCAACAGGCCTTCCCATTAGATACCACTGTTGCAAGATGGGTAGGGGTGGTGGCATGAGAGGGGACAGCTGACATCTGGACACTTCTGCTACTTCTCCCAGCTAAAGGCCCAGGCTGTGCAGTGGCCCTGAGTCAACTCCTAAATTTCAATCTTGGGTAGACTTCAGTGTCACACAAGCTAAGCTCAGCCACCCTCTGCCTGCCACCCTCTCATGGGCTGCACCAGTGCTTAAAGCCAGGAATGTTTTCTGGGTGCAGATGGCATGAGAGGTGGAGGTCCGTACCCCCAAAGCAACTGACTAGAGTTTTCAGACCCTAACTCAACTCGAATGTGATTCTACAAGACACACCTACCTCCCACAGACCCCCTTTTTTCATGCCACTCTGCTGAGACCAAACACAAGGCCTTTGACCTCCTTGGACCTTCAAACTCAGCTCTGCCTCATGCTGACAGTTCATAAAAGAGAGGGTGTGTGGGCTCTGAGTTACAGAGAGTATTGTCAGCCGAAGACGGACTCAAAAGAAAAAAGTTCAACAACAGGATTGGCAGAGCTCGGCACACAAAGCCCCAGCCTGCTGCTTGCAGGTTAACGGGAAATAAGCTCTGGGCCATGGAGAGCAGAGCAGCAGTCTATGTTGCCACCCTATCCCCTCCCCCCATCCCATCAGGCTGGCCCTGGAAGGCTGGGCGTCATCTGCTTTACATTCCTTCGGCTGAGAAGACATGACACGAACCCACCTTCTCGGCCCACTCCCTCCTCAGCTATGGGGAGTCAGGGAGGGGAGAGGGGACTGTGACATCCCCTGGGAGCTGGCAACCCCATGAATCTCCGATATGGAGGGAAGCTAGCCCTAGCTCTGCTTTCTAGTGTTATGGCCTAGCAGAGTGAGAAGCTGTGGGGTTGGGATACTAGGATGGGTTGTCTCACACAGATGGGTGTGTAAGACACGGCACAGCTAAGGGTTCGGTGGAGCCCACATGGCAACCCTACCACCCACCATATGGTTCTGGATGTTACTGAAGTCCCCTGAAACCCAGTTTCCTCACTTATGAGATGAGGGGAAAGCACCTTGTGTGCTACCTGAGCCCAGTAAAGGGCAGAGATAGGGCTTCCAGCAGCTTTTGGTCACTTAGTATTTGCGACTTGTTGCCTGTTGCTACTTGTGCTATGTTGGCAGGCAGAATGTGCTCTTTCTCTGTTTCCTTTCATTATGTTTGCTTCATTGCCCCCAAGGAAGCACTTTCATAGCAGCCAGGAAAGAAAGTCAATAAGACAAGAAGAAGGCAAGAAAAATAACACTAGGCTAAATACAGTACCAATGGTGATGCTTCCAGAAGGCAGAATATGCCCAAGTATGGCCAAATATCACTTGAAAAGCCCACCAAGGGCACTGTGGTAATCAGTTTGCTTCTCCTTGTAGGCCTGGAACAGGTGGGTAATCTGTCCTTACCAGAGTCAAGGATTATCACTGCAGCCACCCTAGTCCTACCCCCAGACATCCCGTCAGATGGCACTTCTACCAACGGACAACCCTTCTGGTAACGTATATTCCTATACATGAGCAGGGAAGATACTCCCCCGTGACTGGCCACTTCTTCTTCCCAGGCTCCTGCCAGCTTCAGGGAACCTGTCTTCCTGGGGCAAAGTGGCTGTTCTGTATCAACAGGACACCATGAAACAATATGGAGGGCATCAACATCCTTCCCAGTGTCAAGAAAACCCACAGCCAGTGTATGCAGCACACCCTCCGTGCAACCGAGGCTCACCTCAGCAACCCGCTCCAGCAGCGGTTCCAGCCATCGCTCGTTACACTCGCAGTGACTGTCCAGGAAGGTCAGGACCTTGGCCTGGGCAGCATCGGCACCCCGGACTCTAGAGCGCATCAGACCTGTGAAGATAAGTTCAAGGTGCATGGGGGAGAGAGCTCCACCTGACAGTCTTCCTGGCACAGCCAGCAGCACTGTCCCAGAAGAGCTGTCCATCAGCTGTGGGTGTAACAGCACTGTTCTGCAATCACTGGCACTATAGAGTGCTGTGGTCTTGTTGGAGTAGGTGTGGCCTTGTTGGTGAAAGTGTGTCACTGTGCGAGTGGGCTTTGAGGTCTCATATGCTCAAGCTAAGCCCAGTGTGAGATATAGTCCCCATCTTCAGCTTGCTGATTCAAATGTAAAACTCTTAGTTCCTTCTCCAGCACCATGTCTGCCTGCACACTGCCAAGTCCTGCAATGATGATAATGGCTAAACCTATAAAACTGTAAGCCAGCCCCAATTACACATTTTCCTTTTTAAGAGTTGTAGTAGTCATGTTGCCTCTTCACAGCAATATAAACACTAAGACATTAACAGCATGTTACGTCAGGGAAAAAAGACAAGATTTTCAACTTCAAGCCACATACGCTCACTCAGGTAATGGCTGTAACTGTGGAGCTACACATAAGTGGAAACTGTTCGAAAGGGCGTCCAAGAAGTCACGCAGGAAAAAAACTTGAGGGGACTCAATGCTTGAAAGTGGGAATTGTAGAGCGAGAGCCAGGTCCACATGGGCTTGCCCTCACGTCTCAGAGTCCCATCCCACCTGCTGCAGCACAGCCCTTCCAGCTTGAGATGTCAGGGAACCAAGTGCAGGACTTCTAGAGTGGCTAGAAAGGAAAACAAGAAAGACCCCAAATCTGGTGACAATCCACTGAAGCCTATGGCCAACTCCTGGCTTTGGTAGCCACAGGGGCAGAGCAGCTCAAGAACAACAATGGCCAGAGTAGCCGAGGCCTCAGCTGCTCTCTCCAGTGGACACAGGGTTTTGGAATTTGAACCTTGCCAAGGAAACAAAGTTTGGAAAACACCTCTGCCCTCTACAGAAATTACAAAAGGATCACATTTAGAATACAATTGTTTTGTGAATAAGGGATCTACCCAAAGTGCACTTGTCTGAACAAAAAGTACAGAGAAGCACCTACATCATGTGTACATCTGTGGTCTTCAGCCAGTGTATGACTTGGATATTAAGCTCACCCACACCCCACAAAAGTTCACATGATGAAGTCTTTGTCCCCAGCTGTGGTGCTGAGAGGTGAGTGGGCTATAAGGCTGCCAGTCCTTTTTTTTTTTTTAATTTAAATTAGAAACAAGCTTCTTTTACATGTCAATCTCAGCTCCTCTCACCTCCTCCCCTGTCCCCCAATGACCCCCCCATCCCAACCCTTTTCTGCTCCTGAGGGAGGGTGAGGCCTTCCTTGGGGGAATCTTCAAAGTCTGCCCTATCTTTTGGAGCAGGAAGGCTGCCAGTCTTATCAGTGACTAATCCACTGATGTCAAACTCATCATGTGGCACCATGGGAGATGAAGACGATGGGAAGTGGGTGGGGAAGACGGCCTAACTGGAGGAAATGGGTCACTAGAAGGGTACAAATGTCTTCCCAGACCCTATCTCTTTCTGACTGCCATGCGGTAAGAAACCCTGCTCCACCACAGTCTTCTACACTGTGGTGCTGACCTGACCTCAGGCCCAAATGACAACAGTTGAAAGCCTGAAGTTATGAGCCAAAATAACCCTTTTCCCCCTTTAAGTTTCTATTTCTAGGTATTTTGTCTCAGAAGTGAAGAACACAGCTGGTGATTGCGCTTCCCTGAATATCAAAGGCTAATATTCTTTGGAGAGAAGAGAAATGACTCAGAATATCTACAATACATCATTCAGAACATCCATCGCACAGTGAAACATCAGTAGATGAGAGAAGGAATAGGAGAATGTGGACCACATCCATGGGGGGAAAACAAGCCTCAACTGAAAGTCACCCTGAGATGACTCTGATGTTGGAATTCAAAGATGAAGGTTTAAAAATGGCTATTACTATGTTCAAGAACTCAGGGGAATGATGGCTTTAATGAGTGAACAGGTGGGAAATCTCAGAAGAGACATGGAAACTCTAAGAAGAGTTAAACGGGTACTGCAAAAATGAAATTATCTCCAATGAAAATCTCAGTGAGTGATCTTGAAGGCAGAAGAGAGCTGGCAGGAGGACCAAGGAACTTGAAGACAGTCAACAGAAATAGATCACCCAGGAAATTGAAGACAAAAATATGAGGAGCAAAAGGCTTAAGTGACTGTGAGAGAATATAGTTACATTCAGCCAGCACTGAAGAATGACACCAGATTGCACCTGAAGATGTGATGGCCAATCATTTTCTAAATCTGTGGAAAATATCAACTTACATATTCAAAAGGATTTTTGACAAACCCGAAGCAGGATAAATATAAAGAAAACGAGGGGGAGGTGCATCAAATTTGACTGCAGAGACACCAATAAAGACTCATGAGGGCAGCAGGTGCCAACGACCTGTTACATGCATGGGATGAGATGTTCTGAAAGGAAAACAGGTGGAAAATGGCTCAGTGGTTAAAAGCATCCTCCTCTGTTCTTTCAGAAGACTGGGGTTCTGTTCCCAGCACCCATGTCAGGTAGATTTCAATCACGTGTAACTCCAGCTCTAGGGAATCTGGTGTCCTCTTCTGGCCTCTGACACACACACACACACACACACACACACACACACACACACACACACACACACACACACCCAAAAAAGAAAAGAAAAATAGAAGACAGAGACCCTGCAACAACATTTTAAAGAGCTGAAAGAGAAACTCAGTCAAGTCAGAACTCTTGGCCAAGAAAACACCCATTAATAATAAAAGGAGAAAGATTCTTTTGAAAGAGAAGCTGAAAGGAACTGCCTGAGCGGAAGGGCAAACACCATGGACAGAAGTGTGAACATGTAGAAGGCAGCAGCAGACTTGGAGCAGAGCTGCATAGTCTACCTCTCTACCCTTTTAATTTCTTTAAAGAGTAACTGAGGGTCTGAGGGGAGATTTCTAACATTGCACTATGGGATTTACGACTTACTAGAGGAGAGGTGGCAGCATGGTACATGGAACAGGACGGGAGGGGAGGGAGACTGGGGGCTCTCAGGATTTATGGACAAGCTTCAAGCTGCTAATTAACTGTCATTTGTGCCATGGTTCACACGTGGGGCTTGAGATCAGTGTGTACACACAGCTTTGTCATGCATCTGATCTTCATGAACTTTTCTGCTCAGCTGTCACACATGCTGCTGTTCCACACAGGCCATGATCTGGCTTCTCAAAGTCCCAGAAATAGCAAAAGGTGCGGCTCCTACCAAGGAAGCACCTTAGCTAAAACAACACAAGGGCTAACATTTAGATGCGCTGTTCTGAATGGACCAAACCACTATGGCTAGCTAAAGTGGTTTACCAGTTATTCTTTCATCCCCTACCCTCCCTACTCTCCCCTGCCTCTTTTCTGACCCCTTGTTGACCTCCCTTTTTAGGTGGGAGAGTAGAACAAAAAAGTTGGAAACCAGTCATTTGGTAGGTTGTTTGGGGAAGAACTCGGGGATCAGATGCTCTTTGGTTGACTTGAGTCCTGCAGCAGACCTGTTCAGGGTGAGGATAACCTTACTGTCTATGTGGTGTGGGCTGGTGACCTTGGGTTTGGGTAGCAGTGGGCTCAGCTACTGCACTGATTTGAGTCCAGCGAGCCTTCTGTTGCTTGCCTCAGTGCCTTATTCATGAGATTCCTTTTTACCTAGGTTATTCTTTGGCCCTAACTGAAGACTGCCCTTCTCTATAGAGCCTCATTTCCTCAGTGTCTGCCAGGTGAGCGTTTTCTGACTGATGTCACCACGTACTGAACCCTCCATATACTTACTGATGTGCTGCCCTGCAATTTCAAGCAACCGCATGATAGTTTCACATTCATATTTATTTCCAAAATTAAAATGCAAGCACCCCAAGGGCAGGAATAATAGCCTTCACATACTTATCCTTGTGCCCTCTAGTGTCTAGCAGTGTAAAACACATGTTGAATGTTTAATAAATGTATGATTTAAAGAAAAAAATATTCTGGGGGCTGGAGAGATGGTCAGCAGTTAAGAGCACTTGCTGTTCTTCCAGAGGATCTGAGTTTGGTTCCCAGCACCCACACCAGGCAGCTTATAACCTTCTGTTACTCCAGCTCCTATGGATCAGATGCCTTCTTCTAATCTCCATGGGCACCTGCACACACATGACATATCCAAACATAGACATACACACAAATTTTAAAAATTAAAAAAAAAAATCCTTGCTGGGCTGGAGAGTTGGCTCAACAGGTAAGAACACTGGCTGTTTTTCTAGAGGACCTAGGTTTGATTTGCAGCACCTATATGGTGGCTCACAACTGTCTGTAAGTCCAGCTCCAGGGGACCTGACACCCTCTTCTGGCCTCTGCAGGCACCAAGCTCACATATGGTACACAGACACACATGAAGGAAAAATATCCACACACATAAAGTTAAAAAATAATCCTTGTAAGAACACCTTTGTGTCTTGACTGTAGCTGCACACGGGGACCTGGAAGAGTTTGCACTGAATAGGGGCACAAATGCCACTCCTGGATCCATGTCAGTCTTGTACAGTGGACTGGCAAAGTGCTATCACACTGACTGCTGGAAACTGGAAGAGGGTTAGCCCAAAACAGTCACACACCTGAGTCGCCCTGAGAAGTTTCCACACCCTGCAGTGGGAAGGCAGACTTTTCTATAACTGCCCACACAGATGAGACTGACAGCTGGTGAAGGGCTGGCATTTGCAAAATCATGTCAACATGAAATGACAGCTCTCTCTCCCTGTTTGGGACGGTTCTCCTTCAGCAGGCTGTCAAACTTGAATCTGTGATTATATCACATGCCTGCAACACGGAGACACTGGACTCCTCATGGCTAAGCCTTAATGCTTTTTCTAAACCTTTGCAGTCAAGGGACTGATGGGACTTGTCTGGCTGTGAGTGGAAGACAGTAGCTAATTTCCCCAATGTGTATACAGAAATGTGGTTTGAAAATTTGGCCTTACATATCAATAATTCCAATTAGTTATGCTGTGATTTTCCTTCCTGTATCTGCTGGGACAGGGCTACTGGGTGGCTCTGGTGGAGGGAGAGAAACAGACAGTTTCTCTCCAGTTTCTCTTCAGTTCCCCTGAAGTAGTTACAACTGGGCCAGGAGAGGCGGGAACTGGAATCCCCGAAGAAGCTCTGTCTGTGTAGAAGGCTGTGCAAACTGCCTGACTGACTAGAATTTCGTGGGAAGTTCCAATGTTACAGATCACAAGCCAAAATTATCTTGTCCCCTCTTTTTTTTTTTATTAAATTTTAATTTTATGTGCATGGTAAGTTAGTTTTGTCTTCATGTATGTATGTGTACCATATGCCTACTACCTGAATAGGATGTTGGAGCCCCTCAAACTGGCAGTTACAGACAGCTGTGTGCTGCCATGTAGATGCTGGAACTTGAACCTGGGTTCTCTGGAAGAGCAGAGGACTTGGGTTCTTCACTGTGGAGCCATCTCTCCAGCCCTGCTGGCCTGTCAGCACCAAGGTGACCAAGCATCCTGGTGACTTCAGATTTACAGCAGGTCACGACCTACCAACCTCACAGAGCCGTTGGTCCCTCTGCTCTGCCATCACTTGTCTAATTAATGTCCCTACCAATATACTTAGTAAGTGTACAGACTTATGACTTTAAGCTCATGACACTCTTCCACAGTAGATGTCATTCAGAGCACTCTGACTCCCTCCAGAGCAAGTGCGGTGCACAGCACTGACACAGGAGTCTAGCGTGTGATGGTCAATCTTGATTATCACCTTGACAGGACTTAAAGAGTCACCATGGAAACACCTCTGGGTATGTCTGAGGGGAAATCTCTAAAATCAGGTCAAAAGTGGGTGGTACCATCCCACAGGCTGGGTTCTGGCTTTGTAAAGAGAAAGAGGGCTGCCCACAAGCACTCACTCCTGTCTGCTTGCTGTGGACCACAGTGACCAGCTGCCACACATTCCAGCCACCACGATGGACTGTATCCCTTGGAACTAGGAGCCAAAACAAACTCTCCCCTCCTTAAACTGCATTTGTCACGCCAATGAGAAAAATAACTAAAACATATCTCACAAGTGGCACAAGAGAGGGACTTTCTTACCTTCTCGTCGGTCATTTCTGAGGACCCTCACTTTCTCGATTTTTCCCAAGAGGGCCCCATCCTCAGCTAAGGAGAGAAAAGAGGCAGAGAATGGTGAACTCTGAGTCCACACAGGGTTCTAGGGTGCAAGGCCACATCTCTGGAGGACATTCCTTCCCTGCCCCATATGCCTGCTCCACTCTATACTGCATTAGGTCACTCCTCCCAGACACCCTAAACCAGGAAGGCTGATGCTAGGGGTGAGGCTATGGAACTCACGGTCATTGCTGTAGTCATCCACCAGGATTATCTCCTTGATGAGATGCGGTGGACTCCTCTTAAGGACACTGAGAACAGACAGAAGGACAGAGCCTTGTAAGGGCAGAGCTCCACTTAGAGCCACCTCTCTCTTGTGGTCCCCAGCCTTGGCCAGAGGAGCCAGTAGCTACCCCATGCGCCATGCTCGGCAGCTGGATGACCTCGTCTGTAGCTCCTGCCGTCCATGCCTGAGATGCAGCTGTTGGGAGGTAGTACCCCCACCCTTCCTGTGAGATGTTGGAGCTATCTGTTGGCCTTACCTGACCACTGTCCGCAGCAACGCTGACCTGGCTTCATTGTGAAATGTGATCACCACACTGGTAGCTGGCAGGTCCACCCGCCACTGCTTCCGCTGACACCTGAGGGAAAAGAAAGACTATCCTGTGAACAAAGGACACAACCTGCCAGAGATCACCCCCGACTGACAAGCAGAGGGGGCTGCCAAGGCCAAAGACTGCAGCTAGCCCATCCGCTGTGGGAGGTTCTAGCATAGATGGGGCATATGGAAGCAGAAGATACAACCAGATCCTGCTTACAGACAAGGGAGCTCTGCACACTGTATGAACCCAGAGCAGGTTTCTAACATGTCAAACGTGTGTTCTGAGCAGTGAAATCCTCCCACATTCAGGCAGACACCTCAGTCACACGCCTGCCCGCCTCAGTTCTTAGTTATTTCTGGGGGACTGGTACCATTGTTTCTTTCCTCACCTTGTGCTTTGCCTGTGACAGGCATGTGCTGCTTGGGTGAAAGGCTCTCCCAGTAACAACCCACTGACTGCCGACCTTCACACTGCCTGACAAGTCTCCTCCAAGTAACCTGGTGACTATGCTCATGGAACCAGGCCTGGCAAGTGGGCAGACACATTAGGATGACCTCAAGCACAAGGGCATAAGGATCTAGACCTGCAAAGATGCCAGGTGGCACAGGACCTCTTCAGTTGACTCCGGATGCCTCACACATGAGTCACTGAAGGCCAGTTTTAAAGATACACCTCTGCTGGGTCTTGGCTGACACGTTCAAGTATCACATGATCAAAATACCCAGCATGATAGGATCCAGCTCAGCAGAACCCATGTGAGGACTCTTTCCAGTCTGGAGATGCCAGCACAGAGCAGTGTCCCAGAGTCTCCACACGGTCCTCTGGGGAGGGTAGGGGGCTTGCCAGAGCCCCAGGAAACTGTCAACTGTGTCTGAATACAGCCAGAGTCCCGAGTTGCCAATGGTGATGCCACCGACTCCAGATTGAGGGAGCAGGGTGAGAGGGGCTACTGAACTGAGGAGGGAACTGTGAACCCCAAGGGGATCCAGTCCCTGCCCCAGCCCAGGCTCCTCCATGCTTATTCTTGTCATCTCTTGAGGTGGCAGAGCCTTCCATGGCCCCACACACTGAAGACTCGGTTTACCTGGCAGCCTCATTGTCAGTTCCAATGAGTATCTATCTTGAATGGAAACAAGTGGGAGAAGGAGATGATTTTGGAAGAACCCTGGAGCTCAGTCATGGTTCAACATTCAACCTCTGAGCTAGAGTAGCAGTTGTTGACACCAACAGAGATATTGACTGGGCAAGCACTAGGACATATGTGCTCCCCCAGGACTGACAAAATGAGCTCAGACCCACAGATTTTGAGCATAAGCAAGAAAAGCAGTGCAATTAGAAGGCAATTAGGCTAGGATTGCAGAAGGGGTGTCTTTGGGTAATTTTAGTCATTATAGTAAGTTCCTTTTAATTAATCACCAAAAAAAAAAAAATGTGTAACAGTTGTTTGGGGGGCTAGGGGAATGAATTCTACAGTTAGTATCTGGTCTCACTGTAAATGAGTCTTCATGGACAAGCAAACTGATAAAAAATAGCTGAACGTTACATTAAAGATCTGCAAAGCTTCAACTGTAAACAAACTACCAAATAATGTCACTGTCAAGAAGCCAACCTGTAATGCTACAGGAGAGAGGGCTCCGTGCTTTGAGGCCCATTGCCCTCTGCAGCCAGGTCTCCACTTAGACCAGCAGGAATGACTGAGCCAGCAGATCTATGCTGAGAAACTCAATAGGGCTTACAGGCCTGGTGGGAGTTCGAGAAACATGGGGCAGCATTTTTCATCCTTAAACTGCTGGATTCTGGGCCCATCCAATCATGCCCTATTCTCTCATTTTCCTTTTCTCTGCAGGAAGCTCATCTTCCAGGAGCCTTTGGAAGTCTCCTGGGGCTCTGGAAGCATTTTCTGGAACAAGCAGGGCTGCTGCTTCACACCATTTTATTAAAACTCCTTTACATATTCATAAGGCATCAAGCGCTCAGTCTTGGCAATCATGAGGCTTCAGCAGGATCCCATCTTAAGGTAGAAGAGTAACAAGTAGAAACCGAAGGATCTCACACCCCATGGGTTGAAGTGTGTGCATGAATCCAGATAGATGAGCCTCACACTCAACCAAGATGGGGCCTCAGGTGAATCTCTTTAAAAAGAAAAGCCATGCATTTTGCATTTAAAGAGTTTTCTTGGCCCCACTGGCCAGTCCTTTCTGCTCCAGAGGCGGTAGGAACCAGGGTGGCAGCTGTTAGGAGTCAGCTGTGGGGTGCTTCCTCCCCAGCTATGCAGGACTGAGTAGCTGACAGCAAGAGGAGGCTGCAGCTGGGTTCTCTTTTCCCAGAGCCACACCACTAAAAGCCCACTCTGGGCCCTAGCTCACTTGAGGCTCCAAAGACGTGTATGACATAGTCATTCTAGAAGCTCCCTGTCCCTTAAAATGACAAATAAGATATATAAAGAGAAAATACACACACATACACACACACACACACACACACACACACACACACACACACACACGCACGCACACTAGAGTAACACTGAAGAGATTCAGCAGGTTGTATTTGCACATATTCACAAATAGTAACAATAATAAAGAGAAAGAGGTCAAGAATTTGAGAAATCTGGGGAAAACCACATAAATGCAGTTTACACATATGAATTTAGAAAGTAAGATTAAAAGATTTTAAAAACCTGTAGTTTAGCTAGAAAGAGGTCCAGAAGAACCCTTTTTCTCCAGGACATGACTCTCATCTTTGCAAATACCAGGCCTTTCTCCCTCTGCTTTACTTTTTCCAACAGCAAATCAAAGCTACACTGACTCTCAGGGACAGACTGACGCTACATTCACAGACTGAATGATCCTAAATACTGTGGGGTCATTTGTAAAGATCAATACATGTCACTGTGACCTCGATATGGTGGCCTTACTGATCCTAGCACTGTCCATGGGTATCACCAGGGTAAAGCTGAGGACACACAATAAGAAGTCGACCAGAACATGACACATGCCAAGGGTGAGCGCCCAGTTCTGGCTACAGTAAGGTCACCAGGGTGATGAGTGCCCCTGGGTCTCTAGGCAGGCAACTTCACCTCATGTGACATCAAGACATGCGTAATGTAGTTCACTGGTTAATGTAGAGACAATAACAAGCAAGCAGGCCTTCACCCTGTGGTCATGTCTTAACAGTCTGCAATGCTGCCATTTGGTTCAGAACTTTCAAATGAAAGGGTAGGATAATAGTTATCCTTTCACGTCCCTTTCTACCTCAGCTCCCACTGTCAAGGAGGGAACCACTACCCCAAATTTGGTGTTCAGTCATTCCTAGGTATGTTTTCAATAAATCACACACATAAAAGACATACAAACATATTCCTGAGCAACACATGGTATCAATCTACACGGGTTCAGAGTTGATATGGAGTACACACAGAGAATCACTGCTCGTCTGGGTGTTATCAGCTTTGCCACACAACCCTGCTGTGTTCAGGTCACACTGTCCCTTCCTACCCTCCATCAGGAATAACAAGCAGCAAAGATCTATGTCCTGAGTCACTCCATGCTGCTCACCTGTTGGAGACACAATTTGACATCCGAGTCACTTCCTGTTCCTGTTCACTCCATCATAAACCTGAGGTCACATGGCCTGTTAATTCTCACCCCCAAGTGCTGGGATAGCAAATGTGCACCAGCATGCCCAGCTCGTGTCTTCTATTTCTTGAGTGATTTTGGTAATTACATTTTCCTGGAAAATTACCCATTCCTTTTAAGTTTCAAATTTCTTTGCACAGAAATGTACTTGCAATTTTCTTATGGTCTTAGCTGCTCTCATTACTTCCCAGCACACATGGTTTAACCATGTTTTCTGTTTTTGTTAATAGCTATCCTTGGAGACATGTTTTTGAGATGAAGCAGCACACAGTCCTCGGTGTTGTTTTACTTTTCTAGTTTGCTCATCTTTCTTCCCTGCCTCCCTTCCTTCAGGTTTATCCTGAAGTTCTGCCACCTTGAGTAGGAAGAGACCAGGCTGCCCATACAAAGAACAAAGTTGACTTGGATTGATTTAGTCCCCACCTGAAAACATGGGGAGTTCTGCTCTGGCCAAGAGGAATTAGGGGCAGGGAGCGTCACCTTGGCTCTGTGGAGACAGTGGGGAGGTGTTTGCCTCTCTCCTGAGCTCAGGTCTGCTCCGCTAGCCAAGCTGGGAAGATAAAGGGGCTGGGAGTCCCATGGCTGCCCTGACTTCTGCCTTTCCCAGTCACCCAGCACTGTACGCATGTGAGTCTCCACAACATGCTAACAGGCAAAAGTCTTGAAAATCAGAGAAACTGAAAATAGATCCCCTGTGTATGGAATGCAGGAAGGGCTTTTACCACCCTGACACTGGACACTGGCTTCGAGCAGAGCCAGTGGCTCACTGGAGGCCTGAATGCCCTGTTCCTCTGCTGGGCTTGCCCACTCATCTCAGGGGCTGCCATAGCAATTGCTACAATGTTCCCCAAAGGGTCTACCTGGTGTGTGGCTAGGGATCTTGCCAAGCCAGAGCTGACCATGGAAACTTGTTCCCCACTCAGGGGCTGTCACAGGGTAGGCAACTGTTGGAAGACTGCAGACTGCTGACCACCACAAAGCCTGAGGCGCCGGGGTCACCAGACTGGTGCATGGAGCTTAGTAAAATGCAGGTGCCTGGCTCTGTAGCTTCCCTGACCTGAACAAGCAGGCCAAGCAAAACAAAACAAAACAAAAAACAAAACCCTAGGCTATGCTGAAGCAGCTCTCCTTAGTTTCATTTTTTAAATGTAAGTTTTCCTATACACATGTATTTGTGCTAAGCCTATTTCCCACACACCCTCTTCCTGCCTAAACAGTTTTGTTTCTACTCTTGTGCCATACATATATGATTTTATATATATATATAAAGTCTAGGCTCCGCAAATGAGAAAACATGTGATGTCTTTCTGAGATGGGCTTAGTTCACTTATATAATTATCCCACATTGCACCCATTTTTCTACAAATGGCATGATTTTGTTCCTTCTTTATGGTTGAAAACAGTCCCAGTTTCTTTGTCTTTTCCCATCCTGGTGACACATGAACTCTGTAACATGGCTGCTGTGACTAGAGCTGTAGTAAGTACCAATGTGCAAGTGTCTGTGTGATCCTGACTTGGATGTCCTCCAATTAAATCCCCCAGGAGTGGTATGGCTGGGTCATCCAGACTGGTTTTTGTGAGACCTCCATACTGACTTTCTTTTAAGAAACATGTGGAGAGATGCTATTCATGGCATCTGACCACAGTCAGCAGCACACAGAAGACCCAGCCACCAGTTAGATATGCAGTCTGGGCACGCTGGAAATGGTCCCACCCCATCCCTACCTGGGTAAAGCATGTCTCAAGCTCTTTACTCTGCCTACCAAAACAACACAGGCAGCTTCATATTCCAAGGTGGTTGCTATGGAATCTTCTAGAAGCCTAGGTGAGCGATTGGATAATTTGTGAATCAGAAATGGAAGCAGAAGGGGAAAAACAGTTAAAAGAACCAAATCAGCTGTTATATAATGTTTGTTTAATCAAAACGCTTTTAGTGACCCTCCCAACAGCAGGGGCAGGACATCCAGCCACCAGCTGGCTCTCAGCCAGCCCCGATATCTACCCAGACTGCTCTGAGTCTTCTAACACCAGAGAGCCAAACCCTAAAATATTTAATGACCTTTGCAGGCTGCTCTGAAATTAAGCTTCTTAAGGTCTGGCTGCCAGCAGGTCTGACAAAGCCCTATTCACCCTGGGTTTGTTTGTCTCATGTCACCATTATTAACCTAAAACAGCTTTCTCACATCATGCAGCCTGGCACCACACACTGCAAACATAGTAAGAGCCAAGTTCAAAACCACAACACTTGTCATCCCTTGACACAAGACGCAGCTTATCTTTCTGGCTGCACTGCCTCTGAAAGCTTCCCACCCTTTGGGAAGCTGAGGGTACAAGAGAAAAGTACACAACACACACACACACACACACACACACACACACACACACACACACACACACACACACACACACCAGGAACCAGCAGACCAAACCAGTTCTACACACACATCAGGTTGGACAGCTGGGGAGGTGGCCCCCAGCTCACAGAAGAAAGTGTGCACCTGCAGAGCCTCATCCGATGTTCTCAGCAAGCCGAGCTGTGGTGTGAAGGAGAGAGGCTCTTTCATTAAAACTATCATCTATACTCTCTCCATTGTCTCATGTTTTCCAGACACTAAATTTTAACTGAAAACCTTCAAAAGAAAAAGTCAAAAGCTATTGGAAGCTGAGAAAATAACAGCCTTGGACAGATCTGTGTCAGTGCTCCCTTAGTCTCACCAAGTACAGCTCATCAGCAGTGTGCACCTGATCTCAGGGCTGTGAGTGCTCCCTCAGTCTCACCAAGTACAGCTCACCAGCGCTGTGCACTTGCCCTCAGGGCTGTGAGTGCTCCCTCAGTCTCACCAAGTACAGCTCACTAGCAGTGTGCATTTGCCCTCAAGGCTGTGAGTGCTCCCTTAGTCTCACCAAGTACAGCTCACCAGCAGTGTAAACCTGCCCTCAGGGCTGGAGTCACTTCTTAGAGTCAAAGCAAGAACTGCCTTTTAAACTCACTCTTCCTGAAGCTCAACTGCAGAGCAGCCAACAGGAACCACAATCCATTCCTTCCCCTTGCTTGACCAGATGCCTACCTTGGTCCTCAGCTGTAGATGCCCTCTAACTTCAGCTTTCACAGTGTGGGATGGCCCAGTTCTGATTTCCACAGAGCCAGCCATGCCTCCATTTGCTCTACTCCTCTGGTCTCCAAATGGCTAAGCACCAAGGCAACCTTCCCAGGGACTGCTTGGGTGAGTGGCTTACTTTCCCTCCTACACCGATCCCCTCCAGGCCAAATGCCAGTGCTTCATGGAAATGGCAGTTATTCTCCCTACATGGAGCTGACAGGCAAGATCATGAGTTCTGCCCAGCATGTGGTCTGGGAACTACCTGACCATAGATGGCCTCAATGTTCTGTATTTGGCATGTTTGGTAAATAGATCAGCTGACAACTGCAGGCTGTGTTGGTCCCTCCGTTCTCAAAGATGAAGGGCAGACAGGCGTTTACTGGCTGAGTGTGTGGAGGTGACGGTGAAGCAGAAGGCTGTCCGCATCTAATACTGTGGACAGGACAACACCACTGCCCATCTCTCCAAGACCAACCAGCCTGTGACCTGCTGAGGCTCTTAACCCACTCACAGTAAGTTAACGGCATTTCCTTTGAGTTTTGGGGAAGATCAACCTTCCTTTGATGACAAAATGCAAGTATGATAACAAATAAACTGGACCTGGGCTTCTGGCCATCATCAGTTGCTGTACTTCAGTCCAGTCTTCACTCATGATACCGGGAGCCTCTGTGTATCTACATGCAGGTGAGCCTGTGCAGCAAGACAGCCTCAGCCCTGTCACCCCTTCTTGTGGGCTCCTGTGGGAGGGTGAGCCTATGATCTAAAAGTTCACTTGCTTCCTGGGTCATATGCAGCCACAGCTGGTCTGGCCCAAGGACTATAGCAGCAAGTCCTGCAGGCTTCTGAGACAGATGCACTTCCAGAGCAGAGAAGAGAGCCACTGAAGAAAAGCCCACTTCTTTGTGGCTGGTCTGGCAATGATCATGGTGTGTGGAGATGTGGCAGCCCCTTGCAGCCACTTGGGCAAAGATGATGAGGCAGAAACCAAATGCCTGAGACAGGGCTGAGGAAAGCTGGAGCGCTCCCAGCCCAAGACTGTCTCAGATGGCCTATTCCAGATTCCTTGCTCAACAGGGTGATAAAGTATCTCTTTTGCATCAAGTATTCTATCCCCATACCATAAATGCCTGCAGTGGGGATGGTCTCAGGCTTCCCTGACAGTGTTCACTGGGGGACAAACCACACCCTACGTTCAAGGAAAACCACAAAACCACGGCTTCTGTGAATCTATCCCATGTGCTGTAAACTCAGGGTTTCCATGAAGCAATGGAAAGCCATCCTCAGGAAAGCAAAGGTTCCTAAAGCACATCAGTGATGTGGACGAGGATCCTACAAAACCACATGAAGCTCCAGTCTAAACCAGATAGAGCGCCTAGGGTACACGCCAGGGAGATGGCTTAGGTAAAGGCACTTACCACCAAACCTAGCAACTGGAGTTCAATTCCTGGGACCCATACAGTGGAAGGAGAGAACTAAGTCCTGCAAACTGTCCCTAAGTTCTACATACGCATGTGCACACACATGCAAATAAAAAATTAAAAAATTGAAAGATGTAATAAAGTTGGGGTACACAACAAAAGAAAGCATAAACTACCTCACACCAGTGCATTCTAACCTGCGTATACAAACACTGTGCAAATAAATGTTTAAATTACATACATGTGCTGTGCCCTCAGAGGTCAGGAGAGGGCATGGAGCTAGAGTTACAGGCCCTTGTAAGGCATCTGATGTGGACGTTGGGAATTGAACTCAGGTGTTCTGCAGGAGACATGCATGAAATCTCTCCATTCCCCAGACAAAAATCTCTTAAAAGACGATTATAGGCAGCTGGAGAGGTGGCTTAGTGATTATAAGCACCAGCTGCTTTCCCAGGTGACTAGACTAGGGTTCAATCCCAGCACCAACATGGTGGCTCAAAATCTACCGCCACCTGTAGGTCCAGTTCCAGGGCTTCTGAATACTGGGCCCCCAGCAGCGTTGTTCTTAGAGTGGTGGAGACACGGTGCATGCAAAACACCCATACACATAAAAAAAAGTCACAAAATTTATCTAATTCCAGATATCAAACAAAACAAAACTTGGATAGGACTGAGAAAAGTATATGTGCTCCTCAATAAGAACAGGCACAGTTTTATTCTCAGTATTAAACCAATACTTGTCTACTACTTTCACTAAAAAATGGCAACTGAGTTATGTAAGTGGGAAACAAAACTTTGTTAATCAATTGGGGGAAAAAATAAAGCAAAGAGCAGCAAGTAAAACAAAACTGTATCTGCATTGAAGGGACTTAACTGGTAAGAAAACACGGGGGGTAGAGGGCAGATCCATGATATCTAGAAGAAGGAAGAGGCCAGAAGCATGAGTGTCCTACCCACTTTTGCACGATGGCTGTCTTCTGTCACGAATGAACCAGCACAAGGCTCTCAGAGGCCAAGTGGCAGCCCCTCCATGCTCTTGGATTGACAGCCTCCAAAACCATGGGCCAAATAAACTTTCATCTTCAGAACTTATTCAGTCTCTGGTATTTTGTTACAGGAACAGAAAAAGAATCAAAGGTACAAACTCAAGGTAAAACAGTGCTCAGAAATGAAAAATAACATAAAACCTAAATACACAGAAAGAATAAATGGCAGGGCCTGTGAGTCACAGTGCTGTCTCCATTATGGAAAAGGCTGAGGCAGAAGAATGGTCTTCCTGGGCTACAGAATGGGAAATCTAGTGGGCTCTGTTTCAAAATTAAAAGTAAAACTAGGACTGGGGATATATAGCTTGGTGGTAGAGTGCTTGCCTAGCATGAGCAAGCTCTGGCTCAACCCTTAGTACAGTGCAAAAGCAAAATAAAGCAGCCTATTAGTGCCATGCAGGCTAAATTGCGTGGCAAAATGAAAATGTTACACAAGGGGTAATTTTATGTTGATAACGGTATAACCCATAAATATATCCTCCCCATATGCCAGATTACAACACTGCAGTAGGTTAAACAGATGTTCCTAGAAATAAGCAGAACCCTGTGATGACGGAGGGGAGTGTAGACTGTCAGAGGATCCAGGTTTACAGTGTGATCAGCCAGACTGTGGCAGCAGGGCTATTTTGGACTCTGAAACAATTCTGTGTGCTTTAAAACATGTTGAACATACCTAGAAAACACAGAGGGAGGAGACATGGAGGATGGAGGGAGGATGGCTCAATCAGCAAGTGCTTCCACACAGGCATGAAAACTTGACTTCAGTCCCCAGGACCTATGGGAAAGCCAGGAGCAGGTGATCCCAGCACTGGAGGAGAGAGGGTGGAGACAGGAAGACCCATGGACCTCAAAGTCGGCTAGGCTAACCAACTCAATGAGCTTCAGGTTAAGTGAGATTCATCTCAAAAAATAAAGTGGAGAGCAATTAAGAAAGATACCCTACCTCTGGCCACTGCAAGTTGAACACAGGTGCACACCTGTATGCACACACAAGTGTGTACACATGTGCATAACACACACACACACACACACACACACTCACTCACTCACTCACTCACTCACTCACTCACTCACTCAGTGGGGACATTAAGACATGGCTCCTGCAGGCAGACATGTTCATGCTGCCCCTACCTGCTTAGCCAGAGTTGTGCTATCTCTCTGATTCTCAGTTTTCTCACTAACACTGCGCAGGAACAATAATGAATGCACCTACCTCTAAGGCTGCTGTGGGAAACAAGTGAGAAATACGCCAAGTGTTTAGTGAAACATCTGGAAAAAAAGCCCCAACTACAGATAGCCGAGATGATGATGCTAAGGCCACCAGTACCAGGCAAGAAAATAATATCACAAAGCAGTAACACTGACTTCCTGACTGATAAAGAGAAAATACCAACAACTTAAGTTTAAACTGATAGGAAGGGAAATAAAAAATCATACAGTTGTGAAACTGTTGCCTAAACACACACTGGCTTAAAAAAAGAAAGTCAAAGCAGAGCTCCAGACATGTGGGAAATAACAATATTTTGGTAATTTTAAAGTAGGCTTAAAAATAACTGAAAGGATAGCACTACATTTCATAATACAAGGAGAGAGACTCAGCACTTCGGCAGTTAACACAAAGCCAGCACTCAGCACCCAGCACTCACAGGGTGGGTATATGGCAGACAGAACTAAAAGGCTGGCAGACCCCAATACACTGGGGTTATGGAACTTCCCCATGAGAAGTGAACAAACATCTATTCACCCCAAATAGGGCATCCATGACACACCAAATTCAGGTGGAGAACCAGAGAGTTACAGAGTGTGGGCAGCTTTCTGGAAGCTATACAACTGAAGAGGTCTCCACCCGATTCAACTCCTAACTGCTCATATTTCAATGCAAGCTCCTCCCAGGAATATTAAAAGTCTAACCCTGTGAAGGTCTTGGAGTAATCACAGCTGCTATGATTTCAAGATGACAATGGCCAGGTGAGGACTAGAGGGCAGTTCTGCAGAGGGTCACACACAAACACTAGAATGCATAGGCGAAGTAGAACCTGTATGGAACCCAGTGGTGTGAGCAGGGCTTCTCCTTCCACTGTGAGAAAATCTGAGCCAAGTGTGAGCTGGATTCTCAAGGATGAGAGGAAGGGGAGAGGAAAAGAAGGAAGAGACACATTTCTACACAGACAGGTGTCGTGGTTGCCAGAGACCTCAGTGCAGGTATGCACAGCACTGTCAGGAGGACTTACAATCTGGGAAGACACAAATCTCCAGAGCTGTTCATGTAGAACAAAAGAGTTCACCATATGTTGACACCCATGGGCGAGCCTTTAGAAGTCATCAAAGGGTTAGCATGACAAAAACAGCCACAGGTGTGGGTGACGTTCACAGGTGCCATTTAAGAAACATGTCCTTTGCAAAGGACTGGTTCTTGAGCACCTATGGAGATGTATGTATACCTTTGTCCTGCATTCACTTCACAAAGTTTATCAACAGCCATAAAACTGAAGAAGTAGAAGGCAAGGGCACTGGCCCCAGAAAGTGAATTAGGAACCTACCTCAAACTCAAAGCAGCAGCCTTGATCAGCATAGACAGAAGAAATGCTGGGACCTTGTCAGAACCAAGCAGCACACTGCCCTTTCAAATGTCATCTTCTTTTGAACCAGTGAGCAAAAGACATTAAAAGATACTCACCCCACATAGTCAGCATTGAAAACAGAAAGGGACATCACAGACACCCCCAGAGAGCCACTTATTATGAGCATAGCTGTGGGATACAAAGTCACAAGGAATGGAAGCTGCAGCTACAAAAAGACCCCAGCAATCACTTCCCACTGAGGCACAGAAGCAGGTGGGTACTGAGTTTACCTGGCAATGAGCAACAGGAGGATGGGGACAAGTCCGGAGGAACACTCTTAAGGGACTGTGAGTACTTTTTAGCTTTATGATATGGTTTCCTTGTTGCTTTTTAAAAATACAACAGATGCACCTACTTAAAAAAATATGCTCTCAAAATAATAATTTAAAAAGCAGTCTAAGAAACCAGGAGTATTTAAAGAAAGGAGGACAAGGGGAGGCTGCAACACAAGGCTGCTCCACACAAGATGCCACAGATCTGGCTCGTATCTGCCCAAGATCAGGTCCATGGCAATGGGGGCTTCAGCACCCTTGCCACCAACATTGTCATTGCCATCATCTTATCCTGATTTCCATGGACTGGCCCAAGCATGAGACCGGATATAAACCCTCAGGTGAGGACAGAGCCTTTGTCTAAGGACACTATTGTGTGCAAGCCTCCAGGGGGCATGCCATGACAGAGGAACTAGAGTCCTGGGTGGCTGAGGCACTTTGTTAGTGGCCAGAACAAAGAAACTGGCTATTAGCAGGTAGCCATCAAGGAAGACCTCAATGTGACCTCGAGCCCACAGGTTTTCTTCTTTCCCTTAGAGGTGATGTTGGCTGTTCTGTATAAATCAGAGAGATCCTTTTCTCATTGACCCAATAAAGCCTCACCATTCCATCTCTTCTGGTTACCTAATAAGGACCCACAGCTTTCCATCTACAACTACATCATAATAGAAAGATGAGGGGAAAAAAAAGCCATGGGTGGGTAACTCTTATCGTATTTGATAGTGAATTCTGAGTCAATCCAAACAATGAGAAGGGCCTGGGATGCTGGGAAAAAGCCCTGCATGCAGAAGCAGTGCGAGCCCCATGTTTCTACACTGTACTATCTGCCACCTATGCCACATATGATAGCCCTGAGAGAAATGAGCAGGTCACCACTGCCCTCACCATACATTATTTCACAGGAAATAATGCGACCCTCTACCTCCTGCTTCCCTCTACTCGAGCACACAGCACCCAAGGTGCCATCCCAAGAGCAGAAACCAGCTCTCCAGACAACAAACCCATATGCCCTGGTCTTGTGATCCTCTGGAACAGAAAGATAAACACTTTTACTACTGGCAAGCACCCAGCATTCTGTGACTATGGCACAAATGGGCCTAGATGAGAAGGGCAAGCCAACATCCCCACAACGTACCTCTGGGTCTCACTTCCCTGTACCCATGGCATGTGCATATGCACACACACATCATGCACACAGTATACATGGATATGCACATACATTCCAGCTTCCTGTGGGTGGGTGGTTATAGTTAAGTTAAATGGCTGTTATTGTATTAGTCTGAAACTTTTTTTAGACTGAAGTGGGGGTTCTGGGCACTTATGGACTCCATCACCAAGACCCAGCACATGGTCTGTACAAAGAATAGTCATGTACCATTCATTAGCCAATATCCTTGACTGCTCACCAGCAAAAGACATGTAACTTCTAAACCACATCCAAGTGTGTCCCAGAAAGGCAAGACCCTTATATCATGCTGTCACCTTCCTTCACTACAGGATGCTTTCCCATTTCAAAAACAAATGAGCTAGGTCTCTTGCTATGTTTGTAAGCCCAGCTATGCAAGAGGCTGAGGCAGATGGAACTCAGGCTTAGGGTCCACCTGGGCTATACAGTAAGTTCAAAATCAGCCTAGGCAAATGAGACCCTATCTCAAAATAAAAAGTTAAAAAGAGGGCTGGAGATATCCCCTTGTGGAGCACCTGCCTGGCATGTGTGAGGCCCTAGGTTCAATTTCGGTACTGAAAACAACCAACATCAATTCGCCCCTTCTCTGGTGATGGCCAAGTGAAGGCTGTCTATTGGGCAGCTGGCGGAGGACAGCTTGTATTGACATTATTCACCAAGCCATCCTGCTGAGTTTGTTTTTCCTGCCCTGATTCCCTCGGTGGTAGGCAGGGTCACGGTTTCCCTCAAACTGTTTGTCTGCTGTTCTGCTGTCTGCTGTCTGCTGCAACACAGCATACTCAGGGTTAGGCCACGAGGTCAGCTTGGCATGCCACATGAGTCCAGAACAAAGCTTCCCAGAGCAGAGTTTGGTCTGCTCAAGCTGATTCACACAACACAAACTGCTGGTCACAGGACAGCAATGACCAACACCTGCACAGTAGTGAGGGGTTCACAAGCCTTTCATATTTCCACAGATGTCCAAGCTTACTGACAGCACCAAGAGACAGTCACAGCTATACTGTGAGTGCTTTGCAGATAAAAACCAAGGGTCAGAGATCATCTCTACCTTGGTCTCAGGGTAACAAATGACAGAGATACTAACAAAAGTCACATCATCCCTCCCCTTGTCCATGACACTTCTGTTTTCTCATTCACTCTCATCTGAGACAGACACTGCTGTTCAGGGTAAGATGAAGGGACCATTAATTTCAGATTGGATTAGGATTCCAAATGAAACACTCGGGTATTCCTCTGCATTTAGTGACAATAAAGTCCTTTGCTCTGGACAAAGTGCCATGGAAAGCAGAGAGGTATGGATGAGATACATAAATTGCCTTGAAAGTTCTGGAGAGACTGCAGACAGTCAGATGCACCCGGAGAGTGGGGCCAGGTGGACAGCTGCACCCAGAGCATAGGGCCAGCACTTCTGTTGCCCTCCCTCACCTGTGAAACCAGCAGGGCAAAGTCCACCCAACAGAGCAATGGCCTTGTAGCCAGGAAAGCCAGCCCAAATTTTGGAGGTACCCTGGGCTGGGGAAGCCAGAACTCAAGTCAGAACTTGAAAAAGGGACTGAAATTAGCATAGAAATCCTAGGAGCTGCTTCCTAGAAAGAGATAGACCTGGAAACTTCCAGACTTCTCCTGCTTCAATGGAACCTGGCCTGTGATGCAGTTCTGCAGAGAACAAAGGTGATCTACCTATCCTATCTGCTAAGTATATCTTCCTTGGGAGATGGAAACAGCAGGGATAGCCTTCAAATATCTCCACACCTGTTCACTACCAGAACACAGCAATTCTACACGGAAATTCAGCACACAGAGTTCAGGCAGACTGAATGCTGACATGCAGGAATCACTGAGCAGGAAGCAGGCTACATGGAGACAGAGGAATAAAAATAAGAACATAGGAGGGCAGAGGGCCAGTGGAAATACCCAACAAGAACATGGTGAGGGACTTACAGGGAGAGAAGGGGCACACAAGGTTGACAGAAGGGAGGTTACAGGTACTCAAACCCCTCAAATCCAAAAATAGACTTAAGGCACAAAAAAGCAATGCTCACAAGTTCTTACAAATTACTAAAAAGCAAACACAAGGACATATCTTAAAATCTAACTGTAACAAAGACAAAATGACCATAAAGAACAAGTCACAGTTAATTTTCACCAGGAACAGTGGGAGAGAGTGAAGGGCAAAGAAAGCAGAAGCAACTGCCATCCAAGAACTCTGCACTCTCAATTGGGGACAGGAGGCATCTCAAAAATGAAAGTGAAACAGATGTCTTCAGATGATCAACAGGATCTACTGCCAGTCAATTGGTACCAAGAGGAGCCACTGTGATATGCGTATGGGATACAGATGGACAACTGTCCCAGGCAGGAAGATGAAGTACAAGGAATGAGGATAGGAACACAAATACTGGATGAATCTCAAGGGTATTTACTGAAAAGAAGGATATTTAAGATGTCCCGAGAATGTCTCTTTGTGTCTTATACACACACTCTTCTTAAGGGGTGGGTGGTGGGTGGTGTGTGTGTGTGTGTGTGTGTGTGTGTGTGTGTGTGTGTGTGTGTGTGTGTGTGTACAGAAAACAATGGGGTGGGGAGGTGTGCTGCTTAAGAAGTAACAAATGCTCATTCATCTTGGACTCCAATCACAGTTGGAACTTTAACCAGCTGATAAGATAGAAACACTCACCAGGAAGAAGGAAAAGTGGACTGGAAACAGCAGGCGGGATTTGGAACACTGCGATACTCAGTTCTCCAGAGCACACATCATACACACAGACTAAATACTCCTGCCACAAGGCAAAGCTTGTCAGAGCAGACAGAGTCCAGAAGTGAACAAAAGGCTACTTTACACACTTCACATAGAAGGTTCCAGGATGTGTACAGGAAGGAAAACCAATGATGGAGAGACCTCGTATGACAAGGGTGTCAGCCCACCAGGAAGAGTAGACACTCAGCAGTAAATCTCAGACAAAAAGCACAGGGATCCAGGTAAGTGTCCCCAGTGCTGGTCAAACTTAGAAAGTGATGGCTGCTCAGCCATAAGCTGTTCCACTAGGCTGCAGAACTTGGGTGGGGGCTGGGGGCTGAGGGCTGGGAGCTGGGAGATATACTCACTGCTATCACGAAGCCCAGGACCCAAGAAGAAAGGAAGGACCAAAGTATAAGAAACCAAATTCGTATTACTGATGAAGCATCACCTATTTCTGCCCAGCATAACAGATGGAGAAAATGAACCACCTGTATAGTCATGAATATGGGGATAAGCTTTGTAACCCTGCTGCCAATCTTGGGGGCAGTGACTCCCTCCATGTCTGAGAGGTTGGCACAGTCAAAATGAAATCTGCTGCCCAAACCACACATTTCCATGGCCAGATACTTTCCCCAGTTCCTGTTACACCTCAAAGGGTCCAAAGGGGGAGGGTGCTTATGTTGGAAAAGAACAGTCTGTGGCTATGACACAAAGGGAACTAAAAGGAAGAAAAACCAGCTTCCCTTGGAAGTGAGTCCAGCTGCCAGCTGTCAATATTCACTGCTTCTTGATTTTAGGTACATGGAGGTCGCATGCCAGAGGCTCATGCCTAAAGTTAGGACCATAAAGGATTCTGGAGCATGGCATCAAGGCAGCTGCATCCAGCAGCAGAGCACCGAGATGGTACCTGGAAACTGGGAGCTCAGATTCTTGTGGGCATTGGTTTTAACACTGGCTTGGTGTTTGAGCCATACTGCAGGCATATCAATAACTTCATAATCCTGCTGTCTTCCCAGGGACAAGGGCTACTGAGATTCAGGGTGGCACCCTAAGGGTCTCAGTTGCCTACACTGGCCAAAACCTACTGGTGGTATTTGTCAGCCATCTGTTACTGTGACTAAAGACCCACAGAAGTAAACCCAAAGGGGGTAAGGTTTATTTTGGCCCCTAGTTCCTGAAGCCTCAGTCCATGATCACCTGGCCTATCACTGAGGGTCTGTGTTATAGGATTTCGGGAGAAGAGCAGAGTGAGCAAAGCTGTTCACCTTATGGTTGTCAGGATGCATGGGGAAAGGAGGGGAAGTGGAGCTGATTCAATACTGAATCTCCAGGGCCTCACTTTCTTCAACTAAGTCTCACCTAGTCAGTTTCTATCCCCTCCCAACAGCCCAACAAACTGTGAAGCCATCCCACAGTTAATACCTGGATGAAGTCAGAGTCTTCATGATCCAGTCACTTTCCCCATGTCTCCACCTGGCTGCATTGGGGACCAAGCCTTTTTAACACACAAGCCTAATCCAAACCACTGCACAGAGGGAGAGAGATGGGAAAGCCACCTGGCTTGCCCACCAAGGTCTATTTCTAGTTTGCTGCCCAGGTGAGCTCTGATTCCAAGGCTTTGGGGGAACTTAGATTAGGAAGTCCCCAGACAGACCTAGCTATCTACCTCAGGCCAGTGTACTCGGACTAAGAAAACTAATGCACACGAGACTGAATGCAAACTGTGAAAGTCTTGCCCTGTGCTTCATCTAAACTCTACCTCACCGGCTATGGCAACCTGCAAGGCTGGCTGCCTAATGACATGAAGAGGGAGCACACAGGTGGTTCCCCACCAGAAAGATAGCGCCCCTCCAACTAAAAGATGTTAGCCCAGCAGTACAAGTAAGATATTGCAATACCAAGCTTAGGGTGTTCTGGTCCCTCAGCTACACTAGGAACTGGACTGCTCTCAACCAAGTCTTATGCCTCACAGTGGAAAATCACAGGTTCCATAAAGATCATCTTGCCAAGGCCTCCCTCTGAGCTGGCAGGCTCCTGAGACAGCCTTCTCTTGGCATTAGCAGTGTTTACTCTCCAGAGTAACACTGTCAGGAGTATGACTACCCCACACTTCCAATCCTGGCCAGGCCCTCTCAGAACATGGCCAATGCTGGTGATCCAGAGACAGCAAGCATACCTAGCATGCCATACACCCAACTAACCTGCAATGTCCTACTGGAAGCCAGTGACATCCCCAAGAGTGTGACATGCCCGAGGGCTGCAAGTGTGACTTCTTTGTTTCAGGCATACCTGGAAGGTGGTCGTTTTAAGTCAAGAGTTCTCAAAACACCAGAGCTGAGCAACCACACTGTGCAAATTGGGCAGAGACAGACATTCTAGATTGAAAGCCTGCTGGACAAACAGCTAGGTTTGTAATTTGGGCAGCCCCTCATCAAATGCACCTCTGGGGGACTCAGCAGGACACCCTAATCTTAGGACCATCTTTTAGTGTGAGATACAAGCACATTGCAAAGTCCCAACATTTGAAATTCAAGATAAGAAGGAACAGGAGCAACTGTGAAACTGACTTAGCACAGGAAAGCTGGGGGAATCTGCTTTCAGCAAACAAACATCGTTTTTCATGGGATTTAATGAAACAAACCAAAGGGCAGTACTTGGCAAGCAGGGAAAAGAATTCCTGACAGTGTGTTTCCATGAAGGCTTGTTGGTTTCCCAACAGAAAAGATTTTAAAGTAAACGATCTTGAGCTCCTGGCAGAGAGGAGACACCCAAAACTTTGAGTTCTGCATGGAAGCCACATACTGTCCTCAGAGAGGCACATCTAATGGCCCCATAAGCTAAGAGACCTGCCTGGCTCATACCCCATTGCTGAGGGATAAGAGGAAGGCTCAGGGATGCATAGACAAGGTGCTCTGAGTCATTTAGGACCTGCTAGGCCACTTCCACCCACGGCTGCCCATGGAGGTGGCCTTCTCTGCTGTCTGCTTCTATTCTGCTGAGGTTTACCTCATGTGGATCTTCCCATGATCAAGGGCTGGCAGATGGCCACCTTCCCATCATGTCCTCATATGGCCAAGGGGAAGATCTCACTCTTATTCTCTCTTAATCTCCCTCTCCCTTCCCCACCTCATTCCTCCCCACTATCCTCTTGCTGGGATACGTGTCCCGCTGGATCTGGGCCCCATTCTTACAACTTTATTTAATCTTAACCATATTTAGTAAAGAACCTATTTCCAAATACAGACACATTAGAGACTTAGGACTTCAACATGCCAATTCATCCGCAAGTACCCATGGCCAGAGGCAATGGAGACTTCTGATGGGGTCCTGTGAGACAAAAAGCACACTAAAGAACCAGTCATTGTTGCTTTGGAGGGAACAGAAGTCACAGATGGAAGCATGGAAAGGACCCAGGGCATCATTCCAGACCCATAGGGTCCTAGGCACCACATTTGGAATCTGCTTTCACCTGTTCCTCTTGCAGCTCCATGGCCACAGGAGAATGGTTTCTGCTCTGTGAGGTCTTCAGCCCACACAGAAGGATACTACAGAGTTAGAAGCCAGACACTCACATGAAAGGGTCGTGTTCTCACTGCTCTCTGAGAAACTTTGGCCGGGGGGGGGGGTAAAGAGAAAGCCTGGTGTTCTCCACTGATGCCATGAGATGGATTTCTGGGGCCAATATAAGGAGAGTGGTCAACTTTCTCTTCCAGGAGCCTGTCAGGGTTTGTGCAGGATTTAATTTATCCCAATCTACCCAACAGGAAAGGCTCCCAGCGGCTACTGTAACACAGGCAAAGGAGGCCAATACAGGCTAGGCAGAAATCAACCCATCCTGGGAGAGGTAATCAAAGATCAGTTTGGACAAAGAATCATTCCGAAAATATTGAAAAATAGTATTTCTGTAGAGTTTGAGGGAATTTGAGAAGCTCACAATGGAGGCAGCAGCCAAGAAGCCCAGCCCCATATTGAAATCCCCCATTCATACCTTTTCCTGCTCAAAGAAGAGAGTGCCACAGTGAAATCTTGGTGGGAGAACCAGCTCGGCAACAGCTGGTGACACAAAGCTCAACAATCACATGGAGATTAAAGTTCCATCAGCTCAAGTGGACAGGTGACATTTTTACTCTGACTCTGCTGGGCTCTATTCCCAGAGGCTAAACCCTGTATTAGTTACTTTTGTCACTTCTGTGACCAAATATCTGACAGCATAAGGAAAGAAGGGTTTATTCTGGCTCACAGTGCAATTTATCGTGGCTTAACATGACGGCTGCTGGTCACATGACATCTGCTGGTCACAGGACATTGCCAGGCAGCAAAGAAAGATAAATGCTGGTGCTCACCTTGCTTTCTCTCTTTATTGAGTCTGGGATCTCAGCTCATGGGATGCTGCTGCCCACAACTGAGGTGAGACCCCCCTCTATTAACCTAATCTAGATATTCCCTTGAAAATATGGCCAGAGCCTTGTCTCCTAGGTGAGTACAATCCTGTGGTGTTGATAATCACTGAGTCTTCCATCTTTACGGCAGCAGTTCCCAGTCCACTGCCTCTGTTTCTTCTCTGGGATATGAAGAAAATGTTGCATGCCCCATTCTGTCATCTGAGGATCGTCAAGTGTGTCCCTGAAGGGCATCTAGATATCACATGCTATTAGCCGGGAGAAAGGCAGTGGGATACACTCTGGACCATCTGTAGATGGCAAGGGGCTGTCCCCAGACACGCATACACCTTTGACCCTGTACAGGACTTTGGGCTCAAGGCTTTCACAGTCTTGTTTTAGAAACAGGATGGCTATGACCAGAAGTACAACAAAAAAGCTGAACAAAACTGCCTTTAAAAGAGGAAGAAAAGAAAGAAATGAAAGCACGCATCTGGTGTGGCTGGAGAAGGAGGAAGGTTGGCACCACGAATCTGTCTCAGTGTGGCTACATGGGTCACATAGTAAGTAATCCATTGGCTCTTCCTTGCTCCCAAAGGACAAGAAAGCTGTGTTTTCTATATAAAACTGTGGAATAACAGTGCTGACCACTACCCAAAGATGGCTAATAAGGAAAGGGCTGAACACTAGCAGTACCCACCACCTGCTCCTAAGAATGAGGCAGAAGGGGAAATCGGCCCCGTCAGGGCACAAAGCTGTCTGCCAGTCCTCTGGGTCTGTGTGCGCTGCTGCCTGCCTCCCTGCTTTGCTTTCCCCTTCAGTTTCTGAATTGTTACGGGAGATATGAACTCAACAAAGCACATCTGTGGTGTGTCTGTGACTGTCCAGAGATGACTGGCATCTGGATAGCAACCAGGTGGAAGACCAGCCCAGAATGAGTAGGGTACCACCTGACAGGCTCCTTTTCCTGGGTGTCCCAGACCCCTGTCCTGACACCTGTGCCTGGCATGCAGAAGCAGAGATATGGCTCCCAGGCAGATGGTGAATCCCCAGGCAGTGCTTCTGAACATGCAGCTGGATGGGATCCGGGTACCCAGTCTGACCACTGGCAGATGTGAGACCCACTGTATGCTCTACTCCCCAAGAAATCAGTGCTTTGGAGGCAATTTCATTCACAGAGAGATCCACCTACTCAGGACAACATCTGCCCTCAGGGTTTAGAGGTATGAGAAGTGGCTCCTCACTTCTGAGTGACCCAACCAGCCCACCACAAGCTGCCAGAGTGAACAGTGCTCTGTCAAGGGCCTTACAATAAACTTCAGGGCATGGGGGAGAGGCCCAAGGCTGTGAATAGCACTTTCCTTATAAGCGGCAGCTGACTTGTCTTCAGTGTCTGGGGATGCCTTGGGCTGAGCTTGGCAGATTCAACCTATCTGCTACCCAAGTGCTGAATAATACAAGAGTGTATGACAGCCCTTCTCCATTAGTGCTACCATTAGGAGTGACGTGCTACCACCTGCCTGCCTCCTGGTTCTCCCCAACTCTGCTGAAAAGTCAAGCTCCTCTCTGATTTCCAAAATGTTTCCCCACTAGAGCTGGCCCAGTAACTGGAAGTTTAGATTTCCTTCCTTCCAAGATTGTGAATGGTGTTTATGAATGCAGCTTCAAAATACTAAATAATCAGCAAATACAAGGCCCATACAACTTTCTCCTTCTGATTCCTCTGATGGCTAATAGCCTGTTGTCTCTGCCAACTGCCAAGAGGCATGAGCCTCTCTTTAGCATCTTTCCTTGTTTCAGCAACACCACCTGGGTGAGGAAATCCAGTGGCACAAGGCACTGATCCTCCAGCTCTTTTCCAGCATGCCTGGAGGGACTTACTGGTCATGCCGGGTGTCAGGGATGCCTCTATCCATGCGCAGCTTGTCACTCTCCACTTGGTTGAACTTGTTGCGTGCGTAGGGGTCCTGCCCGGAGCGAACCATTGTCCCACCAACATATGCCTCCTGGTTAAAGTCTGGCCACCGGACTTTCCCTGGAAAAAGCAGAGCAGAGGGTGTGGGACAAGTGGACACGAGACCAGAGTGTTGCCAGAGACAGCAGTGAGTGTTAAATCAAGAAAGAGTGGTCTTGGCTTGTTCACAGGATGACAATTTGAATCTTAAAAAGTATCTGAAAACATCCCGAGCATTGTCATATGGGAAGCTGAGTCTGCAGTTTGAAAGTCCTGGCACTCAGGCTCCACCCAAAGCTTGCCAGACATCACTAGCAACTCCGGCACCATTTCTCTTTCTGTGAAGGGGACGTTCTCTGTTGTCCACCTTCCCGGGGACCTCCATCATGTCCTCAGAGCATCCCAGGCAGGAGAAAGAGACAGGATATGTACATTAATAAAGTACTCCACTGTGCCACCAGGCACCACAATAATAAATGTTTGGACTGTTAGGGTCCAAAATCAACACCCAGAGCAAAGTCTCCTGGACATGGTACTAAGGGTGCCAGCAGCAGCAGAGGTGACAGTCTAGGCACTCCAGCCCACCTCCAGACTGATCCTCCAGGAGAAGGCCAATGGCTAAGGTGCAGATGGCAGGAGGAAAGGTGGGTACTAGAGTCACACCACCCAGGATGCTGTCTGTTCTTTTGGTTGGTTGGGTTTTTTTGTTTTGTTTTGTTTTGTTTTTTGTTTTTGTTTGTTTTTTGTTTTTCGAGACAGGGTTTCTCTGTGGCTTTGGAGGCTGTCCCGGAACTAGCTCTTGTAGATCAGGCTGGTCTCAAACTCACAGAGATCCAACTGCCTCTGCCTCCCGAGTGCTGGGATTAAAGGCATGCGCCACCACTGCCCAGCTGGTTGGTTGGTTTTTAAGACAGTATCGCATGCAGCCCAGACTGTCCTCAAATTCACTAGGCAGCTAAAGATGACCTTACCTCCTGATCCTCCTACCACCATGCTCAGCTCTGCCACACGTTCTCTGGACTGACTAAATTACCATTAGGACTCTTTTCTCCTTGTGAAAAGGGTCCTACGCTGCTAAATACCACTGGGCTAATAGTATTCATTAGTCATTCCTACAACTCCCCGTGCATCTAATATACCTAAACATGCCTCCCTCTGAATCCCACTACTGTCAGCAGAATCACTGGCCACTAGGAGAGGGACATATTTCTACAGTGTAGAAAATACCATATCATAAGAAAGGGTATTCCTAGAGCCTCCTGTGAGGCCTCCTTAGGGTCCGCTCTGTCAGAATGCTTGGCCTTAGGGAGAAGTGAAGAGTGTGACTTTCAAAGACACCCCCATGACAGACAGGACCCAGCCATTCCTCATATACAGGTCTTTTCCTGGAGAGACGGTCACTAGAATAGCCTGTCTACCCTCATCCCTCTCACATTTATTAGTCTTGCTTCAACTCCTTCTTGCTGGCATCTTCCCTATAGTCCAGACTCCTGTGCCCTCTCTGGGGGTGATGTGGTCATGGAGAGGGTTTTATGTAGTATATCAGGCCATGAAATTGTAGGACACCTCAAGTCTTGCCTCAGTGTCTTTGAGGCACTGGTCACATGCTGGCATCATGCTAGATCCATAGGCACAGATGAGCAGGGCAGGCTCATGCCTAGCTCCACTGAACGCTCATGTTCTGAGGGTGAGGGACAGACTAGGGAACCATATCTAAACCTGGGGACCAGAAGGCCTGTGTGAGCTGAGGTGAGGAGCCCCTGTGATAACTCAACGAATGCCATTACTCTGCAGCAACTCCTCCTCCAACCATGACCCCACCTTGCTCTGCTGTTGACTTTCTCTAGGGCACAAAGCCACTGGGCTAGTGACTGAAGTATCCTTTCTTTTCAGAAATTGTGGTGTGATGAGAGAATGCCATGGGAGCTGCAGATGTATTCAACTGTGACATGTATCACTTCATGATCAGAAGTCCTGAGGCATTCATTCACATGGCTAGGGACAGACAGCGGAACACTGCCCTCGCTAGAGGGAAGGCACAGGTACAGTCTGTGTTTTCATGTGGGTGTGACATAAAATTGGTTTCATCATCTAATAATGGTTCAAAACCCATAATCTGTAAAACACTGGGCTCAAGAACATCCTAGAAATTGGTATTATGCAGAATTGTCAGGCTGGAGACTCCTGGGGCAGAGGCAGCAGAAAACAGAGGAAGGAAGCTCAGGTGAAGGTGCTCCAGCCCCAGCTGGCCTCCACTCCATCCTGGCCTATGCTCTCTAAGTGAGGCCCACACCTGAGCCGGTCCCTGAGTCCGGCCCAGCCCACATAGACAGGCAGGCAGCCAGGTGCAGAGAGCTGAGAGCTAGGCAGCACAAGTCACAGGACAGAACAATGAACTGAATCCCGATAGTCACAGGCCACCTGCACTCCTAACAGCTTAAAATTTCAGTTTTGGAAATTATAAGTTTCAGAAACAAAACAAAACAAAAACCCATCAATTTTGTGATAGGTTAAGAAATAGGCTTATGGAAAAGGCTCCAGTCGCCAGTCAGAGCCTCCCCCCCCCCCCCCGTGAGATGATGGAAAAGCCCAAGATAACATTTCACAGGAGGCAGCAGGAGCTAGCTTCACCACCAAAGATGATAGGAAAATAAAGTGCACATCCAGACAGTGTGAGAAGCACAGAGCACATGACTGCAAGCTGACGGTGGAGCAGGTGCTCACTGGGCAGGGCCATGAAAACACTCATCAGCAGGTTTGAGACCAGCCATAAAGATGAGGTGTGTCAGTTATCTAGAGGCAGGATGAGCTGTCTGAGACCACACTGACTGGGCTGGAACACAAAGGGCTGGCATGTCTTTACCCAGGCAGTCCTGCAGGACTCCCTGCCTCTCTAGAAATTGTGCATAACTAGTCTAAGGGCACCTTCAAGACCATGTCCTCTGAGGAGCACTGGCCCATGCAGGCTCCCGTTCCCCTGGTGTTACTCCAATCTTTCATTCCCCCACAAGATGGAATCCAGAATTTCCTTGGTCAAAGCCCTAGTCACCTGTTGGCTCTCATTCTCAGCATCCCAGTCACAAATCCCTGCCAATCACTGCTTCACTACTGTGGCCTCATCCTGGGTGAAGCTGCCTGAAGCTGGGTGTAAAACTGGCCAAAGCTTAGGCCTGACTTGAAGAGCACAGCTTCACACTGGCTCTCACTTTCCCACTGTAGCAGACCAGGAAAGACCTCCAAATGGCAGTCAGGAAACAAGATGCCTACAACCAAATCTCAGGCACTTTCAGGATGAAAGCAAATGCCACCTACACGACCCTTTCTAGTGCCATCCCCAGGGACTGGAGATGGAGAAGGGATGGCCTTCCTCTCCTGTCACTCACTGCTGGACAGTCTCTGATGGCCAGTGGAGGCAAACTGAAGGAAGGGCTGGGCTAACAGCAAGAGGAGGCATGAGTGCTCCTTGCCCAACACTCCCAGCCCACAGCCTGCAGCCATGGAAACAACTCAGCCAGGAGAGGGATGAGTCAGTGAGCACAGATCACTATGCCCTTTGGAGAGGAAGTATGAGTCTATGGGCCCTGAAGAGGAGACCTAGGGACGGTGCTGTGAAGATGACATCCTCCACCTCTGTCTTCTGGGCCATTCTATGCCCCTACACTGTTCTGTCCTAGCCACTGCCTACCCTTGCCTACAGGCTGTGCCACCCTCCAGCCACCCATATCCTCCTCCACTTTCTTCCCACAGATGACTTTCCCAGACTTCTGACATTCAGACTGCAGTAGGTCAGCCCTGCGTTGGACTGCTACTCAACATTTTAGTGGCTGGGCTCCAGAGAGGCCTCTATCCCAGAGGCTCCTGTGAGGTTCATGAGTCACTCTTCTGGCTGCAATCCTTGGATTCCCAGTTCAGCTCAAGAAACTTCCCACATCACTGGCCCTTAGGCAGGAGCACCCACAGGCCTGCTATACACAGGGGCAGAAGTGTATACACAGATAGTCTTATCTATTCAGCTCAGGGCTTTGGTGACCTCAGGGCCAGAGGAAAGCTGATGTCAGGTTTCTCACAACTCATCTATAAATGAACTTGATAAGACCACAGAGCTTTTCAATCCGATGTCCCAGCCTTTACATGACTCATGTCAATACATTTTAACTTAAAATTATGTAGATTTCCTTCTTAAACTTTTGTTTTTATTAAACCCCACCCCTAAAAGAATATTTGCATTAATCTATAATGAGTTTTCACAAAACCAACATGGCCTGGTACATGTTTGAAACCAGGCACTGAGAGACACATGAACATGCTCTTAAAAGGTTTCTGTGTGCAAGGACAGGGTAGCTGACACACACTCCTGAGGATGGGTGCACCATCTGTCACCACAGGTGTCGGAGAGACAGGAGCCTGCAAGTCAGGGCCTATGAGGCTCTGAGTTCTGCACAGATGTAGACTCCCCAGCAGAGGCAGCTCAAGCAAATGCCAGTGCCCTGGATGGAATGCTTGTCTAGAATAGAACCACCTTCTCCTGGGACAGCATGGGAATGGAAGCAATAACCCACTGACAGACACCTGTGTTCATGAAGCCCCTGAACTCTGTGGCTGATCTTAAACTAAACCTTCCTGTGCTTGAAAGAAAAACCTCATGATGTCCTTGCTCTAGCAAGTGCCCATCCCAGAAGAGAAGGCCAGGACAAGGCCAGAACTGCAGCAAACAAGCCTACTTCCACAAAGAAGGATGCAAATGGTATTATTGCTGGCTATAGGGTATGGAAGGAAATCTCGCTGCACTGTGAGAAATTTCTCTTGAAATAAAGCATCCTGAAACAACCCATTACTAGGGATGAAAAAAAAGCAGGAAATTCCAAGCAATGAAAAGTAATTTATCAGTAAATCTAAGGAATTGCCAGATGTTGTAGGAAAGATACACAGAATTTGTTTAGAATTATCAATGCTATCGAATGAGCAGTTTCAAACAGCAATGTGCAGGAGCAGCTGCTCTACATTCATGAGGTTTATGCCCAGCTCCAAATTTTCAAGTTCTTCTCTGAATTGTGCAGGATTTTTCTGTTGTTGTTTGCATGTTTGTTTGGGGGATAAAGTCTCACTCTGTAGCCCAGGCTAGCTTGCATGCAGTCCATTTTCCCTCCTAAGCTCTCTGCAGAAGCAGTCACAGTTACAGCAGGATCCTCACCCAATACTGCCTCTACCCACCTTCAGTCATCACCACCCAGAGCAATGACAATCCACCAGTATCTCTGAAAGCCCTGCTCCCAAAGGAGAAGAGTGGGTCAGAGCAAAGAGAAAACCTTACTGTGGACATCCTACTTCTGCAGGGAGTGTGGGCTGTGGCAGTTTCAATGCGTAAGTTAGTGGTTCTGGGAGCCTGGTGGCTCCTTGGTTCTGTGATGGACACCTAGCAGTTATGGGCAGTAATTGGAATGAATGACCAAACACCAAAGCCAGAGGACAACAGAAGAAAATAAAACTGCAGAATACATTTTTTCCATGAACATATAACAAAAATCCTCAGTGAAATATTAGCAAATCAAATCTAGGAATGTACAAAAAGAATTCCATTCCACAGGTGGGACTTACAATAGTTATTCAAGGTTGGAGGGACAAATAAAAATCAATGAAGCACATATGAGACCATATTAAATGATACAGAAAAAGTCCCTGACAAAACTCAACACTCCATGACAGAAACTCTTAGTGAACTAACTCAATGAAGAATGTCTGATGAAACAAATCTATAGCTCAAATATGAGAAACTCAACCTGTCTCACTGATGAGAGACAAGGTTAGGAGGGCCATCCCCTTTCACACTGCACCAAAAGTCCTAGTTAACACAGTAAGACAAGAAAAGGGATAAAAGCTACATGGATTGGAAAGAAATAAAAACACCTTTGTCAAATGCCATGCTTATCTATGTATAAAACATGAAAGAAACAACGAAAACAGAATGTCTGGAAGCAATTTCAGCAAGACTGTAAGCATGAGACTTAGTAATAGAGAAAGGTTGAAGTCAGAAACACAGTATCATCTACATTGGCACTCCCCAAAATGAATCTTATATTTAAGTCTAGCCAACTATGCAAAAGAACTATATGAAGAAAACTACAAAGTTTTGATAAAAGATACCAGAAGAAATGGAATAAATGGCTGTATATTCTATGTGTGTGGACAGAGGACACTATTGCCAAATGTCAGTTCTCACAGCTTGATCCACAGATTCAATGTGGTGCCAATCAGAATCTCAGTGAGCTATTTTGTGGCCACCAACAAACAGATTCTATTTCAAGTGAAAGAGCAGAAGACCCAGAAGGCTATTGCTACCCTGAAGAAGAAAAATGAAATCAGAGGGCTGACATCACCCAAATTTAAGACTTTTATAAAGTTGTAAAAATTATGGTTTTGGTAAAATACACAAATACATCAATTGATCTGAATAAAAAGCCAGAAATATATACACACAGTTGTTTGATTTTTGACAAAGGGAAGATAACAGAAAAAGTAACTTTCTTTCCATTTTGTTTTTTTGTTTGTTTTAGATGCTGGAGACAAATATCTTTATTAAAGATACTACCAAAATTTTGACAAACATTTCAAAACAGATTTGTAAACATAATGCTTCCCTTTTCAACCAGCAGCACTTTGAAGAAATTATACAGGATAATACAACCAGAGTCAACATTAGTTCAAAATCCTTACGTTTGACCACATAACTTATGTTCCCACACGAGAAGATGAGTGATAATTTAAATCAGTGTTAACAGGTAAACTCCATGAAATCGAAGTTTGTGCTGTTTGCTGACTCACAGTATATTATGGTTAAATATATCCACTTGTTTTTACATTCCTGGTACCCAGGATTTAAAAAAAAAAAAATCTTTGAATATACATTTAATGTGGGTAATAGCTTCTTTACAAATCTCTCTTTAAAAAATACTATATAGCAGTATATAAATAGGCTACCTAACTTTAATTTTATCATTTTCCCACAAAATTATAGGTCTGTTTCATTTTTATAACATATCAATTTTTTTGCCCAACATTAATAAAGCTGACACACTGTTGGAATGGAAATGCTTGTCTTCCACAACAGAAGTAGCAATTTGACAGAAACAAACAACACTGACAGCCTATGGTAACACTCATCTGTTGTTTAACCTGAGCGTCCAACCCACTGAGGAATAGCAGCTTTTTACCTTCACACAACCCACATCCACAGCAGCTCTCCGACACACAAGCTGAACACACACTGCTGGCAGACCACAGCATGCTTCCCAAGGCTGTTAGCACCTTTGGGAAGCAGTGTAGCTACTGACCAACCACACCATGTAAATGCCTTAAGGCAGATATTGCAATGGGGGTTTAACCCACAGGGCAGATTTAACACTCTGGAGCCAAGCAGCCCGTATGTATGTATGTATATGCATAGGAAAGTACACACATATTCATACAACTTTCAGTTTTTTAATCCACCAAAACAATGTTTTGATTTTTTATTTTATGCAAATGTCTAAATATTCTACCATTTAAGGCAGTTTGCATTTTAAAAGGTCAGAAAATAGGCTATGTTTATTCAAATGCATTCATATTACACATGACTTGTTTTGTTTTGTTCTAGGCACACACAGCTCCTGAGTGTGGACATTGCATCCCTGATAGCTAAAAAAGTCATCTCTAATGACAAACACAACTTTTCAAGGAAAATTTGATTTATCTGCATAGACACTGGCTCCCCAATGTCTAAAATACTGATTCTATTAACAAACAATGGGGGAGGGGCAGAGCAGAAGAAAAGCAGCTTCCATATGCAGGGAAGCAATGAAAATGGAAGGAAAAAAAGTAACTCAAGTTTACTAATACTGAAACTTCTAACAAGCAAAGTTTCATCTTTTAGAATCTAGAGCAGTGGAAACACTGAGCTGAACTCTGGAATCCAGTTGCAGAGAGAGAAGAGTGATGAGCAAAGGGGTCAAGACCAGGCTGGAAAAACCCACAGAAACAGCTGACCTGAACAAGGGGGAATTCATGGACCCCAGACTGATAGCTGGGAAACCAGCATAGGACTGTTCCAAACCCCCGAATGAGGATGTCAGTTTAGAGGTCTGGTTAATCTATGGGGCCTCTGGTAGTGGATCAGTATTTATCCCTAGTACACGAATGGACTCTGGGAGCCCAATCCACATAGAGGGATACTCTCTCAGCCTAGACACATGGGGGAGGGTCTAGGCCCTGCTCCAAATGATATGACAGAATTTAAAAGATTCCCCCATGGAAGGCCTCACCCTCCTGGGGAAGCAGAAAGGGAATGGGATTGAGGGTAGGGGTAGGGGCAGGGGAGGAGGGGAGGGAGAGGGAACTGGGATTGACATGTAAAAGAAGCTTGTTTCTAATTTAATTTTTAAAAAAGGGAAAAAAAATCTAAAGCAGTGGTTCTCAAACTCTGGGGTCATGACCCCTTTGGTGGTTGAATGATTCCTTCATAGGGGTCACATGTCAGATACTTACAATTCATAATAGTAGCAAGATTACAGTTATGAAGTAGCAACAAAAATAATTTATGGGTGGGGGGTCACCATAGCATGAGGAACTGTATTAAAGAACTGCAGCATTCAGAAGGTGGAGAACCACTAATCTTGAGCAACTCATAAAATAAGCTTAAGTTTATTCACATCTTCTGGCACAAACAGAGTTCTGGTACCATGACTCTGCAGTTGATTAAACTCCCCTATTAGTCTCTGGATGTGAACTGGCTTGTTAGGAAGACAACCACATCTGTAGTTTTCTTCATGGTAGCGGAGGCAGTGCAACCTCCTGTTAACTCCTTCATTGGGTTTTGAACTGGAGTTACTCAGCTTGGCGGTTTCTTCTCCCTGGAGGTCTTTCTTCCTTTTCCTCCATGCTCTCAATGCCATGTCTTTTTTTTGGGGGGGGCGGGGTTTCATTGTGTAGGCCTGGCTGTCCTGGACTGTCTCTGTAGACCAGGTGGTCTTCAAATTCAGAGATCAGCCTTCCTCTACCTCCTAAGTGCTAGGATTAAAGGCTTGCGCCACCACTACCCAGTGAAAAAGTACACCTTCATCAACTGGACACCCATAAACCAATCAATCCAGGAGCCTAGACAGGCACCTTCCATCTCTCCCAAAAACTAACTCAAAAGGGATTGTGGCATAAATAAAATTCTAGAAAGTAACACACACACAAAATTTTCAGATCCAAAGACAACACCATCTCCTGCTGTCTTTAGTCTCCTTCACAGCTGCTTACCAATCCCTGTGCCTGAGAACTGCACCTAAAACCCCAGGAGATTCCCTGCTCTGCTGACCTGCCTACCAGCTGCACTGGTGGGTTTTGTGAACAGCCTGCTTCATGACCTTTTCTTTGCTGTAATAATAAACCTCACAGAATCTCCTCCATGGTAGGACACGTCATTTATGGCAACCCAAATCCATGTTCTTAGACCATAGCTATTCATATTTGACCCAGACTCAACCACTGCCTATTCCCTTCAGGACAAAAGCTGTGTTTTGCATTATCACTATTTATACAGTAGCCTCATTCACAATTGCCAAAACTTGTAAGCAATTCAAAACTTGACACAATTCAGCAAATGAATGCAAAATTAACTGTGGTATATATAGACAATGGACTATTGTTAAGTGCAAAAAATTAATCAGTTAGGGCTGGAGAGATGTCTCAGTGGTTAAGAGTGTTTTTTGTTCTGCAGAAGCCTGAAGTTGAGTTACTAGAACTCACATCCAATGGCTTACAAGACCAAGGACTTGACACCTTCTTCTGGCCTCTATGGGTATCCACATACATGTACACACACACACACACACACACACACACACACTCTCGCATCTTTAAAAAACAAACAAAAAACTTTCAGAATGTGCCTTATCACCAATAATGACCCTCACTGTGGACTTTGGTGGTGATTCTGAATTAATATAGGTCATGATGAATTGACCTGAGCTCCTGGGTGCTCACAGACTATGGATCTACAGCTGGGGAATCTGCATGGGACCGAACTAGACCCTCTTAATGTGGGTGACAGTTACATGGCTTAATCTTTGGGGAAGTGGGGCTGGCAGTGGCACCAGAACCTGTCCTAGGTGCATGGGCTTTTTGGAGCCCATCCCCTATGGTGGGATACCTTGCTCAGCCTTGATACAGGTGGGCTTGGGGGCTTTGTCCTGCCTCAATTTGATATGCCAGACTTTGTTGACTTCCAAAGGAAGGCCTTACCTGCTCTGAGGAGTGGATGGGGGGCAGAGGGGAAGGAGGGGAACTGGGGTTGGTATGTAAAATGAATTATAAGTTTTTTTAAATAAAAAAATATATGGGTCATGGCTTGTTCCCAGTGTCCCACTCTGATGAGAACATAGACAGGAATGGGGGTGGGGATACATGGCATGGGAACATTATGGATCTTTTGGCAATTTTGCTATGAACCTAAAACTCCTTTTATAAAAATAAGTCTATTTGAAATTTTTTCATGAACTAAAACTTCAGATTCTGTGTTTATACTTTACTCTTTCTCTTTCTATAAATTCTGCTGACCACCCACCAATGTCCTGACAGGAAAAGCAAAGGTGTGCTCTTGGGCAGCATCCAGTAGCTTAAGAAATTCATTCTCTGCCCCAAGCCACTGCTCCTAGCACTACATTCAGTCCATTCACAATTAGCAGGGCTATGAAAGATGGACCCCATCCCAGATATAGTACCTGGAGGGAGGGTCTCCACACTCTGTGCTTTCTCATCTCCATTTCTGTGGTTAAGGTCTTTCTTTTTAATGGAGTCGATGTCATTCCAGTCATCCTGGGGAAACAAAGACATTGAGTGAGTTGTCTGTCTGTTGGCTCACATTCACCCACTTTAAACGCTGTGTCTCATGATGCCATCACCCTGGGAGACTCAATAGTGAGCAGGGAATGCTCCCAGAATAGGACAATCTTCATAACCACCCCGAAGTCTAGACTATACTCTAGGGAGAAAGCAGGGGACAATCTCTGCAGGAACACACTTGCACTTCCCTCTGGCTGTGACTGACTGCACACCAATGGAAAGATGACTCAGAATCCTGGAATCCCAGGCTCTGTGGTGAGGACCACAGCAACTATGTGCTGAGCGGCACTGTCACGGTGGTTGAGTCATGGAACCAAGGTAGGCTCTGGGAAATCTCAAAGGTTTGGGCCCTCTGAGCTCCTAGTATGCCAGAGGGCACATTAATTCTACTGATGGTAAACCAGAATTTCAGAGGGGACTGCCAGGGAGCCAGCCTGCAGAGAAAGACATAAACTCTGGTGGAATTTATCCCACCCATATGGGCAAGCAATTGGCTGTCATTTATCAACATTAAATCAAACTAAATAACAGCTCTACAGTCATATAGCTTAATGCATTTTCCACCCACTTCAATCTGATTTCTGTGAATAAAAAGTGTTTCTGTGTATAACCCAAATAGAAACCCTCCCATGGGCCCAGCCTTGTGGAAAGCCACTTCAGGAGCAGATGAAGACGCTGGGCAGAGGGCATCTTCCCTGGCAGCCTAGCCTGTTGTCTAGGTAGCCACACTCCTTGGACTGGCCTGCTGTGTGTGTTTCCTGTGCTGTGCTGGCTCTAAGATTTCCTTGGGCCTTGGTGAACAGACATACTCCCTCCAAATGTTACTTGCCCTGCCCATAATCTGCATTTAAAGGAAGTCATCCTGTCCTGGGCCGCTCCCCTCTCTGCAGCCTTTCCTTCCTCCCATGGCTTCTGCACTGCAGTGATATGGCTGGGTTTATTATGGGAAGGGCATGCAAGGGGGGGGTGACAAAGGACACACTGACCCCCTCCTCCAAATCATGCCCAGAACAGGCCACCTAGCACACAGCTTCTCAGCCTTCACCCAGTGCTTTCTGCTCCACACAGTAACGAATGCTTTTTAACATGCATCTGGACCCTGTTTACAAATTTTCTTGCAGCCAGAAGATTTTAAAACAATACTTGTAATCAGCTCTTCTGATTATTAGATTACAAATAAACTTTCAACCCACCACTGGTGATGGTTATGCAGTGACCCTAGAAACGCAGCAGACTGTGCTAGCCGACTGTGGCTTTGCAGTAAAGGGAACCATTAGAAACTAAACCAGGCGGCTACAGCACTGCAGGGCTGCACAGTGCCATCTTTTAATTAAGTGCCCATTTCTATTTCATAGCTGGTTTGACAGATTTTGTGGCTAATAATACTTCCCTCCCATCAGGGCATCCGACCTCTCAAATACTGGATCAAGCTATTTCACCTTGAATAAAACCGAATGCTGATACTGTCTATGGAGCTGGTGGCTCCATCAAGCCCTCGTCTGTGGCAGTCACATAATCAACACATCCAGGTCAACTATCAGCATTTTGTTCTTCAAAATATACTTTCTCCCCACCCAGCCCCCATCTTCCTCATGACCATACCTCCCCATAACCTCTGTCTACCATAACCCTAATTCTGGAGGTGGTGGATAAGCAGAGTGCAAGTATGAAGAATGAGTCAGCTCAGGCACTTGATGGGGTGGGGCCTGAGGAGAGGGCAAGATTATTAAACTGTGTCCTGTCAGGGAATACCCATCAAGTACCAGCCACTGCTCACCTGACAACAAACTGTCAGTCATTCCTGTCTGACTCGTAGGGGTGGAGATTTTAAGCAATTATAGAGGTTACCCAGCTGCTAAGAAGCTGTCCCAACCCCTAACCCTCAAGTTAAAACAGGTCATCAGGGGCTCATTCTGAACATGTCATTAAAACTTAAAAATACTTTTCTAAGGTTCAAACAGGACTGCTTTGTAGTGGACTTCCACTCAAAATTCTCAACAGTAAGAAGAAAAAGAGGAGGGTGGGATGGAGCAGGAAGAGCTACAACCTGGGCTGCTGCCCCAAGGAAGACCATCTACACAGGCACTGAGAATACTGTGCATATAGTCATTACCAACTCTATTGTCAAAGACCAAGCTGAGGCACACTCTGTACCCAGAGCCCGGAGGGCTGGAGTCCAGGCCAGGGCATCTACTGTGCCACCTTCTATTATTATTATTGTTATTGTTTTTATTATTGTTGACAATATTATTATTTTGGCTTTTAGAGACAGGGTTTCTCTGTGTAGCTTTATAGACCAGGATGGCCTAAAACTCAGAGATCCACCTGCCTCTGTCTCCCGAATGCTGGGATTATAGGCATGCGCCACCACCACCAGGCTTTGTGCCACCTTCTAAAGGAGGTAGTTTCCCTGTCCACCAACTAAACCACTATAGTGAAGTTATGTGGTTCATGAACCCACATCTCAGAACACATATGGTTACAGTGACAGGCTCACTGAGTGAGGCAGGAAACAGGTTCAGACTCCTGGGCTGTTGCTCAGTCTCCTGGATACTTCTGCCCTTCTCTCCTTTGAGCCTACCAGTTGTGGGTTCAGTAGACACAGGTGGCACCCCCATGCTGTATGAGCTTGACAAGAGCAGAGAACCAGCAAGCACTTTGGGAGGGCTCGGGAAAGGTTATGCCCCTGAGTACAGAGGTAGGTCTCAGGGAAACCTAAGGGAGGAGAAAAGAAAAGATAGGGAGGGTGTCACACATGGTGGCAGCCCCAAACAGGAAGCAGAAGACAAGGTAGACAAAGGTACCTTGAGGTTGCTCTGAAAACATTTTGAAGAGGCCAGACCAAGTGGCCAAGATGCAGATGCAGGATACAGAAAGGTCACACTGGACAAATAAGTCTGGGACAGATAGATGAAGGTCAACTCCCACTAGGAGAAAAGAGATCAGAGGTGGCATCAGGAGTCCAACTGGACACTCTGGACCAGTGAGGAAGGCTCTGGCCTGGAGGTGAGGCAGGTATGAAACCCTGAAGGAGGAACCTGGAAAACGGATGGAGTTCAGGGACATCTGTATCATCCACGCTACCCTCAAGCAGAGGTCACGGGTGGGCGAAAGTGGAGCAAGAAGGGTCAGTACTGACAGATAGGCAGAGGACAAAACATATGGTGCAGGTAAGAGTCCTAGCTTAGAGGAGTCCAAGTCTGGGGTTCTAGGCAAGCCCCAGCCAGTGATAATGGGTCTCACTAGCACTGAACTTCAAAACTGAGAGGCTAGGTGAGCTACTGTGAGCCCATGGCCCAGGTTTGCTGTCACTGGTGGCCTTTCACACTGGCTACTTATTCACAAGTATAGCATATGGCATGTAGGACCTCCAGATCCTCTGTGGTCACAAGAACCAACTGCATCCCTTTTGTGTGTCCTTGGCGGCGTGGTGAATGCCTGATGATGAATGTAGCTGTACAGCAAGCTCCACCCTCACTGGTCTGCTGTGATCACTTTAAGGCTCCCCTCATCTATATCTGGCAGCACTGTTCAAACAGGAAAATGTCCTGATGCCACCACGTGGTGATGCCCTGTGCTCAGGGCGCTTGTGTCCAGGCTAGGGACCAGGCACTGTGCTTCTCCTGCTATGAGGAAGGAAGACAGAGTCTGCTTAGTGATGGGTATATGCCCGTGAGGTGGGAGCAGGAAACACATGGTTTGTGCCACGTTTGTAACAGGCATAAAAATATTCCTCTGGAAGAAAGAGAAAATAAACAGCCTGTTTTAAATCCCCCCTCCTAAAACACATTTTGTCTATGTGAAATCATTTCAGCTACTAGACCATATGGTCAGGCACAGAACAAGTCTCCAAAATACTCCTGAATGTCAGGTTCCTCAATGTCACCTGTCAGCATCGTTTAGAGATTATTCAGTAGTTGTCACCAAGGCTAATCAGAACAGCAACACTTGTGTTTATAAAAAGCAAGGTTTCCAGATTCTGAAAGGGGTGCTTACTCAGCCTTGGAGCACATCTTTCCTAACTCAGACGCTCCCTACCCGCTGAGGTACTATTCAGTCAGAAGCCAGGCTGTCAGAGCAGACCAGCTCCCAGCCACAGACCACACCTCCCACAGCCAAGAATTTCCACTAAGGGACCCAGAGGGACGCAGGGACTGTTGGCTGCTTCTGCTTCCTTAGGGTGGTTGTTCTACCATGGTAGAGTGGGAAAAAAATGACAGGTTCTCCCAGACCGGTGAGGCACCTGCTGCGCACTATGTCAGGGCCTTGCGTTCACTGCCAGCTACTTTTCTTGTTGTGACCAAATACCCGATAAGCAGCAACTTAGGGGAAAGAGGATAGACTCTGGCTCACAATTATAGTAGATATAGTCCATAGCAGAGAAGGCATGGCTGGGACAGAAGGCTGCCTGCCCAGACAGGGAGCAGACATAAGACAAAGAAAGGCTGGGTTGTATGCCCCAGGGCTGCACCATAGAGATGCACGTGACCATCTCCTAAAGCTGCTACAACCTCTCAAAACAGTGCACCAAACCAACCAACCAACCAAATAGACAATGTACTTCTAATCCACTGAGAAAGAGGGCCCATGGGAGAGGCCCCTGGGCAAGAGACCACAGTGTATATTACAGGTTTCCCAACACAATCTCAGCACACACTGATCCCTCTACCTTAGAAAGCAGACTGAGCTTCGCTTATAAGTAAAAGGCCTGTTGGGAGCATGGGCTGGGGTGAATAAAAGGGGTAGCCCTCCTAACCATCACTGGCTTCACAAATCCCTGCTCCATCTGAGGCTGTTTTGTACCACACACAATGGAAAGTGGTGAGTCTTCTGATCCCACCATGCAGGAATGACACTGGGACACATCTGAAGAACGGTAAGAGCCCATAACAAACTTCTCAGCCCACACTGACAGCCCTAGAACCTTCACTCCGCTGTCAAAAGACATGACAGTGTAGGAATCAGGAGTGGAAAGGAGATGAAAACTGAGTTCTTAGACTTAGTCCCAATGACTGGCTCTAGTCAAGCACACCTTGGGGGTGGGACCTGCCTGGGGTTTGAATGGTCCCAGGCAGTCTTGAAGTGCTGCTTCACCCTTATGCTTACTGTACAGACCACCTTGTAAAACTCTGTCCTGCTCAGACGTATGCTCATAGGAAAGCTGCCGAGGAGTAACATGGGCACAAATCCTCTGGAGTACAGTAAGCAGTGCTCCACACTGTAACTTTTCTCACATACACAAAATCTGCTGTGGTACCCTGCATGCTCATCACACAGATGCTATCAAAGCTCTTCTATCTAAATGTTCTCAGCCACACGAAAGAGCAATGGCTGCCAGCACCCCAGTCTGCCAGGTCCAATAAGCCAGGAGCACCTGAGACACTGGGGAAGGTCAGACTTGTGCTGGTCTGTCACCTCAGGCAACTCTGGCTGCATCCTTGAGCCTCAGTTTCTTAATACATAACACAGAAATTAAATATGACTTTATCCTTTCGCCATAAATGCCATACTGATGGGGCTCAGTGACTGCAACCTAGAATACACTGTCCTGGCTTCCTCCACTTGAGGAACCCTTTGCTCCTTGTGCAGTGTCTATACAGGCTATTCCAGTTATTATACTTCTTCCTTTCCTACTTTGACTTGTTTTTAAAAGGGTGAACAACATTTTACTTCTATAGTCTTCTCTCCCAAGTACATGATCCCATGAGAGAAAACACCAGACAGCATGGATGACATTCTTCAAAATCCTTGACTGGGACTCATAGATCAGTAAGTAAATAAATATATGCAAAAAACACAGTAAGGAGTATCACAGCCAAGAGGAGTCTATGAGGGTTAGGGTTAAATGTGCCTTGGCCACATGAGGATCAAGGTGCCACAGGGACATGTTGCAATGCCACCTTGCTCCCAGCAGGAGCCACTAACTACATGATGCCTTGTCATGGCCTGGTTCCTATAACATGGTCCTTGTCTGGGCAGTAGCATCTCTGAAGGAAGGAGACTCTAGATGACATGCTAGGAGCCCAGGAGCCCAGGGGTCAGGATTAAATACTAAAGGAAAATGTGACCTTAAACATGGGGGTGTCCAAATACACACTCCTCATGGGTCACCACACCTGGGTATGTATTTGGGCATAGAGACAACTGAATAAAAAAGAACTTTAATGAATAAAATACCCATATTGGCATCCTATGAATGAAAGAACTGAATGGGGAGTATGTGGGAATTCTGCACAATATTCACAATATTCTCCAAATCTAAAGTTTTAAAAATTACAAGTAAAATGCTATCTTGCCCCCATTCCCCTTCAAAGACGTTAAGACAGAAATCTCTTGGGAAAATGCTGAGTTATTCAACGTACTGTAAGATAAATCGCTCAGCCTTAAGAGACACAAGGGGCAAGTCCTAGGAGTAATCTATTTCACACTGTGACCCTCTTTCTAAAAAGAGCAACTCGTACACCCCAACCATGGCCAATGACATCCACAAGAGGCCAGTGTAAGGACAGCACAAGCAAGTGGCAGTGTGACCTCACTCTGGGTTCTGAGTAAAGAGTCTGGGAACCAAGTCAGCTTATAGTCCCTGTCTCTGAGGGCAGGGGCAGTGGCCCCAAGATAAAGTGATGGAGTCCATGGGTGAGCTGGCATGACCAGGGCTTGGCATCCATTCCCATCCTGTAAATGGAGAGCCTACATATTTAGCGGTATGGACAGCCCTTTCTTAACCTTGATTCTGCACATTACAGATGTGACACATGTCAGAAGCTCGACTAGAAAATGTCTTTCACATCAAAAGGAGGGATTTTAGCAAATGTTTCCCGCTGTGATTCATATTAGTCAATCATGTCTTAAAATAAAGTAGAACTTCCAAACAGATGACAGGGAAGTGGTGGAAAGACGCAGCATTCAGACAGCACTTCACAGTGTACAGCCAAGGGTGAGGGTAGCAGCAGAGTGCAACAGAGCAGGAGAGAGGGTCTCCTGGGGTGGTGTGTCAACTGCCTTACGCATCACTATCCTGCACATTTCACACCATGCTGACTCTTGCCCTATTCACCACCAGGATCCCCGTCTGTCCATGTCAGCCTCCAACATCCACAAGGCAGTCCCATTGTGTCTTGGCTAATCAGGTCACATGTGGCCACAGTGCCATGATACCTTGCCCCAGTAGGCACCACCATCTATGCCACACCTTGTGATGGGACTGGCTTCTACACCATGGTCCCTGCCTGGCTAGTTCTGTGACCCAAATCAGAACCAGCAGCAGACTATATGTGCCTTACAGAGTATCTCTGAGGGAGAAAGTGAGACTCAGGGGAAGAGCTAGGAACCCTGGGAGCCAGAGGTTAGAAACATGAACACATTGTCCTGTTCCTCACAAATCACCACGGGAGCAGACACCCACAGTCAAGTCCAGGAGGCCATCCCAACAGTGAATAGAAGGGATGGGTATTTGCAAATGCTCACTAGTTCCAAACTGGCCCCAGCTGGGCCTTCCAAATAGTGCCCTCTTCAAGGACCCGGTGCTTTCCCCATGGATGCTGGGAGACAGAAGTCAGCAGTGTCAGGAGAGCAGAGGGGCCATGCCAACACTGCTCAGGGAGCCAGCAGAGCCAGCATATTCTAGCGGGGTCACAGATAAAAGAGGGAGAAGGTGCATGTGTACTTGGCACCAATTGGCTGTCATGAATACCATCATGTTCTGCAGCCAGGTGGAGGACTGAGAGAAGAGGTGTGAAAACCACTCACAGCAGAGAGAGAATAACCTTGGGAGTCTTCCAGAAAGACAAGGAATGCAGCAAAGAACAGAAGCGGCCTGAGGCAGGCCCTACACAGAGCACTGCCTACACTAAGCAAAAGACAAAGACACCTCAGGGAGGCTGTGGGAGGGGTTTTTCATGGAGGGGGCTCAGTACAGGAAGCCTGAACACCTAATTTCTTATCAGCCTCAGCTAACAGCTATTTCCCTCACCCAGTCTGGTCTTCTTTTTACTAAATGCAAAGTCTTCCGTCACAATGGGCCTGTGGTTTGCTGGCCTTATTTCCCTGACGAGGAAGCACAAGGTGAAAGGTGGCTGACTCAACAACCAGCAGCAGCAGGATCTTCCGCCTCTGATCGAAGGCTGGCCTCTCCACACCAGGCTCCCCTGAGGTGGCTACTCTGCAGTGTTCATGTGTCTTCTAAGGGACTGACAGTGACCCCAACCCTAAACACAGACCCAGATCCTTCTAGGGAGCCCCGAGACAGGACCTCACTCCTACTCCCAGGACTACCCAAGGGCTTCTGAAGTTATTACAATGAACTAATCCCAAATAAGGAACACATTCTATGCACAAATACTACAGTATTCCTTATACAAGTAGGGAAGAAACTTAAAATATTCTCCTCTAAGTGGTTAATTTATGTTACAGCCCCTTAAGAGGATATTATGGATTCATTAAAAATTATAATGATAAAGACCATATCAAATATGCAAAATGCTTATGTTAAGTAGGAGAGCAAATTTTATGTACACAATAAAACAACTATCTAAAAATACTCATCCATATGGACTAGCCTGGAATGAGATGTGGGGAAGTAGAAAAGCTCATGCTGGCTGAGAATGCTGGGTGGTGGTTCTACTTCTCCAACTTTCTTTCATGTTCTTAAATTATTCTCATGAATAATTTTAAAATCCAGCACAATATGTTATGAGTGGAATTATGAATCTACATGGAGCGCAGTATTACTAAAGCAACAGAAGAGCTGGCCAGGCCTGCCTAAGGTTGCCAACAGTGCCTGGCTGGAGAGCTGTTTCCGGAAATGCTGTGAACCCAGCCTCTGTTCCTCACCTGTAGTCCACACAGTAGCCCAGAATCCAAAGGTCCATAGAATTCTGGGAAGTATCCAGAGACACCCCTGCAGCCTGGACTTCAGCAATGCTGGGCCTGTCTCTATGTCTTTTTGGTAAACACCACTTCCAATAATAAATCTGTATTCTTTAAAAAGAAAAAAAAAAAAAAAAACTGGCCAAGGAGAGGCCAAAGTAGCATTGTGAGAACATAGTCATTACTACGAGTTCATGATCATTGCCAAACTAAACCTTAGAAATGCTGGGTACTGATTCCCCGTGAGTACACAGTCATTGCTGGACTAAGTGTTAGGGGAGCATTGGATGCTGATGTCTTCACAGGAGGCTGGCCATGTGCACAGAGAGCCAGATGCTCCCACCATGTTTCGGAGAGAATGACAACACTGTCTCCGAGAAGCTGCTTCCTGTGAACATCCCACCTGCTAGAACTGTCGAGCTCTCAATGTACCCTTTAGTCAGTGTGTGATCTTTACACACCTGTGGAGCAGTACCAGCATCCCAATCAAAATAGGAGAAAACGGAGACCCAAATAACAGATCTGAGGGCAAACAAGTATACAGTGAAATCTAGGTTGCCTAGGCCAGGGTACCAGCTCTGTCACATCACAGGGACAGTTCTGGGATAGACTGGCTCTACATGGTCAGTCCTCTGGCACATGCTGGCCACAGCTGTTCTGGCAGCACAGGGTCCTGCCCATCTCCTCTCATTATTCTCAGAACTCTGGAACTCTGTGACCCACACATGCCGCCTCGAAAGCCACATCTTATGGCCACCACTTATCACGTCTGATCCTCGTGAGGCACCAGGGGTGATTTGCTTTATATAGCACTCTGCTTTGAAGTGAACTCAAATACCTGCCCCAGGCCCAGAGCCACAGGGGTCATGTTTTCCATCTATGGTGATACTGGAGGAATAAGGATGACCCAGATGATGGTAGCAGGGGAATGTTAACAAAATCCACAGAGCTGAAGCCACAGACCAAGTTTCTATTGCTCAAATGAAGCCAGAAGTCTCTGACCCAAGATCTGATATCTGGCACTAAACCCTGACATGTGTCATGAAGAACACTGGTTTGGAGGAATGGGCTGCAGTGAGTTGAAATGGCCATGTTTCTTTGCCTTCGATCCATGCACAGCTGGGGTGAGAAGCTGGATGTGGCCTCTTGGGCACTCTGGCAACTACACCAGACTAAGTTGCCACATGGAAAGGTGTGAGATCAACACAAGAGCTAGAGAGTACTCGGATGTGTGGGGCTATCCTGGATGAGGAGCAGGTTGACACTACCAACCAGAAGGCTATGAAAGAAGACCCGACATTACCTCCAGGTACCATATACCACATGGCAGTAGTGCCAGGTGCTATGACTCCCATGGCAGAAACCCACTACCAAGAGGAACACTCCTTGCTGTGGCATGGACATTGGTGGGAGGAGGTGAGGGAGTATTACTGGTAGTGGTGGTTCTGGGACACATATAGGATAACTGATGGGTGCCTACTGGATTCCAAAGACATCTTCAGACAGCCTCCCCTGTGCCTCTTCAAAGTCCTTTTGGAAGGTCAGTCACCTTCTAGAGGCAGCAGTTAGGCCCTGACAATTAGGGATCCCACCAAGAGCCAACAAAGCTGGTTTGGCCCCAGCCCAACACACTGCCTGTTTTCCTAGTGTCTAGTTACTTGTTTCTAGTTATTGTTCAGGAGTAACTAGAAGGGAAAGGAGCCAGCCTGCCTACTGGTAAGTGGGTGGCCTCACTGTTTCTCCTCAGACTGACTGATGTATTTGGCCACACTACCAGTGACCAGAAGTTCAACACATCAAAGAGCAGTCTGCCTAGTGCAATGGCTTTCAACCTTCCTAATGCTGCAACCCTTTAATACAGTTCCTCATGTTGTGGTGACCCCAACCGTAAAACTGTTTTGTTGCTACTTCATAACTAATTTTGCTATTATGAATCATAATGTAAACATCTGTGTTTTCTGATGGTCTTAGGTGACCCCTGTGAAAAGGTCATTTAACTCACAAAGAGTCACAACCCACAGGTTGAGAACCACTGCTCTAGTGGGAACCAGAAAGATACTAGGCAGGGTGTCATCCTGAGGTCACGGTACCTCATATCCTAGATGTGACCCTCAGGGACCAATCAAGAAGCAGAGTGGTCTTCCTCTCCCCCATCAGGAAAGCCCAGAGCTTCTGAATCTAACCAGCTTACATCCACCTGGCTTCTTCAGACTGCAGGAAGGCAGAGCAAGAGCTAAAGACATGAAGTAACCAGGGGAATTCCTGTTATCCCTGGGCTCATTAATTCCAGAATACCACCTTTTCCTGATGCTTCTAGTGAGCTCCAAGGAGCACTGAACATTTCAGCCTCAAAGATGGAAAAAGCAGGGAGAAGAGCAACTGGTTGACAGAATATGGGTAACTCCCAAGTAAGGAGCTCACAGGTGACAGTTCAGGGCAGCAGCCACAGTGTGGGGCATGACCTGCTCAGACCAGACAAGGTCAGAGAGACACTAACAAGTGTGCTCTGAATGACCTGCCCAGACCAGGCAAGGTCAGAGGGACACAGCCAGGTGTTCTCTAGACGCTCTGCTTCTGCCACTCAGCATCCATAAGCAGAGGAGGCCCCTGGCCAACCGCACAGGCCAGCCCTGCAGATCCTCAGACACCTGTGGGAGAGAGAGCACAGGCTCCTAAGGCTGAAGCCCAAGGCCAATCCTCCTTATCCTTAGGCGGTGTAACAATCCACATTGCCTGCAGGCTTGCAAACAGGCTGATGGCACTCCATCTTTATCTGTAAGCAGTGGCAACCCAAGGGCTTCTTGGAAGAGACTGGATGGAGCCTGCAGGCACTGGCTCACAACTTGATTTGAGTCTTTCTGCAAGAAAAATGACTTGGTTCCTTTGGCAGGCCTCACCCTGTATCCGCTGGGAGCTGCCCAATATGGGCAAGAAAGCAGTTACTGCCAAGGGAGCCATTACACACACTGCCCTCTCTCTACTGCTCCAGAACCAGTTCCCTGCTAGTCCTTCCTTCCACTCTCCATCCTCACCCCCTGGCTCACAAACACCACCAGAGAGGGGGTAGGCCTCCCTGCATTTCAAGTCAATAGCCAACCCTCCACAGGAAACAAACCCTCCACAAGAAACAATCCCAACCACCTCTGTGGTCACTCACACTGTCACACCCATGCACCCTCAGGTTACCCCAAACACCATGTACTCCTTGCCCCACCAGCAGCTGGTGTCCTCTCAGCCAACACAGGGCTTCCATACCACAGGGTGTCCTTGTTCTAATGGACTTTTGTCTACACTTTGACACAGCTTTCTTGATGTGTATACCTTGTTTGTGTGTGTGTGCATTTGCATGTGGAGGCCAGACAGCAACCTCACGTCCTTCTACCTAATTCTTTGAGACAGGGTCTCTTATTGACTTGGAGCTTATCCAGCTAGCAGCAGACCCCAGCAATCAAAAGGATTACAAGCATGTGCCACCACACTTAGCCTTTTCATGTGGGTTCTGGGAAATACACTCAGCTTCTCACACTTGTACAGCAAGCACTTTACCAGCTAAGCCATCTCCTCAGACCTTGTGATGGGCTAGAATGCTCTTCTGTGTGGCTTGTAATCCATTGCTTGGGTGCTGTTTCTGTGGAACCTGATTTGGGGTTATAAACCCTCTGCCCCTCAAAAACGGTATTTGATAGAAAAACTTCGAATCTCACAAAGCCATGTTCTGCCCATAGTTGGGAAGAGTCCTCTCAGCCCCAGAGAGGAGGCTCTGTGTGGCTGTATGTATAGCCTGTAACACTAGTGGGAACAGAGACCTAGACACTAACACCTCCAATTCCCAATCTGTTTTTAAAGAACATGGAACAATTGAGAATTTGTTTATCTTAACCTCTGAACTAAGTCATCCTGAAAACCTCCCAGTGGGATTATATTCTACTTTTCAGTTCATGGACAGGTCACCTGCAGTGATCCCTGGGAGTGAGTGGCCATGACATCAGAGGCCTAAAGGACAGGCAAAGCAGAAACCAAGGACCCGACCCAGCAAAGGGATCTGGCTGGGCACCATAGGCAGAATCTGCCAATGCTGAGTGATTGATTCTAGAGTAGAGAAGCAGGCTCCCCAGGCTTCCCTGGATAGAGCTGCAGCCTGCCCAGAGGCTGTGCTAGGACAAGGCCCCAGACAAAGGTCCAACCAGCAAAGGCTCTTTTAGTTTGGGTTTAAATAGAGGCTGTAGTCATGCCAAATGGTATAACTACATGGTTCATGTCTTGAAGTTAATTTATAATGCAGAAGTATTACTTGTATCTGGGGCTGCCCTAAAAGGACCCCAATCTGGGAGGCGCAAACAGCAGCAGTTTTCTTTCATAGCTCTGGGCAGCCAAGGCGGTGAGGAAGGGGGGTATCACAGAGCTGGTTCCTTTGTCAGCTGAAATGTCTGCTCAAGGCCCCTGTCCCTAAGCCCGCAGGTGGTGGCCTATTCCCCATATCTTCTGGTCACCTCCCTCTATGTGTGTGTGTCTCAGTGTCTAAGTCCCCCCCCCCCCACATAAGGACACCAGTCACATGGCTTAGAGTCACCTTGATGACCTCATTGCAACTAAATTTCTTCTGCAAAGACCCTGTCACTAAATATAACCCCATTCTGAGGCACTGGGGATTAAGGCTCTGGCCTACATTTTTATTTGGGAGAACAATCCTTACTACCCCAGAGATTTTCCTGAGGGGACAAACTATATGAAAAGAAGGTCCCAGGGACCTCCCTTGGCTTTGGCTTCCTTCCCATCCTCAGTAGCTTGATCTTAAAATGTCTGGCAATTCTGGCTGTGGACCAGCCCTAGGAGGGCAGGTGCAGACGCCAGCAAGCTCAAGGGACCATGCTCCTCCTCTGTGCAAGTGTGCCCCACACAGAGAAGAACACAGTCCCATGTGACTGAGGGTCTCCGTCCTCTTGATTTCTGCCAGGACTGAACAGTAAAGTATTTAAAATGCTCAGAATACACTTTTCGGCTTCAGGAGGAGGTGAGTTCTTGGCCCAAGAGCTCCACAGACAGCTACTATTCAGCTTTGAGTCCCAAGAAGCTAATCTGACAGAGACTTATTATTCTCCCAGAATAATGGATGAGAAAGAGCCCATTTTGTTGTCTTTAATAAGTTAGACACCCAGGCAGACAGACCCACACAATAAATCTGCATACGTGCGAAAGAGGGACTGGGCACTAGGGAGTTTTATTAACGTATCAATTCCAGACTCAAGGCAGAGGCCAAGTGAATGCAAACCAGCGCCTCTGGGGAGCCTGGGCCCCTGCCTAACCCTGCTGTCAGCTGTGCCAGGAGGCCTCAAGAACAATGGATGTAATCTATCTCCCAGGGTGGGGAGCAGCCCAGACAGCCTGAGCTCATGGGTCTGACAAAAGGAACCTCAGACACAGACCTCTGAGTGGAATCATGAAAGCAAGCAGGGGAGGGCTGGAAGCGGGACTTGAGACTGGTGATTGAGGGTTCAGAAGGCATCCTCAGGCAAAATGGGATATTGTTTTTCAAAAGGATAGAAGAGCAAGGTTGCTGTAAAGCCTATTTCTATATAAAGTGCTGCGGGTGTTGTTGCTTTGTTTTGTTTTCCTAATATGTAGAAACATGCTTACAAAAGAAAGGAAAAGGACAAGCCAAGTCAGGCCCTCGTGGGACCAAGGATGAGCTACAAGCGGTACTGCTCCTGTATGCTTTATATACCCATATCTAAGACAGCCACAGAAACACCCTGTGGTGAAGGAAGACATGAAGGCTCTCGGCTGTGTCTGTCCCAGGCAGAGCACAGCATGATTCTTTTGATTGTATCATTTAATTTTAGCCCATTTAGAGAGATTTGAAAGACAGTCCACACTGTGACGTTTCACGCATGAAAAGAGGATAACTTTTCCCCACCCCAGGGCCAGTGTGGAGGTGGTAGGCACAAGGGAAGAAGGTAAGTGCTGGAGGAAGGTCCAGGAAGAACAAAAAGCCCCCTCCTGGTTGTGTATCTGGAATAGAGGATGAAAATGCCCTCTATTCCAGGAAGACAAGGGGACATAAGAGATCAGGACTCAACAAGACCAAACCCAATGACCTGGCTCACTGACAACCTATCTCCTTGGTCCCCTCTTGAAATGCACGAGGCACAGAGCAGTTCTGAGTTTTCACTAGACTCACAGTGATTCACATGGGATGCAGAAATAGTCGGCACATGGAACAAGGCCCACACTGCACTGCCTACGTCTACACACACAATGTCCTCTGGGCTCACCGTTTGTTTTCTACAGCAGTTTCATGAGCTACTTACTGGGTCACAACTTTCAACTGGAAAACTTTGCCCAGGTGTCTGGACAGCATGTGAGGCTCCGCAGTGAAGCCAGGAAGCAATGCCTGAATCAAAGGAGGCAAGGGAGCAAAGCACACCCCTCCTGGGGGTGGGGGGTTGAGCCCACCCAGCCTCTGTTCACAGTGAAGCCATCCATGAACTCTGGATTCCACTCTTGCTCCGGGAGTCAGGGAGCTCTGTAACATCCTCCCAAGGCCACCTGTCAAGGAGACCTTTGCTTTACAAAGGGACTTTAGCAAGCCATCTCCATGGTAACCTGTGCTGACATTCCTTTAGTAGGTATCATTTGGAGCCTCCTGGGACACTAAGGTGGACACAAACCACCATCCTGGCCCAGATCTAATCATGTAGAGTTGTATTCAACAGGTGGCACCTAGGATGCAGCAGTCAAATTCTATGAGGACACAGCCCCACTGGTCCTCTATCAGGAAGACATTCTAGAACATCCTGCAAGTTGCAGGGACAGAAGAACTGGCTCCATGTCTGGCTGTGGCTCCGAGGAGTGATATCAAGCAAGGAAACAGGAATCCTGAGACTGCTGCCCTGGAGCTCAAGGAGAACCTGCCCACTTAGAATGTTTGGTTTTGAAACAACACAAAGTCAAGTCCTCTCTGGTAGGCCCACAGGAGCACGTTTCAAGCCAGAAAGTATGCGCAAATGATCAGCAAGCAGACAGAAATATCCTGTTAAAAGCAGGACCCACTCCACCTATGGAAGCCAAGCCTCATATCTCTACCCACACTTAGCAGTGGCCTGAGCTACACTCACTCTGTACATCCACCAGGGAGTGGTCACTCAAGGTTAACCCACCTGCCACAGGTATAGCAGCCAACAGCAAAGCTGACTGGACGCCCCTAACCACTGAACCATACAGCCTGTGCCCAGAAAGTATTGGCTCACCTCAAAGATTGTTGGGTGAGTACCACACTGTACTGCACATGGTAACATAAACTCAACCTAGCTGCAATGCAGTCATGAAGACAAGAGGCCTTTGCTGAGCAACCAAGGCACATTGATGGGGTACCCCACTGATGGAGAATACTGCCACACAGACATGTACCACGCCAGTTGCCTCTTCACCCAGATATTCCTATGGATGTGCAGAATTCATGACCACAGAACTTGCCTCAAATCTGTTCAGGGCTTGACTGCCGAACTTATCTACTTTTCCTGGTTACAAAGCCTGAGCCACCTTGCCTCAGGAAATGCAAATGGGTACAACCATACCGGTGCATCCAGAGTACAAATCATCTCTATGCCTGAGGAAAAACACCTTTTTATTGTGATGTCTTGGTTCATACTAGAAGCAGGACACAAGTGTAGGAAAGAGAACTCGCCAGGAGAAGAGATACCCCTGTCTGTACCTTCTCCTCCAGGCCCCCTGTCCACAGTAGCACCTGCCCCCAAGTGCAGCTCACCTCTGGTTGAACAAACTGATAAGAACTTCCCTGTCTGACTGACATGATACCAAGTATGACTGTATAGTCACCATGACTCCTCCAAGAAATCAGGGGAAGAATGGACAGTGTCTGGAAGAGGACCCCATGCTATATATTATAGTGGAATTATACCAGCAGCCTGGTATCCATCAACGTACGCAATAAAGTGTGCACTTCCATGACTAAAAGGAGGCTAAACACACATGAAAACACATACACACACACACACACACACACACACACAAAAGCACACCAGACCCTGATGTACCACAGCCAGCACAGCTCATATCCAAGTGCCTTAAATAATGTCTCTTCTTCTGGCTGTAATATTAGGTACCCACATTTCTAAGACAAATCAGCTCCTTCCAGTCTCCTGGGGTGACCTAATTCCTGTTCACTGACAGCTTCTGAAATTACAGGAAGTGACATCAGAAGCCTCTCCATCCATACTCTGAGGCATTCCTGCCGGCCTGTGGTCTGCCCAGATGTGTACACATTTCAAGAGAACTTAGAACTTTTTGGTGACATGTGACCAGCAACAAGAGAGGACCCCACATGGATGCTATTTTTCTCCCTTCAGTACTATCATCTGGTAAAGTAAAGGAGGCCCCAGAAACAAGCAGACACTGTATCAGTGTGAGGCCACACACTGTTGTAGGTCACCTCATTTTGTTATTCTGAATGATGTAACACCGGGTGAACATGGGCTGTTCCTTAATAGTTAAGGAACAGGGTGAGAAGGAAGCAAGAAAAGAGAATCCGTAGCCCTTAACAGACAGAATGCAGAGTGAGAAAGAAGAAGAAAATGTGACACATTTGCAGACAAGCCCTCACCTGGGAATCGGCCACTGCAAGACCCCAGGTGCACTGTCCCTCTGATTCCAAATTTCTATAGAGACAGCAAGTGGTTCACATGACAAACCACAGCCACCAAGTTCTCCTTATCTCTGGAAGGGCAGAGTCCAGTCACAGCTACCCTGGCACTCTGTCCAGAGGTTACAGTTGTGAACTGCATGGCACAGCCAAGCTTTGGAAGGAGAAAATAAACACATGACCCTCAGCTGAACCTCCTTCCACACTCTGTTACTGACAGAAGGTTGAGTAAAGACTTTGCGCTTTCACAGAACTGCCTATGAATGTGGGCAAAGGATCCCCTAGACTGCCTTGTTCCCTGCCCACCACACAGCCCACAATCCTAGTAGAGGGGTACGCGGTTAGAAGGCTAACATCCAAGAAGGATGGGAAGTCTGGAGGAATGGCCTGTTGGGATGGATTAGTCACGTGGTCTCTAAGGGATGCTAGACTAATTTCTTTGTGGTCCCTTCCAGTATTCTACAGAGCTATAAGCCTGTGAATCCACAACAGTTACAGGCCTCCAGAGAGTCATGCTGAGCAGTTATTTCCACAATGACTCAAAACAACCCAGTTATCTTCAGGTTCTCAGTCATCTTCAGGTTCTCAGTCAGCCAGGTGAATCCTGTGGTTTCGTTCCTAGCTTTGCTGTGATGGTGGTAAAGGCAGACACTTTTTCAACCTGCTTCTGCCCAGAGGTCATGGAGGTCAGTGGGTGCATCTCCTCCAGGCTGGGGGCAGTGTGCCGTGGGCTCCACATACAGTGCCGAGGTGGAGGCAAAGACCTGGAAGTCTGTGTCATCTGTGCCATGCTGCACTGATTCAGCCCAGGACCTGGCCTCATCCCGGCTGGTGTGACACAGAGGCTGGACAGGGACCCACATGATGAACATCTCATCTGAGACACATGAAGGGAAAAGAAGCTGGCTTCCACACTACCACCAGCACACCCCAGATGTAACAAATGAACTTGGTGCTCTCATCCAAACTTCCTCATTTCAATGCATACCCAGAAACAGTGATTGACAGACCCTACTACCATGAGGGGCAGTGCCTCAGCCAGGGAAAATGACTGCTGGGGACCTCCTAGGGCAGTAAACACTGGCCGCACAGCAAACCCTGGGCACTGCTCCCACATATGGTGTTGCAGGAAGAAGGCAAGTAGCAGGTGACAAGTGGGTACGCATTCCCATTACATCATCTCTAAATAAAAACCAACAAGGAAAAGGTAAAATGAATCCGTGAGGGATCAGAATGGCATGCAATTCTAGAACTAAGAACCTAGGAATGAGAACATCAGAAGGAAATTTCCATTTTTTCCCTAAACTTAGGCAAGCACACACCTCCACTTTTGTTAATGAAAGACAATAAAAGCTGAGCCACACACAGCTTCGTTCCAGAGCCAAATGCTGCTCTCTTCTCTTTGCTTCTCAGTGTGGGCTGATGACTGGGTAACAACACAGTACTGGCCCATCCTGAGAGTCTGTGGTGAGATGCTGACCGGCTGTCCAGATCAGTCCTGATGCTACAAGGGGCAAAGGAGGAATCCATGAGGCACAATTCAATCTACCCTCAAAGATTAAATTCACTCATGGCTACCCAGTAGAGAACCACCTGTAAGTGTCCTATTACCACGGAGGTAATGGAACAAAGGTCAACAAGCCTGTGGGCCATGTGACAAGGGGCACCCCTGGGTAATGGGCCCTTCTCAATGGGACATCGGCGGACACTGAGAACTAGCCTTTACAGATTTTCTATGGAGCAGAACCAGCCCATCTATGTCAGGCTCCTCCCTAGCACAGCAAGACAATTAAGGAGTCTCCCAGTACCCACTTGTCTCCAACAAGCTCTGCCTGACTCCCCCCAGAAAAGCCTGGGGACTCCCAAGGGAAAAGGGGTTTAAAACAAGCTGGGTAGGGAAGGATCTGTCTGACTTTGGATTGAAGGAAGTCCTAAGGAAGGGTCCAACCCCCTTGATAGCTGACAGATGTGATGTGGGTTACTACACCATTCCCTTCTTTAGGCCTTAGATCTCACTGTTATCAAGACCCAGCCCTGCCAAACCCCAAGGGGATACATAGGTAGGCACGGCCAGCTGGAGGTGGGCAGACAACTTCCACAAGCTTTCCCGGGTCCTTCCTATCTCCTCTGGGGCAGTGGTGACTACTTGGGAGCAGGGATATCCAAAGAACACTAGCTTGGATCACTCAAGCCCTTGCATCTCTCTCCAGGCCTTACTCTCCCTCCACCTTCCTGCCCTAGTGGCCAGAGGTCCAGCCCCAACACCCAAGAGCCCATCCTTCTCCTACTTTGAATCCCGGCCTTCCAAGTTCCTGAGTCTCCTGAACTGGTCTGCCATTTTGTGGCTATCCCATGAACTCATAAGGTAGCTTGACCAGGGTCCACCAAACTTGACTCTGAAGGCACAGGAACCGTTGCTGACACATCCCTATCTATCAACATTTGAGTATGACTTGCATAGTCCCCTGTGGGCACAGTTGTACTGAAGCACCCTCCTGCCTGTCCCACTCTGCATAGCACCTCCCTATACAGATAGGCACATGATTCATGCTGACTGCCTTTCCAGTAAAACCCAAATGACTCCGGGTCAACTGCTGTCTCCCAAGGAAACTCATCCAACAGTGGGACTTAAACAGCAGGCTTCTAGATCCTTCACAGCAAAGCATGGGCCCAGTGCATCTCTAGCTTAAATTACGGCATTGCAGCAACTCAGAAGCAGGTATTAAATGAACGTTGTTAACTGCCAGGGCTGATAAATGCTGGTCCTGGGGGAAGCATGAGCAGCCCTATAGCACTAATGACAATACATATTGCATGGCATACAAAGGGCACGTGCAAGGCATTAAGGTGCTATTGCCAGTAAGTGAACCACTGCGCGGATGGAATTGGGGTTTACTGTGGGGTTGAAGGTCTGGGGCACTCAAATGTCTCCAGACAATTGAGAGGTTTCTATGTTCAAGCAATCCTCAGTCTGTTGTGGTAGTTTGAATGAGAATGGCCCCATAGGCTTATATATTTGAATGGTTGGTTCCCAGTTGATAGAACTGTTTGGGAAGGATCAGGAGTGTGGCCTTGTTGGAGGAGGTAAGTCACTGGAGGTGGGCTTTGAGGTTTCAAAAGTTCATGCTATTTTCAGCTAGCTTAGCCCCTACCTTGCCTCTTAGTTGATTCAGAACATTAAGTTCTCAGCTACTGCTCCAATGCCATGCTTACCTGCCTGCTGCCATGCTCCCTGCCATGATGGTCATTGAAAGGTTCAGGCATTATGCTGGCCTGCCCCTGTTACCTGGTGGAATCCACTCAGGCAATACCCTGGTCAGCCCAAGGTTCCATGGGAAAGAAGTCTGCACGCAGGTGCAGAGGACCCCTTTAAAAGATAGGCCCCTGCCCCTTTACGCTCTCTCTTTCCCCCGTCTCTCTCTCTCTCTCTCTGTCCCCTCTCTCTGTTTCCCGCTCTGTCTCTCTATGGCGACCGGCCATGGCGGTCAGCCATTACCCTGTTCCTCTTCTTAGTCTCCCCATTCTGCCGGGCCTTATGATAAACTTATAGTCAATATATCTGTCTCAGCAATTTCTCTTTTCTTCTTTTTAAACAAAACAATAACAGTCGTGAACTCTACTACCTTCTGGAACTGTGAGCCCCAAATTAAATGCTTTCTTTCATAAGTTGCCTTGGTCATAGTTCTATTTCTCTTCACAGGAACAGAAAATTAACTAAGACAACTGTGATGGACAGAAGCCACTAGATATGATGATCTCAAGGATCACCTGTCCTAATTCCCCAGTGAAAAAGAGGCACACAAAGGTCATAAAGATCTGTTTGCAAGGCTCTGACAACTTCCTGGGATTGTAATCCCTGCTGTTCCATGGAATCGTAACAAGCAGGTGCTATCTGCCCTCAGGTGGCTACAGAGGAAACACCTCTCTGCCAAGCTTTGGGGCCAGGAACTGTCTGTGCCTCTTTAGATCCAAGGCTCGGACACCAAGTGATTCACATCAGGGAACCTTCAGGTGTTGAGTGTGTGGCCACTGCAGGATACCTGGGCTCACTGCTTCTTTCTGAGATTTCACATCTGTGTTCTCTCCCCAGTAGTAAGCAGACAACAGGACAGGAGAAATAGCCTTTAAGAAACAGCCACAGCCACAGCATATCCACACTCAGATTTTGGCTTTGATTCCTGGCAACATAATCTATTTTGAGCATGAGACGAGTTCACTAATTCCAAATGAGCCAGCTTAAAAGCAGACTACAAACGAACAGCAAGCACAAAGTGAAGCTGTGATGGCACCCCAATATCCCCATTTCCCGAGGACTTGAGCAGGGGAGCGGGACCAGAGGAAACAACAGCTTCATATGGGCTGCAGACTTTAGGAAAGGGTCTGTTGGGGACCCACCCCTCCTGACTAAAACATCGGAAACATGCCAGGGTGGGCGGTTATAACCACTAGCTATCCCTGGGTGCTGCTCAGAGACCAGCCCAAGAGGACAGTGGTTCAGGAAGGCTGGTGATTCAGTAGAGAAGAGGGAGGGATTCTAGACAAGGGAGGGATGGACAGGGAAAAGACCCATAAGACAGGTGTGAATCCCACCCAGCCACAGCTTGGGCTTCTCTGACACTTCAGGAAACACACTTGGGAAAAGATTTAAGACCCACCAGAATCCTTGTCCAATTCTCTTCTCTACTTAGAGATCCTTCTGCTTTCTTTTTGGAAGCAAATCCAGAAACCAGTGGCCCAACTCGCCACAGAATTGAGTGGGGCTTTTACTTAACAGACACAGTGCAGGACTGGACTCCACACCATCTAGACTCACAGCACAAGCCCATGCCTGGTGACTGGGGAAGGCCCTGGGGCCCAAACCATCATTGTTTGTGCCTGCCCCTTAAACATAGTAGTAATCAAGGCCAGGTTACTGCCAGAACCATGTGTGGGTCTCCTGCATTCATGAGATGAGAAGATGGCTCAGATAGTAAAGTCTGAGCCCCGGCATCCATGAAAAAGTCCAGCTGGTGGCACACACTTACAATCCCAGTGCTGGGGAGGTGGAAATGGGCAATCCCAGGGCCTTGCTGACCAATCATCCTAACCCAACTGACAAGCTCCAGGTCCCTGTCTCAAAAAAAACCAATATGGATGCTGTCCAGTTCCTCTAGTGTAGAGGAAACTACACTCTGGCTTCCATGTGCACACATACAAAACCTAAATGCATTTAACAACAAACTGGGATGAGAGGCCTGTGGAGAACAGCAGCCCCTGTGGAAGAGAACTAATGTCCCTGGGCAGCCAAAAGGGGGCTACTAACTCCAGAGACAATAGAAAGAACTCAGAGGCCAATTTTGTACCCAACAAATTTGCCATGAGCAGCTCCAGAGAGGATGAGAAAAGTGCATGTATGAGCCATCTACTCCACCACGCCTTCCTCCCCACCACAGCATGTGCTGGGGCTGCAGATCCTCACAGGGCACTGCAAAGTGGGGCTTTGTCTGAACTCATCAACGTGACTCGTGTTTCATGCCGTGTAAGCAATACTGCAGTAACAAGGAATGAGTTATAGCGCCAATAATTCACACCTCGCAAAGGCTCCCACACCCAGCAGCGCACACAGACAGGGCAGACGACAAATTCTTCTGATGGATTCTAAACAGAGCGCATCACCCAGGAACATTACAACCCGCCGCAAGGTGCTCAAATACGTGCCATTCTTCAAAATAAAAGGACCTTTCATCATGAATTTTAAATCAAACTATTAAGACACCCTCCCAAAGCAAGCAAATAAGGAGAGCCTGGCATGTGTGGAGAGGTGAAGACACACCAGTACATCAGCTGGGCAGAGCTCACAGTGGGATGGGGGGAGCCTCATATACCTACAATGACCCTCTTCCCAATAAATTAGGAGAGGTCTACACCCCTGCCTCGGCCACCAACAGGAGACATTAGCTTAACAAATGTTCCCAGACTCCAGTGCAGCACAAAGCACTAACACTCAGCCTGAAGAGGGAGAGACTATCCCCTGCCTTCCCACCACTAGACTGGGAACCTGTCAGGCTAGGCCACCAAGCTGTTGAGTGCAGTGATGGCTTACATGTGGGAACAAAATCAGCCCTAAATACTTTTCTCCCCATCCCAAGTTCTGAGGGGCACAGGCTGATCCACAGAGTACCAGAGTACCAGACTGTAACCTGATGCCTAGAGAGAGAACAACTAACCCCTGGGCCAGCAGGTTGACAGCCTGAACTATGCCTGTTGAGAGGCCAATCCTAACATGGCAGGAGAGTTCCTCTTCCCATCTCAACCATCCCAAATTCTCCTAAAGTATCATTTCTCACCAAAACCTGTTTACTCCTCAGCTCCTACCCTTAGGACCCAGGCTCAAGAGTGGCTCAGGCCCCTGGTCAGCAGGCTCCACGGCTGCTCCATTCCAGTCCTCCTCACAATGCTCCAGTGATCTCCCCCCCCCCCCCCCCCCGACTATACTTCACACCCACCCCTCTCAGCAGCTCAGTGTTCCCACCTGCTCTTACCTGGTGTCAGCCATCCAAGCAGTAAACACACTCCCATGCCCTGTGGCCCTTTACCCTCTGAGGTGGCTCTGGGGTCCATACTCCAAGCTGTTTCCCTGCTCCTCTCTCAATGAACACCTCATATACCAACCCTGAACCTGGCCTGGCTGTTTCATAGGGTGTGCATGTATGTGCATGTGACCTCCATCTAGTTGAGCACCAGAAAGGCCACCATCCCACCTAGCACCTGTCAGTTTGGTCCCTGAAACATTGGAATAGGCCCGGGCAGGCAAGCAGGAAAGAAAGATGAAAATCCTTCCAGAAATTATATATGGCCCAATTTTAGAGACAGAACATGGTAGAGCAGATATAAGTGCCAAGAGCATTTATCCATTGAGACAGAAGCTGGGCACCTGGCTCCACGCTCTGAGTGTCATCCAACTCAAAGTTCACAATGTTCTCCTGCTTGAGGGAGCTACCAAGCCCTTTAACATACCTCCCTCTCTTGCTGCCCATCAAAACCCACAACCTCCAAGGACCAAACCCTCTACAGATCTAGGCTTTGTCAGTACTTCTGACAGTCCCTATTGAACACACCGTCTTGGCTGAAAGGCTCTTGATCCTAACAGCAAACCCCTCCTCTCTCCTTATTCCATCTGCCTTTGATTTAAAACGTGCTATGCTCTCAAACTCAAGCCAAACTGGCTGGCACTCTCAAGAGGGTGACTTGTAAACTGTGAAGTGGACTCAAGCAGTACCTTCTGCAGCTGCTTCTGCTCCTCTGTGTGCCACGCCCTCCTCCATTACACATGGGCCAGAGACCCACACCCAACAGCTAGCAGGCTCCATTTGAGCTCTGACCGAGTAGTTGTTTCAGTCCTTTGCCACACTGCAGTGCCAGGCAGCCAGCAGACATGACCACTTGCTAAGGACATGACCACCTGCTAAGGACAGAAAATGTTGGCTCAGCACATAACAGGTCATAGGTTACAGTTGGCCCTCTAATCTCCTCAGTCAGGAAGGCAACATCTAGGAGTCTGGCTGAGAACAGTTCACACAAACACTTCAGAAGAGTGATCTCCCAATGTGGACAGTAGGCTGTGTCTAGCCACCTCTCACCAAACCTTAAATAATGCCCCCCCCAAAAAAACTTGGGTACTCAGGAATAAGACTAGATCCCCTGACCCAACCGACTGTACTCCAGCCGGTCACAGAGTGAGCCCAGGTGAGTATAAATCCCGCAACTCTGACACCACTGTGACCGCTAACACCATAGAAGAGTTCAGGCCGAGAAAGCAGGGGACTAATGGTTTCATCCTTCATTTCTCAAAGTATCTGAAGGAACCGAGTGTGCTGTGAACCACAGGGAAAACACAGCCTCTCTTCAAATCTCTGAAGACCACGCCTGCCTCTTCTGCTTACTGCAGCTGGGGACAGCTCCTGTCACTCCCCACCAAGGCTGCTTCTGAGCATGACTCACATCATGGGCAGATTTTGGAAGAAGTCCTGCTTACATTTTTTTCTGCTTCTTAATAATATCAGGCATGCCACTAGTGACAAGGGGATACGCTGGCTTTTTATAAGCCTAGAATAATCAAAGCTGGGGCCAAAGGGGTAGCTCCTTCAACAACATTTATCCACAATCTAAAACACACACTCAGTTGCTGATGTCTTCCACTTTCCTGTCTTCTTATGTATGCCAAAGTTAGAAACAGAAATAATAGAATAAACTCCAAGAAGCACCTGGCAGACACTGGACTCTATTTGGCAACTCTTGTGTTTCTTTGGTTGGTTGATTGGGTTTTGTTTTGTTTGTTTTAGGTAGTGTCCCACTATATAACTAGCTGCTCTGGAACTCACTAGATAGACCAGGCTAGCCTCAAACTCAAGAGTTCAACCTGCCCTTGCCTCTCAAATGCTGAGATTAAGGGTGTGTGCTGTTATGTCCACCAATCTCTGCTGCTTAGAGCTGAGGCAGCTTGTGAGGAGTCCAGAGGACAGTGAGCAGAAATTCTCTCAGGCCAGCTACATATCATCACTGGAGACTGGACTGTGTGGAGAAGGTGTGTGGGGTGGGGGGCAGGTGGTAGAGTTCACCATGGATAATCACATGACCCTTTAATTTCAGAATGCTGGATGGTTCCATTTTGTATCGTGCCTGTCAAGTGTTCAGGCCATTTTCAGCATTACAGATGCCAAGAGTCTAACAAAAATGTGGCCATGAGTCTAAAGTAGAACAAACCCAAAATTAGCAGTTAAAACACTTCTATGGGGCTGGAATATGGCTCAGTTGGCAGAACACTTGCCTAACATGTATAAAGTCCTGGGTTCCATCCCCACCACCGTACAAAAAGGGCATGGTGGCACATACTTGTGATTCCAGCGCTTTGTAGTTGGAGGCAGTAGGATCAAAGTTCAAAGTCATCTTTAGCTGTACAGCAAATTCGAGATCAACTTGGGATACAGGACTATCTCAAAAGGGGGCAGGAGAACAAGACATTTTTTTTGATGACCTGTAATACAGGGGGACGAAGCCCTCCCATTGCTTTATAATAAATGCATTTTTCCTTCCATGAACAGCAGAAAACCAGGAAAAGAGGTCTACTGAGTGAAGTCAAGGTTTATCTCCACAGGTGCTCCAGCATAATCATGCTGATGGGAACAAGAAGAAAAGACAGGACCAGAAATCAAAGGTGAGAGCTGCAAGGCTCAGCTGTCTGAACCTCACTGTGTTGAGTCACACACTCAGACAGGATGGTATGAGTCAGTTATCTTCAAACCCTGGAACTCCCACAAAGACCAGAGCATCAGCTGTGCCTGCTGCAATGGGTCCTAAGCAGTGTACCATAATGGTGCCGTTAGCTGGGAGCTCCTGAGATGGATGGCCCCAAAGCCAAAAACATAGCTGGTGCTCTCAAAGGTGTGTTCATTTTGGGAAATTTCTGGCATTTACCCACACCTAAGAGCCATGGGCACAGGGGGTAATCAAGCTTGGTAGCTTCATTTTGATCAGAAATTTACAGAAGAAAACAAGCCAGATAACTACCACTCTAACCTGCTCTGAACTGAACAGTGTCAGTCAAGCAAGAGGCAGAACCAGCCTCCCAAACAGGGTCTATGGAGATCAACATTTCTCCAAAGGCACACACTGCTAAGTGGACAAGACCCAGTGTTCTGACTTCATAGCCACCTCCTGACAAGTTGTCCCTGGACATACCTCGTAAATGTTACCCCAAATGAGCTGTTACTGATGAGAGACACGGGGCATCTCAGCCAACCAAGATGACTATGAGTAACTGCCTACATGGAGACAAGATGCCAACACTCAGGGGTGGGGCAGACATAAATATGCATCCCGTGTGTGCAGATCACACACACACACACACACACACACTCACACACACACACACACACACCATGGATTCACAGCTTATTCATCAGCATCATCCTAAATACAGATAACAAATTCATGTTAATAATACCAAAGACCTTTAAAACTGCTCTGGAGGAAAACACACCCACATGCTGGTGCTCACATTCCTGTAGGCTGACTATACAGCCATGACTCCAGGCCTCCTACTCTTGGGAGGAAAACTGTTAAGAAGTACAGCTAGAGTAAAGAAAAATTAAATCATCAGCTTTGCAGGTAAATGGATGGAACCAGATATCATATTGAGTGAGGTTACTCAGACTCAGAAAGACAAACATCACATGTTCTCTCATCAGAGGCACCTAGCTCCAAATGATATGAGTACATTAATATTCTGGAGTTGCTACAGAAACCAGGAAAGTAAAAAGGAGTCGCTGCTGGGGAGGAGGTAGGGGCAACAGAGAGGGGAATAGTAGGATACAAGTGATCTGATGGGGGAGATAGGGAAAACAGAGTAGTTCTATTTAGGGAGGGGAAGACAAATTAAAGAAAAAAGGAGGGGGAAGGTAAAATAACAGTAAGGTGTGTGAAAAAGTCATAGGGAATCATACCATTAGCCAGTTACCTAAAAATACCTATAGGACATATAATACATATAAATTCCCCTCCCTCGTGTGTGTGTGTGTGTGTGTGTGTGTGTGTGTGTGTGTGTGTGTGTGTGTGTACAAGCACATAAAATAGTTTAATTAAATTTTCCCTTCTGGGCTGACAATGCCTAGAGCCAAAAACTACCTAATAAAAACCCCAGCACCAGGCATGAGAAGGCCTCTTGAGTTATTGGTCAGGGTTGTCCAAAACATTATAGGCTATTGCACCCCAGAAGTGGAAGATATAAGTATATCTCCCATGTGTGCAGATAGTATACACTTAAGTATATGCTATCACATATACTGAAATATATACTTCAGACACAGGTCCCACAGGGCCCTGAGCTAGAACTGACCTCAAAGTCTCCTCCCTGACAACTATCGCTCATGTTACCAGAAGGCACCATGACAGCTTCTAGAGGAAAACAACCAACAACAGTCCTACCCGGCTGTGACACAAACTCCAACACCTAGCATGGCATAATAACCTTAAGTGACCGATAGCTCTTTAAAAGGACTTAAGACATGCTCAACAAGAGAGAAATCATGCCTAGTACTGGAAACCTAGCCAGCTACCCAGAACTCGTGAAGTCATTGATCTTGGAGAAGAACCCACTACTTCATAAACCAGCATAATCCCTTACTGCATTCTAAATATTTGTCTTTGTAGTCACAGATAAGTGAAGTAAGTCCTTATCCTTTATCAAGAAAACTTCTCTTTGCAACAGATGGAGACCATTTGTAGAAAACCATAAGCAATCAAAATGAAGAGTTGTGGATCCCAGTCCCAGTGGACAGATCTACAATGCAATGTCTGCCAAAGGCTCATTGATCATTGCACAAAGTGGGGCAGAAAGGCGGCAAGAGCCAGAGCTGTGAGATTGTGTCTTCTAGGAATGTCAGAAGCTACATCCGTAGGTCTCACCAACAGGGCTGCCTAAAAGTGAGCCGACCAAGAACAATAGATGTGCTAAAGTAGATGGAGTGGGGCACAGGGCTCAACCCTACACCAAGATCTAAAGACAACTAAAGAATGCTAAAAGCAGGAGAAATAATCTCCCCCAGGGAAGAGCATACCAACTGCTTATCCAATACCAAATGGTCAGCCCTGAAAAATGCACACAAGTAACAAAATACAAACTGAGCAGGTTGTATTTATGTATTTATGAATACACACACATATCTATATGTAAAACAACAATGAAAAAAGAGACCATGAATTTGAAAGAGAACAAGGAGGGGTTGGTGGGAAGCTTTGGGAAGAATGAGAGGACAGGGAGAAATGATGTAACTATAATCTCAAAAAATGAAAAGAATTTTAAAGAAGCACAGCTACAACATTAGATGGAGAAAGCAGCAACAGCAGCAAGGAGTAGAGACTATCAGGGAAAGCAGAGGGGACCACGTAGCCACTACCAATTAGCCTTGGGCTTGTGACTTAGCCCCTAACCCTCAATCCAATGAAGAACAAACACAGTTGAGGGAAAGCTATGTAGCTCGATTTTCCAAATAAAAGCAGAAGATCTGGTCCCCTAATTCATGGAATATGCCTGGGAGACATACCCACTATCCACAGGGGCAGCAGGTAGGGGAGGGGGAGTTAAAGGTTTGTAAGGAATATAGCAGCAATCTGCAATCCCATAATCAATCTGTTTGAGGAGGCCACCATACTGCTTAGGAACTCAGGTGTGTGCTTGACCAGGTCTGAATTCAGCATCTCTTTTCTGCTTTTGCAAGTTCCTCTCAACATGGGTGTCTTATTTAGAGTTTCTATTCCACCATGACCATGGCAACCCTTTATAAGGGAGAACATTTTACTGGAGCTGGCTTACAGTTCAAAGGTTTAGTTCATTGTCATCATGGTGGGAAGAATGGCAGGATGCAGACAGACATGGTGCTGGAGAAGTAGCTGAGAGTTCTAGATCTGGATCAGCAAGTAGCAGGAAGAGAGAGAGACACTGGGCTTGGCTTGAGCACCTGAAACCCCAAAGCCTACCCCCAGTGATACACTACTTCCAACAAGGCCATACCTCCTAATAGTTTCACTCCCTATGAGCCTATGGGAGTCATTTTCATTCAAACCACAAGGGATGTTAGAGGATTCTTGTCTAGTGGAGATCGTGATGTTACTGAGACCCGAGCAAGAAGCCTGGAAGAGTTCCACACACAGGGCCTTGGATAAAAGCAATAACTGCTGCAAATGATTGCTCTCACCCTCTCCCTGCAACTCACCTCCAGAGGATGAAGAGATAGCTACCCACCTTCAGAAAAGTCTAATAGAGACACCTGCCAGGAGTAGGGTGGGCACTAGTATCCAGCAGCAAAACAAAGCCCTGTCAAGTACACTCCAGCCAGGGCTCCTGTTGCCTGGCTGAGTACCTGGCACTGACATGTACCTTCCTTAACAAGATAGAAACTGACGGGAAGAGGCCCCAGAACTGAAGCAACAATCAGTACAGACTTAGAGAAAAGCCCAACAATGGGCAGGTGGGACAGCATGGGGCTATCTAAATACATTTGGCTCTGTTGGCATCTCTTCTAAGCCAGGAACTGCCCCACAGGTGCTATGCCAGTGCAGTTCTGAGTGGAATCCATGGATCTGTTTGAATCCCGTGGGCACTCATGGGATCCAGAAAGCACACAGCAGACACATGGAAGACCACAGCTCTGGAAGAAAGAAAGGAAGCAAAGGCAACAGCTGGCCTGCTCAGGAGGGCATAGGCAAATGGCTGCATCCATGTAGCTACTGGCTCTTTTTCATAGCTCTGGGGATAACCATAGGGGACACAACATAAGGCAGCAACACCGGGTTTAAGTCTAAGGGATGCTCTCCAGCAACTCCTGGAGAGCAAGCAGAGGATTTAACCAGCCTGAGATAAACTGGTTTATCTCTTAGCTTGACATACACAGGATGGGTGTTGTGTAATAGTTTCCTTCTAGATTGAAACATCCCATCCTTTAGGGAAACTCTTTAAACAAAAGGGAAACAACTCAAAATAGTTTTAGGAAGTCCCTGAAACTGACCAGATTCACTAGGCCCCTCCCTGACAGAGTAAGCAATAAAAGCTGCAAGTCTCTCTCAGAAGGAAGCTGAGCTGCACAGACTCTGGATCAGACCAGCTGCCAGGAAGAAGCAGAAGCCAGCTAACAAGCCTGGAAGAGGTTTAAACCAACTGAGGCACCCAACCTGCTGAGCTGTCTGCAGGCTGGGCAGCGTGCTCCAGGTTCCCAGCTTTGTGAGCTCTCATCTGTGCTGGGGTAGGCCTTGGTGATGCAGCTGTTTCTGAATTGTTTCTGTTCCTGTATGTGACCCTTCACCCACATTCCTGTAAGTAACCCCAGTAAAACTCATTGGTTAGTCACTGAGCTGGGCTTTGGTTTACTTTGGTCTGTTATGGGCTCCCTACATGGCGTGAGTAGACACGTGTTGCAGCTCCCCAGGAACAGTTTTGTCACACATAGATGCTCACTTGTAAGCCCCTAGTCTATCAAGAGATGGTTCAGCCAGTAAAGGCATTTGCTGTGCAGTGCCAGGACCCATGTAAAGGTAGGAGAGAGCTGATTCCACAATACTGTCTTCTGACCTCTACACAAATTTGTGGCCCCCTGATCATAACACGCATATACAACAATAACAAGGAACTGAAGAAAAGGCTCCTCAGGTTGAACATTGGCTACTCCTACAGAGGACCCAGGTCCTCAATTCCAGCATCTACATGGCAGCTCACAACCATCTAACTCTAGTTTAAGAGTCCCCAACAAGTTCTTCCCATCACAGGCACCAGGCACATGTGTAGTGCTGACATGCATGCAGGCAAAATACATATACACATAAAATAAGATTTTAAAAAGTTTTTAAACAGCTGAGGAAGCTACTGGAAATTTTACTATAACTGACAGGTGGAAGCCATGCCAACATCAGATGGCCTGGGTATAGCATGCCTAGTATGGGTGATGACCAGGGGACCCAAACCCTGGAAAGAAATTTTGAAAGCTTGTGTAAGTGGAAGAGCAAGAGAGAAACAGTCAAGGAAACAAACCCTGAGGAGCGGAGCTCCCGTCCTTAGGAGAACATGGAAGGGTTACAAGCCTGTCTCATGACTGTGAGCCACAGGGCTTGGTGTTCAGCTGGCACAGAGACATGGTGACACAGGAAGGGAGGTACATGGATCCCACTTAGAGCACAGAGTTCTGATGGGTGGAGGCACCATGTGAAACACCCAGAGGATCAGAGGCTGGCCCTTTCCAGGAAGGGCACTATCCTTTGTGATAGCTAGCTACCCTGGGCACAGGTGAAAGCCACGGCTGCCAAAGCCTGACCTGCTCTGACAGACACCCATGCACCACTGGGAGTCAGGGAGAATGGTTCACACAACTGTAGTCTCATGTGACACGGGCTGGCAAGATGTGAACAACTGGTACTGCCTTCCCCTCCACAAACATCTGCTTTGGTAAAGGTCACATGCTATGCAGCAGGGCCACTCCTGAAGCCAAGAACCCAATATGAGCTACCTGGGCCTGACAAAAGACACTGTCCCTCACCCTCCCCACCCCCCTGGGAAGGGAAGGGCAGAGCAGCAGCAAATGACAGCCACACTCTAATTGGGGCTTTGTGAAAGGACAATGGACTCCTGTAATTAAGGTCACACAGAACAGAAAGAATTAACTCCGTAACTCTGGACTAGAGAGTCACCAGACAAATCCAGGGCCACCTCATGTAGTGTCATAGACCAGAGTAGGAGCACTTCAAACACTGGGAACAGCAATGACCAGAGTGAGCACAAATGACTCAAAATCAATGAAAGTCCTACTGGGTCACCACTGCCTGGACACTGACCAATGACAGCAAAGTACCCAGCTGTGTGCTTACACCCTTCACAGACAGGACTGCACAACACAGCGTGGATGGCAGCGTGCTTCACAGGTGCTTCCCAGCAGAAAAACCAAACAACTATGGACAAAGCTTAAACAGCACCACAATGAAAGCCTGAAAGCCCTGAGCCCCAGCCATGGTCCACAGGGCTGCCCAAGGCACAGAAAGCCAACCAATGCCAAGGGGCCCCCACCCAAGAGGAGACACATCTCCTGCAGGAAATAATCCTGCCCACCACTGAGAAAGGAAAGGGGGACTTAAATAAAATAATTTCTATTCTCAATGAGCCTCAAGTCAAACTTCCAACTTGCATAAATAAAGAAAGGTTTTGAAAGACCACAAGAAACTGCACCATGGGGATGCTACCCAAAAGGGCAAAAGCCAGGTCCCTAATCAAAACCCACAAAAGCCTACCAGCAAACAAGCAGCGGGTATCAAGGGAAGAGAAGACTAAGGCTGTGATTAACCACAGAGGGAGCCTGATAAGAATGCTGAATTAAGAAAAGTTCAAAATTTACAACATGTATGAACTGATACCTTATGATGTACGGTGCTCACTCATAATATGGCAGGTGCATCAGTGGAACTGAGTGCTTTAAAGTGCCTTTCATAGACATACAGCAAAGCGCAGTTAAAATCCCAGTGTAGGAGTCCACTTCAGAGGGCAGAGACAGGTTACAACTGGCCACCAGCTGCTGGGAGGTTGAAAGGCATCACGATTCACTCGTCTACTTACATACATTTGAACGTCTCTACAAGGACGTCTTCACAAGAGTATGATGACTCTGTCTGTAGAGCCAGGTCTTGCATGATGGAGACACAGGGAGAGCATGTGGAAAGGGAATGCTAGCCAGTCCTTGCATGGTAAAGGCAGAGAAGAGCAGAAGATGGGGGTAGAGAATTTGCTATATTGTCTCCTTGATTTTTCTTAGATCTAAAACTGCTCTAAAAAAAAAAAAAAAAAAAGCTTCTCTTTTCCACAGAGTGCATGCCATATTGCCATGTATGTTTACCGTTCTCATGGGGCTGCACTGAATACTTCTGTAAGATCAGAGCTCAGTCTTCTCTCTGCCTCTTTCTCTCGAGACCGGCCATGGCAGTCAACCATTAACCCTGTTCCTCTTTTCTCTTAGTCTCTCTACTCTGCCAGGCCTATAATAAACTGGTTAATATGTCTCACTTAAAAAAAATAATCAGAGCTCATCAGCCTGTGGGTCAGACAGGAAGAAGCATCAGGCACCAATGTAATCACAACACTTCAGGGCGGCTGTACGCCCCCATCTAGCATTCCAGGCCATTTAGCAGTTCACATGCTCGTTCTTCATGCTCATGGCACTGTGTTGCCTGTTCAACAGGAATCTCTCCTGCCTCACAGCACTCAGAGGCAACAGCAACAAGGTCAAGGGGGTAAAAACCAGGGAATGAACCCAACGCAGCCCTCAACTTGACCAAGGAATTTACATCTGGGAAAATTCCTCCACAGGGAGCAATTCTGAAGCTACCAGGAAACAGCAAGAGACAGGCAGGCTAAACTGCCCCAGCCAGGCATGGACGTGGTAGAAACTGAATAGAAACATGTTCTTAACAGAGGTCTAACAAAGTGTCATGGCTAAGGACAATGTGAAACAGTTCAGAGACAGCTGTAACTCAATTAGCTTTGCACTAAAAAGAAACCTGTGTCAACCCCAGCCTATCTTCAAATGAGACACAAACCCAGGCTTAGAACAAGGTTGATGGTCCTCATGTCAGACATGCAAGAGAACCCAGTCTTCTGTCCACTGCCTCTCTGTGAGTCAGACATCTGGCATGTGCTGACATTACTCTGCCAAAAATGGCATGGGACAACTTGCCTCTGGGCATATGATGAGAAATAGGTATGCTCTATGCTCTAGGCTGCACATCATATACTAGGCCCTCCCCAAGTGCCCCACACAGAGGCAGTGACTTCCTCCATCCAACTAGGCATAACATGCCAGTGCATTCATTACTCTCTCTGGGCCTCTGAAGACAAGATCTCAGTCCTGCACCACTGACGTGGGAAAGGCCTACGGGCATGCCTCTACACACAGATGACCCCCTCACTCTTTCTTACACTGCCCTCAACCCCACAGAGAAGCTCAAAGGTCTGTGTAACTCATGTAAGAAAGAGCAAATCACAGCCCAAAAAGGGACCTCTCAGAGCAGACTGCCTGCGTCCTAACACCTGTGCTGCCAGCCGCCCCCCACCCACCCACCACCACATCCTAGCTATTCAGGCTAAGAACAAAACACCACATAGAACAAAATGCTTTCCTATCTGAGACTGAAAATAGAACCTTCAGGCACGATACCTTCTCTACACAGGCCACCTGATAACCAAAGTCATGTCTTTAACAGCTAGCCACATCTGCATGACACATACCCCCTTTTCAGAGGTGCCATCAGCAGAGGCTCATATTAAATTAGGCCTGTGGGCTCCCTAAAGGAGGCTCAGTCCAGGTTAAGAAGCTGGACTGGGGACAAAAAGATGCAGGGTCTCTGAGTAGAAAATACCTCCACAGAGAAAAGGAGCAGAGCCAGACTACTATGACTGTGGCGGCCCAGGCTACTTCTTGTTCTGGCAGTCTTCTACTACCCTAAATACTTCCTCTTTGGCTTAGTCCTGTACTAGGTTGTTTTCACTTGTAACCAAGAGGCTCTAAAGGGAGACACATCCAAAACAAAGAACAAGGGAGCTTGCTGGCCTGTGTATCCTGGCTTAGGGAGCAGGAACAGGCAGTGTTATCTTGGAGCAAGCTCCAGGTCCACAGTCCCAGATTCTGCATTCAGGTGACCTAGTCTAGTCCTTCCTCTACAGGAAAATCTTCTATTCTTCATCTTGCATAAATTTCCCAAGTGAAACAGTTTTCATTTTAAGAGGCTTTAGTTCCAGGCAAGCTGACAATTAATTTAATCAAATGAGCTAATCAAAGCGAGAAGCATAACAGCAAACATTTCCATTCAAGTGCAGGCGCTGGGACTTAAGGGAGTGGAAATGGGGAGTTACAACTGAAAGGATCCCTGGTGATTTCTGCAGGAAGACAAAGTCAGCTCACTCAGGCTTCTGCATAAACAGTGTGGCCAGGCTGTCTCCTGGGGGGGAGGGGGAGAGTTTTCACCTGGAATGTTAGTACATGCATGCACATATGTCACAAACACATATGGGCCTGGGCATACACAAATAGGCAGATGCATGTGCCATGTGCACACATACATGTACACAGCTGCACTGTGACATGCTGTGGATACACATGAAATACGTGAACATATGTGCAAGCACAAATGAGAGTACTGAACACAACTGCATACATGTATGAAATGCACTGTGTAGCACATGTGATCACCCACAAACACATGTCCATGAACATACACAAACATACTCATCACATTTCCAGGTGAACTAAATGCAAATGCATGCTTAGTGTGAATGTGTACAGCACACACATGTGTACACATATGCATTCCCATGAGCCAAGCATGACCACCACTCCTGCTTCATTATATTTTTCCTGGTGTGGGTGTTACTGTGTATTTACAGGAAGGAACCTGAGTCCTCAAAGGTGAGAGGGCCTGGCAGGAATTCTGCAGTCCTTCCTAGTTGCCCAAGGTCATCATTTCAATGTATTATTAATACAACCACATCTCTAGTAGTGTTACCTTGCCACAAAAGTCCCTAGCAAAATATGCTGAGAATAAAAATACCAGGAAAGTACAACTAAATGGGAATGTTAGGCCTAAACATAAAAATACTCTAAGACTCAAGTAAGTAAGTGAGAGTAACAGTGAACAACTGGCCACACAGCCTCCACATGTGCTTGGTGCTTGTATTCTCACTACCACGCCGGGTCCTCACTCAAGGCCAGTCAATACCACTTAGTGTTACATGTGGAAACAGTGCAGAGACCAGGCATGAACAAGACAGGACTGGGATCTAGTTCCATGCCCTGCCCTGGGGGATGACAATGGGCTTCCCAGCCCTTGGTGTTAGTGACAGCCATTGTGATTTAGACAAAAGCAGTCTTGAATCTCTCTTAAAGCAGAAACAGAACACAGAGATGCTTTTTACCCCCAACACACAGGAAAAGCACAGTCAGGAAGGGAGGAAGGGGTCACAAAAATTAAAACCACCAAAATATTTTCTCAGGGATTCATAGGCTCAAATGAGATAAAAGGAGGCGTGCTTCCTTGGCCCTACAACTGCAGAACATGACTGTCACTCCCAGCAGGCCTGAGGCACACAACACAGAGTTGGCCCCTTTCCCATCAATAACACACAGAAACAAAACCACAGGCCCTGCACCCAATAGCAGCAAGTACCAATAAACTTGAAGGATTATCATCTGCCCCTGATGGCTCCCTCCCAAAGTGGACTCCAGCCCCATGAGCAGACATCTCTGTGGGCTTCCTTCCTCCTTCCTTTCTCTCTAGTCGCCCTAGCCATAAACAATCAACCAGGTTTCATGACAGTAGCCTATGCCAGGCCTTTCTCTGTGGCCCAATTTGTGGCCCCAGTCCTCCACACACAGACATCAGCATCCAAACCACAGCCCCTTTTCCTCCTAGCACTCTCCAAACACACCTCCTGCTGCTTTTGACATCACTGCTCTCCTCTGGGAGGCCATTCTCATCCCATGAATTCACAAATACACAGCCCAGTGTGTCTGGAAGGCTTCCTGCTTGCTCTTTGTGTGTCAAAGGCCATTTCTATCAACGACAGAGCAAAATGTAACCTTCTCCAAGTTCCTTAAAACAGTGCCCTCAAGCTGGTGACAGGTGTGGTGGTACACTCCCATAATTCCAGTACTGGTGGAGGGGAAAGGATCAAAAGTTCAAGGATAGCCTCAGTTACATAGCAAGTCCAAGGCCAACCTGGGCCATGTGACACCTGACTAAAAAAAAAAATGTCAAAATCAGACTGGAAAAGATGCCTCCCAGGATTAACAGTGCTTGCTCTGAAGCAAGAAGAAAGACCTGATTTCAAATATCCAGAACCTATTAGGCAAGGCTGCACATGCCCAGACTTTCAGCTTTGAAAGTTGGAAACACATAGAAGCTCACTGGCCTGCCAGCCTAAACCAGACAGCAAGCTTCGGGTTCAGTGAGAGACCCTATCTCAAAAAATAAGGTGAAGAGCAATAGGGAAGACACCCAACATCCTCTTATGGCCTCTGCCTAGTGACTCAGCACACACATTTACACGCGCATGGACCAAAAGCACATGTGCACTCACACATCAAGTCAAAACAAAACCAACCAAATACAGTGTTCTCTATGGACAGTGTAGAGGCACAGAGATGCAGAATCAACATCTCGGAACACCTAGACCGGCACACACAGCAAGCTGGGGGAGTGGGGTGGGAGTTTGTTGGCTGCTGCCAAGCAGCCTAGGATCACGACTCTCTACAGCCAATTAATTCCTAGTCTCCACATATCCTTCCGCCATCAGCATGAGGCTGATACCTGCAGACTCACCTCTACATGTGAGAGAAGCCTAGGGGCACGAGCCCCTCAGCATGTTCTGATAAACACCGGCAGCAGCTGAGGGAGCCACTGAATGTCAGCGACCCTGTGCTGGGGTAAAGGTCAAGACACCCCCAGTCTTGGCCTCAGAGCCAGCTCCTCCCACGCACCCTAGCATGGGAGGCCTCTTTCTGCTCCCTGGGATCTAGGTATGGCAGCTTCCAGGAATGTCACAGTGACAAAAATGACACTGAGAATCCTAGGTATCTTCAGCAGTGAGCCGTGGGCTCTGCAGAAGTGATGCACATGGCTACTGACAACCATTTGCAGTGAGGAGAATGAGGCTCAGAGCCCAGGCAGGTCAGACTTCAAAACCTACTCCCTGAGCAGCACATCCACCACAGAGATGAAGGTAAAGGTCCCCAGCTACATGACAGTAAGTAGCCACATTCAATTAGGCATTGGCCTCTCTAGTAGGAGGACCACCTGTCCAAATACCCAGTTGGGATCTTGTGCTACAGGAATCAGAAGAAATCTGTGAGGGGCTATAGGAGCGATCAAGGGGGCTTCTCCCCACTCAGTGAGGGGGCTTCTCCCCACTCAGTGAGAAAGGAAGAGACCAGACAAAGAACTACAGAAGGCATGGACCTCATACATTATTCAGGCTTCCTAGTGGTTCAGCCCAAGGGAGAGTTTGCTACTCCAAATGCCAACCTCCAAACCCAGCCAGACTTACTGAGGAGAGAGACAGGGTGGAAGTAAGTGAGTGAGCAACAGTGCTAGGGACAGTAACCAAGTGTGAAAGAGAAAGCTCTTCAGCAGCAGAGGGGAACTGACAGAAATGAGTCCCAGGAACTGTGCATTCTTGTGTGTGTGCACCAGCCTACAAATGCCTCAGCTTGCACATTCTCCTACACAGAATATGCATTCTGTATTCTCTCCCATCCTGTGTACATACTTCCACACTTATGTATCATCACTTATCTAACTCATCATTTAAGGAACTATACATACATGCCATGCACAAAGAGATGTCACTTTCCAAAATAAGGAAGAAAAGAGAGCTTACTAAAGAGCTTGTTGCAAAAATAGGAGGACTCAAGTTCAATCCCCATGTGAAAAAGTTGGATTGGGAGCTACAGAGATGACTCATGGTTGAGAACACCGTGAGTTTAGTTTCGTTCCTAGCACCTATGTTGGGTGGCTCACAACCACCAGTAACTTCAGTGCCAGGGTTTTTGGTACCCTCTTATGATCTCTTTGGGCACTCACACATATGGACATACACATACTTACATACACATAATAAATGAAGTCCTTGACATGTACTAGGCAGATTCCTAGGGCTTGTGGATGGCATGAGAGAAACAACATCTGAGACTGTCCACTGGCTTCTACACACAAGTGCACATGCACAAATGAACATAGACAAAAAGGAAACAAGTCCTAGGCTATCATCTTTTGTAGTTCCTTCAAGTGTCTGGTTGGACCTGCTCTTTCAGGGTCATCCCTGCCACTTCCTAGGGTACCTGATTTCGGAGTTCAGCTGAGTGTATTCGGCACAGACTGACACAGACTTGGTCAGCATCCCACTCAGGGAAGCCAAGAGTTCCACCATAGGCCTGTCTAAACAATCCATTATCCTATCACATCTCTCAGGGTAACATTCACCTTTGTACCTGAACAAATAAAGGACCAACAGAGACAACTCAGAAACCCAAGCTGAGTCCAGAACCAGAGCTCCTGATATTACCATTACTAGGCTGCAGCCTTACCCCGGCTCTCCAAAGGGACTGCCATGCTTCTCTCTTCTCGAACCCTGAACTTCCCCAAGTTTAATGAATGCCATCTATGAAGATTGCTGGCTTAATTACTCAGGAGGAAAAAAAAAAAAAAAAACTCCTCCAAAAGCTCTGTGTAGTAAGTGGGATGGAAGCCACTCTTAATCATGGCAGTGTGGGAGTTTAGTGCTGTGATTCTTCTTTAATCAATGACATGCACATGCACACAGGTGTCTGTGCGGATACACACACACACACACACACACACACACACACACACACACACACACATCAAGTCTGTTTGTACAGCAGTTTTCCTGTAGGGGAGGTCTTCCCTGGCTGCCAGCTAAGCAAGGCACCTCCCTGTAGACCTATGGCTTCATTTTATCAACACCACCGTTCTGAAGGGACACGGCCTCCTGCTGAGAAGGTCCAAAGAACCCATGCCTTGCCCTCCTATAGGAGCTACTTTCTCCTCTAGTCCCAGGTGCTCAAGCAGAATCCTTCAGTGCTACCTAACCACAGGAACTATGGAGTAACTATAGTTGCCTAGCTGGTGTTGTTACTGGAATTAAATGAGATGACATACAGGATGGACTTACTAGTACCATCCAGGCTGGATACCCTTTCCAGCCCCACTGAGGGAAACATGACACGCTCATTCCTCGCTGTGGCAGCAGCCACACTGCCCTGCAGCCTGCCTCCTGAGGCTCAGCAAAAAGCCAGATAAGAGCAGCTTTATGGCTCCACCCACAAGCCCCAAGTAATGAGAAAAACATCAACGGTGGCACTTTTGCTCCAGTCCACTACACAGCAGATGCCCCAGCATTATTCACTGCTGGTATATGGTCCTGTGCCTTGCACATATGAAATGAACTGTACCTGCTGCTTCACAGGGGACTGAAGCTAAACAAAACGAAAAGCTCTAAACTCACCACCTCAGGCAGCTGGATTTCCAGGCAATGTGCCAACGAGAGCCTCAGGTGCACACAGAGATGCCCAGCTCTAAGGCAGGCACTCTGCCCTGCGTTTCTGCTCATCCCTCTTTCTCTCTGAAACCATCCCACAGTGACAGGGTGCCTCTACAGGCCTGGCTATTATAAGAGACTTGACATGCTATCCAGAAACACGAGTCCCGAGCAAGGACTAGATACAGAGCTGTGAGCCAACATCCAGGAAACCATGGGCAAACCTGGAAATAACACCTCAGAGTGAGCAACCAACTGTGTGTCCAGATAACCACACAATCATTGCCCAAGCTTTTGAGAAGGCAGGCCCCAAGAGCAGGCTGGAAAAGTGAATAATCCTTATTTTATTTACTATGATCACTCTGGAGACCTGGAAGGCCAAAGACTCAGGGAAGCAGACAGAGTAGAAGGACAGAGACCTGGAAATTAGGAGACAGGAGAGGACAGATGTCTGTTGACTCTTCTCTGGGACTGACACCCAGTGTTCACAGAGCACATGGACAAGTGCCAGCCAGATCCTCAGGGAGCTCAGAGGCAAATATCAAAATTGTGAAGATCTTGGGGAAACTGGCAGGAACCTTATCACTACAGGGCTGCCACCTCTGCCACTCTCCCTCTCAGGTTGCTGACAACCATGCAGGAGAGGGATGGGAGAAGCATTTGCTGAACCTCCAGTACAATTGCTACAGGGCAGGTGCTTAGCACTACCTTCTGGAGCAGTGTGTAAAAACATCAAACCTCTTAACATCAGCCACTGAAAGAGGTATCACAATTTCAGAGGTGCCAAAACATGGAATGGGGAATACTTCTGAGAATCTGTGAAAGACCTAGCAGGAGCTCCAGGGCAGCCCAGAACTCAAGCTCTGTTCTTGCCTGGGGAGGGTCAATGAGAGGCAGCATTCTGATAAGAATTCCCCTCATTTATCCCTGGGACAAGGCTGACTTCAGATCCTGATCTCAGAGACCTGCTGAGCAGCTATGGATTAGCTTGACGACTCTCCCACTACTGGGTTAGATACAGTGCACGGGACCTCTACTTCCAGAAGGGACCATGGAAGTTACTGCTTACTGCTGGTCCCCCTACTGCAGATGCCCCCCAGACTGATGCATCAGAGTGCTATTTGGGAAAAGCCAGGCCAACTAAAACAGCCAAACACTAAATAGTCAAAAGCATCAGGGCTGCCCTCCCCAACAGCTCCAGGACACACCTCAGGAAGGGCCACTGAGCAGAAGGGTCAACAGATGGTGTAGCCCTCGACCCACCATGGCATGATGTCCCCTCTGCCATTCATTTTCCAAGTATGTACTTGCAAATCTACACTTCAAACAGAGGAACCCTGGATGGTATGTCTCCAGCTCCAAGTGCCATCAAGAGTGGCTTCCTAATGAGGCCAGTGGTCACAGGCCAAAGACTGCTAACAACACAGGCCCTAACACTTCTGGGGACCAGCTGAGGGGAAGCCCAGGGTCTGCAGGAAATGTGGGCAGACCTCCATTCATTTGGGTCTACATGTCAGGGTTTCAGAAACCAATTAAGAAAGGCCAGTGGCAGAGTGGGCGGCTGCACAAAGCAGTCCTGACCACCAGTCTCCCTCACCTGACCCACCACACACATCACACATTGTACCTGAAGAGGTGGGTGTCTCAAGGTGTCACTGTCCTGAGGCACACAGAGCAGGGTAAGGAGAATCCCAGGAGTAAGAGGCAAGACTTTCAGGCTGGAATAACAGCCATCACCTGAGGCTGCCAGGTTGTCAGAACTAACAACCTATCCTGTAGCAACAGAAAGGGAGTTCTTCAGCTTCCTCCACCATCAATCCACCATAAGCCTTTTATTTTCCAGAGCAGCGATTCTCTCCAAAAATATTTGCAATTCCTAACAGCAAAATTACGGTTATGAAGTAGCAACAAAAATAATTTTGTGGTTGGGGGGTCACCACAGAATGAGGGATTGTATTAAGGGTTGAAACATTAAGAAGGTTTAGAACCACTGTTCTAGACAGTAGTTCCACAGAGGTTTAAAGAAGAGGAAGAGAAACCCCAGCTGTGTTAACAGTCACAGGTGACCTTTGCCTTGTGGCCCAAGCAGGTCTGGAGTCTTTATCTGCATCCAAAAGACTAGCAGGATTAGCAGATGGAGGAGCACACACCTGCCAAGCATGGCACAACCTCAATAGAGTAACCAGGCTTTATGTATATGGGCTTTCTAATGGAAAACCCTAACCCTGAGTGAAGGGGAAGTTACCGTCCTCTGGAGATGCTACCACCAAGATCAACCTCCACTTAGGAGGCAGCAACTGCTGAGAGAAAAGAGGGGCTGGAGGAGAGAACAACACTCCAAGATCTTAGAGTCTAAACTGGCAGGGTTGTTCCAGAATTAAGGTCCAAATCAGAACCAAGTGACTATGTGCTGGAAGAGGCACTTTCTAAAACCTGCCCACCATTTGTGTTCCTGGAGCCACACACTAGGCCTACCAGAGTTTAACCCTCTTTCTCCAGCCCTTCCTTCTCTTCCATTTCTGCCTGTTTCATCTTGGTTCCAGAGAACTTTGCTTATGGTACTTGGACTGAACCTGGAACTTGGGCCTTGCCACACATGCTCTCCACAGAGCTACCTCCTCAGTCTGTCCTGTTTTCACTGTGACTGGAGAAAAGGTCTTACTAAGTTATCCAGGTACCTGGAACTCACTCTGTAGCCCAGATAAGCCTTGAACTTGTGATCCTCCTGCCTCAGCCTCCCAACTAGCTAGAAATTATAGGTCTAGGCTGCCACAGTCAGCTTCCCGAGAGCAGAAACCCTCTCAGAGAAGCAGATGGCTGCAGCCGCCCACATCTGCCCAGAGCCAACAAGAAGACTGCATTGTTCTTTCAACACCCGAGGTGTAGGAGAGAAAGCTGGACACCCACTATTCTGTACAGTTACTATATACTAACAAAAGTGTTTTTAAATCTGGAAATGTGTTGAGGGTCAGACTTTACTAGGGAGAGCAAGCAGCCCTTCAGCAGGAAGGCATTTCAGTTCTCATCTCCAGCTGATTCTCTCAGGAAATGAACCACCTCCTGCCACAATTATAAGGGAGCCACAGAGGTAAGGTCTGAACAGCAAAGGGAGAAGAGCCACACAAAGGTCTCAGGAACATCATTCAAATCTACACGTTCTGGACTCCCTACCATCCAAGGAACCATCACTAAAGTCCAAAGGCCCACACCTGCTGCCTTTGCCAGCAGCCCCTCCCAGCAGCCGCTTTCCTGCACAAGGCTGGGAGGGAGGCAAGGTGCTTACATGGTCTCCAAGTACAAACCTAACTAAGATCTCCAAGTGCAAACCTTACTTGAGTGTAAGACACCTTTTGTCAAGTGTGGCTCTAAATACAGTCTTGGGAAAGCCATCATTGCTTAGACTTAGATCAACATGGCATGCCCACATACTGTCACATCTGCCTTCTGAGTAGTCCCTACTTGTTCCTCTGGCCTACCCTCTCACTGCCCCTCAAAGGAGGTTTTCACACCTATACTGTCATGACAGCCAGCGACTTTCAGCCTCTACCACCCAAGACTCTGCTGTTTGCTACAGAATCTTCATCTCTGCCAGTGGCTATGAACCAGCTGGAAGGTGTGTGGTTTGTCTGCTCTAAGAAAAGCCACAGGAGTCCTGAGTTGCCACCCTGGGTGTCTGTTGCTCTGATTAATTGGGGGAGGGATCCTGACTAGACACTATCATGCTTGTCACTGTGTCAGATGTAGCAATTATTACTATCTATACTTTGCAAACAGTGATATTCTAAGACCCCAGGCTGAACCCCTTTAGTGTAAACTCCTTACAGAGCTATATCTACCACACCCTCCCTCCCAAGAACTATACCCAGAACTTGAAACTGAAGGTGAATGTCCACTTGGGTCTCTCCTCTAACTTCAGACCCAAGTCACTGTGTTTCTGTGAAGCTGTGGGTTGCCTCTGGCAGGAGCTTCCTGTCCTTGCCTTGTCCCCACACTCCAGAGAATCAGGTCTACCAGGCCTGCAGGCAGCCAACATGTCAGGTATCAGCCAGAGGCAACAATGGGCACTGAAGATGCCTCAGTAAGCAAGCCTCACCTGCCATCATTGAGCTTCAGCTGGTCTCCTTGTTTCTGTTTTAAAAGGACAGAGCAAGCTTGTTTTCAGAGAGGAACAATTGCCTCTTCTAAAAGAACAATAAAGTTTGGAGTTTTGTAAGCTGCTCTGACCCATGACCTGTTTTCAGCCCATCATACAACACTGGAGGGACGGTACAGGTTCATTCAGGTGCCAGCAGGGGCAGTACTGGAGAAACAGAGTGGCTGATTTGTGAGGTAGCACCTTCATTGCAGCCCTCTGCACTTTTTCAGGCAAGGGAACAGACAGGAAAGAAGGTAAGAAAAGTGGCCCTTAAGTCTCTGCAAGGACAACTCTCACCACACATCAATCCACTCTCCCAGGCTCAGGGGCACCAAACTACTGAAAATGGAGGCCTACTGCAGGTGTCCAAAGGAACAGAAGGATACTTTCAGGAAAAACACGAATAACCACATGCACCAAGTAGCATGAAACTCTGTCACACACTACAGAAGCTCGCTCTGGGACAATACCATCAACACTGCCTTCTGACCCAGACACTGATGCTACCGGCATGACACTAGGAGCCTTTCACATCAGGATACTCCAGGCTTGGGAGTCTTGCCTACACAAACACGCCCTGGACACATGTACTCAAGGTGAGAATCCCCCTGTGGAGACATGCAACTGAGAGGGTCAGAACCATGGTATCTAGAGGGAGTTGGACACAAGCCAGGGACCTCAGTTCCCCCAAAAGAAGAAAAGGGTGAGGGGCAGGCAAGAATTACAGTGAGCATTCCTGGGATAGCAAGCACTTAGGTGTTAAAACATACCACACACACACACACACATACACACACACATACACACACACACACACACACACACACACACACACACACACACTCACATATGTATAGCCCCCCACCTGCACTTCCTAAGGGTGTCTACACACATGTGTATAGTTACCAGGCTCATAGTTGCTGCAGACATACATAAGTTCCACCCACACCCTTTGGACCCATTCAAGAAACACTTAAATACACTCAAAAATCTAGACAACACAGTGTTTGGGCAAGCTGCCTAGAATTATAGCAAATTAAAACTGCTGCCAGGACCAGACTCTTCACTTTTTAATCATTTGCTGAACAACCCGGTTTTGTAATTCAAACTGCAAGGATCTGGGAATTCATCCATGGGGGAGCATGGGGTGGAGGGTGGGGGCTACCCAGAAGAACACAGGCATCTGAGGTAGCGAATACACCATTAGATGTAACTGGTCACCTGTGTATGGCCCAAGACGCCAAGCCCAGGGAAAGCAGCTCCTTAGAAGGCAGATGTCTCAAAAGCACTGCAGAGATGATGGTGCCCTTCCCACAGTATCAGACCCTGAAGGACATTGGTATGTTGACACTTCTGAGATTAGAGGAGCAGTGTCTATCCAACTCTGCACAGGCCAGATTCCCAAAGATACCTGGCCACGATGCTGAAGACTGAGGCCAGCCAAAGGCCAAAACTGTAAAAGTAAAATAAAATACAATAAAAACCGGAAGCCCATGGCTGAGTGAGCCTGCTGGAGAGCTCCAACTTCAGTCTATATACCTAGACTAGCAGACCAACTGTTCCAGCATGACAGTATACATGCCTCAGCATCTGGAACCGCTCTCCTGCCTCACAGATTGGTCTTGGAGTGAACTCCCATCTTGGTCAGCCATGTGAATGGAGTCAGTGATTAATACATACCCTGGAAATGGATTCAGCAAACCGACAAGCTATACAGCCTGTTTGCAGGAGGCCCCTCCTTATGAATGTTGTACTTGTAAGGACAGAGTTACATAAAAGGAGAAAGACATGAGACAAAGAGAGCCAGTTCCAAGTAGGCACCCATGATCCTTCTACCTTCCTCATAGAGAACACACAGAATTCAGACACAGCTTCAAACCTTACTCCACATACAGTCCCAGATAGCGTAAGCCTGAGCTAAACAGACGGAGTATAAAATGTTTGCAGTTTCCAGAAAAATCAAATCATGCCAGATTTCTACTGCAAATATTCATGGAACACAAAATAATCAGAATGTATTATCTGGTGTTAATATTCATAATTAGTCATTTGGTCACCTAGGGTCACCTAGTCATAGTCATATAGGTTACCTTTAAACATGTATATATGCCTTTTTACACAGCATACTCATACATACCAACTCATTTGGATCCCTGAAACCCAGACACATAATTAGTTATATTAACTGTTTTTGCAGAAACCAAGCTAAAGATTTAGAATATACTTTGTTCTACATTACCAATCAGTTTCATGATACTGACACAATGTACATAATAAGCAGTATAACTTTTAACAACCAAAAAGAAACAACTCTAGTTAGTGTCCATAGCTGGCTCAGCTACATAAACAATGGAATACAGCCCATCTACAAGACATTGTATTCCCCCTTGGGGGGGGGGACCTAAAAGGCCTACCATTCATGAATTTTTTAAATGACATTTTAGTTTATTTATTTTGTGTGGCTCAGTGTTATAGCACTTGCTTCATACACACAATGGCCAAACGATTTCCAGCACAGCAAAGAATAATAACCATTTGGTGTATATTGTTACAGAAGCCATCTGTGACTCTAGGGTAGAATTCTGCAATGCCCAACAAGCCCTTTCCCTTTCTGCCACTATCTGCCTCCTCCATGAACTCTAACAACACTCAGTGTGATTTTGAAATCCTCACAGCAAATGTGATAGTGGGAGGAGCCATTTGTTTGTGTCTCAACAACCATCAGATACAATAAGGAACCGCTCACTGTGGGATGCACTCATCAGCTGTCTGAAGCAGCCTTTCTCACAGGAGGCTGGGCGAGATGAGCCATGTGGATCAAACCCAGAGAGAGAAACGTGACTTCTAGGTTCAGCCACCTCCATCACTCAGAGTGATTGACTGCACAGCTATCTCCGAGCAGTGCTCAGTGAAGGGGAAAGAGGTCCTGGTGAAGACAGAAGGGCAGGAGAGGAAGAAAGGCGGAAGTGGAGGAGAGAAGCCCAGAATAGAACAAAGGAGTAAGAGGGGGAAGGCAGGGTGGATGGGGTGGGGGAGGGAAGTGAGAAGGAGGAGGGGGAGGAGGAAAAAGGAAGGGGGAGGAAAAAGAACAGAAGGAAGGAATAAAAACGAGAGGGGTGGAGAGGAGGAAGTGGGGCAGGGAAGGCAGAGGGAGACATGAGAATGAAAGAAGAAGAAAGAGGAAGAAGGAAGGAAGAGGGAGGGGGAGGAGGAAGGGAGGAGGGAAAAGGGAGGCTGCCAATACTCCTCTAGCTGCCCTGCCCTGGGGTCCCGATAAGCTGTGCATTCACACTCTCCCAGTCACTTCAGCAGATGACTAAGCTGCATGACCAGACTGCTTTAGTCCTAATCACCGCAGATAAGCACATGTTAATATTTCAGCTCAGTAATTAGAACCTTCTTAAAAGAGAAAATTCTCTCTCCACCTAATGTGGCAGGTGCTAGAATGAGAAAGCTCATGCAGTTAGCTAGGGTTCCTTAAACCAAAAGGAGCTAGGTAGCCCCCAGGCAGTGAGAACCCCCAAGAACCCCTTCATGTCCGGCTGAACAAGGTCCCATTCTGCAGCAAGGCCACACCACATCACATGAACACTGGAGTTCAGCACAGCAGGCAAGAGGAGTTCAAGCTGCCATTCTCTCTCTCTCTCTCTCTCTCTCTCTCTCTCTCTCTCTCTCTCTCTCTCTCTGTCTGTCTCTCTCTCTCTCTCTCTCTCTCTCTCTCTCTCTCTCTCTCTCTGCAAAAAGACTGGCTTGGACAAAGGTCTATATCTCAGATCCTTGGTGATTGGGTGGACCTTGAATTCTACCAGAGGCTACTGGTGCTGACATTGGACTTCTTATCTAAGGCCTTAACTTACCTGGCCCTCCACAGGGCTTCCTTCCCCATTACAATGGTAGAATGCCTAAGCATGGCAGCTGGGCTCCTAGTTATCAACTAAGAGCAGCCAGGCCCAAGGCTGTATCCATTAAAACAGGCTGTCCCAAGTCCATAGGGCCTAGGTGTTAAGAAGGAGCACTTGGATAGAGGAAGCAGATACTGACAGACCCAATGTGGCAGACCATCCATCTGAGGAGAGCCAATCCCCAAGAAAGGCTCCAGAACACCTTACACTTGCCTGAGATGCAGACCCAGCTATCTCAGAATTCACACTGAGGTGAGGAGCAGAGCAGGCAGGGTGTGCACCCTACCTTAATACCACCTGAGCCCCAGGCAATACCATGGAGACCCCTTCCTCCCTGTTTTCCATTAGATGAGCCAGGGACTGCAGAGAAGGCCTCCCAGGGTTTGGTTAGGTCAGAGATTTTTCTGTGAGGTTTTTTGTAGGCAACAGGTTTGAGACAGGGTCAGACTGGCCTGGTACTCACAGAGATCCACCTGCCTCTGTCTTCTGAGTGCTTGGATTAAAGGTGTTTGGGATCTATCTGACTCCTTCATGAACATGTTATTGGCCGACATTTAGTCATGTTCAAGGTCACTTTTTTTTTTCTATACCCAGGTACAGAAAGGCCTGCCACACCCCTGTGACTTGCTGGTCACTGCCCAATTCAGGGGCAGCTCTCAGCTCCAGTGGCTAACTCACTGCCTGCCAACACTAACCAACTACACTACTGTAGTCACTGGAAACAATGTATTAACAGCACACTTGAGTGGAAGTCAGTCTGCAGCAGCTAAGGCAGCCAGGTGACCATGAGTTCTGGGTATCTCTAATCTGTGCCCAGTTTCATCTGCATGGTGTCACCTGGACCTCACCACCACCACACAACACAGGTGCGATCACCATTCAGAATCTACTTCCCGTCTTCAAAAAGAGACCATAGGCCCCTGGCAGCCCAGGTACGTTGGGCAACCAATGAATTTAAATACAAACCAACAAGACACTGTTGCCCCAAGTTAACAATTAATGAGCCTAGGGTTTAGAGTTATGAGGTTTACAAGCCTCTGACTGGTCCCGTGGTGATCTGTGCTATTCACCAAAGCTTCCTGGCTTACTAGAGTCAAGTGGCAGCAAGCTTCACCCTGGCCTGAGGCAGAGCTGTAACATCACACCCTGGCACTGTCTTAAATGAAAAGGCCGCATGAGCACATCTTCACTCTGTATCATCCCCCCCCCCCATCAACAGTAGCCATTACTACGTTCATGACATTGAACTCAGCACCCATAATGATTTTTATCAAGTCGAAAGGCTACCAAAAATGTCTTCACATAGAGATGCCTCATTTTCTGAGAAAATGTGAACTGTGAAGCCCAACATGTTGCCTTACTTGTTTTGGCTACTCATACACACTATGCTTAACTAAAACAGCTTCTCTGACCCTGTTGGCTGATAAGCCAAAACCAAGTAGGTCCTAGAGTCCTTTGGGTTTGGGTTGCTGACTGACCTGGGGGGCAGTATATCGTGCTGAGCATTCAATTAGACACGGGGGAGAAGTGGTACCAGGATCAGCCTAGGGGCTGCAGGAGCACCAGGACCTTCATCAGTTCTCCATCCTACTCTCATCAGTCCCTCACGTCAGATGGTCCTGCAGTTCCTGATTTGATTTTAATTTGTATAGAAAGTGGTACATGTGTAAGATGTGTGTGAGTGTGCATATGAACATCAGAGAACAACCTCAGGAGTTGGCTTTCTCCCTCCATCATGGGTTCGGGGAACTGGACTCAGGTCATGAACACAGGCTTGTGCATTGTGCTAGTCAGTTTTTGTCAACTTGCCACAAACTAGAGCCACATAAGTCAACAGCCCTTCAATTAAGGAATTACCTCCATTAGATTGGCCCACAAGCAAGTCTGTGGGGCATTTTCTTGACTAATGATTGGTGTGGGAGAGCCTAGCCCTCTGTGGCGGTGTCATCTCTGGGCAGGTAGACCTGGGTTATATAAGAAAGCAAGCTATGGGAAGCAAGCTAGGAAGCAGTGCTCCTCCATGGTTAAGCTTCAGTTCCCACCTCAGCTCCCCTTGATGATGGACTACAACCTGTAAACTGTATAAACCCTTTCTGCCCCACATTGCTTTTGTCCAGGATTTTGCTGTGGAACAATCTTTTTGTACACTGTGAATATGTATTACTCTCATTGATTAATAAGTAGCTGATTGGCCAATAGCTGGGCAGGAAAAGGTTAGGCAAGACTTGTGGACACAAAAATAGCACAGGGAGAAGGGGCAGAGTCACCAGGAGGCGTGGAGAGAAGCAAGATGGACATGCTGAAAAAAGTTACAAACACATGGCAGAGCACAGATAAGAAATACAGGTTAATTTAAGTTGTAAGAGCTAGTTAGTAACAAGCCTAAGCTATCAGCAGAGCTTTTATAAGTATATATTATATATTTTATAATTACATATTATAATTAATATTAAGTGTGGTTATTTGGGAGCTGGCTGGTGGGACAGAGCTGACTGGCAGGACAGAGAAAGTCTTCCCACAGTGTTTTATCACAGCAACAGACATGCAGCCAGAGCTTTTACCCACTGAGCAATTTAGATGGCTTAGCCTTATAAACTTTTAATGAATCTGTGTTTACTCAAACATATTTTTCCCCTAACAAGCTGCCTGGAGTCTCTTTAGAAGTAATTTGTGGGTCAGGCGTTGGTGGCACATGCCTTTAATCCCAGCACTCGGGAGGCAGAGGCAGGTGGATCTCTGAGTTCGAGGCCAGACTGTTCTCCAGAGCGAGTGCCAGGATAGGCTCCAAAGCTACACAGAGAAACCCTGCCTCCGGGAAAAAAAACAACAAAAAACAAAAAAAAAGTAGTTTGTGGTGTGCTGGGAGGTGGCGGTGCACGCCTTTAAACCCAGCACTTGGGAGGCAGAGGCAGGTGGATCTCTGAGTTTAAGACCAGCCTGGTCTACAAAGTGAGTTCCAGGACAGCTGAGTGCTACATAGAGAAACCGGTCTCAAAAAAAAAAAAAAAAAAAAAAAAAAAAAAAATGAAAATCTGTAGTGTAAGCATCTGAAGCCGACATAAATATAGTTACTGAATGGACATGGACTCTGGAGGTACAGCTGAAACCATTGCTCTTTGAAAGTAAAGCCAAAAGAGAATGGATAGTGGCAGCCACCTGTAGTGATCCTTTCTAGGTACCCACCCAGTCTCACTGAGGCTCAAGACCGTGGCTGAAGACAGAATGTCTCTGAGACACACACCAGTAGTCCTGTAGGAGGAGTGAGCAAAACTGCAAGCATGAACCACAGTCTAAATGAGTGTAATTCACCTACCAATCAGCCAGAGTCTAACCAGAACTAGAGGTATTTCTCCAACAGAGGGATTTCCATATAAATGGTCACCTAGGTAACACTGGCAGCCAACTGACTCTTACAGGCCACAACTGCAGGAGCAGCCTCCACCTGAGTCTCAAGAAACCCAGGAGGAGATCAAACTGAGCCTCCATACCCTACCCTAGGGCTGAGACACTCAAGGTTGGGGCCCTTGGGACAGAGAAGCACAGGGTGAGATGCTCCTTGCCTGAGGCTGGCATCTCTAAGTGTGAGGGACCAAAGTCTGTTAGTGCCAAGAAAACTAAATCCGAGGCATGGCTACAGCAGAGGCAAAGGGAGCCAAAGAGTCTTCACCTCCCACCTCACTGGTCCTTCCCTCTCATGTTCCCTTTCAGTGGAGGCTGGCAAGGTGCTGGGACAAAGCTTAGTGCAGCCCTAGCTTCACATCACAGCAGGGCCAGATGTGTTGGGGCTGAGAAAAGAACAGGATAAAGGGCACACGGAGACTCTGAGGAGGAGGTATCAAATCTTTGGGAAGGAGCTAGTTCATCAAGACTCCAGCAATAAGAACACAACTCTGACTGTAGAAGCCAGTAACCAATTCTTCCAATTCAGAAGACTAAACAGCATCGTAACAGCACAAGAGCATCCACACAAGGAAGGCTCTAATCTGAGCAGCCCCTCCCCCAAAGGTAAAGCCATGGAAATCATCCTAGCTGCTCCACACCCAATAGTACTGGAATCCAAACATGGGGCGTGTGTACAGAGTACACACAGGAGCACAGGCTGACCCGCTTGCCGAATTACTCAGAGTAGGTCCTGAGCCAATGTATTTTAAAGCCCTGCACCCAGACTGAGAACCACAACCCACCAAGGAGGCTAACAGTAAAAGAGCCAAGGGAAGGGCAAGCTGTGCAGGAAAACTGAGGTGGGGTGAGATAGGTAGAGAACAAGAAAAGGCAGTGGGAGGGAATGGGAAACTCCTGCTGGTCTCAGGTTCAAGTACAGCCAAAAGGCAGATTCTTCACCCTGCTTACCTTCCATTTGGGAAAATCAGTAGTTAGTACTGGGCATCAGATGAGGCAACTCCTTAAAGTATGGAGACAAGGCAAGCTTTGGCAGGCCAGCTCTGGGGAGAGCTGCACTAGTTAAAAGAGGTTGTACCAACACTGGCTTAGAGTCAGCATACAGGAGAAGGGAGATGTCAGCAAGGTGCCAGGACCCTCCCCTCTTCACAGGTGAGACTCATTGCCTGAGTGCTGGGAGGAGACCACCCACCCATGGGCTTTACCAGGGGCTTTTCTCTGTATCTTGGTGCTCAGTAACAGCTTCCTCCAAAACTGAAACACTCCATCCTCCAGTTCTCTGTCCCAAGGGCCCCAACCTTGAGTGTCTCAGCCCTAGGGTAGGGTATGGAGGCTCAGTTTGATCTCCTCCTGTTTAAGCTTCTTAAACAGGAAGGCAAACAACTCAAAATAGTTACAGTAAGTTCCTGAAACTGACCACATTCACTAGGCCCTCACTAACAGAGTAAGCAATAACAGCTGAGAGTGTCCAGGTGCACTCCAGGTTCCTAGCTTTGTAAGCTGTCACCTGTGCTGGGATGGCCTTTGCTGATGCAGCTGTCTTTTAAGTAATTTCTTCCCCTGTAAGTAACCCCTCACCCATACTCCTGTAGGTAACAACAATAACACTCATTGGCTCACCAAGTTGGACTCCGCTGGTATCCATACTTTGGTCTGTTGTGGGCTCCCTATCTGGGATAAGTAGACATGTGTGTTGCATCTCCCCAAGAAAAGTTCTGTCACGCAACACTTGGTTGTCCTTGGCACACATAAGTACTTGCCAAGTGACAACCAGTGAGTCCTTCAGCAGCTCTGAGCCCCCATGACCTGCATCCTACACCTCAAGGAAGTAGCTGAGACCAAGGAATGCATGTATTTATAAATGAGTCAACTTCAAGGCAGCTGCTGGTGCTGCCCCTCAGCAGCAAGAGTCTAGTCCCTGGGGGCTCTGACTGAGGGGTGAGCCTGTGTGTGGGCTCCAAGTACCCTCTCATGGTGTCCCCGATATTACACACACACACACACACACACACACACACACACACACACACACACACATCCACCTCTGTACTGTTTGAAAGCTTTGATACAACAGTTGAATTCAAAGACTCAGACAGAGGAAAAGGCAGCCCTGAAAGTAACCAACAAAACTTTGTCCTTTGTCTGGCAGTAACCCATACCCAGCTCAGCATGCTGGTACCATCTCTTCTCCCTTCGGGTGCAGATTACAACTCCACCTACAAAAGCACCAGGAGCTGATGGCTTAAGGCAAACACAACCGAGGCAGGTCAGTGCAACCTCAGTGAAGGGTTTCAGGAGACCTCAGGTCTCCCTAACCTTGTACCTACTGCACCTGCAGAGAAAGCCAGACTCACTACCCTAACCAGCATTGAGGACCACCTCACACTGCAGATTAAAGACTTAGAACGCACAGACTGGGTCCAGGGGAGAGGGACACAGCCCACCCAACAGCATGCACACAGCATCTGGAAACTGGCAGTGCCCCTTTTCTGCAGGTTGGAGAATGTGGACAGCAGGGCTACCAACCACCTGAGAAAGGCTGGCAGGCTCAGGGATATCTACCACTTTGGGCCACAAAGTTACAGATGGTCCCAGTCAATCCAGATGCACTGAGTAAAGATGGTGAGCCCACACTGCCATTCCTGAACACATTCTCCCCTCAACACAGCATCATTTAACAGCTTTCTGAAGGACATAGCAATGCCTTGGAGTAGGGATCTAAATCTTGAAAGGTTTTGACACACTGCAAGCACTACAGGCTGTAGAGCACCTACTCTTAGCCCACTCCCCTGCCCCACTGGCCCAGCTGCTAACTGGCCTGTGTGCCTTCCCACCTATGCCCTTCTGTCAGCCAGGATGGCCAACTTTCCAGACTCCCTCAGCTATTCATCTGTGTGCAAAGCCTCCCTCTTTACAGCTGTCACACCTTCCTGCAGTAAAACAGAAAACAGGGAAGGTGTCTAAGCCTGACACTCCTGTAGCTCAACATTGGGAAGGGGCAAAAAGCCACTTGGGGGAAGGACACACAGATGTATAAACCTCCTTGGGGAGATGTAAACAGACATCTACACCCCTCAACAAGGCACCAACAACAGACCAAAGGTAACCAGACCACTTAAGTCAAACTTGGTGAACAAAGGAGTTTATTGGGCTTACTTACAGAGCATACGTGCCGCCCAAATCAGCCGAACCACCAAAATGTCTCACCTTAACATGGCCGACTTCCCTATGGCTACACAGACGTAGTTAATGTTCATTTAACCTTCCACACTCAATCGAATCTATCACCTCCCAAGACTACAACACACACATGCAGCTTGGGCTGCATATAGCAAATAGCTGGGAGGGAGGTGACAGGAGGAGTGGCTGGAATCTCAGGTGCGGGTCAATATCTAAAACTTCTTCCAGGTCACTTGTAGGTGATCACGGATGCTCAGATTAAGATGGTTATAGTTGTTAGGCTTGAAGGACAGTTCTACACTGGGCTCTCAGGGGTGGTATGATACATTAAGGACCGGGAGTGGAGGGGGCACCTAGAGGCAGGGACTCAGGAGTACCATGTGAGGACAGGCATGATGCATCAGAGAATCTCAGGAGTGGGCCACCAAAGGGGTGGTGGGCATGGACAATTGGAGAACCTCAAGGTAGGAGAGTACCACCTGAACTCTCCAGCCTTAACACTTGCAGGACCAGCAAGGCAAAGCAAGTCACCCAGTCCACTCACCAGAGCCACATGCTGATCTATGAGACCCTCAATCTTTATTGTCCTGGGACCATCACTACACTTTGACTCATGGAAATACCTTAAAATAGGGCCCACAAATGACAACAGCCTCACAGAACCACAGCTTCTCTGTAACACAGGAACCTTAACAGATCCAAGACAACACCAGGAGACCCAAAGGAGAGAGACAGCCCAGGAAGATAAAGAAACTATTCACATCTGACAACTCACCACATCTGCTCCCAGAAAGCCCCTCTCCAGCAGAAAGGAAAATGAGCACATGTACAAGGAGGGGCAGCAAAAAAGTCTCACTACACCCTTGGGTACCACTCTCCATCTATCTGACCCCACCACACCCCTCTTCACCAAGAGCAGTACAAACAGGGATCCAGAGTCACACAGGGGCTGGATGATAGCTTTCTCAGATCCAGCATCCTCACTGTGGTGGTTTGGATAGGTATGGCCCCCACAGACTCACGTGTGTGTGAATGTTTGGTCATCAGAGTGGCACTATTAGGAGGTGTGGCCTTGTTGGAGGGAGTGTGTCACTGTGGAAGTGGGCTCTGAGGTCCATATGTTCAAGCTAGGTCTAGTGTCACAGTCTCCTGCGGCTGCCTGAGGACCAAAATGTAGAACTCTCAGCTACCTCTCCAGCACCATGTCTGCCCGCACACTGCCATGTTTCCCTCCATGACAATAATGGACTAAACTTCTAAACTGTAAGCCAGTCCCAATTAAGTGTTTTACTTCGTAAGAGTTGCTGTAAGCCAGGCATGAGTTCAAGGTCTGCCCAATCTACAAGGTGAGTCCCAGGACAGTTATAGAAAAAACCCCGTTTCAAAAAAGAAAAAAGAAAAGAAAAAGGAGTTGCCATGGTCATGGTGTCTCTTCACAGCAATAGAAACTTTAACTAAGACACTCACCAACATTCCGATTTTAGATTATTTTTTACTGTGTGTGTGTGTGTGTGTGTGTGTGTGTGTGAGAGAGAGAGAGAGAGAGAGAGAGAGAGAGAGAGAGAGAGAGAGAGAGAGATCCAAGAGTAAATATGGAAAGTCTGCACCAATTGACAGAACCAGTTCTCAGCCCTTGCAGGTGGCTGTGTTGTATTACTACAATTATTAATCTGTCTTGCATGTGTCACTCACCTACAGTTTCAAAGGCAAGCAGAAGCTGAACTAATAAAATGAAAACAATGTTTACCAATTAGAACCCTGTGGGAAAGTTTCAGGCAGCATGTAACACTCAGATAATAACAACTCAAGATGTTGAAATAACCAATTAAAAATTAGTTTTAAAAATTAATTATATAGCCACATAGTTAAAACACACACCCTGATACAAATTTTCAAAGACAAGTTACAAGGGAGGAAGGGAAGGGATAGAATTGGGAAAGAACTTTTGAGAAACCCAGTGCTGGATATGAAGGCTAAGATATGTGCACTGGCTCTCACAACGGGACACCGCCCAGCCTGCTATCATCTCTGGACTCAGTTTCCTCAGGGGAAGAGTGCAGAGTTCTGCAATCTAAGCTCTTCCAAAACAACCCACTATGTGGGACAACATCTCCACTGTGTATAGGCTCCCTTCATGGTGTGTCATCTGGCTCCCACCTTTAACATACCACTTAACACTAACAACAGCCGTCACACTGCTGAGTATTTGCTGTGTGCACACCAGGACCAATCCAGACAGTTTATACATACTAACACGCTCTTCACTGAAAACTGCTGAGACAAGCAAGTGAGGAAACCACACAGAAAGGCTAAGTGACTTGCCTGAGGTCACAGGGCCACCCAGGAAGCCAGAATTCATACCCAAGCAGCCTGGCTTAGGCCCAGGCTCAGCACTTTGCTATGTCCTCTCTGCCATATCACACCAACCCTACAGAGGAACCCAAAACCAGTCCCAGTGCAGTCTCCAGGTTGTTTTCAAACCACCCAAGATGGTCTCCAGAGTTTGTGTGCAACCCTCTGGTATTATGATCTCCAAGCCTTGGTAGCAGGGAAACCCCTGTTTGCAAGCACTGGATTGATCTCAGGTCTCACACTGGACCTGCTTATGGATCCTGACAACTTGGAGGCCAGAACAGCCAAACGACATTTTGTGCTATCATGTCCTGTTAGGGAGAAAAACTCTAAAATAAAACACCACTGCAATGATGACATCACCAAGCCAGGAAGGGGAGATAATCTGTTCTTTTCTAAAACAAAGGACATGAACTAGTTCATGCCATCGTAGGCAGATGATGGGTGGCCCACACTAGTCCCTAATGCCTACTGCTATGTGTTCTTGGTTTCTATCAGGAATGAGACACCCAGCCCTTACCTGCCTCTGAATTCAATGGTAAGCCTGGGCAGTTGCAGCCACACCCCTTTCACAATGCCAGCCTTGGGCCTGGTCCTCAGACCACCCAGAAACCCAGACCCTCCCCCTCTGGGCTTTCTGCCCATCCACATCAGCAGTTTTGATGGCAGATAAGCAGACAATAGTCCTGTAATCAGCACCCTCCAGGCCTGAAGCTGTGGCTCTGAGTCCCAGACAGGGAGACCTGCTATTTGTACCTATGTCTCAGGGACACAGTTGGAAAACAAGCCAGCCAGTGCTGGCTTTCCTGGAAGCCTTACTTTAGGCAGCTGTTGGGACTTTACAACAGCCTGCCTTTGCTACTGCATGACCTGAGGGATAGTCTGGTAACCTTGGGGTTTTCTAGAAATTAAATGTGTACAAGGGAAGAACTTCCCAGCCCAGTATTGCCCTAGGCCTAAAGAGAAGCAAGACAAATGGCAAGGGCTCAGGGCCTTTCAGGAATTACAGCGACAGACTGATATAAATTGAAGTCACCAGGAATTACACCTTACAGAAAATATGCAGTATCACATCCTTGCCAAAATCGCCGGTTACAAATTCAACATAATATGTGGCACTTTTACAATAACATCCTGGTGGAGGAACAAAAAGGAATAATATATATTTATTAGTCGTCTCCTACTCCAGCTTCCTGCCCATGATAAGGCAAGGTGTTGACACAGATATACAGAGCAATCAAGAAATAGCCATGCCAGCCTTGTTGGGTAAGGGGCTGTGAGCTGCTGATGGCAGCTTAGGTGACAGTGGCTTGTACCTACCTTAATTCACACTCTGCCACCAAGTGCTCCTAGGAGGCTACCAAAGACAGTCAGGTGATTCTTACAGGAAAAAAAATGTCATCAAATGGTGAATGCTTTCTTGTCAGGTCTTTTCAAAGTAACCCTGGTAAAAGCTCGATATTATTTCTGAACCACAGAAAGGACTCCTCAAAGTATGCTAGCTGCTTGGTAACTGAAATCTCAATGTAAAAGAGGACTGTCCCTCTGCAACCTGGCACCCAAGGTGACCTCTTACATGGTTAACACTCCAGAATGTTTCTGAATGGTCATACACTCACAGTTACTCTTAGAAATAAGAAGCAGTCTATCAGGATTCTGGGACTGGAGTAGACCTCTGTCAGAGAGAGACCAGACAACAAATGGGCTCTCGTGGGTGAGGAAGAGCAGGGCCCTAACTAGTCCATTCTGAGATAATCCTTGTCCACAGTTGAACTTGAGAAATTGGTATGTCTCCCGCCTCCCCAAAACACCCAAGTCTCTGTAAGCCAGGTTAGGGCCCAGTGCATCACTGTAGGCTCAGCATCTCAATCTGCTGGACATGTCCAAAGCTTAAAAGAAATTCCAAAAGCAATAATCCCTAGAAATCCCATCAGGATGAGATGGGAACAGACGGTGAAATGGAGAATTCTCCAGGATTCAGGGGAGAGGTGTAGGAGTGGAGGTGGCTAATTACACAACTGCCAAGCTACCTTAAGGGTCCAGAGTCAATAGCCCTTAGCACTTTTATGGTTACCCCTCCCTTGGGAAATGCTGTCACCAACAATTTTGGTGATAGAGCAGACGACTGAAAAAAACAGACAGAAAGTGACTTAGAGTGGCTGGACTCAGAAAAAGTTTTGGGAACACCTTATCCAATATATTTCACTTATGTTTTCCTTTGTGTCTATGTGCAAGAGTGATACATAGAAAAATCAATGTCTAATTAAGTCTGAAAGGGCTTTTTCAGTGAGTAGAAAATAAAAATGTTAACTGATAGAAACCATGTTATTCAGCTCAGTGGACAGTTTTTTTCTTTCCTAGTGGCACATAAACTACAGAGTATTTTACAAATAAGGGAGTCTTGGAGTTGATGAAAAAGATTACAGATGGAGGGGAAACTACTGGTGACCATAGGTGAGCTGGTAAGGCAAACTCCCAAGGCAGAGTGGGAGGGGACAGAAAGGAGGTGGCCTCTGGAAGCAAAGGTTCAGCAAGTGGGTCAACAGGAAAGCCCAAGGCAGTCAGAACAGGACAGCCAGGCCTTAAGGCATCCCATGCTGGGCCAAGCAGCTCTGCACCAAGGCAGCCACACAAATTCCCAGTCTGAGCGTCTATACTCGCCCCAGACCTAGAGAGAGCTTAATTTATAGGCAGTTTCAAGTTCAAGTCTTTAATTTGCAACAGCTCCTCAAGCTCCCATCCCAAGTGATTTGGCTGAGAAAGACCTTTCATCTGAAGCCTGTCAGTTTTCCAAAGCAAGGAATCAAAGGTTGCACCTGGGCTGGCCTTCCAGGAAGATAGCAGAAGCCATCACAGCATTCCTGAGCCCGTAGGCCTCGGTACTGCCTGTCCTGCAATGACTAGAAGTACTCAGAAGCCCCATGAAACAACCCCCTACCCCAAAGAGACCTGGGAAACCTATGAGAGTTGTTTTTTACCAGTTGATGTCCCTCAGCAACTCCAGACAGTGAGGTCACAGCTCCATCTTATTTTCCACAAACACCACCGATCCCAGAACCTACACTAACTACCAAGTGCCACCTCTCCAAAGCAGGGTACCAGCAGGTTTCTGCCCTCTTGCAATTGTGAGTGATGAACAACCCCATCTGCACCTCCTGCTGTTCGTGGGGATGGAGCAGTAATGGAGACCCTTGACTGCAACAAGGGTTCAAGACCCAAGGATGACTCCCTGAGCTCTGACATGTGGGGACAACTCTGTAAATTCACGATGTCCTTTCATAGAGCCTAAACTATGAACTGCCTCCTGCCTGCCCTGCTGCACTTCACAGACTAGCTCAGGAATCCAGAGACTGTCCCACAACACAGCCTAGCTAGTCTAACACACACTGAACTATAGGATGTGGAACTGAGAACCACAGGAGGGTAGAGGGGCCAGGGTATGGCAGATAACTTGGCAGTCAACCACGTGCATGAAGAGGAACAGAAAAAACAAGCATCCCTGTGACAGAAGAGCCACTCTGCTGGCAAACTATAGGCAATGACCCCTGGAAACTGGTTCATTCTATTCACTGAGCAGAAGGTGGGGACAGGCAGAGGCTGGACACTGAGGAATTCAGGGGGCCTCAGGAGCAAAGGAAGCCAGAGGCTGGATTCATCCAGAGGCTGGATTCATTCTCTCCGTGACCCTATGCCCCTTACACTGCTGCATCCCAGCACTGCCCTTTATGTTGTACTGTCTGCTGTCTGCCCCACCCCCACCCCAGTGGAGTGAAGTATCGCAGTCTGCTGGGTTCCCAGGATTCCAGACACAGCTGTGCTAGGCATACAGGGAGTCTCGAGAGACACTTGATAAGAGAATGAAAGGCACAGGCCCTAGTATCACTCTCCTGGCCAGTGCAGCATTGAGGATAGCTGTAAGAGGGTAAATCTAATGGTAGACAGCAAGAAACCTAATATAAAGCAAGCAACCTGCCACTGCCATTAGTAAATACACTCCTAAGCATGGAGGCTACAGGGGACCTTCCCAGAGTCACCTCGGCAGTAAGGAAAAGGACACTGACAATCAAGGAAAGGCTCTAGGAAGCCGGGGACCACACCCATATCCTGACAACGGGAAGACCTCAGAGACAGGTGCTACCACAACCCAAGTGAGTCTCTACCCACAGGTTCTGTGACCCTGGGACACCCTCTTGCCTTCCCCATCCTTTGTTTTCTTCAGTAATATGTTAGAAGCTTTAAGGACATACATGGTGTGCAGCAGGTGCTAAGCACATGTCTGTTACATTTTAAAACTTAATCCTCACCTGAGTACCTCCTAAAGGAGGCCCCCATAGACCTCAGAGAGTGGCTGTTTTCTTCTGAGAAGGCCTGGCCACAAAGGGAGAAAAAGTAAAAAGCTAATAGCACCCTCAACATGTCAGTCAATTCTGTCTCATGCCCTGGCAGCACCTGGTATAACCTATGAGGGGCGCTGGCACCCAGTATGCAGAGGTCAGCAATGCTATGAACCTCCTGCCAAGGAGAGAATGGACACTGGGGAAGATAAATCCTCCAGCCCCAAAGCTAGCCCTGCTGGATGTGAGAAACCAGAATTGATGCAACCACGGTCCCCTGAGAAGACAGACACTGCAGTCCAATGGCCCTGTCCCATTCCTTCCCAGGAACTCAGAGAGAGAGGTGGGAGGAGAGAGAGAGAGAGAGAGAGAGAGAGAGAGAGAGAGAGAGAGAGAGAGATGCCTGACTTGAAGGACTAGGTGGCCAGCAAGGTGGCCTGGAGGAGACTGCTTACTCCACAGAGCGCTTCTAGGAGGAAGGAACCAAATGGAAGGGGCCATTCTCCAGGATGACAGCAGCCTGCAAGGATAGGTTAGGCCATGGGGACAGGTATGGGTTGGCCCCATGCAGCTGCCCTCCATGGTAGCTCTGTCAGAGCCAGCTTCAGAATGACATATGGCTCCCAAGAAAACTTAAAATACAACTCCACAAATGAGAGTTCAAGTAAGAGGGTTTGTTTTTCTACATATTGAGCCCAGAAGAATCAAGGGTGTCTACATGTCAGCATGCTAAGAAACTCAATCTGTTCATCATGAGACACTCCCCAAGCCCACACTACTGGACAGGACTAAGTATAGACATGTCAGCTTTGCAGTTCAAACCATGTCAGAGGAGGGCTGGGCAGCTCTGGAGCCATTCCAGGCACAGAGCCACTCCAGGCATGGGGACCCAAAGAAGCAAAGGGTTCCAGCAGGTGAGTTGATTGGTGTTGGAGACTGATACATCACCCCCACCTTGGAAATGGGCCTATAGTCTCTGGGGAGAGAGGCATAGGGGCCTTCTACACTAAGGTATGCACTCCAGGAGAACCTCTGAGCCTATGGTTAGTCCTGAATACAATGCTCAGGGTCAAAGGTCATGGAGTCTTCAGACCCAGAGAGAACAAGGTCAAGTTCTGCCTAGGTTAGAAGAGGCTGTGGTGAGCTCCTCTGCTATATCAAAGTAACAATGGCCATCAGCTAGGATAACCACCTACCTGGCCCAGCCTGTCCTGGAAGCTCCATGGGCAGCCTTTGTGGGAAGCACTACTGGGCTCTTGAATGAGAAAAGACCTCACCAGGAAAGAGCTGAGACCATGTGGGTGGAGCAAGCACTTCTGCTCCAGTGAAGGCCAGGCCTTAAGTCAGAGGTGAGGGCACCAACACTCAACACCTGTTTTGACATGACAGGGAAGTGACAGGAGCCCTACTGGGTGACAGGTTGCACCCTCAGCAGCTGAATATGGAAAGAGGAGCCAAGGAGGAGATTGACTTTCTCAAAAACATAGGGGGCAGTGGACAGGGAGAGACAAACAACTAGAGTGGGTGGGGGGATTTAGGTGCTTAAGACCAGAGCCACCCTCCTCAACTCTGTGACCTGGCCACATATATGATTCCCCTCTGCCTAACTAGCAAATCTCAGTGTCATCCTCAAACAGAGCTCTCCAACGGGCTGCACAGGGAGGAAACAAGGAGCTCTCAGGGGAGTGGACTTGTGCATCCTGCTGGGTCTGCAGGAGACTGTCCAAAGCTGCCCCAGAAGCACTTGCAGCCTTCCTGGCCTCTGTCTGAGCCTCCACTTAGTGCCCAGGCAGCCACCTCTGAACATGACTCTGGGCAGGGGCATCAAAGCAGCCTTGGGCTGATATCATGTGCCTCTCAAAGAAACACATTACCCAAAAACCTGAGACTACAACAATAGCAGAGAAGCTACAGGCATCCCTGTCTTCCTGACCTAACTGCTCTTCCTACCACCTTTCACATACCCCTTATCAAAGGGCAGCAAACAACTGACCCCACCACTCCCTTTCTTCCAGCCATGCTGGAGAGATCACAGCAGGCTAAAAGCCTTAGAAAAACTCTCCCTGCTCCCTGGGCCTTGCCACACTCCACCCCACAGCAGTTAGCCACGCAGACTGAGCAGACTGGTGGCCACAAGCCACTGATTAACAGGTTCATTTTCCCTTTTGCTGGAGGGCCCGGGGCATGGCTCATTATCTTTGTAGTGTTTATGGGTCACAATCTGTTTCTATTGTGTTTGCACTCCCATAAGCAGCTACAACAGAATTCTGCAAAAGGGACTCTATCTTCTTTAAGGAGGTTAATCTTACAGTGTAGACGAAGCTATTGCTGGGCTTTCCCTGGCGGTCTTCCCACCTCCACTACAATCCTCATTTCTGTTTTGAAGCAGGGTCTCATATAGCCCAGGCTGGCCTGGACTTGAATGTGCTATCTAAGAAAAGGTGACCTTGAATTCCTGATCCTCATGCTTCCATCTTCCAAATGCTAGGATAACAGGCCTTTGTCATCATTCTTAGTGCAAATGGCCTTTCTTAAATTGCACACTTATCTTTGGTAACCTGCTGACACAGGTAACAATACTGTGTGTGGCGGCCTCTTGTTAGCCTTCAATAATCACAGCTATACTTCCTGACAAGGGATTCGGGGGAAGAGTGGGGAACTTGGAGCCTATGCTGCCAAAACTCAGGTGCACCTCCAGCTCTCTCACCATCATGGACTTTACCCTACACACCTCACCTACTTTCTCTGCTGGAAGTTGGCTACCGGGAACTCTATTATGACACCACAACTGTGTCCCCAGGGTTTTCCCATAAATGGCTCATTCACAGCATCCAAGATTCCAGTGTAAACCCACAAGGAACCCTGCAGACCCTTTCTTCAGGAAGTATGCAAGGAAGATTATCAGGACACACAGCCAAAAACAAAGACCTCACAGGATCCTGGATCACTTTATTTTCAGGGGTTGGGGGATTTTTCTCTGCTGCTTTCTTTCTTTCCTTGTTTCTGTATCAGTTATTCAGCACTAATCAAAAAAAAAAAAAAAAAAAGCCATGGTATAAGGATGCTAATCTCCTAAAATCACAATGAGAGAACTGAGAGGCAGAGATGAACAGTGTTCAAGGGAGGATCACTCATCAAAAGGAAGAGAAAAAGCTGCTGTTACTCAGCACCAGTGGAGCCACTGTGCCACCACCTTCGGTTGCAGTCTAACTACTACTCAAGACGGTACTGGTTCCCTTCAGCTCAGCCAAATGAACAATCGAGCAAGCTTGTCATGGGAAGCCCTCTACAGGACAGCATAGCCACAAGTTCCTTCTCTACTTTTATATTCCATTGAGTATCCCTACCAGAGGTCCCACCTAGTTCTAAGAGAAGCCCTTTCCCCCAGTGCTTCCTGCAAGAGCCCAAATGCCAAACACCTGCACCTGAGGTCCAGTGCAAGGGTGCAGCACAGGTACCAGCTCCCAGGAAGAGTGCTAGGCACCTCAAGGACTTAGGCAGTCCGTGAAGGGACCCTGAAGTCTCAGCTGAGCTCACTGCTCTCCTACTGGGAACCCTTCCTGTCACTACACTTCAGCCAGAGGCAGCTTCCTTTCAACAGAAATCCTCTCCTCTCTTCTACAGCACCATCCACTGCCAGCATACCAGGGCCCCAGGGAAACTTAACATGATTAAAATTTTAAAGCATTTAAGATGCTCAAAGGGAAGGCATTCTTGAAGTGCAAATCATCAGTTTAGGGAGGAAAGAGTAAATATGGCAGGGGGAGATACCTATACAAATGAAATGCAATTTTAAGCATTATGCATAAATTGCTTTAACATGGGGCCTCAGCATTTCGGAATCACAGTATTGAGTCCCCAGTTTTCCAGCAAATGCTGACAGTTGGTTTTCAACTCCTTAGTTCATTCAATCTGTAGTCTGGGGTGAGCTGAGTTTCTGGGTTTTGCTAAATGGGGAACAGCAGTTCTGAGAGGAGTTGTTTAGCAGGCAGGGCACACAGTGCACAGCCTGGCCTGGCTGCTGAAGCAGCAGAAATCCTAACAGGGTGCCCTCAGACAATCCCCAAAGCACAATCCTAAGGCCTGGGGCCCCATGAGAAAGAAAACACCAGGGCATGAAGAAACTAACTTGAGCTCGGCTATGAATGGTACCAAACACAAGAAGAAATGCAGCCAGCCTACAATAACTCCTCTCCTTATCATATTTCACATTCATGTTGTACAAGCTAAAGAAACCACACATTTTTTCTCTGTGGCTTTGGAGCCTGTCCTGGAACTAGCTCTTGTAGACCAGGCTGATCTCGAACTCACAGAGATCCACCTGCCTCTGCCTCCTGAGTACTGGGATTAAAGGCAGGTGCCGCCACCACCACCCAGCCACATTTTCTCTTATCATGAGGATGAACTAAACATGGGGAGCCTTCTAGTGTTTAAAACCACTAAGGGAGTCAAGATGACACTCCATGGCTTGGGGCATCCTCTGCCTCTATCAGGGTCCACCCTGCTATGTTAATGAGAACACTACTGAAATTTCAAAACCTACTGCATTTACATACCTCTTCCTCCCCCTGCAGACCACTAAACCACGGTATTTCCAGCCAGGATTACATTTTATGGCTCACTGACAAAACAGAATCCCAGGTCCTCAATCCATGTATAACTGTTTATTTCCCCCACTTTTTTTCTGCATGGTCTCCATCAGATCACAAAGAGGTCTTGGGCTTTCTTCAAACCTAAAGCATATGCCTCAGAGGCATCCAGAGGACCACTTTGTCTGCCCACTGAAGCCCCTAGAGGTAGGGCAATAACCCCTAAAAGGCGAATGCCACAGGTGCCTTTCTACATACCTGTGCTGATCTAAACCTTTGTCAGTTTGCTTTGTTTTGTGTGCATAGGAAAAAGCACTGTCAGCAGCCAGGCTATTCCCAAGGTGGGGGAGGCATCTACTGGGGAAGCAAAGTTGGTACAAACCACACCTGCTCAGAGCCACTGTCATTCTTAAAAAAAAAAAAAGGCTGCTGCCACCAGCTACACGTACTAGACTTAAAAACTAACAAGGGCTTGCAACACACAAACCATTCAGAAAGCAGAGCTGACACAAGCCAAACACAGAGAAACAGTGTTTCACTTTCGTTACTGCAAAAAATAAAAACGAAATCACAAAATCCTCCAAGAGCCGAATAACATACTGCCATGTCCCTCCCTCTACACCTGCAGCTGGGAATAACTTGAAGATGCCAGAAGGAAAAGGGAGTCAGCCAAGTGCCCTTGACATTCAGGGTCTGACTAGGGGTAAAGTCGGCTCAGTGACAGTCCTTCCTACTCAACACCCTATCCCCTATCTCCCGTAGCCATGGTCTATTCCATCCCGTCTTTTCCGGTGGTGGTGTGTCATTCAACATCAAGCAAGGAGGATTACAGGGCTTTGGAAAAGATAACTATGCTTTGAAGCTCATTAGCTAGTAAAACACAAGCCCCTGATGCCCAGAGCAGACAGAACCAACACACCGGCAAGGATCTCACGCTCTGTGTCTGGCCGGTACCAAGCCGAGATGACTGCCAAATCAGGACCTATAAGCTCTAAGCGACCCGTGGTCCCCACAGCCTCACCACTCAGCCCTCAGCGCAGAATCCATCAGAAACACACACGGAGGACAGGGACTTGGGGTTAGGAAATTCAAGTGCAAGAGGCTAGGCAGTTCCCGCCGCCGTGAGGGGCCAAGAGCCGAGGTGGGCAGTGTAGCAAGTAGGAGAAAAGGTCTGGCAGGACCGCAGTCCATCCTCACTCCCTCTGGGTGCAGGGTGAGGGGCATCGGGTGGGATGACTCCTCTGATCGCTCGAGCACAGAGGTTCTGGTGGGACCGAGATCCCCATGATCCCGGAGCAGGACGTCCAGGGTCGGGATTCGAGTGCGGGTGGAGTGTGGCTCAGGGAGCACAGGGTCTCGGGTGACAACGATCACCAAGATCCCGGAACTGGGAATGAGGGTCCTGGAGCGTGCTGGACGGAGAGCGAAGCAGGGGGCAGGCAGTGTGGTCCCTACGATCCCGGCACAGGGAGTAGAGCGCAGTGGATCCATAGAGACAACAGTCCCCAAGATCCTTGCGCAGGGCGTTAAGTGGCTCGGGTGCTCGCGCCCCCCGTGCAGGAGGCAAGTCGCTGTACCCAGAGTCCCTGGTAAGCGGAGCAGGGCCAGGGCTCGCACTCCTGGCCTGAGGGCCCTTAGGAAACTTGACTCGCGCGTGAGGGCCAGGGTCCCCGCGGCTCCTGCCCAGAGCCTGGAACCACTCTCCGTGCACGGAGCCTCCCAGGCCCGGGTCGGCGCACAGGCCTCGCGGCACTCACCTTCCTGCCGGCGCCGCCCGCGCCCGCGGCCAGAGCGGAGCCGCCCCCCGAGTACATGTAGTAGGCGATGCCCAGCACCCAAAGCAGCGCGAAGCACAGCAGCATCCGCGAGCGCCGCCGCATCCTCGCACTGGGCGGCCGCCGGGCAGCTGGCGGCGCGCGGGCGGAGCGCGCGGCGGGCGGAGCGCGGGGCGGCGGCGCGGGAAGACGCGGCAGCGGGCGGCGGGCGGCGCTCGGCGCCCGGCAGGAAGCGGCGGCCCGGCGGCGAGGTCAGGGAGCAAAGGGCGACCAATCGACGCTGAGGGGCGGGGCTGTGGGCAGGGCCTCGTCTCCATGGCAGCGGAGCCCCGCCCACCGCGCGTCCCGGGGAGTGGCAGGTGGCGGTCCAGAAGGCTTGCACGCGGGTTCCCGAAGACCTGGAGTGGTCCTAGTCCAGTCTGCAGAGGTCGCCCCGGCCCGGCGTCCGTCTCATTTACTATTTGGGTTATTGGGTTTTTATTTTTTATTTTTCCTTTTTTTTTTAAAGTACAAGGTTTCTTTCTATAACCCAGACTGGCCTCGAACTCACTATCTAGCCCAAGCTGGCCTCAAGCTCACAACACTCCTCCTGCATCAGACTCCTGAGTCTTGGGATGACAGGCCTGCACCACCCTGAAGTTCGAACAAGACTAAGACAGGGAAGGTAGATTTCAAGAAACTTGCTTGTGAAGAGCCCACCTGCTCTTAAGAACAAAATAGCAGTAGTTTTAAATAAACATGAAAATGAGGGGAGAATGATGGCAATTTATGTTTTTAAATCTTTTATTTTTTGTTGGTTGCTTTCTTGAAGGAATAAGTTGAGCAAAGTAATCCACTTAATAGACCAGACAGCCAGTTCTCTGACAGCAGCTCTCTGGTGACTGTAACCTTGGCCATGCCCTTGTGACTCTGTAAGTCCCTGTGTCTGAAAAAGATTTTCCAGTACTTGAGAGACTGCAACTATTTCTGAGATCTGCACAGACTTCAGGAGGCAGGGACTGACTGCCTGAGAGGTAGTCTACCCAAGCCTGAACAAACCAAAGGCACAAGCAAGCCTTTGCTACTAGGATTTTGAGCCTTTCCTGAACTCCAAACTTCTTGGAAATGAGGAGGAAGAGCCACTCAATTCCAATAGATACCCCATTCCAGCAGATACCCCATTCCAGCAGACACCCTAGACACCCTATTCCAACAGACACCCTATTCCAACAGATACCCCGCTCAAGCAGACACCCTGTTCCAGCAGTCACCCCGTTTCAGCAGACACCCTGTTCCAGCAGACACCCTATTCCAATAGATACCCCATTCCAGCAGACACCCCGTTCCAGCAGATGTCCTTCACTACTGCCAAGACCTTAAGGAAGACAGGCTTGTCATCACCATAAAGAGAAGTCCAATTCCAAGAATGAGACTCTGAACACTGTAATGACCAGGGAAGAGTTCTGCAAACACTGAACAATAGATAACAGGCTTGAAAAAGCCCAGAGTCTTGGGAAAAGTCAGATAAGTGGGAACAACTGTGGCGAAGGGAATGAAGGAATTGAGGAGGAAACATGACAAACCCTGAGGAATAAAAGGAAAGAAGAGCAGCCCCCCGCCCCCCAGCACGGGCATCATCTGCTTATGATTGCACCTCAGTGGAAGACAGAAGAGAAAGCTCTCACCTGGAAGCCTGGCCCCAAATGCTTCCTAACTGAAAAGCTGAAAGACAGAAAAAAAAATGTCACTGCAAAAAGAAAACAGAAAATTAATCATATTTCTGATTGTTGAAAAGGAATCTTAATGTTTCAAATGATACCCCACACACACACTGACCAGTGGTGGATGTGTTTACCTGTATGTACTCTCAGCACTCAGGAGGCTGAGCCAGGAGGATTGCTATTAAGACTAGCCTGGGCTACAAAGTGAAAGGGGAAGGGGTGGAGAGATGGCTCAGCAGTTAAAGCACTTGTCATGCAATCGTGAGAACCAGCAGTTTGGATCCCAGGAGCCCACCTAAAAGCTGGGTAGGCTTGGTGGCCTGCCTGTAACACAGGGCATGGAGGTAGAGGGAGAAAGTCTCTAGGGCAAGCTGGCTAGCTAGCTAAGCAGAGAATCAGCAAGTTGAGGGCGTAAGTGGGAGAACTTGTCTCAGTATATAAGGTGGAGAGCTATCAAGGACCACACCATAGATCAACGAACAGCCTCCACACACACATGTTTACATGTATACACATGTACCCACCAAGCAGGAACATGTAAGCTCTGGCCTTCACACATGTATACTACATACATACACACACATGCATATACACACATGCATATACACATATGTACACCACACAGACATTCCCATGCAAAAAAAAAGTAAAAAAGAAAAAATGGAGAAGACAAAAGGAAGGAAGAGGGAGAGAAGAAAGGGAGGGGATTGGAAATAAGATAAAGAAGTACAAAGGTTCAGATGGAAGTTGTTGGAAGCCAAGAGAGAGGAGCAAAAGTAGGTTGAATTGAAATCCCTAATGAGAAAACTTCAAAAGTAAAACAAAGTCAATATTAAAATGTTAATCTCTCAGTTTTAATGCCTTTAATGCCAGCACTTGGGAGGCAGAGGCAAGCAGATCTCTAAGTTCAAGGCCAGCCTGATCTACAAAGGGAGTTCCAGGACATCCCAGGGCTACACAGAGAAACTCTGTATTGAAACCCTCCCTCCATAAAAGTTCATCTCTGCTGGCCTGTAACTCAGGGGTAAGTTCTTACCTACCATGAGCAAGGCTCCGGGGTTGAGCCCAGCATCATCACCACCCAACAGTACTTCCCATTTTAATAGATATTTTTCAACAACTATTGTCTGGAAAATACTCCAGGAATAATGGAAATGCAACACTATACATGAAAAGTGACTTCCATACACCTTGGGAAAATGATGTGTGATAACCAAGACAGACTTTAGCACTTCTTTTTTTTTTTTTTTGACTTTTTTTAAAATTACAAACAAGATTGAATTACATCCCTTCCTCCCCTACCACTCCCCCACCCCGCAACTAAAACCCTACCTATCACATATCCTTTCTTCTAAACTACACCTGACTCAACCTTTCTGCTCCCTCATGACCTCTGCTTCCTTCCTTTTCTTCCCTTCTCACTCTCGTAGCTTCCTCCCCCCTCTTCCCATGTTCTCAATTTGCTCAGGGAATGGTGACCCTTTCCCCTTCTCCAGGGGACAAAGTTTGTCTCTTTTAGGGTCCTCCTTGTTTACTAGTTTCTCTGGCAGTGTGGATTGTAGGCTGGTAATCCCTTACTCTATGTCTAAAATCCACATATGAGTGAGTACATATCATGTTTGTGTTTTTGTGATTGGGTTACCTCGCTCAGAATGGTTTCCTCTAGTTCCATCCATTTTCCTGCAAATTTCAAGATTCCATTGTTTTGTCTGCTGAGTAGTACTCCATTGTGTAAATGTACCACAATTTCTCTATCCATTCTTCGGTTGAGGGGCATCTAGGCTGCTTCCAGTTTCTGGCTATTACAAATAGTGCTACTATGAACATCCTTGAACAGATGTCTTTGTTGTATGAATGGACCTTAGCACTTCTTTAGATAACTATTACTTAAACTAGTAGAAACATTGTGTGCTTCAGTAAAGAGGGGTAAAGTGTTTGCTGCACAAGCATAAGTTCAGATCCCCAGAAGTCAGACACGATAATGAATGACTACTCACAACTACTCCTATGGTGAGGTGGGAGATGGAAATAGAAAATTCCCAGAAGCCTGCAGGCCAGCCAGCAACAAAGAAACCCTATCGCCAACAAGGTGAAAGGTGAGAACCAACACAGGAAGTTGTCTTCTAGCTTTTCCATACATTCCATCACACACACACACACACACACACACACAATAATTCAAAGGCAAGAAAGATATAAAGATGGAGGCATGTATCAGACTTCCTAAGACAATGCAAAAAGTAAGACAACAAGAAAATGCATTTACACAGCACTCAAGGAAAGAGTGCCAGCCAGGGGCTCTCACATCTAGCCTCCAGGCATTCGGACTACAGATGAACAGGTATGGACCTGTAAAGATTCAGAAGGCCCACACTCAGGGGCTTTTCCTCAAGAATATCAGCAATTGAATCTTCCCATCAGGAGACTACAGAGGGAACCCACAGAAGGAGAGAGGGACCACACCTTACATACTGAAAAAGTCAAAGATAGTTTCTCATAAGATTAAAACTAGAATTATGAGATGATCCAGCAATTCCACTGCTAGGCATATGCCTAAAAAAAATAAAAAAGAAGATACCCATGTCCGTAGCAGCATTATTTACAATAGCCAAAGGCAGGAGTGACACCAGTGTCCACCAACAGACAATGAATGGCATAGCCCCACAGTGGAGTGCTATTCACCCTCAAACAGGAAGGAACATTGGCTATATACTATTATGTGATGGCCCTAAAGACATTGCATGAAGGCAGACACAAAAGGAGAAGAGCTATGACTTCATTGATAGGAGTTGACAGGGTAATCAAACTTATCAGAACAAAAGGTAGAATGGAGATTGTTAGGGCTAGTGTGGGAGGGGAGTTACTGTTTAATAAGAAAAGAATTTAGGTTTGAGAGGAGAAGGACATGAACAGTAGAGACCGCTACAGAACAGTGTGAGCGCTCACGATGCTACAGAAATGTCACTCAGTGACTTGGCATTGGACAGTTGATTCAGTGGTAAAGAGTGCTTGCTGTACGTGCATAGTGACCTGAAATCAAATCCCCAGAATCCGTATTTCAAAAAAATACCCCAAGCTGGAGAGATGGTTCAATGCTTAAGAGCCTGTACTGCTCTTAATGAGGATTATAGTCTGATTCTCAGCACCCACATTCGGCAGTTCACAATCACCTATAACCCTGGCTCAAGGGAATCTCGTGCCTTTGTGGACACCTGCACACATACACACACACACACACACACACACACACACACACACACACACACACACAGAGAGAGAGAGAGAGAGAGAGAGAGAGAGAGAGAGAGTTTAAAAAAATAAATCTTTTAATTTTCAAGACAGGGTTTCTCTTTGTAGCCCTGGCTGTCCTGGAACTCACTTTGTAGATCAGGCTGGCCTAGAACTCAGAGATCCACCTCTGCCTCCCAAGTGCTGGAATTAAAGGCATGAGCCACCACCACCAGGTTCATATAAATCTTTAAAAGAAAGAAAAGAGAAAAAGCCCAATATAGATACATGAGCCTGTAACACCAGTGTTCTAAATATAATATAATCTAAATAATATTAGTAATAATAATAATGGCTGGAGATGTTAGTGAAGTGCTTGCCTGGCATCTCAGTATTGCATAAGCCAGGTTGTTGACACACATCTACACTATAACCCCTAGCACAGTGAGGACGGGGCCTTGCTGGCTGCCAGCCTAGCTCCAGGTTCAGTGAGATGCCCTGTCTCAAGGGAATAAGGCAGAGAATGACAAAGCAGGACACTAGATGTGCTCCTCTGGCCTCTGCAAGCACATGCATGTATGTGTATTACCATACTCACATGAACACTTTTAAAAAGTGATTGAGATGGTCAGGTTCGGCTCTGTGTGTCTTACAAAAATGAAGGCATACACAAATGACAAATTGAAGGAAATTATGTCCACAAACGTAGGAAAGATATCCCTGGTATGTAAAAAACTTAAACACTAAGTGGGGGAGGGGTTCCTAACCAATGGGAAAAGCGGGCTAGAGGGCTGGTTCAGCTGTTAAAGGCTAGGTTCACAACCAAAAATATAATAAATGGAAGAAACTGTAAACAATTGCCAGAGATGTTCCAAGAAGAGCCCATCAGTGTGTGCAAAGATGTTAAGTTTCACTCCTTTCCAAATTAAAACTACAGAGATACTATTTATCCCCCTACAAACTGGCAAAAACTCAAAAGCTTGACAAAACACTGTCATCAAGACTATAAAAAAGAATAAGGCAGGCTTCTGTGAACAGATACACAGTGATTTCCAGGACATGCTATGATACGAAAAAACAAGTGTCAGAGAGCATTATCATATGCTGCTTTTTATATAAAAATGAAGGAAAATAAGAAAACATAAATATATCTGCTTGTTTGGGTAAAATACACACACTAATAATAAATCAGAAAACATTAAAATTGGTAAGCCAAAAGCTGCGTATAGTGCCTTATGCCTGTGAATTTCAGCACTTGGCTAATGCAGAAGGATTGAGGCCAGGCTGGGCTACGTAGTGGGTGCCAGACCAGCATGTGCTCTTGTGTGAGACCCCTATCTCACTAAAAAAAGAAAGAAAAAGATTAGTGCGCCACAGGGACCCCTAGAGAAAGACACATTGCTCTTTTCTAAATTTGATAAAAACCTACATATTCAAAATAACGAATAAGCGCTGGGTCTGTAATTCAGTTGGTAGAGTGCTTACCTTGAATGCATGGCCTGAGCTCCATCTTAGCCCCACATGAACCAGATTTGTTGGTCCATGCCTGTAATCCCAACTCTCAGAAGGTGGAGGCAAGAGAAGCATAACAGCAAGGCCATCCTTGGCTGCAAAAGCCAATCTAGGCCACATGAAATCTTGCCTCAAAAAAAGAATTATAAAAAAGGCAAAAGTAAAGCAACGGCGATGGGGAGGAGAATAAAAAACAAATCAGGTATTTGAACCCAACTATGTTGCCAGTGAAGAGCATAAAGAGACCAAAGAAGGGATGTTTGTCATGGTTATTTGTGTTTTGTTATGTAGCTGCAGTCCTGATCTTTCAGTCTCAGGCTTCCCAGCTTCTAGGATTGTTGGTATGCACCACCATGCACAGCCTTTTTGTAATGTTTAAACAAGGTGCTTGGACTTTACATCTCAGCCTAGAGATTAAAAGAAATGCAAGGAATTTTGACCCTTCCTTATATTGTCTTTTTCTCTTGTGTGATGAGTGTAGAAATTAAACTATCTTATTTATCATGCCATCCAGCAAATCATAAAGGTGCTGTTTGGGCAACTAGGAATTTATTGTTTAAGAAGAGAGGCACAACATGGAATGGAGAAAGGCAAAGAATGGAGAAAGGACTAGATGCAAAGCTAAGGATGAGGTTATGAACTCAATCCACACACATTCACCTCTATGCTCAATATGCAAGCAATATAAATGCGTGTTATATAATGTTATAGATGGGCTTTGGACCGAGGCAGCCATCAACAATGAACACACCTCCCATTCTGTGATGGTTGATATTGTCAGCTTGACACACTCCAGAATCACCTCAGAGATCAGCCTCTGAGTATACTCTGAGGTATTATCTTGATTACATTAATTGATGTGCTAAGACCTATCTTAATTGTAGGCCTAATGTTCCACAGGCAGGGAATCTTGGACTGTGTATAAAATGGGCACAGATTCCTCTCTGCTTCTTGACTCCCTCTGGTTCCTGTTGCCGTGGTTTCCCTGCCTTGATGGGCACCTGAACTGTGAGGCAAACAGACCCCCCCTCCCTTAAGTTGCCTTTTTTATAGTATTTTAATCACAGCAACAGGAAAAGAAGCCAAGACATGCCCAGAGCTCCATGCCCCAATACCACACTGTGCTCCCCCTCTGAGCTTTGATTCTTTGGAGAAATGGGTGACTCTATATCTGGAAGGTACTGGATTAGCCAGGGACATCTTACTATAATAGACGTCAAAAAAGGGCAGGAAAAGAAAAGGAAAGGAGCTAGAATGCCAACATCAGAACAATATGGGAGACAGCTTGAAGCACCCTCCACTAAATCTAGAATATGCTCCTCAAAACAAGTATTGAAGAAAATCTAAATCTTTGAGTCTAAACTGGTTAAAAATAGATAAATATATAGGGGAGAGGGAAAGTCTCTTTCAGTGACTGCACACTGACATGGGAAGGAGTGGAGTGTCACCATTACAACAGACCCAGGGAAGGGGCTGTGGAGATGGCAGTGGATAAAATGCTGGCTATACTAGCATGGGGGACCTCATTTTGGCATCCACGCAAAAAGCCTGGCATGGCAGCACATATCTATAATGCCAGCACTGGGAAAAGAAAGAGGAAAATCCAGGGAGTTGCTGGTTAGCCAATCTCCAGGTACTGGCTCAAAAGTTAAGGTGGAGAGGGCTGGAAAATTGGCTCAATGATTAGGATCACTTGTGCTAGGCGGTGATGGTGCACACCTTTAATCCCAGCACTCAGGAGGCACAGGCAGATGGATCGATGTGAGTTTGAGGACAATCTGGTCTATATAGTGAGTTCCAGGACAGCCTTGGCTGCGCAGAAAAACCTCATCTCAAAAAAAAAAAAAAAAAAAAAAAAAAAATCACTTGTTGCAAAGGAGCCAGCATCCACATTGAAGTTCACTACCATCCGTAATTCCAGCTTCAGGGAATCTGAGTAAAAGGTGTGGGGTTTCCACACTACTGTTACAACTTTCCTTTAAGTTTTAAGACATTTGCTTTGAAAAGTGATTTTACTTACAGTGTGCTGAAGTCTGACAGTTTGCTTCATTTCAAATGTGCATAAGATGGAAATGATCATGATAAGGATGCACAGCCCAGGCCTCTAGGTGGAACGTGTACATTCATTCTGTCGTGTGTGGTTTTCCATAGGTGTTACGGGTCATGCAGTAAGCACTGTTGCTTTGCTCTTTAGTCCCCAGCAGGGCACTGCTCTATCACTGCCACTTACCATTGTAAGGTTTTTATGCTAGTTGCCCAAAAGGCTTTGCTTCCTGACTGTATAGCAGTTGGGTGGAAACTGCTGTTTGTGTTTAGTAACACATGAACGTGGCTCCAGCATTGTTGCTGCCAGCTCATTGGCCCCTTATTGTTGTCTGAGCCTCAGGGTCTTAAAACTGCAGATCAAGAATGAATGCCGGGATCACCAAAAATCTGGCTACAATGAAAGTTTTCAACATGTACAATGATCAAAAACTGAGAATCAAATGTGTAATAAACCTGGGGTGTTTTGGGAGGTGCTCGCCTGTTTTGCATCGTGAGACTTCACTACAGCCTTGGTTCTGGACACACAGCCCATGCACTGGTACTGTGCATGGTATCATGCCATGCAACACCAACCAAGCCCAGGAACACCTAGGCTCGTTCAAGACTTTCATATGTTATGAAAGTTTTCTGATTCAGTAGAGACATGATGGTTTAATTACAGAGAGCAAAGACTTAATATTTTCTACTACCGTTCCTCAGCATGTGTCATATTGGTGTGATCTTCGGGCTGCATTAGAATGTTGATTTTAAAAATTGGTGTTTGAGCTGCTAACTTGAGTTTCATTTTTTAAAAAATTGTTAAATGAATTTTGGCTTAGGGTTAGGACTGATTTTCCAACTATTTATGAAATGTCTCCAAACATACTTCTACCATTTTGGACTATGTGTTTATGTGAAGCAGAGTTCTTAGTATTGACTACTATAAAATCAAAATATTCATCAATGCTGAAAAACCCGGAAAATGCTCAGTGTCCTGAAGTATCAAATATTCCTCCAAAATTGAGTCCTTATGAAATAAACTAACATATTAATCTCATTAGTATGAAAGTTTTCTTCTGTTTTTAGTAAATTAAAATTTTAGATAATTGTTTTCAAGTAAATTTAATTATGATTTATTATTAGCGAATGTTTGAAGTGTATACCTATTTTATGTATCTATATCTAGGCTTGCTCAGAAACCTCTCAGATGAAAAGGGGCCAGTCACAAGTGGAAAAATTGTGGTCCTGATATGAGCCAGGAGGAGCCCTGAATAAATATGCAGCGGAGCCTTTTCATAATGTTTGTCTGATTTTTTTCCTTTTTCCTAAATATTGTCATGGAGGAAGTAGATAAAATTATGATTGTGTAAATAGAAACAGAATATTTTTGTGTGTGCAGGAATGTGTGAATGTACACATCCCTGTGGAGGTCAACCTCAAGGGGGTTCTCAGGTTCCACCCACCATTTATTTATTTATTGAGATGAGGTCTCTTCCTGGGACCCGAAACTCACCAAGTGGGGTAGGCTGGCTGGCCAGCAAACACAAAGGTTCCACTTGCCTTCACTGTCCCAGTGCTGGGACTTCAAAGATACACCACCACTCCTGACTTTTTACCTTTGTACTGGGGTTAGAGCTGAAGTCCCCACAATTTCTGACTGGGCCATATACCTAGACTCTAGGACCAGAATATTAAGCACTGGTACTGGGTAATCAGAATTCTCCCCCCTCAAATTCTAAACCATGTATACACAGAGGCTTTTGTCAAGGTACTCAAATGTCCTTCCCAGAGTCTACCACACTCCCAAAAGCCACTGTGACTGGAGTTCACAAAGGTGATCTTTTAATATCTAGCTCTTAGTGACACCAGGCATAATGTTGACCACCCTCTGTGCCTGCTCAGAAACTTCCTGACATGCTCTGAATGAGAAATACTTTATCACAAAGATTTAGGTTAAAAAATTCCATCACCCTGAACCTGTGGACATGGGTGATGGGCTCACCATATGCTGGGCACTATTTACAGTATAATGTGGCCACTGTTGTTTTTAGTGCAGTGTGGTACTAAGCCACCTCCTGAAATCAGCTCTGAGGGCGATAGAGTCAGAGAACTATGCTGCGAGTAAGCACCCTGCATGGTATTCTGACTAGACAGATCCAGAGCTGGCGCATAGAGGAGCCCAAAATGGTCAATGATTTTGTGCAACGAACTGATATGCACTTTCCATGACAAACTGCTCTTCAGCAAAAATGAAGGATGCCAGATCCTGCTCATTTCACCCCAACTCTCTGTGAAGAGCTTTGAGAAAAGTTACTCTGTGTGCTGGAGTCTGAAACTACATGGGCAGATAGCCAGTCACTGGCCCCCATTCTCAGAGCCCTGTGACTGGAACTGTCTGGTAGGGACACTCTTACCAGCAGTATATATATGCAGCCTCCTGGGATCGTAGAAGCAACACCGCTCCCCATGTGAGAGCTGTCAGGCCATTAAGGGTGTCGGGTAAACCCCAAGAGAGGTCTGTTCACACATTGGAGAGTTGCTTTGTCTCCTGGACTTCCCAGTGGCCTTCCTGGAGCCTCCCTAGATCCAGGGCTGTGGGGATGATGTGTCTGGACTCTGGGTGGTCAGCACCATGGTTTTTGTAATTCTGAATTGCTCTTTTCTCATTGAATCATCCGGGATGAGAACCCATCCACAACAGCCCAGCATTCTAGTAAGAGAGGGTAGGTCATCAAGAGCAGGGCAGAGCAGATTTACTCCATCAGAACTTTCTGGATTCTGGGAGGTGACCTACAGCCCCCTCCATGTCCTCACTATATACTCTTGTTCCCCCAGGGTCAAGTTTGCGGTTCTGAGGGGTGGTCTTCTTGTCCACTCTCTTCCCAAGACTCATCCCAGCTGTGTTCAGGACTCAGTAGTTTTGCCTCTGTGGTGCCCAGAGGTCTGGGATACTGTGAACTGTACCAGGAGTCAGAGTGTCCACATTCAAAGATGCTTTGCTTGTATAATGTCTTCCTTTTCTGTATTCTGAAGCAGAGGCAGACCCCCCTCCCCTTAGCCAGGGACTGACATTTCCCCAACATCAGGAGACTTTCTACCCTCCCCCACCCCAGTGTAGTGCCACACCCACCCCACCCCCCTTCCAGGATGAGCTTCTTGCTGGAGGCCCTAGTCTATGCAGCGATTTGCTTCTAGTGATTCAAACTGCATCTCCAAGTGGATCTCATTTCCAGATGACTCACGGAGGCTTGCTTGGACTCCTACTCTGTGATCTATGCAGGGCTTCTTCATAGTGCAGAGCCTTCCTGGAATATGAGGAGATGAGGCTCCTTGGAGGCTTTGGGCTGCCATCCTGGAAACTACTTACCTGAGTCTGAGCAACTCTTTGCCAGCCCAGAATCAGAACGGGGCTGGCCTACGTAAAATGTGAATCTGAAATATGCCCCTGCACACTAAGGGGTTTGTAGGAACCAGAACTGAACTCAACATAGGGTTGTCACTGTCTGACCCAAAAGCAAACTTCTCCAAGTGGAGAATAAGTGGCGGGATATTAGGTTATGTTTTGAGATGATTATTAATTCCTTGGCTGGGTCAGTGTTACTGGGGTTCTGCAGAAAATGTCCTCATTCTCAGAATCTGTGTGTTGGCATCTGAGTGAGATGTCTTAATGACAGCATCTTACTTTCAAATGACCCAGCCAAAAAAAAAAAAAAAAAAAAAAAAAAAAAAAAAAAAAAAAGTACATTTGTAGAGAACATTGTGAATATACTATGTAGAGACAGAGAAAAAATGCATGTGGAAAACATTTATTGTTGAGTCAGGTAGAGAGCAGAATGCAGTCATCTCCATTCTACTCTTTCAGCCTTTTATCTATGCCTTAAGCTTTTCAAAATGGAAAGTTAGAAGAAAGTAAGGGACAAATGCGGAGAATCTGGTGAATACTTGCAATGAAAATAATTACAATTTTTACTGAAAATGAAAAAATCTCAGACATTGTGGCCAGACAGAAACATCCGGCAGGCCCAGCTGGCTGTCAATCAATCAATTATTTTAACAGGTGTTTATTACTTGTCTGTGCTGGGCCTAGAATGTCTACAAATAATAAAAGAGAAACAAAAATTACACACAATGGGGTTCTTGTTTTGAAATGCTGATTATCAAATTCAGTTCCTGCAAAGACTTTGCTCCACCTCACAAGCACTGGGGGCAGGGGTGGGGCCGGGGCCGGGGCTAGGGCGGGGGTGGTTCCAACACCCACCAGCATTGCACCTCTGTTAGCAAACAGGCTTCATTCCCAGGAAGGAGACCTTTCCCAGAAGCTGCTTAATCAGAAAAAGAAATGATACAGGTTGTTTCAGGATGCCAGACAAGATGGGTTTTTATTAGCAAAAGGACATCAGTCATCAGATCCTAAACCAGTCCAGTGTGGCCATTCTGTCCAGAAGTCTGAAGCAGAGGGGAGAACCAGAGGGTCATGGTTACAGGCAAATGAAGAAAGCATTTAGCCTCTGCAGGGTGGAGAGCCCTGAAGAGAGGGGCTCCATGAAAATGGGCAGTGCCACAGCTGGTTCCAACCAAGGAACAAGCAGTAACCCCAGAGCCCCTTAGAAGCCTTGGTGAGCGGATTCATCCAGGGCCGTGTCAAAGCAATTAGACTATCAGTTTAATGGGGTAATTACTGGGCATGTTTGTTTAAAGTGGTATGGAGAGGAGACAGACCGGTACCAGACACTCAGAGCTGACTTCTCACTTGCCCATAGAGTAAATAGTAACAGGATGAAGCCTGGCCCTCTGTCTTCACTGTACAGCTATCTCCCATACTTTGGGTCACCTGCTTGAGTATAGGCACTCATAGAGTCTCTATCTAACCTACCTCACTTCCATTTAAGGCAAACATAAGCCATTGTCTCAAACCTGTCACCCACTCTTAAAACAGTAGAGCCTCACAGGACAGATAACCCTGCCATGAGGGCAGTTATCTGTGAGGGTGAAGCTTCACCAGAAGCAGAAGTAATCATTTCCTAAGAACCATTCTCCCTTCAAACAATAAGGATTCCCTTGGTCTACCCTGCTGAAGCAAAGCTGAGCTAATGGTAGGTGGGACCATACCTTAACCAGGATGGGTTAATTATACAGACCTCTTGCCCAACCTCAGTTTTTTCTTTATTTAAACCTAAAGTTCATACTTGTACCTCCAAAGACAAACTTGGGCATCAGCAGACCTTTATTTGTTTACTCTTCACCATACACATATTAAATCTCTGCTCTCTGCCTTCCACTGTTCCATTGTCTCTTTCATTGGTGTTCTAGGACAGGTGGCTGAGTCTTGCCTATTGGAGTGGCTGGAGTCCGATGTCTCACCCAGACTCTAGATTGTTACAATTCCTGAGCATTTCTTTGAGTAGCTAAGGGTAAAAGATTCAATGTATCATTAAGCTGAGATAACACCACATAACTGCAGGAGCAGTTACTAAGTATCTGTCAAGTTCTGGTCTGTTTTGTTTGGTTTGGGTTTGTTGTTGTTTGTTTGTTTGTTTAAACTAGGAAAGCCTGGACAGCTTGAAGCTAATTAAATGCACTGGGTTGGGCTCCAATTTTGGGTGAACCTCCTGCCTGGACCTCCCAAGTACTGTGATTACAGTTGTGGGCTACTATGTCAGCCCTAAATTTCACTTTACATGAAAATAACTTATCAGTGAAGAATGCAAAAAATAGACGGCCCTCCAGCTGTGGACACAGGCAGGAAGGGTGGGATGGTGGGTTGGGAGGAATGTCTTCTCTAATTCTTCAATAAAGACTAAGGACATCCTCCCAGATTCATTCACCACGTAAGAGCCAGGTGCCTGGGAACCAGAGATACACATCTTTGAGATGCTGCGCTATGATTTTGCCCAGGCCAAAGATGGAGAATTTGGAGACTGAGGTGCCCAGGGCAAATCTCCAGACTGTAGAATCCACATGCAACAGTCCTGTTGACAGAATCACCAGAGACAGGTAGACATTGTGCACTGAAATGCTGACATGCCGTTTATGAACAGGCAGACTGCTTAGAACAACTGGTGCAATGTTCTTTTTCTCCTCCCGCTCCCCTTTTTCTAACATGGTTGACTTTGAAATAAGTGAGTCTTAATCCTGAGAAGTTTCTTTTTCTTTTTCTTTTCTTTCTTTCTTTCTTTTTTTTTTTTTTTTTTTTGAGACAGGGTTTCTCTGTATTGTTTTGGAGGTTGTCCTGGCATTCACTCTGTAGACCAGCTTGGCCTTGAACTCACAGAGATCCACCTGTCTTTGCCTCCTGAGTGCTGGGATTAAAGGTGTGTGCCACCAACGCACGACCTTGAGAAGTTTCTAAGGTACCACTCAATAAACCAAACATTTTCCTCTAGGGGCTTACCTCCTGGTGCCACAGATAAAACCTGTATAGAAACAGATTATGGTGATGCACAAATGTCAATGCTGGACAGAGACAATAAAGAGGTCAACAGAGAATTTAAAGTGTCATCAAGGGCTGGGGATGTGGCTTAGCTGGTCAAGTGCTTGTCTAACACACTCTAAACTTTAGATTTCACCTCTAGCACTGCACAAGCCTATATATAATCTCAGCACCCTGGAGATGGAGGCAGGAGGACCAATAGTTCCAGGTCATCCCTGACAAAACTATCTAGAGGTCAGTCTGGACTATATGAGAGAGACTGTATCTCAAAAACAAAACCAAGATTTGGTGAGATGGCTCAGTAGGTTAAAGGCAACCTGAGTCAGTTTGATTTTCAGGACCCACATAGTGGAAAGAGAAAATCGACTCTGGCAAATTATCTTCTGACCTACACATGCATGCTGCGACTTGTATATCACCCAACAACCACCACTACGTATATAAACAAACACCACAGAGACGATATGGTACAAGGCAGGTTGCCACCCGACTCACTATGGGATTTCCCATTGAAGAAGGTTTCCCTGCCCCTCGCACATGCTGCACTGACCTGGACTTAAGTCAGTAGTTGGCCTACCATATCAGATGCTGTAATAGTTTGAGAAAAAATGCCCCCAGAGGGAATGGTACTATTAGGAGGCGTGCTCTTATTGGAGGAAGTGTGTCGCTGTAGGGGTGGGCTTTGAGATCTCTTGTTCAAGCTTCCTTCAGTGTGACTCTTAGTCAACTTCCTGCTGCCTTCTGGTCAAGGTGTAGCCAGCACCATGTCTGTCTGCATGCCACCATGTTCTCTGCCACGATGATAATGGACTAAACCTATGAAACTGTAAGCAAGCCGCCCAATTAAATGTTTTCCTTAGGTCGTCGTGTCTCTTTACAACAATAAAAACTCAAACTAAGACAGATGTTGTCTAGCAGGAGCTGAGAGGGATTCTAGCATCTGATCCAGATGCCCATGCCACAGGGCAGGCAGTCCACCTTCTGTGAAGCTCACTATTTCCTCAAGTACCCTCTGCTTGTGGCATTGCTCATTCTTACTAAGTTAGAAAAGGTAAGCCTGTTCTTTCATTTGTATAATAAAGTGAGTTTTATTTCCCTTTTCATGTATTCAATTAAAGTCACACATCACTTAAAGATGGGTGCTTTAGGGAATACATGCTATGTAAGCACCATGAAGCAGGGTGCACATGAAGCCAGCTCTGGCAGCATCAAACCATATAATTTCACATGGACCACCACCCTGGGTGCATCCCACTGTTGGAGCACATTATGGTCTCTGGTGTCGGGCAGTTAGATGTAGCAGATCTGTGACTTAGGCAATGCACCCTGGATATATGCTGTGACCAACACCATTACACACTCCAATTCCGAACTGGGATTTTGCTTGGGCGTCCTGGCTGCTCTGCTGCTGGAAGAGAGAACTGTACTTCTGTCAGGCAAAGCCTGTACCAATGAGAGACACCTCGACCCCTTTCTAAATTTAGTCTTTCAAAAATTATATGTTTATTATTTATTTTTGTGTGAGTGTATGTATGCGAGTGCACACTTGCCACAGTGTGCATTTGGAGGTCAGATTCTGTTCTCTTCTCCCACCATTGTAGGTCTGGGGGCTAGATCTCAGGTCATCAGTCTTGGTGGCAGGTTCCTCAACCTGCTGAGCCATCTTGCCTTTTCTCCCCTTTAAGACAAGGGGAAATTCAGGAATTGCACTCGTTGTGTTTGCATAGCCAGTGCTTTACCATCTGAGCCCTTGCTCCAGCTTTTGTTCTTTACTTTTATGTAGCAACAGAATGAAAGATCCAAAGATGGCTTCACAGCCAGACCTGGGATGGTTGGAGACACAGCACCATTCACGGATGGCATTTCCTCTCTGGGCATCACTCTAATGTCAGCCCAGAAATATGATGTCAACAGTGCTTAGGTGTTGAATCCTGGTGGTATGACCAAGTGCTCCATTTCAGACTATATTACTTTCATTCAAGTCTTGTTTTGGGTTGGTGTCTTCACAAGTCTCTGGCTGGCAGTTTGAGCTTCTGGGCCCCTTCCTCTCTAGTAAGTCTTTTCAAACTCCTGCCTCCTCCAGTGACCTTTCATCTTCCACAATGTTCTCAAGCAGCCCGGCCTCCCACATCACGGAGAGAATAAATGTCACCAGGAAGTGCTTCTCAAAGCTTTCTGTCAGAACCCAAAACTGGAGTTCTGAGAGCATCTGTCTGTTGCTCAGCCTCTCATGTTTGCTGAGGCCTGAACGTCTTTTGTGTATTTGCTTGTTTGGTTTTGAGACAGTCTCTCTCTTATGCAGGTCAGGTGGGTTTCAAGCTCCCACGTAGCCAAGGATGACCTTGAACATCTGATGCTCTTGCCTCTGTCTCCAAATTCTGGGGTTACTCACAAGAGTCACCACACAGGTGTATGGAATAGTAGGGATGGAACTCAGGGCTTTGTCCATGCTAGGCAAGCACTCTATCGCTAAAGCCCTGAGTTCCAGCCCTTCAATATATATATTTTTTCAATACAGATTCTTCCTGTATAGCCCAGACTACCCTTGAACTCAATTCTCCTAACCCCTTCGATTACCAGCTCTCCAATGCTGGGATTGTAGAATGTACCACCATATCCAATTTTATGTCTCCAAGGGAAGTATATTTTCTACCTTGCATAAAGGAGACCCTAATTCTGCCTGACCTTCAAGGTGCTTCTTTCTCTGCCAAGAAATGTTCTAGGTGTATTATAAACTTCACCTCTACCCATGATGAACTAAAGGGGGTAGACCTCCCCACTACACAATGGAACTGGACAAAAGCATAATATAAAGTTTTGGTAGACAGTGGAAAGCAAACAGTAGAAAGACTGCTTGGACTACATCCAACTCTACAACTACCCAGCATGGCCCTTGGAGCAGTTTGCAGCTGTAGTATAGGGTGTTCCAGCCTGAGGTCCTGATGACTAGAAGAGAGACCAGACCTGGGAAGGCAAAGTAGCTAGAATCTATGAGGCATGGTCTTGAAAGAGCAATAGCATCAACTACAACAAAGAGCATCCAGAGAAAGTTCTGGAAGCATATATAAGGAACCAGTCAGGTTGTTAGATGAACACTGATCTTCATGTGCGTAGACTGTGGAGTCTTGGAAGAGCTCTGCAAAGAGTAGTCCAAGCATTCCTTGGCTTACATGTGGGAGGAAACATCCTATGTCCCACTAGCCAAAGAAACCTTGTAGCACACAAGGTATCAGGCATGGTCCTCAGGAAATGCCACCTCAGAGGTCAGTGTGAACCAGGCTGACACTCAAAGCTAAGCACAGGTGCTTAGCAAGAAACTTAGGAGGCAGCAAACTGATTTGGGGTAACTTGATTTCCTTCCAGTAGGAATCTTAACACTTGAAATGGAAAAATAAAAAACCCAATACCTCAAAAATAGGAATTCCACAATGTCTGCCATGCAACCAAAAAAAAAAAAAAAGTCACTAGGCAAGCAAAAAGCAAAAGCATACAAACCATTATCGGGAGAATAAAAAACATCAACAAAATAGAGCAGGAACAACTGGGATGAGGAAATAAGACACTGTTACATATAATAATATCCATACAATATATAAATATAGTCTAATGTATAGGAGAAGGCAAACATAGGCGTGAAATTAAAGAGATGAGGTCTGAATAGAACTCAGAAAGATGAGAACACAATGTCTGAAATAAAATTACACTATAGCCAGGAAATTGTGGTACTTACCTTTAATCCCAGCACTTGGGAGGCAGAGGCAGGCAGATCTCTGAGTTTGAGGCCAGCCTGATCTACAGAGCAAGTTCCAGGACAGCTAGGGCTACAAAGAGAAATACTGCCTTGAAAAACAAACTAACCAACAAACACACAATAAAACCCCAATAGAATACTAAATGAGCAAAAGTTATTGCTTTGTCATAATAAAAAGGCCAAGGGATCAAGAGGAAGCCATAACTCAGCTTTAATTTTTTTTTAAGTGAAAGTGGTAAACCTGGAAGGGGGAATAGAGGAGTTCACAGCCACAGTTAAAGCTTCCGTTGTTTCAGTGACTAACATAGCTAGAAGCAATAGAGTAGGTGATATACAGATGTCAGCAACACCATCTACCAACCTTCTTTTATATAACACTCCAACCAAGAATAGCACAACACAGCCTGTCTTCTGTTGACTGAAGACTGAGCAAAACACAAAGACTTAGAAAAGAAATTAGAACTGGGCTTCATGCTGCAGCCCTGTAACCCCAGTAAGAGGGGAGGTTGGGGCAGGAGGATCCCAAGTTCAAGGTCTTCTGGGAATCAGAGTGAGTTCAAAGCCAGCCTGGGCAACTTAGTGAGACCCTGTCTCAAAAAATAAAAAAGCAAAAAAGAGACCTGGGTATATAGTTTAATGACAGAATACTCACCTAGAAATTGTAAGACCCCAAAGCCAGTCCCCAGGACCTGGAAGGAAGAGATTTACTGTGACCCACAGTTTTGGTCTAAGGTTAAAAAGATACATATTGGACAAGTTCCTTTGTGGGTGGTGGCTCACGCCTTTAATCCCAGGACTCAGGAGGCAGAGGCAAGCAGATCTTTGTGAGTTTGAGACCAGCCTGGTCTATAAGAGCTAGTTCCAGGACAGGCTCCAAAGCTATACAGAGAAACCATGTCTCCAAAAACAAAAACAAACGGGGGAGGAGAGAGAGAGAGAGAGAGAGAGAGAGAGAGAGAGAGAGCTGATTACAAAAGTTATCCTCTGATTGCTATACCTTGCTGTAGTATGCATATTCTACACAGTCATACACACATTCACAGTTGTAATAAATAAAAAGTTTAAGAGGTACACGCGTGACAAACTTTTTTTTTGAGAAGGGGTCTCACATACACCAGGCTGGCCCCAAACATGCTATGACCTTGAACTTCTGACCCTCTTTTCTTCACTTCCTGAGTGCTGGGACTGCAGGCGTGTGTCACCTCACCTCATTTGTGTGGTGCTAGGCCTTGTGCATGCTAGGCAAGAACTTGACCACCTGAGCTACATCCTCAGTTCCCAGTTGACCTTCCTAAATGCAATTCTGAGGATTGCCCACCCTCTTGGCTGCTTCTGGGCTGCCCACCCTCCCTTTTCCATTCCTTCTCCTGCGGACTCCAGGTATTTAGAAACTCAGAAAATGACATCACAGAGCAACACAGCTGTAATCCTGCATGATTCAGAGCAGCATGTCACCATGAATTTAAGAAAATAAAGTCACAGCCCAGAGCAAAGTAGATTTAATAGTCACAGAGGTGTCCATAAGCCCTTCCCTTCGCTTCACAGGCTCACACTTTAATAATTTAATGCTGTTTCTGCATGACAGCAGGGCCTTATGAGCCAGGGAGAAAGCTACAATAAGACACAGTCTCTCCCTCACATTTTCACAGCTGCAGATACCATGCCATACCCACCACCTGGGCAGAGAATGCCCTGGCTGGAGAAGCTGCCTTTTCCAGCCACTATGCTGGAGGTCCCTCAATCCCCATCTACAGGGGTGGAAGCCTTTGTGCTCAAAAAGTTTATTAAAGAAAAAGAGGTGTGAGCTCTACTTGATGTAGTGTGTTTAAAATTCATCTGTTTTGGGAATTTCGATCACACTGTGATGCACCAAGACTGTTAAATAAAATTTACTTTGAATCAGGGGGTGGAGCTAGTGACTAATTGTAACTGGTTAGCTAGTGACTAACTGACCTTTGCTTTTTGGCTGGAGGCCCAACAAGAGAAGTGTCTCTTCACTCTGCCCAAAACTGAAAGGAAGTATCCAACTCAAGTCCCTGCCCTTTCCTTTCTGTGGGTCTTCTCTAACCAAATTGCTGGCCTCTCTATGGTCTATTCCAGCCAGCTAGTCACTAGCCATGCCCCCTGATTCAAGGTAAACTTTAACAGTCTCAGAGTATCACAGCGTGATCCAACTTTCCTCAACATCCATCCACCCATCCATCCACCACCCATCCATCCACCCATCCATCCATCCATTTTGTGGTGCTAGGGATTAAGTCCAGGTCTTACATGCCAGGCAAACACTGTACCACTTATCTGCATCCCTAACTCTCTTTTAGCTTTTTATTTGAGACAGGCTCACACTAAGTTGCCCAGACTGGTTTGAAATCACTCTGTAGCCTTGAATTTACAATCTTCTTGCCTTAGCCTCTGAGTACCTGGGATTACAGTGTGTATCACCAGGCCTGGCCTGATCTAGCTTGTTTTAAGTCATTTTATATCCTAAAGTCCTTTCCCTAAAAACTAAATAGTTAACATATGGCAATATTAAAACAAAACAAAACACCCTCGATCCTGGCATAATGACCATATGAGTATATTGACCATAATGGTCATAGTGACTTTATTAATGCTGGTGGCTTTATTAATGCTGCCTCTCTGGGATTTTAAAAGTTTATCATTTTAAACTTTATTTTATTTATCGTTATTATTGTGTGTGGGAGAGAGAGGGAGGGAGGGAGGTGTGGGGCTGGGTGCTCATATTACAGTGCATGTGTAGAGTCAGAGAACAACTTTGTGGAATTGATTTTCTCCTTCCACTTTTATATGGGTTCTGGGGATTTAACTCAGGGGGGATCCAGGCTTGTGTGGAAAGCACATTTATTTTCTAGTTCCCCAATTTTCTTACATAAAAAGCAATATATGGGGCAGGAGAGATGGCTTAGCAGTTAAGAGCACTGGCTGTTTATCCAGAGGACCCGTGTTTAATTCCTAGCATCCACATGGCTGCTCACAACCATCTTTAATTTCAGTTCAAAGGGACTCTTCTGGACTCTGCAGGGCCTATCTGCACGCACATGGTGCACAGACATACATGCAGGCAAAACACCCATACACACACAATAAAAATAAATAAAACTCTTTTTAAAACAGTTTATGTGTACTCTGAAATTTTGCAAAAATGAGGTGTACTCAATAGGAAACTGAAGTTACCTATACTTTCACAAGCCAAGAATTGCTCTGGTGATTTTTAAATGTTTGGGCCTTTAAGTGTTTGCTCCCAGGTTTGTGGGTATTTGAGATCATTCTGTATACAACTTTATGGTTCACTTCTTTGACTTTTTGTTTGTTGGATGGTTTGAGTTTTTTGTTTTGTTTTGTTTCTTTTTTTCTCTCTCTTTTTTGGGGGCATAATTTCTCTGTGTAGCCCAGGCTGGGATCAAATTCCTGGCAACCTTCCTGCCTCAGCTGCCACATGGACTCTCCCTCCTCTTACATCTATGGTTCTCTTGTGCTTTTCATCAGTCTGTCTTCTTAGAGTCCCGAGTATTCCTGCAGCCTTCCTCCTAAACCAGATGCTCCCTTAGGGATGATAATGGTTCCAGGGACCATCAAGAATCAAAGGTCAGCAAGGTGGAGTGAGGGAACAGGGTTTACTCTCCCAGCCAGGCCTGTGCTGCTCCCTTTCCTACCCCAGATAAGCGTTATCTGAGTATATTCATTTTCCATCTGTAAAAGCCCTGCTCTGTGGGGTTGTTGGAAAGACCAGAGGCATAAGTTCACACACAGATTTACACTGGAGTATAGTGTATGCTCAGTAAATGCCAGTTACTACAGCTTTACATTTACTGGGAAAGGGGCGTTGGAGGAAGGGATAGGGTGAACTAACCCAAACTATAATTTTATATAGTGAACTCTAGGAGAGGGTGGCTGAATTTGGATTGTCCTCTCTCTCAAATCTGCACATGAAGTCGGGCACACTCTCTGGTTCGTTGGTGCTATTAGGAATTATTTCTTGCCTGAGGCGGTAACAGGAGTCAGAATAGCGTAAGTGTTGCCTGTGTGTTAGTGACCTTCTCGTCATTATGACAGAATGCCTAACTTAAACAACTTAAAGGAGGAAGATTTATTCTCATGATTTCAGAAGGATCAGTCTATGGCTGCTTGGTCCCACTGCTTGGGCAAAACATGATGGGAAATTGTGCGGCAGGGGCGCTCCTTCCTCTCACAGTGGACAGGAAACTGACAGTAAGGAAGAAACTGATGCAAAGTAAATCCTCAAAAGCTCACCCCTAATGGCCACATCCTTCAGTGAGGCCACACCTTTTAAAGCTCCCCAAATTTCCCAAAGTAGCACTGTCAGTTGAGGACCAGATATTCAATATGGACATTCCAGATTTAAATCGTAAGAAGCTGGGTGTTGTGGCACACATGTACGGTCGCAAGCACTCAGAAGGTGGAGCCAGAAAGATCAGGGGTTCAAGGCCAACTTTAGCTACACAATAAGTTTGAGGTCAGCCTGGGCTACATGACCCCCGGTCTCCAAATAAACTAACTAAAGAAAAGATAACTGAAGAAAGCTCTCTCAAGAGAACAGTGGACTCTTGGGTCCAGTCTTGAGTGGCAGTTTTCAAATGATGACAGACAAAAATGATGGAAAATCTTCAGCATAATAGAGCACCATTCTTAGTTCCCTGCACCCCTGCTCCAGCTCACATTCAATACCTAAGGTGTTCCTGCAGTAGCCAGTTTATTCTGCCTTTCACCTGACTAATAGTATAAATTTAATTTAATCCAGGCAAATAATTGATAAATATGGAAAGCCAGGATTTCCACCCTTTGCATAAGGCATACACAAGAATAAAGTATATTTATTAGAATAATTATTAGTTTCAAGAGTCTAATAATTACTTCTTGCTGGGAGCGAGCTCTTGGAGAGAAGGGGGGGTGGAATTAACTTGGGCAGACAAAGATCATGCTGTTTGTGGCTCAGTTGTCAAGGAGAGATGTGCATCGCTTGCTGGCCAGAACCTGCTCTAACAGAAGAGAATAAGAAACCCTGGAGAGAAAGTTGGGCCTTGGATCAAGTGACCACACTCCTCAAAAATTTCCAGAGACGCAATCAGCAAGAGAGACCAATGGGTACACAGAAGGATTGCACTGAGAGGAGTTGGCTCTTAAGAATACAGGCTAAGAAGGCCCTCCACACCACTCTCAGGGTGGAAGCCCAGAGAATAGCCATTGTGAATGTGGGGGCTGGAGACTAGGGTGCCAGTGGTACCTGTGCCAGGAGGTCACACCAGAAGCACAGAGTTTGATAGTAAAAAAAGAACAGGTGAGAACTCCACCAGAGAGAGTATGCTCACCCTGCTTTCCTCCTTTGTATTCCATCTGGGCACAGGAGACTAGATGCTACCATAACAATGAGGGTAAGCTTCCTCCCTCAGTCCTCCAACTCAGGGGCTTTTCCAAAGAGACCCACAGACAGACTCAGAAGTTATGTCTCACCACCAGTGTAGATGACACAAAAAGAACCATCATAGTGCTCCTTTCTGGCCCATGGGGTGGGGGTGGGTTTTGCCTCTGAAGGTTGGTCTCATCATCAGCTCCTTACAGCAGCCTCCATGCTCACCCACAGCTGATGGGAAGTCAATCCCAATTACCCTTGGTTGCTAGAGGGAGCACTGTGAGGCTAAGCTCACTGTAGCGCCAAAGCACTACATACACTCCTTGTGGTTCTTAAAGGAGAATGGTTTTGCAGTGAGCAATCATGGGAAGACAGATCAACCACGGGTGCCCCACGCTGGTAAATCTCCAAGAACATGGAGCATTCTGGGTGGTTTGCCTAGCCATACTGGGAAGACGGTGAAACCTGGGGGAAGCATGAGTGTGTTCTATCTGTGAGATGAGGGAGGAGGTCTTCAGACGAGTCTCCATCATGCATTCATTCATTCATTCATTCATTCATTCATTCATTCACTCATTCTAAAAACTGCTCCATAGAGAGCTATTGCATGTTTGATCCATATCAGCTATAGAAGCAAATGCCTTATGATGATTGTCGTTGCTCGTTACCTTGACAGGATCTGCAATCACCTAGGAGACAGACCTGTGGATGTGTCTGTAAGGAAGTTTCTCGAGCGAGTTAGTTAAGGTGAGAAGACCTACTCTGAGCGTCCCACCATCAGTTGTCCATGAGCAAGAAGGAGCAAGCAAACTGGGCACCAGAATTCTTTCTGCTTTGTGACTACAGACACACTGTGACCAGATGCCTCAAGCTTCTTCTGTCACGCCTGCTGTTGTGGGATATTTGCACACTGTGAAGATGTATTGTTGTGACTGGTGTAAGAAAAAGCTGAACGGTCAATAGCTAGGCAGGAAGTATAGGTGAGACGTAGGAGCAGAGAGACAACTCTGGGAAGAAGAAAGGCAGAGTTGCCAGCCAAACATAGAGGAAGCAGGATGGGCAGTGTGGAGGTGAGGTAATGAACCAACTGCCAGAAAGTAGATTAAAAAGTATGGGTTAATTTAAGTTATAAGAGCTAGTTAGGAACAAGCCTAAGATAAGGCTGAGCTTTTATAATTACTAATAGGTCTATGTCATTATTTGTGAGCTGACTGTTCCGACGAGAAAGTATGACTGTAGTCTTCTCCCCTACAGTGGACTGAACCTTCAAACTGTGAGCGGAAATAAACTCTCATCCCTTTTGTCAAATACTTGTCATAGCCATGAGAAAAGCATCATACATCCTTCAAGTCAAAAGTGTGTAGCGCATGGTCAAAGCCTCTGAATAGAAGCTGGAAGGTCAGAAGAGAGAGAGAGAGAGAGAGAGAGAGAGAGAGAGAGAGAAGTGAACAGCCAGCGTCCTGAACCACATGCTGAGGGCAGACTGAGGCACACTGAGTGAAAACATGACTTTCTCTTTGGAGGTGCAGAGTCACTGCCTTTGAAGACACACCAAGGAGAGTGGGCAAGCCCTCCCATCTGTTCACAGTGGCTGCTGGCCTCAGAAATGCAGCTTCATTTGAAGAGTGGATTAAAAGGCTCTGCACTGCAGGGTGCTGGGATCAGAGCTGCCCTTGAGCCCAGGAGCCTGGGAAGGTCCCAGAGCCAGGCTGGCTTCTAGCAATGGGATTACAGAGGAAGGAGGCTGGTAACCCTATTCTACCTCTGGGACCCTAAGCTCCTTTATACAGGGGAGGGGTACTGTCCCAACTCCCTGAAGCCTCTGATTAGTCAAACCTTCCTGGAATGGTGAAGAATAAATTCAAGAAGGTATCCTGATGCCAATCTCTGGCCTCCACATGTGTCTGCATAGGTGAACACATATACATACTACACACACACACACACACACACACACACACACACACACACACACACACACCCATGAATGCCTGAGGGAGGAGATGAAACATGGGGAAAACAGGTTCTGCAATTATTTCACTGCTGGGCCCACTGGACTAGCAGAACACTGTCCCACACTGCCCATTAAGAAACATGCCTGGTGAGCCCAAGACAGCCTGACCTGAAACTACCAAAGTATTTACTCATTGTCTCACAATCACTATAAGGACTTTCTTCCTTGGTAATAGGCTGGATTGGTAACACAAAGGCTAGCCTGCTTATAGATGCGTGTGAATTAGTGACCAGAACAGAACAAGTGTGAAAACTACAGCTAAGCTTTCCAAAGGGAAGAGACTCCCAGAGGCCAGGTATGATGTCCACCTGTCACTGCAACATTTGGGAAGCTCTCAAGTTCAGGAGTAACTTACACTATATAGCAAGACCTTCATGGCAAGAGAAACAAATAAATAAATACCTTCTAATAAATAAAAATAAGAACAGATTAAAAATGGTGATGATACAGAGGAAAAACTAACATCTAAGCTGGGCTGGTGACACATGCCTATAATCCTTGTACTTGGGAGGTTGGAATCAGGAGGGTCAAAAACTCAAGGCTAGCCTACATAGTGGGTTGCAGGCTAGTCTGGGATACATGCAACCCTATCTCAAAACAAAACAAAACATCAAGCAAATACACAAACAGCTATAGCTAATCTTTATTACCTGCAGATTTCTCATTTCCTACTTGCTAATACCCAGTCAGAGCGGCCAAGACCAAGGCTTGCAGCATGTTTGCAGTCACTCTCGCCCTGTGCTGAATTGTGAAAATTGGCGTTGGTTCCAGCTGATGTCCAGCAGAGTGGTGCTCTGTTTTCCAGTGCCAACAAACACGTCCTTTCCACAAGCTGCTCAGCATATGCATTCACATAGCTATGCTTTGTTTTGGCACTTTTCATGTTTAAGGTGTCCCCAGTAGGAGCCAAAGTACTGCTTAGTGTCCTTGAGTACAGGTGGCTGTGAGGTGCCTGATGAGGAGAAGCTGTGTTGGCTCAACTTTGCTGAGGTGGGATTGCAAGCCTGCCAGCTGTGATTTCAATCTTCCTGAGTTGACAGTCATTAATGAGCTCACAAGCATAAACATACATAGGTGAGGTCAAGTGCTGACCGGTCAGGTGGGAAAACTGAGTAGAGTCTGCAAGACCCTAACCCCAGGCTTCCCAGGAGTAGGATTCAGTGGGCTGACTCAGTGTGGGGGTGACTTGGGAACACAACTACTGCCAGCAATGAGAAGTCCCAGCAGAGAGTAGAGAGAACGGGGAAGATGAGAGTTTGAAAGTGGAGAATTTTCCAGACTTGCCATAGGACACAAATCTCAAATTCACAGAGTGCAATGGGATCCTGGCAGGATTAGTAACAGCAAGCTAACCGATCTAGCACAGTGATCCTGCACAGCACACCCCAAATCCAAGTTATTAAAACAAGAAGATGAGCTCAGAAGCTCATAGTGTGAGCTGAGTGAGGTGGGCACACTCCAATCCCAGCACTCTGGAGGTGGAGGTGGGAGAACGGAGAGTTAGAGGGCTAGCCTGGGCTACATAGATCTTCTCCAAAGAAAATAAAGCACATCAAAACTAAAGTAATCAAAGAAGTCAGAACTAGATCCTGTGAGACTGAGGACAGGGTTCTCAATATTGAATGAGGAGGGTCAGAACCCATTCACAAGAACTAATAGCCTAGTGACCTCTGCCTGAAAACACTATGCAAGAATCAGAGGAAGCCCGGCTAGTGTGGTTGCTCATGCAGGTAATCCCAGCATTTGGAAGTTCAAGCAGGAGGATAACTGGGGTTGGGAGCCAGTATTTCTAGGATACGAAGCAAGACCCTGTCTCAACAAACTCATCAGAGGAAAATAAAGTTACTTGCAGACACATAAAAGTGAAAACAATTTTCTGCTAAGAAACCTCACTGAAAAGATGAATTGTAAGAGTCAGAAATTGAACTCAAACAGAGGAGGGTATCTTCATTTGCTTCCTGATGCTGTGATAAAGACCAAGAGCAATTTGGGGAAGAGTGGGTCCATTTCAGCTTACAGTTTATAGCCCATCATGGAGGGAAGTCCAGGCAGGAATTCAAGATAGGAAAAGCCTGGAGGCAGAAACTGAACAGAGGCCATTGAGGGGTGCTGATTCCTGCCTTGTTTTTCAAGGCTTGCTCAGCCTGCTTTCTTACATAACCCAGAACCACCAGCCCAAGGGTAGCACAGCCCATGGTGGGCTGGGCCTTCCCACATTAATCCATCAAGAAAACGTCCCACAGACTTGCCTACAGACAGTCTGATGGAGACATTTTCTCATTTGAGTGTCCTTCTTCTCAGATGACACCAGACTATATCAAGTTGATGAAAACAAACAAGACCCACCACCACTAACAACAACCACCACCACAAACCACAACCTACAACCAGCAGAGGAATTTTGCAGGAAAGGAGCAGGAAGGGCCATTCATGAGCAGGGGTGTGAAGAGATAGAAATCTTCCCTGTGTAAAGCAAACATAGACAGGGCTTGAGCAATGTTCTCACCATGCAGTCATTGAACAAATATTTGTTAGCATTCAAGGTGCGCTGGCAAGACTCTTACATGACAGTGTGGAGTGACACAGGCCCAGAATGTCTGCCTTGTGAGCAGCTAAATTGCTTCCTACATTATGGGATGATTTCTATGATGGAGAAGGAGGACACAGGGTAGGGGGTTGTGACTGCTGGGAGCATGGTGGGAAAACAAATCTCCATTCTTACAGATAGCCTGGTCCATCAGAGGGGAGCTTGGGCTCCCGGGCTGCAGTAGAAATGTTCAGGGGTGATTAGAGAAATTGGTCTGCACTCATTTGCTGTCTCTAACACTCCATGCTTCCTCTTGTTTTCCAACTCAAAGAGGTACAATGGGGCTGAGTCTGTGGCTTGCTTGCCTAGTGTGCATGAAGCCCTGAGTTCAATCAGAACTACACAAATCAGGCATGGCAGTGCACTCCTATAATCCCAGCATGTGGCAGACAGAAGCAGGGGGATGAGATATTGAAAGTTATGCTTGGCCACATAGGCAATTTGAGACCAGCCTTGGCTACATAAGAGCCTGACTTTAACTCTCACTCCCCAAATAAGGCTATGATGATATAATGTGGTGAGTCCGAAGGCCATGGCACTATAGTCACTTCCCTGACCACCCTTGAAAGGGACAGCTGGGAAGGATAGTGTAGGGGGTCATGGGGGAAATCACCTAGCAGTTGGATGGAGGATAGTTTGCAGCCACACCGGCTTTACCTTTGGAGAAAAGGATATCAGTCTAAAGGAAAGACACATTAGAATTGATGTGTTGTGTTTGCACAGCAATTTAGCAATCTCTGTTGAGATCCTGGGATGAGAGATTACAGCAAACAGGAGTGTTATCCTGATTTAGGAAGAAGTGGATTTAAATCTACAACCACAGCAGTTAAGAATGTAGGCTATTCTTGCAGAGGACCCAAATAGAGTCCCCGGCACCCACACTCATAAACACATGTAACTCCAGCTCTGTGGAGTTCTGATACCTCAGGTCCCTGCAGACACACACACACACACACACACACACACACACACACACACACACATATTAAAAATTAATATTTTAAGTGAGACACAGGATTTTGGGTTATGTCCAGGTATGCATTTAATGATAGAGGTTTCAAAAGTAAGTTTTACAATCTATAAAGCAGTTTTACTTATGAGTTTAAATTTGATCTATTCGTCCTCCTGTTCCTCTTCATACATAGGCCGAGCTTGCTGATGTTTCTTGGGACGATTATGCAACACCAGAGATCTCAGCTTATTAAAGTCAAAGTGGCCTGATTTATAAACAGTGTTTAAGAAGGGTTTTCAGTTGTGAGAGTTTCCCTACCCTGTCATCAGGCCACTTCTGGGAAAGACTCCTTCTTGAGCCATGAGAGGTGGATGTACCACTACGCAGCACACAGGGACTTGCTCACCCCGTCACCCATCACTGACCTCAGCAGAGAAGGGGACTTTTGTAAGCGATGCTGGCATCTGAACAGGGTATTCACTGGGACGTGAACTCAGTTATAAACAGCAGATTGAATCCAAGCCTGCAGCTCACGCCTACATGGGATGGATGCAAACCAGATGGCAAGGATGATCAGGAAAAAAAGGGCCCTGCTAGGTCTGGATACATTAGCCCTCTCCCCACCACCAGAGCACTTGGCTTTCCCATGAAGAGCTGAACTTGGTTCGGGGTGGTACAGAAACTGAGGCCAAGGCCAGAGGCAGGTACCCTAGGAAAGAGGAGGAGAGTCACTCACTGTCCAGAGCTAGAGCCTGGAGGCTTACTTTCTACAGGGAGAGGCAGACAGGAGAACAGGGAACCCTGAGCTGAGCAGCTGCCATCTCTGGGCTTAGGTCAGGTGAGTGAGTCTTCCTGACTCTTGCTCACATGTCCTCTTTCTGAGATAGCATCCCTGAAGGCCACAGTAGACAGTGAGAAGCTTGATAGCATGGACCTTTTTCCTGTAACCCCCACAGATGAAGACTGGCTGTGTTGATTGTTGATAAGCTGGACACCAAAGAATCTAACCATAAGTGTCCCCTGGAGACTTCTACAAAGAAGCCTGAAGAGCCGAGGGTGGCAATACACACTGTAATCCCAGCAGGAGGATCGGGAGTTCAAGGTCATCTGTGTGTGTGTGTGTGTGTGTGTGTGTATGTGTGTGTTGAGTTGGAGGTGAGCCTGGGTTCCTGAAGTCCCTGTCTCAATAACAATAGGAACAAAATTCAAACCCAAGATGCCTTCAGATCTTGGTGCCCCACTCCATGGTCAGGAACCAAACATAAGGAATCAAAAAATAGGTCCCTTTGAGTTCACTGTTTTCAAGTCATGAGAACACTTTTCAGTATCTAACTCTTTCAGACCAATACAGAAAATGAGACAAGGCCATCTTCCCCTGAAAGAATGTTTGGAAAAGTTGAAAACGTCCTCTGCTTCTGAGCACTGATCTTAGGGAGAAGCCCCCCCACACACACACTTGCACCCTGTTGGAGGGAGCATGAATTGATACAATGTGTTTGCAGAGCGATTTAGCAATGTCTGTCAAAATCTTATAGGAATGTGGCTCTCCCGAAGTGATTTCAAAGCTTTTGCTCTGTTAGATTGTGTTTGCAGAAGCAAGAGGCATATATGCATCACAATGGCTCTCCCAGGGCTGTTTATAATAGTAGACCCAGAAACAGCCCTCCGATGTCAGCAAGACTATTGTGCATACTGTGGTGCAACCACACAGTGATTCTTGCTGGCTGTCAGAAGAACCATCTAGATCTCTATCTGTTGTCTCTGGGACATGTTTTGTGGAGGGAGAAAAAGCACTTACGTATGGTGAGAATTTATTTCAAGTAAGACAAAAATGAGTATCTGTGCTTTTATGTGCAGGGGATGTTTAAAAGGAAACCAGAGTCATAAAAAGAAGTTCCTCTGGTGCTGGGGTAAAGGTCTGGGGGAGAGGATGTCTTTTATTTACTTTTTATCTGTCAATCATAAGCTATTTAAATTTCTATTATGAGCTTGTATTACTTTTGCAAATTAAAATTGAGCAAATAAAGCTAAAATAAAGAAGCTGAAGACAGACTGGTGGTGCAAACTGTAATCTCAGCTACTTGGGAGGCTAAAGCAGGAGGATTGTAAGTTCAAGGCCAGCCTGAGTAACTTAGCCAGATCTTGCTTTAAAAATAAAAGAAAGGCCTGGGGATATAGTCCAGGGGCAAATCGTTTGTCTGATAATAATGAAACCCTAGGTTCAGTCTCCAGGTCTGTAGTACTACAAGAAGAAAAATAAATGAATTGAAATGTAATTTGCAACTGGTGAATACATGTTGACCTTGCTTCCTGGTCTTGGTCACTTTAGACAGCCTTGCCATGCAGTACACCTCTGAGTACTCCCCACCCCAGGCTCATGGACCATCCACACGAACTTACCTCCTGCATTTAGTACCTACCCAGGCTCATGTTGGTTCTGAGTCTCACTATGTACTAGAGAAGTACACACACACTGCAGAGTTCTCAAGGAGCAGCCATGGGTGGGCATAGGAGATGCTATCAGTGCCTAGCTCCATCCTCCAGAAGAGCATGTGGGCATTCTGTGCCCTCCTCCAGATCAGAAATACAGACTCTGGGTACCACTTTTCCATAAAGCATGGGCAAACTATGTTGAGAGCTGTGCTTTCTCCAAGCATCAGTGGCGCAACACTGATGCACCAAGCTGGGCTTTACAGGTACTACTCATTTCTTCATCCCAATAACCTGCTAAGCAGATGCTAACTTGATTCCTATTTTACATTTGAGAAAACTGGCTGGCCAGTGGTCCTCAGGCGAGCAGATCTTTGTTTCTCATGGGCTAGCCTGACTAGTTCCTGGGGCCCGTGTTTCAGAGCGTAGAGCTCACAGACACTTGCTGCATTTAACAGGTCTGTAGCAGTTGATGATGGCTGCGGACTCTGAGGGACACATCTGGACTTGTAGGAAGAAGCCAAAGCAGCAAGAGCAAGAGGCAAGTGCCAGTGGTTTGGGGGCAGGGGCAATGAGCAGGGTCCTTCTTAACTAGGAAGGGAAGGCACTTGGAGAGAGCTGGAAGCCAGGGTCACCATCATGAGCTGTTGTGGGAAGCAGACACCATTCACCGAATACTGCCCTCCCCTAGCAATAATTCATATCCAAAAGCCCTCTCCAAGGTGATACTATGAGCAGGTAGGGACTTTGCAGTAGTCTGTGATCATGAGGATGGAGCCTTATGAACTTGTCAGTGTCCTTAAAGAAGACCTCAAGAGAGCCCCCCCCACCACCACCCTCTTCCTGCCATGAACCATCATGCAGGCACTGCTTCAGAACAGGAAACAACCACACCAGATGCTGAGCCAGCCTAGCTTCCATGTGGGACACCAGTCTGTTGTGAAGATTCAGCTGCTCTTTTCTTTTTCCATTCCAGAGACTGAACTCAGGGCCCAGTTCATGCTAGCTGAGTGCTCTCCCACTCAGCTATACCCCAACACTCTTTTTATTTTTTTGTTTTGAGACAGAGTCTCACTAAGTTGCCCAGAATAACTGTTAAACTCACTATGTATCCCAGGCAAGCCTTGAACTCAGGATCCTTCCACCTTTGCCTATTGAGTAGCTGGGATTGCAATCTTGTGTTACCAGACCAAGCTTCAAACTTGTATTTTTTTTAAAAGTGTTTTTGAGACAAGGTTTCATTGTGTACTCCTGGCAGCCCTGGTACTAGCTCTGTACACCAGGTTGGTCTCAAACTCACAGAAATCTGCCTGCTTCTGCCTCTCATGTGCTGGCGTTAAAGACGCGAGCCATCACCATCTGCTAAACTTGTGTCCTTTAAGCTGCCCATCAACGGTATATGGTTATGCAGCCCCAGCTGGCCTTTGAACTCACTGAGAAGCTTAGGGTGACCTTGAACTTCTGATCTTCCTGCTTTCATTCCTCAGATACTGGAGTTACAGGCATAGGCCACCACATCTGGTTCATGTAGTGCTGGGGATTGAATCCAGGGCTTTGTGCGTATTAAACAGACACTCTAACAACTGAATTGGCTCTGAGGAGAGCATCCATGTTTTTCCCAAATGACTGTACTTCAGTGCTCCCCAACCAGACCTTCCCTCAGCACCCTCATCTTTCCATGCCTTTCTCCTAAACCTTTTGCCTCATAGGAGGTCCCAGTTGCAGTGACAGCAAATCTTATTAAGACCCTGAACTTCCCTGGTTTCTTTCCATTCCTCTTGGCTTCCCTGGAATTCGTGTCTTCAAGGGTCTCCTTCAGGTCTCCCTGAAGCCTCCAGACTTCACAGCAGGTGGGTGGCCAGATGCCTTCACCACTGGGTCATCTTCAGCAAATACAGCTTGCGAGCTGGGGCTGAAGCTCAGTGTTCAGTGCTTGCCCAGATGCATCAAGCTCCAGGTGCAGACAAAAAGAAAAACAAAACTAAGTGTTTTAGTTTGCTTTCTACCATTGTGATAGGACACCATGACAGAAAGCAAAGTGGGGAGCAAAGGGTTTGTCTCATCTTTATAGTCCCATCATTGGGAGAAGCTGAGGCAGGAACTGAGGCAGAAGCCATGGAGGAATGCTGCTTACTGGTTTGTAACCCATGGCTTGCTCAGATGGCATTTTTATACAGCCCAGGACCACCTGCCCAGGGGTGGTACTGTCCACAGGGGGTTAGACCCTCCCATATCAACCCCTAATTAAGAATATTTCCCACAGATTTACCTACAGGCCAATCTGACAGAGACATTTTCTAAATTGGGGTTCCCTCTTCCCAGATAACACTAGCTTATATCAAAAAACTAAGCAGCGCCCTGAGTAGGAGCAGAGTAAAATCACCCAGTGCAGGTCCCCTGCTAAAAGACAAAACCCAAAACCAACCAAATAAAAACCCCGGAAAGCACAGCTGCCCAGCTCAGACCCCTTCCTGGCTCTTAGAGTTGTTTGTGTTTGGGACACTGCAGTCTGCATTCTGCAGGCCCTGAGATGCACCTCAACTTGTGTAGTAGATACAGGGCCCCCATCTTGTGAGGGCTTTGGCAAGAGGAAGAAAAGACTGTTGCCTCTTAACTCTGTCCTGCTCAGCGTGTGCAGTGGGCGGTGGTGGTTTGCCGCTGTACCGCTCAAAGGCATCTTTTAGAGCACATGCGCTGAATGCAGGAAATGCTTGCCTGCTCTTGCTGCAGCTGCATTTCCCCAACACTTAAGGCCTGCAAGCTGTTTAGAACATGAGACCAGGGAAGCCATGGGCCTGGCTGCTTTCTTGGAGGATGCCAAGCCCTTGGTAACCTGGTAACCGGAGCTGCTTGGACTCAGCAGGGGACTAGCCCTGGGTTACTTTGTTCACTTCATACAAACCTGATCTTACTTAGTTCTCCCAGTCCTTGTGGCAGGGGTGGTGCTGAACATGTGTATTAGCTTTGTTTTCTGGACCAGGAATAAGGTTCCCCTGTGAGTTAGTTATAGCAGCACCATCCATGTGGCTAAAGTTCACCTCCACCCCAAGCCAGGACCCATTTTTTTCCAGTCTGGGGCACACCAGGGTCCCACATAGTCTTTGGGGTTAGGCTTCATGGTCTGTCTCATCTTTCTTATGGAGCAGCAGCGACTCCATTCTGAGGCTCTGAGACCAGAAACACAGATGACCTGGTTCATGGCCATGAAGCTGGAGACAGTAAAGCTAGCCTCTGGGGCCTCCTTAAGGACCACTTCCCACCCCCACTCCTCTGAAATGACATCTTTATTTCTTTTCAAACTCAGCTTTCACAAACCACTGGAGAGATGAAATCAGTCTGGAATTTTAAGCCTCTGGGTATTTGGCCTTGCCCCTGGTGGGGGTGGACCACAGCAGAGCCTGGATGGTGCTTCAAGGTCCTCTGTTGGCCCTGGTGCTTGGGCAAGTCTAGACTTGTGATTCAAGTCTAGACCTAAGGCTGCAGCTGGGTGTCACTATCCTTGCTTCTTCCCTTTCTCCTACTCCTGAGGGTCCTGGGAAGAGTCATCAGTCACAGAACTTAAAAGTGGTTCTCACAGAACCCTCTGACAGGCTCAGGGTCTTCCTCATGAAATGATAACTTATGCCATACACTGACCTACACATGACACTTCTGAGCCTTTATCCCAATTCAACTGAGTGCCTAACAGAACGGTGTAGGGTGCAGAGGCTCCCGAAGAAGCATCTGAGCCAGATAACCTTATCTTCTGGAACCTTCTCTTTGTCCTGCCTCAGATCAGACAGATGATCTCCTGAGGCTCTTGGTTCATTTTCTTGCCTTGGATAGAGATGGTGAGCTGGCTCTGTTCCTGCATCCTTGAGTCTCTGCTCATCCATTTCCTAATGTCCAGCATTGTAGCCCCAGGATGAATGGGTTCCCTAGCCCTGAGTGAAAGCCTGCACAATAGGGTAGAGGTGGACAGTGGCCACCTTGGACTGGTATGCCTGGATCGACTGTTGTGTGATTTGTCTGCCCCTGGGATCATTTTCATCATCTGAGTAATGGGTGTTATGGGCTGAATTATGTCCCCCTGAAGTTCACATGCTGAAACTTCAACCTTCAGGACCTCAGAATGTGACTGTATTTGGAGACAGGGTCTTTGCAGGAATTTTCTGTTAGTGTGAGGTCCTTAAGGTACCCCTAATCCAATGTGACTAGTGTTCTCATTGGAAGAGATCAGAACACAAACATACACATGTAGGGACAGTGTCTGAAGGCACAGACAGAAGGTAGCTACCACCCACAGGGGAAACCAACCCTTCTCACCCTTTTGGATTTTCAACTCCCAGGACAGTGAGGAAATGTCTGTTGACCAAGCTCCATTGACTTGCAAGACTTTGTTATAAAAACCTCAACAGAAGACACAGAGGGTGTTTATAGTCACAACTATTCTACAGTCTGGCTGTGTTCACTCTAGAATTCTACTTTCTTGGATCAAATCGCAGTTATACATTTTCTAAGTCTGTAATTCTGAGTAAGTCAATTCCAATCATTAGTTGCCTAGTCTGGATAGTGGGTATGCTCACAGTACCTGCCTTGTAGGGAGCTCAGGGACCTTTAGTACTGAAGGCCATAGCAACAGTAATGCAGGATTTGACAGAAAGCAACTTAGTGCTAAAATGAATAAGGCCAGATCAATTCTAGGTAAGCCTGTATTTTTACCATGAAGTGTACTTCCCCAGACAAACCAAAGTGGATATTGTAAAATGCAGAAGCAGAACTTGCATCCTCTTGGGCATGATCCCTAGTGAGGGCTTGAATATTCTTTGGTGGACTAGCTTCAGCAGAGCAGGACTCTGAGACTGGAGGGCTTCCCACTGGCGTTGGCAGTCTGTGTTGCATATGGCACCCCCTGGACACAGGTCCCTGTCGCCTTCCATCTAATCCACAACCCAGAGCTTCCAGAGAAAACAACAGCACAAACCCAGGATAAACAGCAGTGATTTACTAATGTTAGGCAAACATTGGAAAGGGGACCAAAAATAGCATTGGTCATTGCTCATCCGTCAAGTGGAAACAGCTTCTCAAATGGCTCCTCAGGCATTTGAGTGTTAGAAGCTGTGCTAACTCTTCTAAACCATCTGTCAGAGGGCTTCAGGGACACCTGACAGCAGAAGTGGATATGAGTCCTGTGTTGCCTGAGCGTCAAACAGGGATGTCGGTTTGAAACAGGCTTAGATCCTTGAAGTTAGGGCTAGTCCTTGGTCAGCTCATGAAGGGAGGGCTAGCCCTTAATTAAACACTACAGCCATTTGTATTGGTCACTTTTCTTGTTGTTTTTGTGACCAAACATTTGAAGAGGGCAACTTGAGGAAGGCAAGTTTTATTCTGACTCACATCTTGAAAGGACACAGTCAATCATGGTGGGAAGGCTAGAAGGTAGGAGCTTGGGGTGGTTAATCACATTGCATCAGCAATGAGGATGCAGAGAAATGAACACCAATGCTCTGTCCTGCTCTCCCTTTCTTTCAATCTAGGACCCCAGCCCATGGAACGGTGCCACATGGCAGGGTGGGTCTTCCCTCTCCAGTTAAACCTTTCTGGAAACACCTTTATAGACATGCCTAGAGTTGGTTACCATGGTGCTTCTAAATCCTGTAAAGTTGGCAACAAATATTAACCATCACACTGTCTATTAGCTGGGAAACAGCAAACCCCAGCTCTTTCTCAGCTCTGCCAGGCAAGTTCACAGTGGAAGACTTAATATTCAGATATGGAAGCCGAGCCTCTGCTTGCTTGCCTGGAATACAGAGTTCCCTAGGATCTGTGCTTTGGCTGACTGACTACATCCTGGCAGGTAGTGGTTGAACTGGCACATTTATAAAGCCTCAAGTTGCTGAGCATTGTGGCGCAAGTCTGTAATCCCAGTACTCTTGAAAGGGAGGCAGCAGGTTTGTGAGTTCGATATCAGCCTGAGCCACATATTGAAACCCTGTCCTTAAAGGACAAAGGATTATGCTGTTAATGTCCCCTTACATTCAAGTTGTTCCAACTTAACTCTCAATAAATAATTCACCATGGGTCTGGTAAATATATGTAGTCAAAAGATGGAGTGTGCCCTTTTCGCCGACCGACCCCAGGAACCAGAGCCCTCATCCAGTGGCTGATGGAAGCAGAGACAGACATCCACAGACATACACTGAGCTGAAATCGGGAATTTAGTTGAAGAGAGGGAGGAATGAAGAGCGAAGGGGTCTGTACTAGGTTGGAGAAACCCACAGGAACAATTGGCCTGAACAAGGGAGAGCACATCAACCCCAGATTCTGTCGGGGAGGCCAGTACAAGACTGATCCAGACCCCTGAACATGGATGTCAATAAGGAGGCCTCTGCACTCCAGGGAGCCTCTGGAAGTGGATTAGTATTTTTCCCTGGTGCAAGAAGGGACTTTGAGAGCCCATCCCACGTGAAGGGATACACTCTGGCCCTGGACACATGGGGAAGGGCCCAGGACCAGCACAGGAAGATTTGGTGGACTTTGCAGAGCCCCCGTTGAGGGCCCTACCCTGCCTGGGGAGTGGTGGGTGGATGGGGTGGGGGTAGGCTGGGGGGGGAGGGATGGGGTGAGGGGAGGGAGAGGGAGAAGGGACTTCATGTGAAACAAGCTTGTTCTCTAACTAGAACTAATAAATAAATAAATAAATAAATAAATAAATAAATAAATAAATAAATATGGAGTGCAAGGAAGTAGATATCCTATAGAGAAAACCACAGCATTTGCTTCTGCAACACCAAGACAGGATCTGTGTGGGCGGACTGCCACCAGGACTGCCACCACAGCTTTTCTCATTTTTGGCAACGGCATTTCAGACACCGAGTGGAAGGCAGATATTTCTGGAGGAGGTTTGACCAATGTGTTTGACCTTTAGGAGAAAAGAAAGAAAGCAGGAGCTAGAAAGAGGAGAAATTCTTCAGGCTCGATTCCCCTCCTGCCTGCCGAGAGCAGTGCAGAGAATAGCAGGAGCCCCGGGTCTGCTCCAAGTGTGGAGATTTAGTACAAATTCACTATTTCCTTCCTCGGCTTCCGGTTCGGTTAGTCATGGGGAGGTCTGAATTTTCCTTTTCCAGAATCCCGGGCCCAGAGCTTGTCTTGGCAGCTGGTCACAACTCCTCTGAAAAGTCTTGTGTTTCTGTGAGGCTGAGCTCCGGAAAATGGCTCCTACCCAAAGTGACTCAGGGCTCCTGGGACAACTGGTGAAAATTAGTTCTGCCATTTCACAGCTGCAGATGAGAGACAGGATCAAAGCCTGGTACAAGCGGCTCCAGCTCTCACACCTGAGGTTGGGTGTATAAGGGGAGCCCACAAAAACAAGCCCTGGGTCCCAGGGATTGTCATTCAACAACTTAAGCTCCAGGGAACCCTTGTGGAAGAGCAACAGGGTTTAGGCATGCTTCTTCACTAGATGGTTGCTTCCACTGATGAGACCACAGAAGAACCACTAGACACAAGGCTGGGGGACCTTGCTTGGGGACCATGTGGGGACTAGCTCCCCACAGCCTCACTTTTGCAGTCCTAGAGAGACTTGAACCATACACTACTTCTTTCTTCACCCTGCTCTAAGATGATGAACCATCAAGAAGCCCAAAAGATCTGCACAGGAGTTGTGTGGGGGACTGAGATATGGCCTTGTCTATCACCTCTACCAGTACCATCTATATTCCATCTATTTATTTTATTTTAGTATTTTTTAATTTTAGAGGCACTCATATTTACATATCCATCCCCCCATTCCCTTGCCCTCCCATCCTCCCATGTTTCCCACCAACCCCCGAACCCACCCCCCAACTCCTCCCCAGGGATAGTGAGGCCCTCCACAAGGGACCTTCAAAGTCCATCATATCATTTGGGCAAGGGTCTAGATCCTCCTTGCTGTATCTCGGCTTCAATAGTATCCCTCCATAGGGAATGGGCTCCCAAAGTCCATTTGTGCTCTAGGGATAAACACTGGCTTCACTGTCAGAAGTCCCATATACTGTCTTGGCCTCCTAGCTAACACCCACATTCAGAGGGCTTGGTTCGGTCCTATGCTGTTTCCCGAGCTTTATGACTAGAGTCTCCATGCTCTCACTAGGTCAGGTCAACTGTTTCTGTAGATCTCTCCAGCACATCTTGGCTCCTCTGCTCATCCCTCCTCCATCTCCGCAACTGGGTTCCAGGGGTATGGTTCAGGGCTTAGCTATGGGTGCCTGTTTCTGCTTTGATCAGCTACTGGTTGAAGGCTCATGTTTGTCTTTTTGTGACTGGGTTACCTCACTCAGGATAGTTTCTTCTAGTTCCATCCATTTGCCTGCGAATTTCAAGATTCCATTGTTTTTTTTCCACTGAGTAGTACTCCATTGTATATATGTACCACATTTTCTTTATCCATTCTTCAGTTGAGGGGCATCTAGGTTGTTTCCAGGTTCTGGCTATTACAAATAATGCTGCTATGAAAATAGTTGAACATAAGTCCTTGTTGTATGAATGTACATTCTTTAGGTATATGCCCAAGAGAAGAATTGCTGGATCTTGAGGTAGACTGATTGCCATTTTCCTGAGAAACCACCATACTGATTTTCCAAAGTGGTTGTACAAGTTTGCCCTCCCACCAGCAATGAAGGAGTGTTCCTCTTTCTCCACATCCTCTCCATCATAGACTATCATGGGTGTTTTTGATTTTAGCCATTCTGACAGGAGTAAGATGGTATCTCAGAGTTGTTTTGATTTGCATTTCCCTGACAGCTAAGGATGCTGAACACTTTCTTAAGTGTCTTTTAGCCATTTTAGATTCCTCTGTTGAGAATTCTCTATTTAGTTCTGCACTCCACTTTTTAATTGCATTATTTGGTGTTTCAGTGACTAGCTTCTTGAGTTCAATGTATATTTTGGTGATCAGTCCTCTGTCAGATGTGGGGTTGGTGAAGATCTTTTCCTATTCTGTGGGCTGGTGTTTTTTGTCCTATGGGCTGACTGTGTCCCTTGCCTTACAGAAGCTTCTCAGTTTCAGGAGGTCCCATTTATTAATTGTTGATCTCAATGTTTGTGCTACTGGTGTTATGTTCAGGAAGCAGTCTCCTGAAACACCTTTATAGTAAGAACTTTGAGTCTTTAAAGAAAGAAATTAAAGAAGATACCAGAAAATGGAAAGATCTCCCATGCTCTTGGATAGGTAGGATCAACATAGTAAAAAGGCAATCTTGCCAAAAGCAATCTACAGATTCAATGCAATCCCCATTAAAATCCCAACACAATTCTTCACTGACCTTGAAAGAACAGTACTCAACTTCATATAGAAAAACAAAAAACACAGGATAGCCAAAACAACCCTGTACAATAAACGAACTTCTGGAGGCATAACCATTCCTGACTTCAAGCTCTGTTATACAGCCATAGTCCTGAAAACAGCTTGGTATTGGCACAAAAATAGACATATTGACCAATGGAATCGAATTGAAACCCCTGATATTAACCCACACACCTATGAACACCTGATTTTTGACAAAGAAGCTCAAATTATACAATGGGGAAAAAAGCATCTTCAACAAATGGTGCTGGAATAACTGGATTCAGACATGTAGAAGATTGAAGATAGATCCATATCTATCACCATGCACAAAACTTATGTCCAAATGGATCAAAGACCTCAACATAAATTCAGCCTCACTGAGCCTCCTAGAAGAGAAGGTAGGTGGTACCCTAGAACGAATTGGTATATTCCATCTATTTATTATTTGGGGTTCTGGCTATTGCTGTTTTTTGAAAATAGTCCTCCATGACCTAGGCTGGCCTCAGACTCTCTGTGAAGCTAAGGATGACTTTTAACTGCTAATCTTCCTGCCTCTACACCCTCAATGTTGGTTAACAAGCATGGACCCACTCCTGGTTCATCCATTTTTTTTTCTTGAACAGCTTGTCATAAAAATACCATGCTGGGCTCTGTGTCAGGCCCCATTCTAAAGCCATGTAGTACCACATCTAACCCTTCTAGCAGCCTGAGACAGGTTGTCATATGGCCAGCATTACCATTGCATCTGCAGAAGAGGACATTTGGGGCAGGAAGAGGGAGACACTCAGGCACAGGGGATCCCACTTCTAAGGATATGGCTGGGAGGGGAACAGGGTAGCCAGCCCCATACCAGGGTTTCTGTGGGCCATCACTCTAGTACTCTGTCCTTCAGAGTACCTAACTGCTGGACAGCTACTGTAGACAATGGTAGCTGTGTCTCTTTCTGAAATTCCATGTGTATTTGCCACAGTTTGGGTGGTTGGACTTCATGTGTTGACATTGAACCCCACTGTGAGGTACTAAGAGGTGGAGACTTGATCTGGCCAGAGCACCTGGGTGCTGATCAGGAGGAAAGGCTTTCTGGTTGAGCAACACACCTGAATCCTAGTGGCTTCAGAGGCGGGAGCAGGACCCAGGGACATGCTCCAGTGCTTTCTCCTACCCTGTGACATCCTGTACCGTCTCTGGACTCTGCCAGCAAAAAACCACCTCCATATTCAGCCCCTCAACCCTGACCTCCAGAATCATGCACAAAAATAAACCTGTTTCATTATAGGTCTCCGGAACTGAGACAATATTATTGGCAACAGAAAATAAATACAGCACTTATAAATATGCCTGCATGTACAGAGTGTGCTATCTATAATGTAAATCTGTAGTCTTTCTTTAGATAAATAGCATTTATACTTTTTTGAATCATGTATAGAAATTCTTTCCACAGATACTCATATATAGCTATGTTCCTTTTTATTTATTTAAAAACTTTGTGTGTGTGTGTGTGTGTGTGTGTGTGTGTGTGTGTGTGTGCGCGCGTGCATTTGTGTATGGTCAGTCACATGTGCGCTATGACATATGTATGGAGGTCAGAGGGCAACTTGTGGGAGTCAGTTCTCTCCTTCCACCATATGGGTCCTGGGGATTGAACTTAGGTCATGAGACTTAGTAGCAAGCATCTTTACTTGCTGAGCCACCTCATTGGCCCTGCCTCATTCTTTTAATAGCTGCCTCAGGTACCCTGTCATGTGAGCCATAGCTTGTAAACTGTCCTTAAGACATGAGCTTGGGCTATTCCCATTACTTCATGTTATAAAGTTGTATTCTAACACTGAAGCAACTCTCCTCTCAGATATAGCTTTGCACAATGAGGGTTGTGACAGAGAAGCCACCTCAGTGATATTCACGTTCTAGTCCTTAGAACTTTCCCTGTATTATGATATGTGGCAGAAAGGATTCTGGAATTGTAATTGAAGTTATAGACCTTGGGCAAAGATTATTCCAAATTACCTGGATGTAATTGCTGGAATCCATGCTCTGACCTAGGTGTTTATGCAGTTTGACTTCATCTGTTGAACTTAATCCCCAGATGATAGTTTTGAGAGGTATTAGATTATGACGGCAGAACCCCATGAAAGAGATTGGTGCTGGGTGTAGGGCTGCACACCTATAATTCTGGCACTTGGATGGCTCAGGCAGGAGGATTGTTTTGAATTTGAGACCCTCCAGAGTTACATAGTGAGTTTCAAGTCAGCCTGAGTTACAGTGAGAAACCTCTAAAAATCAGAGGGAAAAAGAGAGGAATAGAAGAGGGAGAGGGTGATGGAGAAAAGGCCTTCCAAAAGCCCAGGACTTTTCTATGAAGTAGGGTTATGACCTTGCAGGTCCAACAAGAGGCTGGGACGCAGCTCGCTAAGAACAGAAGCTCAGCACACATGGAGGGTGATGTAGTAAGGAGTTGGAAAGATTATTCTTTAACCAGCTTGGCTGGGACCAGGAACCACATGGAAGATGAGGAGGTCAAAGTGCACGATAGACCTAAAGGGAGGAAGATGAAGCCAACACAAGGCAGGAAGGGGATGGCCCAGTGTGAGGTGCTGCAAAGGGCAGAGCAGCTTTAGGCAGGCCTCAGGCCATTCAGGCAGCAGCTTTGATGCAGGGAGTGCTATGGGGTAGCCCATGACAGCATCTGAGCTGGAACACAAGTAAGGTGTACACTAACTTTGACTTTACTGAGCTCTAGCCACAGTCTGCCATGAGGACCTGGACAGAGCGAAGGTCTGAGGAAGAAGGTACCTAGTAGTGGATCCAGGAAGGACAGAGCAGAGAGTGGATCTCGTTTTCTGGCTGACTGTTGCTTGTCGGCTCCAAGTTCTGCATGGAGACAACACCATCCTCACAGCCTCATTTTGGGTATCAGAAAATGCAAACAAAAGTTATGGGTCTCTAAGGATGAGGAAAACGTGCACATGCCTACATTTATACATATGCCTCAGACTTATTAGTAACACGTGCTCATATGTGCACACATGTGCCTGTGTGGACACACATTTGCAGCATACACATGGAGCCATTGTATCCTTCACTCAGGAGGTTGTTCCTAAATGACCATTGCTGTGATTTCAGGACTGACTAAAATGTATCTGAGAATTCACCCTGGACCCCCCACTAATAGAAAATAAAACTCAGGCCAACAAAGCCTGTGGTCCCTTCTGTACTTTTTTTTTAACCCATAAAGGAACACCACACCCCTCAGAGGGTCAGGGCACAAGTCCACCTGAGCTCTGGCTCACTATGTCAGAACTGTCCTTTGGGCAATGAGAATGCTCCCCCCGATAGCCCCAGCAGCCTCACCTTCTCTGTGGATTGAGTATTCGGATGATGAATATGGAACTCCAGGAGAAATGTTACCAAGATGAGTAAAGGTTAGAGATACAAGACCTTTCCTGTCTGGGAAAGAACCAGAACAGATTACTATAATTTACCTCTCCTCGGGGCAGCAAATGCTAGGCAGAGCAAAGCCTTTAAAAGAACCATTTAAGGTAATTTATCTAAGTGGTTCCCAAATGTCATATGCAGGCTGCTGTGACAGTCATCTGGCCTTTCAGGAGTTTGAATTCTGGCTGCTGTGACCCACTAACTCTGAGTGTCTGAAGTATGGTCTGAAAAGCTGTTGTCATGAGCTCCTTTGAGTGTGGGCACTGTTGTCCAGCCTCCTGGACAGAAGACAGTGATGCAAAGTGCCTGAGCTGAGAGGCAGAAATACCCATACCAGGAATCAGCATGCTGGGCCATCCTGACAACTTAGTGGGCAGCTCCTTACCTAGAGCGGGTCACCCCTTCCAACCACTGTGGGCCAGCATGCCTTTTTGAGAAAGACTCAGTATATCTACCTCTGTGGTGGCCTTTTCAGCACCTGAAGGCAAGCACTGAGCACGCCTTCTCTCACACAGCACAGCACAGCTTCCTGCTGTGGCTCTTTTCCACCTGAGGTGATGGTACAAGTGGTTAGTTCATCACCATTTCATCATACAGTACCACCCATCTACTTTGGTCAACACGCTGTTTCTATCACCTTCACTGTTCTTCCATTGTCCATATTCACTTCTTTTTATCTCTAGGACCAGACATGTCTCTGTTCATAGAGAGGACTTGTGGCGACCTAGAAATCAAAGATCAAGGGGTGTCCTGCATAGAAGAGAAAACAGAAATCCAAAGAAGTAAAAATGAGATTTTAAAGACCTCGGTAGCCAAGACAGAATCAGAACATGCAAAAATGTAATCTGTTGTGTGTTTACTGTATCTCTTACTAGATGGCAAATACATGTGGTTCAAAGTCAGAGTGGTATAACAAAGAGACCAAGAAGACATCTGATGGCTCATCCCCATCCACCTCCTTCCTCCGCATCTGCCCTAGACACTTTTCTGTTGCTGTGGTAAAACACCAACCACAAGCAACTTGGATAATGAAAGATTTATTTGGTTTATACTTCAGCATCTCATTCCATCATCGAAGGAAGCCAAGGCAGGAGTTTCAAGCAGGAACCTGGAAGCAGGAACTGAAGCAGAAGTTGTAGAGAAACTCTGCTCACTGGCTTCCTCCCTGGCTTCCATTCAGCTACTTTATTTTTATTTTTTATTTTTGGTTTTTGGCTTTTTGAGAGACGGTTTCTTTGTGTAGCAGCCTTGGCTGTCCTAGAACTCTCTTTGTGGATCAGGCTGACCTTGAACTCATAAAGATCTGCCTGCTTCTACCTCCCAAGTGCTGGGATTAAAGGCCTGCACTCCCACAGCCTGCTTCAGCTACTTTTCTTATACAGGCCAGGCCCACCTTCCTAGGTATGGTACCTCCCCATTGGCCTGGGTCCTCCTATATCAATTAGCAATTAAGAAAATGCTTATACTGTAAAATAAATGAAAAAAATTTAATTAAAAAAGAAAATGCCCACAAACATGTGACAGTTCAATCTGGTGGAGGCAATTCCTCCGTTAAGGCTCCCTTTTCCTAAGTAACTCTAGATTTGTGCCAAGTTAGCAGCGAAAGCTAACTATGACACCATTCATCCACCCTCATGTTGCATTCTTAGGCATCCATCTAGGATCCACCTGTGAAGACTTATATCTCCTCTGACTTAATTTTCACACCAAATACTGAATGCTGACTACACTAGTTTCTATTCTGTTTGGTCACTTAGGACTCTTTGGGGACTGCTCTCTCTCTCTCTCTTGCTCTCTTTCTCTCTGTCTCTCTCTCTGTCTCTGTCTCTGTCTCCCTCTGTCTCTGTCTCTCTGTCTCTGTCTCTCTGTGTCTCTCTCTCTCTTGTGTGTGTGTGTGTGTGTGTGTGTGTGTGTGTTGTATGTATTCACCTATGTTTACATGTATATGCATGTGTGTGGCAGCCATGTCAATGTTGGGTGTCTTCCTCAATCGCTCTCTACCTTACTTTTTATATTTTTATTTATTCTTTGACAATTTCATGAATTTATACAATGTATTTTGATTACAACTATTATTACCTGGGACCTCTCTCACTGAACCTGGAGCTCACCAGTTTGGTGAGACTGGTTGACAGTGAGCCCCAGGGATCCTTCTGCCTCTGCCTCACAGTACTGGGGTTCAGGGGTGTGCTACTGCACTCAGTTTTTCCTGAGGATGCTGGGGATCCAAACTCCGGTCTCCATGAGTGCACGGCAGGTACTTTACCAATTGAGCCATCGCCCCAGTCAGTCCCCAGTATGTTTTTGTTTTATAACAGCTGCATTGCCTGCTCTTATTGTTATCTTTACATTGACAGCAGTAGTTTCTTTTTTTACAACAATACAATTGAGATATAATTTACAAACCATAAAATTTACCTCCTTAACATATACAAGGGCAAGTGTTAGTATATTCAGAGGCATGCAGCCATATCATAGTATCAGAGCTTGCTAACCAGTTACCTGTGAAGAAACAGCGTTAGTTATTTCTCACCTGTTCCTATCACACTCCCTCCCACAGCCATAGCCACATTCCAGTTTCTGCTTCTTCAGGCATATCCCCTGTCCCTCCTTGGGTTATATTGTTGTGGGTAGAAGGGCTCTAGGATTAAGCTGGGCCAAGCAGGTCTCCTGTCCACCTGGTCTCCTGATCTGCTTTCTGCTCTGTTCTGTGCAACCTGTTTCTGGAGTGGGCATTTCTAGGTTTGCGTTGAATGGGAGCATACATTGACATGGTTGTTGTTTTCTAAATGGGACAGAGACTGTTTCTGCTTCTAACTGCCTTAACCCTCTTCTCCTTCCCTGGACCTGTCCTCTCTGGCCATTTTCTGTGAGGTGTCTGTCATGTGTTTCATGCTTATGTGTCCAGCTGACCAACAAATGAGCAGTGAACCCAAAACCAGTGGACTCACAGCAGGGCTCTCAAGCCTTTTCAAGAGCTGACTGCTTGTCTGCCAAGAAATGACCCTGAGTGTCTATGTGTATAAAATACACATGCCAGTCATAGATAACAACTCATGAAAACTTTATGCTTTAGTCGATATATATAGTTTTACCATGTCTTTTTAAAAATTTTTTTGACACAGGGTTTCTCTGTGTATACCTGGCTGTCCTGGAACTTGTTCTGTAGATCAGGCTGTCCTTGAACTCAAAGATGCAACTGTCTCTGTTTCAAGTGCTGTGATTAAAGGTGTGCCACCCCTGCCTGGCAATTTTGCCATGTCTTAAAGCCAGGTTGCAGACTATTGAGTTGACTGTGTTTGTTTGTTTATTTATTTGTTTGTTTATTTAGGTTTTTCAAGACAAGGTTTCTCTGTGAAACAGTCCTGGTTATCCTGGAACTCACTCTGTGGACCAACTTGCTTGTTTTTATATAAAGAAGTCAGTCTTGACTGAGGGCAGGTAAAGAGGTAAAGATGCTCATCACCAAGCTGACGACCTGAGTTCAGTCCCCGGGACCTACATCACATGGTGAAAAGAGGGAGCTGACTCTTGCAAGAAAGATGTCCTGTGACCACATGTGTGTCATTGTGCACAAGCACACACACTGCACACACATACAAACACACACAGTGTGGCTGAATATCTGATACTGTAGGACCCAGAATCGTTAATGTTTTTCAGTTTATTGATATTTTAATTTTGTAAGTGCCAATGTTGTAAATGCCACTTTGCATAAATATATAATGTAAAATGACAAAATTATATTTAGGGCCATTTCAGGAATTGGAAAATTCTGTCCTAATTCCTAGCCAGAACTCATTTAGTGATTTTTATGAAACTCTAGCCAACAACTTAAACAGCAATTTTTAAAATCAAACATTTTTAACAGAGAGGCTTACTAATTTGATACATACTGAGGGATGAGGGTCTTTGTTTTCTGTAATTAAACCATTATGTTTCTTTTTTTCCCCATTTTTTGAGACAGGGTTTCTCTGTGGAGCCTATCCTGGCACTCGCTCTGGAGACCAGGTTGGCTTCGAACTCACAGAGATCTGCCTGCCTCTGCCTCCCAAGTGCTGGGATTAAAGGCATACGCCACCAAAGCCCGGCTCCCATTATGTTTCTATAAGAGCAGAAAACTTTGTAAAACACTACAGTTCGGCCAGGCATTGTGACACACACCTGTTTTGCCAGCACTTAAAATATGAAGTCAAAGCTGGGAGGTGGTAGCACATGCCTTTAATCCCAGCATTCCAGAGGCAGAGACAGGGGGAATCTCTGTGAGTTTGAGGCCAGCCTGGTCTACAAAGCAAGTACCAGGACAGCTAGAGCTGCACAGAGAAACCCTATCTTGAAAATCAAATCCAAACAAAACAACAACAAAAAGAGACGAAGTCAGTAGGATCAGGAGTTCAAAGTCATCCTCAACTACACAGTGAGTTTGTATAGTTGGCTATACAAGTCCTTGTCTCAAAAGGGGAAAAAAATCAGTAAATAAGCCCACTGCAATTCATAACACACAGTAATCTTGAGTTTGAACTGAAGTCTTTTATGCAGCTTTCATTGATGTCACAGGGCATGAAGCACTCAGAGCAAATTGCATGTTCAGAATGAAGGCTGCTCAGGTGCTGGGACGGCCAAGCTGTCCCGGGCTGTCTCAAGGCAACAGTGAAGTCCAGTAGCGCCTTGGATTCATTGTACATTTGACTTTTAAATTGATTTTTGGTCCTTGTGCACTCAAAGAAATCTTGTTTAAAATAGCCACATTTTTCATGACACCCCTGGCCCCACCACTTGCCATATGAAAGATATGGGGTTGTGACCCATAACTTAAGAATTGGAACATATTCCAATTGGAGCATATTCCACAGTGAAAAATATTCCAGGGGGGGTGTAGCATGGTGAAGAAGTGAGTCTACACTGGAGTTCTTGGAGCTTCGGGGACCTGCTTGAAGCACAGTCCACCATCCAGGAAACAACCTCAGTGTGCTAACACTGCAAACCCATCATGCTGGAAACAACCTCAGTGTGCAGTGCTAACACTGCAACCCCATCATCCTGGAAAAACCTCAGTGTGCAGTGCTAACACTGCAACCCCATCATTCTGGAAACAATCTCAGTGCACTAACACTGCAACCCCGTCATCCCGGAAACAACCTTGGTGTGTTAACACAGCAAACCCATTCATTCCCAAACTGACGGTTCTGAAGATTTTTCTAGTGTCATCAGATGTTTCTGTTTAAAAGATCTAAGAAGCTCTTTTTTAAAGGCCAGGCTTTAAGAACACAAAAATCGAACCAAACAACCTTCCCTGAGCTTTGAGATTTTTCAAGGGGTGGGGGGAGTGTGAAGCATTACATGGATGTCTTATTGGAACCTGACCCTTCATAGGGAGCAGACTCCCAGACTTAATAAGACTTTGTAGCTCATGGCTAGACGGCCCCCGTTTGCCTGTTGAACTAGCATTCCTCTGGACTTAGGGAACTTTGCCACCATCCTGGTTTGCTTATTTCTAACCATTGAACATGAGTGCATCTCCCTCAAGGGTTCCTTGAGATGCAACTGGTCCTATTCTCCCTCAGGCCAGTTTGTAAACTAACTTGAGCCCTGGGTTTGATTGAGAAACTCTGCTTCATTGAATAAGACAGAAGAGCAATGGGATTTCTAATGTCAACCTCATGCCCCCACATGCTTGGGTATCTACCCATGTGCTTGTATTCCCACACACACATGTAGATGTGCAATACACCACACACAATATATGTGGAAATGGAAAATGGAGGGTACTCTGAGCTCTAGTTTAGCCTTCTTTATCATTTCCTGCTTTGGAGTTTTACAACGGGGACACAGAACCAGTTTGCTTATGGCTGTGATTCCTATTATTTCCAAAGATTATTTCTTGCTAAGAGCATGGTGGCTGCCACTCAAACCTAAAGTCAAAGAAATTAATGTGGAACGAAGTTAGAACCCTAGCCCCGTGATCACACATGTCATGTTTAGAGGCTCAGTCACCGTCTGGGTGGAAATGGGTGTTCTGAGGGCAGCCAATGGTTCTGAGGGCACCACTTCCATGGAGGTAGATGGCTTTTGGTCTCTTTGTCATGAAAGCAGAACAAGATATTCCCCAACTCCAAGGAAGCAAAACCTCTGGGGTCAGACTTCTCTGGCTGAGATTTAGCTAAAATTTCCTTCTTAGGGAGACTAAAGGTTAATAATTAGTCAACTTTTGAATTTTTTCAACAAACCATCTGGAGTTTATTGAAGGGAAAGGGAAGAAGAAAAGGGGGGAAGGGGAGAGAGGGGTGGAGAAGGGGCAAAGGAAGAGAGAGCAAACATGTGGAGGTGCTTGATTAAAAGGAGATGCTTCACATGCAAACCTGTAACTCATGAAGTAGCCATGATGTGGTCATGAAACACAGGGCCCTTTGAACTGCCTAAGTATCTGCCTGAATGCCGATATGCATGTCCCACCCAGTGTCAGGGGGCGGGGTCAGCATAATGCTGGGTTCCAACAATCCCACCTCTTATTATTAAAAAGGTGGGGAGTTAGGCATGACAGGTTAGGGAATAAGGGCATCGAGTTCTCAAGACTGCTTCCTACTGACCTGGGGGGCATTTACCATCTTTGGGGGACCCAAGAAAGCTGGGATGCTGTCACATCCTGGAGGAGCTGGTTATTCCATCACAGCCTGACTGTATGGAACTCTGGTACCTCTTTAGACTTGGCAAGATGTTGGCAGAGCAGAGGACAAGGTTAAGTTTAGAAAATTTTTTTTTCTTAGGTCCTGGTACTTGAGGGTAAGATTGTAAAATGTGGGAGGGGTTCCAGAGGGGGTCCCAAGATGAGGGAAGAGAGTCCCAGGACCAGGGAAAGATTGAATGAAATTTGGAGTGAATCTGACCTGTTTGGGTGGGTCCAATTTGGCTCCCTGGAACTTACAAGAATCCTTTGAGTTTGTGAAAACGTAAGTTTTAGACTCATTAGCAGTATACTCATGTTAGAAATCATTTGGTTGAAAGCATTGACACTTTTAAAACTGACATATATCTTTAGGACAATAAAAAGCATCTTAATCTTGATCTTGTTGTTATCGTATAGTGGTATAGTATGTTGGTTTAGTACTCTGTCAGAGTTGGATTAGTATCTTAGCAGAACTTTATTGATTAATGTTAAGACTATGAACAGTAGCATAACAAGAAAGAAATCTGATAACTTGCATTTGTACATCTTAAGTAAGTTTGTTATACCTTAAAACATTTTTAGATTCATACATCTTAAGCTTTTTTGTTCTTACATAAACTTTATATCTTAAAATATTTTTAAACAAAGAAATGGTAAAAGTTATATTAAAACCTACCAGTCATCAAACTGCATCAGTTGAGAAGGTTAAAATTTTACCTGAATTAATTATTAGAGAATGAGAGAGACTTGCTATCTGGCCGCATGGACAGCCACCTCCAAGGTCCTCTGTAGTTGTTGAGGGCAGAGGCTTTTAAGGACACCTGCCTTCTGCTGATAGCATGAGACCTGTGGATTAGGAGCTGTAGGAAGACTTGCCTACCGTTGGCCCAAGCAATGTGGAGAAGTTGATTCCATTGTCCTCTTGTCCATGGTCCGAAGAGTCCTTTGCAACAATTGAGGTGAAAGGCAGGATAGTTCAGCAGCTAGCGTTACCACTTTTGTGGGTAGAGTTTCTTCAGTGTCCAGTCTTCTTTTGAGGAAATGGGCTGATGCCAACTGCTGGCCTGTCTCTCTGTTATGGAAAGTTTTTTTAATAAAACATTTTAAATGCCATATTCTCTAGATCTCTGAGCATTTGAGGGCTGTCTGTTTAGTATATCTCAGCAAACAAAATTTGTCTTTAGTTAACTTACCTTAAGCATATAGGTGGGTAGGTAAGGCTTTATCCCTGTCATTAATCTGTACTTAGTATGGCTACAATGACATTAGGGTAGGATCTGTCTGAAGAACTGGATTGAAGCTGAGAGGCTGTGGAGGGATGTTTTACTCAGAGCCCTCCAGCCTAACTGTAACTGTTTTTAGCTTAGTAGGTTAGATTTATGCCTGTAAAGGATAAAAAAGTAGAGAAGAATCCCCTTTTGTAAAAGAAGCTTAACCTTTGTAAACAGCTTAAAGGACTGGGTGGTATAAATATTTTGTTAATTTGAAATAGATCTTTATAACCTTAAATGTCTACCATCATTTAAAGATACATAACAATTTAGAAATACTTGAGACTTAGCACAGTTGAATTTAAGTTGCATATAGAGTTAGCTTACATTCACATATATAAAGTTAAATTTAAATCACATGTACAGGTACACACAGATATATCAAACAGGACTGGGTAAAAATTAGAAGAAAGAACCAGAGTGTGATCTCTGATTCTCATGTTATAGCAAACAGACAGGACATTTAAAGATACGGAGTAGACTTAAAACTACCAGTAACAAGAAAACAGATCGGCCACAGATGGAACAGGCAAGGTTTTATGCCTGGCAGTAAGGTTTGTTGGCAGAAGCTGGCTAGATTGTCTAGACTGTCCCCTTGCATAGGCCGAGGGAAGGGAGCGGGTGGGCCTGGAGCTAGGCCACATGGCCTAGATGGCAGCCACCCTGGGACAGGATGCAGCTGTGGCAGGCAGGAGAGTTTTAGCATGCCAGGAAGAGAAGGAAACAGACAAGTTTAAGGAAAGAGATTGTTTAGCAGAGAGGTAGAAGAAAGCTTAGATATATGGTAACTCCTTCCATTTAACTATCCGCTGGCAATAATTGGAAAGGTCCTGTATAATATCAGCATCTAAAAAGCCGTTAAGCGGCCAATTTGACTTATATTTCCCATGGGTAAGGCTAAAAATGGCACAAGTCACTCTTGCAGATCATCAGCTCAGGAGCAAGGACCAAGGGGCAAAGCCTGATAGGACTCCATAGTCGGAGAGAAGGCAGTTATCCCTAACTGCTGAAGGCGTGAAGCCAAAAGTCGAATGCACGGCTCAGAGAGGGCAGTGCTAGATCTTGTCCTAGAAAATCTACAAGAGGTGATGGTCATCGAGAGGGAAACAGACAAGTGAAAAAGAGCAGAGGCCACACTTCCAACTATGGATCACTGGTAGAAGGTAGGGTGCATGGTTTGATATGGGGGGCCCAGCTTCCATGAGAGAGGTAGGGAAGATCCAAAGCCTATAATCTCCAGCGTCCCAGAGACTAAGGGAGGATCGGATATGAAAGGCACTGACTGATTTTGTGTGTTGTTGTTGAGCACAAATCAGGGACCAGGGCTCCTGGAGCCCTAGAAACACGTGGTCACCCAGTCCAGAGACCACAGTCTTGATACTGAAGGAACCGGCTTCCCTTTTGGCAGCCATAACAGCTGAACACGTGCTTGCCATAAACCTGCCTTGGTCACTTAGAGGTCAGATGCCTGTCTCGTGACAAGGAACCAATCGGAAGTTAGCTGGTGGCGCTATGCTTTACGACCCTGGGTGTGCTTTACGGACAAGCACACAGCAATGATGTAGAGAGCATAGCAACCACCCTGGGAGGGCCTATGGGCCATAACAACCAGTTGACCAATCAACACAGGGCAAGCCCTCCAAGCCTGGAGGCACACCAATCCTGAGCCTGTGCATACCTCTAGACATTCCCCTTACGCTGCCCTATAAAGATCTATGCGCAGCGGCTTCAAGCCATCTTTGCTAGCCATCCGCCATGGCAGGTGGGTGAAAGACCTGAGCTAACATGGGGTTAGCTCGTTAAAAAACAATAAAGCCTCGTGCAGTTTGCAGCAAGCTCTCGAATCTGCCTGGTGATTGAGGTGACCGAGAACCTGGCCTGGGACCCCGGATACTTGAGTTTTCGGGGGTCTAACAATACAAGTACTAACTCACGGAAGAATGGGCAGAGGTAGAAAGGAAGGGGCGGGCTTACCAGACATGGCAGTGGTGGATGGAAGAATCCCAGAGATCCTTCCTTGGAATAGTGACCGAGTTGAAGGTTCCAGGGTCCCGGCATATCTCAGACTGCCACGGGCAGGAGCAAATGCCAGGAAAACCTGCTGAGTCACGTGCACCAAAATTTTGTTCATTTGTTTCAGTTATATGCACAGGTAGAGTAGATGGAACAGGAAACCAGTTACGAGTAGATGAAAACACGAACCATGAGACTCAACAAACCCCTGTGGAGTTTATTGACGGAAAAGGGAAGAAGAAATGGGGGAAGGGGGAGAAAGAGAGAAAGAAGTGGAGAAGGGGGAGAGAGGGATGGAGAAGGGGTGAAGGGATAGAGAGCAACTTTTGAATATTTAATAATATTGAATATATACAATAGCCAAGAAAGAATTCTCCTTTCTTGGTTTAAAAGAAAATAACAACAAAGGACAGTGAGGCTCCTGGTGTGTGTTTTGAGGTATCTTGGCAGCTCAGAGACAATGGCTTGCTGACTTGGAGGTACAGCTAATGCTTGTAAAGCCTGTGAGGCTGAAAGAACAGCTTTCCAAGTGCCAAATGCTATTTCATTATTTATTGATATTTGTATTAATATCAGGAAAGTGAAGCCCTCTAAAAATGTTATTTTCTTGTGATATGTGAGCTCCGGAATATATTTTTGTACATCTAATTCTTTTAGAATTTAATAGGTAAAATGAGTAAGAGAACACATGGGGGAAAAATGCCAGGAAACCAGACACTGTATTTATAATGTTGGAGAAGCTCAGAGTGTCATTCTGTCTCACACCATCTTAAGTGACAGTCGAGCAACCCTCTCTCTGATAGTGCTGCTTGCAAGTGCTTGCTGGCTTTGCCTCTCTGAATGGAAGCAAAGCTATATGAGTGGTGGTTCCAGGATAGAACAGGGCAATGATGGTCTGCAGCCATGGAGGTGACAGCGACTGTCCTCTGAGAAATCATTTGGACTCTCAGTTGAAGAACTTCATATGTGTTTCTAGTCTAGCCACACACTCATTGAGTCAGGTCCTCTAGCCAGGTTGTATTACAGATGGGCCCGTGGAGGAAGTACAGTGCCCTGAAGGCACAGACAACAAGGAGTCCTTACTAAGTAGTACTCTTTGTTCTACGGAGGAAGTTCATTCTGGAAAGTTCTGTACAAGTATTGAACAGAGACAAAGCTGCACTGTGAGATTCATAAGAAAAGACCATCTACTTGGGACCCCAGAGGAGGCCAGGTAAGGTAGTGAGGACAAGAGTGAGATAATAACTCACAAATGGCAAAACTCATGGCTCTCTGGAGTTTCAGAGGTTCCAGATGGCGAAAAAGGAGGCTGTTTGAAAACCTGGAATTGTTGCAGGGTGGGGACGGGGGGGGGGCTGGAATCCTCGATAACAGCTTCTAGCACTGATGGGAAATGGAAGCTGGTGCTGAGAGGGGCAGGGTGCTAAGTAACTGCATCATAGCCCTCAGGGGGAGCAGCCAAGAACCATTCTAGAAACCCTTTCTGTGGCAGATTTACTTAACAACTCAGCCTCTCTACCTCTGGAGGCCTAAGAGACACAAAACACTACTCAGATTTGCCAAAAGGCCAAGCATGCTAGCATACTCCTGTAGCCCAGCACATCCGAAGCTGAGATAAGAAGACTGCTGTGAGAGCCAGGCTGGGCTGGGTTACACAATAAAATCAGCTATGGTGGTGGTAATCCTATAATTCCAGCACTTGGGAGGTAAAGGCAGGCAAATCAAGAAATTCAAAACCATCCTTCACTACAAGACAGTCCTGGTTGACCTGAGCTACATAAGACCTTGTTTCAAAATAATAACAATATTTTATTTTCATTAATTTTTAAATATTAATAATAATAGTCACAAAGCAAGACTCTCCTGCATGGTTGGGGAATGTTTGGGAGGCAAAGTCTGAAGAGCTAGAGTATGCCAAGGTATGGGTCAGAACAAAATCCCGCCAGAAAGGCCAGTGGGTGGAGTTCACAAAGGCAGTCTGAGGGCCTACCAGCAGCAGGTGCCTGAGGGCCTACCATCAGGAGGGGCTCAAGGAGGAAGACATCTCAGATGACACCCAAGGTGCTCCATGGAGCTAGAAGAGAGTGGGCTGGGCTCCCATCTTTTCTCCTTGAGGGGCTACCAGCATCACCAGATAAAGAGCCTGGGTGATGGGAGGAAGAGCTTGGACCTTTCTGTCATGTGGTGCATTTTGCTTCTGGTGTGGGCTCCGTGCTCCAGGACCTTGCATTAGGACACAGGAAATATGTTTTCTTGCTTCCTCAGCATTGTCCAGTTGCAGTAGGGGGTTTCAAACAGATGAAGAAGACCTGACCTACCGCCTGCCTGTGGATAGAATGTGATCAGTGCCAAACTCAGAAGGTGGTTGGCCATTGGGGTACTGGAAAAGATCTAAGGGAAAAGATAGAGACATGAAAAGATGCATGGCTGGTGTCCTGGGATGTAGTAGAAGGGTGAACTAGCTGCCTCTGTGACAGAAAATTTGCAAAGAAGGTAGCACCTAGTGCTCTAAGAGTCTTACCACATGAGTTGAATGGACCACTTCTGAGTGATGCATGGAGCTCATCAGCTCAACAGCCTTGTCATGTGACATTCCAAGAACCCATTCAGAAGCTCTGTGTCTTTATGAATGCATGCTCTTTGATGCCATGCTTTTGGATGAATGTGCTTGTCCATTTCCTCTAAAACTCATTCCAAATCCTTTCCGTTTTACATTCCTAACTTGTAGATTACACAAGCTGTAAAATATCTATGTCTCTGAGACTCAAATTTTACCTGTGTCACTGATGAGTTAGAGCAGAAGCCAGAAGATAAGCTCGACCAGGAAGGCTTCAGTGATCTGGCAGCTACCATTGCTCATTTAGGGAGATTTGCAGTGAAGAGCTTGCAATGAAATAGAGTTCTGAGTGCGTGGTGTCTGTGCTTACAGCCAAAGTGACTTATCTTTGAGTAGCTGCTTGAAGCTGGGAAGATGGACAAAGTAACTGTCAACTGTGTAAGACTAAAGGGTATTACTCACTTGAGTCACAAAAACCAAGTGAGCCTCAAATATTTACCCAACACTGTGTGACAGGCCGGTGCTGTTCACTGAAGAATACACAGGCAAGATTGTAAGATGTAGCCACTGCCTGCAGGAGCTCATACAGCCAAACAACATATTGCATCCACAGGTCACATGAAGTGGCAAGTGACAACTACTCATGTCTGTCACCACCAACTCTGTCTTCCTTGCTCACTGATGCCCTTACCACAGCTTCAGACTCACTCAGGCCTACAGCTCTTGCTGATGGACAAGGCATGTGTAAATAGCCCTCTCTTGGGCTCTCTTCCCATCTGTGTACATCATTGCATAAAGCCTTTGAAATGTCTGGCTCAGAATACACACTCAGCAAGGGAGGTATGAATGAGCCCATGTGTGGGAAGCAGACAGCGACTTAAATAATGCCAGTGTCACATGAGAGTGGGATGACAGCATCTATGAGGACACACAGAAATCATGATGATAGTGGCATAGGCAGGTCATAGAAAGCCTCTGGAAGGAAACTGGCTAGAGCCCCAGTCTTGGGAGGTGTTGCAGGGGATGATACCAGTGTGAAGTAAAAGGATATGAGTGTGGTTGAGCCTAGAATGGTGTCGGGTGAGTCAGGACTAAAATCTAGCTCAGGCTTCATACACTGAGTCACTGTGTATGAGCCACAAGGGAGACACAGAAGTCTCTTTCCTCACAGGCACTTGTGTATAGGGATCAAGAGTAGGAGGGAGGGGCATGCCTGGCTGTGGAACATTCTAAGTAAATAAATGGCATCTCTCTTACCCTCCCCCATCCAAATCTTCTTGATTGCCAAGCCCAGGTGAGGCCCATCAATACAAGTTTTTACAAAGCTAATGATCCTCAACCTTCTCCTGCACTGAGGGAGAAGCTCTGGTAAAGTGTCCAAGTGTATTTTGGAAATAGAAGGTTATTTTGTTTATTCCTTTTCTTAATGCAGATTTTTAAAACAGTATCAGCTATAGCCCCAACCCCTGATCCATACCTGGATTTGCAGTGGGCTGTGTGCAGGGGTCAGATATTTGTCAGCCCAATGTACATTGTCCCTCCCCTCCTGATGGTCGGGTTTTGAGCTGAGTGCCTGCCTGAGCTCCCTTAGAAACCCATCGGTCACAGAGATTATCCCAATAGATCCATGTACACCATACTCGGAGTTTCTTATTTCCTGCAGGTAGCTGAGGAGGAGAGGAGGAGAAGAACAAGTTGGATAGTTTGTAAAGGCAAGTTAGGAAGGACATGAAACTACAAGGCTGGCAACCCCATCCTTGGGTGGGAAGAGGGCTGTTCAAGGTAGACACCCGCCCCAGTCATTAGTCATTTGTGGGCTTGTTCCCAAAGGGGAACAAGCCTGCAAATGAACACATGCTGAACTCACAGGATGCATTGTGCTGCTGTATGCTCATACCGTGTGCTCAATGACAAACCTGAAGGCGCTGCTGTGATCCAGCAGAGCCATTTGGAAACAGATGCCCTGTAAAGCTGACCATGGGACAGGCTTGTCATTTGGGGGGAGATATTTGAGGTGGCAATGCTAGCCTGCTGTGGTGAATCCATCGCTGCCACATCCCTTGGATGGAATCCCAGAGTGGGGGCTCATGAGGGAGCAGACACCCTTGGGAGCAGCATTATAAATAAACTGCTGGAAGGAGACTCTTCCAGACTTCAGAGCTGGCCTTGTGGCTTGGTATTGATCACTGCTGCTACAAAGTATTCTTCTGCCTAGAAAATGTGCTTTCTTTTCCCCTGTCAACCCTTTGTCCTCACCTAACCACATAGGACCCCGCTGCCCTTGGCAAAGTCCATCATCCAGGGCTTTCTGGCAGCCAGCCATTTCCAGAGACCAACACTGCAGGGCCTAACACACACTTGCCCTCCATCTAGTGTCTGACAATTGTCTGACAAATGGCAACTACAGCCCCTGGACTATTCTTTAACACTGCTCAAATCTTGCTTGGCACGCCCCATTCCTGTTTCTGAGTCTATGAATCCCAAAGGCCTGAAGAAGTCAACTTCATTCATACATTACAACCATCCAGAATGTTCTGTGGGTTCCCCAGAATCTTCCCTTGCCAATTGGGGACAGAACAGAGGTACAGGCAACTAAGAACCAACATGTTTCTCGCTATAGCTTCAGAGTTTGTTCTGTCTTCATGGAATTCCCAGGCTGGTTTGGTTGACTAATGTTTCCCAGGTCAAAGGCACTCAGAAAACTGTGTATCTAGCTGGGAATACAGAACACTGGAGGCTTTTTGTGCTTAGGAAAAGGAATTGTGTAGAGACTGGCAGGCAAGGTACTGGATTTCCTGACTTGCTCACAATATGGGAATTCTGGTTAAAATGAGATTTCCAAAGCATCTGTCACTCTCCCACATATGTGTACTATATGCCTGTGTGGTAGACACTGTGCTCAGGTCTTTGATGCAAGAAAGGTTATTGCCATTATCAGGTGTCTGCAGTCTTCAGCCCCTATAGCTACCATGCTCAAGGTCACACTCCTTCTGGTCAACCCTCAGATGATCACTGATTCAGTGTGAGATCCAAGACCTGCCACAGGGGCACAACATGGCCAGGTAGCTCTGTTGGGCCTCTCTGGGGGTCTTCAACTAAGTTATGGATTCATTGATCACACTTCCCAATCCTGTCTCTTTTCCACAAATCCCATTGAGCACTAGGCTCTTCTGGAGCACACCTCACATTTGAGGCCCCCTCAGCACATATGCTCTCTGAGAAATCTAGCCTCTGACAAGGTTCTTGGTGGGACCAGGGATTAGGAACTTAAATAAAAAATGTTGAGTACCATGTAGCATTTCACACTCCTGGGTCTGGTAAAGGAATGAAACTCAAACTGGATGGTAGTGCTTCTCCACAGGGGTACCTAGGCTTTGCACTCCACATGTACTAGGCAAAGTTGACCTTTTCCCATGGAAGAAGGCAGCCTTTCAGTTGGCTGGGTCATCTTCCCTGAAATTTTTACAGTGTTTCAGGCCCTGGGTCTTCTGTCACATCTGAAGGCCCTGGAGTACTTTCTTTGCTGATTTTCTGGGACAGCATCTCTCCTCCTGCAGTGGGAAGTCCCTATGGGTCAGACCTAGGTTGAGAGCAGTCAGTCAGGATCGAGATGTGATCGTCTCTATGATGAAGAGACTGCTACCTGTGCAATAGCTAGATCTTTGTCTTCTTTCCTGACTTTGGACATGATGTGACCAGCTTCCTCAAGATCCGGCTACCATGCTTTTCCTGCCATGATGAACTGCACTGTCAAACTGTGAGCCAAAATAAACCCTTCCTTCCTGAAGCTGCTTCTTGTCAGATATTTTGTCACAGCCACAGATAACTAATACCCTTGCTATGGTTCCTTTTGGGCATATTCCAACCTTGAGACCTTGTTCCCTGCTGTCCCCTCTACACGGATCAATCTTTGTTTAGGTCATTGCACAAATTCTGCCCCTGCAGAGTTATCTCTAACTCTTGACACTGTGTGCATCCGTCTTATCTGAAGATGTATCACATACGACTCAGTAACTGGCTTACTCCTCCACTGGAACAGAAATCTCAGGCTTTGCTCGTTTTTGTTCAGTGCTGCATTCCTTGGACTCGATAGAGTTGCCAAATAAACAGAATGAACAGTTTAATGTTATTTTTGATGCTATTTTCTTTCTCACCAGATGCATGGATTGCTTCATTTATTTAATTTCCTCCCTGTTGCTTAACATTTAGGTTGCCTCTGATGTTTTCCTAATATAAAAAAATCTTTAATGAGCATGGCCAATACTCTAGCAGCTCACTTTAGTTCTCAGGATTTGCCTATAAAACCGTGATGGGAAAATTAGCTCAATACAATCCCATGGATATGCTGAAATCCAAAGTGGAGACCCCTGGAAACTGCATTTCCATACCTTCAAACTTCTCTGGCACCATCCCTCACCTCATCCAGTGAACAGTTACAGCCAGATCCAGATGAGGAGTTCCCCCTTCTAGACCCTGAAAGTGCTCACCCTCCAGCAGGTGGGACCAATAGGTCCTCACCCCATGTGACTCTTCTCAGCTTTACCTGCCATGCTGGGCAATACTCTTCTGTTCTGATTTCCCAGCCAGATTCTAGATAGAGAGCTGTGCATTTCTTATCTTTTGTGCCAAACACAATGTATGGCACACCCCACATGATTAACAAATATTTGCAGAAACTTCCTCAGAATTCACTCCCAAATGGCTAGAAGAACCCTTGCTTGGTGATTCCTGTGACGGGAATAAAGCAGCTAGCTGCCTCTCCTCCACCACAAGGAACCAGACAGGGAGCCCAGTACTATCTGTGGAATCCTGTCAGATTGTTCCAGACCCTTCATTCCTATGCTTGGATTCCTTTCTGTCTCCCGGATCTGTGAGGTGACTTCTGAGCTCACTTGCCACTCTAGGGACACACTGTTGCAGGATATGAATAATTGAACAGAGTGAATTAGAATGATGGATTGTGGGTCTCAGATGCTGAGCTGTTTGGAACTGCTGCTCCATGTGCTGAAATGGAGCCCTGGAATATTAATGATGTATGCTCTCAGTGACTGTATCTGGAGTATATCTGGAGAAGACAGAGAAAACCCAAGAGAGCTGGACCACAGTGAGTGGAGCGGCACTTTCCTGAGTGAGTCACATCTCCCCTGGCGCCTGGCAGCCTCTGGGGCAGTAGTATCACATGGTCTAGTAAACATAGCCCTGGTTGCTAACATGCTTCAACCCTTGTGCTGAGATGGTGGTTGTAATAGTTAATATTGTCATCTAGACAGGATCTAGAATCACCTAAAGGTCAAACCTCCGTGCCTACCTTTGAGGTAGTTTCTAGATTATGTTGAGCAGAAAGATCACTCCAAATGTGTTAGGCACTCTTCTATGGTCTGGGATCCATGACAAAAAACAGGAGAAAGTGAGTAGGCACCAGTATCCATCTCTCTCTTCTTCCTGACTGTGGGTGCAGTGTGGGCAGCTGCCTCATGGTGCCAAGACCATGACTTCCTGTCATGAGATTGTCCCCTCAAACTGTGATACAAAATAAGCCCTTCTTGAAGCAGCTTCTTGTCAGTTATGTTGTCTCAACAAGGGAGAGGGTGACTGACAGAGAGGATGGAGGGTGTCAGAGAGGAATTTGCAGCTATGCAGTCCTCTTAAGGTCAAGGAAACAGACTCATAACTAGGGAGAAATGTACAAGGAGCTTCCTTGGCACAGAACCAGAAGTGCAGGTTGCTGCATGGCCCTAAGTGCTACTGGAGGAACGCTTTCTCTCATTATCAAAGACAGGATGGAGCCAACACCCACCAGGACACAGCAAAGACATTGCACAACAGAATGTGTGCTGTTTTCCCACAAGGAGAGGATGGCTGTCAGAGGGGACTCAGTAAGGCTGAAGTCCCAGAAGAGACCGTCCAGGCAGTTCCTTGAATGCTACTAAAGAATCAGCAACAACAATCCATATTTTTTACTGACGTAGTGATATTTCTTTTCTTTTTTTTTCTTTTTCTTTTTTTTTCTTTTTTTGATTTTTTAAGACAGGGTTTCTCTGTGGCTTTGGAGGCTGTCCTGGAACAGGCTGGTCTTGTAGTCCAGGCTGGTCTTGAACTCACAGAGATCTGCCTGCCTCTGCCTCCTGAGTGCTGGGATTAAAGGCTCTGTTCTAAGTGCCCAGTAAGGGAGACTGTGCCCCAACAATGCCTTGCTGTGATATGCCTGAGGGTGTTCCTGGAGGGTGCTTGGTCCAAGGGAGAGGGATCCATGTTCAGTGGCTTCTCAGAGACCAGCAATGGTGGGATTGGTTTCTGCAGATTTGACTCTGTTCTGAGTGCCCAGTAAGGGAGACTGTGCCCCAACAGGGTCATCCCTGCCTTGACCTCAGAGAAGAACATACAGGACAGAACCCTATGTCTCTGCTGCCCAGGAGTGACACAACTCAGATTCTTAGATCTTAATGGTCCCCTTCGATAACAGTGCAAGGCAAATCTCTGTACAGGGTGGACTCATGTCTACCCAGCCCTAGGCAGTAGGAAAGATGATCTAGGAAAGGACCAGACAATTGACTACCATGGGTTACTACTCACCTAGAGGCTTTCCTGCCCAGCCCAGCCTGCCCAGGGCCAGAGGAACTTGTTTACACTCTCTGAACCTCTACTGTAGGAAGGTATGTCTCTATCCATATTTATTTCTCCATGTATCTGTTCATGTTGATTCTTTCCTAACCCTAGACAAGGGTCTAAGGTCACCTCAAGGACAAGGGTCACATCTTCCTTTCTTTTGGATCTTCAATGCCTGACACTGCAGTCAAGTCTAGCTATTATCGCCAAATGTTTGTCTACAAAAAGAAATCCCTATTTATGTATTATTCATCTGGTCCTTCACACACTGCTCTTGGTACTGAGAGCAGGAGAGAAGCCAGGCAATGTCCTGGATTTACATCCCAGCAGAAGAGAAACAACCCAAAACCAGCAGCAGGGTGCTGGGCAGGTGCTGTCTGTCCTGGGATAGCCTGCCCTTGTAGAAGAGCAGTGTGCTATTTTCTCATTGCTTGTCCAAGAGGCTCCAACAAAGACAATGATGGCTGTGTCTGTCTCCAAGTTGCCTTAAATCTTTCAACAAGAACTCCATGTAGGTATGGTTTAGTGCAGTTACCAGTACCCACAAGCTGAGTATCAAATATGCAGATGCATGCAAATCATCCTTTCCTTGAGGGACCTACTGTTTCTAAGAGCAGACATTAAAGCACAACATTTTAACACAATACAGAAGCGCTGTTAGAACTCAGGGTGCTGAGGAGCATAAGGGACTTTCAGAGAGGCTTGTGTGGAATGATCCTACTCAGATGAGCTTCATGACAGGCAGAATAGTGAATATCAGTGTGCACATGGCCCAGGACTGTGACAGCCTCAGGTAGCCAGATGTCTTTGCAGGGGGTGGTGCCTGGTTACTGGAAGCTGGAAGGCAGAGGCCAGGGCTCCTAGCTTCTCTGTGCTCTGGTCCAGGATCTTAGTTCTGGCTAGCAGCCATGCCTCCAGACCTGATGAGAGTCTGTCCTTGTAAGCCTTGCATACCCAACACACCCCTCTCAGGATGGTGCACAGGGCCCACTATAATCACTCCCCCACACCATCCATCCCTTGCTGTCTTTATATAAGAAAAGGTCTACTAGGTGGATGCCCTGAAGTAAATAAAGCTGTTAGACTGCAGGATCTACCTGCACAGATCTATTGCCTTTTCTTCGTCTTACTATGAAATGCAAAATGCTTCACTAGGGTGTCTGAGACTCCTGAGTGCACAATAACATCAGTTAATTGAATTAATTGGCCTGATTTCCTGGGTTATTTAATTTGGGCAGCAGATAAAATAGTATTTGGAACTTGCATAGTGAAGTAAGAGAGGTGGCTACACCAGATAGTAGGAACATTGCACACCTTCATGCGCTCTGACTTTGAGGTTTATTATAGTGGCCTATTGACACTTTCTTAGATAACCATAAAGATGCAATAGACACAGCTCACATTAACAAGATCAGAAAATATGTGGGTCCAATTCAAAATGTTCAGATGGAGGTTGGGCAAAAAGGCCCTGTCTTATGCACGTTGGACTGTACTTCTTAAAAAATTTGTTATAAAGTGTGTGTGTGTGTGTGTGTGTGTGTGTGTGTGTGTGTGTGTGTGTGTGTGTATGTGTGTACCTGTGCAGAAGCCAGAGAGAATTTTTGGTGTCCTGCTCTATCATTCTCCACTTTATTCCCTTGAAATAGGATCTTTTAGCCAGCATGCTTCAGCAATCCTCCAGTCCCAGAGGGCCTCTTCTTAGCACTGAGCTTACAGTTGCACACATAGCCACACCTGGCTTTTTTACCTGGGTGCTAAGGATTTGAACTCAGGTACTCATGCTTATACAGTGGTCTTAAATGCTGAGCCACTTCCACAGCCTGACATTCTTGTTTTTCATGCCTGCCATATTTTCCAATCAGAGTCAGAAGCTAAACCCACAAGCAAAGCTTCTTTCCCAGTTAGCTCCCAGCACAGCAGTTAGACTCAGAGATATGTGGAGGTGGGTTGTGGTGAGAGCTGGTTAACTCTGGATGTATGGGCTGAATGTTCCCATTAGCCAACAGTAACAGTCAGAGAGGCAGGAGCCTGTGAATGCAGATATACACTTGAACTTACCTCTCCAGCATACCCTCATCAGCTCTCTGAGTGATGCCCTGTGATGAAGAGCCAAATAACCTTTGCTGACGGAAAAAAAGTTAAAGTTTGCCCAAATCAACTCAACAACTAGAGCTGGCATGGTCCAATGGTGGGCACTGGTGTCATGTGCTTGTCCTACCTCCTTCCAGCCTCTAAAAGACCACAAAAGGGCTGGGTGATGAGAGGGCCTTCGAGAGTGAGGCTCTGTTTTCTCTTGATGCCACACATATGGGAAGGCATCTTCAAGTATGACTCACACTAAGGATCCCATTTCCTTTATTACTCTCTTGTCTTCTGGTCCATTTCCAAGGCATTGTCTAGAGAGGAAGACATTTGGGCACCTGAAAAAGAAGCACCTTAATTGTGTGCAGAGCCATTTCCAGCACGGCTGGAATCTGCTTGTGCTGCTCTGGGAAAGTGGCTGAGAGCGTTGTGCAACCTGGCTGGGTTTTCTTGAGTTGGAAGAAAATACACCAAGCAGTATTGCAGCACTAAAGAGTGCTTAGTGCCAACAGAAACCGTCTCCAGCACTGCTGTCACACGGCCATCTGCACACACAGATGTGCTACCAGTTCCCAGAACACATGCACGTAGTGCATATACAAACCGTGTGCACACAGCACATAGCCTAAATGGTAGGAAACATGGAGGCCAGGAAGGAAAAGAGAGACAGGAGGGATGGTGCATAATAAACCATAAGGAAGGTGCTTTCAAGAAAACAATTTCCTAAATACAAATACCTGGATATGGAAGATCCAAAGGCTATGGGGTCTTTAGGAACAAGAATCCCATATGGAGAAGCTGGAGTTATGCCCAGAGCCTGGAAGAGGTCCTGCGGTGAGGCTTTGGCTCTGTAAGCCCAACATTGCACAGCACTGACCAGAATTTTTTTAACATCCTTACAATGGTAAGTTCTTCTGCAGATTTGATGTTCCCACTGCCTCAGGTCTCTGCACTCCCACGCAAATCACCTTCTGCCCTAGCCCTTTGTTCATGGGACACAGAGGCTCTGCCCTCTGTGTCATGGCAGCTTCTTGGTGAGCCTGCCCTCTGCATCTTTCCCTCTCAACTCTTCTTTATTCTCTGTTTGTGGCCACAGTTCTCAAAACCACAGAACTGAGATTTCATCTATTACTCGACTGAAAAAAAAAAAAATGAATGACTTTGTGAAAAGGCCCTGGAGTGAAAGCTGTGATTTTTGAAGCAGATTGATTTCTGAATGCAGTATCTCAGACACCCCTGAGCAAGCATTTGGGAACAATGTGTCCTGAGCCCTTTGGTGCCCCAGTTGTGGGCTGCCTAGTACTGCCTTGGGTGAGGTAGCCTGTCTCTAGCATCCTCAGATGGACAACCTAAGAGGGACAGGGAAAATGGTTTCCACCATTCTGAGAACTGCTGCCCACATGATTTCCCTAGGACATTGGCTCTGTAGTAGCCTGAAAATAAGCTCCAGGACCTAGTGGCACATGCTTGTAACCCTAGCTACTCAAGAGGAGGAGGATTGCAAGTTCAAAGCCTATAAGTTCAAACAACTTAAGGAGACATTAAAAAAATAAAGCCAGGTGGTCGTGGCTTATGCCTTTAATCCCAGCACTCAGGAGGCAGAGGCAGGCAGGTCTCTGTTAGTTCGAGGCCAGCCTGGTCTACAGAGTGAGTTCCAGGACAGCCAGGGGTACACAGAGAAACCCTGTTTTCAAGAAAAAAGATGCTTGGGATATAGCTTAGTGGCAGAGCTATATCTCCAGCTGTTCCTGCTTAGAGGACAGCCTCGGTTTTTACTGTGGGCCAGTTGATCGAAGTTAGGAAATAGCATTATGAGGATCAGCCTGAGAGGTTCACTGAGAATCTTAAAAATAGCTACCCCTAACTTGGTGAGTTTAGCCTTGAATAGGGTTCAGGGGTCCCAGCTTTAGAAAAAGACTGATTGTGTGATCACCATGTTTAAGTGTAAAATTGAACAGCAACTGACCCAGAATTTAAGGCAGAAAGGAGTCAGAATGAAGGTACCGAGTGCCAAGCTTTCATTCTGTCTTAGTTATCATCTGGCATCAATATGCCCATGTGAAAAGTCAGCACTTTCAGCAGAAACAGCATTATGTCCTGTTACATTTATAGATGTAATCAGTCAGAATAGGGTAATGCTGGGTTAGGATGGAACCACAAACTTCTGTCCATATAAGAAAAGGGACATAGAAGAGACAAGCCCATGCTGAGACAGACACAGAATAGATGGAGCTGCAAACAAGACCTGCAGAACAGCACCTGAGCTGGGGAAAGCACACAGGACAGCTGTCAATAAAAAACTAACCAGAACACCAAGTAAAAGCTAGGTGTGGTGGTAATCATCCATGACTCTAGTGCTGAAGGATACACGTAGACCTCTGGAGTTCACTGGCCAGCAAGCCTAGCTGAGCCAATGAGCTCCAGAATCAGTGAAAGACCCTGAAAAAAAATAAGGCACTGAGCAACTGAGAAAGACATCTGGTGTCAACTTCTGGCCTCCTCATACAAACATGAGCTACACCTGCACACAACTGCATGAACACTTCAACACACTGTGCACACACATATGCACATGCACATGTGAGCACTCTCTCTCTCTCTCTCTCTCTCTCTCTCTCTCTCTCTCTCTCTCACACACACACACACACACACACACACACAAACCTTGCATCTTGTTGCTGCATCTAAAGGCACCACACCTTATTTAATCCTTGAGATGCCCACTTAGGTTATCAGTGCTCCAATCAGATGCTGAGGAGACATACCTGTGCACTCTTCCTATCACACCAGATACTTTTTTTGTTGTTTTTTTGTTTTTGTTTTTGTTTTTAGAGACAGGGTTTCTCTTTGTAGCTTTGGAGCCTGTCCTGGCACTCACTCTGGAGACCAGGCTGGCCTCGAACTCACAGAGATCCACCTGCCTCTGCCTCCCGAGTGCTGGGATTAAAGGCATGCACCACCAATGCCCGGCTCACACCAGATACTTTTCATTTCTCTCTCCAGATCTTCAAAAAGAAATAGAGCTGAGGAAAGTTAGGTAACACGACTTGGAATTCTACCAAACACAGACAATTGGAGAGTTCATTACAGGTTTTGTCGATAACACATAATTGGCCTGTCTACAGTCATAATTAGCTTTGTCACGTGGCCAAAAGGCCAATTCAGTTCCACCACCAGCTGTTGTTTTGGCTGAACTGACAGTCAGGCATGGCCACATGAATCCCAAGATCTGTATATGAGTCAGACTGACATCTAAATTTATAGGGGTAAATGTATGAACTGGGGTCCCCTGTGGGGTTCAGGCAAGTGGCCTGACATTGCAGGGAAGCCTAGGAATCCTGGGGTACAACACAGCATCTTACCTGGGAACTCCTAGGGATTCTAGTTCTAGGCTGTTTCTCAGTACTGGGCTCTGGTTTCCATAACTCTTCACTCTGCCCTGCTGAGGTTTAATTGTTCCCTTTTCTTCCCATGAGCCCAGGATTCTGCTCCTGTTTCCCATGGGTTCTGACATATGGAGGGTACCCTGGTTCCTTCAGTCTTCTTCCTTAGCATTTGAATAATCCACAGGCCAGCCCATATCCTGCAACCCCTTGTGCTTGGGAAGTCTTCATCATAAGGCCAAACCATTCCCTCAGTGGACATACATGACAGGCACAGTCTCTTCATAAGATGGGAATGGTGACTCCTGATTAGTATATGAACTTTTAAACCCAAAAAGTATGCACCCCACCCACACTCCTCAGGGAAGACTGACATAGATGCCATGGCCTTTCCATGTTTGTGAATGGGGACCCCACAGTACAAGGCAAACACCAGCACTGCTCAGTGTCACCAGATTTCCAGCATGTTTGGAACATATTGGGGCCTATGGGGTGCTTTCTTATTGACTAAATTGAAGTGGTAATGAGTTTGCCCCTGTTTTCCTGAATACTTACTGACACCTCACTTCTAAGTCAAGTGTGTCCTCTGGGAAGTTCTGCTTCTTCTGATGGACTCTGTATTCTTTGGGGGAGACAGCCCTGATAAGAGGCTGTCTGGTGATGGACCGCTGTTCTGTGACAGTGGAATTCAGGGTGCTGAGGCCACTGTATTGCTGCTTGGGGGCATTTGTTTCTGTGTACAGCGTGACAAAAGTTTTGAGAATCCTTCAAGGGACTCACTTGAAGGCTGGGACAGAGCACCTGTCCAGTAAAGGCTGGTGGTCTCTCTGTCCTATCTTTTTGTTTTGCTTCCTGTCCTGGGAGGCTGCCAGGAGAAGGGCTAACCTCTTAACCTCTTAACCATAGAACCTCCTTACTGTTCAGTGAGGCTAGCTGTCATGCACAGTCTGCATTCATCTTCCTAAGTATCAGGGCTCTGAGTTTTCTTTTTCTTTAAAAAAAAAAAAAAGGAAAGAAGAACGAGAAATTGATGATTTTTAAGAACTACAGAGCATATTGGATGCATTTGGAAAAGCCGGCCTTTCTGTAAGCTCAGGATGGCAATTTAATTAGTCTGTCATGCAAGATCATTAATTTATCAAAAGCCCTGAATTCTACATGAGACAGGTTATTAGTGGGGGACACCATTGATGTTATTTTTTATAGTCAAATACACAGAGCTTGCCAGGCTCCAAACAAATCACATTTTGCTCTCTTGCCAAAAGGAAAATCTATTTCTTGATATTGTTTAGAGCAGAAAACTACATATTGATTTAAAAATACAAATGAGTAAACCAAGTCCCCCAACTCAGCTATAACATGACAGAGAATAAAAAGGAGTAAGTGGAAGTCAGCAGATACAAAAGAAGAAAGACTCCAGAAAAAGAAAAAAGCATGAGCTCACAGTTCTACATGGAGGCTTCCAGAAGCCCTGACAAGGCTCTCATAACAACATAACAGCATGCCTTATTCAGTGAGTGAAAAGGAAGAAATGATTGCTCTATATCCTTCCGAGGATGGCAGGGAAGAAGTCTGACCCATCGAGTTCCACGTAAAATGTCAAGGTCGTGTCCTCATCTGTAATCCCACCTCTTCCTGTGAGATGGAAAGTGGAGAGAGGAGAGTCACCCAGAAGCCTGGAGTACACAGCACAGCAGCGGAAATAAGAGAGACGCTGCCTCAACAAGACACTGAGGATCGTCTCCTGAAAGCTGTCCTTCAATGCCATGCACTCGCAAGCCACAACACACACACACACACACACACACACACACACACACACACACACACACACTCAACAATTTAAAACTTTATCAAAAATATGACTCAGTTATCATAGTCTGTAGGACGGGATTGGGACTATGAAGATGCTTGATGAAGAGGTGGAAAAATAAATTTGTCCTTGTTGAGTGGCCCCAAATTATCTCCTAGGGTCTGTCAGGTGGTGCAAACAGGCAGACAGCACACTCCTTCGGAAGGGTGATTTGGGGTACAGTCCAGTTCTGTCTTCAGGGCTGCGACTGACAAAGACATTGGCATTTTTCAGAACACTAAAAGGACTTTGGAGCTGTGAACTCGGTGATTCAGATAGACCCCAATCTTAAGCACATTTATACGTCACTTTCAGACCAAAGCAAATGGTTTTAAAGTTGTGTATTTATTTTTTTGGTTAGTGTGACAAAACACCAGACAAAAGCAACTTAAGGAAGAAAGGATTCATTGTGAGTCACAATTTTAGAAGACAGTCCAGCATGAGAAAGGCATGGTGGCAAGATGGTGTGTGAGACACCTTGTCATATTGAATACACATTGAAGAACCACAGAACTATGGGTGCTGGTGCCAAGATCACTTTCTCTTTTTTGTTACTGCAGTATGTGTGTGATGTGTATGTATGTGGGCACATGTGCTATGGCATGTGTGTGGAGGTCAGAGGACAACTATGTAGAGTTGGGTCTCTCTGCCACCTAACTGAAGTCAACAGGCTTGCATGAGCCATCTATTCCCCGTTGAACCTCCTCCTTTTTATTCAGTTCACTTTCTTAGACCAGAAGGTTGAGTCTTCCCCTGTTAATGCCCTCAGACATGTCCAGAGATGTATCGTCGTCATGGTGATCCTAAATCCTGTCAAGTTGACAGTGAACATTAACCATCACACCTTGGTTGCATCTCTTGTATACACCAAAGTAGATCCCTCCTTTTCATCTGGATCCTTCTGTCTCTTCTTCTTCTTCGTTTTTTGCCAAAACTTTCCTAACTTGGTTTCCAAGATACCTGGACCACTGTGTCTTTTCCTCATGCTGTTATCAAGCACATGTTTCCTCTTCACCTTTTCAGAGTATCCTGTGATACAAAACGCTACACACGCTGTCTCCGTTGCAGCTTTAATTTGCTCATTTATTACACTCTTCTGGAGACCCTGGAGTCCATTAACCTTCTATTCAGTGACATCTGTCTTCTTACACATGTAGGCATTGTGGCTGAGAGCTTAGGAGCCAGGGCTGGGAAGTCAGACCACCTGAAACACTCCAGGCTTCTCTATGTCCTAACTGTGTATATCAATCACCTAAACTCTGCCCCACTATCCTTTCATGTGAGTGCAAAATATTGGCTATCCAATGTTGCTATTGAAAAAAAAGATGGGGTTAACAGCTGATATGTGCTTAGGAAATGGCCAGGCAGAGCATTAGTGACATTTAAGAAAATGATCAATAAAATCAAAGGAAGGTTTTTAAAAATAACTTTAATCCAGAGATCATGAAGGAATGAAACAAGCTGCTGACCCTGGGGCACTGCGGAGCTTGGGGCTGCTTCAGACTGTAACTTTCCCATGTACTTGAGCTTGAGTTTGGGCTTGAGTTCAGGATCACAGTTGGGCTTGGACTGGGTTTGTACTTGGGGTTGGATTTGAGTTGGTGCTGTCTCCTCAGCCCCCACCCTGCTGTTTATATGCTGCTCCATGGAGAATCAGCGCATCAGAACAGAAGCCCCTGCCCTGTGCTGAGGCTGCTCGGTACCCTGGGAATTATACAAAGGAAACTGCAGGTTAGTGCACACACAGGCCTATACCTGCTTATGGCAAGGCAAGATGCAAACATGTTCTCATCCACTGCTCCTTCTCATGAGATAAAGTGCATGTGGGACCTTGGAACCCAGTGTCTCTGAGTAAGAAGTGAAGCCAGCCCTGTCTTTACCACCTCTTCTGGATATACAGAGTCAATATATCAGCATTGCTAAACAATAAACAATTGCAATGCTAAACACAGGTCTGTTTAGCCTGTGTCCTCTATATTCCCATTTCCCTCTCCCCTTTCTCTTAAAATTCCTAACACAGATTTTTTATGCATTTAATTTACATTTTTAGTGGCCAGCACAGCAGAGTTTTGCATGTTTCCCAAGATAATATTGATTAGCGTGAAACAGCAGAATGCCAGCCTTCTGGGAAAAGGCCACAGGAACCAACGTGGATTTAGGAATCAGCACTTCAGGCCTTCAGTGAAGGCAGAGAAGCCTCTGCTTGGGTAGAAGAAAGGAGCTAGTTTGGTGCAGCTTTGTGAGTGGCAAGGTTGGGGGACAGTGCTGTGTGCTTAGATGAAGAAGGAGGAGTATGGATTTGTTCAGGACCTGCCCAGAGCAGCCAACAAATGCACCCTGTAGGGAGAAGGGTCTCTCATGCTTCTGCCCCACTCTGGGATGTGGGAATCAATACTCCAGATTGTGAGAAATAGACCCACTGAGGATACAGGTGGGCAGGATACAGGTGGGCCACACCAGCTTCTCAGCATCCAGAGTTGACAGTGTATTGCTTTAGAAGGGGCACCAAAGGACAGAGTTGCATCCCTGCAGTGAACAAGAAGAAGCAGCAGGCAGGATGAGGTGGACAGAGAGGAAAGTGCCAGTGTGAGCTACCCCACCCTGCCTGTAGGTGCTAAGCTACCTGAGTTTCTCAAGCATGGCCTCTCTGTCTGTTTCCCCAGGACCCTTAACATCTGCAAGTGGGAAAGTGATGAATGAACAAAAGGAGGAAGGAAGGAAGGAAGGAAGGAAGGAAGGAAGGAAGGAAGGATGAAATGTTGAATTCCCATGTTCAGAAAGTTAAATAAAAAAAACAAGAGGGAGTATGCATAAAGTTCACCATTCTATACCACAAGACTGACTGGACTCACCCTGGACTGCTGCAGCAAGCTGCTCAATAAAGAAGGCAGAACACAGAACTCAGGATGTCAGAACATGTCTGACATAAGCATGGAAGTGCAGACAATGCAGAGGGGTAAGTGGACAGAGAACCACACCACATAATTTACCTGCTAAATCCATACAACTGTGATAGTAAATTACAATTACTTAAAATCGCTTTTAAAAAACTGGGGTATGTGGTTGGAGTGTGTGCGTGGGTGCGTGCGTGTGTGTGTGTGTGTGTGTGTGTGTGTGTGTGTGTGTGTGTGTGTGTGTGTGTGCATATGGAACCCAGAGCAGGGCATTGTGTGTCTTCCTCTACTGTTTCCCACCCTAATGCCTTGAGATAGGGTCTTTCCCTATATTGGAAGCCTGCCATTTGGGCTAGGCTGGCTGGCCAGCAAGCTCTCGGGATCTGCCTATCTCTGCTTCCCCAATGCTGACCAATGGGTTTATAGACACATAGAGCCATGCCAAGCTTTTTATGTTGATGCTTGAGATTTGAACCCAGGTCCTCATGCTTGTAAAGCAAGTGCTCCTACCCACTGAACCACACATTTCTCAGCATCTGTGATGGCTAATCTTCATGAAATCATTGGTAGAATTTAAAATCACCTAGGAGATACAATGCTGGGCATAGAAGTACAGGAGTTTCCAGATCAGGTTAACTGGGGTGGGAAGACAGTGCTGGACAGCACTGTTCCATGGTCTGGAGCCCATTTCCCATGAAGGTATACTCTCTTAGCCTAGATACACAGGGGAGGGCCTAGGCTCTGCCCCAAATGACTTGACAGAATTTGATGATCCCTCATGGAAGACCTCATCATCCCTGGGGAGTGGATGGGGGATGGGAAGTGGGGGTTTGTGGGGGTGAGGGATGGGGGGTGGGGGGAGGCATGGGAGGATGGAAGGGAGAAGGAACTGGGATTGATATTTAAAATAAGATTGTTTCTAATTTAATTAATTAATTTAAATAAAATTTATAAAAAGATAATAAAATAATAGTTATTATTGTTACACATTCATGTGTTTAGACCAGTTTGTTACATTTCTCTATAATATAGACATACCTGTATATGCGCTGTCACTTTTCTGAAGACAGATTTGGGGACTTCCTTATGTGTGGTCTTCCTACATTAAATGTTTTCACAGAATTGTCTGTGATCTTCAAACTTTCATTTGGAGTTCAATTTGAAATCATTTGACATCTTTGGCATTTCTTCTAGAGACATTTATATGTTAGGCAAGGACTTGAACCCAGGGCCCACATGTCAACCACATGTTCTATACTGAGTCACACCTAAAAGCTGAAATGTTTAAGAAAATGCTCCCTGCACAGGCACAGGACACCAAGTGACTCAGACTGCATTGTGCGACGTGGAGGACAGGCTCCATGGCAGAGTGTATAAATGTTTCAGCTTAAATATCCAAACAGGGACTGCCTAATCACACTGTCTTTCTTCAACAGGATCTTTGCAAGACAAAAGTTGCCAAGTAAGTTACCTCTACTATGTGTTTAAGTGTTTTGCCAAATTTAGATGCTACAAAAGCATAACCTTTCTCAATTTCACACTATTCCAGTAAAATAAAATTGGTTAAATTCAGAGTGCTATACAAAGACTCAGAATATTCCAAAGCCCACTTAGCAGAGCTTCAAGACTAAAGCTTGTGTGCGGTCCCAAGTTGTGTTCAGTCCTTTTACATCTTATTTCACGCTTTCTTCACTTCAGTAGAGAGATAAATTTGTTGTTTCCTTATTTGCAAGTCTTTCTTTGAATAAATTCAATTCCCTGGAAGTGTCAAAAATTCTAAAAGAAGATGTGTGTGTGTGTGTGTGTGTGTGTGTGTGTGTGTGTGTGTGTGTGTGTGTGTACATGCACTGATTCTCAGGATTAAAGATTTATACATGATTTAGAAAAAAATCCTTTCCCAAATTTAGAGGATTTACTTATAAGACTTACACATCACTATTGAATGCATTGGTTAACTCAAAAATAATGCTACAAAGTCTTATATATTTTTAGTATGTGACCAGTGTTGGCGAGGAAGTAGAGAAAGTCCATAGTGTCCTGCTGAAAGATTCTGTATCCAGGTCAACTTCCAAACATTCAATTTTAAAAGATCAATTTTTCAAAAACATAATTTTTGTTATTGTACAACACCCTCTCTACATTTTGTCTTCTTCACTCAGCCCCTCCACCACCACCACAAGGGTGGTGTTCAGGGATGGAGGGACCAGGGACCTTTGTCCCACACCTTGTTCGTGGGCTGAGCACCCATATTCACACATATTCAGGAGCAGGGTTCATGGTATTTAGTAGACTCTGCCCAGTCAATATATATGGCAGTATCAAACTTGTACTTAATATTCATGGGCGTCAAGGGGTTATAAAAGTCTGTGACAATCTGATGAACAAACAAGGAGAGTGCTACTAAGGCAGTAAGAGACCTGCCACTATGAAAATGACGCCTCCAGTCACGGCTATATAGATCCTTTTCACTTTGCCATCTCCCCCATAGCGTGTGAACTTCACGCCCATTGTGGTGGCAAATGTGGACAGGAAGGGACAACACCATTAGAGCTCCAGTAGCCTGTGAAGCCACCGGAAGAGCAAGCACTGAATCCTAGATTTTGTAGTTCATCAAGCCAGTACTCTTTGTGACATTCTCCATCCAGAGCCCCTTACATGACCTGGGCTGTGATGATGTTGTCAGCTGCATCTGAGCTCACCTGCTGCTTCAGGATGGCAGTACTCACCATCAGGTTCACCCAGACAAGCATTGCCATCCTAAAGCCCAGCAGTCACAGGCCTGAATTGGCCATTTCCATCTCAGAAATGATGCGATGCTCTGGGAAGGCAACCCGACAGTAAAACAAAATCTGGGGGAGCAACACAAGAAAATTTGGATGGAGATTTAAGTCACCCGGAGACAAAAAAAAAAAAAAAGTTTTTGGTTGGATAACTACAAATCTCAACTGAAGTAAACACAAATCATTTCCCTCTGGTGCAGTAACATTCTCACATATTACAGACCAAAGCAATCTTGAAAAGCTCAGAGACTACCCAGGAAGTGGAGGGTCATTAGGGCATGGTCCCCAGAAAGTATGGCGGGGTGCTTCAACCCCAGGCTGCATTGTGCAGCACACAGAGCTGGGTGGTGAGTTGGCAGGTGTTCAATTTTACATGTATGTATGAATGCATGCATGCATGTATGTTAGTATCTCTAGGTGTATGCCACATGTATGTGGTTGTCTAAATAGTGTACAAGAGGGCATCAGAGCCCCTAAACTGGAGCGACAAGTGGTGTAAGCCGCTCCATGGGGGTGCTAGAAACTGTGCTCTGGTTCTCTGCAAAAGCAGTACATGCTCTTAATTGCTAAGCTATCTCCCCAACTCTGAAACTCTACATCTTATAGTCTACTCTGATACTTAGAATATCTGATGCTGATCACTGTTATTTGACTGACACAGCTTTTTAAAATCTAATTACTTAATATACATGAACCAAAATCAAAGCCAAATGTGGTTTCTGTTGTTTTCTTAGTAGGAATATTTCGTCTAAGACAATTCTGTGCATTGTCAGATTGGTAGCTGTATATACATCATCACTTCAAAATCAAGAACTTGGGTGTGGCTCAGTGGTAGAGCACTTGCCTAGCATGTATATGGGCATGGTTTGATACAGGGTCCCAATGAAAATCAGGAACTGAAAAGAACACTCCATTCCTAAATCTGAACTTTTAACTGAATTTGCAGTAGTAGCAGCAGCAGCAGCTTCACCCCTGGCTGAGTGAACTTCCAGACGCTCGACTTGAAAAAAGTATGTGAAGTCCATGACAAATCCAATTATCTTCTGCTTGAAGGATTTGGTGACACCATTAAGCACTGACATCATTTATCTGTTTGCAAATTTCCCTTCTGTCTAGCAACACAAACCTCCATTGTTTTGTTTTTACAAATGTAACTGGGAAAGCTGAGAATTGCAAACAGTAAAATTAAATTAGAAGACCAGTTATCAGGCCTAAATGAAAATCTTGCTACTTAAATGCATTTCCTGCGGCCATATCATACTGGCAATTTACAGACTTCTCTTAAAGCAACATGAGCTCATGAGGCAGTCATTGAGGCCTGTACAGTGACTTGGATCTCCCAGGCTCCAAGTGATCAGCAATTTGACCCTCCTAAACACTGGCACCCAGTTTGTGTGCATTATGTTTATCATTGACTGTCTTGAAGGATGGAAATGTGGGACTTGTTGTTTTGTTTTTGTTTTTGTTTTTGTTTTTTGTAGCAAACTTTTTGGTTCTTCATTCATTTCAATGGGAAAAAAACAAAAACAAAAACAAAAACAGCAAGCAATGTGGGAGCACTTCTAAATTTATACACACAGCAAAGTCACAGCAGCTGCCATTTCAGTCTGTCTGGCCTGGGTCAGACCTGCCTGGCCTCTGACTTTCATAGGCAGGGCACTGTGTCATCCTGACTTCCCTAGCTTATTTCTGGTGCTGTGTTCACAGCATAGCAAGGGAAAGGGTCCCACTGTACCAAATAACCAGCAGGACAGTGACAGTGAAGAAGGGACCATGGCAGCAAGACTGGAAGGATAGCATCCACCTCCTCCATAATGTTGTCCTTAAAAGAAAGGAATTTGATGAACCACATTTGGAAAAGTCAGGAAATAGATAAAGCAAGTTATTCACATCTCAGAGCTAGCCACCAAATAAGGAACTTCTTCATCTAATTTAGATTACTGAATTTCAGTCTTCCTCTCGCACATATATTTTAATTTGTATACCCTAAACGTGCTTTTAAAAGATTTGTTTTAATTATGAGTTTGTGTGTGCACGCATGTATGAGTAGGTATGAGTCTGAGAGACCACAGAGAGCACCAAGTGTCCTCTTCCATCACCCTCCATCTATTCTTTGAGGCAGCATCTCTCTCAGAGCATAGAGCTTGAGTTTTCTCAGCTAGGCTGGGAGGCAGCAAGCCCCAATGATTTTCCCATCTCTGGCCTCTCAGAGCTGAGGTTACAGGAATGGGCAGGATGCCTGGCTTGTTCTATGGGTCCTGGGACTCAGACTCCAGTACTCATTATTGCTAAGCAAGGGCTCTCCACCACTGAGCCATCTCTCCAGCTTCCTTCTGGCCCCTTCAAGTCTTTTCTTAAGGCAACAGTGACAATAACTGAAACAGAAAGTCTGTGTGACCTGGTTGTCCCCATTCTTGTCACACCTACAGGGAGAAGGGCTCCCTGAGAATGAGTGGCCCGATTTTATTGTATTGTCACAAGTCTCATGTAGTTCAGACTGATCTCAAACTCAACTAGGATGTGGATGACATAGATTCTGATCTTCAGGCCTCTATTTAACAAGCCCTGGGATCGCAGTGTTGCACAAGGCCATCCAATCTATGTGGTACTAGGGAGTTTGTTTACATGTGTACCCTACAATAGAGCTACATGACCATGTCTAGAAAGCATCCCTTAAGATCACCCTTGGAAGACCCATTTCCTAAGAATTTCCTGGTTTTAAAACCTCTCTGTAAAGAGCCTTTGGGAACCACACTAATTCATACAATGGTTGACTATTATGATTCTTCTCTTATTAAAAATTTAGATGGCTAGTAATGGTCACATCTAATAAGTATTCTGAAGGGGTGCAGTGCTTGTATGGAAATATCGGTTTATTCTCCAGGTTGTTTTCCTAGGATAGATTACCTTGAAAGAAAATGACTTCAACCCAGCACAAACATGTTTAAAGCTCCTGATGCCCTCCATTGCTTTTCTGAAAGGTTGAAACAACAATTTTTGCTCCTGTTGATACCCACTGCTGTTCTGCACTCCCCTGTGTGGGACGCAGTGCTGGATGCAAGAGGCAGGGAAAACAGAGGACTCTGCTTGGGAAGAGAGAGGGAGGCCTCAAGATCATGTCTCCTCCTCAGACATGGGGCTGGCTCTGTCTATAAGCCCCTCTTATCATAAACACATTCACACGCACACACACACACACACACACACACACACACACACACACACACACACGCACGCACATCAGCATACACTGTGCACGACACAAACAAGCACAGGGAAGAATCTATTTGCTCCAGTGTCTACCCACATTTATAAATAACCCTGTCCCCTCCTGTATCATCCATCTCTCTTACAGCTTTACAAGGTGGCCTTATTAAATTGCTATTTTGGTATTCATAGCATGTATTTTATTATGCTGCAGCCATAGCACCTTGGGGGAACACAGCCCCATAAATAAAATATTCACCTATCACTGCAGCCAAGGTTCTCCTCCTGCTACCTCTCTTTCTGCTTTGGTTTTTATTAGAACCAAAGCACTCAGTGAGTAAAGGCTGACCTCTGAATTCCCACACACCTCGCTGAGAACCCACTGGAGTAAAGTCAGCTGTAGAACAAGGCGCTAAGAACTGGCTCCACCTGGAGCTAATTTCAAGCTCTCCCATGAGTGGAGCATCAAAGTGTTCTCTGGGCCTCCTGATCATTTGCCAGTGGAAATGTCCTGTCCTCTAGATGCCTCTCTTTAAAGGATTTTGGGGCCTTTCTGTCTAGGCAGGTTCCACCCTTGCATCACAGTCATGTGTACCCCATAGCAGGATACATCCTGAGAACTGTCGTTAGGTAACTTGGACAGTATACAAGCATCAGAGGGTGCTGCTTAATCTATATAACTGTCCTTCGTAGTGAGGGCCAATCTTTGAATGAGGCCTCCCAGTGCAATCAGGATGTTGCTGGGTAAACATGAGATGCCCAAGGCTACTCTCACAGAGATGCACCTGTCTCTGTTTAAGGAGTTCTGAGATTAAAGGTATATGATACCACATGAAGAATATTAGTATATTTAAAATATAACTTCTCATACTGATATAGACACACTTATATTTTTATCCAAAGAAGAAATTTTTAGGTGCAAGGGAGTCAATTACCGGGACCTTGTTCTTCTTAATCTTCACTGTGAATGGACACTCTTCATCAGTCTTAGGGAAGTAGGGGAGCCTCTCTGCACTTCCATTTGGGGAGATAATTCAGGACAACATCTGTGGTAATTCCCTGGACCTGCTCAAGTCATTTTCAAAAAGAGATAAATGGTGCCAAGTATCTGGAACACGCTATTGTGTCTGGAGAGAAAGATGCAAAAGAAACTTTCCACAGAATTCAGGAAAATGGAAACCTCATTTCTACAAACAGAAGGAAACAATGGTGGAAGTCAGATCCTTGCAACTAGATGGGAGGGAAGCCCCTGCTTTAAGCTTAATTTTCTGAACACTGAGAAGAGGTTAGTTAACTACTGGGTGTTATCCATTGGGAAGATGCCTTCATGATCCAGGCACTAGCATAGCTCAGAGACATGAGCAGTCTTCTCCTTACAGAACCTACATTCTGTGGAGGATACAGTTAAGAGGAAAGCACAGGAAGCTACTTTAGGCACAGAACAATTCTAGAACAATCAGGCCATGTTGAGGACTTAACCCAAAGTGCTGTGAGACCAAAGGCAGAGGCAAACACGTCCAGAATTATAAGGGGTGCAGTTTATTGGGGACACACAGATACAAGGCTTGGGGGAGCAGCAAGAACTGTGGGTCCCAGAACTTGGTCAGAGGAGGGTGTCTGTACTGGCAGAGATAACTTCCCTCAGGGTGGGACACACTTGGTTCATCTCTGGTACCACAGGCAAGCGCTCTTCTGACCCAAGGTTGAGTTGTTAAAGCTCCAAGTACCTGGGCTTTACTTTCAGCTGTTTATAGTTGCTGAGAAACACTGGCCTGTGGGTAGTGTCCAGTCTCCACAGCATCCTGACACCCCAAGATCAGCCCTCTCTGATGGAATTTACTACAGAAGACAGGACCAAAAAAGACATCTGGGAAATGAAGTGACTTTGTTGCCTTCTGCTAGTTTTATATTTGTGAGCTCTCCCATAACAAAGCACTGTTTAGGAAATTTGAATACCAAAAACAAGCTTCTAGTCTGGGAGACTATACTCTGAGGTTAAGTCAGGTTGACTTCCCCACAGACCCATCCTCACCCTGTGCCCTCTGGGTGTCTATGTCCTTATCTCTTATTATAAGGATTGGAATCAGGCTGGCTTACAGCCCTGTCCCACTGTCCTGGTGTCTATGACAAAATTAGAAATAACAGAGATATGTTTCTTAAGTTCAAAAGGCTAGAGAGCTGAGGTCATGGCACTATCTAGTCTGGACACACTCTTGATTGACAGATGGTGCCTCCTCCCTGCTACAGGGACCTGTTTCAATAGTCTGACAGACTGATAGTCTGGTGTCAATGGTAATTGCATCCACAGGTGGCAAGAGTGGCAGATATAATATCTGTTGAGTCTCTGTTATATGGCTATGAATCCCATTGGTGACAGTAGAGCTCTCGTGACCCCAAGGCTCACTCTAATACACTGGAGATTGGGTGTCTATACATGAATTTGGAAAGAGGGAGAGGAAAATAGAACCATGGTGACAAATCATTTTACTTTAATTATGTCTTTGTCCTAGTTAACATGAACTGTCAACCTATTACATCCTAAAAATCACCTAAAAAACACTCTCAATTGGGTAATTGTATTTATCAAGTTGGTCTGTAATGTCTCTAAAGGATTGTCTTAACTGATACCATAGGGCCCAACACACAGTGGGTGATACTATCCCTAGGCAGATGGCCCCAGGCTGTATAAGAAAGCCAGCAAATCACGAGCCAGTGAATGAGCCAGTGAGAGCTAGCAAGCAGTACTCTTCCATGGTTTCTGTTCCAAGCTGCTGCTTGAGGTCCTGCCTTGATCCCCTTCATGTTTCTTGGAAGTAAAAGCTAAATAAATCTGCTTCCCCCCTAAGTTAGTGTTTTATCACAGCAACAAAAAAGAAACTAGAACAGTCTTCAAAGACCTGTTTCCAAATGCAGTTACATTATGAGGTACTGGGCATAGAATTCCCACATATGACCTTGAAGGGGACAAGTAGGACCTTCACTTTAGTTATAACAATAAACCCACCTTTGGCTGAGAGACCGCTACAACTGGCTCTGCCTGTCCTACCTCTGATTACCCAAGCCATACCAGTCCACAGACTCCCTTCTGGAGAAGACTGAAGCTCAAGCAAGGTAAGTGCCTTGCCCAAACCAGAGAGACAGAAGATTCCAGAAGCAGATGCAGAGCACTGAAAATCCTCACTGCAGTTGTCCCAGAGGTCAATACTGGAAGCCTGGCTCTGAGTGGTCACTTTATGGCTATACATTGAGCTGGTGCTCAATAGGCCATGAGAGTGGTGGGTGCCCCCACTAGTCACCCCACATCCTGGAGAATGAGGAGAGATACTGGTGGCCCACACCAGTGTCCAGTCAGGCTCTCTATTTTCAGCACTCTGACCCCACACAAGTTCCAAGTTAGACCATTGTCTCATTTGAAAAACCTGCAGGGTTTGCAAGGGCTGTAATTGACAGAAAGAAGACATAGAAGGTTAGGATTTCTATATATAACCTTGAGGGGGCACTCAGAAAGTACTCTAGGAAATGTGATGCCTCCAGTAGAATGGCATATTAGTAGTTAGCTGTTCATCAGGACAATTGAGACCTATGATTGCCACAGCATGAGCAAAATGCCTAGTGCTTGGTATCCAGTGTTCATGAAAGTGGCAGCCATTGTTGTTGCCGTCATTCCTCCTTCCCTAGCCATCACTGACTCTATCTCATCATTTCTATTCAAGCTGCTGTCCTAATCCTATCTCTCCCTGAGTGTTACATCCCTGTTCTCTTGGAAGTCTTTGAGCCCCTTCCTTAGGAGTGACCACTCATTCCAGCCAGCAGCAGGGCATGTCCCTGACCTGCTTCACTTCTGACTATCAGAGCAAAACACTGGTGATTTCACCCAAGAGCAGTCATCCAGGGTGAAGCTGGCAACTAAAACAGTTAACTCTTGATTGATTAATTTAATCAAGACTCAGTCAGCTCATAAATTGTTCAGGCATGCCGTTAACTCAAAAGATCTCCTCTCAGCTAATTGCTTAAGTGATTTTTAAAATTGTTTTAATGAGCCATCCTGAAATTGGATCTGTGCTATTTTTTTATCAACAAGAGAAAGGCATATGAATGTTTTGGTGGAAAAAGGTAACTTACATTATGATCTGGACTTTGTGAGATAGAAAAATAGATGTAGAGGGCATTTTGCCTGCCAGACTAAACATGTGGTTTCTTGTTTTCTTTTTTCATTCTGCTTCACTCCATATATTCTGTTTCGAGATGTCACCCAGATGTAATGGTTCAGTAGCCAATAAGCCTGTGTGAGCTCAGGCTGTTATTGTACACAAAATCTAACAGCTATGAAATGTCACGGGTTGTTTACAGGGACAGCATCTGCCTCACAGATGTCTGATGCTTGCTCCCTAGATGGTTTCATGATGTCACCCCACTCATGGGTACCTGAACCCTTCTTTTAATAACATGTGTCTGTCAGAGGGATTCATAGGGAATTAGAGGTGATTTTATGAGCTAACATGCCGACGAACGTGAGAAAAGTGAGAACGAGGTGAATGGTGGTTCTGCTGTTGCCTCCTGGTCACTCCAGGTCCTAAGAAGACTGTAATTGGGAAATGGAAAGTGGGAGAGAGAAAAAAAGCACAAAAGAAAGTCCCAGTGAGAAATCAGGAACAAATAAGGGACCAAAGGAAAGTGTCCAGACAAAGTAAGAGGCAGATAAATATGAAAAGGAGACTAGAAATTAGAAACTAAGCACTTCAAAGAGAAAAACTGCAAATGCAGAGGTAAATTAGGAATCAGGAGATGTAGGAGTTAATCTTGATAGTTAATTTGATTCAACTGACAGATAACTAAGGGATTAGTAAAGTTGGGCGTTCCTGTGAGGGTTTTCCAGAGACAAGTCATCAGAGGTCTGACCTAATGAATGGTTTGATCCATTGATGGATCCAAAATCCCAACGAATCATTAGGAGGTGATGGACTCGTGGAAGTAGGGGCATAGAGAAGACTCCAAGTAGGGTCAACTAAGGCAACTTCCCTGAAAGCAGGGGGTAGTACGTTCAGGACGAGACAAAAAAAAAAAAATTTCTCAAAAGCCATGGGTGAATCACTATGCTAATGGCCCCCCAAGAGTGTAACACATGGAGATTCCAACCAAAAGTAAGGGCATCAGGTCAACCATTGCAACATCTGGCTCAGCTTTGCTGTAACTTTGTCAAGCAGCTATGCTGGCTTCATGGTCCCCTAGGAGATGGCTGTGCCGTTGGGGGAAGTAGTTCAAAAGTAGAATGTCCTCGGGGGTTATACCTACTTGCTATGGCCCCTTCTTATTTTGGGTTCATTGTGTCCTGCCTGCCGTTATTATGCTGCTCTGTTTCTGGTGTGCAATGTTGTGAACTGTTCTGTTCTGTTCTGTTCGTTGTCCACCATATTATGAACCCCTCCACTCTGCTTCCTGTTTGCCTGGGTGTGAACAGCCTCCTCTTGCACTCACTTCTGTTACCATGATGCATGGGGCCAAATGACATGGACTGAGCCCTCTGAAACACTGATCAAAATAAAGTTTACCTCTTTCTAAATTGTTCATTGGGGTGTTTTAGGCACAGGTACGCAGAAGCAACCAATACAGGTAATAAGCACAAAATAGGAGGGAAATAAAAATTGGAATTTAAAGAGAAAATTTTGTCAAAGAGAAAGAAAAATGGAAAGAGAAGAGCAGGGGAAGAATACAGTTTCCTGGGAATGTTACTAGGCAAGCTGCATTAATATCCATCTGTGCTTTCTACAGTGAGCCCATAGTGAAAGTTCCAGGACTTCACTGCTCTCACTGCATGAGCTCTCTCTTGCTCAAAACACTTCTCAGATAACAGCTCCACTGATCTGAACTTGACTCGCTTCCACATCCCATTTGTGCTGCATGACTTCCATGATTAGCTCTTGAACTTTGTGGAGTATCATTAGAGTGGGGCATTAGCACCTACCGCAGATTCTTCAATAGAAACTGATGAATTCAGCCCTCTAATCTCAAACTTCCTGGTCGCTTATAAAGTATTTACTGCCTTGTGAGATACACGGCCCCTCCCGTGGAGCAGGTTTGGTGAGAAGTCTCTGGAATAAGCTCCCTGAAGATCAGGGAGAGTGGAACTGGCCGCAGCAAGCCGTGTGAGAGTCCTTATCTCTTGTGGCTCTGTCCGTGGGGATGGTCAGTATTGTGCTATAGACATCCTTTCCTGCCTTTTTTTACTGTCCTTTCCCCCCTCTTTCTTTAACACCAAACCCCTCGTTTTCTCCCTACTTTGTTTAAGTCTCCCATATTCATTATCTTTGTGTGGCCATGATCAAAATATTTGAAAGAATCACTTTTAAGGTGGGAAGATTTTTTTTTTGGGGGGGGGGCTGGTGGTTTTAAACTTCCAGGCTCTCATATGTAATTATTTGAAATCTATTTTTGTGCTTGATAGGAGGGAGAGTCTCATTCATTTATTGCCATTTGAGTACATAATTGGCTTATCATCATGTATTGGTAGCAGCCATTCTCCCTTCTCTATGCAGCAAGTAATTAACAACGTCTCTAAATAAACCTCCCACCCAGCCTATTCTTGTCCTACCATCTCATCCTGGCTTAGTAAGAAGGTCTTGGCATCTTATGAGGTCAGTATTGGTGTTGTGTTTCCTTGGATACCTGGAAATTGTGAATTTTAGAATAAGTTTATCAATTTTCACATGAATATACACCTGTAGGGATCTGCAGGGACTCTGACTAGAACTTTATTAAATCTTCCAATCAATTTCAATCATATTATCAAAAGATAGTATCATTACCAAGTTTCCCTTTCAACTTTGTCTTTCTCTTGATATTTTCAGCCCATGGTCGATGTACACTCCCCATTTATTTAGGTCTAACTTCTTCTTAAAATATTATTCCATTGCCTTGAACTAAATATGTCATTAGACTTAGTCCTTTCTGATTTTATACACTAGTGTTCTCAGTATCTACTTTTAAGGTTTATTTGTGTTTATTTCTGCTATGGGAGTATAAGCATTGCTGTATTTTCTGCATTTATCTGATATCTGACAATTAACAGAAATAATCTATAGATTTAAATCATTTGTCTACAATCATTATTTGTTAAGAAAAAAAAGCAAGTGTCATTTTGCCTTCTAAACCTTGACATTGTTGGTTTAGGCCACAAGTGAAATAGTACATATAAATGGTGAAGGCAGAGTTCCTTATGCCAACCCCAGAGGGAAACCAGTATTTCACCATAAAAAATGTTTGTTGTAGATATTTATTCCTTTATCTATTATATATTATATGTGCATATATACATATATATATATGTGTGTGCATATATATACATACATATATATGTGTACATATATATAATGGCATTCTTTCTGCATTAATTCCTCATTGCTGGAATTACAGGTATTCACCATCATGCCTGACTCACTGTAAAATTTTGAAAAGTGACCTTATGAGAAAAAGAAAACATTGATAAATGGATATAGACTTTTACAATGTACTTTTCTGTATCCATTGAAAAAACTATGTAATTTTTCTTGACTGTCACTGGCATGAATGGTACTAACCAATTTTCAAATGTTGAACTAATCTTGGGTTCTTAGAATAAAACCAACTTGATCATAATGTAAAATCTTTTATACATTGCAGGTTTTGTCAGTTATATTTTATTTGGAATTATTGTACAATATGTGCACGAGAGTAGCCTATAAACTTCCTAAATTTGTGGTTTGGAGACCAAGTTTACATTGGTCCAAGAAAATAACTTGATGGAAGGTATACTCTTTCCTATTCTACAGAAGAGTTACTATTTGGAGGTAAGCATTCTCCTTCTGAATATTTGGTGCAGTTTGTCAACAGAGTCATCTAGAGTTGCAGTTTTCTTTATAGAAAGGATTTCCTAAGCCATTTTTTAAGACACAGTACTCTGTGTCTGGGGTTCCTCATCAGTAAATTCAACCAATCACAACTCAAAATATGTAAAAAAAAAAAGAACCAGTATTAATAATGTAGCAAAACGATAACTTGTATTTTATTAGACACAATTTTTTAAAGTAAAATTTTGGTGAAGTCCAATCTACCTTTTTTTCTTTCATACTTAAGCTTTTAGCATCTACTTTAACCCAAAGTCATAATAGTTTCCTGAGTTGTTGGGTTTTTTGTTTTGTTTTGTTTTGTTTTAGTGTTTGTAGAAATTATGTAGTTTTAGCTTTTCCATTTAGGTCTATATTTTTAAAGCCATTTTTGTGTATGTTATAAATGTATGTTGAAAAATGTCAAAGATTTTGTAAATTATTCTATTAAGTTTCTTTGGCATCTTTGTAAAAATTCAAGGATCCAGGAAGGCAAGAAGGCTCAGCAGGTGAAGGCCCTTGCTACCAAAGCTGGTGACCTGAATTTTATTTGAACCCTGGAACTTACATGATGGAAAGAGAATATCTACCCCTACATGCTATCCTCTGACTACCACAACACACACACACACACACACACACACACACACACACACACAATAAATAAGTAAATATTTCTTTTAAAATCTGGGGACCTATTTCTAATTCACCAAGCCTTTTTGAAACTCTAGTCATTGTAAAACCAATTCTTAGAGTATTGATTTGCTTTTCAGTTCTAGGACTTCTGTGTACCTGCCTTCTTTAAAAGAAAAATCTAACTATCTGTTAAAAATCCCAGACTTGGATTTTCTTGACCATATCAAGCATAGTTTGAAGGTCATGCTACATTATTTCACTAGCTGGTAACTTTTGGGTCTGCTTCTACTACACTTTGCTTGTTTGTTTGTTTATTTTTTAAACATGCTGGTCTCTCCTTGAATTATGTCATTTTGAAAATTACATACCAGGGGTTGGATGAAAGTTTCATAGACATACTGGGGCTCTCGATGGTGTGGTCTTTCTCTATGACATTGTATTTGCTTCTGGCAGGTCAGGGCATGGTTGGCCTCAGGCCAACTGTTCCTGCACATGCTGGAGAGGCAAAGAGGAGCTTCTGGACTGGGGAAACAAATTCTAGTGAGCAATCCTTAGTCCTTGCAACTGCTTCTGCTTCCTCTTCTAGAAGGGCTGGTATCCTAAGCAAAGTGAATAGACATGGCCATGCCTCTGTGGCCCCTTCTTTGGGCCATGCACCAGATAACTCTTCAACATCTGCCATGAAGTACACATGTTTTCCAGCTTTGTACTTGTTCAAAACATATTGCCTTCAAAATCCAACTCACTCTCCCAGAACATGTAACTTCTGTCTCCTGGACCAAGTAGAGCCATAGTGAGAGACTGCAGTGATGGCTGGGAGTGACAGACAGGAATTGGAGGAGCCAGGGCATCAGGAAACGAAGGGAAATGAAAAGGGTCACGACAGGGGTCACTGGAGCAAAATGCTGCTGAAAACTAACAGAGGGGAAGACCTTACAAAGAAGCCAAGATGCCCCTACATCCACAGACCACGGGATTTTCCTTACTACCTCTCAGTCCCATCCTGCCAGGTTGGACACTCATCTACTACCATTTGACTGTGGATTCACTGCCCTAAACGTTCTACTCTCCTTGAGTTCCTAGGCTGAGCTTTGAAATTCTCCAGAGTCCCTAAGCCAGCCCTCAGCTGAACACAATCACCATTCTCCATCCTGGATTCAGTTTCATCTTCTGACCCCTCCTCTTCCTTCCCACCTTTGCCTGCGTGCTCTTTCTCACTCACCGGCGATGACAATGGCTGACCCTAATGCCCATACTCTTGAGTCAACAGCACTTGCTGCTTCCCCTGCTGAACAGTTCTGGAAAAACCTTTCCCAGCCATCATCCTCAGCCAGATGTTCATCTAGCTATTTCTGTAGGGAATCTATGCTATTTTCTCATTGCTATGACCTTTAAAATATTTGACAGAAGCAACTAGAGGAGAAAGGGTGTATTTTGGCTCCTGATTTGAGAGGATACAATCCATCATGATGAGGGATGCATGTGGTTGGGACTCCTCAGATTTCCATGGACCAGGAAGCAAGCAGTGGACAAGAAGTGGTCCCCAGACTATAAAATCTCAAGACACTCCTCCTCTGACCCACTTCCTCTAGCCAGACCTTACTTCCTAAGGGATTCCCAACTTCTCAAACCAGGACCACTAGCTGAATACCAAGTGTTAAAACACATGAGCAGGTAGGGGACGTTCTGTAGTCAAAACTATAAGAGCCTCTGTCTCAAAAGGAGCCTCTTTTCCTTATCTTCCTTTATCCTAAACTAAGCCACAGCCATCACACAGACCCATGACTGACTCGTTCTGCTGACTTGCTCGCTGTAGCTGTGCTTAGACACGCTACTGTTAATGCTGCTGTGACTGGGGGAGTTGACACTAACCATAGGGAAATAATGTGGGTTCCAATAATCACCTTCAAATGAGCTTTTGAGAAACTGCCCGTGCAAAGAGAACTTTCTAGAGACTCCCCATACACCACTTTACAAGGAGATTAAGAGAGAGCTGGCATCATGTGGACACGCCTGGGTGTTATTTTTTCCCTCACTTAGCATGCAATTAACATGCAGGCCACATAATAACTGCACCCGGCACCAGAAGCTGGAGTCTAAACACTGCTCAGTGAGGTTATTTAGATCTTCAATCAGATCCACCCGATCGAGGCCAATTATTTTCCTGGCAGAGTTAATTAATGTGTCTAAAATGAGTGAGACTTGAAAGGTAGCATTCCATTACTTACTCCTTCCGCTGTCACCTTGAACCTGGAGTCGGGTCCTTAATTTCAAAACTAACGTACCTTTAAGGCAGACACAGATCTACATAAAACCTCTTAAGCTTGGAACCAGGCCACCTCCCTGTAATGTTGGCTGAAATATTTGACTAAGCAGAAAGTTAGTCACAACTTTGTGGGAAGAGCTGCAAGCAATGAGTGACAGCCTAGGAGAAGCTCTCCCTTGTTCTCTGGTTCACATCTGTTTGTCGTTTGCGGTAGAGCATCTGGCATCACCAGTCACTACCATGTGTGACCTTTTCCATCCATCCACCCTTTGTTCTCCTGCAAAATGGGAACATGGCTCCTATTGCAGACTGGTTTACATAGCTCTGTGACAAATGGACACAGGAGAAATCATTCTCAGAGGAAAATAACTTAGGCATTATTAACTAATGAAGGAAAATGAGGGCAGGAAATAAAGTAAAAGCCAGAACAATGGCCTGTGTGGCCTGGGCCTGGAAAGGAGGCACAGGGCAAGTGAGGCTTTCTTGAGTGTTTCCTGACTATACACGCAGGAGCACATGCAGTAGGGAGGAGGGGTGGGTCCTAGCTGCTGCACCAGTGTCCTCTGACCCCACTGTGTGCTCCACTCATGCTCACAACAACTCAGGAAGGCCTGTGAAACCCAGCTGCAGGCCCCACCACAATCTGGCCTCAAGCCAGCCATGTTTTAGCACAAACTTGTTTCTCAGTCTTGGCTCCTGATTCTATTACAGGCTGTCTTGCCAAGCTGAGCTGGTCTGCATTCTGAGAAAAATCACTTGAATTTTCACCTTGGACACCTTCTCCACATCCCTTCTCTTCCTGAATTCCTCCTAGGTCTCAAAGCCAAGGCTGTGCCCCTCCCCGAGCCTTTAGTTCTTTCTGTTCCTGTCTTTCCAGTAAGGGTCAGATTCTTTGGGACTGGGCCACATAGTATCCTGTGTGATCCTGAGAGAGGGTATTGTGGGATGGATGTTAAATGTCCCTCAATGGCTCATGTATTTGAACACTTGGTCTCTGTTTCATGGTAACCTTTGGAAAGGCTGTAGAACCTTTAGGAGGCGGGGCTTTGCAGGAGGAAGTAGGTCACTAGTGATGGGACTTTGGGTTTGAGAGCCTGGCCCTATTTTCCACCTACTCTCTGTTTCCTGAATATATATGCAATGTAATAAACCAGTGTCATGTCCTGTAACCTTACCTTACCTGAGTGCTGACACTTCTTCCCCACCATGGACTGGATTCCCTTAAACTGTGAGCCAAGATAACTTCTTCCTTATGCTATTTTGTTTGTGGGGGGTGGTAAGATATTTTGCCATAGCAAAGAGAAAAGTAAACAGTAGAGTCTAGATTGCCCACCAGAGAGCAAGACAGAAGCACATTTGGACTCTGGGCTTTCAGGCTGGGTCCAAAGATCTTTGCCCACCCCAAATACCAGCTACTTTCAATACTACACATATCTCAAGATCTCCCATGGCCCCAGCTACACAGAATGGGAAATGCCTATAATTTAATCTGCTTAAGAGGCTGAGACAGGTGGATTGAAGGTTCAAAGCCAGTCTGGGCTACATACTGAGGCCCTGTTTCAAAATAAAGGGCTGGGAACATAACTCAGTGGCAGAAAACTTGCTGAGTGTGGCAGAAGACCACAGTTAAGGAAACCCAGAGCCCCAAGTACTCCATCAAGTGTTTGTTGGTAGACAGACCTCTAGGAACTGCACCTTCCTGCTCCCACCAAATACACTGCCCTCTGCCTGCCCCATGGTTTAGTCACATCTTTGTTTTTGTCTTAAGGGGAACATCATGAAAGCAAGCAAGGAGCCATTCTGCAGAGCCCCAGGGAGCTGATTCTGACTCTTTGGGTATAGGAACCCCAATGTGGGTGATTCCTGTGGGTCTCTGTCCTCACTGGCTCTGTGTACCCTGTTGGCATCTTCCCACTGGTGCCTGTGTTTCAGCCTGTAGATCTCTTCCAGACCCCCAACCTTAGTTCAATTCTGTTTTAGCCTGTTACTTGCTAGCTCACTGCATACATCTCCATCCTTTTCCTCTGCCCTGGCTACAGAGCTATTCTGCAGAGGTCACCTGCAAGGCAGAACCTATCTGAACAGGTGTTCAGTGTCCCATGACCTGGAGCATCAAGAAGATATTTGGGAGTCACTACAGGTGAATTTATTCCCTCCATTTCCATGTGTCCTCCTGGAGCTGCTTTCTGTGAGTGAGGCTTGGGCTCTGAGGAGTGACATCTTCCTTTTACTTTGCAAGGGACCTGCACCACCAACAGATCCATAGATACCCTCAATCCTCCCCTGTGAGAGACTGCCAATGTCTGCCCTCCCAGTGGGTTTCACTCACTCAGCTATCTCCTGCCTTGGGAGTCGGAGTGCTCTGGCTCATCTCTGTGTTCTTCCCCTCCCTTTCTGAGGACTCCCACACCCTCTCCTCACACCTGTCCTCTGAGTCCTTCCTCCCCATCAATGATACAGAGCCCTGCACCCATAGTGGATATTGCCTGTACAGGGTGAGAGTTACCATGGAGATCTCAGGAAAGATTCCCAGAAAACTCAGAACATCATCGAGCTTAGAAATAACTTGTTGAGGTCTACTCCTGTTAGATATCCTGCTGAGGGCTGGTCTCTTTAAACACCAAGGGACTTGAAGGACAATGGAGATTGGCACTGTATCCTGTGTACTGCCCTTTCTAAGTGTCTGATCATTATGCCTCCCAAAAGTCCTCTGGAGACATAGGTACCATCCACATCTTACATGTGGGACACTAAGACCCTGGTACCCAGGGTTAGAGCCAGGTAGTTCTGGACAATAAGGGGTCAGAGAGGTCAGGGCTGTGTTGAATACTGGCCTGACTCAAACCCCTCCCTGCTTTAACCATTCATCTCCCTGGATTTGTTTTTTTGTTTCTTTCAGCTTTTCACATTGTATGTATTCCAGGCTAGTATTGAACTCTGTGGCCCAGATGGACCTGGAATTCTCAGCAATCCTCCTGCCTCTGCCTCCTAAGTGCTGGGTTGTAGGCATGAACCACCATGCCTAGCCCTCTTCAGGTTTTAATGGCATGCTCATCCAATCTTTACCTTAGAAATATTGTCCTTAATGGTGGTTTGAATAGGAATAGCCCCCATAGACTCATGTGTTTGAATGCTTGGCCCAAAGGGAGTGGCACTATTAGGAAGTGTTACCTTCTTGGAGTAGGTGTGGCCTTGTTGGAGGAAGTGTGTTACTCTGGAGGTGGGCTTTGAGGTTTTATATGTTCAAGCTACACCCAGTGTGGTACATAGTCTCCTTCTGCTGCCTATGGATCAAGATGTAGAATTCTCAGCTACCTCTCCAGCACCATGTCTGCCTGCATGCCGCCATGCCCACCATGATGATAATATACTAAACCTCTGAAACTGTAAGCCAGACACAAAGACATGTTTTCTTTTCTAAGAGTTGCTGTAGTGTCTTTTCACAGCAATAGAAACCCTAAGACAGCCTTAATGTCACACTCTCTCAAGCTGGCCACAGGGCCTTCACACATGCTGCTCTTACCTGGAGGGCATTCATGACACCCTACCACCAGTTCATGTTGTCCATCTTTCTAGGTTTTACTCAGTAAAGCCTTCTCACCTCTCAGGGTAGACTGTCCTCTGTCTCATACTTGTAACTTCATTTCTGTTGTGATAACTCGGTCAAGGTCAGCCTGTCCCACAGACAAGAGACTGCAAGAGCGGAGGCTACCATCTGCTTGCCATGGAGCCTTCAAGAATGGCACCATGCCTGGTCTTTAGATTCCAGCAAAACAAAGAACCACACAGCAGAATACCATGGTCTCTGGAGACCCTAGGCCTGTTTTCCTGGGGTTTGAAATGTTCTTCATCTGCACAGTGGAGGGAAACAACACTGTCACCAAATGGCAGCCTAGTGTGACATCCGCTTGGCCCAGAAAACCACCAGGTGCATTTCTTCCTGGTTTAGATTTCTTTCCTTTCCTTCAGTAAACCCAAAGAGCTATTCACATTTCATTAAATTGATTCAGATTGAATCTAGAATGAGGGTTAAATATAATTTTCTGAACACTACCAAGCTGTAATTCCTGTGTCTAAATAAAAAATAACAAATGGTTGAAAACAAGGTGCTGGTGAAGTTTCACTTGCGGGGGTGGTTCAAGCCCTCTGCATTTGTCTCAGATAATTCAATTTGCCACATTTCTCTGAGTGCATTGCCCAGCTACTGCAGACACATTCCAGGCATAGGAGACTTGTGAACCACCCTAGCAACAGCGAAGGGGGTAGACAAGAGACCTGTACTAGCCAGAGACACCAGCAGAGGTAGGTGCCCCGACAGAGTTGCCCCCAGGGACCCCAAGGACTGACTATGCCCATCCTGGGTCCTTTGTGTCTCTGAGATGAAATCACAATTGTAGCACAGTTCCTTGCACCGTGTTGCCAGCTCTCAGAACAACATTAAGCTTCCCTTCTGGACTTAAGGTCTCCTGTTGAAAAGCGATCAAAACAATCCCAGGAACAGGTGGACGATAAATTAATGAACACAATCTCTTCCTTCAAATTGCGCCCGGGAAGAAATTAATTACTGGGCAAATGAGAAACAAAGAGGGATCCCCGCCTCCTGCAGCCTCCAAGCCCTCTGTGATTTTGTTCTCCTGAAATCTAATTTCCGAGAAACACTTCAGGGAGGCATGCGGAGCCAGCATAAGACTCTTAGTAGCACACTAATGGGCAGCCATCATTCCTCAGTAAGGAGCCTGCACCCTGCGCCAGGGCTGAGACTGACAAGAGCGATATTTCAGGGGAGCAGCAGCTGTTTCTCCGCACTGTTAATAAGCAACAGGCAGATGGGGTGCCAACAGAGCTGGGGGACTAGACCCCGGAAGGTGGATGTAAACTTTATTTATAGGATAATCTGTACGAATACATAAAATCTTTATTTTCCATAGCGAACATTTTATTCCTGCCCAGAATGCAAATGTGCTTTCCAGGGCTCTCCAGTGTCCTTCAAAGAGTTTCTGAGGAGTATGCCTCAGACAATGTCACCCTGGCAGCTATTTATAGGACCCTGCCACTTGGCAGAATCTAACTAATGGTAGTGGAGCTGGGTGACCCTGAGGACACTACTGCTGGCCCCTAAATCTCTCCTCTATCAAACCCATGAACTAGGCTTGCTTCTTTTCCTTGTCTTGGGCTGATGAATCCAAACACCTTGTCCTCTCCATCTTCTTTCGGCTCTACCCTCTCCATGGGAAATGTCAAGCCCTGAGCTACCCGTCTGTCCCCTCACTGGGTCAGTTGCAACATTAATTAATCTCTATCTCCAAGGCTTGCTCAAGGATGAATGGGGAAGCCCCAGTTGCTCTGTCTTCTTGAAGGTCCAGGCTACTCTAACAGCCACAGGGTTGTGACTAGCTTGCTGCCTAGAACTACCTAGCAAGGAACACAAGATGAATTCCTATGGCAAAACATCATTTCCAGATCACAGGGAACTTTCTATGGAATTTCACTTAACAGCTCAAAATTACATACCCAGGTGGGCACCTGATGCTCCAGCGCCATAATCAATGGCTTTGTCCTACCAGGGTAAGACCTGAAATAGTTGCTTATGGGACACTGGGATGGCTGAGGGAGAAGCTTAGCCCATTTATTTATTCACATCTTCTGTCAAAGATGCAAAACAGTTTTTTAACTACATATTTCAGGCCAAAGCCTCAGGCCACAGGCTTCTTACTGGACACATAAGAATTAAGAGGTTTTGTGTGTCCCTTAGACCCATACCAGGCTTCCACATCTTCCATGAGTTTCTGGCATTGTCTGACAGCTTGCATACAACAAGAAGTCCCACTTTTCTACTACTTTTGCCAACAAAACAATAACATGTCTTCTCAGTTATATTTAACACTTTTAGACAAATGGGCTCTGTTAAAAGGGAAAGAGTAATTTGCATGGAGCATGAGTAGATACCAGGGAAAGAAGCAGGTATGTTGTGACTTATCAATTGGCATTGCAGACTCCTCATTTTGTGCATGAAAATGGAGACTGGTACTTTGTACTAGCACTGTACCTCCAGGAGTTTCCTAAGGCACAATTTGTTGCATTTGGAGCCTGTGATACTCTAGCAACCACTCCTATGCCAGTCAAATTCCAAACAGAGTCAGGAGACCCACTGGCTTAGGAAGGGAAGATGTCTTGATTAGCACAGTACTTACCTTGCAAGCACAAGGACCTATGCTCAATGCCCATAACCCATGTAAAAGTCCAGGCATGGCAGTCTACACCTGTAATTCCAGCCTGGGGAGCCAAATGGGGTTAACTGAGATTTTTTTTCTTAAGATAGGAGGAAAGTAATATTTTGTCCTTTTGCCATGTAAAATTTACTAAAGATGCTTCACTGATGTCACTAAAATTGCCATTTCTGGGCTAAAAACAAAGATTGATGACTTTCCCCAAACAATAGGGTACCATCAGCAACTGCTTCTAGACTGTTGGGTCCAGGACATTTTTTGCCCACTACTCCCCTTTGTTAACACCCTGAGATGAGATAATTGTTCGGGGTAATTGACTGTAGCAGAACTGGGCTGAGATCTGTTCTGGCTACATCCTGTGTGCATCAATTAACTTGATGTGCTTTAGGGAGATCTCTGTGACACTCAGATCTATCATTGAATAGAATGAGGAACTTGCTAGTTTTAAAGTTAACACAAGCCTGCAAACATGGTTGAGGTCACTGTGCTGGGCCCTGCCCTGCAAGGCAAGGCTTGGTTACAGCTATCTGGGCAGGGACTGTGTAGGGGTAAAGCATTCCAGCATCCTACATCCAATATACAAATGGCATCTGAAGAAATGAAAAGCGATGGAGCAGTTAACCAACTCCTCTCATTGGCTTAAGTGGGTGGTAAAAGATTGAGTGGAGGGAGCCTTTCCCATTCCTCCCAAATTTCCTATAGCAAAGCAGCTGCTTCTCACTACCAAGGCTGAGCACATCTGGGCCAAAGGTACTCAGTACGGAGAGCTGCCATGGGTAGCCACACAGGGTTACACTCACCCAAGCCTGTTCATCCTGACCTCATACCCATGGCAGCCAGGGGTGATGTCCAGCCAGCCAGTCTTGACCATTCAGTACCCCAAGTGCTGGAACCTGTGATGAAAGCCACTGTCCTTATTTCCTGAGGCACTAGGGGCTCTTTAAGGACGAAATTAAGTAGACACTGAATAACTGCAACTCATTCTGCTCTGGGAAACAAGCATGTTCCATGAGGAAGTAAGGATATGATTTTATAGGGAGGCATCTCAGGGTTCCGCATGCCTGTTTCCCAATGGTGTGATGCTTCAAATCTTTCATAGCATATCCACATCTATTTAAACAAAACCCGCTAGACTATAACACAGAAAAAATTCTGTGAGAAGAAAGAAAATAAGTAGGTGAGGAAGAAGAAAACAACAGGCAGAAGCGAGGAGACAGAACGGGGCAGTAAACTGGTTATCACCATGACAGAATATATGCTGCAGCCGCTCCATAGAGTTCCCAGGGCAGAGACCAGTGGAGCTCTACAATGTGACTGCTTATAACACAGAGGACCATCTGTCCCTGGATCATCATCCCTCCTCCTCACAGAGTATTGCATGGAGAACTTCTGGAGGAGGCTAGAGAGGGCCAACTGACCCCATCGGCCTATCTTACACCGGTTTCCATCGCCATCTCTTCCCTTCACGTATGACGTTTCTAACACTCAGCTGCTGGAGACACATCAGTGCTAGAGGTAATAACTCCAAGGTGAATAAAAACGGAGAGAATTGTGTTTCTAAGTCACAAGTGGAAATAAAGCCCAGAGGAAAGTGGGTATCAAGGGACGGGGCAGAGACAGCAAGAGTAACTGTGTCTTGTGGATACTTGTTTGCTGCTTCTGGTCCCAGCAGAGGGACCCTTCTTACAGCCACTATAGTACTACATGGTTTCCAGTGGAGCGAGGTAGAAAGATCTCATTTAAACATATGCTGACAATTTGAAAATGATGTGTTGGGGCCCTGTGGAGGTTACAGCTAAAATTAAAGATGCATCTACCAGGATTTCAGTAGCACAATGTCAGAAGATGCACAATGCACAGAGAATAATGAAACTACAGCACGCAAAAGAAGAACCACAAATTGTTATAATTATCTTCACCATTGTCAGCCAACCTCCTAATGTGGAAACACAATGGAGCCAAATGATGTTACCTGAAAGAGGAGATCCAACTCATCCCCCATGTCTTTGTCCCATTGTTTCCTCCCCAGGTCCTATTTCTACTGTGCCTTACCTTGCTCTCAGCCTAGTCTAATAATTCCCTTCTTATTAATATTTAATGTGTGTGCCCTGTGCACACTTTATAAAATATGTCCATTGTAGAAAAATAAAAGGAATAAAATAGCAATCATCGGTATGTGAGCTTCCCCACCTGAGAAAACACGGAAGGTTAATATCCGCATGTAAAGAATCCTCTTTATGTGAACTATGCATACATAACCTCATTAACCCGACAGCCAGATCCAGAATTGCTCTCAGGGAGATAACCAGCTTTGTTAGGAAAGTCATTTAGATGAATGTACCAAGACGGCACAAGTTGGAGAGTCCAGAGCTGTGGCTCACACCTGAGAGCTGTCAAGGAAACTTCTGTGCCTGTTCCAAAGAGGCAGATGCATTGTCCCCAGAGGAGCAAATGAATTGGGGGGGAGGGTGGCACCAGGTCACCTGTTTTCCTCATGTGACATTCTTATTACTCTGAAGTCCTCACAGAGCTGGTATCTCTAAGATGAGGATCAGTGGTTAAATGCTTACTTGGCATATGAAAGATCCTGGGTCACACACACACACACACACACACACACGCATGGCACTTACAATTCTGAAGCAGTTCCAGTCATGATGCTCAGTCTCCCACAAGCTGTGCACACATCTAGTGACCTACAGGCACACAGTCCCACTCTACACAGTCACTCTGGACTGGAAACATGCTCAATGGGGGAAAATATGATTACTTCATTAATTCTAAAAAACCTGCAAAGGAAAAAGACTATTGTTAGTTTTAGATAAATAGGAGAGGGAAAACTGGGGGTAGCTGTCTTCATGTGTCACTCTGTAACTTAAAACATGGCCCACATCAACAGAAAATTATTTCAACGGCATCTTTGGAGGGTCCTTGTCTCATTATGTCATGTCAGGGATTTTATTTTTAATTTTATGTTTTTATTTTAATATTAATTATTTCTTTCTCTTTTGTTTTAACCCTGCAGGTGTTTTGTGTATGTGTTACGGCTTCCAGTTTTGTATTTTTATGGGATTCGTAAGTATGTGAATGAGTGGTTCTCTGTTTCTTACGCCTTTTCTTGGAATCTTTTCCTTCTGTTTGTTTGTTTTGTCCTATCCTGACGCGCTCATCTTATTATATTCAATGCTATTATTATTTCTTAGATACCTGTCTGTTTTCTACTGAGAGACCAAAAAGGGGTGGACCAAGTTGAGAGGAAGTGGAGAGGGACTGGAAGGAAGAGGGGGCGGAAATCATAATCAGGATATATTGTATGAAAAAAAATCTCTTTTCAATAAAAGAAAAACATGGGCCACATTAGCAACTAAAAGGCCTTACTTCTTGTACAATGTTTTATTAGAAGAGTAGAGTTTACTGCCTTGTAGCTCACAGCATCTGAAAGCATCTTTTCCTGCTATGGGAAATGCCAGCCTCCTCCCCGTTAGGATGGTAACCCTTTATCATCATTACACCCCGAGGTGTCTTTACTTTCATTAACATCAGGCTTCTGCTGGCCTCACTTGCCTGGTTTCATATCCATCAGACCTTTTTATATGGTATATTTGGTAGTCTGATACAGGCCATAGTGTGTGTGTATGTGTGTAGGGAGACACTGTAGCCCCTACAGGTGTGCCCGGCCACGCCCATGAGGGCATGGTCAGGGGAGGGCAAAGATGACTTGGGGACAATTCTTAAGGGACTGTGCACACGTGGATAGCCCTTCTCTCTGGCCACACTAGCTTGCGGCCTCTGGGCACTCTCTGGCTTGTGTTTGGGCTGGTGTTTATCTGAATAAAGAAATCTTAGCCTTACGGACTACGGATCATCTTTGAGCGCACAGAGCACGCAATATTCAACGTGTGTGTGTGTGTGTGTGTGTGTGTGTGTGTGTGTTCATGGAGGCCAGAAAAAGGTATCAGATCCCTTGCAGCTAGAGTTATAGGCAACTGTGAGCTGCCTGACATAGGGGCTGGGAACTGAACTCAAGAAGAGTAAGAAGTATTCTTCACTACTGAGCCATCTACAGCCCATTATTTTATTACTTTCAATTAAATATATATGTATGTCTGAATGTAGGTTTGTACACATGAGTGCAGGTGCTTACAGAGGTCAGGGGAGCATCAGATTTCCTTGGAGTTAAACTTGTAAACACTTATGAGAAGCCTGATGTGGGTCTAGGAACTGAACTTGGGTCCTCTGTAAGAGCAGTACATGCTCTTAACTACTGAGCTATCCCTCCAGCCCCTTGCTTTGTGTTTGTGACAGGGTCTCTGTTTCTCAATCTGGCCCAGAACTCTTAGGCTTAAGCAATCTGCTTTAGTAGCTGTGAGGACAAATGTGGACACCAATGCCTAGCTTAATGTTTTCCCATACCAATCACAAGACTCCTTAGCGCAGTGGATTGGTGTCTACCGTGACAATAAGGAAATGAACTCACCTTTCAAGTCAGAACAGGAAAAAGGTTTATTGAGCACACTATAAGATGGCTACAGGCTGGCTAGTATCTGGAGTGTTGCCCATCCTGGCTTATTTTCCAAGTCTTAAAATACAATCTAATTTAATTTCTGACAGTGATAGTCACTTTGTTTCTTTCTTCTTTGTTGGCCAATTCCATGTCAATTGTCCATTTGGGGCCACAGTGTGTCAGTTGATGTGGGGAGCTACAGAGACAATCCTGCAATACACTCTGTGGTGTGAACACTGAAACCCGCATGACAGTTACAGTATCTACACTGACTTTGGAAGGAATGACAATTCCTTCATAGTGACCAACAATACCTGGGGAGACTTCGAGAAGTATCCACTCATGTTTATTCATTCCAACACAGAGATGGCACCAACAGACAAAACAAACAAACAAACATAAAAACCATTTTGTCCAAATCCAGCTTGGTGAACCAATGAGTTGATCTGGGGTGATATACAGGAGGACATGTCATTCAGAGACAGCTGCATACATCAACGGGAAATTGCCTATGCAATTGACAGGCAGCTACACCAAAAGTCCCACTCACGTGACCAACTCATGAAAAACTGCCCCACTGAAGACTTCCCTTGGCAATTAACAAGCCCCTACACCACCAATGAGTCCCACCCCAGCCTATTGGTCCCTTTTTATAGAGCATCAGGGAAGGAAAGGCCTTCATGAGGATCTCGTGATGGTGGCTATGAAGGCCCCTTGGTGACTGATTACAGCTGCTCTGATTCAAGATGAAAATGGTTTGGGCCAACCTTGAGGAAAGAGCCACACACTCACAGTGCATGGGCTGTGTGCCCTAGCTGACTGTGAGGATGTTGATGCCGTAGCTCTCTGTGCCCCAAATGTTGTGCTATTAGGAGACTATTGTTTCAGCAGACTGGGTCTGAAATTCTTGTGGCTCATTGTTGTAAAGCAAGGTCTATGTGACAGAACCTTTCCAATTCTTAGAGGACAAGAAGTAAAATGCAATTTATCATTCCCTGTTCATGATCTTATTTGGGTCGCTTCTCCTCAGTTACTTTATGTTTTATTCCTCCTCAGTTTTGGCATCCCGACCCCCTTTTGGGATAATGTAGTTTCTTTGTCCTAATTCCCACCTCCCTAAGTATCTTGTCTTCATGACTGTTTCAGGATGTGAGAAACCACATTCCAGGAAGTATTTGTCAAAAAGCACCCAAATTACCTACTTGGCCTGGGCTTGTGACCTGGAATACCAACTCTCTGAATTAAAGGTCTACGTCATTGTCCAATCCTGAGAGCCCACAGTCAAGGCACCAATGAGAATAGATGACTTTTTCTCAGGTGCCTTTGCTGTAAGAGGTCACAGAGATGCTGTCATTATTGTCTATGAAGAAGTGAGATGGCTGTATCCAAGGACCATCAGAAAGAATCGAAGAAGAACTGGAAGACAGCAGACCCACTAGGCTCATCTCTGTGGAGGTGAATTTAGTGAGTTTTCTCACTAGTGATGATTATAACAAAACACCTGGCAGAAATAACTTAAGTGAGTGTGAACTTATTCTGGGTCTGGGTTCAAAGGAGATTTAGTCTGTCAGGTCAGGAAAAGCATGGCAGTGGGAGCATGAAGCTACTGCTTCTCCAATATTGGTGGATCAGGGAGCAGAGAGCTAGGCTATAATCAAAAGTAGATATAATCTTCAAGGCCTGAGCCAAATAGCTTACACTAATTAGGACCCATATCCCAAAGGGCCCACAAATTCCCAAGATAATATCACCAGTAGATGACCAAAGTTCAAACACAAAAAGTAGGGGGGGGGTATGTTTCATGGTCAAATCATAACTGGAGTAGTTAGAAAAGCTGAGTCCTCATGGGCAGAAGTCCTGTGTCATTGACAGATCCCTCACATGTTCCCCCCTTACCCATGTGATGGGGGAGGTCCTTCTGTGTATATGTTTGTCTTATTGGTTGATAAATAAAGCACTGTTGGCCAATAGGGAAGCAAGTTAGGTGGGACTAGGAGAGAAGGAGGATTCTGGGAAATGTAGGAAGAGAAAGTCACCATGTGATCCCAGGAAGAGAGGACACATAAGGCTGGCATAAGATAAGTCCTTATTAAAATATATAGATTAGTAGTTATGGTTGATAATTAAGACTGAGCTAGCAAATAAGAAATCCTAGTCATTGGTCAGCAGCATTGTAACTAATATAACACTCTGTGTGTTATTTGGGGGCCCTAAAGCGGTGGCAGAACCCAGGCAGCTGGAGGAAGGGGTTATTGTTATACCCATGTCTCTATACTATAGGACTGTTGTTTTGATCATAGCTGGAATGGAAGCTGAGATGACTTCATACTTTCAGGGCTAGAGTCTTGTTTTCATTGTCTATGAAATGGAGAACACAGGCCTAAGTGTGGCAGGCAGCTAACTTGGGGGGGGGGGCACAGCATCTAACCTGGAAGCGAGAACCTCTCACCTGCAGCCAGGAAAGCCTCTCACACATCTTTGTGTGCTGAGGCAGAAGGTGTTTGTTTTGCTCTGATAACAGACTCCCCCCCAACAATTGCCCTGTTCAGGCTTTAGGGAGCCTGAGTGGCAAATGCGGAAGCCTAAAGCTTCCAGAAGGAATTCAAGGAGATTTGAAGAGGAAAATGAATGCTACTCATGCATGAAATCCCAACAGCAGCCTGACTGGGGCTTGTTATGGTTCTGCCTTCATCTGTTCCTCATATCCCCTTCCTGGGGAGGGGGGGGAGGAATCAGAGCTGCTGATGCCATGGAAATGACTCTAAACACAGTGTGTGGAGATGGTAGGCTACTGGGAGGTCACAGGCCAAAAGCCCTCTGAGCAATGTGTTTAGAGGCTACTGCCACTAAACAGTCCCTGGTATTTGAGGCAGTACCAGGCTCCGACTGCTACAGAGACACTGCAGAACACTCTGGTTCTCCTATGGATTACCAATCTGTCTCTCCAATAAAAAAAGATAGCTGGGAGAGCTCAGTAGCAGAGTGCTTGCCTGACATGCTTGAAGCCCAGGGTTACATCTCCAGAAACAAATGGGTATGCATAGAAAGAAACAAAAAGTCTGATAAAGAATGTAATCTTAGTTAGACAAGTATTGTGGATCACACAGGTAACTCCAGCACTCAAGGAAGGAGAGGCAAGAGGATTGCCTCAGACTATGTAATAACACTCTGCATATATATTCTTAGCAGTTATGGTGGCTTGAATGAAAATGCCTCCCCCTACTCACCCCACATAGGCTAATGCATTTGAAATCTGGTTCCCAGTTAGTGCAACTGTTTGGGGACTTTTAGGACTATAGCTTTGCTGGAGGAAGTATGTTATATGGTGTATATGTATGTGACATATGTGTGTGTGTGTGTGTATTATATAAACCCATATATATATATATATATATATATATATATATATATATATATATATTCTTGTGATTTTATTCATAGGAAGTAAATATCAAAGACCCAGAAATTAAAGCAATTTACAAGTATTGTGTCTGTATTTAAATTGATTGTGTTTTTGATGGTAAATTTATGGTCACTACAGATGTATATATAGAGACAGCAAGTGTCTGGAAGCATCCAATCCTCCCACTTGTTAGATATCAAGTTAAAAATCCAGAGACCTCAGTTCTCCTCTCTATAGTGGGAAATTACCAACACAGAGCCAAATAGAAATATAAGGGTATTTAATAGGGAAAAGCCTTACTTACAGAGCAAACTAGCCAGCCAGCGTGGCAGCAGTCTGTCCAGCAAGTACCAAAGTGAAACTGAAAAAGAAAATGCAGTCCCTTCAAAGTCTCACTCTACATCACCCTGACCACGCCCTCGCAAGCATGGTCAGGCACACCTGTAGCCAGCCCCTAAGTAGGCATGGCTACAGCTTCCCCTACAATTCCCCTTTTAGTCTAAAAGAGGATTAAAACTTAACAGTGTAAAGTATCCAAAATTAACAATCATAAAGGTAAAATATAAGAAGATATGTCACATCCTAACTATCTATTTTAACTAAACACTAAAGTCACCTGAGAGAGGTGTCCAAGCCTGAACACCTCCTTCCAATCCCAACCATAAACAATAGGAAGCTATCCCTAACTAGGTATATATACTGTCCTAAGTAACAACAATAGGGGAAGGGGGCATAGCATCCTCCAAGTTACTTCCTGCTGAAATGGGATGATGATAGCCTTGTGGGATCCTGTAGGAAGAAAATGTTAGTGTTGTAAAAGTTTTGAATGGATTGTTTCTAGTCCATGTTAGATGGGATTCGATTGATTGAAGATCTCAATTGAAATCCTCAATTTGATTGAAGTCAGTACCTGAAGTTCTGGCCGGAGTGTCAGTTGAAATGGAGCAAGTTGGATCCAGTGCAGTCGAGGAGGTGTGGCCCGTTTTCTTTCCAGGGTGTCCAGGGATTGCTGACAGGCAGGTCTTCATTGGCTGTGTGGGACTCAAACATAAACAGTTAGCAGAGAAATGTTTGCTTGTGTATGTACACATGCTGGGGAATGCAACCATGAGAGCATAACAATTATGAGAGGGTGAACACCTTGAAAGAAAGATCCAAGAAAAGACAAAGACGGTCCCCAAATTCTTCTTTTATTCTGTATTACATCAATTGGCTTCTTGATACAATACAGAAACACTAAAGTTTAGTTAAATAACGTGCTTGGATTTTAGAGGAGGAAAACCAAATCCACCTCTAAATCCAGCATTGGTTTAATTGAATAGGGACTAGGAAATAAGGAGAAATAGAGTTCTCTGAGAGACAGCTGTAAAGTTTACCGTATGGCACGTTCCTTTTGTTTGATGGTTATAGCTACCTTTTCTTCTTAAATATCTACGCATGCAGTGTCCTTTGCCTTCTGGAGATGAGTTTTTCTGTGAAGATAAAAGCAAAACACTTCCCTTTCCTTTCGGAGGTTTCTATTTAGTTTATAAGATATACCTTAGTAGAATACCTGTCATTTGTCCTCGTTGAGAGGTTTTTCCTTTTCCACTCAAATCTTGATCAACTTTGATGGTATCCAAAGTTCTTCTTCTCCTGTAGAAACCAATGCAAAACTCCTACCCCAACGTAACACATGTCCTGGTTTCCATACAGAGGTTAGTACACCTTTGAAGTATACTGGCTGATTGAGTTCAGCAGTTTTCTCCGGAGTCCAGTGTCTTTCTGCAGCTGTTTGTCCTTTTTCATTGGCATTAAGAAAGTTTAGTGTTAATAAAGCATTATGCAACCTATGTTTGGGGGGTTTAGTCTTCCAAGCTTGTTTGTTGAGCATCTCCTTAAGTGTTCTATTAGATCTCTCAACCACTGCTTGTCCTGTAGGATTGTGTGGTATACCAGTAACATGCTTTATGTTATAATATTTGAAAAATTGTTCCAATTTTGTAGAGACATATGCTGGAGCATTGTCAGTTTTTATTTGTGCAGTTATACCCATAACTGCCATCACTTTTAGCAGGTGTGTAATAACAGAATCAGCTTTTTCAGAGTTAAGAGCAATAGCCCATTGGAAGCCTGAGAATGTGTCTATAGTATGATGCACATATTTCAAATTTCCAAACTCTGCAAAGTGAAAGACATCCATCTGCCAAACCTCATTTCTCTGAATGCCCTTAGGATTACAACCTGCTGGCAATGGAGTTTGATTATAAAAGGAACAAGTAGGACAGTTTTTCACTATCTCTTGGCTTGTTGCCAAGTGATGGAGAAGTCCTTTTTCAAACCTTTGCTATTTACATGATGTTTCTTATGAAATTCTGAGGCTTCTAGCACACTTCCAATTAATAAACGATCAATCTCATCATTGCCTTGTGCTAGTGGGCCTGGCAGACCCATATGGGATCTGATATGTGTAATGTATATAGGATTACTTCTGTTTCTGATTGTTTCCTGTATTTGTAAATGAGGTTAATTCTGTATTATCAGGAACAAATTCTGCAGTCTCAATGTGTAACACGACTCTCTCTTCATATTGAGAATCAGTAACTATATTAAGAGGTTCTGTAAAATCCTTAAGTACCATGAGAATTGCATATAATTCTGCCTTCTGTACAGATGTATATGGACTTTGAACTACTTTACTTACCTCACCTGCTTTATAACCTGCCTTACCTGATTTGTTGGCATCAGTGTAGAAGGTAAGAACTCCAGAAATGGGAGTTTGTCTTACAATACGTGGAAGAATCCAGACTGTCTTTTTTATGAATTTAATTCTGTCAGTTTTGGGATAGTTGTTGCTAATCATTCCCAAAAAGTCAGTAAGAGCTATTTGCCAATATTCATTATCCTTCCACAAGGAGGAAATTTTTTCATTAGTTAAAGGTACTATAATTTCTGCTGGATCTTTTCCAGTCAGCTGACGAAGTCTTAATTTACCCTTTAAAATCAAATCAGAAATCTTTTCTATATATGTCTTTAACTTTTTATTCTGTTTATGTGGCAGAAATATCCATTCCAATATAGTGTCTTCCCTCTGCATCAGAATCCTAGAAGGGTATTCTTTGGATGGCAAGATAACCAGAATACAGTCTAAATTAAGGTTTATCCGATCTACGTGTGTATCCAATATTCTGTTTTCTACCCATTGTAACTCTTTTTCTGCCTCAGCAGATAATATTCTTGGACTGTTTAGGTCCTTATCACCTTTAAGGGCCATTTTTAAATGCTTTAAGTCATGTCCTTCTACACCAATAATCGTCTGTAATTGAGAAATTTCCCCTAATAATTTCTGAAGAGAATTAAGAGTTTGATAACAATCTCTCCTAATTTGTACCTTTTGAGGTCTGATTCTTTGTAAGTCTATCTTGTAACCTAAAAAGTTAATAGAATCTCCTCGTTGTATCTTTTCTGGGGCAATCTGTAATCCCCAACGAGGCAGAACTTCCTTCACCATTTCAAACATATGTTCCAAAGTTTCCTTATTAGAATCTGATAAAAGAATGTCATCCATGTAATGATAAACAAGAGATTGTGAAAATTTCTTATGAATTATTTCCAAAGGTTGATATACAAAGTGGCTGGCACAAAGTAGGACTATTTAGCATTCCTTGAGGCAAAACTCTCCACTGATATCTCCTAACTGGCTGTGAATTATTAAGAGTTGGTACAGTAAATGCAAATTTTTCCCTATCATTTTCCTGTAACGGTATTGTGAAAAAAGTCTTTTAGATCAATGACTATGATAGGCCATCCTTTAGGTATTAAGGAAGGTAATGGCATTCCAGGTTGCAGAGAGCCCATTGGTTGAATTACCTTATTTATGGCTCTCAGGTCTGTCAGCATTCTCCACTTACCTGACTTCTTTTTGATAACAAATACAGGAGAATTCCAAGAACTGGTAGATTCTTCTATATGTTCAGCATCTAGCTGTTCCTGTACTAACTTTTCTAAAGCCTCTAGCTTCTCAGAGGTCATAGGCCATTGTCCTACCCAAACTGGTTCATCTGTAAGCCACTTCAATGGCAGAGCCTTTGGCTCCTCTGAAGGTCCATCATTTATACCTAGTTTCTATACAGCATGGATGGTTGGTAACTGTTTTCCATAGTGTCTTACCAGATCTTTTCTACTATCTAAAGATTGTACATAATTTATATCTGACATTGGAGGAATATTAATCTGAGTATTCCATTGCTGTAAGAGCCCAGAGATTTATAGCTATATCTGCCACATGTGGTTTCAGTATTCCTTTCTGTCCTTCCAGTCCAATGCAAACCACTGAGTTAACACTTTGTCGAACTCTAGATAGAGTCCCAATTCCTAAAAATTGTACATTTGCCTCTCTAAGAGGTCACATCTGAGGCCAAGATTTTTGGGTAATAATAGTTACATCCACCCCAGTGTCTACTAAGCCAGAAATAACTTTATTATTAATTTTCACTTTCAACTGAGGCCTTTTATCATTAATAGAAGCTTGCCAAAATATGCGTTTCTCATTTTGTCCATTCACACTTGCTTCTTCATCACTATTCAAACTACCATTTAGAGCAGTATCATTTTTCACAATAGGCAAAGAACTATCTATTGGTCCTGTGAGAGATTGTCTCCCACTGTTACTGGGAATGACCCGACATTTCTCGAAGTGGGGGCCTTCTTAAGTCCCGCTCTTGGGGTTTCCTGGCCTTAACGGGTTTCCTTGCATGTCCCTGGTCGATCTACATTCATTGGTCCAGTGTCTGCCCTTACCACATCTTCTACACAATCCAGAAGGCAGTGGCCTTCCGTATGAGGCATTGTTAGAATTTGTTTGTCTACAGTTTCTCTTAGTATGTCCCATTTTACCACAGTTGAAACATCTAGGTTCCTGGTGCCTTCGTGGTCGCCAGGGGAAGGCTCTTTCTACCCAAAGTTCTGGTTCAAGTAGTAGTAACCTCTAGCCTCTTGGTACCTATGTTGACCTCTGTAAGGTGCTTCTCCTTCCCAAGCCTTTGCATTCTCACATCTAGAACTTTTAATTTCTTGTTGCCTTTTTAAACCTTTTGAAATGGCTTCTCCTACCCAAGCTCCAGTATCTTGCACATTATAATCAATGTTGGCTGCATACAAACCCATTCATCTAGCTGAGCTGATCTGATCTTTAAAGGCAAAAGTATTCTTTTGCATATTGGGTTTGCATTTTCATAAGCTATTGTATATATAATTGATTGTCTTGTTTCTGGATCTGTTACCTGTAATTCTACTGCCCTAGTTAACATTTATAAGAAGTCCTGGAACTGTTCTGTAGGTCCCTGTTCTATTCTGGTATAAGCTTCTAGGCGTTCTTCTGGCTCACAAACCTTATCCCAGGCATTTAATGCTGCTTTCCTGCATAGAGACAGTATATCGTCATCATATTCAGCCTGAACCTGTGGGTCAGCATAAATACCCTGGCCAAGAAGCTTACTAGAGGGGCTTCAAAACATTCCTTTATGCCCTGACTCTCAAGGCGCTTTGCCTCTTCCCTTACTAATGCCTTCCACTGGATTTGGCATGAATTCTCAAGTACAGCTGCTACCAATCGTTCCCAATATGTGGGTGTCACCCTGTTAAAGGTTGCCCATGAATGTAATAGCTGTTTTACATATGGGCTATGGAGACCATATGAGACAACTGATTCTTTAATATTCTTAAGATCCTTCAGCTGTATAGGTTGCCATTCATAAGCCATCTGTTCATGAGGGTGTTTCTTAGAAGCTGGCTTTTCTACCATGGTAGCTGGGTACACTAATGGTGTACGATTAACAACCTTAGAGGAATAGTCATGATACCTGGGTGGAGTAGGTGACTGGGATTGGAGTGATTCTGCTTCTGAGGCATCCCAATGATCTTTAAGCCTAGTAATGATATCCTTTTGAAAAGTTTTTATCTCCTTAATCATAAAAGATTCCAAGCATATTAGTGATTCTGTAAATTGCTCTAACTGCTCATTTACATGTTTTTCTAGGTCTTTAATATGATCAACCTTAGGCAGCATCTGGATGGCATGGAAACTGCCTTCTAGGTATTGGAGTCTAGATTCGAGATCATGATTTGCTGATTTTGAGTCCTCAGCAATCGACCGTATGGACCTATGTAATCTGTCAGCCCTGTACTATAAATTATCTTCCAAACATTCAAATCTAGACTTAAATTTGTGATCTGCTACCTTGGATGCTTCAATAATTGATTGAATGGCATTGTCCAATTCTTCAACCCTATCCTGGGTATCTTGCACCTTTGCATCTAATTTCTGGATAACATTGCCTATCTGAGTTTCTAGCTGGCTACAGATATTCTTTAGCTCATCATGGTCTTCTGACAACCTAGCCTCTAAGGCCTCAGACATGGCATAAATACGCTGCATCTCATCTTGGGTAACAGACAGCTCTGTCTTTAGCGTATTGGACACAGAGCCAAGCTTATAATCCAATTTCTGTTCCACTTGCTGCACAATTGTGGTCTGACCTAATCTGTTCTCCAAAACCTCATTGCATAAAGCTGTTATTTCCTGCAAGCAGGTGGTGAGGTTATCTCTGTCCCTGTTCCTGAGCCCTCTGGCTAATAGTATTATTTGTACCAGCAAGCTAATTGCCATTACAGCATATAGGCCAGTAATTGGCAAATTAGCATCCTCCTCAAACAGTGAATTCACATAATAAGCAAAAATATTACCAATTTTAGCAAATGATAAATATTCTGCCATAATTTTACCTGATTTCTACTCCAGATGCAGTAACTATCTTTGACCAGTGGGTGGCACAGGTGTTCAGTTAGTCCGCGGCGTTTGGCAGTGGTGGGTGGCAGCTGTGGAGAGAGGTCTCAAAAGCGGCTGCGCTTATCTTAGAGAGTATACGGCCTTGTGGCTGCAACCACTGAATAAGGCACGGTTTTAAGGTCACTGCACAGACCCTGCTGAAAGCCAAGACCTACTCCAACTCAGTTCAAGGGCTGGAGGCCTCCCAGTGCGGGTAGGCAGCAGTCCAAGCTGGTCCTGAGCACATGGTGGTAAAACCATAGGAGGTCTGTGTGAGTCTCCAAGCCTGGCACAGCTCAGCAGCAATGGGTTGGCTGGGAGCCGGGAACACCTGTGAAGAGAGGGACTTTTCCCCGCCAAGGCTGCAGGCCCAGTGGGACCCACAACCTGTCCCAAATGGGATGTAGGTTTCCAATATCCCGCTCCTGACAACCAGATATAGTGGGAAATTACCAATACGGAGCCAAGTAGAAATATAAGGGTATTTAATAGGGAAAAGCCTTACTTACAGAGCAACCTAGCCAGCCAGCGTTGCAGCAGTCTGTCCAGCAAGTACCAAAGTGAAACTGAAAAAGAAAACGCAGTCCCCTCAAAGTCTCACTCTACATCACCCTGACCACGCCCTCACAAGTGTGGTCAGGCACACCTGTAGTCAGCCCCTAAGTAGGCGTGGTGACAGCTTCCCCTACACTTCTCCCTCATGTGCTGAGCTAGAACAGAGCACCAGCACCCAAGGGTCTGCCTTACAGCAGCTCCCACCCTGTGGTGCCTGTTGCATTCTGCACTTGCTGTTTGCAGCAGCTGGCCAGCACTGGTCCCCTATAGGAACCAGCTCCAGACCTGACCAACATGATGACTGGGCTTCACCACATCAGCAACAGCTTCCTTCTGTCCATATCTGCAAGGACACACAGCCTAGAAACCTCAGCTCTAACTTCAGGTGTTTACAGATCAAGTGTGTTTCAAGAACAGGATGGATTTGGCAGGCAGTGGCCTTATCCAAGAAAAGAATGGATGACAGTGAGATGGACAATTGTCTCTAGGGACCCAGACTCTGGAACTTGGCTTTGAACCTCAAGGGGCTTCTGTCCTAATGGGAATGTGGTCAGAGTCTCTGTCTTCCTATAATCAAGAGATTGTCCAAGGTACAGGACTTCTGGTACCAAGGTACCAGTAGAGTGCTGGGCTGGGCATGAGTGATCATCCACCTGTCAATCAATTACAACAACATTGTCAATCAATTATTACGGCTCTGCCTATCAATAATAACAACACTGCCAAGTGTAAATGCACTTAGTTTGGGATCTGAGGAACTGAGACTTCATATAGATTTCAGATAGCTCTGAAGTAGTTACACCAGCAAGGAGAAGTTTGAAGGAGCCTGGCAAAGAGGGGTCCAGGCTTGAGTCTTGTTTGGAAACCGAGAGTCTACAGCAGGGAAGGTGAAGAGTGGGGCTACTTCCTATCAGAGACCATCTTGTGACTGGGACTATGGAGACCAGAGAGTTGCTGAGCAACATACACTAAGCCACTTCACCATTCAGAATGACTTGGAGAGACTGGATGGGGTCTGTCTGGATCTAGGATGTGTGCAATATAGTTGGCCAGAGACTCACAGAGCTTATGGAAGAACCATGTGATGACTTTGGAGATTTGTTGTTTGTTTGTTTGGGTTTTCGTTGTTATACTCATATTTATTAGTTTTTCTTTCTTTCTTTCTTTTTTTTTTTGAGACAGGGCTTCTTGTGTATCCTAGAACTCCCTCTGTAGACCAGGCTAGCCTCAAACTCAGAGCTCCACCTGCCTCTGCCTCCTGAGTGCTGGGATTAAAGGCATGTGCCACCACCACCTGGCTTGTTGTTTGGTTTTGAGACAGTCCTTGCTATGCAGACCAAGTAGATATTGGATTTTCACCAATCTTCCTACCTCTTCCCCTCCAGTGCTGGAATCACAGGCATTCACCACCATGTCCAGCTTACAACTGCGGTTTTATTATGAAGGATACAAGTTCAAAACAGCCCAATGGAAGTGCTGCACAGGGCCAGGGCTCCACTGTCCACTTGGCAGGCCACCCTCAAATTTGTTTCCAACAAGTTCTGTCATAGTAAGAGGAAGTTGATGGGTAGGGGGTTAAATCAGTCAGTCCATAGACTTCTATTACACTTCATGCTGATTCAGAACATTCCTGATAAGGCTACAATGTTCAGGAAAGCAGAGTGGCATTGTCTGTGCAGCAGCATAGCTGGAGAAGATATCATTTCCTCTCTACCAGAACCTCAACAAGGAAACCCTTTATCACACTAACCCTGACAGTTATTCTTATTTCCAGCATAAAGAAACATATCCACATCTAGTCTCTTATTCAACATATTTCCCAGTTTCACCGGTAGCTGAGGGAAGCTCACCAGAGACACGATGTCATTAACGATGCTTTTCTTGACTCATATGGAGCCAACAACAGTGACATCGCTCACTAAGTCAGCACTGGGCTGCTCAGCTTGAGACCAACACCACCCTTGTTATCAATCCCTCCTGCCAAGGATTGCTGTTCAAATACCTATACCAGCCTCTTTCACCATTAAAAATCTTCCCTTTGAGGTACCTTGCCTACCTAGGGGTGGAGAGGTGGCTTGGTCTTGCCTCAACAAAATGATGGGACAGACTTAGTAGACTTCCTAGGGCCTTACCCTCTCCAATGAGCAGATGGGAGGTGGGGGAGGGGAGTGGAAGGAGCAGGAGGAGAGGAGGGAGGGGAAACTGGGATTGGAATGTAAAAAATAAATTAGAAAATTAAAAAAAAATCTTCCCCTTGCCTCAGCCTCTTTCCCTATAGCACACAAGTTCCCATGCTGTGCTCTGCTGTTCCTACAAATCATCGAGACTGTTGGTTGACAGTAGCAGCCACCTCCCAATGGGCCTCAGGTAAAGCTAAACCCATGTTGGCCTGGGGCAGTGTTGGCTTGTGGAGCTGTTTGGTCATTAACCCCCTGGCTCCTAGTCTGTTCTCAGCTGGGAAGAGACATGAGTAGGTGGCTGAACAACAGGACCCCACCCTGCAGCCTCTGCTAACAGAGTGACCCACAGAGCTCTAACAGGCCAACTCTTGTGTTCCTCTACCCCAAGTCCAGTGAGAACAAACCAATGGGATACTGTGCCCTGCATCTTTGCTTCTGTTTGGGCTTGGTTGGCAGTAAGACGGGGCTGGAATGAGCCTGTTGGAGCCCAGGTCTAGAGGAATTACTTAAGGCTAAGACCCACCATTGCAGAGGGAAGACCTTGCCTCCTGCCTCAGGATTGTCTGGATCCCTGGTGTGGCCAGCTGTGAGGATCTGGAAGAATAGAGGCAAAAGGAACAAACTAGAGGAGGGAAGGGAAGAGGAGGGGCTAGGCAGAGCTCTCTGGGTGTGTTGCTGTGAGGTAGGGCATCCATCTAGTCATCGTCCCCAGGTTCTGGCTCAGAGCCTTCTAAAAGCTCGCAATTTTCCCATGATGAGGTTCTCCTGAGTCCCCTTGAGTCTCTGTCAGGACGGATGTGGACTCCAAGTATGCCAGAATGGGGTTGAACAGGGCTGGAATGCCCAGAAATGGAGTTCGATAGAAGGAGGTTAAGCTCTATAGAAACTTGGATGTGGGGAGAACGCTGATTAATAACTTGGTTGAGGAATCTGTCACCTGCCAGTAGGGTAATCACCCTGGCTCTGGGGGAAGTTCTAGACTCAGGACCCATAGACATCACCCTGTGTCTTCAGCTACCTGACAGTTAAACCAGGAGTGGAGAAAAATGCTGGTCTGTGAGCTGCTCTAATAGGAGGTAGAGAGAATGTTGAGGGTTTTTTAAAGTAATGTTTTAATTGTATGTGTCCATGTCCATGTGTTTGTTATGTGTATGTGTCCAAAGGCACAAGTATATGTGGAGGTCAGAAGTTGACCCTCTGGATGTCTTTCCTCAATTGCTTCTTGACCTAAATTTCAAGATTTTGGTTTTTTTGTTTGGAGTTTTTTTGAGACAGAGTCTCTCACTGAACCCACAGGTCACCATTTTAGCTAGACTGGCTGGTCATCCCACCCTTGGGATCCTCCTGTCTCTGCTCTCAACCCTTAGTGATGGAGTTATAGATACATGCTGCCTTGCCCAGCTTTTAAATTGATTCTGGGGGTCCAAAGTCAGGTCTTCATGCTTGTACACAAGGTATTTTACCCACTGAGCCATCTCCCCAATGTTGTTGTAGGATTTATAGACAGCATGGCAGCAGTGTGGGGCACTGGGAGTTTGCAATTGACATCCAAAATAGACCATCTATGGAACCAAGCTCATAACACTGAGGTCTACACCAACCGGAGGTAGAATGGGAAATAATAGATTGGACATCAGTCAACTGGTTTATAGCTGTTTGTTCTCCTTGTTGCCACCACTGTGCAGGCTGCTGTCTATAAGAAGCCTTGTGTAAGGAAAGAATTATCTGGAGAAGACATGTTAAGCAGGATGAGGACGATTCCACTTAGGGCCACGTTAGTGCAATGGGTCTCACCAGAAGGAGAGCAATGGAGGCTCAGCTAAACACATCTGGGCAAGCTCAGATTTACAACCAGAGTCCATGGGATCTGAGGATGGGAAACCACTGAGAGGAAATCAGTGTCAGGTAGGTCCTTGCTAAATTGACCAGCAGGTTCTTTTTCTTTTTATGCTCATGGGTGTTTTGCTTGTGTGTATGTCTGTGTACTATCTTCATGCCTCATCGCCAAGAAAGCACAAAAGGGCATTGGATCTCTTGGACCTGGCATTATAGATGGTTGTGAGCCACCATGTTCAGTATCAAACCTAGCCATCTGTCCTCCACCAATCCATCTGTCCAGCCCCACCCAGCAGAGTTCTCGTTGGAGGCAAGCAGGGTAAGTAGGCATCACCTGAGGAGGGGTTAGGAGCTAATCAGATGTAGAGATCACAAGTGAGGGGGATCAGATGCCAGGGAGGGTTCTGACTAAAACCTCAACCCTAGTTGATGACTCCAGTTTTACCTGGAGAATACAGCTGGGGCTAGGAAAAGGTTTAGGAATCTGAACAAGTCTGGCCAAGCAGAGAAGCTCTGTCACTGGAAGAGGAGAAGATGGGTCCTCATGGAAGCCATGAGCCTTTACTGGAAATTTTAGAGTCAGAGCCTAGGCTCTGGCAGCCATAACAAGGGTGGCTTAGCCACCCACCATCAATGCACCAATTAAAAAGACAAGCAATAGTGAAAAAACAGAGAAGAGAGACTTGTTCCATGTATCCACATTGTGAAGAGCAACAAAGAGGTCTGGTGACCCCCACCTCACACACAAAGGGTCCTGACTTGAGGTTTGGGTTTAAATAGAGGGCCAGGGGCATGCATATCTAAGCAATTCTACTCATTGCAGCTCCAGTCTGCCCTACAAGGTGGTTGACAAGTTGTCAAAATTGTGTGAAACCTCTTCCTGGGAGACAAGTTTCTTTTCTGGTTGGCACAGGACCCTGAACTTTACCTATTGCCAGCATAAAATTGCTGGGAAATTCTAATATGGAGAGGTCCATTGGTTCAATCCAAAAGCAGGGATACAAGTGTCTCTTTAGACACAAATGTGACAGTATTCACGGTACAGATACACTTTCTCCACTGATATTCTTTCTGTTTGCATTTCTAAGCAACCACTTCACTTCCCAAACCCATAGCAGGGCACAGATGGGGTCCTCTCTGCAACCCAGTATGTCACCCCTTCTTGGGTTATTTCTGATATGTCCTCAGGAGAGTGGGTTGAGGAGTGGTACCAGACACTTAGAGTGTCTGGAATCCCGTTGTGTACACAGAGAGCCAGGGTTTAGAAAGAACACAGTCCAGATACCACTCAGAAGCACAGTGAAGTAGCCAGCAGACACTGGTTCACTGCAATAAGATGCTAAGAAGATAAAGGGCATTGAGCAGGAGGGGAGAGGGGTATGACAAACAACCCAGAGAACTGGAGGAGGGACATTCAGCAAGAGGTGACAGAGGTACAATGAATGACATGAGAGCACCACTAGTGTCTTCAGGCAGCTGATAAGTTGGGAACCTAGCTGGATACCCATCAACTAGAACCTCAGGAGACCAGGGTCCTGCACCAGCCATGATGATGACAGGGTTGGTGGACCAGCAGATATGACCAGGTCCAACTGGGCCATGGCAAAGCATAATATCATTGGAAGGCATAGGCTGGGAGCCTTGTGGGTTGTCAATTGAGAATGCCTCTATCGGAGTGCCTGTAGGAAAGTATGTAATGCATTTTCTTGGTTAATGAACGATATGGGAGGGCGTGACTCCCTAGAGGTTGGTGCCAACCCTGGTAAATGATCCTGAGTTGTATAAGAAAAGCAGGGTGAACAAATTATGAGGAGCAAGCCATTGAGCAGCACTCCTGCCTTCTTGGTGTTTAATGCTAAGGACTGTGAAAGCAGAGAGATCACTGACTGAGGCAGCCATGTCAAGAACTTTCGAGATGGAATTGGAACCACCAGCAAGGGCAGGACTCTGGCACCATTCCAGCTGCTGTCAGCTGTTTGGCTACCTCCACCCTTGACCACAGGCATTTGGAAGGCCCAGAGACTGGACAATTTAATCTTGCTCAGAGGCTCCAGGGTGGATCAGAGGTTGTCAAACTGGTTCTAAGAACATTTGCATTCTGTTCAAACATTCTATTCTCTTTAGCTATCTCCAGAGGCCTCTTCCTTCTGACCCATCAGCACCTCCTCTGCCTCTTGCTTCCTTGGGATCCTGCTGGAGCTTGTCAGACTTGTATTCCCCAATTGCAATTCCCAAAACCTCCAAAGAAGTTGTTTTACTTGGAGAGTTTTCTATATCTGGTTTATAACAGGGGTGGTCCGACAGTCTACACACCTCACCGGAAAGGGCATAGCAGATAAGTAATTGATTAGTTTTGAACTTTTAGTTGGTATGTATTACTAGCTTATTACGGTATTTTCACATATGGTGCTAAGTACTTGGATCGTACTCACCCCCATCCCTGTTTCCCTCTCTCTTTTCTTGCTAATCTCCTTCTATACAGTTGATAACTTAAGCTCCTAGAAATAAAATTCACCTTGGACCTCTTTTTTAAGGGGGTATTAATGTTGAGGTGCCAGACAGCATAGCAACCCTATGACAAAGGAACTATGAGTCATCTAACAGAATAAGTATAAGCTTGCAAAGCAAGGTAGTGGAGTAGGTGAACTATAAAGCCAAGGTTAGGAGGCATGGGAACAGGCTTATTATTTTTATTTTATTTACTTACTTTTAAAGATTTATTTTATTTCTTATTGCGTGTGGTGTTGAGGCAGGGAGGTGTGGGGGCCATGGCTGTGAGTATGTGAGTCATCCCATGTTTCTACCCAAGACAAAGTTCAACACGGAGTTACAGTTTACAAGAACAATGGCACAAACCCCCCCAAATGCCTCTTGCTTCTGTCACACTTGGACTCTTGCTCTTGTCATGTTTAGACACTCTCCACTATGTCCTATCTGGGCACCAAGCATGCTCGTTAACCTTTGTCCCACATCTCCCTGTCACATGTTCCTACACTCTCACTAATATAACAGGAAGCGTGATTGGCCCTGAGCAGGTCAGCTATGACTCATCTCCTGTCCTCAGCACACTGCTTCCCCATCCTCGAGGTAATAATTGCTAATTGCTTTGCCTATTTGTTTATAAGATTTTCTGTATCTAAATGTTTGTCTCTTTTCTCCCCAAAGAACTCAAATCAACAGCATCATTATGTGTGCGAAACATAGCACCTCTGTCCTTCCTGTTCTTCCTTTTTCTTCTTCCTTGTATATGCATGGGGGGGGGGGTCTTATTATGTAGACCAGGCTAGCCTCAAACAATAAAGATCCAACATCCTCTGCCTCTGCCTCCCAAGTACTAGGATCAAAGGTGTGTACCATGTCCAGCCTTCTCTTTATTTTTGCCAACAGACTCTTCTCCCCAGTCCTTAACCTGAGTCAAGCTGGAAGCTTATCCTAATACTAGCCTCCCCTTGAACACAGTCACTTAAACCCAATCACCTGTTTCAAATGTACAGTGGCACGATCCTCTCTCCTTCTCTTCGTTCTCCTCCACTTCCTCCTCCTCCCTATGCCCTCTGCTGAGACAAGTTTGTTGGTGGAGCATTCAGAGAAGGTATAAAAACAAGTCTGAGTCTTTGGTTTTCTGAAAATGTCTTTCTCCTGTCCTTTCTCTTGATTAATAGTTTGCCTGAGGGTGGAACTCTGGTTGAAAGTCATCGTTCCTCAGAATATTGAAAGTATTGTGCCATTATCTTCCATCTTTGTTCTGTCTGTTAAGAATTCCAATGCTATTCTGTTCTAAATTTTATTGTATGACATGTATGCACGCACGCGCGCGCGCGCACACACACACACACACACACACTTAGAAGTTATCTCTGGACTCCTGGGGATCTGGAATGAAGATGTGACTTGTTTCTTTAATTCCTCATTGTGGCCAGACTGCCTGCCTGCCTGCTTGCTTTCTTTTTTGTTGTTTTTTTCAAGACAGGGATTCAAAACAGGTGTAGCCCTGGCTGTCCTGGAACTCTTTTTGTAGACCAGGCTGGCCTCAAAGTCACAATTCACCTGCCTCTGCATCCTAAGTACTAGAATTAAAGGTGTGTGCCACCACTGCCTGGCCTAACCTGCCTGCTCTCAACCCAAATGTTTGCACTATTCAGATCTGGCAAGTTTCTGAACACCCTGGGCTGTGATCATTTCCTCTCTTCCAACTTCTCCACACCCTCTTCCAACCCCTTGCCCCTCCCTTTCCCTCAGCGTCCGGGACTCTCCTGCTTTTCTGTCATCTCTTCATCAGAATGTCTCTAATCTTCTTTTTCCAGTTGTCACATGTTTCTTCGGAGCACCCCCTCTGTGTGACTCCCTCCTGTGATGAAGATCTTACATTCTACTTTTCATGTCCTCGCTTTAACTTCTAAGCAGTCTCTCAGATTCCCTGAAGCTATTAATAGGGTGTGTTGTTTTCCATTTTCTGCTTCCTGCATTATCTGTTTCCTCTGGTCTCCTTTTTCCTATTTATTTTCATTTATCTCTGACTTTGATATTGAAGACTTCCTTTGAGTATGCACTTGTATTGAATATTCAAACAACAAAGAGTTGACTGTGAGCTATGTTCATGGAGAGCAGGGGGTTTGAGAGGGTCCAAGGGGAGCAGCGAAGTGTCTGGGTAGCATGTGGGAGGGGTTGGTGTTGCTGGATAGGGAGTGAACCATACTTCCATTTTCCTCAGGAGACACAGATGCAAAGCTGGAGAATGTAAGCCCTGCTCAGCCTAAAGGACCTGACTGAGGTTCCGGCATCTACTCCTCCCCAACTCCTCACCCCCTCAACCCACCCCCCACCCCTCTACCCCCACCCCTGGCCACCAACACACACTGTCCCCAGTCAGCCTTCTGGAGAACAACTCTCTCTTGTCCTGTGAAGGCCTCGTGTATTATTTTTGCATTGCTGTGACCAAAGTCAAAGTACCCAGAGAAATGGTTTTTTCTCTTTATTTTGTTTTGGCTTTGCTTTTTTTTTTTTTTTTTTTTTTTTTGGCTCATGTTTAGAGAGATCTCAGAGCATCTAGGTGGGGAAAGTGAGCAGAGTGGCTCCATCTGAAGTGGTGACAACATGAGATGGCAGCTGCTCCCATGGAGACAGAAAGAAAGCAGGTCAGACCAGGACTGGTGTCATCTTCAAAGGCCACCACCAGTGACCTTCTCCTGCCAGCCAGGCCCCACCTCCTAAAGGCTCCTCAGCCTTTAAATAGCACCACAAGCTGGGCACCTATAGCTCAGAACATGACTTCAGGGGGCCCAAATGTTCTACTAATAAATGGGTAAATAAATAAAAATATACTGAAATATTACTGATCTGTAAAAAAGGAGGTATGTATTCACACTATAACTTGGGTGAATGTCACATAAAGTAATAAAGAAGTCAGCCCACATGCCACATGTGGTTTCATTAATATGCAATGTCTAGAATGGGTGACAGAAAGCAGGTTGGGGATTCTGGGAAAGGGGATGCAGGATGGGAGTGGATTACAGACATGGCTGCTAAAAGATAGACTTTCTTTTTGGTGATGAAAAAATAGGGTTCTAAAAGGATTCTAAGGATAGGTATAGAACTCTGGGAATCCACACAAACCCCTACAGTGCTCACTATAAAGAGGTGAGCCATGTGGGGTGAATTGCACCTCAACAAAGCTGTTTCTTAAAAGTTGCTGGCAAGTTATAAAGTGGTATACAAGCAAAGCCCGGTGGTACAGGCCTATAATCCCAGCCACTTAGGAGACTGAGGCAGGAGGATGCAAAGTTCAGGGCCGGCTTGGGCTACAGAGTGAGTTCAAGATCAGCTTGGGCAACTTATCAGGAGCCTGTCTCAAATTAAAAAGTAAAAAGATGACCAGAGATGTATTTCAGTGTTATGTGAAGCCTGGCACCCGGTTGGACATGGTTTAGTACCACCAAAATAATAACAACAACAATAATCACATATAGAAGGCAGTTTTCCTACTAATGTTGTTGGTGTTGAACGGACTATGAGCCCAGCAGTCAGTTGTCTCATCAAAGAAAGTTGACAATCATTTTTTCAGCTGCTTCCTTATTGCTATTCAGAAAAACAACCTCATAGTAAGCCAGAGGCATCCTGGGAAGCTGATTCAGATGTAGATGCTCAGACGCATCCTGAGGTACACAGGTCACTGGGGTGTGTGGTCTCCAGGCAAGTCCTCTGGCTTGAGCCAAATCTGGTGGCTTTAGAGCCTAAGCAAATTCTCTGCTGAGAGGATGTTTCTCACCTGAGAAATCAGAGGTTCAGCTTTCCATTATGGCCACGTGACCCTTACAAGCCTTCATCAGGAACCATCAGAGGCACACAATGGAGAAAGTCCTCGTTTGTTTCCCCTCGGCTTTGGTAGTGACCCATTAGCAGAGGTTCCTGGCACTGGGCTCCCACTTGACAACTGTGAGCCGGAAGTGAAGCCGGCAGGAGGGGAAGAGTGAGCGGGGCCTGGGCGGGCCTGCTCTTTGATACCTGGCTCCTGGTAACTGCACCCCGTTTCCAAGCCTCTATAGAGAGCTCGCAGCGACAGTGTCACATCTTCAAGAAGCTTAGGTACAATTTCTGCTTTTGACTCCAGTGATGTCTTATGACATGAGAAAGGAGAAGGGGGAGCGGGAAGTATTAAAAAGATCCATCACCGAGAGATCCAGGCCATTTCCTGATGCTCACTGGTATTCAGGCCTGGAAGGCTCTTTTCTCTGGAACACAAGTGTCTTGAGTCAGCAGAGAGATTTCCCTATTCGGCAGCTTCAGGCTGCCAGGGATTACTTGGGAAACATTTCCAAACCCAAAATAAAAGGTAATTACAGACAATGCTAAGCAAGACCAACCTTTTGACGTTACAACATGACATCATCATCTACAAAGCTCACATCTGAGAATTAATGAAATTTACAAATAAATCTCAAAAAAAACCTCATAAAGTCTTAGATAAGTTTACAATTTTATGTTGAGCCATATTCATAATTACTTTACCACATGTTCCCAGCATGCCAAGGGTTGGACCTACCTTAATCTCTGAAGAAATATTACTTCTTCACCTACATGTTCTGCCTGAAAGTGAAGCCACTTGGCTTGTTCCCTCTCTCAGTCCCTGCTCCTGTTTCTCTGTGTACCCAGAGTCCTCGGCCTGGTGGTCTTTGTTGTGATAGATCTTCAGGTTGGTGCTTTCTAGAGGCAACCCAGTCACCAGTCATTTCCATTCAAAGATAGTGTTGGGGTCTAGGGACATAGCTCAGTTGGTGAAGTGATTTCCATGCAAGCATGAGGACCTGAGTTCAGACCCCAGTACATAAAAGATCTAGGCACAGACGAAGGCATTTCTAATTCCAGTGCTGGGAAGGCAGAGATGAGTGGATCCCCAGGGCTCCCTAGTCAAACAGCCCAATAATCAGAGAGCCCCAGGTCCCAGTAAGAGACCCTAGTCTCAGAAAACAAGATGGACATTTTCTGAAGAGGAACACCTCTGGCCTTCACACACATGGACAGATGGACGGACGGACGGACGGACGGACACACACACACACACACACACACACACACCAATGAAGTTTGGAAGAGATCAACAGTCAATTGCAGGCAGGAAAGGTGCTTGAATGAGATGCTAGCTTGAGGTACATGAAGGTCAGGTAGTTTTTTTGTACTGGCCTCCTGTGTGTATGTAGCTGGACATGAGCCAGCTGTTTTCAGGATAAAAAGGCACAGGCAGGATGGTCAAGGTCCCAGAACTGGCCCACAAATCACCCTGCCCTTCCTTAGGTCCTGCCTACTGCCTCGAGCCCAGCCTCCACATCCTTCCCAAGCAGGCCTGGTCCCATAGTCCCCTACAGAGGCTGTCAGAAGCCAGTGTCTATGTGTGAGGGTGCCATAATGTTGCCTCCAGAGGGCACACATGTTACTGTCGTGGAGACAACAAGCTAGAACTCTCTCCCAAGGGGGCCTTATTCTTTCCCTGAGCACCTCTAGTCCCATTTACACCTGGGCTCAATCTATAGGTTTTTTTTCTATTTTTTATTTAAATTAGAAACAAGCTTGTTTTACATGTCAAATCCCAGTTCCCTCGACCTCCCCTCCTCCCTCAATCTATGTTAAAGGTGCCGTTTAACAAGCACCAGCTCTGCTTCATGCTGACGAATCCGGAAACTTTTCTGAGGCTTTTTGGGGAGCCAGCTTTACTTGAGAGGAGGTCTCTGAAGAGAACCCTTCAGCAGCAATCAGCAGCAATGTGGAGCCATGTCTTCATCCACTACCCCTGACAAAGGGACACCCGTGAGTTCTGGCAAGCTGTCGCATTTCACACTTTTCCACTGAGGACAGTGCCAGGCATGTCTGGCCTGGTTGGTCCCTAGTCCTTTCCAGACTCATTTTCCCATCTACAAACATCTGTTAAGCGTTTGCTCTGTCGAAAACCCCGATTATGGTAGAGGGTCCCTCAGCTCTTCTGTCTCATCACATTACAATTCATAACAGTAGTAAAATTACAGTTACGAAGCAGCAACAAAATAATTTTATGGTTGGGGGGTCATCACAACATGAGGAACCACATTAAAAGGGTTGCAGATACTGTCTTGGGAACCAATGTCACTGTAAACAACAATCTGAACTAGATTCACTTCTATCTAGTGTAGAGTATACAACTCAGTGTGTTGTATACTTGTCAAACATGTAATCCCCTGCTCCCTTTCTCCTGGCAGCCCCACCCTGACTCCCACAAACTGGAAGGTCAGCAAAGGCTATCACAGCATCAGCTGAGGCTGTATCATAGTCTGAGAGGGAAGCACAGAAACCAGGGTTTCTAGCCGGGCATTGGTGGCACACGCCTTTAATCCCAGCACTCGGGAGGCAGAGGCAGGTGGATCTCTGTGAGTTTGAGGCCAGCCTTGTCTCCAGAGCAAGTGCCAGGATAGGCTACAAAGCTACACAGAGAAACCCTGTCTCCGGAAAAAAAAAAAAAAAAAAGAAAGAAAGAAAGAAACCAGGGTTTCTACAGATATCAGCCTCTCCATCACAGACAGACTGTTCCTCCAGCCCATATCAGGCTGCTATACTAGGATTTTTCTTTTTGGGGGCCACCAACCAGCTCCCAAATCATGACACAGTGACTTCTTATTAGTTTTGCATGCTTGGCCTAGCTTAGGCCATATTTTTGGCTAGCTCTTTTATCCTAAATTAACCTGGTTTTCTTTATCTACCTTTTGTCTCAGGGCTTATTACTTTTCTTACTTTTGTGTATCTTCCTTTCACTGCTTCTGGATGTCTGACTGGCTGGTGGCTGATCTGGCTTCTTGCCCCGGGTGTATCCCCCGTACTCTCCTCTTTCTTCTCTCATTCTTCTCTTTCTTCTTTAGATTCCTCATCCTATTTATTCTCTTTGTCCACCAGCCCCACCTATCCTTTCTCCTGCCTGGCTATTGGCTGCCCAGTTCTTTATTAGACCAATCAGGTGCCTTAGGCAGGCAAGGTGAAACAAAGGCAACACATCTTTATATAATTAAACAAATGCAGCATAAACAAAAATAACACACCTTTACATAGTTAAACTAATATTCTGCAGCATAAACAAATGTAACACATCTTTGCCTAGTTAAATAATGTTCCACAACAGGCTGCCTGTATCACCAGACTGCTCACCTAGGCCCTCCTCTTCTGGTACAACTCCAGCCCTGCTGTGGACTGTAGATGATTTTTTTCCAGAAATTATAGGAGATGTGCTGCCATGTATTGTATGGATAAAACATACTCCAGGCTGAGAAATGGCTTAGTCAGTAAAGCACTTGCTGCACAAACATGGCAACTTGAGTTCACCATGCAAAAATTCCAGGATGGTGGTGTGTATTTGTAATAGTAACACTAAGAGAGCAGAGACAGGAGAATCCCTTACCAATGTAGCCCACTTGGTAAGCCCCCATCCCAATGAAAGACCCTCTCTCAAAAAACAAAGCTCAAATAGCTCCTGAGGAATGACACTCCAGGCTGACCTCTGGCTTTTACACACACACACACACACACACACACACACACACACACACACACACACATACACACACACGCGCGGGCGCGAACATACAAATAAATACGTATTCCTATAAATGTGTACATACAAAGACCTGCTTCAGATGAGGAAGGCAAGCACCGCAGAATGAATACCACGTATGTATGCAGACAGGATGCTTCCTTCAAGAGCAGGCACTTGAATAAAGCAAGTCATGAGGAAGACATAGCATCTTCAACAAGGAATTTCCATGTGTTCACAGACCAGAGGAGGAACCTCAGAGAGACTCAAGAAACATAGGGTTGAGGCAGACTCTCCAGCATAATGCTATATAGAGAATACCAGGGGTCCCCAAATGTTCTGCCATGTTAGAGGATGCTGCCCCACAGGGTCTCCGTGTCTGACATGTACACAACACACTGAGTGCCGAAGTGTATCTCGTTCAGGTTGCTGTGTACAGTGACATTGGTCCCCATAACCAATGTCAACCTTTAATATGGTTCCTCATGTTGTGATGACCCACAACAATAAAATTATTTCATTGCGACTTCAGAACTGTAATTTTGCTACTGCTATGAATCATATTGTAAATATCTGTGTTTTCCAATGATCTTAGGTGGCCCCTGTAAATGGGTCACAGCTCACAGGTTGAAAACCACTGTTTTATGTGTCCCAGCAGCATGATTATGGGCAGGCTGATTTGTTTGGTAGCTGTGTTTTGTATGGGTGTTGTTTATTTAGCCATATGCTATTAAAATTTGGGCAGGAAGTGACTGGTCAGAGAAAGAGTGTGGTCTGGCTGGACTGGGGATGTCATTGATCTCAGTAGCAAGGTGTCCTGAAGAGGGCGGAAGGCACAGATGCTTGGACAAAGAAAGAATTTGATTTTCCTAAGTAGCAAGAAAATAGGCAAAATTTGATCCTATGAAGCTCTCAAGAAGCACATGGTAGAATGTTGTAGAACCACTGAAAGAGGAGACCTGGAATTTACATCATGATTTATTCTTGTCCTCGGCTTTTTTTGTTCCACACATATATCCTGTAAGGAGAGGATGTGGCTAGACGGTCCTGGGGACCAACATCACTGTACACAGCAACTGAACTGGGTGCACTTGTGCACTTGGTGTGTTCTGTACATACCAGATATGAAGACCCTGTGGGGCAATGGCCTCACAGGCTAAAAACAGCTCTAGTAGAGAAGAGACAATGGCAGAGAACAGCAAGTACTGGCTTGTCTTGTAAGCATCCTGACTTCAGCCCAATTCCCCTGGCTTTCCATTTGTAAAGATGCATACATGTTTGCATGCACACATGTAAACGTGTGTGTGTGTGTGTGTGTGTGTGTGTGTGTGTGTGTGTGTGTGTGTGTGTGTGTGTAATCAGTCATCCCAGAAATAATCAACAAAGCCATACTAGACAACCAGCTGATGTTAGTTGTCAGGTTGACTTGAAAGAAGAAATATTAAATGCAGGAGTGGAGTTGGGTCCAGCTGGAGAAGACGATTGCTTTGCTTCTTTCACAGCTACTGGAGGAGAGCCTTCCCATCCCTCTCAAGTCTGGGAATCCCACTACTGTGAGGCCCCCGAGACACAAATCTTCATTCCAGAGCTACTAACAGAAACTTCCTGCAAGGTAACTTCTTGCAGAATATTATTTATGGTAGCAAATGAGTGGCCTACTTTTCTGAGTGGAGCTATGGGTTAGATATGAAATGTCCCCCAAAGGCTCATGGGTACAGAGTTCTGAGGTGATGCTATCACCTCAGACTGATCAAATCACAAGGGATCTGACAAAATCAATTGATTAATTCTTTGATAGGTTTGAAATTGAGGAGATAGTTCATGCAATAAAATACTTGCCACACAAGCATGAGGAGCGATGAGTTCCATCCCCAAAACCCATATAAAAGTTGGGTATGGTGCACACTGGTAATCCCAGCACCGGGGAAGTGGAGACAAGTGGATTTCTGGGGTTTCCTGGCCAGTGAGTGATGCTGGCTCAAAAGCATGATAGATGGTAAACGAGAAATGACACCCAAAGTGGACTCTGGACTCCACACTTATGAGTACACAGATGTACACACACCAGCACATTTATGTAAACATGCACCTGAAAAAATTAATTATAATTTGATTCAATTATTAGGAAGTGACAGAAATGAAGATGGGGCTGATTAGAGGAAGGCAGTGACTGGGGAGTTCTCTTTAAAGAGGATGTCTTGTTTCCTGGCTGCCCTGAGACGAACAGATTGCTCTGCCATGATGCTCTGCCTCAGTGTGGCCCAGAATCAATGGATCCAAGTGACCTTGGGAAGAGCCCTCTGAAACTATGAGCCAAAGTAAATTATTCCCCACTGAGTTATTTTCTCAGGCATTTTGTCACAGTGATAGAAAGCTGTCTCATACAAATAGACCTGTGTTTTGGGAAACTCAGCACTATGCCAGGGCCCATATATAACTTGCTGTACCCAAGAGAGAACTTGGGTGAAAACAAAGGAAAACCACATTGTCACCATTAAAGAATCTCTCAAAGTGACATGGAAGGTCCATCAGTGGAAAGGACTATGCAGCACTCTGGTGACTGCCTGGCCTGTGGGCACTGGTCACTTCTTGGCCATAGACAGGGAAGACAGAGTGTCATACATGTACACAACACACACATGTACCATGTGTATACACATGCACAGATACTGCATATAGGGACTGGAGTAATGGCTTAGCAGTTAAGAGCAATGTATGCTCTTCCAGGAGACCCAGATTCAGTTGCCAACATCCATGCAGTGGCTAACAACATTCTGTAACTCCAGTTTAAGGGGATATGATACCCTCTTCTACCCTCCACGGGCACTTAATGTGCATGAGTTACAGGCACATATGAAGGCAGAATAACCCCCCCCACACACACACACATAAAACAAAAATAAATAAATCTTAAAAAAACACATGCAAATTACACATGTACTCATACCATACATGCCACACTCATGCACGCGCGCGTGCTCACACACACACACAGAGAGAGAGAGAGAGAGAGAGAGAGAGAGAGAGGGAGAGGGAGAGGGAGAGGGAGAGAGTTTAGAGCTCCATGGGATTGAGGCAGAGTTTGAAGTTCTACCAGAGAAGATCAGAACACAGCAACCAGAAGGTTCACACCAAGTAAAGCACCTGAAAAGGCCAAAGCCAGTTCATGAGGCCAGTGTGAAAAATAATGGCCAGGGACAGAACAGAAATAAGCTACTGGGCACAGAAAAAAAAATAAATGAAGCAGATAGTGAGGTTAAAAGTAAAAAACAACAGGGTGGCATGTCACAAACAGGAGGGGGGGGGGGTTGGAAGCTTGTTGCAGTGGACATGAAGCCCATTCATTCTGGCCCCTGCAGGAAGACCAGATACATTATATGCCATGCTGTGAAACTCCACAGCTTCCATTGCAAATGCCTGTTCTAACTGCATAGAATAAGAAATAAAGGAGTTGCATAGACTTTGGATCTGGTTCATTTAGGCATGTGATTTTTTTTATTTATTGCAAGGTTTTGATAACAACATTTATAAATAAAATAAAAAGTTGGGATACCCAACAGAAACAGATTGAAAGCAAAAGTGGGTCCCAACATGCAGATGGGCCCTTTGAGGCAGGAACTGTACCAGTCAGAGGTCAGGTAAGAAGGGGCCTCTGTGTAAGAGTTTGGAATTGACGTTTATGGTGGCAAGGCTCAGCAGGAAGAGAGACGATGGTTTTCCAGTGTTGAAAACACTCCCCCTGGACCAGTGTTTCTGAAAAGGTGACCTCCAAATGAAACGGCACTGCCAACACTCCCAAATTGAGTTTGCCTTGCAGTTTGGCTCGGTGAGCGTGAGAGAGACCATTCATAGACATCAAAACCCAATTTCCTTTGCCTCACACCTCTCAGTATTAAACACAAATAGATGTGAGACCTTGTGCTCTGATGAGACCTCTGGGCTAATCCATCGTTATAAAAGTAATTTACTCTCAAGAGGATGGAGCGACATATGCTTTAGGATAGGAATTTAAATTGGGAGATTCTTGTGTCCTTGCCCCAAAACTGCTCATATCTACCCCTGGGATGTCTGCTCCATTTTAATGGCCATATGACATGCATTTCTCCAATTTCCTGTCCCATTGTCCACAGAACTCTGCCCCACATAGGGATTTGAGAAATATTTAAATGATATTCTGTGAGACCCTGAATTCTAAAATAGCAGGAGTGACCCACCGACCTGTTGGTAGTTCAAGCTGGTCTACCCTGTGGGGCACAGTCAAGGACTCTGGGTATGACCTCTGCTCAGAACCTCTGAGGATGTGTGGGAGGAGAGAGAGGTGCCCATGTGGACTAGGAGAAAAAATGCTGCTTTGTTCCCTTTCCCCCTAAGAGGAATAAGAATGTCAGGTGTCATGGTCAAGGTGATTACTTTTACTGAGCCAGCAGTAATAGGAGGGTTTGCGGGCAGGCCCAGGGGTGCATGCCTGTCACCCCAGCACTTGGGAGGTGAAGCCAGGAGAATCAGGAGCTATATAGCCAATGCAAGGGCTACATAGAACCCATCTCAAAACAACAGCAAGTTCTCTGTCCTTCCTTCACGGCTCTTCTTGAAGGCAGGTTTTTATGAAGCCCCACTTTGGCCTTGTGTATTCCTCCTATCCAGTCAGACTCATGCTAGGCTCATGTGAGCTACTTTACCCTGTGCCCAAACCTGTAGCCACTAGGATCCCACAGCCTCCCTCTCTCTTCCCTGCCTCTCTGCAGCGTCTGTGCCACTCCCTCCTCTCCTTCCTGCCCGCCCACCATTGCCTCCCCATGCTATGTCTCCTGGCTTTCCTTCCCCTTCCAGGACTGCAGACTCAACACCCCTAATACAAAAATTTTAAGTTCAATTTGCTCCGGAATCCAAATCATTTTGATACTGACACAAAAATACAAGTGTGAAATTCCACACCTGACCTTAGGTGAGGCACAGCCAATGGCTAGTCAAAGAAAACATTGTGTAAAACTCCCTCACAGGCTACGGGATGAAATGTGTATAAAACACAGATGAGTCTCATGTTGGGACTTGAGGTCCATTCCCAAGATATTTCATTACCGACACAAAAACATTCTGAAATAATAATTTAAAAAATGAAATCTGAAACACATCTGGTCCCAAGCACTGGGTATGAAGGACACCTGCCATGTGACTGCCTCCATAGAGATGCTGGCTGCAAGGTTCTACCTTGTCCTCCTTCACCCTTATCCCCATGTGAGTCTTTGGGTGGGTGACATAGGTTCTGCTTATGCCTACATAAGCCCTAATTAAGAGTTACCTGCCTCAGAATGTTCCTTCTCTAGAGTTATGCCTGCCACGCAGTAGCCAGGATAGGTGGGCCTTGCCCAATCATCAAAGTCTTTGAAAAATGACTGACTTTATCCAATAGGAGAGAACTCTGCCTCTAGATACAACTGTTCTCAGAGCCTCTGGTTGCCCTGAAAATTCTGAGCCAGCAGCTTCCCTGTCTCATAAGCTAAACCTTAACCCTAAAAACCCATGACTCCATCTTTCTGTGTATTTCTTTCTCTGTCTGTCTCCCTGTTTCTCTGTCTCTGTCTCAACCTCTCTCTGTGTTTCTATCTCAGCTTCACCCACCCCCTGTACTTCCTGTTGGCTGTTTCCCTTAGAGAGCCCTTATCAGTACAATCTCCTTCTCCTCTTCACTGGATGTCTTCCGCCACCACCCAGCCTTCTCTCATTGCCTTGTGGTTCAAGGGCCACTGGGATGCCTCCTAAGTCTTCAGCCCACTGTGCAATCCATGTCCTGCTTCCCAGGACTACTGGCACACCACCCAAGTAACAGACAGTGTCATGACCATCAGAAGTGAGATGGCAGTGAGGCTAGCTAGTATCACCTTTGCTCCAGCATGTACAGTTGTTTCCTGAAGACAAAAGGCGGGCATGGGCTGGGAAGATGGCTCAGTCAGCAAAGTACCTGCTGTACAAGTGTGAGGACTTGAGTTTGCTCTCTAGAATCCAAATCAAAAGCCAGGTGCCATGGTGTACACCTACAGTCCCATCTCTGGGGAGGCAGAGACAGGAACCAGCAACTGCCTAGCTCAATTGGTGAGCTGTGGGTTCAGTGAGAAACTCTGTCTCACAAAATAGGGTGGAGAGTGATAGAGGAAGACACTCAATGTAAACTTCTAGTTTACAAACACACACACACACACACACACACAGAGAGAAAGAGAGAGAGAGAGAGAGAGAGAGAGAGAGAGAGAGAGACTACATATCCTAAGATTTGACTCAGTGGAAACTTTGGGCAGAGTCTATACTCTTAGGAGGTGTTACTGCCCACTCCCCAGCCTAGATGCACAATATCTGTGGTGAGCCACTAGCCAGCATCTAGTAGCCATTGACTCCTCCATGGGTTTATGACAATTTAGGACCTGAGAGACGGGACTATAAGGTTCTCAGGCAGACAATTCTCAGGCCCTGCCCCTTGCAAGTGGATGCCAGATTATAAATCCTGGGAATAACACGTGAACGTGAACACACAGCCTTGGACACTGGTGGTGGGCCCTCACAAGAGGGTCTAGTGTCAGGCAACCCACTTCCTGACTTCTTGCTGGGAACTCACAGAGGAAAAGGCTGAAGTAGCTCTATGAAGTCTTTTACAAGGGCATGAAACCCTTGCCAAACCTGCATTACCCCAGAACCCTTCCAAGCCCCACCATCACCTTGGGGTTAGAATTCCATAGGTGAATTTTGGAGCAATCGCAGACATTCAGACCACAGCACTACCTGCATCCCTTCTGCACCTGCAGCAGAATGAGGGTTACTATTGAATGCCTATGCCCTAGATGCCATCCCAGTTGGTAAGGCACCTGGCTGATGATGTTACTAGGCCCTCATAACCAGGTACCCCAAGAAATGAAACTGCAAGGAAAGTGCGCTGCAGAGGGACTTGGGGTTGTCTTAAAAGAGGGGTGGACTGATGAAGAGAGCTGGTTTGCCTCCCCGTGCCATCTCTTAGGAATGCAGATGCAAAGGCTGGAAGCCCAGAAGCCAATCTGGATCACAAAGTAGCCTTAGGTATGGAAACCCCACACAGATTGGGGAAGAACAGATGGGACCTGTTGCCCCAGCCCAGCTCTAGGGAGTGTACTTAACATTCCTGTTTGGGTAAACTCAGTGTTCATCTGAATCTTTTCTTAACTGCAGCATATTTAATCCTGCACCACCCATGTAATAATCACGCTTTGGTATTTGAGATGACTGCTTCTTTCTACCTGGAAAACATCTTTAAGGTGATGGCAGCTTGCACTGTGTTCCTCAATAGTCCCTGGTGTCCACTGTCAGCAGATCTGCCCACACCAATCCTATTCCAGCCTGTGATGGGGGTGACCCTGGACACCTTTGGGATTTGTTTTGGGTTTGATTTTCCCTGGAGGGATGAGGGGTTTTGTCAGCCCATCGGTATAAATGATTAAAGACAAGAATAAGCTGGGATGTGTAAGGCAGATCACGCCAGGAAGGCACTGAAGCTGGAGCACATCAAGAAAGGCTGAAAGCCCATCCAACAGAGGAAGGGGCCTTACAGAAAACCCAGTGCAGGAGCGTTACCATGGCAACGCTGGGCCTGGGTGCTGAGGTGCTGGTGGAGACCCTATGAGAATGGAACAGTGAGGCAGGAGGCCTTCCCACATCCCTCCTCCCACGCCTGCCCACGCATCAGCCCTCATCTGAGACAGACTTTCTTGAAGCCTTGTGTTTAACCCTGACAACTCATTAGCTTTGCATTCTGGACCATTTCTATGTATGATTTCATATAGGAAGAAATAATTTTAAATCTACAAGTAAAACAGCCACACTTGTTCTGTGATTTTACATGGGCCCTTCCACAGCAGGTACACCTGGTTACAAAGCTTGCCTTCTTCAAGTAAGGAGAGGCAGAAACTAGGAGAAATGCCTGGGCTGGGGCAGCTGCTAGTCCTGCTTTATAATTTTATGCATGGGTTTGGGGAGATGGCTCAGTTAGGAAAGTACTTACCATGCACATGTAAGGAAGGACCTGAGTTCAAATCCTTAGAACCCACATAAAGCCAGACATGGTAGCACCTATCTGTCATCCCAGGCAGAGATGGGAGAATTCTTGGAAGATCACAGGCAAACTAGCTTGGTGTATGATTTCATACATGTATGCTTTTTTTTTGTTATTGTGATTTTATTTACCCCTCATGACCCTCTCTTGTCCCCCTCTTGTTCCTGCTAACCCCTTTTCCCCCAACCAGTCCCCCTTCTATTTTTATGTCTTTTGTGCAGGTCTTGTGCAGGGAGTCACCAAGCTGGTGTTCAATGGCCATGTCATGGTTACATGTTCATAGTTACAATGGCCATGTCACATTCAGAAGACATTTCATAGCACTCCTCCCCACCCTTTAGCTCCTACAATCTTTTCCTGCTCCACGGGTCGCACAAGAGCTGATACAAATACCTATTTAGGGCTGAGGGCTCACTAGCCACTTTCTCTCATCACTAACTTAACATTTAGACAATGGTGTTCCTATTCATGGGTAATAGGAGAGACTCCAGAATTTGGGACCTGCTGTTACAGTTCCAGGTCCTCCCAGTGGAACTGGTATCAGCAAATGAGTAGCCATTGGTTCTTCCCATATCCCCTCCTCCACACCCACCCCCCCCCCCCGCCTGCCAGGGCCCTTCCTTGCCATCTGTGCTTGTGGGAAGGAGGGAGCCAGGTGGGCGTGAGTCAAAATGACCTTCCCTACCCCCATGCCATTGCCCACTGTAGCCCAGCCAAACTCCCCAGACATCAGATCTATTTTATTTTTGTGAAAATTCTGAGGCACGGGTTTTTTTAATTTTTATTAATGTGTTTTCTTTTATGAGATACAATCAGGCTGGCCGTCTGTGTCAGCCTTCCAAGTACAGGCCCCTGCCATCATGTCCTGACTGACCACTAGTTGTGTTTTGTTAGCATCCAGAGTCCTGGGATTGTTGGCATGCACCATCACAACCAGTTTATGTCATGCTACTAAAGACTGAGCCCATGGCTTCATAAGTGTCAGGCAGGTTCTCTACCAACTGAGCTACATCCTTAACCCCTTTTGTACCAATGATGAAATATCATTGAACCAGAGAACTAACAATATATAACGCCTCCAAATTGCTGCTTTACAAAACCTTCTGAAGATGCAGGATGGTGGGATGGGGAGAGGGGGACTCATGGAGACGCTGCATCTGTACAGCTTCTGTGGCGATAAGCAGCAAGGCCTTCCTATCAGTCCCTGAGAAGTCCTAGAGCAGGGAGGCCTCCTTAATCTCAGCAGGCCCAGAGTCTCCTGAACACAGTAGAGGCAATTCTTTGTTTACAGTTCATCTGCTGACCACAGAAGGGCTGTGTCACCCCACACAGGGTGATTAATCTCAATTATCAACTTGATGAAATCTAGAGTCACTGGGAGACAGGCCTCTGGGCACGCCTATGGAGGACTGTTGAGATTATGTTAACTATGTTAACTGACTAGGAAGACCTACCCAGTCTAGGCAGCACCATTTCTTGGACTAGAATCCTGCACTATAGAAAAAGCAGCAAACTAACTGAGCACAAGCATGCATGGACCTCTGCTTCTTGACTGTGGATGCAATATGACCAGCTACCTCAACTCATGCTGCTATGAATTCCCTGCCATGGTGGACAGTACCCTTGAACTGTGAGCCAGACTGTATCCTGTCTCCCTTAAGTGGTTTTTGTAGTGATATGTTATCACAGCAACAGAAAGAGTAACTGCCCTACCCTGAGAAACATTACAAACACCACCTGGTACCTGTGCGTGTTAAGTCAGGCTGGATATTGTCAGGTCCAAATTAGGACAAATAGCCAAATGTGGTGTCTAAAAGCATACCACAGTGTATGCTGGCCCCCAGGCCCACTCAGTACCTGTGGCTCCTCTCAGCTCTTCTCACCCCACCCCTACTCTAAACTTCTCCAGCTCATGGGCTTCCCTTCCCATAGCTTCTCATTCCTATATAGCCCCGTCATTTTGGCCATGTGCTCTCTTGCCCTCCCCCCTCTCTTGGTCTCTTTTGTCCACACTCCTTCTCTTCTCTCACTCCCCGACCCTTCCTATGACCTGGTTCAGTCTGCTGAACATGTTTAGTCCACTACATTCTCCACCTGCTCTAAACTCTTCCAGATGCCTCTGGCTGTTCTCCCTTCATATCTACAATATAAACCTTACCTTCAGCCATGCCTTGGAGTGGTCATGTCCTCACTTTAAACACCTGGTGCCAAAACTCACGCTTTATACAGGCACCACACATGTTCCTGTAAAGCATTTTCTAACCTACGGTCTGTCCCTCCTAGCCAGTGTTCTACACATTGCTGCTTGGGTCATCCTTTTCTTACTTTCCCATCAACAAGCAAGGAGGCCTCATTTTCCTTAGAGCATACTGTGGAAATGCCTTGTAGCCAAAGAAGAAAGCACCAGTCATTAAATGAGAAAGACAAGAGAAATGTTTTAACAGGAAGGTATCTGATTCCTGTGTATTCTGGCCTGAGCTCGTATGGAAATGAAGAATGTTAATGTATGAAGATTTGATTTTCAAATTATGTAAATGAGATGAATATGAAAATTAAACTTGTGATTAATAGAGGGAAGGGGAAAGAGAAGAAACAGAAAGCTGAAAAATAAAACAAAGAATAATCCTGGGGGCAGGAGGGAAGAAGGAGATGAAGAGGGCTGGACCAAAACAGCCTTTTGGGTGCCCTTGACCATGGGTGGCAGTGTGCCTGCAGATTACAAGCCCTTTTTTTCTGAGGTCCAAAGAAGGCTTTGGGAATCAAAATGCCTTAAAGACAGACAGAAGTGCGGGGAATGGAGGATGCTGCTTTGGTTATCTCAGCAAGAGTCCCCACACGACGCAGGAGGGAGGATGCTGCAAACCTGTCCATGTGGGCTCGGCAAGTTCTCTGCATCTGAGGCATGGAGTAAGAGTCTGGGAACAGCAAGAAGGTTAAGGAGCACAAAGGGCATGCAATTGAAAGGGACAATGAGATGGGTACTGCCACAAGGACCCCAGTGGCCTTTTTCCTAATGAGTGGAAAGTCTCTATCTCATTCAATATAAGAAAGTAGAAATTACCCTTGAATCATTTAAAACACTTGTAAACAAAATTTTCAAGAATAAATAATAAACAGAACAGGATACAGAATGAAAAGGTATAAAAATCTGGGTTCAACTGGAATCCACACAGCTGAGTCTTGTGCTGCTGGAATTTGAGAGCTTCACTTTCTACAATGGAGAGAGCAAAGGCAGCTCTCACATTCTAGGGGAGGTATGGGGAGTCTGGGAATTATTCACATACAAACCCCTTGTGGCTCCAAGATTCAGGTCTCCACCTCTTCTTATAAGGTCACTGCCATCATGGGTTATCTTTAGCACATTATTAAACCCTAATCACCTTCCACATGTCCTGTTTCTAGATACTGTTAGGTCTCAGGGAGTGCATTTGTCCAAAAATGAGCTCATGCTGGACTGGAACAGGATTTCTGGTGGTTAGATAAAAGCCAGAATTCTGGGCTGGAGAGATGGCTCAGAGGTTAAGAGCACTGGCTGCTCTTCCAGAGGTCCTGAGTTCAATTCCCAGCAACTACATGGTGGCTCACAGCCATCTGTTATGAGATCTGGTGCCCTCTTCTGGTGTGCAGATATACATGGAAGCAGAATGTTGTATACATAAGAAATAAAATCTTTAAAAAAAAAAAAAAAGCCAGAATTCCTCATGAACTTATGAAATGGGTTTCCAGGTTCCCAAAAAGAGTAATTTCCCTTGCCTCTGCCAGAAGGGACAGAGGTCTCTTGATTGGCATATAGATGTGGTTCTGTACTGGAGACTATAATGGCCTCCAGGCTCCTTCAGTCCCTGTTCACAAGTACCTGATATATTTGTCAAAGCTCCCATTCTACCCCCTGATCCTTCTCAGCTCCCTGCTTTCTGCTAGGTTCCCCCCAACACAAATGGGAATTCTCATGGTTCTCCTATTCTCTCTCTCTTGCTATTCCTGCTATTCTCTTGCCCCAGCTCTAGCCATGTCCAGTCGTTTTTTTTTCTCTCTGCTCTGGATATCGAGGTGCCTCTGGATATTTTCTCTCTTATGCACAACAAAAGGCATTTCCCTAATCACAGAGCTGCCATTTTTGATGATTCCATCACTGTGCCCCTCTGTAGATACCACTAATAGAGGGCTTTGTGCATCAAGTTTCCAACACAAGAACTCTGGGGAACAGACACTTAAGTCATGGTGGTATAAATTTTTAAAGATTTATCTTTAATTTTTTATTTTTTAATTTATTTTTTTAGTTTTTCAAGATAGGATTTCTCTATGCAGCTTTGGAGGCTGTCCTGGAACTAGCTTTTGTAGACCAGGCTGGTCTCAAACTCATAGAGATCTGCCTGCCTCTGCTTCCCAAGTGCTGGGATTAAAGGCGTGTGCCACCAACGCCCATCTTATCTTTAACTTTTAATTATGTATCTCTCTGTGGGCATATGTACATGCATGTGGAGGTCAGAGGTCAGCCTCAGGTGTCATTCCCCAGGAACTACCCACCTTGTTTTTTTTTTTTTTTTGAGGCAGGGTCTCTCATTAGCCTGGAGTAATCTAGACTGGCTGGCCTTTGGACTATGGGGATCTGTCTGTCTCTGTCTACCCAGCACTGGCATTTTACATGCTCAGCTTTTTCACATGCTTTCTGGAAACTGAACTCAGGTCCTCATGCTTGCAAGGTAAGCATTTTATTGACGGAGCCATCTCCCTGACCCTCTTATCACAATTTTAAGAAATATAATAAAAAAGAAAAGAAAGACACAAAATAAATGAGATACTTAGATATAAGTCTGACAAAATATGCAGGTTCTGTTTGACACACAATAGGGGCACATAATAAGTTGAAAATATCATTAATTTGTGTTATTAACACAACCAACCTGCCCAGCTCCTGCCTCAGCAACAGTCCCCTATACCACATTATGTCAGTTGTTTCCCCTTGTTGCCATGGCCACCTAGCATCTGGAGGAAGGACTTTAACACATATGACTAGCCTCAGCAACGATCGAAATTCATAGTGTGTTCTGAATGTTTTTTACACAGTGATAAGGTAGAAAAATACCTGAAAAGAATTGTAAATCTGGGACCATTTTAAGAGAAGGGTAGAGACCTTTATGCTGAAAGTTCAAACTGCTGACAGAAGGGAAAGAAATGCAATCGAATTGAGGGGGAGTTTGTGTTCACCCTTCTTTAGACCGACTTTCCACCCATGAGCAGCGCTAAGCATGGTGATGCACACCAGTGAACATAACACTTCTGAGACTGAGACAAGAAGATCAGTTAAGGCCAGCATGAACAAGAAAGCAGGGCCCTGAATTAAAAACAATTTTTTAAAATCATTTTTTATTTAAATTAGAAACAAGATTGATTTACATTACAATCCCAGTTCCCTTCTCCCTCCCTTCCTCCCCTACCACTCCCCCCAACTAAAACCCTCCCTATCACATATCCTTTCTTCTAATCTACACCTGACTCAACCTTTCTGCTCCCTCATGACCTCTGCATCCTTCCTCTTCCTCCCTTCTCATTCTCGTAGCTCCCTCCCCCCTCTTCCTGTGCCCTCAACTTGCTCAGGGGATCGTGACCCTTTCCCCTTCTCCAGGGGACCAAGTATGTCTCTCTAAGGGGCTTCCTTGTTCACTAGCTTCCCTGCCAGTGTGGATTGTAGGCTGGTAATCCTTTACTCTATGTTTAAAATCCACATATGAGTGAGTACATATCATTTTTGTCTTTTTGTGATTGGGTTACCTCGCTCAGAATGGTTTCTTCTAGTTCCACCCATTTTCCAGAAAATTTCAAGATTCCATTAAAAACAATTTTTTAAATAAAACTTTAAAAAGCAGGGGAAAACAGATTTTACCCAATCATACTGTAAGAAATAGTTGGGGATTGGGGCAGGGCAGCAACGGTCACTGGGACCAGAGACCAGGCCCGGCTTCAGGGAGCCTCTAACCAGAGAAGTTACTAGAAAATAAGACTTGGGCTGGGCAAAAGAAATAGTAGACAAAGAGTCCAGGAGACCTAAGGAAGAGTAGAGCCTAGAGGGGAATAATAATAACAATCCTAGAGCAATCTCGGGAGACTGGCACGTTTCTAGCTGAGGCCTGGGGCTTGCTGCCATCCCAAAGGTCTACTGTCCCTTTTCCTGAAGAATGGCTCTCTCCCTGGGAAGATTCCCAGTGCCAGCTGCCATGCCTTTCTTATCTGCAACAAATCATGGCACAGTTTTTATCCTGTGCCTCTAAGAATTGGGGGAGGGGAAGCTGGAGAGAGAGCACTTTATTTGTTGCTCTTCCGAAGGACCTGGATCAGCTCTCAGTACTCTCGTGGTCACTCACAACCATCAATAACTCCAGTTTTAGGGGCTCTGACACCCTGTTCTGAACTCTGTGGGCATACCTGCAAGCAAAACACTCATCCAGGCACATAAAATAAATCTTAAAAAAAAAAGAAAGAAAGAAAGAAAGAATTCCAAGGGAATGGGGGAATCAATTCCTCCCACCACACAGGAAAAAAAAAAAAAAATCAAATCAATTGTGGGGTTGAACCCAGTACTCAGGCCATCAGGTAATGTCAGCCTCTGTGATTCCAGGGAAAGCCTTATCACACACCAACTGCATAGCCTGTCACAGTTTCCTCTGCCTTGGATCTCTCCCCTCCTGCTGCCCCTGGTGGGCCCGTTGATTTTAGAATCACACACAGTTTACCTGGGCAGAGACAGACCTCCCAGTGGCCCCTGTCTGGGTCACATATCCTATCCCAGCATGCTCCCCAGAAGAACAGGGCCCAGAACTGGAAGGATGAATCCAAACGGGTGGCAGCAAGCCTAAGAGCCTGGTGGAGATGCCTGGGAACCTACAGATAGACTGAAAGGGGAGTAAGGGGAGAGCAAGCAAGGCTCCAGCCATGGGCCTGTCTTCAATAGAAACAGCTGGGCTTCAATCCTTCAAAGCAGGCTTTGTGTGCAGAATGTAATTGTGGAAATGCTCCCACCGCTAAACCCCTGAAACCGTTCTAGCAGCCCCAGCATGGCTCCTGTTTGTCTGTAGGAAAGCATTGTTATTCTGGGAACAGTTTCTCTGCACAGCATGCAGACCTGCATGACCTCAAGGCAAGCTGTGCTTCAAGCTGGAGAACACTGAGAATGGTCCCTGGCTGCAGCTGTCAGAGTTAGGTCCCAAAGGTCAGAAGACAAGGTCCTTCGGCTGAGCATGAGGCCTGGCCTAAAGAGGGAAAGGGCGTTGGCCCTACACCCTGGAAGCCCCCATGTTTATTCTCTTCTTCAGTCTCAGAATCCCTGATGTGGCTCATCATGGAATTAAAGTCATTTTCCTGCCTGCCTACAGCCAGGGTAGACAATGACTAAATTCTAGACAGTGTGAAATCTCTCAGCATAGGGATGTCTAAGCTCAGTGGCTATCCAAGTGTGAAGGCCATGCAGGAGGGACAAATCAAGACATCAGAGCCTGGATCTCTCATCAGGACTCTGGAGCCCGAATCCCTGATCAAAACAAAGGAATGCTTGTGTTGTATCTCAGTGATAGAGTGTTCGTCTACGTGCACAAGGCCCTCCCTAGGTTCAATTCCCAGCACTGCGGAAAAAGACAAAGGGAGCCTAGGTTCTTGATTAAGTCAACAGGGTCTGGGTCACAGGTGACCTTTAAACCCGTGTTATTTAAGGTTCCAAGTCACTTGGAGTTTGACCTACCCAGGACACATATGCTAAATGATAAAGAGAAATGAAGGGAAAGACTAAGTGACTGTTGGTGGTAGTGAGTGACATAGTGAGTGACATCAGGCCAGAACACAGGCCCTGGTCATAAACAGACTGCTGCCACTATGGATCCCTGAGATCTGGTAGGAAGATCCAGGGCTGACAAGAACACTTTGGGAGTGGGTAGGTGGTGACTGTGATGACTTCACCTGCTTAGCCATCTCTCCCAGGTGGCTTTTCCTGAAGTATCTCCATAGTCCCAAGGCCACAAGGAGATTAGTATCTCCATAGTCCCAAGGCCACAAGGAGATTCTCAGGGGTGTGAAGGCTGCAGGAAAAGCAGTTTGGTGCAATTCCTAAGGTCACCTTACACAGATCCAACTAACATGGCCGGATGATGCCTGTGGCTTGACAGGTATGCCATCTAGGAAGAGGCATTTCCTGGATGTCTCATTTCCCAGTGCTTCAGAAAAGTGTGTAGCCAGGATACTTAGTGGTTTGGTATCTCTAATTAAACCTAAGAAGGAAAGAGACAAAGGGAGATTGAGAGAAAATGACAGAGAGGAAGGAGGTTGGGAGTTCAAGGCCAGCCTAGGTTAAATAACAAGATCCTTTCTTACAAGGAGGAGGAAAAGGGGTCAGGGGGACAAAGGAAGAGGAAGAAGGGAAAGCTGGCCACAGATGCCATGATTCTGAGTACAGGGACGTGGCTCTGGGAGGCAGACGTGGTCAGCGGTACAGGTGTCCAGGGTCTTTCCCTACAGAGAACTAATGAAGGGTCACTGTATCCATTACTTTTCTTGTTGCTGTGACAAAATATCCAACAAAAGGAACTTGAATGAGAACAAGTTTGCTTTTGCTCAGAAGTTGAGGGTACAGTTCATCGTGTTGGGAAGGCATGGTGGCAGGAGTGTGTGGCCGCTGCTCACATCGTATCTGCCATTAGGGGACACACTGAGATGAATGCTGGCGCCCAGCTCACCTTCTGGCTTTGTTTCATTTTTTCCTTTTATATGGGTGTTTTGCCTACAGATTTCCATGCACCTTGTGTGAGCCTGGTACCTGAGGAGGCTAGAAGAGGGTATCATTATCTCTGGAGCAGGAGTTACTTATGGTTGTGAGCTGTCATGTGGGTGCTGGGAATCAAACCTAGATCCTTGGAAGAGCACCCACTGCACTTAACCACTGACCCATCTCTGCAGCCCCTACCCCCTTCTTAAAGATTTCAGAAGCTCAGCCCATTGGTCGGTTTTGTCTACATTTAGGTTGGATCTTCTCTCTCCAATTAACCTAATCTAAAAAATTCCTCACAATCATGCCTAGAGGCTTTCTCCTTTGTCAACATGACATTCAATATTAACCATGACTTAGTTACTTTTCTATTGCCATGACACAACACCATGACTAAGGCAATGTATAAAAGAAAATGTTTGATTTGGGCCTCACCATTCCAGAGGGTTAGAGTTTATGACCATATTGGCATGGCAGCAGGTAGGCAGGCAAAGCACTGGAAGAGAAGCTGAGTGTTTACATCTGATCTATGAGCACGCAGCAGAAAGCTAACTGGGAAAGACATAGAGTTTTGAAACTTCAAAACCTGTCCCCAGTGACATACCTCCTCCAACAAGGCCACACCTCCTAATCCTTCACAAGTAGCTCCACCAACTGTGGACCAAGCATTTAAATACATGAGCCTATGGAGGCCATTCTCATTCAAACCACCACAAACTGTCACAGACACTAATGCTTGCTATAGAATGTTTATACACAGTAAAGATGTGTCTTTGCCAAGGTGCCACCTGATTGGCTTAATGAAGAGCTAAATGGTCAATGGCTAGACAGGAGAGGATAGGCCGGATTTCGGGGGAGAGAGAGGAAGAAGAGGAATCTAGGCATGGCAGTTTCACCAGCAGACTCGGAACAAGCTGGATGTGCTGTAGTGAGGAAAAGTAAAAGCCATGTGGCAGAATATAGATTAACAGAATCAGGTGAATTTGAGTTATAAGAGCTAGTTGGGGACAAGCTTAAGCTAAAGGACAAGCTTTCATAATTAATAAGAAGTCTCCATGTTGTTATTTTCAGGCTGGTAATCCAAAGATAGTCTGGCAAGAAAGCTTGCTACAAATGCTTTTTGGGGGAATGTTCAGGGTGTGACCTCCAGGAGATTTCCAGTCAGCCATCCATGCCCAGCCAGTGCCAGGATGCTTGTTAGTCATAGGAGAGCACAGTATTGACTGTGCCGCTGACTAGGGCTCCTGTGGTGTTGATGTATGAGTGGCTAGTGAGTGAGTGTGTGTGCTGGTTGGGTTTTATCAACTTGACACAAACCTAGACATATCTGGGAAGAGTGAAGTTTTTTCAAGACATGGTTTCTCTGTGTAGCCCTGAATGTCCTGGAACTCACTCTATAGACCAGGCTGGCCTCGAACTCACAGAGATCCACCTGCCTCTGCTTCCTGGGTACGGGGATTAAGGGCATGTGCCACCACAGCCCAGCTTGAGAAAATGCCATTCAAGCATATCTAGCCTGTAAGCAAGTCTGTGGGATATTGTCTTGATTAATGACTGATGTTGGTGATACCAGCTCTGAGTAGGTTATCCTGTATTGTATAAGAGAGAAAACCATGAGGACTAAGCCAATAGGTATCATTCCTCCACAGTTTTTTCTTCAGTTCCTACCTTGACTCCCCTTAGAGAATGAGTTTGTCCTGAGTTGTAAAATGAAATTAAACCTTTTCCTCCCAAAGTTGCTTTTGGTCATGGTGTTTATCACAGCAATAGAAACCTAAGACACACACAAAAAAAGAAAAAGAAACCTAAGACATGGCTGAGGGGTGGGGTGCACACCTTTAATCCCAGCACTCAGGAGGTGGAAGCAAGAAGATCTGTGAGTTTGAGGCCAGCTTGATCTACAGAGCTAGTTCCAGGACAGCCAGAGCTGTTACACAGAGAAACCCTGTCTCAAGAAACAAAAGCAACAACAAAATGAAAGAAACCTAAGACAGTGTACAACAATGAGTAGAAGAGAGCCTATGAATGTGTCCTATCACATATTACAACCATTTTGATTACACACACTCCTGACTGAATGCAAGTGCTGTGTGTGGTGTATAGACAGAAGTTTCTTTCCTGCCCAGTCCCGCAGTTGTTTAGTCCCAAATAAACACACAGAGGCTTACATTAATTATAAACTGTTTGGCAAATGGCTCAGACTTCTTATTGGCTAGCTCTCTCTTAATTATTAACCATATCTATAAATCTGTGTATCCCCACATGGTCTTCACTTACTGGAGAATGTCTGGCCATCCTACCTTCCAGGTATCTACATGGTGTCTCTCTCGAGACTTATTCTCTGAGTTCCTCTTCCCAGCATTCTCCTAGTCTGGTAGCCCCACCTATACTTCCTGTCTGGCTACACCCTGCCTGTCCATTGGCCAAAACAGCTTTATTCATCAACCAATAAGAGAAACTATATATTCACAGCACACAGAAGGACATCCCCCATCAGTGGTGTATGTATAGTATGTGAGTTTTGGGGCACTCTACCCTCCAGGAACAAGATGGCAATGGCTATGTCTATTAGAGTCACTCCAATTACCCACACTCAGGAGATCCTCACAAGACTGGGTCTAATTACATCCTGTAATAAGAATCAGGGAGTAGGGAGGGTCATCAGACCCTCTTCCGAGATCCTAGCTACCTGCTTCTGTGCCTCACTCCTATCAAGAGATGCTAAGGTGTGTAAAGGGTAGAAAGTTGACTCATGGTGGGCGCTATCTATGCAGCTCGCAGGAGGTCATCACCCATGTGGGATGGGACTCTTCAGTGATGCAGCTGAGTCACCCATGCTCTTGTATGTAACCCCAATAAACATGATGGTTCTCAAAGCTAGATGTAGGTAAAATTGCTTCTTTGGCCTATAAAGATCAGTGCCCCTAATTTGGGGTGAATAAACATTTGTCCACATCTTTCTAGGAAAAGTTACACAACAGTGTGTGTGGTGTGTGGACATGAGACAGAGACAGCCATCTGCTTAGTCTCTTGCTGGAATGTCTAGGCTCTGGGGGAGCTGTCTCTTCCCTCTTGAACCCCTGTGTGTACATGGTCCCTGCTGTTCAAATGAGTGTCCCAGATCCTCTCTATCTTAACTGTCACCTCCTCTCTGCAGAGACTGGTTGAGCACACAGATAGAACAAAATTCTGTGTTCTGGAGATGGAGCCAAGTGGATTCTTTTCTGCTCCCTGAGAGACCCTAAGACAGAATCACCAAAAAACAAAACAAAACTCATACCCTCTGCTAACACCTGAGACACACAGAGTGCAAAGAACCCATCAGCCAGAAGATGTTTTAGGTTAATGGCTTTGGCTGCTTCTGCAGGCTGGGTCCTGACAGCTTCCAGTTCTGTCTGGTTCTAGCAGAAGACAACAGTTTTCCTAAAGCATGCACTGGTCTGTAGACATTTGGAGAGGTGAGGGCCCATGCCTCCAGACATTGGCGAGCTCACTAACTCTTATCAGCAGCAGCCAGGCACTCCCCATTAGGTAACTATACTCCCAGAAGCAATCACACATTCTGCGATTCAAATACTGCAGCTGTGCCTACATTTAAATTACTACAACATAATCCACTCCTACCATCTCATAGTGACTTAATGCTAAAAACTTAAAACTAATAAAAAACACTGAGCCAAGGAGGCAAGCCTGGATACTGCATACATTGGTATGATGGATCTTGGTGCATACCCAACTATGCCTCTGAGCCTCAAGATTTTGCACCATAGTGGGGAGCAGAGTAATTAATACAAGGCATCTTAGGAGTGGTTTCATGTGGGAGAAAAAAAAAAAAGGTCTTCACCTTCACCGGCAGCATTTCCCACATTCTATAGGACAGCAGGCAGAGTGCAAGCCCTGAGACATTGGTCCTTCTCTCTGGTTGCCCAAGGGCTCCAGTCTTGATAAAATTGGTCCTGCATTGATTGACTACAGATGCAGCGAAGCCTGAAAAGGGTGAGTGAGTGCTTTATGAAATGATGTGAGGGCAAGCCCACACACGTCCTTGCTGGTGGCAAGGACATAATTTTATCTGATGTCTGCCTGACAAGGGAGACTGAAGTTCGATCCAGAACAGAAGAGCACATGGCTAAGACTTTAATCCAACACCTCTTCTGACATTTCAGTCCTTTCCACCACACTTCCCAGGCCTGCTCCAGATTTTTACATAGTTACTCTTCACTCTGCTTGGTAAAAGAGAGATCCCAGGCTTCTTGAGCAGGCAGCAAAACATCTGGATCCCATAACACTAACTGGAAAAGGCAACACAGATGGATTACAGGCTCACAGGAGCCAGTGAAGGACTACTGTGTATGCCACCCACACAGCTCCTGAAGCTCCCTCTCATTTGCTTCCATTGTGGAAAGACTGGTCACCTCCCATCCTCCTGTCCCTAGAGGAAGTGTCCATGCTGCTCAGTTCTAGACCCATCTTCATGCCTTAAAGAGCCAGGAACTGGGGGCTGGAGAGATGGCTCACGGGTTAAGAGCACTGACTATTCTGAGTTCAATTCCCAGCAACCACATGGCGGCTCACAACCATCTGTAATGTGATCTGGTGCCCTCTTCTGGCACACACTGTATACATGATAAATAAATAAATAAATCTTAAAAAAAAAAAAGAGCCAGGGACTATATTTCTGGGTCTCCTCTATTCTGGTTGCAGTTCGGTCCCCTAGTCCACCTGGCAGGATCATAAGTGATAAATAGAAGACATGTGGCAGGGAAGAGTGTGTGGGAAAATGGCTAACTGAATCCATGGAGGGTAGCACCCCATTTCCCCTACTATTTTTTAACTGATGGCAACAAACTCCTTTCTTTGTTCTTGGGGTTTAAACAGAGATACTAAGCCAAATACAATGGTATGTGTCTGTCATCCCAACACTCAGGAAGTGGAGACAGGAGCATTGCCTCAAGTTCAAAGCCATCCTGAGCTATATAGCAAGACATAAAATACAGCTCTCCCTTCAAAGGAGATGTGATAGTTTATGCTGAGGGTGAGTACGAGTGATCACGGCCCAGCTACAGAGACTCGGGTTACCCAGAATTCCATGTTCTAATGTAGTAATGCTTTGATAACATTTTTTATTTTATTTTATTTTATTTTATTGAGACAGGGTCTTTCTATATAGCTCTGGTTGTCCTGGAACTCACTTTGTAGACCAGGCTGACCTTGAAGTCAGAGAGCCACCTGCCTCTGCCTACTGAGTGATGGGATTAAAGGTGTGTACCACTATACCAAGCTTTTGAAAAAGGTTTTACAGCAACAGAACACAGAAAGTCATAAATTAATACACTTTTCAAATACATTGATGGGAACTTTAGATGAGCTGGCTAAAGAAAAGCTGAACAATCTGCTGTGGGCCTCAGATGCTGTCCACGGACACTCTTAGCCCTTTGGTTGGTGGGAGCTGATACATTCCAAGAGGTTTCACCTGTTAGTACTAAGATGCTAGGTCAGACACAGAAGCAGATAAGAAAAGACAGCCCAAAATAAGTTACAATGAAGTTTTGGACATGCAACATCCCAACTTCTCTAGTCATTGAAGTTCTTATAGGTTAAATAGCCCCAATAGAAGGATCAATCTGTGGAAGGTGGTTCTTTCCAGGAACTCTTGTTCATGGAGGAATGAACAATAGAGGCTGTAATCTAAACCCTTCTTGCTGTCCCACCAGCCTTCCAATAGTTTAACTTCTACGGAAGTTAACATCCGAGGGGCACTCCAAGATGCATTGGCTCCATGTCTGAGTCTCTCCTCTCCCTCGTGTGTGCAGTGAACCTTCCCATGCTGCGTGCTCAGAAAGGGAGAATAAATGCCCCTAGTAGGAAATTAAGAGGAATTGCTGGGGAATTGCCATTGCAAATTAGGCAAGTTGTCGGTTCATGTGATGGAGAGGGCTGCTCTCAAGAAGCTTGCTTCTCAGAGTACATTTATTTTTCATGAGCTTTTATTATTCAGCAGCTTTAGATTTGATTGCTGTGTATCCATCTGTCACAGGTGACCGGGCTGTAATGCGGAACTCAATGGAGTCAGAACTAGATTGATCACAGATAGTTTATTAAGAAAGTACTCACCCGACGGAGCCAGTCCTGTTCAGCCAGGCAGGAGCAGGAAAAGAGGGCTGCGTGCGTGCGTGCGTGCGTGCGTGCGTGTATCCCTGATATTTAAAGCCTTGTTATGTCACTCTGGCCACGCCCAAGTGTAAGCCTGTGTAAGGAGACCAGGGGTTGATGTAGAGTATCTTCATTGTCTTTCCCCTTATTTTTGTGACACAGTCTCTCACTGAATCTGGAGCTCACCAATTGGATAGTCTTGCTGGCCAGTGAGCCCCAGGGATCCTCCTGTCTAAACCTGCACAGCACATGGATTACTGTCCCTAGTTTTTTACTTGGATGCTGGAAAGCAAAGTCAGGTCCTTGTGCTATGTCAAGCACTTACTTCATCAACTGAGCCACCTTCCCAGCCCCGGGATGCTTTCTCAGTCACGGTCAAATCTGCTTTATGCCATTGGGCCCTGATTCAAACCTGCCCATTCATTCATGCACACATGCATTCAACAAGTCCTTGTTAAGCACACATTAGGTTTTCTACTAGAAAGGAAAGCAGTGTGGGAGCTGTTATAATCCAGCATGCAACAATATCAAACAGCCTGCAAGTTCTTGGCAATTATAAGTTGTCACAGACATTTATGGGTCAGTTTTTGAATGAATTCAAATTTTCATTTTTTGTAGCAAAAAAAAAAATACCTTGATGTAGATTTGCAGATTGAAATGGTACATGTGTATGTAATGTTTTGAGACACCACCAAACTGTCTTCCAGATGGCTGTATCCTTTTGCATTCCCACCAGCAACTTACAAGAGCTCTGGCTCTGCTTGTTTTCTAACACTAGCTATATTATCAACATTTCTTAAAGTTCAGCTATCTCAATAGGTGTGTAATAGTGTCTCAGGGTGAGAACCAAGCCTGGCATTGTAACTGGACAGTAATGAGTCTAGCCCTCTTGCTATTAGTGTTTATTTTCACTTCTTGGGAGTTTCCCAGCACACATCCTTGGCTGGCCTCAGGTGGCATTTAAATAAAGAGCACCATCACCAATTGAACATGGGACACCAGACAACTCTAGAGGTGAGTTGCTATACAAACAAGGCTTCTGGGCATTTTGACCTTCGTATATGCACAGCAATGCCCAAGAGAGAGGGCAGAGTGGGCAGTGTTCCCTCAAACCTGGCTGTGATGCTCACTTCCTATGGAACTCATTCTATGCATCGTGGGAAAGCTATTAGGGAGACCAAGCTGTGATTCCTCGGGAGAGAAGAGCAGTGCAATAACCCTATAGGCAGAAAACAGTTTTCCTGTGTGCAAAGTATGGGTCTCTGCTTCTCCTTTAGTAGCCTCCTCCTCCTCAACTGGGCAGTCCTATTCAAGAACAAGACTTTGGCCAGGTGGTGGAGGTGCATGCCTTTAATCCCAGCACTTGGGAGGCAGAGGCAGGCAGATCTCTGAGTTCAAGACCAGCCTGGTCTACAGAGCAAGTTCTAGGACAGGCTCCAAAGCTACACAGAAAAACCCTGTCTCAAAACACAAACAAAGCAACAAATAGAAAAAGGAATAAGACTTTGATGACTCTTTGAGTGTAGCAGTCTTTCTTTAGGGCCACCAACCAGCTCCCAAATCATGACACAGAGACTTATTATTAATTATGAATGCTCAGCCTTATCTTAGCTCTTGTTTTAAAGTGTTTCTCTTTATCAACATTTTGCCTTGGGGTCTTTTACCTTTCTTTCATTCCATATATCATACTTTCTTGTTTCCTCCATCGTCTGGCTGGCTGCTGCCTGGCTTCTGGGCCAGGCGACTCCCTTCCTTTCTTCCTCATTTTCTCATCTCTCTCATTTTCTGAGCTTAGATTCCTCCTACTATTTATTCTGTCTACACTCCAGTCCTGTCTATCCCTCTACTGCCTAGCTATTGGCTGTTCTGCTTTTTTTATTAGATCAATCAGGTGTCTTAGGTAGGCAAGGTGAAACAGCAACACATCTTTACATAATTAAATAAATGCAACATAAACAAATGTAGCAAACCTTTACATAGTTAAAGCAATATTCCACAACATTTGAGAATAACCCACACAGTGGCAGAGTTGACTGATTAAGATGCTGGAGATGGCTGGACACCCACACTGCAAGCCAGTTCTCTATTGAGTTTTCTTTTCTTTCTTTCTTTCTTTCTTTCTTTCTTTCTTTCTTTCTTTCTTTCTTTCTTTTTTTCTCTTCAGAGTCTATCTCCTCCAACCAGGGTCACTTTCTGGTAGTGTAAACTGTCTTGTATCCCCAAATGACATAAGCCAGTGGCTTCCCTGCTTCCCATGTTCTAGTTCTCCTCATTGGCATTAGCTAAGGTGGCAGTGCTCTGAGCTCTTCTCCCTCTCAGGGCTTACACATTTGCAGATGAGCCCCATAATCTTGAAGGCTAAGATCAGACTATTTAATCCATTGTTTTGTCTTTGCCCTATGCTACCCACAAAGGCCCCTGCACCCCTCCTGGAGGAAATTTCCAGAATGTAGTTCAGGTAAAGGTGGGGAGACACAAAGACTATGGGTAAAGTCAGCCAAAGGCTCTGCTGTCCCATCTGACAAAAACTGAATGTCAGGAGGGGTGACATGGTCCTGGTGCACCTATAGAAAGGATCCCAGTGGATGGAGGAACAGGGTACAAAACTGGCCAAAAAAGTCACTTTCCTGGTAGAACCATATCTTTGTCTGTTTTTCCCACCTCCATCACCACAGAAATCATGCTTAAAAATTGGGTGGACTTCAGAAAATAGCAATTCTTAGATCAATAGATTCCCCAAACCCTCCTAAGACATTGCAAAAAGATGCAACAAAGAACAGCAGCACTTTCCACAGTGACGCCCTGAGCTCTGAAGTAGGCTTGAGCCTGAAGCTTGAATGAAAGCAACTTGAAAGCACAGATCTGCCAGAAACACTTCCAAGGTAAAGAAAGGGGGCTTGCAGGAGACCCGAGATCAGAAAAACACAGCACTATTTCATGTCAGCTTCCCACTGAGCAAAAGGTGTTAACAAAACCAGGTTGAGTGTTACCCGAATCCAGAGAATGCTCGGATTTGCCAGGGCTTGTCACCCATGGGTAGGTAATATGCCATATTACAGGCAGCCATGTGCTTAATGTTGCATCTATTGTTAAGCTGAGTTATTTCCAGTTTTTTCTCATAGGGACAAGGCTGCTACAGCACTCTTGACATAAATTACAGTGTTTTTCTTTTTAGCTATTTCCTCAGGCAAAGGCCTCAGGTCTCGGCAACAATGGCATTTTTCTAATGACAAGCCCTCATGTGCCCTTGATAACTGAATGGATCCTTTCCTACAAGACATCTGGGTGACCTTGCCAAGCCCAGTCACTCCACTTGACACCTTATCAGGACACTCAGTGGACACAAGGTAGTGTTGCTCAGGGGCCAGGAGACAACTGATTCTGTAGAGTAGCTTATGCACAAGGAGACCCAGAGGATGGCACAGCTGACAACCCAGCTGGCGCTGGCTGCAGGCCTATCAGGCCTGGCTCAGGTGGTATGTCTTACCATTTCCCTGCCTCCTTGCAGGATCCATCTCACCTTCCACCCTCACTCCACGGGATAAGAGAGTCTGTGTCCAACTCTAGGACTCATCCCTTCACAAAACACAGCAGAAAAAAATGTTTTTCTTAATTTTTGAGATAAGGTTCTACTGTGTAGTCCAGGCTGGCTTCAAACTCAAAGCAATCCTGCTCCAGTTTCTCTAGTGCTGTTACATTTGGCTTTTTTTAATTTTTAATTTTTAGTGTTGTTTCAGCTGAGCAGTACACCTGTGCCCTAGAACTTCACAGCAGTAAATAATCATGAGAAAGTTAACTTACATATGAGGATGTGGGAGAAAACATCATGATTATCCAGGAGAGAACATGAATCCCCAATAAATCATCTTAGATAAAGTATCAAAGCCAGTGTGGTGTTTCATACTTGGGGGCTAAGGCAGAAAGACTGCCCTACATTGGACGCCAGATGAGGCTGCCATATGAAATGATTGGCTAATTTATTCTAGTGTAATAAAAACTCAGGAGTCAGAAATTGAGATAAAGACCCGAAGAATCCAAGGAAAGTGAAGCAAATGGCTGACCCTCTCTCCATGTTCTCCAAAACCTCCAGCAATGGAAATTCCCCCAGACTCCTCCTGTGTCTCTTCCTGTCCTCTCTAGCCACCCTGCAAAGTCCTCCAAGAATTTTATAGCTAATCCTGGTCAGCCAATCGCTGACTCCATCCTAGAGTCAAGGTCGCTTTATTGGCACAGTGAAATGGCTGCACAGACAATTCTGCAACACACAAGTTTGAGGCCAGCCTACTACATAATAAGTTTCAGGCTATCCCGGGTTACAGAGTGAATCCCTGTCTAAGAAAAGGAGCAGACATCTTGTTTTCCCACTTCTCTAGTGCTGGCAAGAATAAAAACAAAATGTCTGAGGATGTAGCTCAGAGGGTAGAGTGACTGTCTAGTTTCCATCAAGTGCTGGCTTCAATCCTGAGTATCACAAAAGCTGAGCAAGATGGCACATGTCTACAATTGCAGCTCTCAGGAGGTAGAGGCATGAGAATTAGAAGTTCAAGGTCTAGAGGAAGAACAGAAGAGAGCAAGATAAAAGATACTATAATAGAGGGAGACATTATAGGTCTAAAGAGAAATCAGGAGCTAGGGAAATGTCTGGAGAGCTAAAAGATGACACCAACTAACCATCTAAGCAACAGAGGAGAGACTACCTTAAATGCCCTCCCCTGATAATGAGATTGATGACAACTTATATGCCATCCTATAGCCTTCATCCAGCAGCTGGTGGAAGTAGAGGCAGACACCCACAGCTAAACCTTGAACTGAACTGAAATCAAGTTGCAGAGAAGGAGGACTGATGAGCAAAGGGTCTATACCAGGCTGGTGAAACCCACAGAAACAGCTGACCTGAACAAGGGAGAGCGCTTGGTTCCCAGACAGATAGCTGGGAAACCAGCATGGGACTGATCTAGACCCCCTGAATGTGGGTGTCAGTGAGGAGACCTTGGAAATCTATGGGGCCCCTTGAAGTAGATCAGTACTTACCCCTAGCATAGGAATGGACTTTGGGAGCCCATCCCACATAGAGGGATACTCCCTGAGCCTAGACACAAGGGGGTGGGCCTAGGCCCTATCCCAAAGGATACGACAGACTCTGAAGACCCCCTACAGAAGCCCTCACCCTCCCTGGGGAGCAGAAAGAGTATGGAATAGGTAGGGTGTTAGTTGGGGGGGACAGGGAAGGAGGGGAGGGAGAGGGACCTGGGATTGACATGTAAAATAATCTTCTTTCTAATTAAAATGTTTAAAAAAAAATACAGAAAAGAAGTTCAAGGTCATCCTTGGCTAGAGTTCAAGGTCAGCCTGAGCTATCTGAGACTCATTTTTCTTAAAGCTGCATGACTTTTCGTATATGTCGTTATTAAATATTTACTTAATGAGACAGATGAAGAAACTACTTTCTAAAATAAAGTTTTTCCATGAGTCTGTGTATGGCCCAAAACACAACTAGATGGAAATTCTAAGTCAGCTGCTTGCTAGTTGAGTGGGGTTGGGTGACAGACCCAGCCTCTCGGGGTCTACAAAATACAGACAATAGCAGCAAACACACAAGGTTCATATAGTGAAATGAGATAATCAAAACAGAAGTAAAGCTCTGTTGCCTACCACTCTGTCAACTGAACCACCTCCTTCTTCCTGACTGAGGTTATCAGCCTCTGCTGCTTTCAACTGTCAAGATCCTCCAAGCTCAGCCAACCTGATACCAAAACTGTCTTGGTAACAAGAGCCGAGGAGATGGCTCAGTGGGTAAAGGTGGTAGTCACGAAGCCTTAAGATCTGAGATTGAACCCCAGGTCCCACATGGTAGGAAAGAACTGACTCTGGCAATTTGACATCCACGTGTGTGCTGTGGCACATACATACCATATACAAACAAATGCAAGTAAATAAATGTAATTTTAATAAAAGACTATCATGCCAATCATATTTTTTTTCTTGAGACATGGTCTCATGTAGTCTAATGTAGTTGGATTTTGTTGTTGTTGTTGTTTTTGTTTTGCTTTGTTGTTTGCTCTTTGGGAGCCTGCAACCCAGCTCCCAAATACACAAGACTTATTCTTACTTATGTCTGGCCTTAGCCTGGCTTGTTTCGAGCCAGCTTTTCTAACTTAAATTATCCTGTTTCTCTCTAACTATGTTTTGCCTCTGGGCTTTTTACCTTTCTTTGTTTTCTATATTTCTCTTTCCTTCTTACTCCATGGTTGGCTGTGTGGCTGGGTAACTGGGTGGCTGGACCCTGGCATCTTCTTTTCCTTTTCTCATTCCTCCTCTTCTCTCAATCCCAGATTTCTCCTCCTATTTATTGTCTCTGTCTGGCAGCCTCACCTATCCCTCTCCTGCCTAGCTCTTTATTAACCAAGCAGGTATTTTAGGCAGGCAAAGTAACACAGCTTTACAGAGTTAAACAAATACAACACAAAAGAATACAACACATCTTTCCATTGTTAAGCAATTATTCTTCAGCATAAACAAACTAATATTCCACAACAGCCTAGGCTTGCCTTACATACACTATGTAGCCAAGGATGATGACCTTGAATTCTTCTTCTCCTGCCCCCACCTCCCAAATGTTGGGATTACAGGTGTGTGCAAACATGCCTTGTTTATACAGCACTGGGGCCAAATGCAGGGATTTTAGCATATTAGGCAAACATTCTACCAACTGAGTTATATCTCTAGTCCTCTAGTTGTAATTCAGTTAAACATTATTTATGTTCATGAATTATGAGTGCAAAGAAAAAAACAACAATAAAAAAGCAAAATCACTCAGTATTGTTTTTATGAAAAAAAAAACTAGAAGGCTTTGAGAAGATTCAATAAAGGTAAATTGTTAAAATAAATCACTATCAGATTTTGAGAGCGTGAGACAAGGACAGGGTGGAGAAACTCTAAACGGACTGTCCACCCCCCCCCTAGACATACACCTCTAATTCTTGCTCCATTCAAGGAGTTCTGAACTAAAATGTTTACTCAGATAAAGGATTATATGTGTGGCCCACAAAAAAGGGAGGATTTAGAACTCTAGTCAGGGGCTGGTCTTCCAAGATGAGGGTCTCAGCCTTTATCAGTAGAAAAATTGGCAGAGAAACGCACAAATCCATGGTTAAAGTATAATGCTGATATGCTTTAGGGCAAGTGTGGGACTGTGTGAGCCTCCCCTTCCTTCAATCAACAGGTACTGAGTTATATTTTTATGGTGCTGAGCCAAGGCCTCACACATAACAGGCAAGAACTCTTCCATCCCCAGCTAGCCCCAGCCCTCTTTTTTCTTTGTATTTTGAAACAGGGCCTCACTGGTTGCCCAGGCTGACCTTGAACTTGCAGTCCTCCTGATGTTGCCTCTTGAATAGCTGGGATGACAGGCCTGCACCATGAGGTCTGGCTTCAGCCAGCTTTGACAGACCACTATGCTGCTTCTGTTCATGTCGGATGAAAAGTTGTCACAGGACTTGGCACTCACTAAATGTTAGTTCTTTCTCCCGCCCACTCCCTCCACCTTGACGGCTGGATTTAGTTTAACACCCAAATGCCATCCGGTCCCTTGACATTTCACCACTCAGTGCACACTGCTGGGGTGTCTCCATCTGCCCCCATCAAGCCCGTGCTATTTGCATTTACCGAACCTTGAAATGTTGAGACCTAGCACATTTCCACTGTGGGAGCTCATAAGCACCTTACCCCACACCAGTAGAATCTGGGCCTGGAGATGGTGTGGAGCAGGGAGTCCACGCATGGTCACCCAGACTTAATAAAAAGAAAACGACCATATTCCATAGCATTCTGGTGACGATGAGGTTTGTGAGGCCAGGGCTAATCTCCCTGCACCCTCAGATCTGGAGGACTAGAACCAGTTGTTCTTTCCTACCTAGAAGATCAAAGCATAGAAGGAGGGAAGGTTAATTGACTTGCCTGAGTCCACACCACCAGTTAGTAGAAAAGACAGGGAAAGGCAAGTGGGCAGTTTGCGCTGAGAGCCTTGATCTCAGGCCTTTGGGACTGACTATTTGCCTAGAACTGAGGAGAGACTTTTGGCCACATGAATACCCCAATATTGCTGTACACTGCATATGTTTATGAGTGTACATGCCAAGGCCAGCTGTATAACCTGTCCCATCCAAGCCCTGTGGCAAGAAAAGCCCTGGAAACAGCCCCATGTGGGGGAAGGTCTGAGGCTGAGGTAAAATTCTGGGTCAATTCAACTGCTCTTTGGCTTCCAGTAAAGCTCCCCAAAATATACATCCAGCAGCCTAATTGTATAAAAATGAGACTCTTTGGTCCTACCAAACCCTCTAGCCTTCCTGTGTTCCTGAGCACTAGCTGTGGCTAAACCACCGGGGAAGACACTTAGGGAGGTTGCCTGGGAACTGAGACTAGACTGTCTTCTATATGATGGATGTGGGCAGTCTGTCTGGATTGGAGGAAATGATGATCTGCAAACATCAGCTCATTCTGAGGCACAGATACTGCTGGCGGCAGACAGGAAAGGGTTATGGGATGATACCATTGTTTCTCAAGGGTCAACCCAGGAGCATCTGGGACCAAAACATAAGGACTCACCAGGAAGCCACTGTGCCCAAACACTGCTGAGACTGCATGGCACTGCTCAGGATGAAAATACTCCAGAGTAGGAGGGGAGGCGAGGGACGGGTACTCACTGAGGGGATTGCGGATGATCAGTGGAAAACAATATATTGGTTGTTCATGGTTTCCTGAGGCTCCCTGACAAGTCAGTCTCTTTGTGGGACCAAGGAATCCATTCCAAAACCCCATCTGAGCCACCCACACCCCTGCCCAGTGCCTCCTGGTCCCCTCTACACCATGGGTTCCCTGATGTGTGATGGAGGGTGGAGGGTTACTAAGTGCCAGAAAGAATCAGTGTCTTGCCATAAGCAGCCAGAAAGGAAATATCCAATGTTCCTCATTCTGGCCCTACCAGAGCAGAGAATGGGATGAACTGTGGCTGGGTTTTGTTGTTTTCTGGTTGACCCTGGGCTCTCAGCAAGCCCCTCAGACACCATGTGCTGCTAGCAGCTCAGGACTTAAGGTAAGCCAAGGCTCCAGAAAGCCAACATTTGTCATAGTGACCATGTGCTTTAAAGGCAACATTGGCAGATGAGCAAACATGAGTGGGTCTAAGGTTTGAGAGGACTTTGGTGGGAACTGAGCTCTGTCATGCTGCTTAGGGCCAGGTTTCCACTATGTAGCATTATGCAGGGATTCATCTTAGCTGAAACACGCATGGGCTTTTGGTCCCATTTCTCAGAACTGGGGTTGATTTCTTCATGGGTTTTCTATAGAAAAAGTAGCCACAGAGCACTCTCTCTCTCTCTCTCTTTCTCTCTCTCTTTCTCTCTCTCTCTCTCTCTCTCTCTCTCTCTCTCTCTCTCTGTCTCTCTCTCCTTACTGAGCTGTGGGACTCAGTGCTGGACAGACAGTTCACAGCTGGCAAGATGAAGAGATTAAAGCCACTGAGCTAGAGGTATTGTACTCCCTAAAGTCACAGAGGTCAAGAGCCTAGAACACCATCCACACGCCATTTGGTCTCAAAGGCCATCCCAGCAAAAAACCTAAGGTTCACCCACAGCCCCTTCTTCTACAAAGTTCACTTTGGATGTATAAGGTGGCAATATGATTGCCTTATCTCCATGATGGGATGTCTTACCATGACATAGGACTGTGTGCATGGCTGTCTATGAGTTGTGTGTGTGCATATGCATGTTTTGCATGTACATGTGTATGCATGTATATTCTGATCTGCTCCGCAGCACTAGGGGCGAGCCAGGTGTTGTCCCGTTTGTAGCTAATGAACAGAGCAGAGCAGGCTGGCTAATTAAGACTCATTCTTGTCCATCTCCTGAGAAGAAAGCGGCCGTGTGGCTGGCATGGAAAACAATTAACCCCACTTGAGTTCAGAAGCTGATGTGAGCTGAGAGCTCATTTCCCTTCTGGAGCCACTAATTAATGATTCTCTTCCTTCCCCACCCTGGCTCCCATCTCGGCTTCTTTAGCTGGCAGCCTCACTTGTCATTCTGCACTGCTCCTGGCTGGCAGCGCAAGGGCAGACTTGGAAACATATCAGAGGGAACGACCACCATGCCCCGGGATGCTGACATCTGTTTCTGTTCAGTTGATTCTTTTGCTCAGAAGCATATCACAGCCTGATGAATGTGAGGAGCCATCCTGAGAGATGCCAGCCAGCAACCCAGAGGCACTGAAAATAGAAATGACTATGGCTTATGCTTGGCAGGGTGAGGCATGTAGGTTTTAATGAGAAAACCCAGAACACGCTGGGTAAACGAGAGGCCTCTGCCTGTGTAGACCTCAGGACTAGAGACAATGCTGGAGGCTTGTAATTACCTACACCAACAGCTGCCTTGAGCTGACCTGGCTGTTTGCAAATACAATTTGTGCTATTTCCAAATTGCTGCTCGGTTTTCCATGTCCCCTTTCTCTTTGTATCTGTGGTTATGGCCTTGAACTCCCTCAAGTTGATTGAAGACTCAGCTTGCAAGGGGTCCTGTCAGGGCTTCCCAAGGAAGCTATAGGTCCCAGAGGGACAGGAGACCAGACGACTACTTCACAAGACCAAGGAGCAAGCAGACAGGACTCAGCACTTATATGGAGGGAAATGCTCTGGTACACTTCTCAGAATACTTCCTTTCCAGTCAGCTGGTTGAAAGAATGACCAGATGGAATTTCAAAAAAACTGATGAAGGGTGTGTATGTTTATGTGTATGAGTTATGGTTGGGTAAATAGGTTGGCAGGTAAGTGAATGGATAAACAGACACATGGATAAGTGGATGAATTGATGAGAGGGTAGAAAAATAGGGGAATTTTGAGATGAACAAGTGTTGAAAGAATTCATCCATGCTGGTCCAGAAATGTTTGGAAGAGAGCATCATTAAGTTTGAAAAACAGGGAGATCTGGCCACTAGACTGATTCCCCTATTTGGGGACAGAGATGGGTCACCCAAATTTGCCATGTGTCAGTTAACACTTATTAGGTGCTGACTATTGAACAGTTTGAAAATGAGATCTGAAAGAGTGTGTGGGTGTGCACTGCGGAGGTCAGAGTCAGTTCCCTAGCCACCACTTTTTCCTTCTACTTTTACATGGGTTCTGGGGATCTGAATCAGGTTGTCAGCTTTACCTGTTTGTTAACCGAGGAAGGCAGTTTGTGGCCTATTTCTGACCTTCTCGGGAGGACCATGGCTGATGACCTCAGTGCGACCACAGATTCTACTGTTGTTGTAACTGTAATTTTATTGCTACATTCAGCACTTTTTTTTCTCTCACACTGGAGAGTCCCATTTAAGTAAGCATTGATAAACCTTTTGTTTCCAGATCCTTCTTTTTCTAGGTCCTGTGAAAACTACCACCACAGTTAGCAGTTACCAACAAGAGGTTGAGATTACTGTTTACCTTATAATAACAAATATACTGACTTTGGGTGATGACTTCATCTCTCCTGATTCACCAGCCCGGTGGCCTTAAAGCTGAGTTTCTTCTGCTTGAACGTTATTGAATGATCTTTTCAAGTAAGACCATTTAAGAGCTCTAATAGGTATCCAGTGTTGTTTAATAACCTTTTGCTGCCCCCCCCAGAACTACGTTAGAAACCTTGAAATAGCTGTATCTTAGCTAGTTAACTATCACAAAGTGGAACCTTCCGAGAAGGTCTGAAATTTTCTTATGGTTGGAATAGGAATAGCATGTTCTTGCAGGCTTTTGTACATAATGTGGCAGTGGGAATTCTACTTAATATTCAATAAAAGCCAAGCTGGGAGTCGTAGGAATACTCTGTCTAAACAACAGCAAAGGTTGTTTGTTTGTTTGTTAAAGACAAAGGGAAGTACATTATTGGTGGCTGAGTAATTGCTAGTCACATAACCAGAGGCTATGTCTTTCAAGGGAAAGACATGCACAGTACACTACACCTGTAATCTCAGCGGTTAGGAAAGAGCTAGGAGGACCAGAAGTTTAACGCCAGCCTTAGCTACCCGAGACCCAGGTTTTTCAATTTTGAAAATAAGACATATAAGGAGAATGTGAGACCTGTGTTAGATGTTAGGTGCTTTCTTCCCTCACACCCTTTTAAAAATGTCTCATTATGTAACCCTGGATAGCCTGGAGCACACCATGTAGACAGGCTTGCTTCAAATTCAGAGATCCTTCTGGCTCTCTGTTTCTTTTTTGTTTGTTTGTTTGTTTGTTTGTTTTTTGTTTTTTGTTTTTTTGAGACAGGGTTTCTCTGTGTAGCTTTGGAGCCTATCCTGGCACTCGCTCTGTAGACCAGGCTGGCCTCAAACTCAGAGATCCTCCTGCCTCTGCCTCCCGAGTGCTGGGATTAAAGGCATGTGCCATGATGCCCAGCTCACATTTTTAAATAAATAAAATGCTGCCAAACAAAGATCTGGCCCCTGACTAGAGCATTCCCCTATCATGATGCCTGCTATACTAGTGTGTCTGCTAGGTAAGACAATAATCTTGGGAATACCTCAGCTCAGAGGCCTTTACCACTGCAAATTAGCATGGGGATCAAGAGAGAAGTATTGACTTCTCCCTCTCACCACAGAAGTAACCCCACTGAAGTTGAGGAAGGCAACGCTAGCACTGATAATAAAAGACAACAGCTAAAAAAAAAAAAAAATTGTTCTAAAGTCTAAAAGGAGTCTTCCTTGGGTCTTCTCAACTCTTATCTCCAAAAGGATGTAAAACATTGGGTGTCTAAGCCAGGGCTCTAATGGAGTTCTATGTCTCTGTCATAGAACCGGGAAATATCCCAGTGATACCCTCACGCCAGGCAAGCCAGCATGAGGTATAAAGTAATCATCAGACAAAGAATGTGTTTCTTTTATATCAGTCTGATTTTTTCCTTTGGGTGTCTCCCGAGTACATGTGTGAAAAGAAGTATTTATTCATTTGTATGACATCCTTTTCACTTTCCCATAGTTAATGAAAACAAGTAAAACATTTTTAAAAGGATTTTAATTATGACATGATCTCAAGCTATTTCTATGAGATTGGGGTTTTTATTTCTTAAAGAACTGAGATAGTTGCCATTGGGTTAAGTCAAAGAACAAAGAAACAGCATTAAAAAATCAGGAAGAGCTAGGATAGTGGGCCGGCCTTTAATCCCAGTACTCAGGAGCCAGAGGCAGGCAGATCTCTGAGTTTATGGCTAGTTAAGTCTACATACTGAGCTCCAGGACAGCCAGGGATACATAGTGAAAAGTCTGTCAGGTGGGGGAAGAAGAGAGAGAGAGAGAGAGAGAGAGAGAGAGAGAGAGAGAGAGAGAGAGAGAGAGATCAGATGGGAAGCTCCATCTCTGCCAAGCACACTGCTCTCTGACACAGTACCATTGGGGGAAGGAGGCAGGGTGGGAGCTGGCCAGAGAATATTAGCATTCTTTTCCTTTTGGCTTGCAGGATCTCTGTTTCCTCAGCATTTGTGCATCTAGAGAAAGTGTCTAGTGCAGTTCTCACAGAAGTCCTGGGGGCACAGTCTATGCAGTAAATCTCTGAATTTGAGGCCAGCCAGAAACAAGGGCACCCGAGGTCACTCTATACAGTGACAGTTGTGAGGATGTAGCTGAGGTTTCACAGTGTTGTCTGTGTAAGTCTGGCCTTGTGTGGAAGTCCTACAGGAGCAAGCAGAACAGGAAGAAAATGAAGAAAAGAATACCACAACCTGCGACACATCAGAGTACACCAATGTGACCATTCTGCTTCCTGTAACAGACCTTATGTGGTCTAGTGCTTGAGGGAGGACACCACCCTGCACCAGGGCTCCTGCTCCCTGCCATAGTTCACATAGATACAACTAGGTCTAACAAACGAGTAAGACTTTTATGGAATCATCTCTGATAGCAAAACTAGCTCATGGTAGTTATGTAGTTGGGTCCATAGTCACACAGCTGTCAAGATGAGGAGTCTGGCCTATCAAGCCTCACTTCCTTTCTACACTCTACTCTGCTTGTGTCCTGAGCAGGGACTTTTCTACCCGCTTCCTGGGAAGCAATTGTCCTGGAAATGAAGAAGAGCAGAGAACATCTACTCTCAGCCTCTCAGGGTGTTGTCTTCAGCACCTGTGTCTGGACTGTATACACCTACTCAAACTGTTCATCTTACAGAACTAAACAAGAAACAGCTAACTGAAGGGAGGGCATAGTGAAGCTGGGGGGGGGTGAATGAAATGGAGAGAAAAATAACAGAGAATCAACAAAACCCCAAAGGTAACTAGATTAAAACAACCGCAAAGGTAACTATTACCTAGACTGAGAAATAGGTGAGGAGACACAAATAACTGAAGAAATAAAGTAGGAGCCAAGTGTGTTGATGCAAGTCTATAATCCTGATACATGGAAGGCTGAGGCAGGAAGATCTCCAGTTTGAGGGCAGCCTGGGCTATATAACAAGACCCTATTTCAGAAGAAGAAGGAAGGAAAAGGAGGAGAGGGCAGGGAGAACAAATTAGCATTCATTTTATAAAAATAAGAAGCATTATAAATAATTCTATACCAAATAAATTGGATGAATCCAGATAAAATGGCCAAGCCCTAGAAATGTGCAAATTACTTAAACTTGACTCAAGATGAGACAGAAATTCTAAATAAATTCATAACAGGTTTAGGTACTGAATTAGGAACCACAGACACTCCAACAAAGAGAAGTCCAGAATAAGATGTTTTGTTGGTGAACTCTACCAAATACTTGAAGAATTAATACCAGGCCTAAATACTAAGGCAGCCTTTCCTAACACCCTCATTCTATGAAGCAGCTACTACTCCAAATCCAAAGTCAGATGAAGACGGCTTGAGAAAAGAAAATGACAGACCAGAACATGTCTTAGTATGCTGCAAAATCCTCAACAAAAATTTACCAAATCAGCCAGGCGTTGGTGGCGCACGCCTTTAATCCCAGCACTTGTGAGGCAGAGGCAGGCGAATCTCTGAGTTCGAGGCCAGCCTGGTCTTCAGAGGGAGTGCCAGGATAGGCTCCAAAGCTACACAGAGAAACCTTGTCTCGAAAAACAAAAAAACAAACAAAAAAAAATTTACCAAATCAGACTCAGCAGCATAAGGCCTTGGACATAGCTCAGCAGGTAAGATTACTTTCTTTACAAGCATGAGTTCCAGTCCCCGGAACCCACACAGATAAGTCAGGCATGACATTGGTAGGTTGCCCATGCTCCAGTGGATGGTTCCAGACTCATGTGTATATGAAAAGTACTATTTGGACTCAGTGGGTTATTTAAAAGAACACGTGAAGTTGAGAGAAGGATGTGTTAGGGAGATCCAGGAGAAGTGGAAGAAGGGGATATGGAGAGATTTGATATGATTAAAATACATTGTAAACATATATAACATTCTTTTAAATTGAAAAGAACTTGGTGATAAATCTTTTTTTAAAAAAAATGTTTTGCATGACTGTGCCTGTAACCCCAGCACTAGCTGAGGGAAAAGGTTAGGGCAGTGAGACAGAAGGCTCACTGGGGCTTGCTAGTCTAGCTCCAGCCTTATTGACAGACCTTCTCTTGAGGGACTAACAGTGACAGGACACAAGTGATAGGACACATCTGGCCTCTGCCCAATCACATTTGCATACATATACAGCATACACAGAGACACACAAAATAATAATAATAATTCAGCAGTACATTGAGGAGACTGTATGTCAGGACCAAGTGTGATTTTTTACCCTGGAAAATCAATCATATAACACACATTACAAAAATGAAGGGAGAAAAACTCATGGTTATTTCAACTGATGCAGAAAACATTTTTCAGAAATTTACCACCTCTCTGTGATAAAAAGAAACACTCAATAAATTATAGTAGAAAGAAATGTTCTCAAAATGACAAAGGTCATATATAAAAAAAAAACCCACAGTTATCATTATACTCAATGGTGAAAGACTGAAAAATTTTTCCATCTCAGATCAGTACAAGACAAGGACATTGACCTTGGCTGCTTCTGTTCAACACAATAGTTGAAATTTTAGTCAAAGAAATCAGGCAGAAAGAAATGAAAATTTTAAGGTACCAAACAAGGAGGGAGAATCAGATTATTTCTGTTCACAGATAGCAAATCTTATATGAAGAAAATCCTAAAGAATCTATTCAAAAGGAAAACTGTTAAAGCTAAAATCAGAATTTAGGTCCACACTCCGCACTCTGTCCTGCGGCCAGTGCCTGAGCCTCAGAGCCTGAACCCTCCTCCTGCCACCTGAGAGAGGGAGAGACCCCACTTGCACTCACTGGAAGGAAGGATGGGAAAAAGAAAGAGTAAGAACACACTCAACAACAGAAAGACCAATATGACACCACCAGAATCTAGGGACTCCACACCAGCAAGAACTGAAAAGTCCAACATAGAGGATGGAAGAGATAGACCTTAAACATTATCTTATGAAGATGATAGAGACCATTAAAGAGGAAACAAGAAAATCCCTTAAATAAATAGAAGAAAAAACAAGCAAAAATTTACATGAAATGGAGGAAAAGACAAACCAAAAAATTCAAGAAATAAACAAATCCCTTAGAGAATCTAAAGAAAAGCAAGAAAAAACAACCAAACAAGTGAAGGGAACAATTCAAACAGTTCACAGTTTGAAAGCAGAATTAGAAACAATAAAGAAAACACAGAATGAAGGGATGCTGGAAATAGAAAAGCTGGGTAAACAATCAGGAACCACTGATGTAAGCATAACCAATAGAATACAAGAGATGGAAGAGAGAATCTCAGGTGTTGAAGACTCATTAGAGGACATACAGTCATCAACCAAAGAAAATCTCAGGTTAAACAAATCCCTAACACAAAATATCCAGGAAATATGGGACACTGTGAAAAGAACAAACCTAAGAATAATAGGTATAGAAGAAGGCAAAGAAATTCAGCTCAAAGGTACAGAAAACTTATTCAATAAAATCATTGAAGAAAACTTCTCCAACCTAAAGAAAGATATTCCTATGAAAGTACAAGAAGCTTACAGAACATCAAATAGACTGAACCACAAAAAGAAGTCCCCTCGCCACATAATAATCACCAAAGTTACAGAATAAAGAAAAAATATTAAGAGCAGAAAAAGAAAAAGGCTAAGTAACATACAAAGGCAGACCTATCCGAATTACACCCGACTTCTCAATGGAAATTTTGAAAGCCAGAAGAGATGGATAGATGTTCTACAAACTCTAAGGGATCATGGATGTCAGCCCAAGCTACTGTATCCAGCAAAGCTTTCAATCTCTACAGATGGAGAAAACAAGATATTTCATGACAAAACCAGATTTAAGCAATACATATCTACAAATCCAGCCCTACAGAAATCAATAGAAGGAAAATTCCAATGTAATGAAGATAACTACGCTCAAAAAACCATAGGCAATAGATAATCCCACTTTACCAAACACCAAAAAAAAAAAAAAAGTGAGGAAATCTACACACAATAACACCACCACCACCAAATCCAAAACAAACAAGAATCAACAATCAATGGTCATTAATATCAATCAATGTCAATGGTCTTAACTTGCCTATAAAAAGATGCAGCCTAACAGAACGGATACAAAGACAGAATCCATCCTTCTGCTGCATACAAGAAACACATCTCAACTTCAAAGACAGATGGTACCTCAGAATAAAGGGTTGGGAAAAGATTTTCCAATCAAATGGACCCAAGAAACAAGCTGGTATAGCAATCCTAATAGCTAACAAATTAGACTTCAAACTAAAATCAATCAAAAGAGATGACGAAGGGCATCTCATACTTATTACAGGAAAAGTCCATCAAGATGAAGTCTCAATCCTGAACATCTATGCCCCAAATACAAAGGCACCCACATTTGTAAAAAAAATTGCAAAAAGAAAAATTACTAAAGCTCAAATCACACATAAAACCTCACACACTTATAGTAGGAGACTTCAACACCCTGCTCTTACCACTAGATAGGACCACCAGACAGAAACTTAACAAAGAAACAATAGAACTAACAGATGTTATTACCCAATTTAGTTTAACAGATATCTATAGAGCATTCCATCCGAACACAAAAGAATATACCTTCTTCTCAGCGTCACATGGAACCTTCTCTAAAACTGACCACATACTCGGCAATGTAGTAAACCTACACAGATACAAAAAAATTGGAATAACCCCCTGTATCTTATCAGACCACCATGCTTTAAAGTTAGAATTCAACAACAACACAAATTGCAGAACCCCTAACCCCTACAAACTCATGGAAATTAAATAATGAGCAATTGAACCATTCCTGGTTCAAGGAAGAAATAAAAAAGAAATTAAAGACGTCCTAGAATTCAATGAGAATGAAGACATAACATACCTAAACCTATGGGACACTTTGAAAGCAGTGCTAAGAGGAAAGTTCATAGCACTAAATGCCCACATGAAGAAACTGAAGAATAGTCACACTAGAGTATTAACAGGGCAACTGAAAGCTCTAGAACAAAAGGAAGCAAACTCTCCCCGGAGGAGTAGATGCCAGGAAATAATCAAACTGAGGGCTGAAATCAATAAAGTAGAAACTAAAATAGGAAAACACTACAAAGACTCAATGAAACAAAGAGTTGGTTCTTTGAGAAAATCAACAAGATAGACAAACCTTTATCCAAGCTAACCAAAAGGCAGAGAGAGAGAGCATGCTAATTAACAAAATCAGAAATGAGAAGGGGGACATAACAGCAGACATTGAAGAAATCCAGAGAATCATCAGGTCATACTTTGAAAACCTGTACTCCACAAAATTCGAAAATCTAAAGAAAATGGACAATTTTCTGGATAGATATCACTTACCAAAATTAAATCAAGAACAGATAAGCAAGTTAAACAGACCTATAACCCCTAATGAAATAGAAGCAGACATCAAAAATCTACCAACCAAAAAAAAAAAAAAAAGAAAAAAAGAAAAGCCCAGGCCCAGAAGGATTCACTGCAGAATTCTACCAGAAATTCAAAGGAGAGCTAATACCAGTACCCCTCAAATTGTTCCACACAATAGAAGCAGAAGGGGCATTGCCAAGCTCTTTCTATGAGGCTACAATTACCTTGGTACCCAAGCCACACAAAGACAAATGAAAAAAGAGAATTACAGACCAATATCCCTCATGAACATCAACACAAAGATATTCAACATACGAAAATCCATCAATGTAATCCACCATATAAACCAACTGAAGAAAAAAAAAACCATATGATCATCTCCCTAGATGCTGAAAAAGCCTTTGACAAAAATCCAACATCCCTTCATGATAAAGGTCTTGGAGAGATCAGGAATAACAGGAATATACCTAAACATGATAAAAGCAATATACAGCAAACCAACAGCCAACATGAAACTAAATGGAGAGAAACTCAAGGCTATTCCTCTAAAATCAGGAACAAGACACTCTCTCCATATCTCTTCAATATTGTACTTGAAGTCCTAGCTAGAGCAATAAGACAACAAAAGGAGATCAAGGGGATACAAATGGGAAAGGAAGAAGTCAAACTTTCACTATTTGCAGATGATATGATAGTTTACATAAGTGACCCAAAAAACTCTACTAGGGAACTACTACATCTGATAAACACCTTCAGCAATGTGGCAGGATACAAGATTAACTCAAAAAAAAAATCAGTAGCTCTACTATATACAGAAGACAAATGTGCTGAGAAAGAAATCAGAGAAACATCATCCTTTACAATAGCAACTAACAAATAAAATATCTTGGGGTAACACTAACCAAAATGAGAAAGACCTGTATAGTAAGAACTTTGAGTCTTTAAAGAAAGAAATTAAAGAAGATACCAGAAAATGGAAAGATCTCCCATGCTCCTGGATAGGTAGGATCAATATAGTAAAAATGGCAATCTTTCCAAAAGCAATCTACAGATTCAATGCAATCCCCATCAAAATCCCAGCACAATACTTCACAGATCTTGAAAGAACAGTACTCAACTTCATATAGAAAAACAAAAAACCCAGGATAGCCAAAACAACCCTGTACAATAGAGAAACTTCCAGAGGCATCACCATCCCTGACTTCAAGCTCTATTATAGAGCCATAGTCCTGAAAATAGCTTGGTCTTGGCACAAAAATAGGTTGACGAATGGAATTGAATTGAAAACACTGATATTAACCCACACACCTATGAACATCTGATTTTTGACAAAGAAGCTAAATTTATACAATGGAAAAAATAAAACATCTTCAACAAATGGTGCTGGCATAACTGGATTTGGATATGTAGAAGATTGCAAATTGATCCATATCTATCTCCAAGCACAAAACTTAAATCCAAATGGATCAAATACCTCAACATAAATTCAGCCACACTGAACCTCCTAGAAGAGAAGGTAGGTGGCACCCTTGAACAAATTGGTACAGGAGACCGCTTTCAGAACATAACACCAGTAGCTCAAACATTGAGATTGACAATTAATAAATGAGACCTCCTGAAATTGAGAAACTTCTGTAAAGCAAAGGACACAGTCAGCAAGACAAAACGCCAGCCCACAGAATGGGAAAAGATATTCACCAACCCTACATCTGACAGAGGGCTGATCACCAAAATATACAATGAACTCAAGAAGCTAGCCACCAAAACACCAAGCAATGCAATTAAAAGATGGAGTGCAGAACTAAATAGAGAATTCTCAACATAGGAATTCAAAATGGCTGAAAGGCACTTGAGAAAGTGCTCAACATCAGGGAAATGCAACTCAAAACCACTCTGAGATACCATTTTACTCCAGTTAGAATGGCTAAAATAAAAAACACCAATGACAATCTATGCTGGAGAGGATGTGGAGAAAGAGGAACTCTCCTCCATTGCTGGTGGAAGTGCAAACTTGTACAACCACTTTGAAATCAGTATGGTGGTTTCTCAGGAAAATGGGAATCAGTCTACCTCAAGACCCAGCAATCCCTCTCTTGGGCATATACCCAAAGAATGCACACTCATACCATAAGGACATATGCTCAACTATGTTCATAGTAGCATTATTTGTAATAGCCAGAACCTGGAAACAACCTAAGTGCCCCTCAACTGAAGAATGGATAGAGAAAATGTGTTATATTTATACAATGGTGTACTACTCAGTGGAAAAGAACAATGGAATCTTGAAATTTGCAGGCAAATAGATGGAACTAGAAGAAACATCCTCAGTGAGGTAACCCAATCACAAAGAGATAAACATGGTATTGCTCACTCATTTTTGATTTTTAGACATAGAGCAAAGGATCACTAGCCTACATTCCACACTGCCGGAGGAGCTAGGAAACAAGGAGGACCCCAAGAGAAGATTGCATAGTCCCTTGAAGAAGGGGATGAGGACAAGAACCCCTGACCAAATTGGAGCCCGGGGCAGGGAGAGGAAGGAGAGTCTTCATCCAGTTGCTGTTCAAAGCAGAAACACACACCCATAGCTAAGTATTGAACCATACTACTGGAATTCAGTTGTGGAGAGGGTGGAGAGCAAAGGAGTCGAGACAGGGATGGAGAGACCTGCAGAAACAGTGGACCTGACCTACTGATAGAATGGAGACCCTAGTCATAAAGCTGGGGAAACAGTATTGGACCAAACCAAACCCTCTGAATGTGGGTACCAGCTAGGAGCCCAAGACAGTCTATGGCTCCTCTGACAGAGAAGCCAGTCTTTATCCCTAGAGCACAAATGGGCTTTGGGAGCCCATTCCCTATGGAGGGATACTATTGCAGCCCAGATACAGCAAGAAGAGCCTATGCCCTCCCCCAAACAATATGACAGATTTTGTAGGTCCTTGGTAGAGGGCCTCATTATCCCTGGAGAGGAGTTGGGGGGGGTTGGGATGGGTTGGGTGGGGAACATGGGAGGAGGGGAGGGCAAGAGAATGGGGGGATGGATATGTAAATGAGTAATTAAAAATAAAAATAAAAAAACAGAATTTAAGAAAATACAGACGCAAAATCAACTATCAAAAATCAGTTGCATTTCTACAAATTCACAATGAACATCTCTAAAAGAAAATTAAGAAAAGAATTGACACCAGCCTGGGACTCAGATCAGTGCCTCATCAGAGACACTTCTCTTAACTGGACGATGTGTAAGAGTAAGAGACTTTGGAGTACTCAGTTCTAAATGGGATGTCTTCATCAAATCCTCTCCTAACATCTCAGAGACCTATGCAGGAAAGGAGGTGGAAAGATTCTAAGAGTTAAGAGTTAGAGGTGGTGGATCACTCCAAGAAACAGTGCCTTCAAGACACAACAGAACTGATGCACATAGCAACTCACAGAGATTGTGGCAGTACACATAAGACCGGCACAGATTCAAACTAGATGAGATCCCAGTGCCAACTGGCGGAAGAGAGCACAGGCTCCCACACCTAACCAAGAAGCTATCTGCAACTGATACCCACTGGCAAAGGAAAAATTAATTTTCTCAATTGGAGTCTCACTGGGTATATTAACCAAACTTCAAGGTAAGCTCCATGCCCAGGAGTAGTTGACCAACACAAAATGAACTCAATAATATTTTTGTAGATTTGTCTCACTTTGCTTTGTTTGAGCATTTTTTTTTGTCTTACAGGCCTTTGTTTATATATTTTAGTCCATTTTGTGTTTTGGGGGGGATATTTTCTGTATGTGTGTATGTATGTTTCTTGTATGTGTATGCATAAGTATGTATGTTTTCTTGTTTTTTCTTTCAAAGAAAGAGAAAAAGTGGGTGGGGAGGTGGGGAGAAGCTGGGAGGAGCTGGGGAAGGTGAAAGTATAGTTAAAATATACTGTATGAAAATAAGTTCATTTAAAAATAATCAAAGAAAACACTTGCAGGTCTGAAGAGATGGCTCACTGGTTAAGGGTGCTTGCTGCTCTTCTAGAGGACTGGAGTTTGGTTCCTAGTACCAGGTTGAGTGGCATATAACCACATGTATCATCAGCTCTCTGAGATCTGAAGCAGGTTGGCACCTGTACTCACATGCACATACCACATACAGACACAAACCCATAAATAAAGATACAAAAATAAAAAATAATCAAGTATAGGATACAAAATCAGTTGTATTTTTACAAACCCACAATAAAGAGCCCCAAAAGGACCACTTCCAACATCAAAAAGAATAAAATACTTAAGAATAAATTTATCCAAGAAAGTGAAGACTTGTATACTAAAAACTGCAAAATATTGTCAAGGGGAATTAAAGAAACCATAAATAGATGGAAAGAACTTCATGTTTAGCTCAGCCGACGCTCTGCCAGTTGCCGCCGCCACCAAAATGTCCACAGGTGTGCCTTCAGGAAGTTCCAAGTGCTGCTGCTGGCAGTAATCGAAGACTCCAGCAGACACAAAATCAAGTCAATGAGGTGGATGACATCATGAGAGTCACCATGGATAAGGTGTTAGAAAGAGACCAGAAGCTCTAGGAGCTAGATGACCGTGCGGATGCACTGCAAGCTGGTACGTCTCAGTTTGAAACAAGGGCTGCCAAGTTGAAGAGAAAGTATTGGTGGAAGAACTGCAAAATGTGGGAGAGATAGGGATCAGTGTCCTGGTGATTGTTGTCAACATCATCATTGTGTGATGTGTCTCTTAATGAAGAACCCGGGAAACTGAAGCCCACTGTCAGGAGCGTCTTCGAGACTTTCTACTTAGAACCTGCTGTGTTATCGAGCTTACTTACTGTTTTTTCCAAGTGATTATTTTTGCTAGTTTATACACAGTTCAGTGCCTAGGAAATGTGCCTTTGTTTTTACTGTACACTCCAGGTGGGCGTGTGACCCACCTTGCCTACATTTTGCACAGTGCCTTTACAGATTTTTGCACCAACTAGGGAAGAGGACTTCTGATGTTCCAGAGTGCTGGAGTCTAGATGGATGCTGTCACAGATGACTTGCTGTGGACTCCAGGAAGGGGACTTGTTCAAGTCAGCTGTCCCCACATCTGACATTGCCTTCAAAACCACATTTTAAACCTTTGGGTGATTAGATTCCCAACTTGTGCCTTCCGAGAAGAACACTACTGCCTAGTACAAATCGGTGACAATAACAGGGTGTAACTTATTTTGATACTTGGCTCCTTTTCATTAGGAGGACCCTCATTTTTGTAAGCACTATTGACCCTGCTGTATTTAAGATGCTCTCATGTTAGGTATCAAGATGTTTGCTTTCTTGTTCTTGTGTATCACTTCTGAAAGTATTTTAATCAAAAGTAACCCTTTCAAGTTTTTATAGAACGATGACCAAAGTTTCTCTTTTGCCAAAAGTTAAATACAAATAAAATGTTCACAAGTCTGTCCCTCATAGAAAAAAAAGAAACCTCATGTTCCTAGATTATAGGATACAATAATTTTTAAACTACACTAGTCAGAACACTGTATAGTTAACATAACCCCTGCAAAGTCACATTGTTTTAAAAAACTCTCCCCCTTCCTCTCTCTGTCTGTCTCTCCCTCCCTCCCTCCCTCCCTCCTCCTCTTTTTCTGGTTTACTGCTTCATAGAAATGGGAATCTCAAAGGACTATGAACAACCAGAACCTTGAGAAGGAAAACAAAGCCAGTGGCCTCATATTTCCTGACTTAATGTATACATAAAACTGTAGTTATCAAAATGGTAAGGAACTAATATAAAAATAGACACACCAGTATAGCAGAACAGAAAGCCTAGAGATATAGAAAGTCAAGTGATCTTTGGCAAGAGTGGCAAATATACAATAGAGAATAGAACTTTTCTGCAGAAAATGGTGCATGCAAAAGAATGAGGGACTACACACACACACACACACACACACACACACACACACACACACACACCTTACATCATATAAAAAATTAACTCAATCTGGATGAATTAAAACTTTTAAACTCTTGAAAGTAATACAGCTAATAAGTGGCAAAATTAGAAGAATCTGAGCCAGGTTTGAGTCCAGGTTCCTAAGCTAGTTACTGTTGGGCTAAGTAGTTGAGAAGTCAAGATAGAAAAGTGTGGTTAAGAACTTTATAGCATGAAGTGAGAGATGATTCCGTCAGCAAAGTGCCTAAAGACAAGTATGAAGATGAGTTCAGATCCCCAGCCCCATATACAAAAAAAAAAAAAAAAAATCACAGTGTTGGGGTGGGTTTGGGGGTACAGATACATCCTTGGAGCTCAATGATCAGCCCACCTATCTGAATGGATGAATCCCAGTTTTGGTGAGAAACTCTGTCTCAAAAAACAAGGTGGCATGATGGGGATGTCCTTCTGTATATATGTTTCTCTTATTGGTTGATGAATAAAACACTGATTGGCTGACTGGCCAGGCAGGAAGTATAGGCAGGGATAGGAGATGAGGAGAATTCTGGGAAACGTAGGCAGATGAAGTAGTCAATGTAGAGCCCCCAGAAGATGCACCAGGTGTTCTCTGGTAAGCCAAGACCACGTGGAAATGCATAGATTAATAGAAACCGGTCAATAATTAAGACAGAGTTAGCCAATAAGAAGCCCAAGCCAAGCCAGGTGTTGGTGGCGCACACCTTTAATCCTAGCACTCGAGAGGCAGAGGCAGGTGGATCTCTGTGAGTTTGAGGCCAGCCTGGTATACAGAGAGAGTTCCAGGATAACCTCCAAAGCTTCAGAGAAACACTGTCTCAAAAATTTTTAAAAAGGGGGCTGGAGAGATGGCTCAGAGGTTAAGAGCACTGACTGCTCTTCCAGAGGTCCTGAGTTCAATTCCCAGCAACCACATGGTGGCTCACAACCATCCGTTATGAGATCTGGTACCCTCTTCTGGTGTGCAGATATACATGGAAGCAGAATGTTGTATACATAAGAAATAAATAAAATCTTTAAAAAAATTAAAAAAAGAAGCTCAAGCTACCGGCCAACAGTTTTATAACTAATATAGCATCCGTGTGCTCATTTGGGGATGAAGGGCAGCAGGACCTGCTGGGACAAAGAACCTCTCATTACAGTGGTAGACTTTGGTTCTGGTTAATTTGGTACATAATGTTTGTTATTTCCAATTTTTAATAATAAAGCTAATTTTTAAAAATTAAAATGAGGTGGAAATCAAGAGAAGAGAATACATGATGTTGACCTATGGCCTCCACACATGTATATACACCTGCACACACTCATGGGGAATGTACATACACACAGAAGAACACATACAGAAGAATAGAGCCTATGATAGGTAGGAAGGGCATGGCTCAGCAGTAGAGCATGCTTAGAATTTATCAGTGAGAGCTGTAAGACCATAATTCAGTGGTAGACTATAGCCACTCTAGAAGCAAACCAATGAGGGTTTGTTTGAGGCCCTGGGTTCCATCCCTAACACCATAAAGCCTGACTGTTCTGTAGAATTACATCCCATTTTTTCCTTATTAGAAGCCAAAAATTGCCTTCAAAATGAGAGGGGAAGAGGGAGGAGGAGAGGGATTCATTTACTCCTAGGGTAGAAATTCAAGAAGAAAACTAATATAATCTTAGAGTCATTCCAGTGTTATTGATACCTGCCAGTATCCTATGAATCTTTAGAGAAACACAATCAGTGTCACAACAGTGTCCTTGACTGTATCTTCACCATAAACACACATAAATGCACTTACAATTGCAATCCACATCCCCACTGTCAGCATGAAGTCAAGTGATAGGTGGCTTTAGGACATTGTGTGTCAAACCATCACAGCCCACAGCAATTCAAAGAAGTGGTTCCAGCCAAGGGCTGTGAGTGTCTAGCAGTGAATGAAGTACACATCATTCAGGAAACCCACCATATGTATTTTAAGAGAAATTGTCCAGAAAATCCTGGTTATGATCTCTGAGTTTTACTGGGATGCAGTCCATATGGCTGCTTAAAAACAGAACTCAAAGAGAGATGGAGGTTAATGTGAAGAACTATTAAACATGCATTTTGGTATGGATAGTCACCCTAGCTAAAAAGAATCATTTATTTTAATCAGTCTATGTCTATATCTCTTATTATCTTTAAATAACAGTGTGGTAGTTTGAATGTAATTGGCCCACATAATTTCATAGGGAGTGGCACATAGGGTGTGGCTTTGGAGTGGGTAGAGTCTTGTTGGAGAAAATGTGTCACTGTGAGGGTGTGCTTTGAGGTTTTCTGTGCTCAGGATACTGCCCAGTGTCTCAGTTGATTTCCTGTTGCTTGCAAGATATAGGACTCTCAGCTACTACTCCAGTACCATGTCTGTCAGGACATCACCATGCTTCCCATCATGATGATAATCGACTGAACCTCTGAAACTGTAAGCAAGCCACCCCAATTAAATGCTTTCTTTGTAAGAAAGAGTTGCCATGTTTATAGTGTCCTTTCACAGCAATAAAAACTTCAGTAAAGAAGATTCTAACTCATTTGTCTTACTGTTTTCCGTTGCTATAACAAAATACCTAAGGCTGGATATTTTATTTTAAAAAGTTTTATTTAGATCACAGTTTTGGAAGTCTAAGGGAAGATGCCATGACCTCATTTCTGGTAAGGCCATTCTTGGCACATCACCACAATGAGAATATGTCCAAAGGGAGGCAAGCTAGGGAAGATTCAGGAACAGTCAGGCTCAAAACACATTAGCACGAATTCCCATGAGACCAGTTATCAATCCCTTTGAAGGCAGTGCCCCTGGGATCTGGTCATCTTTCAGCAGGCCACACCTCTTAAGGGCTCTACTAACCCACGTGCTGCATTTAAGACCAAATTTCTAACTACAGACTCTCAGCAGAGAAGCACTCAAACCATAGCTAAGCCATTGAATGCTTTTAGTCAACTAAAAAACCATATTAAAATGGGAGCTTATATGCCAATGCTATTTTGTGTTCCTTCTACTATTCTTAAAATAAATATAGTGACTCTGCATTATAAGTAGAAGAACAACTTAATCTATCAAACCACAGCTTGGAACTGGATTACAGACAGAAGTGAACCAGCTCTTAAAGGTTCAGCTCTAATCTGATCATTCAAGACAGCACAGTGATGTGACTTTCTTTTCTTCTTCATAACAGAAATGGCTTACAAATGAAAATTTTTATTAGGTATTAAAAGAATAAGGTAGAATTGGTGAGAAAAAGTATTAACAGAATATATGTCAAAATATATGAAGATGTCAAAGAAAATATTACTTGGAATGTCAGCCAGGTGATATTCATCATGCAGCATAAACCACTTGATGTTTCTAATCAAGTCAGACAAAATGAAAATCTAATATGCTTGCTGTCAAAAAGGTGATAAATTCATATTTGGCTCATTATGAAGTATTCACAGGTCTCAACATAAAAGCAAAACTATTATATCCATTTGAGAATCATTTATTATAGTTTTTGCTCATGAAATGGTTTCATAATGCAAACTGGAGGTAGTGGTGGCCAAGATCCAAGGGCTCTGCAGAAGGGATGTGTGTTAAATGTAGATTGTAATGAGAAGGAAAGTGGGTGATAACTAGTGAGGACAGGCTGGTGACTTTGTAAGACTAATTACAGAAGCCAGAAAAAGTTTACCACAGAAAAACATGTACTGGTATCCACTTTTTAGCAACATTTGTGTTACTGTGACATATGGCAAGGAAACTGTGGTGTTAAATTATGATGCAAATTCCTCAATTTTAGTTTTACCTAGAATTAAAATAATTTGGTTAAAATACTTTCATTTTCTTATTTTGCATATAGCCTTTGTAATTGTACCAGGAGGGCATTTGAACTCCCTCTGCATCACTAAGGTGCAAGCTACACTGGTAAGCACCCTTAACTACTTTACCATTGCACCCTAGCACTGCATGTCTACTTGAACAGTCTGGTACATAACTGCTGATCTACAGGTATTTGTTGAAAGAAATCAGTGACTTTTCTATAGAAGATGCCATTTAGAACTTGAAAATAATGTTATCCTCTGACCACAAAACTAATCTACAATAAAAATGAAAGGCATTAGCCAGCTATAAAAGTAATATCAATATGCTTTGTGTATGTGGATGGGGAAATTTAAGATTGTTAAGTAACAATCAAGATAGGATCCTACTGACATGGAGTCACAGCAGAAACCTGGCTACAGTCAACTAGATAGAAGCTTGGTTTTCACATGTTTCTGAGAAAAGGTACACTGTGAAATGGAGACCTTGGAAAGATGAAATAAGACATAAAGACTTTATTTTGGCTTTATTATACTTAGTAAAATAAAATTTAATGAGGTAAGTTTTTTCTGTTTAGATAAATGGATGAATAGAAGGGCAGAGGGTTGGGCTGGCTGGGTGGATAAAGGATGGATGGATGGATGGATGAATGGATGGATGGATGGGATGAAGGGCAAGTATATGGATGCATGAATGTGTGGATAAATGGATATGTGGATGTGTAAATGAGTGAATGAGTAGGTAGATAGATGAATAAATGCATGGATTTGTGGAACAAGTAGGTGGGTAAATAGGTGGATAAATGGATCAATGGATAGGTAGATAGGTTAATAGATGCATGGATGTGTGGTTGAGTAAATGGGTGATGAAAAACAGAGGAATTGAGAAATGGACAAAAGGTTCAATCAATAGTTAAATCATATGTTAAAGAATTCAGTTTTGGGGCTGGAGAGATGGCTCAGAGGTTAAGAGTACTGACTGCTCTTCCAGAGGTCCTGAGTTCAATTCCCAGCAACCACATGGTGGCTCACAACCATCCATTATGAGATCTGGTGCCCTCTTCTGGTGTGCAGATATACATGGAAGCAGATTGTGGTATACATAATAAATAAATAAAATCTTTCAGTTTTGCTAGTCCAGCAATATGTAGAAAAGAGAATCATTAAATTTGAAAGACAGGGAGATCTTGACCACCAAAATGGTACCTCTACCTGAGGATAGAGATGTATCACCCAACCTTACCATGCCTCAGTTCAGTCAATGACTATTTATTGGACATTCACTACTGGCTAGTTCTCAAATGAGATGTCAAGATTCTGAGTTGTGGTGATATATTATTTATGATTTAATAAAGAGTGCCTGAAGTATCAGGATGCAAAGCCAGCCACACTACTTAGCTATAGAAGCTGGGCAGTGGTGGCTAGTCTTTAATCCCAGGATTTAGGATGGATCTCTGTGAGTTCAAGGCCACCCAGGGCTACAGGCGAGTGAATCAGTCTAAAAGATTAACAGAGCTCATGCCTTTAATCCCAGACCTAGAGAGGTATACAAAAGACAGGAGCCTAGTGTCTCAGGCTGCATCCTGAGATTTAGTCTCCAGCCACGTTGAGGAAAGGCAGCAATCTGAGGCTTGGAGGAGAGCTGTGGAAATAGGATCAACCCTTTAAATCTGAGGTAGAGGTAAAAGCTAGTGGCTGGCTGCTTTGCTTCTATGACCTTCACCTTGAAGCTTGAAGCCCAATATCTGTGTTTATATTTGTGTTTATATTTAATTTATAAATATAAATTTATATTTATATTTCTTTATTAAATTATTTAATTTAATCATTTAATTATTTATTTATTAAATTTAATTAAATTTATAAATATAAATATATTTATATTTAAAATGAAGCTTGAAGCCCAATATCTGTGTTTATATTTGTGTTTATATTTAATTTATAATTATAAATTTATATTTATACTTACTATTATATATTTATAATATATATTTATTATCTAAATTTATATATTAAATAATTTCTGCATTATTTAATTTAATTATTTAATTATTTAATTAAATTTAATTTATAAATATAAATATATTTATATTTAAATTGAAGCTTGAAGCCAAATATCTGTTTATATTTAATTTATAAATATAAATTTATATTTATACTTATTTATCAAATTAATTATTTAATTATTTAATAAATTTAATTTATAAATATAAATATATTTATATTTAAAATGAGTGTTTATATTTGTTGGGATACAGTATGAGTTGACTGTGATTAAAAACACAAAAATGAAGCCGGGTGTTGGTGGCTCACGCCTTTAATCCCGGCACTTGGGAGGCAGAGGCAGGTGGATCTCTGTGAATTCGAGGCCAGACTGGTCTCCAGAGCAACTGCCAGGATAGGCTCCAAAGCTACATAGAGAAACCCTGTCTTGGAAAAAACAAAACAAAACAAACAAACAAACAAAAAAACCACAAAAATGGCTGATCATAGTGGCACACCCCTCTAATCCCAGCACTTGGGAGGTAGAGACAAGCAGATCTTTGTGAGTTTGAGGCCAGCCTAGTTTAGCTTCCAGTACCACATAAATCAGGCATGGTAATACATACCTTTAATTTTAGAATTCAGGATGATCAAAAGTTCAAGGCTAGACTGGGATTTATAAAAAGCCTGTCTTAAGAAAAAACAGGACTCACAATTCACTTTCTTTCTTTCCAGCACTTTTGGTTGCTGCTCCACAGGCAGAGAAAATTGGCAGAGCCATGCATGCCTGCTCCTGAGGCCCCTGTCCTATATACTGAAACCAAGAAAAAGGGGGATATGAGCACAGGTGGTGGGGCCCAGGTGTCAGCAGCTAACTGCAGACTTCAGCCCTGTGATACAATAATCATCAACTTTATCCTGCAGCATAGCAGACAGCCACAGTTCCTCAGAAACCTGGACAGAGGAAGCCTGTGCAGCAGCAAGCAGAGTGTCCACACTATATCCTCATTTTACATGCAATTGGGCACAGCATGTGCAGATGGTTTGAGGCCACCAGGTAGTTGAACTGTCTCACACATGCACCCCACCTGTCTCAGACAGGAGCAAAGACTGGAAGTTCCTGTTATGCTCCAACCCAGAATACTCACATGTCAGATCTACATGGCCCTGACTTATGCCAGGAGAGGGAGGGAATTCCAAAATGTTTGTGTGACTATGTGGTCCACAGTCTGTCCTAGAAGGTGTAGCTCTCAAGGCTCAAAAGTCAGGATGGGTTCTCTGATCTTTGCCATCCTCATGGTGACCTTATCTGTGCAGAAGGAAAAGTTACCTCATAGCCTGAAAACATACTAGTGCTATGGTTACTTCTCATGGTGCATGAGGGTGGCAGACAGAATTAACTGTATAGCTGTCTCTTCATGTAAGAAGTGCTACAGAAGTCACTAAGGTACATAGAAGCTTCCAGAGCCAATGAGCACAGCAGTTTCCAATCACACTTGGCTGTGTCAGCATTTCTGACTTATCTCTGATTTATATTTGTTTGCCAGGGAGAGAGCAAAAATGGACAGAGCTCTTGCCAGTCCAGCACAGTGAAAATAAGATGAAATTTTACCAGAAACCTTCAAATCAGAACTATATTGTCAATACAAAAGGTGCACAGCACCCAGTCTTTTGATTGTCACCAATGATCTTGTGTTCCATGGAAATTATAGGGATAGCTATTCTCAGTAAATGTGTAATTTGGATGGGGGAAAGCCAGAACTGGCACAAAACCCATTTCTACCAGTTGATTTTCAGCTGTTCCAAAAATAAAATAGAGCAAAAGTGATTTCAAAGCTCTGAGAACCCAAGCTGTTAGAAAGAGATGGCACATAAAGAGGAAACATCTGCCATTGGCAGTCAGGCTCTCAGGTGCAGTGGGTACTGTGATTCTACATCAGGAGCCCAAAAGGCTTTCCTCAGTCACTCTAAAACACCCCTACTGCCTAGAGCTAGGGGCAGAACTCAGGGATGGCAGTTTGAATGAGAATGGACTCCATAGGCTCACATCTGAATACTTGGTCCCTACTTTGTGGACTGCTTAGGAAGAATTAGAAGGCATGGTCTTTTTTTTTTTTTTTTTTTTTTTTTTTTTTTTTTTTTTTTTTTTGAAAAGGGGGATTTGGTTTATTAACAAAGACCAATGAAATACAGAGTAATAAAATTTATCTTAATGCTACCTGATACAATGAAAAGAAGGCATGGTCTTATTGGAGGAGGTATGTTACTAGACCTATGCCAGGCCCAGTCTTGCTCTGCCTCCTGCCTGCCAATCAGGGTACAAGCTCTCAGCTATTGCTCCAGTGCCATGCCCACCTACCTGTCACCATGCTTCCTGCCATGATGACCATGGACTCTAACCCTCTAAAACTGTAAGCAAGTCCTCACTTAAATGATTTATAAGTTGCCTTGATTGTGGTGGTTTGAATAGGTGTGGTCCCCACAGACTCATGTGTGAATTCTTGGCCCACAGAGAGTGGCACTATTCGGTGTGACCTTGTTGGAATAGGCCTTGTTGGAGGAAGTGTGTCACTGTGGAGGTGGGCTTTGAAGTCTTAAAAGCTCAAGTCTGGCCAGTGTGACAATTTTTCTTTCTGCTGCCTGTAGATCAAAGTGTAGAACTCTCAGCTCCTTTTCTGGTATCATGCCTGCCTGCATGTCGCCATGTCCTGCCATGATAATGGACTAAACCTCTGAAACTAAGCCAGCCCCAATGAAATATTTTCCTTTCTAAGAGTTGCTGTGATCATGGTGTCTTTTCACCGCAATAGAAAAGTAACTAAGACACCAGGTATGTGATCCAGGAGCAAAGACTACAAACAGCACTGGTTAGTGTGGCACACTCTGAGACCTTTTGTCAATGATTCCACTATCAGCGTCTGACTTTGGAGAACAATTCAGTGTCCAGAGACACACACCAAACCCAGCCTCTAAGCTAGGCAAGAGCCCAATGCCCTACACCCTGCACTTCCTTCTGCCCAAGGGGTAAGATGGAGCAGCCTGGCTACCTGCAGTCATTACCACCTGTCTTTGAGCAGCACTATCCCACTTTGCAGCCAGACTTGCACATATCTATGTGAGACATTATCTGGTAATGATTGCTTTAAGCTCCCTGCAGAACCCTCTCAGAGCCATGTCCCCCCGCCCTTTACTACTCAGCTCTTGCCTGTCCTCAACAGAAATGGCTCTTGAGGTCTCTCTTACGACTTTTGGTTTAGTGATGGTTGGAGAGGAAGGGGGGGGTTGATTGCTTTTCTTCTGGGATCTAGTCTAGACTGATTGAAACTTGCTGGTTATACATATCTCAGTCTGAAACAATTCTATCTACCACTTTTTTTCTTCCTTTCATGGCACAGTGAAGTTTCACAGAATAGTCCAAGTTCTGATTTTAACTGATTATTTCCTTCTGATGTCATGTGTTCTACTACTTCATCTGTCATATTCTTGTGTAATGTTTAAGGGAGCATTCAATAAAAATACCAAGGAGAGCTGGGGCTGCTCAGGTGGTAGAAGGCTTTTCATAAAGCCCTGGGTTTGACCTCCAGCACCACATAAACTATGACGGCACAGGCCTATGATGGAAGATTAAGAGTTAAAGGTCATCCTCAGCTACAGAACAAATTTGAGGCCCCACCTACCCTCACTGTCTCAATGCCTCTGTGCCAGCACATATTTTTGGTATTGTCTGGGTACTATGCTCCATAGCTACTCCTTTTGCCCCGTATCAAGACAATACTGATTCCCAAGACATATTTGACTACATGAGGCAGCACAAGGGTCCTTCTTGGGCAGTGATGGTGGGCAGGGCAGCTGAGGCAGCAGTGGACAGACTAAAGTTCTCCCATGTAGATTCTGTTTTGGTTTAGGGTTCTTTGGTTTGCTTGAGTGTTGATATTGTTGAAGCCATGAGAGCTTCTTGCTAAGCAGTCCAAGTTGGCCTTGAACTCTACCTCCTCCTGCCTGTCTCCCAAGTGCTGGGATGACAAATGTGTTCTACCATGCCCATAGAGTCAGTTTGCTTTTAAGAGGGAAAGAGTCCTTGCAAGTACAAATGGCCACTGGCATGGATGACCAGAGGCAAGAAGAGGAGGCTGTAAGTGATAAGGGCTGGACTAAGGGAGAATGAGACAACACTGTGGGGGATGTATAATGGAGGACCTGATGACATACGCCTGCCAGGCTTTCAGCTCAAGACATGACAAATTGTTCAAGAAGCAGAAATTCAAAGCTTAAGAGGAGAACTTGCCCAAAGGAGGCTAGTGATCCAATGGAAGAGATGAAAAGAGAATGAGAATATCAGAATTTTAGGGGTGAGGAGAGGAAAAGAAGCCTATGGTGCAGGAACCTTAGAACAGAGTGGAAACCCAGGGAGGTCTTACATGAGGAGGCCAGAGAGGAAAACTGAGGACCCACTACAAGGCTGGGGTCCTGGATCATGCACAAAGGGCAAGGTTAGAATGCACACAGCAGAGGTGGGCACTTCTACCAAGTGTTCTTAGTGAAAATAAGGAGCTAGTAGGAACACAGAAGGGACACAGGGCTGGGCCAGGCTGGTTTAGAATCAGAAAATTCTGTGCATCTATTTATAAATAGAAGGGAAAGTGATATGAAAAAAATGCCATTGCAGGCTTCTTGTTGAGTCAGAGAACCACAGCCACAGATACCATGAGACCACACAATCATTCAGTCCTTAAACAGGCCACACCCTCCAGGAGGACATGAAGGCATAGCAGGCACATGTTATATGCCAGGTCTGCTTTCTCATCTGTATGTGCTGTGTCCTCAAGGTGTACCAGGCCAGATGTTCCTTGCTAGGTTCTTGACCTTCAATGGCTTCATTGCCAAGAGCTTTTAGCCCCAAACACCAATGCTTTCACCTCCAGAAAGGCCAGCTTATGTCTTGCAGTTTTAGCCAATGTCAGTTTTTGACGAACAGCCCCTAGGTCTTCCTTTATAATGAAACCATTTCCCACTCTCACCAGCTTATTCACTACAGGGCATTTTACACACTTGTTGCCTTCTCTTAGCATTTATGCTGCAATTAACCATAACTTCACCATAAAACCATAACCGAAGTTATGCTGCCTCATGGGTGATTCTTCCTCAGAAGAGAAGCTGTTCCTCCTGGTAGCTGGACCAGTGAAGGGGAAAGCAGGATTTGAAGAAAATCCATCACTGAGGCCTTACCACCAAGGAAGAATATTAGGGGACTCATATCTCAATAAAGTAACAATAACAAAAGGCGTTGAACTGGGGATGCTAATGAGCACCATGTGGACATGGCAGTAAGGAACAAGATACATGAAACTGAAGGACAAAGGGTAAGCCAAGGGTAGGCTCCTTGAACAATGGAAGCTAAGGGACTTCAAATGAAGAGGTTCAAGTGCAAGATTTCTGTTAGTGCCTGATGGCAGGAGACCAGAAGTAGCAATTCTGGGATGAAGGGCCAGAGTGGCAGGGTCCCCAGCATAGACCCTGAGGTTTAAAAAAAAAAAAAAAAAGCCCACAGAAAACAAAAAGGGCAAGCTGGGAATGGGTAAAATTACCACAGGCAGAAGTGGCAGGGAGTTGAAGTCTGATACACAGAGAGAAGTAGGAGAGTGGTATAGTGGAATATTCCTTCATACATGTGTGAAGATGTGTCACTGTGGTTGGTTTAATAAAGAGATGAATGGCCAATAGGTTGGCAGGAAGAGATATAGGCAGGACTTCAGAGCAGAGAGAGAACTCTGGAAAGAAGGCAGCACCGCAAGCCTGACAGAGGGAACAGACATGCAGGAGGAGAGGTAATAGCCACAAGTTATGCGATGAATTGAAATGGGTTAAGTTATAATATCTAGTGGGACAAGCCTAAGCCATAAGCTGAACTCTCATAATTAATAATAAGTCTCCATGTCATTATTTGGGAGCTGGCTGGCAGGACAGAGAAAGACTCATTACAGAGTAGAAATGACCAACTGACTCAGACAAAATGATTAGGATGATAGAAATTACATCTTTTGAAACTGCATACTGCTTACTAGATACAGATTGTACAGGAAAGATAGGGAATAATGGGAGAATTACCAATACAGAGTCAGGAAGAATATAAGGGTATTTATTAGGAGATGCCTTACTTACAGAGTGACCTAGCCAGCTGGCAGGGCAGGAGTAAGTACAGCAAGCCAAAGATGAAAAGGAAGAAAAGGCTTCCATGTGTGTGCCCCTCACTCTTAAACCTTCCCTAGTCACCCTGACCACATCCTTGCAGGCATGGTCAGGCATACCTGTAGCCAGCCCCTAGCAGCCGTGGTTACCGTGTCCCCTACAAGGGAAGGTAAAATAAAGACAGAGAGGAAGAATATTTAGAAGATGCTCAAGAGAATGAGACTCAAGAAGTGATAAGTCTGCCACTGTACAGTGGATTTTAAAAAACGAAAGTGGGAGAGCTTAGCTGGGCACTCTTGTGTAAGCCTGTAATCCCAGCATTTGAGAGGCTGGGGCAGGATCATCAGTTCAAGGCCAGCATTGGCTACACAGAGAGCCTTAGCTATGTGAGACCCTGTCTCAAATAAAGAGAGTGAGCTCAGAAGGTACAAGAAGGCTAGAAATAAATCGGAGTAATCCCTGTGAACTGCCATTGAAAGCAAAACTGAAAACATGAAGCAGCAGGGCATAAAATGGGTCTGTGAGGAACTGAGTCAAGAAGATTGCAGCGGACAGGCTCTGGAAATCATCTACTGTGGCCCACAAGGAGTAGCTGAGGGCAAGAAGTTACTATGTTTTCTTTGGAGTCCCTTTCCCCAAACATTCTAGACTGCCCGGGCACTGCCTTCAAAATAACAGAACAGGGATTCCCCCACATGGTGCCTTCTCAGCCCCAGCTCCCATCACATGTCCAAAGCAGGAAGACAAGTGATTTCAATCAGTTCTTCTAGATCAACAACCTCCAGTCCCCTGGTCCTCCACTCCACTCCATGTCTCCCCTTCCAAGACTTGTCTGTCACTCATTATCAGTAGCCCTGATAAAAGTGAACATTGCACAGGACTGGCTTATGTAGGGATATTGTGCACCTGTTGAGTGGCTTGGGATTTGAGTTAAAGCAGGTCTACAGGGCTACTGGCTGAGCATCAGCCCCTCTGCCTAGGTCTCTGTGGTGCGTCCCTCTGACAGCCCTCCAGTCTGAGTCCCTCCACATGTGCCACTGGAGGATGCTCTCTGGCCCTCTGAATCAGCAAAGCAGATCTGGAAATGACTTGCCGAGAAAGATTTAAGGTTACAGAGGAATGACTGAGGCACTAATAACCACTCTGGGAATGGGAACCCATCGGGGCCCACACTTCTGGCACAACACAATTGAGGAGGCTCCAGATCACATTCGCCTTCCAAGGGCAAGTTCTTTGGCCACGGAGTTCCTTGAGTAGCACTGTAGCACCACCATCAGGACACCTGAAGAACTACTGTGCCTGCAACTGGACTAATCTGGAACAGGGATCATTGCTTGGCTAACTCCTGCCTTGTATCATCGGATAAACCTGCAGCAGAAGACAAATCAGGCACTACTCTACAAGGCTGGGGGACATTAGGCCAGAGATTATAGCTCCAGCCCCATATGCCTATAGCAGGAAGTATGGAAAGACCGATTACTCCCCATACATCTCCAGGTGAGCAAGCTTCCTTTGAAGGTTCCTGCAGCAACTTCCTAAATAAAACAAAATCTGTCAGTACACAGCAAGAAGCAAAAGTGTACCAGCTTACTCAAATCCAGTTCTAGGTGCCCAGCTCTGAAGGCCTAAGTAGAGGGAAAGAGAGACAAGTCAGTTGTTTCCCTTCAAGTTAGCCAAAGCAGGAAATAAATCAGACTTGGGCATAAAGCACGGGTTTTTCAACCGGTATCCAAAATATCTAGTTCATATTGTCTGTTCCACAAAAAGTAACTCGAAAAAGTAGTGTATGAAAAATAGGGGCATGATATTGTAGGGCACACTGGCAATCCAGCACTAGGGAGACTGCAAGAGCATAGAATTCATGACCAGTGTATATTTCACAAGGGAGTTTAAAACAAACCTATGCTGCAGTAAGACCTGTAAACAACAAAATGGGAGAGAATTTTTCTTATGGGTTATCCTTAAAATCCTTAAAAAAAAAGTCTGTATCTTGACTGAGTGAAAAGAAGGAATCAGGACATTTTACAACATGAAGTCTACAGTCAGTGAGTGAGAAAATGTAGTCCAATAAGAAACAGACTATTATGTAAGAAAAATAATTATGTAAACAAAATTTACATCAGAAACTTAAATAGACAATGTAAAAATGTATACTCTGAGCAATTAAAGCAATTGAAAAGAATATACGCTGGGAGGTGGAGGTACACGCCTTTAATTCCAGCACTCGGGAGGCAGAGGCAGAAGGATCTCTGAGTTTGAGGCCAGCCTGCTCTCCAGAGTGAGTACCAGGGTAGGCTCCAAAGCTACACAGAGAAACCCTGTCTCGAAAACCAAAAAAAGAAAATGATGTAGCTCTCTTATTAAAGGATAAAAATTAATGTTGTGGAACTAGAGAAATGGCTCAGCAGTTTAAAAGTACTTGATAGTCTTCCAAAAGATCTGAGTTCAGTTCCTAGCACTTACATGGCTGCTTACAACAACCATCGGTCACTCCAGTCTCAGGGAATCCAATAAACTCTATAAATAGTGTTGTGAATGTAGCTTCACTGCCTAGCATGCAGAGCCCTAGGTTCAAACCCCGGGACCATAGGAACCAAGAACAGGGTCATATGCCTGTTATAATCCCAGCACTCAGGAGGTGGAGGCAGGAAAGTCATAAGTTTAAGGTAATCCTCAGCAACACAGCAAGTTTAAAGCCAGCCAAAGCTACATAAGATTGTCTCAAAATAATGACGGTGGTGGTGGTTAAGACTGATTTGAGACAGATAAAACAACCCAACCTTCCTCAAAGTACTTGACTAAGAGTAGAACACTTAAATTTATCACTAGAGCACCATTAATGTTAAGTGAAGGCCTTTATTGTAAGTACCTCTTCAATGTTTACTTTTCCTTTAAATAAGCTAAGATGTTGAACCAGGGTATTTTGATTCCCTAATTGACAGCTGTTAGATCCTTCCCAGGAACTGAGCTGGCATGAGCAGAGTATTATCAGCCAAGCAGCCAGCCGAACCCTGTTTATGGCAGTCTACCTATCTCATACTCTATGAATACTTTGAGGAAATGGAAACTACATTCAATCATGTCTGCTTGTTGCACACAACTCTAGCTCCAGAAAGAACTATGGCTGATACATCAAACACCCTACAATAAACTTTTTCAGTGAGCTTTAGCAGCTATTTCCACCGAAACCAGTCAGGGAACATCTCCCCTGGTGGTCAGAGAAGGCTGGCAACTGGTACAAACATACTTGACACAACCTCTTTTCTGATTATACAAGCACTGCAAGCTATCAGCTGACTTTAAGACACCTTTCTGTGCTGCACCCTAGTGTTACAATCAACACTAGGTCCAACAGAAGGCTTCTTCTAAGCAGCCTTTTGCTATTGTTCTCTTGGAGACAAGATCTCATGTGATGTGCATGCTGGCCTCAAATTCACAGAGAATGACAAACTGATCCTGATCCTCTACCTCCCAAGTACTAGGATTACAAGCATGTACTATCATACTTAGCTCAAGCAATCTTTTCTTGCTTGCTTTTAGTAGTATCTGTAAGAGAACAGGCTGAACTGGTAATATACGAAATGGAAGCAGAGGTAGAGCAGTAGCAAAGGCAAAGACGGTCATAATAATAGCAGCAAACAATAGCAGTGAAAGGTTAGCCAAAGAGATCTAGAAAGAGATCTTGGTGGGAAGTAGAGGGGCAGAGATGACAAGCTCAATGCAGAGCTGAAAAGGAAGAACTATAGGCCCTACACATCAGCCAACAATCCCAAAAATCCACCAAGGCTTAAATACCAAGAGTCTTAAGGCCTAAGAACCATAGAACTAATCATTGTCAAGGGCCAAGCATCTTCCTGGTCACTATGAGAACTAAGGGTCTCAATATCCACGGCTCATTCAAGAGCTGTATCATCAGCAAGTATTATATACCACCACTGCCCGCTGCTGTTGTTCACAGCTATTAGAAGCAAAGGATTGTAATACTTGCCAAGTTCTTAAAGCCCACAGCAGTTAAGCCTTCAACTTAAGTATCAAGACCAGAATTCTAAGCCTTGCAAGGTCTACTGTCTCTAGCTCTCTAGGCTTGAAGTCATAAACTTCTGGGTCTGCCAGTCTAGTTCCTATGCCTTGGGCTGGTGACTGCCAGCACTAGAAGAACTCCTTGCCTACCCACAATTCCTAACTGTGTAGAACAAGCCAAGTTATGACAGATTCACTTGGGGGAAAATCAATGTGTATATTTTCTGGAGGGTAAACTAGCAATATTTACAGAAGTCTATTAAAACTAATATGACTTTCTGGTCAGGTTAACTAGTGGTACATACCTATTATCCAAATACTTAGGAGGATGAAGCAGGAAGATCAAGTTCAAGGTCAGCCTGGACTACAGACCCTGTTTCAAAATACAAAACACGGTGAGAAGAGGAGGGAGAGAGAACTGGGATTGACATATAAAACAATCTTGTTTCTAATTTAAATTAAAAAATGGAGAAAAAATACAAGACACAATATTCTAAAACTAAATAAACAGCTTATGTGAATTTGACTTAGGAAATGATCTAGTCATGGGCAATATTTATAAAAGGAAAGTGTAGAAGATCCCTATGTCTGACAATAGGAGACTAATTAAATGAAGCAGCTATGTCTAATCAGCAAAATACTATGCCAAATTAAAAATAACCAAATATCTTTATTGACTCTAAGATAGGACAACTATTACAAAAGAAAACATTAAGTAACCTTAAAACACATTTTGATCGATTTGCTATATATTTATGTATCTATACATATACAACAAAGAGACTAAAAACAGACATTTCTAAAGTGATAATAAAGGCTGTTTGGATAACTTACATGGTTTAAATAGTAAGAACAGTTAACATTATTTCTTGAACTGAGTACGAAGTTGTGTAATGAGCTTCTCAGACTGAAGTGGGAACAAGCAGGCTCCTGTGCTAGAATACCTCTCTATCAGACAGGTACAAACCACACTATCCAGGGCCTTGACTGCTCCCCCAGCACCACCAGAATTCTCAGAGGAAAGGCACAGGAGTGGCATGGCAGCTGGAAAGTGTCTCTGTGCTACTTGATGTAAATGGCAGAATTATTCAAACAGGATTTAATTACAGACCCATGCATCAGAAGCAAAACACCAGTTCTACAGTTTCCAGCCAGGAGAGGGGAAAAGGAAAAGGACTACATTAGGCACAGTCATAACGATCAGCAATTTTTTTTCCATTAAATTCATCCCATCCCAGAACCTATTTTCAGGTTTCTTATGCTACACTTAGTTATAAAAAGATGTACTGAGGCATGAAGGTATAGCTGAGTGGCAGAAGTGTGAGATTAGTATGTGTGAGGCCCTCCATTCAATCCTTATCATCCTAGGTGTAGGAATATTAAAGAACACTCAGCTTTAAAACACAAAACAAAAACACAAAACAAAAAACTACAGCCAGGTAGTGGTGGCGCACGCCTTTAATCACTGCACTCTGGAGGGAGAGACAGGTGGAGTTTGAGGCCAGCCTGGTCTACAGAGTTAATTCCAGGACAAGTAGGGCTGTTACACAGAGAAACCTTGTCTCGAAAAGCTTAAAAAAAAATTATAAAAATATTTAATCCTCAAGTGAGCATAGTGGTGCATTCCTTTAGCCTAGCATGCATAAGGCAGAGGCAGATGGATCTCTGTGAGTTAAAGACCAGCCTAATCTACATAGTAAGTTCTAGGCCAGTTAGGGGATACACAGTGAGACTCACTGTGTGTGGGGGCGGGGTGGGGGTGTGCCCATGGTGGTTGACATGTGCATAAGAACTTCAGAAGCCTTACATCCTCTATAGCTCATAACCATGATGCCTCTGCAAGGCGTTCTGGTAACTGTGCTTCTGGTGTGGCCTAGGCTGTGTATCTTTTCTCTCCTTCATGCTTGGCCTTGTGGTACTTGAGGTAGTCGCTGTGCAGATCCTTAAAGACATCTCGTGCTCCAGGCTGCAGTGAGGCCCGCAGAAACTGGATATCACGCTCCATGCAGAGATCCAAGATGAGATAAATCCCCTCCTGGAGCAGGTTCTTCACAGCAGGGTACAAGGTTACCTGGGAAGAAAGGAGGGCTCTAAGCACAAACTAAGGACAGATCAGAAAACATGCTGAAAACTCCAGAGAGCTCAGTAAACAGCATGAAACTGGTGCAGCCACAGATCCGAGCTTCAGACTTTCTAAGACAAAGGAAGTTTCTACAACTAGAATCAATGGCCAATGAATAACCGTATTCCAGCAGCTTCAAAATTCATTGGGTGGGATGAATTATTAACCACTACTCATCCCAAACTAGCAATATGGAGAGACTATTGTAAACCTGATCTGGAAGTAAAAGAGCAAAGCATTGGAGAAACATCTTTGTATGTTTTCATTGGGACTCCACATCACAAAGAGCAGACAAAACAAGGAGGCCTGTGGGCTATAGCATATCCTGACCAACAGAGTGTCCCCAGGGCATTTGCCTATCCCTCACAGGTTCTCCCATAACACTCAGTCTACAGAAACACAGGGGATGAATGGAGAGATATCTCTGGCTGTCTTTGCTCTTGAGCATTTAATTAAAGCTAAACATGCTGCCTGAGAGAATTTATGGCTTTCAGTAGCTGTCTCTAATGCATACGGAGTATTTTCTTCATTACTAAATTTAAAAATAAATGAGAAAGATAAGACCTAGACTTCTGCCAATAGATTCCAGGATGTAATAGCCTAAATAACTCACAAGCCTTTTTACTTTCAAGATTAAAACAAAACAAAGGAAAAAATGGACAAGTTTAAATTAGAGATGAATAATGAAGCCAGAAATTTCAAAAAGTAAATTTAGGATAATATGACTTATGGGTTCCAAGCATCACTTGCCGTTTTGTCCCTCAACAAAGTGAAATTACTGTGTCTCATTTCATTCTCCAGTTAAAAAATATAAGCTTTCTTCCATCAAAAGTTTATATGTTAATGACTCACATTCTTGGGAAATTTCAAGCTTCAATAAAACTGCTAAATCCTCATAAGGAAATGAAATTACAAGTCCCCATGTCATTCTAGGACCACTGGAAGTATCTTTTCATGTACTTACTACTTAGCACTGCTGTCCCCTCTCGTCCCCCAGTCCAGCCAAAGTTGCTAGGATGACAAGAAGCTTAACATACTGATGTCAGCAAGGGTGTAGGGTACAAAGTTACTGAACAGTTATAGTTACTTGAAACAGGGAAGGAAACAATCTAGAAAGGCTGTTCAACCAATCCTCCCTGGAGAAATGCTGACTTCTCTAACCAGACATTACATTATAATAGTAGCCTACTACCATGCATACAAGAGATCCCAATACCAAACCAGCCCACCAGATTGGCTATTTCCCAGATACAAAGCATGTAAATGTGTTTATACAAATACAAGCAAAAGCTAGGCAGTGGTGGCACATACCTTTAATCCCAGCACTTGGGAGGCAGAGACAGGCAGATCTCTGTGGGTTCGAGGCCAGTCTGGTCTACTGAGCAAGTTCCAGAACAGCCTCCAAAGCTACAGAGAAACCCAGTCTCAAAAAACAAACAAACAAAACAAAACAACAACAACAAAAAAAAAACAAACACAAGCAAATGGAGACACAATATACCCTATATTCACCTGACTCACTGACACACTGACATTCATTAATCAAAGTAAAGTTCCAATGTCATTTTCAGTCCTAAACTGCCCTTACCATGGGGCACCAGTGGCTTACGGAAGTGTGAAAACATTGCATGGACATTTGCAAACAAGTAACTCTTAATGATAAATACATCATTTAAAACAGCAATTCCAAAGTCGGATAAATTTGAACAAAAATCACCAGTAACAAATTTCCCAGTGTGTCTTCCCTATAGTCTGCTCTAAGTGTCTAGGAGCAACTGAATGTGATAACTACCCCGGACCCCTCTTTTCTAGACTCTGCTGGTCTGGACCCATAAGAGTTCTTAGTTCTTAGCCCTGGGGGACATTTTATTTGCCTATTGAGTAACAAGAAAAGGAAACAGGCCCAAGTCTGTTCTGGAACCAAAACCTGGGAGTCCTGAGCCAACTTCAGTCAGGGGTTCTAATGACCCTTACACATCCCTCAGTCCTGACCGTAACTCCATAAGGCTGATACAGCCTCCCCACCCGGCGCCACACATACACACACCATGTACAGGAAAAGCCACTGCTGTCAGCCTATCACTGCTATTTCTGGTAAAAAGCCATGCCCTAAGACTGAATGGAATCCCCCGATGAGCATGAGTTTTACCTTCTGTGCCTCTGTCACATAGTGGGACACCAGGAATGGGGAGAACGAGGTGAACTCCTCAGCTCGAGTAGCAATGTGGCTAAACATCCTTTCCACCAGGCGTGCACACTCAAGAACCACTGGCAGGTCATCCATGCTTCCTACAAATGGAAAATGATTACCTTTGAAATTGACAGAAGGATATCTTCTAGCCCTATAATCTTACTATAAATAAAACTGACTGCAACCCTCTACCCTTTCCAGACTCGAACTGGCTTATTCTGTAGACAAAAATAAGGTAAAAGATATGTTCAAACATGACAACAGTAAAATCACAATATTCAAGTTTATGTGTTTTTCTAGGGGGGGGGGATCTATGATAGCTAATTTTCATGGTCAACCTACTGGATTTTAACAAACATATCTCTGGGGAGTGTCTTAAGACTCTGTTTCCAAGGAGGATTAAGTGAGCAGAAAAGACCACCCTGAAGTGGACAGCAGGATCCCAAGGACTGGGGGGTCCTAGGCTGAAAATGGGGGAAAGTAGTAAGAAGGCCAATTGAGCTGGGCGTTGGTGGCACTCACCTTTAATCCCAGCACTCAGGAGGCAGAGGCAGGAGGATCTCTATGAGTTTGAGGTAAGCCTGGTCTCCAGAGTGAGTACCAGGATAGGCTCCAAAGCTACACAGAGAAACGCTGTCTCGAAAACCAAAAAAAAAAAAAAAAAAAAAAAGAAAGAAAGCCAATTGAGCATCAGCATTCATTTCTCTGTTCGTCCTGACTACAGACACATGTGACCAACCACCCCATACTTCTGTCTCCATGATGGACTGTATCTCCTCAAACTGTGAGCCAAAATAAACCCTTCCTTAAAGCTGACTACAGACACATGTGATCAACCACCCCATACTTCTGTCTCCATGATGGACTGTATCTCCTCAAACTGTTAGCCAAAATAAACCCTTCCTTAAAACTGCCTTTGTAGGTATTTTATCAGAGTCAGGAGAAAAATACTAATACAATATCTAACTAGAAAACTCAATAGATTTCAGGATGAAATCAATGATTGCTATCATTATTTTAAAGGAGATAGCTTGCTATAAGACAGGATCAATGAAGATTGTCTTCAAAGAGAAATGGTTTATTGAGAGGATTGAAGAGTTCCACATTAGGTCTTTGCCTCCATCAGTTTCAGAAATTGTCTATGTAAGGTTTCCCTTTTATAGGCAAATGGAGATAAGATACAATGTTATCAACAGACAATTCCTACCATACCCCTATCTTCCCAGAGTCAGTTCTTACACCCAAAGCTCCCTTGCTATTCACTGTAGGATCATCTAGTTCCTGTGCTTCCCAAGCCTGCCCTGCCCAGTAGGGAGCTCTGGCCCATGCTACAGCACCTCCCAAGCTTTGCTGAGCACAGTGTTTATTTATAAATCTGGAAAATGCAAACAAACCCAGGAACAAAAGGTAGACTAGTAGTTGCTCAGGGCCAAGTATAATACAGAGGCATAGAACTCAAATAGGAGTTGAAAAATCTCTATTTTGACTGTGGTGTGGCTTCACTTTGTTCTTAACTGTCAATTAAACAGATGAAGTTCATCATTCATTCATTAAACCTCAATAAAACTGATTTTTAGTATTATGGTAATTTTTTAAAATAAACATGCAGACATCTTTAATAAATGTAGTTCTCTAGAGCAATGTAATTTCTATGAAATTAAGTTAACATTTGGGAAGCACATCACAAGGCCCACAAGTAGTCATGTGTTTCATGACCTAAACATTCTACTGCTTCTCTTTTCAGACAACATGAGTAACTGACACTGGTTATTGCAGCCACTGACTTTATGCATTATCATAAGAGTATACTAGAACCCAATAAAGAGATGTGGGTCATGCCATAAGTACACAGAATAGTCTTGGGAATTAGAGAGGACCAAGGCTAGGCTAACATGAAGCACATGCTTCCATGCATGCTTAGAATATGTGACAAGGCACAAGCCTGATGTAGCATGCAGCCACACTGTACTTCCACAGTTCACAGCAAGGCCTGGGTTTGCCTGCCTATCTCCCTGGATAGACCAGGGAAGATATCACCATCCTAAAGCATCTTGGAATATTAAAGAACCTTAACTGGAACCACAGACACTCATCATATACCAACAAAGGCTACCAGACAGAAGGAACTTGTTACCAGTCCTACACACCAGTAGATTTGTTTTCTTTCAGATTTTTTATTTGAATTAGAAACAAGATTGTTTTACATGACAATCCCAGTTCCCTTCTCCCTCCCGTCCTCCCCTACCCCCCCCAACTAAAACCCTACCTATCACATATCCTTTCTGCTCCCCCTACACCAGCAGATTTTTAATATTAGGTTAGCATATGCATTGTGCCATGCATGGGAGGTGGTGACAATCAGATATGCCACTAGGTAGCTGTCCACAGCCAGGCAGAGAAAAGGGAAAACACACAAAATCTGTGCCCAACCCTTCATCTCTTCCTCTCACACCACCTTCTTTCCAGAAAAAAAAGTTTCAATTAGAGATGTCATATGCACCCACAGTTTGGGATACAATAAAATGTGATGATCTGAAATAGTTAAAAAATTATCTTGAGCCAGGAGGACAGGTGTAAGTTTGAAGCCAGTCTGGTTTACCTAACGAGTTCTGAGCCGGCCAGGGCTACATAGTGAGACCCTGTTTCAAACAAACAAAAATTATCTTGAGAGATGCCCTGGTTGGGTTGTATTTAGTTTTGTTCTTACTTTTGACAGTGCCACTCTTGGGCAGGTGGTACTGAGTTGTATAAAAAAAAGCAGGCTGAGCAAAACATAATGGAGAGCAAGCCAGCAAGCAGCATTCCTCATGGCCTCTGCTTCAATTCCTGCCTCTTAAGTTCCTGCCCTGACTTCCCTCAGCGACAGAGTGCAGCCTGAGAGTTGAAAGCTGAAATAAACCCTTTCTCCCTGCCAAGTTGCTTTTGGTCATAGTGTTTTATCACAGCAATAAAAACCCTAGCTAAGACAAAAGGCAAGAGAGAGAGAGAGAGAGAGAGAGAGAGAGAGAGAGAGAGAGAGAGAGAGAGAGAGAGAGAGAGAGAGAGAGAGAGACTCAGTAATTAAGATCCAGAGGACCCAAGTTCCATTCCTAGTACCCATATCAGGTGGCTTAAAAACTACCTGTAACTTTAGTAATAGAGAAGCAGACACCCTCTTCTGGTCTCCACCAGAATTAGCATTGCACACAACACACACACACACATTCTTTAATAAAATTTTTCTTGAATATTCACTTGATAATCTGAACATTTCTCATGTGAACTCAGTTTGGTGGTTTTATTTTCAGCAATATTTATGGCCAGAAGCACTGCATGATAAATACACTTGAATCTGTACACCTGATGCCATTACTCTGAATTACCTTTGTCTTTCTGCCGTCCTTCATGCATAACTGAAAACAATAGTCTATTAAACGAGTTCAAGAAAGATGGAATGGCCTTCAGCATCACCTGTAGTATTAAAGGAACACAGAGGTAGGTCAGTGATCTTTTGTCTGCTTACCTGGCAGGACATACAGAGAGGTGTACACCCTTCTGTACAGCACAGATACTTATCTTTTGCTAAAATGACTGAGTATCTGGCTCACATCTGGCTTCTTAATTCTTGTTTTAACATTTTAGGGATTAGGGGTTCTACATTACACACGTTTCAAAATTTTTGGGTCACCTTGATTTAAAATTTGCCGCATCTGTGCTTTCTCTACACTGGTTCTAATAAACCCTAGAAACACACACAGAATAGGTATTTTTTTTTAAAAAAAAGATTATATAAATTCACTTAAAATAAGGATCAAACCATCTCAAATAACAGTGATGAGTAGCCTGCCTAGGACTTTCCCTTGAACACTGAGACTAGGCAATTCTTTTAAGAAGCCTGATCCTGGAAGCAGAGAGATAACTAAATGGTTAAAAACAGGTGCTCTTGCTGAAGACCTGTCCCAGTACCCACATAGGAGCTCACAACCATCTGTCTATAATTCCAGTTCCAAGGGATCAATCAGACACTCTTCTGACATCATGAGCCCTGCATACATATGCTGCATAGTCATACATGCAAACAAAACATTCCTACACATAAAATCTTTTTTAAAAAGGTTATTCCTAGCCTTCTCAAGTATCTAAAACCATCCTCCGAGTGCTTCTCCCTTCCCTGCTCATTTTCTCCTACTTATAAAATTTGTTTTTTCTTTGAGACAAAGATTCACTATGTATCACTAACTGGACTGAAATTCATATGTAGACCAAGCTGGCTTCAAACTCATAGCTCCTCCTGCCTTTGCCAAGTGCTGATCAATGCTACTACACCAGGCAGTTAAAAGTCTTTTCTCAACAAACTGTAACTTTATTTCATTAAAAAAGAGAGAGTGAGAGAAAACAAAAGGCTAAAGTGATAAAACATGCTTTTTTAATGTTTGTATATCTGTGTGCACACATGGTCATGTGAGTGTGACTACATGCATGCCACAGCACACATGTAGAGGTCAGAGGACAACCTTAGGTGTTAGTCCTTGCCTTCTACCTGATTTTTGAGACACAACCTCTTTGTTGTTCATTGCTCTGTTCTCTTGGCTAGCTGACCCTCAATCTTCCAGGGATTCCCCTCTCTTCACCTCCTATCTTGCATAAAAGTATTGGAATTACAAACACAGGCTACCATGTCCATAGATTCTGGGGATCCAAACTGGGCTCCTCACACTTAATCTCCCCAGCCCCAAAAATATTTTCTTTACACCTCACATTAAGAACACAACCACAATGTTCAGCCAAACAGCAATGAGCTCATGCAAATTTAGCTGGAATTAAGCAAAATTAAACATGCAGCTCTTAGTTATACTGACCACATTTCAAGTGGCCAATGAGTACCATACTGACAATGCCAGCACCACTGAACATTATTTGCTGGACCACACTACTCTACATGTTAGACTGAAAAAAAAAAGTAAAGCACCAGAACAATTCTCTCTGGTATGATTAATCCAACAAAATTCAGACAACATTACAGCAAACTTTTCATACTGGCTTTTTGCAACAGGTTTAAGAAGAGGCTATTTTTGTGAAAGTATCCAGAGCAGCTTCATCAATGCTCAAGTTCTCTCTGAATCCTTGTTATACCAATAAAAAGTTATCAAATCCAGACCAAACTATCTAGCTCCACAATGACACCTTTGGTCACTTCACAAATCTGTCTTTTTTGTGTACCTCAATTTTCTTGTTTGCAAAATAAAGATAACAGGTCATCATGAAGAAATAATTATAATGTGAAGTTTTCTCACCATAGTCTCTTCCTAGGTGTCTAGTCAATGTTAGCCACCTGCTATGTCTTCCAGATATATCTGAGAGGATTCTATCTGGGTGTTCACATGTATGTGGACCTAACACCATGCATTGGCTTCCCTCATGAGACAGGACAGTGTCAGGTGAATGTTAGCTGCTTTAATCACTCACATCACCCTGTTAATATGAAGCTGTTGATGTTCCATATACAGTGAAGTCCAAACACACTAGATACTCATGTGTTAGTAGCTTTGCAGGTGTCAGTTTCCTAATCTTACTTTCATCACTTTTAGCAAGATCTGCAATCTCAGACTGTGATGGATTTGTGCTTCATTTGTATTATACAGCCACATAACAGTTAATAATTAGTCAAAAATTTTTTTACCAAAGATAGTGAGTGACATAGAAGGCAAGGTCAAAGGTGACAGATGGAAAAGTCTTTGGAATAGACCATTTCTGTTAAAAAATGGCATTGCTGGGAAAATAACTTAGTGGGTAAAGGTGTTTGCCATGCATGTCTGATGCCTGAGTTCAATGCTTGAATGTGCTAGCTAGTTTTATGTTAACTTGACACGAGCTAGAATCATCAGAGAGGAAGAAGCCTCAACTGAGAAAAATGCCTCCATAAGATCCAGCTGCAAGACATTTTCTTAATTAATGATTGATGGGGTAGGGCCCAGCCCAATGTGGGTGGTACCATCCCTGGGCTGGTGGTCCTGGGTTCTATAAGAATGCAGGCTGAGCAAGGCATGAGGAACAAGCCAGGAAGCAACACCCTCCATGGTCTCTTGATGGAGAATGTCCTTCTGTATATATGTTTCTCTTACTGGTTGATGAATAACACTGATTGGCCAGTAGCCATGCAGGAGTATAGGTGGGGCTACAAGACGAGGAGAAGTCCAGGGAGCAGAAGCAGAGAGAAGCAGCCAGAGAGATACCAGAAATTACTGGAAGCAAATCTATAACAGGGGAGCTTTCTTTTCTTGCCTTTCTTTAGTTTTTCTGTCTGATTGCTTTTATTTTTCTGAATAGTAAGGATTACCCAGGAGCCTCTCTCACACATACACCACTGAGCAGTCCCCAACCCTTCTGCTGCTCCTCTAGAAGCTGGCATTCCCAACTCACATCAGAGCAGCTGCAGTGTTCTTCCTCTCACCTTAGAGTGGCACTGCAAGATGGAGAATAGCACATTGTGCATCTTCAGGAAGACACTGCCATACTCCAGTGGCTTCAAGTGGTCCAGAGGGACTGTGAGCAAGATGTTAAAAGCCAGACTAACATGGTGAGGGTTGCTGATGGTCTCCTCCCCTTTCCGCAGCAGAATAGCCAGGACATCAAGAATAGGCTCAACCACTACTAGGGCCACAGGCTGTTCCTGACAAGCCTCTCGGTGTTGCAGCTATGAAGCAAGACAAAGAAACGAAAATAAAGGTGAAACTCTAAAGTCATAAAATCACTAAAGTTCTAGGTGACAAAGGTAGTCTGGTTATGCTCTACAAGGAAATGGTGTGAACAATCAACAATCCAAAGGGTCAAGGAGGCTATCATCCAGTCTCTATAGACCTGGGTGCTTTAGTTCTTCCTTTTTGTTGAGTGCATCTATCATAAAAATAAGCCATTTCTTAAAAAGGAACAGACACACCCAATTTTTTTTACAAGGAAGCTGCATGTCAGACATACATGACAGTGTTTTCCTAAAACAGATTATCAGTTCCAAAATGCCTATGATTATGAAACAGGTCTGTTAACATTTTCAGTTACTATCCTAAAAAATAAGAGAATAGACTCAAGATAGGAGACTTCTCTATGTTGTGGAATATTATTTGAAGATGTGTTACATTTGTTTACACTGTGGTACATTTGCTTAATGATGCAAAGATGTGTTGCACTCTTATGTTACATTTGTTTAACTCTGTGAAGCTTGCCTGTCTAATAAAATACATTATTGGTCTAATAAAGAGCTGAACAGAGAATAGCAAGACAGGAGAAAGGATAGGCAGGGCTGGCAGGCAAAGAGAAAATAGGAGTAATCTGGGAAGAGCAAGATTGAGGAGCAAGAAAAGGAGGAGGAAATCAGACACCAGCCACCCAGCAAGCCACAGAGTAAGAAATAAAGAAAGTAGAAGAAGTAGAGAAAGATAAAAGCCCAGAGGCAAAAGATAGATGGGATCATTTAAGAAAAGCTGCCTAGAAACAAGCCAATCAAAGGCCAGGCATTCATATGTAAAAATAAGGTTCCATGTGTGATTGTTGGGAGCTGGGTGGCAGGCCCCACAAAGAGCCAAAATAGTAAAAAAAAAAAAAAAAAAAAAAAAAAAAAAAAAAAAAAAAACAACTACAACAACTACATCCCTGGATCACCTAGAGAGCACCCCTACAGCTCCTAGCTTGACAGTAAGTATCTAAGAAGGCCTTTGGGTCCTGAATCTTACAAGTGCCATCATTCTACAGGGAACATGGTTCTGCAGCCTGTCTGCCACACACATTAGAAACATCAAGTGGGTTCAATCTAGTGCATATCAGTGTGGTCAATACATAATCTGTCACCATTATGGCCACCCATCAGTATGTTCCATACCCTACTCAACAACTTGCTTCTCTACTGTCTGCTCAACACACACCTCTAGGGAGAATGGCATGCTTCAGAACAGGCCTTTTGGTTTTACAGATTCTTAGGGAAAAGACAAAGAAGCAAATTAGAAAACAGGAGGAAACATGCAGTCTAGTTTTCAGGCGCTTTAGCTCTGGAAATATGTTGATTCATGACAATTCTCTCAGATAGCAATGATGGTAATGATGGCAAACAGACACTGCTCTTTCCTATCTGCAGTAAGAACCTTTGAGCCAGGCTCAATAAACCGGGCTTTTGTAGTATAAAAAGAAACCAAGTAAGTCACTGCCAGATGAAAATTCAACACTTAGGTAGGATAAGAGTATTCCCCTTCATTGTATCACATGCCTTACATACATGTACCCCTTCTGATACCCCTCCTGTACTTAATTGACCACAGAATTTTGTGGGGAATCAGCCCCAGGGATCCCCCTTTATCTACTTTGAGTATATTGCCCACAGTAGCCTCACCTTGTCCTTGCTATTCATCTCATCATTCCCTGTCTGATAGTTCTCAGTGCTCATCCCTCTCACCTCCTCCAAGTCTAATAGTGTATACAGACAGAAAACACAAATGGGTTACCTGTTCATGGACACCTTCAAGAAACAGCCCCAGAACCAGAGGATGGCAGATCCCAAGCAACTAGCTGTCTTACAGAAGAGAGAATGACAAATGAGCTGGAGGGTGCATCTTAAGAAACCACTCACCATTAGAGCAGTGACGATCTGGGGGCACGTATGCCACAGCAAAGTCGCCTTTTCTCCATTGAGTGGGCATTTGAGTAGTAGATTGAGTAGTCTAATGGCACACAAAACAATCTGAAACAAAAAGACAAACTTTAGAACAGAAATAGCTAACCCCATAGGAAAGAAGATTCTCTTACTGACTGGAACCCTTTTATGGGGGACAGGGACAAGACCTGGTCAGGGTTGAGTTCTAAGACCAAAGGTCATCTTTCACATTTGTGCACAGAGAGGAGACAATGATAATGAGCATAATTCCAGCAGAAATGGTGCCTCACTAAATCAGGCACAAAATTGGTCCAGGACAGCAAGTTCAGTGAAGGACAAAGAACAGTCTAATCATAGACTCCACTTTGCTAAGATGCTGTCCACAGAGGACACTATTACTTCACTGATCAAGAACTATACAAGGGGGCTGGAGAGATGGCTTAGTTGTTAAGAGCACTGGCTACTCTTCCAGAAGACCTGGGTTTGATTTCCAATACCCACATCATTGATTATAATCATCTAATTATAATCATCTAAGTTCAGTTCCAGGGTATCTGATGCCCTCTCATGGCCTCCTCAGGTACAAGGCATGCACTAGGTACACAGATATACATGCAGGCAAAACACCCATATATATATATATATATATATATATATATATATATATATATATATATATATATATAATTAAATATATATTAAAATTTAAAAACAAAAAACTACATTAAAGAAAGGTTTAAAGGAAATACTAAGTGAGATGCTGTGACGGTAGGCAATGCTTTTAAATCAGAACACAAGAAGGCAAGGACCTACTTTTACTAAATGCTTCACAAACAAAAGCCTGGCCTCCTGCCCTGCTTCTCAGCTTCACAACAGCCTCCTTCTTCCTTAATACTGTGAAGCCACATTGCCCCAGCCAGATCCTAATTTCTGCCCTGGGCACTCTTCCCTTGTCTTCTCTCAACTGCACATACTTGTAAATCTGACTGCTCTCAACTTCCTGCATGCCTACATCAATCTATTGAGGCTTGGTGCCCATTCATTTTCTCACTACTGCCCCAGTAGGTCAACACACTTTTAACCTATGCACACCTTCAAATTCTTAATTCTTCAATATTCAGTTCATGTTTCCCTTATTTATGAAACCTTCTCTGATTAATTCGTTTAATGAAAACTTGGGGGCTATTTTCTCCCCCAAGTCACTTGCTGAATGAAAGCCCAGAGACCCACAGTCTTCTCAAAACTAAGTCCCAACTGTGCTATAAAGATACACAATGTAAGTTCCAGAGATAGGGAAGTGTATCAGGCAGCTGGTGGGGATGGTGCAGGTGCTCAGGCTCATAGGTATGTGTCCCAACTGTTCTTGTGCCCCTCCCCAAAATTCAGTTACCTCTTAATTCTCCCTCTAACCTATATCAAAAACCCAATCCCAGGTATTATCGATAGCCAGGAATCAAAAAGCCACTAACAAGGCTGGTTATTGTAGTACCTATATTTATAGTATGTGAGAGGCTGAGGCAGATCATAAATTTAGGACCTGGCTGCAATGGCAAGACCCTAGCTGTGGGGGGACAGAAACAGCAGCTCCCGGCAGCCTAGAACAATCTATAGAGGTCTTTTTCCTCAAATGCCACTGGGAACATCTGACCAGACAGTACCCACAATCATCCTGACATGTGAGCTGTGTAAGGCGTTCTAAATGGAAGTGCACTGGGCTTATGAACTGAGAGCCCAAATGCTTCTTTTTTTCTGGTGTTGAAGTCTGAACTTCATGAATGCAATACCAACTGAGCTATATACCTAAAGTGTGTGGGTATACACATACACACACACACACACAGTTCTTAAGTTCTGGTCTATAGCTGTTTGACCATATCAAGTACTTTTCAAAAAAGTGTATGTATGAGGGCAATTCTTTGAGAAGCCCAAACACATTCTCACATGTGTCTTATTTTCCCACAAGCATCTCTCAATCTTCATTCTTAACTTTCAATAATGTTTCCAAAAAAAACTGTGGTAGATGAAATGAACTTATAGACTTTTATATATGGTCTTTATAATATTAAGCATCTTATGTAATAAGAGCACACACTTTCTGAAGAAATTCCCCTTCTTCAGTGGAAGCTAGATAGTCCACAACTGGGCTCCCTCCCACAGGTTCCTCCACTCTTAGCCAAATTTGTCAGTCTAGTTTTAAAAGTGACAGAAAATTTCAAACAATCCTTCCTTTCACCCGGAGTGAACACCACTCTAGGTCTAAACAAAAGAAAGAAGCTATCCACCTGCAGATCAGACTTCCACGCCTGAGTGATGTCCAGTCCTTGAAGAATAGACTGCAGTACAATCCCAAAGTGCTCTATTGTCCCAGTCTCAAACATCTGAGTGAGCAGGGCTTCTAAGTGAGGCTCAATATCTTGAGTGACTGGAGCAGGAATGCCTGGCCCTGGAGGAAAAGAAGCCAAAACTGTTAAGATCTGACTGACAAGTGATAATGAACTACAAAATGGTCCACATAATGACACTCATAACATGAGTTGATGGGTGTAATAGTACAACCAAATACTGGTGAAAAAAGCAGAATGGATGCTCATTGTGGTACCTTTCTCTTACCCAGAGCTGTACTTGTGTACAGTGCATGCACACAGAAAATGCCAATATGCTCAGGTTAGCTCTGAACCACAGCAGACATGTGACTATTTTTATCTTTCTATCTCCCTTATATAATCAGTATGGGTGCATAAAATACCCAGGTGTGAGGAGCCAGACCCACCCTAGACTTTCTTAGAGGCCCTGATGAAAGGACGAAGTGGGGTGTTGGTGGTGCACACCTTTAATCCTGGCACTCAGGAGGCAGAGGCAGGCAGATCTCTCTGAGTTCAAGGCCAGCCTGGTCTACAGAGTGAGTTCCAGGACAAGCTCCAAAGCTACAGAGAAACCCTGGGGGGGGGGGGAGTGGAGAGTGAACTTTAAGTTATGTATCCTTGTCCAGGAGTAGATTTGGCAAGGCTGGTATAAAGCTGAATCCAATGCCTCAAGAATCAAAGGTACAGCTTCTAGGGAGCCAAACTCTTTCCCCCTGAGCTGTTGTGATCAGTCCTAAGGCAGCTGTGTCTGAGGTATCCAATGTTCTCTTTGCCAACACTGTCTGACTTAGCTACCTTCTAAACTTGGCCACCCACCCCATACCTACCCCTGCAAATAGTATATATGATGCTGCATCAATTAATAAACTTGCTTGGCATAAGTCATTAGTTTATGCAAGACATCCTGGTCCCAACCATTGTTTTTGTCTTCTTTATTTCTCATTCCAAGCCTTCCCACTCAACACCTCACTGTTCAAGTCACCCTGCTGATTCAGGTCACTCAGAAGTGTTGAAAAGATAGAAGGAACCTTGACATTCCTGGGACAGTCTACTAGGTCCATTAGGTATTTTCTGGAAGCTCCAGGACCCACAATCTTACAATAAAGCTGAAGGCAGGGTATTCAAGGCCCTTTAGCATTGACCTGTGTATCCTTCATGTGTTTCAGACTGCCACATAACACCAGAACACCTTCTGCCCTCAATCTGTGTTATTTACAATCAGGAGGGCAGACATTGGGGTCTCTGACTATTAAAATCATAGGCTAATGTTTCCTACAACCTGTAAGACCTAGATTCACAGCCTCTTTCAGCCCCAATTTGCTCATCAATAAAATGGACATATCAGCAAAGATGCCTGTCAATGGCAAATACAAGGATATAGAACCTACTGGAGAGCCTCTCCAGTAGGGCTTACCACCCACACTTGCCTGGCTGGACTTCAAAGCCACTTTCACTTGGCTTACATGTATCCTTTAGCCCCAGTCCCACATTCAGGTTGGGTTTTTGTATCCCATATTCTCTCCTCTGCAACCTCTATGGATTATCTGTCCCTTAATGAAGCCCAAATCAGCCACATCAGAGATCATCCTATATAAAAGGCCAGCTCTAAAGCACTGGCTTCCCCAATTCCACTAAGGCAATCTATTCTATTGCCCAAATGCATTCTTCATAAAAGCCCCTGTTTATGAAATGCCCCCTTAGCACCACTGGAGGGAAAGGGCACCTCCACAAGCTGTTATAATGCTACCTTTTAGTTCTTCAAAGAAGCCTTCATGTTATGTTCCCTTCCTTCCCCAGTGCCTTGAGCTTTGCCTCACTTGGTATTTCTTCCAGACTGCTTACAGCTCCAGCACATCACTGGACAACCTGATGGTTCAGGTATGTCAACATGTGACTCACTGTATCTGAGGCTCTGTTCCAGAGGTCTGGGGTACCACAGGCCCATGAATATAAAAATGAGGCTTAGAACTACCTCATCTCACTAGAAAAGAGGTTGCCAAAGTTCTGCTTAACAAACTGACAGCACCCACAGCTTCAGATGCTAGCTGCCATCTTAAGACACTCATCTGGAATGCTGTCATAAGTTTTAACAAAACATTTGATGTTAGTCCCAGTAAGGGAAACACCAATCCCTGAGTTATTAACAGAGAAAGATAGACCATCACAGTCAGGGTCTTTTTACTTCATTCACACTTGAATCTGAGACAGAAAGGTCTTTGACAGAGAGACAACAGCAGCACTATTCAGTTCACACACCCGGATCTGGTACTGGCCCAGGCTCACCAGGTGGCTTCACTTCCTAAAGGTCCCATACCCCTGTAGCTTCTCTATGCAAATCAACTCAGCTACTCAGCCTGTACTCTTGCTCCCCTCCAACCCCCCACCCCCGCACTCTGAAGTCTAACCTCAAAAGACTACCTAATTCCTACTCTAGCCTCTCAGCAAACCCCAAAACTAAAAGGAAAGCCTCTGCCACCTGTGATATGTACTGTCTAGATACAAGAAGACATCAGGCCTGTTCATCTTTGTCTGCTTTGGTAAGTAACTTTTAATATTTTTTTAAGATTTTATTTTATTTATGTTTGGGTTTTCAGGATTAAAGGCATACACCACCATTCCCTGCCAAAAAGAATAATTTTATACTTTTATTTTTTAAACATTAATATTTTTAGATGTTTCTAAATAATTTTCATAATGATTTCAACAGCTACATAGGAAACCCTAAACCGTTGAGATATACAACTTCAGGGTCAGTTTTGTACCAGAAGACATCAGCTCCCTCACTAGACTGTGTTTGAGGTCTTAGCTACCTCAAAGAGTGATACTCATTAACAGAGATGACACTAGGTGAGCCTATTTTACTACACATACACTTTATTGATCACACTGAATTGGGTGCTGAGGAAAGCAGATTTTATGTAATTTTCAAAGTTAATCCATAGCACTAAGGTCTGACACAGAGGAGTTTCCCCCAAGTGAGATGATCCATTTGAGTCATCTGTGGCCAGAGAAAATTAAAGGCCATGAATAGGATCAGTAGACGTTAAAACCATGAATAGGATGTGGAGAGACAGCTCAGTGGTTAAGAACACATAATGTTCACACAGAAAACCTAAATTAAGTTTCCAGCATCCCATATACCCAAAAGAAGCACATTCATACAAGGACATCTGTTCAACGATGTTCATAGCAGCACTATTTGTAATAGCCAGAAACTGGAAGCAACCTAGATGCCCTTCAACCGAAGAATGGGTAGAGAAAATGTGGTACATTTACACAATGGAGTACTACTCTGGGGAAAAAAAACAATTTGCAGGAAAATGGATGAAACTAGAAGAAACCATTCTGAGCGAGGTAACCCAGTCACAAAAGGACAAACATGATATGTACTCACTCATATGTGGATTTTAGACATAGAGTAAAGGATTACCAGCCTACAATCCACACTGTCAGAGAAGCTAGTAAACAAGGTGGACCCTAAGAGAGACATACATGGTCCCCTGGAGAAGGGGAAAGGGTCAAGATCCCCTGAGCAAATTGAGAGCATGGGAAGGGGGGGAAGGAGCTATGAGAATGAGAAGGGAAGAAGAGGAAGGATGCAGAGGGCATGAGGGAGCAGAAAGGTTGAGTCAGGGGAAGAATGGAAGAAAGGATATGTGATAGGTAGGGTTTTAGGGTGGTAGGGGAGGACGGGAGGGAGAAGGGAACTGGGATTGTCATGTAAATCAATCTTGTTTCTAATTCAAATAAAAAAATGATTTAAAAAAAAAAAAAAGTTTCCAGCATCCATGTTGGGCAGCTTATAGCTGTGTAACTCCAGCTCCAGAGAATCAGCAAACCTCTTCCAGACTCCACAGGTACCTGCACTCGTATGTGCACAGAACCCACACACAAATATACACATGACTTTTAAAAAAAAAAAAAAAAGGAGGGGGGCTGGAGAGATGGCTCAGGGGTTAAGAGCACTGACTGCTCTTCCAAAGGTCCCGAGTTCAATTCCCAGCAACCACATGGTGGCTCACAACCATCCGTTATGAGACCTGGTGCACTCTTCTGGTGTGCAGATATGCATGGAAGCAGAATGTTGTATACATAATAAAATAATATCTTTAAAAAAAATTTCTAGGTGTGGAATTCAAGATGAGCCAGCAAGGTTTACATGATCAGTTCCAGGCCAGCCATTACATGGTAAGACTCTGCCTCAAATAAGCACAAATGTACACAAAATAATCCCTAAAATATGCAAGAACTGAGAAAACTAGAAGGGTATAGTGTGCACAAGGAAGAGAAAGCTGGAAAGGTGACTGCTTACATATGCCAATACAGAAAGAGGAAATGACCCAGATTCATGCTTTTTCATGTGCTACCTTCTGAAGCTGCCAGACACCACCCTGTTCATGGGGAAGGCCCAGCCAATTGTGGTGGTATACACTGGTAGGATTTGCTGAAGAGGCAGGCATGTGAATCCTAAGAGTTGAAACAAGGTAACTTGGCCATGGAGGTCCCACTGACTTAAGCTTCTGCAGCACAAAAAGAAATACCTTACTGGGTCTAGAGAATGTCTCAGTGGCTTAGAACACTGGCTGCATGTTCAGAGGATCCAGGTTTGATTCCCAGCACCAACATCCAGCTCACAACCATCAGTAACTTCAATTCCAGGGAATCTAACACTATCCTTTGGTTTGAGGACACTAGACATATAAATGGTACACAGACATACATACAGGCAAAACATCCATACACACAAATAAAGAACAAAAAACCCACCTTACCTGTAAGAACTTTCCGCACAGAATAAAAGATGGAAGCAAAAACAGAGCTCTCCTTGGAATGCAGCTCTGGGGCCAAAAGGAACAAAGTTAGAAATTGCAAGGCTGCCTGGAAAGACTGAGTATTCCCTGACAGGGCTGGCAATTCCTCCAGCAACTGAACGTAGACATCCTGGTAAAGAGTCATGTGAGAAAGCAGTGTTCTATCTGCATCCACCACTTGAGCATGGGGCTGTCCTTCCCTGAGGTGTTGGCTCAGGTCTACTTCTAAAAGTGTGGGGACAGCTGAGAGGAGGATTGAAGGCAGGCAGCGGCCTGTTATCCCAGGCACTAAGCACAGCTGCAGCATGGCACCCATTTGTATCGTGGCCTGCTGCAGCAGCTCAGGTAGTACTGATGGTGCCTCCAGTAGCTGCTTCCGTTCCTTAACATAAGGCCCCAAACTTTGACACAACTTGGTTAGAGCCACCAGAAGCAGTTGCCTGCCCCGAAGACTCTGGATTTTCAATTCTTTGCTGGAAGCTCCCTGACTAAACCTTGAGAGGAAGGCAGTGATTTTTCCAAAATTGAGCACCAAGCTCAGCTTTAGTTGGATAAGCATTTGCATTAGCTGTCCCAAGAACTCCCCTGACACTTGAAGAAGCTGCAGCCAAGCAGGGTCATCCTCCCTAACTTGAATCTCAGTACTGGCTTGCAACAGTGAAGTCAGGACAACCTCAAATATATCACTAACATACATGATCCTGAACACAGAGCGGGCATTCCTTCCCCTCTGCAGACCACTGAGGAGCCGGTAGCATGTCACCAAGAACTGGAGGGCTAGTGGACAAGAACAATGCCCCAGTGTGGAGACAGCCATGGAGAACATCAGGAAAAAAAAATGCACGTGGTAAGATGGCAAGAGGCTGTCCAGGCGAAGGGTGGAGATGACTTCTAAGAGCTCCAGGAGGCCTTTTAGCTGCTCTTCATCCAGCTTGATAGGAAAACCATTCTTGATCATGGATAGAAAACTCTGGGCAACTTCTCCTCTTGGTTCTACACCTTCAGATCCAACTTTTGCCAATTTGGTTTCCCAGTGAGCCACAAATGTATGGTAGTCCTTTTCAAAAAGCCAGGGAAGCTGCTGACTAATAAGACTCAGATTGCTATGGGCACCAGAGCATAAAATGCTAGAACATTTTGCAATAATACACATCAAGAAGGCAGAATAGAGGGATTGCATCTCCGGAAAGAGAGGGCTGTGAAGGAGGGCTGTGGATACTTTCTCAAGTGTGATACATGGCTCACCAGGGGTCAAGCTTTCCTGGGCTTTATTTGTTGGTAAAGTTCTTAATAGGACAGAAGCCACGTATCTCACATCATCCGGACAAAGATAGGGTATTAAAACTGTGAGGTTTGATACAATCAAGTGCCAATGTGCTACAGGATATGTGGACTCATTCATTGTCGACACCTGCCTATCCCAGGCAACTACTGTCTTCTGATTTAAACAGTCTCTGCTAGAATCAAGAATGTGGGCAGTGTCACACCTCAAGGTTTGAAGGGCTTCTTTGGACTGGGAATTAGTCTGTATTAGAATCCTTTTCACCTTCTGTAGGTACAGCTGTTCTAAGCAGTACCTACTGAGAGACCTGGACTGGGCTATACACTTTTCCACCTTCTTCCAAAGCTGTGTTTCCACACCTGGTAGCAACAAAGGGAGGTTTGAGATATCCAGAGCAGCCCCAGTTAGGTGCCCTGCCAGAGAATAATACTGGCTGCAGTGCAAACTGAGGGTAGTGTCCACTTGAGCCCAGGTATAAGAGAGTAAGAGTGCAGAGTCACTCACCTTCTGCTGCCACAGCTCAGGCTCTGGGCTCCAGAGGTTCAGGAAAAGGCCCAAAAGGGGCTTCACAAGCTCTTTCAGCATCCTCTCCATTATGCACTGTGTCCGTCTGATGACAGGCAGAGGCATGCTGTTGTCCAAACTCGGCATGTTGAACATGATACAGTGTAGCAGAGAGCTCAGTGACAGTGCCTTCAAAGACATGTCAGTATCACTCTGCAAACAGGGCATGACTAAAGACTGGAACTTATCTAGTACAAGGGACCATGTATCCAGGATCTGACTCAGTGGCAGCTCCAAGAGGCAAGCACAGAGAGTCACAGAGGGGCCTGAGGCAAGCAAAGGCTGCCTCAGTGCCTCAGCAGCTGGACGGCAGATCACCCCCAAAACCTCCTCAAACAATCGTGGCATCTGTCGGAGCTTTGCATATGTCTGGAAGACAGTGTTAATAAGCACCTCCTGGGCTTTTTTGGCTCGAAATTCTGTTATTTCTGCATCGATCCAAGCTGAGGATAACAGGTCATCTAGGTCTGGTTCTAAAATCAAATGATTCAGAGACATCAAAATCTTCAGGCAACGAAACCAAGCTGGCACGGGTGCTTGCAAATGGTTGATCAGCAGCTCAGCCACACGTCGGTAGAAGTGGAACTGTATCTCTCCATGCCGGATCCTGTCAGCAGCCACATTGTAAATATTGCTCGTGGCCACTGAGTTTAGCAGTTGCTCTACAGCCAAAAGCTCTGTGGTCCAATCTGATAGGGCTAAGGCTTCCATCTGCCCCTCTTGCAGGTGTGAAATTTGCAAGCAGCCAAACAACCTGGGGAGAGCCTGAAAACAGAGAAACTGGTTTTCTTCCTTAAGATATGAATCCAGAAAGAGTCTGTACAATAAGGACACTGAATTGGCCACAACTAAAGCATGTAGGTCTGACTTGATATAGTCAGGCTCTACCAGCCTTGTAATCACAGTTTCCATTGGAGTGAGAAGATTCTTCAGAACTCCCGTCTTTACATTCCCTTGGTGCTGTTCTAAGAGCTCCTCTTTATAGGATGACAGTAAATCATGTCGAAAAATACCACCTCGAAGAACAGTGTCAATCTTACTCCTGATCTCTCGGCTTAGTACCTGCCGTAGCTGGCCCTGACCAGCCTGTGTCCATGTGCCTCCAAAAAGCAAATGTCTCAGGACTAGGCAAGGCTGGAGGAGGTGGCCAGTCATATCCCCAAAGACACGTCTGGGGTTGGCTTGCTGTTGCTGAAGCTTGAGGTAATGGTCAAGAGCGAGATGAATGACCTCGAACAGCTGGGCTGTCATGTTTCCTTCTGGATGCCTGCAGACTGACCAGCAAAGCTGGCTCAGCAAGGCCACAAGCAGCTCTGGTTTGGCTGTATAGATGACAGCAAGGGCAGGTGCTGAGAGGATGCCCTGGCAGCAACTCAGGATGGCACAGACATTCCTCTGGGATCCCGAAAGTGAGAACTCTGCTATTCTCTCATTTATGATCTGAGTATTAAGAAAGAAAGAAAGCTCATGACTACCTTGAAGCTACACTTACTCAGAAAGTATAAAAGAATCAATCATTCCTTTCACATTTTGATGAGAAACACCCAGATCTTTCTACCTCTAACATGAACTTGATGCATCAATAAAAGACAAAAAGTGTGAGTTCTATTTCCTTCATACATCATCTCCTGTCATTATCAATTCTGAAAAGGTTTTAGTGCCTTTGTAAATTTGCCATCTAATTCCAAAAGGCTTTGCAAAGCTTAAAGGTCAGTAGTCAACTTTTTCTTATTATTTATACATATACACACAAACATACATCCCCACCACATACTCCTTTCCCTCCACTCCGCCCAACCCTCTCACCTCCCATCTCCCCCTTTCCCCAGATCTACTGCTCCTCCGTTTCCCTTCAGAAAAAACTGGGCATCTCAGGGATATTAACTGAACATAGCATAATGACATGCAATTAAAAACTAGGCAAAACCCTTCATATCAAGGCTGGACTAGGCAACCCAATAGGAGGAAAAGGTTTAGACCCTAAATCTTTAACTTATCTCAGATGTCATCAGGTAGCACTTGAGTCATGACCCGTGGTCCTATATATATATACATATTTTCCTATTAAAAACATCAAAGCAGAGCTAGAGATGTAACTTCCTTGGTAGAGTGCTTACCTAACACTTTTAAAGTCCTAGGTTCAATCCCCAGCACTATATAAACAGGGTGGTAGTGCATGCCTATAATCTCAGCACTCAAGAAGAACAGGCAGGAAGATCAGAAGTTCAAGATTATCTCTCAATTACATAGCTAAGTGGATGCCAGCCTATAATAGAGAGTTCTTTTTCTCATATAGCAGAGAAATTGTTTTCAACTCTCAAAATTCCAAATTCAGACACAAAAACAGGCAGATCCCAAAATTTACTGTTAGGCCAGTGACTTGCTCCCAGACTTACACAATCTAAAGAATCAGAGCTGTCTGAAGTGCTAAGCTATTAGCAACCGCATGAAACAATCATCATTTCACTCAAGTATTAGCTTAACAGATAAGTTGTAGCCAATGTGCTGAATCCTAAGATGTCAACATATCACCAGCAGCTTCCAGATATTTTATTAAATAGACCAATAAAACATTTTCTCCACACTTAGACCCCAAACGTTGTGTTCAAGTTATTTTATGTGTCCTTTAGTAATATTCTATATAACTATAAACATACATTTATTAGTTATAATATCATTTCTTAAATATAAAGCTACTCTTGATCTTCTAGCTTTGCCTTGAAGGACCACTTAGAATGACCCCATTATTTAATACTATCACAATAAAGGGTATGGTCTTAAGAATTACTGGCAGTTTATCTACTTCCTTGTTCTCTGTTCTGTTCTATTCCATTCTGTAAGGCTCTGGCTGAACAGCTCTACAACTAGGGACATCTAGTTTCAAATCCCAATATTGCTACTTACTATTCATATGATGGCCAGTTATATTCTTACACCCTTTGAACCTGTCATGAACTAAATGCTCATCAGTACTGGCTTTTAATGGCAATTATTATGGCTTTTAAAAACACTGTTTTGACAATAAAGTTCAGACTTTTGTGATTTTAATCAAAAACCTTTGATCTCCCTCCAGAAAATTTCATCAAATGTCTGTGTGTCAGTGTAGTTATAATAAGATAGCTACACCTTTTTCTGTTAAAAAGGAATAAAGCTGGCTCTGATGGTATACACGTATAATCCCAGTACTTGGGTACACAAAGCAGGAAGACCATGAACAGATGGTAACAAAAACTTGTTCATAGGCCGGGAATGGTAGTGTGCGTTTTTAATCGCAGCACTCAGGAAACAGGCATGCAGATCTCTGAGTTCAAGGCCAGCCTAGTCTACATAGAAAGCTCCAGGACAGCCAGGGCTACATATAGAGGCTCTGTTTCAAAAGTATCACTTTCTATTTTTGCATACTACTACTTCCTCCTCCCCCCCCCCCCCCCCCCCCCCCCGCTAACTTGAAATTTCCCACATTTTCACATAATTGATTCTGAAACAAGTTTAAGCAGTAGTAAGAAATTAACAAAGATGCACATAAAAAGTCAACAGAAGAAACCATTATTTACCTTCACAAGGGAAATCTGAAGATTTACAGTCTTTCCATTCTTAAGGAGATTCTGCAACTTTCTACTATGCAGAATGTTATCTACATAGACCCAGAGCCTTTCAACAACATCTTCCTGCAGTTCAAGTTTCTTCTTATAAAATGCAACCAATGTTTGTCTTGCCCAATCAAGTAAAACCTGGATTTGTAGAAAACATACTATGTAAATGAACTTCTTACAGGAAAGGAAGATTTTCAGCATTATAGGGACATCCAACCATGACCAAACTCTATTTGAAAAAACAAAAAACAACTTTCCTTTAAAACATGTCTGCAGTATCAGCTACCACTTAGGCTGAAACAGGAGGAACACTTAGTCTACAAGTTCAACATGAGATGAGACTGAACAGCATAGCAAGATCCTATTTGAAACAAATAGACTTGAATACGGTTATACATGGCTATTAGTATCAGTACTTGGGAAGCTGTGGCCAAAAGATCTCAATTCAATGGCAGCATGAAACGTAAAGTGAAAGCATTTGTTTTTTAAATCCTCACTTGTATGTTACATAATAATATATGTTTTGAAATCTTGAAATGTTGATTAAGGAAAAAGGAAAAACAATGTTGTCTTAGTCTGGAGTCATTGAAAAGTTTCAGTAAAATTAAGATTGTTCAATTGCCTTTTTTTTTTTCAGAGCTCAGTGAGTTTTATTAGAAGGGGGCATGGGGAGTGAGAAAAGAGGCAAAGAGACACAGATACAGAGAGAGGACAGAAGAGAAGAGGGAGACAGGAAAAGTCCTGTCAATCCCAGGAGGACACTAGAAAGAGAGGAGCAGAAGAGAAGAGGGCAGAAAGAACTCAATGGCCTTTTCTAAGAGAAACACAATAAAAGTCCACAATGACCACAAAAGGGATCACATATGCAAATCAAAATAGCAATGAAGGGCCAGTGGTGGTGGTGGTGGCGCATGCCTTTAATCCCAGCACTTAGGAGGCAGAGGCAGGTGGATCTCTGTGAGTTCTAGATCAGCCTGGTCTACAGAGAGAGTTCCAAGACAGGCTCCAAAAGCTACAGAGAAATCCCATCTCAAAAAAACAAAAAAAAAAGGGGGGGGGGCTGGAGAGATGGCTCAGAGGTTAAGAGCACTAACTGCTCTTCCAGAGGTCCTGAGTTCAATTCTCAGCAACCACATGGTGGCTCACAACCATCCGTTATGAGATCTGGTGTCTCCTTTCTGGTATGCAGAAATACACAGAAGCTGAATGTTGTATACATAATAAATAAATAAAATCTTAAAAAAAAAATAGCAGTGACGGATAAGAGAAAGAAAAAAAAAAAAGAAATGAGTGTCAGAACACTGGGACATTTGTCCTGATTTTCCCAAGAAATATGCAGTATACCTTCTAAATCTATGGTTCAGGAGACATAAGCAAGGCAAACTGATGCACAAGGGCTTTATGAGAAAGAGGGTTGTACACATATAGTTTCCATTATTGCAACATGTTTACTCAAGCACAAAACACTGAGAAAAGTTGAGGCCTCAGCTTTCAAAACTGTGTGTGTGTGTGTGTGCGTGCGTGCGTGCGTGCGTGCGTGCTGTTGTTGTGGTTGTTAATGGTGATGATGATTGAACCTCCGGCTTCTGGCAAGCTTGGCAAACACTATGACACTGAATTACACTTAGTCTGCCCAAGCCCTCACCTTTACTCTCCAGGATTGTCAATATGTATGAAGTGACTGATGCTAAAAGGAAAAAGGATAAGGACATATCATTTTGTGGAGTGCTTACCAGGGTACTACCAAGCTGCTAAGCTGATTCAAATGTGTAGTAGGTGTGGACACTACTAGGTCAACTGTTCTACATCTCATAACTACTCTAACAATTAGAATACATTTTTGATACATCTCATGGTGCCTCCTTTAAAACCAGCACTGGGATGTATGTCAACCCAATTCCATGAGCTTGTCATCCTACTATAGTTGTATTATCCACTTTTTAGCCACAGAAGCTTAAGAAATACTAATAGAACATTATACTTAGTACCTCTCTATTTCTAGCTTGGCTTTATAAAAAGACTAACACTCCCCAACTTCCCAACCTTCAACATACCAAACTGAAAGATCTCACTACTTTTTCACTGACATTACTTTGACTTCCAATGAAGTTTCCTCCCTAAGCTGTTTTCTAATCTTTTAAATAAATGTCAACATCCAAGTTGTATATATAATTATTTTAAATCACAAAAATCTAAGTTTTATATTAAACTTACTTGTTCTTTATTTGGTAGAAAGCACTGATGGGAAATCCAAGCAAAGTGAGCTAGTTTTAGTTTATCTTCCCAGGAAGTTGTTTTGCTTTTAAGCTTAAAGGAAATGCCAGAATAAACAGCAGCCATAACTACATGTATTCTACAATTAAAAAAGAAAACAGTATTATTATAAGGCCTAACTGAAAAGGCATTAGAAAATGAACACTATCTTTTTACAAATATTTATGTATATGTGCCTGAGTGTATGCATACAAGAGCCCAAGAAGGTCAGAAGAGGGTATCAAATCCTTTGAGACTGGAATACAGACAGTTGTGAGTTAGCTGTCTCACAGGTACTAGAAATTGAACCCAGGTCCTCTGCAAGAGCAGCCAGTGCTCTTAACTGGTGAGTCTTCTCTCCAGTCCCTCACTATATACCTTATATATGGGTACAATTGGAAAGCAGAGGAGGCAGGCAGATCTCTGGGAGCTTAAGGCCAACCAAGGATACATAGTGAGATGCTGTCTCAAATTTTTATATATGTATGTATATGTATACACAAACATTTAATTTTAACCAGGAGTTCAGCAAAAGCAGGCAGAAGATTGTAAATACTCCCACTCCTACTGTGATCACACATCACACTTTGAATATATAGGAATTCAATAAGGCAAAATCAAAGTGTATAAATTACTCACAGACTGGGCGGTGGTGCGCGCACGCCTTTAGTCCCAGCACTCGGGAGGCAGAGGCAGGTGGATCTCTGTGAGTTCCAGACCACAGAGAAACCCTGTTTCAAAAAACAAAAACAAAAAAATTACTCACAGAATGATAGTCACCTTACATGATTTAAGATTAAAAGAAGTTTCAGCCCATAGCTTCTAAAATGTATTGGGTATCAGGATTAGCTTTATTAAGTAAGCAAATTAGCAAGCAATATAGTACTTGAAAAAGTAATGTTTCTCCAGGGCAAAAAGAAATCAGATGTTGAAGCCAAGGAAATGGCTCAGAGGTCAAGAGCACTTGTTACTTTTTTTTTTTTTTTTTTTTTTTTTTTTTATTGAGGGGGTGGTGTTTGAGACAGGGTTTCTCTGCATAACAGTCCTGGCTGTCCTGGAACTCACTCTGTAGACCAAGTTGGCCTCGAACTTACAAAGATCCACCTGCCTCTGCCTCCCAAGTGCTGGGATTAAAGACCAGAGCCACCAAGAAGAGCACTTGTTACTCTTAAGGAAGATCTGAGTTCATTTCCTAGCACCCACACAGCAGCTCATAACTATCTGTAATTCAATTTCCATGGAATTCTGCATCTTCTAACCTCCCCAGGCTCCTGCATGCATAAGCAATAAATAAATAAGTAAACAAATAAGGCAGGCACTAATTTCAATAGAAATGCTGTTATTTCTACTACAATACGTAACTTCTCACACATGCAAAGCTACTACAAAACATATACACAAGTTTTTTTTAAAAAACTGTGACAATAAAACTAAGTAACAAAGGGAAAGCATATACATTAACAACCTACAATTACTATAAAACCCAGAAAAGGCTTGTTTAAGTTTCTTAAAAGTCATAAAAATTTGTCATTTTCATTAAACAAATTAACTTAAAAAAGATAAACATCCACCATACTGCTGTGTGAAGGCAGGAGAATGTGCGATGTGGAGAGCCTACTACCTGCCTTCAGCCCTGAGAAACAACCCTTCCGGTAGTGGCCCTCAAAATTCCTTAGGAACTAAGGCAGCTGTTTCTCAACCTGTGGGTCGCGACCCCCAAAGGGTATCATATATCCGATATTTACATTATCATGATGCTAGGAAAATTGGTTATTAAGTATCAACAAAATAACTTTATGGTTGGGAGGTCATCACAACAAGAGGAACTGTATTAAAGCATCGCAACTGCCGTTCTAGGGCCTGGAGAGATGGCTCAGTGGTTAACTGCTTTTCCAGAGAAAAAACTGCTTTTCCCATATTGTGGCTCACAACCACCGGTAACTCCAGTTCTAGATCTGACGCCCTCTTCTAGCTTCTGGGTACTACAGGCAAAACACTCATACAAATAATTAAAGAAAAAAAAAGGTTCTAGATTGATACCTTCAAATCCTACTACCTCGGATCGGGGGGTCATCTCAGGACCTGGCTCTGTCAAGAAGGACTCCCCCAGTTCTAAGATCCCTTAGATCGGGGAGCTCTCTCTCAAGTCGGACTCTCTAAAGTGAGGTTCTCATACCAGGGTTCTCTCATGGGGAGCACCTTCAGGTCCGAGCTCTCCTCAAGTAGGGTTCCCACAGGTGGGAGAACCCTCGGGAAGAATTACCTCAGACTGGGGCTCCCTCAGATGGCGGGAAATCCCTCAGGCAGAGCTTCCTCAGATCCAGTCTCTCCAGCGGGGTTCCCTCCAGTTGGGCTGGTGTCTGGATCTGCCAAACTGGCGTTTCAAGGCAAAAACCAAACTCAACGCGGCATCCACCTGGGACCTCCACAGCAACTAGCTACACGTGAGGGAGGCGCTTCCGGCAGACGTTGACGCCAACGGCTCGGGGCGGGGAGGGGCGTCACGCAGACATCGCTAGCTGAGCGCCGAGTGCGCCCTGGCCGCGGCGTCGCGCGTCCGCGGCCTAGCCCGGCGTGCCCGCACCGTCAGGCGGTCATGGGGCGGCCACCAAAAGCCGCGGGCGCGGTAGGACGTAGCGCTCGGGGACCCGGCTAGCCGGCCGCGGTAGGAAGTCCTACGGCGGGCAACCGATACGGAAGCAGCCGGTGCCGAGGCGGCGGCGGGGCAGCGGGAGCCGCCTGGGATGTTCAGTGAGTGCGGGCGGGGCACGGGGAGGGGGGAGGGGACGCGGGGGAGGGGCTTCAGGCGGGCGGCTCCGCGCCTCCCGCTCGCGGGGCGCGCGCATACCTGCGCAGGCCCGAGCGACCCCGCACGTGGCGGCCCCGGCTGCACGCTCCCGGAGACCCCGCGGCCCCGCCGGGCGCCCTCGCGCGGAGCCAGCCGCGAGCTCACGAGGGCGCTCGGCGGAAGTGGGCTGCAGACGGCCGGCTCCCGGCTGCCGCCGTGAGTCGCGGACCTCGCAGGCGCTGTGGCTCCGGCGTCGAGAGGTGAGTTCCCCCTTTGCTGGGACCCCGGACTCGCAGGTGGATGGCCTCGGGTTTCCCGGGAGTCGGGACCAGATGTTTGGAGACCCGCTCCAGCCTGGTCGGGAGGTAGTAGAAAGTGAAGTTGGAAGGGATTCCGCCTAACTCCAGATTGAAGACTCCTTGGCTCCTGAAACTCGGAGGGGCGGAATGTCAAGGATGGAGTTGGTAACCGCAAAGGTTAGGATTGCAATCATGTAGCTAGTTAGCTGCCTCAGTTTCTCCTCCTGTAAAATGGGATGGTAATTTAAGACTAGACTCAGCTGGTAGTGGTGGCGCACGCTGTAGGCTGAGGCAGAAAGATTGCTGCGAATTCCTAGCCAGTCTGGTCTACAAAGTGAGTTCTGGGCCAGTCTACGCTACAGAGTGAAACTTGGTCTAGATATATATTCACACATGTGTGAACCTTGTTTTATGAATTATAAAGCAAATGTTAAGCGGGGGGAAAAAAACCAAGTCACCTTGTGCCTTCAGTATTTTGCCATCAATAACAAGTTAAATTCGTGTGTTTTGGGACAGTCCTTTACAACTGTGTACTTCCGTCACTGTGAAGAGAGGTGAAGGCCTCTCCTAACTGCTTGGTAACTGATTATTTTCGTTGTTTCTACACTGTAAGAATCTGTGAAAGACGCCGGACGGTGGTGGTGTAGCCAGGCGGTGGTGGCCCACGCCTTTAATCTCATCACTCGGGAGGCAGAGGCAGGTGGATCTCTGTGAGTTCAAAGCCAGTCTGGTCTACAAGAGCTAGTTCCAGGACAGGTTCCACAGCTACACAGAGAAACCCTGTTTCAAAAAACCAAAAAAAAAAAAAAAAATAGGAAAGACATCTGGAGACAGAGGAAGGGCCTTTGCTTCCCCCACACTCACTTGTTTTAGCTTGATCTTGTGTGATGCCAGCACTATTCATTTCACAGTACTTGAAGTCACGTTTCCAGCCTTCCACATAACCATCAGCATCTCAAGTGGTTAACTTCCAGGTGCTCATTCTCAGAGCAAGCATCAGTGAGTGGTTGCCCTTGAACTCCCCGAGGAGTCCAGTGTGGGATCAGTGGAGCATGGGGTGCTGTAAAGAGTGTAGGTTCAGATGCTGCATCCAAGAATTGAATGATTTTGTGCAAGTTGTCTGACTCCTCTCCTGCCTGGTAGGGTTTTGAGGGTCAAAGCAGACAGATAGTATATGGGAAGTAGTTTAGGATGGTGTCCAGCAATGGAAGATGTTAAATAAACCTTAGGTGTCAATAGTAGTGTGTGAAACACAGCAATATGACAAATACTATGATAGTGCTCCAGACTTGGAGTGGAGAGGCAAAGATGAGGAAGCCATGGGATGATGAGGTAGCCAGGCTGTTGAGCATCTGGGTTGTTCAAGCCAGGTGAGCATTTGTGAGGATGCTTCCATCTGTTGGAGAGGGATTGACCAAAGACTACATAAAAGGTGAGAATGCCTGTGGAACCCCCAGTAAAGTGAGAACTGAAAATCTGTTCAAGTGGGTAATAGGCAGTTCAGAGCAACATGGGATGATACCACTGGGTTTTATTTTTAGCCTCCACACCAGTGACAGCAGTAACTTTTAAAATGAGTGCATCACATTGGTTTTTTAGAAAGAATGCCTGTAGTAGAGTGATGTTGGGTTGAAGTAGTTCTCTACTTCTGTGTCTAGGTTAGTACAGATAAATTTCAAAGCTTAGAGAACACTCCAGCAAGGCATGCAGAAACTATATGTTATTCTAGACAGTATTCTTTCCTAAACACCATATTTTGGTATATGTCATGTACCAGATTAGAAGAAGGCTGGTTTCTCTGAGAAGTCTCCCTATGATTAGAGGGTGTCATTCCATGTTGTGGTCTCTGCCACCAGGCACACTTGGTTGTTTCTCCAACACCAAGATGATCTTCAAGAGGGCATACCTGGCTGAAGCAAGCCCAGTAGTGCTGGTTTGGGACTTTTATTCAGTCTCACCAAATTAGATAACAAAAGAAAGACAAAAAAGGAATGTTCACTAATGATTGCTAGGGTCATGTCTCAGAGAGCACAGGTATAAATCACACATAATACACAGAAAACAAGAATGATGACTCATTCTTGTGATCCAAGTGCATTGGAGGCAGTGGCAGGGCATTAGAAAGTTCAGAATCAGGTCGGCTGGGGGGGGGCACTTTAACCAATTGATGAAAAAGTGCTGGCGATGGTGGTGCACACCTTTAATCCCAGCACTCGGGAGGCAGACACAGGTGGATTTCTGAGTTCAAGGACAGACTGTTCTACAGATCAAATTCAAGGAAAGCCAGGGCTTCCCAGAGAAAACCTGTCTGGGGGGGAAAAAAAAAAAAAAAAAAAACCAACCAAGCTAGCTTGGACTGAGGTTTCAAGCAAGAAAGGAATTTGAAAATTCAAGAAGTGCTGTGAAGACCCGGGATAGCTTGGTGATGGAATGCTTGCTTAGCAAGTGGGAAGCCTTAGGTTTAATCCCTATTACTCCTCTACCCCCAAGAAAAACTTAAGCAGTTACCTGGTGTGGCTTGGTAGATAAGGTAAAATGCTTGGGAAAGTCAATTACATGTCTTACTTACTTTGACTTTTTTGAGTCAGGGTCTTACTGTGTATCTTTGGCTAGCCTGGAACTCACTTGCAACAGTGTTCCCATCTGTGCCTCCCCAGTACTGGGATTAAAGATGTGCCATGATGCTCACCTGGAAAACAGAATTTGATAATCCATAATGGTTTTGTTGATTATGGATACTGGTGCTTTAAGATGTATAAATAGTTGGAACAAAATTATACCACATTTTGATATGTATATTGGCATGTCCTTCTATGTCAATGAAGTTTTATATATGTGATAATTTGAATGACAGTGGCACTGTAGGCTCATATGTTTGTATATGGTGTGGGTTTTTTGTTTGTTTTGAGACAGGGTCTCTCTACGTAGCCTTGGTTGTCCTGGAACTCACTATGTAGACCATGTTGGTTTGCCTCCTTCCTGGGTGCTGGGATTAAAGGTGTGCATCACCACAAACCAGGATTAACCATATCCAGCATAGTTGATATATTTGAATGGTTGGTCCCTTGGTGGAATGTTTGGGGAAGGAGGTCTGTCACTGAGGGTTGGTCTTGAGGTTTCAAAAGCCCTTGCCAGGTCTGTCTGCCTCAAACTTGTGGATAAAATTGTTGAGCCCGAGTTACAAGGATCCCCAAAGAGACCAGGGAGACAGACCACCGATGCAAATGCACAAGGTTTATTAAATTGTTTATCCTACCGGGAGAGGGACCCCCGTCTAGCAAGCTGACACAGCAGCCTCCAGAGGGGGTAAAGTTCCCTGTCTCCTGCTAGGTTTTAAAGACAGAAGTTACAGGATTACATCAGAAGGTATGGGTTGGTTTTTGATTGGTTGACATTTGGGAACAATCAGGAAAATGTCTCAAAGTCATATTTTGGCATGAAATACCTGTGTACCAGGTATTCTCATTGGTCAGTGCTGAGAGGGAACATTCTGTGGTTTCTATGGGTTTGTCTTGTTACTTGCAGGTGGTCTATTGTTCATAGATACCAATAGTTTTCGGAACTGTATTCTGGAGACTAGGGGAGGTTTTGGTCTCCCCTGGAGTTTCTTTTGTTGCCAAACAGTTCCCAGGAACTAAGCACCTAGGAGGCTGGGGGTGGGAGAGGTCTGGAGTTTCATGTGTTCAGTTTTGTCCCTAGACTCCTGCAGGCCAGAGGATCCGAGTGTTTCCCTGTGTCAGAGGCCTATGTGTCTTTTCTGTAGCCTGCCATGGCTGCTAAAGCAGGGGCTGAGTATTAAAGTAGAAATAAAATACTTGTGGCTTTCTTGGTTCCTAGAAATTACAAAAGCCATAAGCCTAAAATAAGTCCAAGCAGAAACTAGATAGCACTCAAACTTTTAAGTCATAATATAGTTCATGCTACCTGTCCCTTCAGAAGCCAGTAAGCAGGATAGGAATTGAATATAGCCTTATTTAGTGTGTTAACAATCTGAGAAGACAGAGATTCATAGTCTGTGTTTTGGTTTTTTTTGTTTTTGTTGTTCCGAAACAAGGTTCCTCTGTAGCTTTGGAGCCTGTCCTGGAACTCGATCTGTAGACCAGGCTGACCTTGAACTCAACAGAGATCCACCTGCCTCTGCCTCCAGAGTGTTGGGATTAAAGGTGTGAGCCACCACCATCTGACTAAGATTCATATTCTGAAGTTTCATGTTCTGTCTTAAATCTCATCTCCAGGCCAGCAGAGAAGACGGTGTTGAGAACACAAAGGTGTCCGTCACTCCAGGACTCAGTCTTGACCCTTTGGTCAGCCCTGTTTCTGAGACTTATGATGCCTGTGCATCTCTCATTAACTCTTCTCTCATTATGGGTGTTTGAGCATAGGTGTTACTACTTGAAATGTGGAGTCAAGTTAATTTCTGCTAGTGTCAACTTTGTATTCCTCCAGGAGCATCTGAGCTGGGAGGGGTTAACTCAGAACAAACTAAGCATTAATAACATTGTGCACAGACTCCTTTTATATTATGAAGTATATGTGTCTTTCTAATACAGAAAATGAAAATACTCCTATTTATTCCTTCTGTCCTGCATTGCTTTTTTTTTTCCCTTCTATTTGAGACAGGGTCTTTAGCCCTGACTGTTCTAGAACTTGCTATGTAGAAAAGGCTATGCTATGTAGACAAGGCTATGCTTGCTCCATGTGATGGCACAAGGCTATGTAGACAAGAGATCCACCTGCTTCTGCCTCCTGGGTACTGGAATTAAAGGGCATCATCACAGGCTATTTCACATCACTTTTTTTTTTTTTTCTCCTCCATTGTAAAAAAACCAGTATCACTCTCTACCCATGGCTGGCCTATGTCTATACTATATTCCTAGGCTGGCCTCAATGCAGTTCTTTTCCTTAGCTTCCCCTAGGACTGGAATTCCAGGCATGTACCATCACTCCCAGTGACTCCCTTTCTTTTTCTTTTTTGGTTTTTTTGAGACAGGGTTTCTCTGTGTAGCTTTGGAGCCTATCCTGGCATTCGCTCTGGAGACCAGGCTGGCCTTGAACTCGGAGATCCGCCTGCCTCTGCCTCCTGAGTGCTGGGATTAAAGGCGTGGGCCACCAAAGCCTGGCCTCCTATCAGTTTAAAAGTTAAGAAAAAACCCTCCCACTGGGCGTGGTGGTGGCATGCATCTTTAATCCTAGCACCTGAAGGCCCTGAGTTCAAGGGCTCCATGGACCCTTGCTACCAAGCAAGTTCCAGGCCAATCAGGGCCACACTGTGAGACCCTGTCGAGAGGGGCAGTGGGGGGTGGGGAGAACGAACCCTCTCCTGGGTAGACTCCCATCTGGGGAATAGTCATGGTAAGCATGGACAGCCTGCATTGGAACAAGAAGAACTTAGAGGTAGGTGGATATTGGGATAGTCCAATTGCAAAGTGCTTTGTGCTGTCAGCAGAAAGTACAAATGATTCAGTCTAGAAGTAATTCTTTAAAATAAAATAGGAATTAGAGATTTCTTAAAGGGGGCAGAGTATCTTAAGATTATGACTAGGTTTCTTGCTTTTTAATGATGGGTAATAACACCATTAAGTTAGCTAGGAGGAAGCTGAGGTAAGACCATTGTTCCAGTTTTGAGACATAGCTTGGCTATAGGGTATCTCAAAGGACAAGTTAAGCAGTATCTAGCCCAGTCATGTGACCATAAAGGAAAAGGGGAAAGTAACTTGCATTAAGATAGGAGGTGAGTAGTACAGTCTTTCTCAGCAGCTTCTTGAGGCCAGACATGGTCAGCCAGCTGGATAAGGAGACTGATGTGGAATCTCTAGGTTAGGATGTTTTAGACAGTTGAGCAGAGAAGACATGGAAATCTTGAAGGTGGTGATGGAGAAATCAGTTTGTTTTGTTGTTGTTGTTGTTGTTTTTCCTTCCCCTTTTGAGATTTTGTGTGTGTGGTCTGCACACCACATGCATGCAGTGCCCTTGAAAGCCAGAAGAGGGTGGCAGGGCTTCCAGAGACTTAGAATTATAGACAGTTGTGAACTGCCATGTGGGTTCTAGGAATTGAGCCCTGTTCCTCTGGAAGAGCACCTCTAAGCCATCTCTCCAGCCCAAGAAAATAGTAACTAATGTTGTCTCTTGGGTGTTGTGACTCCTAGGTATGAACTTCCATAGATGCCACCACCAAAACTTCAGGTTCTTCCATTTCACCCTGAGCCCTAACTATAGCCTCATTTACAAGATCTTCATTTCTTAAGGACACCTTAGGAGAAGTGACACCACTTTAGAAGCATATTGCAATGTCTGAGCAAAGAATCACTTTGAAAGACAGTCATGTTTGGAGGTAGAAATAAGATCAGAAAAGTTCAAGACCCTGCTCAGGGGTTACGTATAATGAGTTTGAAGTCAGCCTGGGATACATGAAACATAATCTGTTTTTGTTCTTGCTTTTTTTTATTTGAGACTGGGTTTCACTATATAGCCCTTGCTGCCATGGAAGTCACTCTAAACCAGACTGACTTTGAACTCAAAGAGATCCACTTGCCTCTGCCTCCAGGGTGCACCACCATCACCCAGCAGTGAGACATAGTCTGGAGGGGGAAAGTCGAGGTTTTTAAATTATATGAATATGACTGAAACTACATAGTGTGCCTCAGTTATTTCTCAACTTTGACTTATTTTTTCACAAAGCTAATTGAATATACTCTCATAACAGTGAAAATAACTGGATTTGGGCAGGGGGGGGAGGGGGGTGTCCACTTAGATGATCTTTAGATAGATCTCTTGCTCCATGTGATGGCACATACCTGTTATTCTGGTACTTGGAAGATGAGGCCAAGAGATCCTGAGTTCAAAGTCATCTTCAGAGACTGTAATCAACTTAGGCTGTAAGAGACCCTGTCAAAAAACAAAATCAAACAAACGGGGCAGGGATTAAATTAAATAGTACCTTAGCAAGTACTTTATATGACATCTCAAGCAAAAAGTATAAACTTCTAGACTATATAAAGCATAAATTCACAATTGAGGGGGGAACCTACTTTTTTTAAGCATAGGTTCACCATTAGAAAAAAATAACTCAGTTTTCCATACTGTTGTTTTAAAAAACAGCGGGAGAAAGAGTCATGCTATCATGCCACAGAGCTCTCGTGGACAGTTTTTTATTGAGGGAAGGGAAGTGGAAAAGAGGGGGGAGACCAGCTGCTGGGGGACAGGAGAGGCAAGGAGAGGGAGAGAGGTGGGAGAGGGAAAGAGATTGGGAGGTGGGCAAGGCCTGTCTTTTATAAGGTAATGTATTGAATGTGCATAGGAGGTGCTCTTAGTGGTTGCAGCTGAGGATATATGCTGTCAGGACCCCAAGGACAGGCCAGTACAGGTACCTGAATACTAACACATACCCCCAAAACTGGCCCATGTATAGCAGCAACTCTTAGGGATCTAATTTGAGGATTGTGTAGAAGTTAGCTTCCCTGGATTCATCTTGAACTCATTGTACTTGAAGCTTCTATTCTAAAGGAATGAGTTATGTTTATAGTAGTTTGTAGTGATTTTGTAAAAGTTTAAAAATATAAAAAAATAAGCCGAGAGATGGGGCTCGTGCCTGCACAATGGATCATGAACCGTGGAGGGTACATTAAAGGTAAAGTTTATTACAGGTGGGAGGAGAGACCAGAACAGAGCAGAGAGGAGAGAGGGGTGGTCGACCAACGGGAAAGACAGGAAGAGGAGAGAGCCAAGATGTGGGCTAGGGTTAAAGGGGGAGCTCCTGCATGCGCATAGTCCCTACACAGCCCTGTAAGGAGTGACATAGCCATGACGTGGCAACGCAACACAGGGCCCTTTGTGCTGCTTAGGTATCTGCCTGAACCTTTCAGTATTATGTTGGCATCTCACAGGGCTGAGTAGTTACTACTTGGCTTGTCTTAGTAGACAACTTGGTGTGTTCTCTACGCACTGTATTTGAAGTGGTGAGGCGGAGATGAAATATGATGGACCAGGGTTACCAGGCCCTGCTCCAGCACCCTCATTTTAGGGAAGTGTAAGAGAAGTCTGCACTTTGTCCTTCCTGGTGATTACTTGGAGTGATCATGTAAGACTTGACATTTCAACTTTGTTGCGTGTTCGTGGAACAGAAGCAACCTTTTAAGATACGGAAGAGAAGGTTATTTGGAATCAGTTTTATGTAAATTGAAAACTGAGACGTTTTGAAATTTTATTAAGATTGTATAATTATATCCAAACCCCTTTATTTTATTAGTGTTTTATTATGATCCCTGGAAAACTGGGCAGGTATCTCAAAATTGCAGTATAAGTCTCATGTCTGAGTCTTAAGAGACTTGGCTCTATTTTAAGCTACACACACACACACACACACACACACACACACACACACACACACACACACGTACGTACGTACGTCCATTTATGGATATTTATCATGAAAATCCGGTTGCTCTGAGACATTCATTCTTTCATTATTTTGCTTGAAAAATGTACATCAGAATAGAACCAGCTAAGCCGGTTGGATATGTCTGTGGTATTTGTGTTCCATGTGGGCTATAAACACAGTTCCTGCTGAATTCTTGCCTTGAGGTCCTTGGCCCAGAAGCTGGCTTACCACCTGTCTACAGGGAGAGCCTCTAGAGTAAAAGCAGTTGCATTTAAACTATCCCCACTTCACGAAGTTAATTTGGGTAAATTAATTTCATTTACAAACTCAATTCTCTCAATTCCAAATGTAGCTGAGCTTTCCTATTTGTATTTTGTTTTTAAACAAACTAAACTGGATTTTTATATAGCCTGGGGCTATGCTTGAGCCTCCTACCTTCACCTCCTCATGTATTAGAATTACAAATTTGGGACACCACCCTTGACAACTGTTTTCTTTTACAGCTTTAGCATCTCTTCCCCTCATCTGCATATGTATTGTCCTATTTCAAGAACACTTATCTCAGAGTCTGTTCTTCCATCCGTTGTCTTGTGTCTCACAGGAAGTATTTTTTCCCTGTCCAAAGGGCTTGATTGGAGCTAGGCATTGGTGGTACACTCCTTTAATCCCAGCACTTAAGGCAAAAAGGCAGGCGGATTTCTGAGGACAGTCTGGTCTAGAGAATGAGTTACAGGACAGCCAGGGCTACACAGAGAAACCCTGTCTAGGGAGGTTGTGGGGGAATGGCATGATGGGGAATGTTTGTGAATTCACGTGGGTACATCATAGTCCCATGTCACTGAAAGCTCACAGTGGAAAATCTGGAAAGGTCTTAGTTTTTGAAGTGTAGAATTGGACTAGTTTAGTAGGGTTTGAAACTAGGCACTCTGGAAAACATCAGCAGGTATATATAGTATGATACAGGCAAGGCTGGATGTCTTGACTATCCTGATTGGGCCATACTTGGAAAGGGTCATGGAGTCACAGCTGCTGTGTGTATTTGAATCCCACCCCCACAATCAGAATCTCCAGGGCTGGGGTTACTTATTTACACACACACACACACACACACACACACACACACACACACACACACACACACACACACAGCCGACATGCTACTGGGATTCTTGTATAGCTGGATGAGCCATAGAGAATCACTGATGCAGTCAGAATGAATGATTGTATTGAATAGTGGCCACAGAGAAACAATAATGATTTTGGTCTTACTAATGGACAGGAAAAGAGGTCTCTCAAAGTATCAGAGCCCTTGTGCTCGCAATAAAAAAGCTTAATTAAAATAGCTCATCAATATACTGGAAGAATAATAAACCGTCATGAAAGGGAATGTCAGTATTGGGAATTTATCCGTGCTCTGTTACATGACCAAATTATAGCCTTGTCATTACAGCAATCACGTCTCCTTTCTGGCAGATTTCTTGTTGGGCTCTTTGTGTAACCCAAGAATGAAATTCATAGATAGCATTATGTCCATCTCATAGTTTAATAGGGTCTGTAAACATTTTGTTTGTAATAAACATATGTTTTTATCTATGTGATTCTACCCTCTGTGTTCTCCTTGCTGTGTGATTTTCAAGAAATTGAAGGGTTGATCTTCAGAATATCCTACTAATCTGTTTAGAAGGAAAAATACATTTACAGATACTCTGGAAGCAGTGTGTTAGCCAAGTAACCAGGGAAAATGTACTTGACTATTCATGCATAATACACTCAAAAGAATTGCAGATGAATAATAATTAGAGTTAAAGTCTTGAAAAGTATTTAAAGAAGAAGATAACAGCGGGAGAGATGGCTCAGCAGTTAAGAGCACTGGATGATCTTCAGGTGGACTGGGTTTGATTCCCAGCACCCCTGAGGTCTCTATAGTTCTAGGGGATCTAATACTCTCTTGTGGTCATTGTAGGTACCTAACAAAAGTGGTGTATAGACATATATTCAGGCAAAACACTTGTGTGCATTTTTTTTAAATTAATACAAAAAAATTTAAAGGAAGCATTCTTAAGAGATATTTATTAGGGATAGGATTTCTCTGGCTGTCCTAGAACTCACTTTGAAGACCAGGCTGGCCTTTGCTACCAAAGGGCTAATATTAAAGGTGCCATTATGCCTGGCAGGAAGCCACCTCTTTTTTACTATTAAGAAATATGGGCTGAGTGTGTTGCACTTGGGAGGCAGAGGCAGGTGGCTCTCTCTGAGTTTAAGGCCAGGCTGGACTACAAATTGAGTTACAGGCCAGCCATCACTACACAGTGAGACCCTGTCTCAAGAAAGAAAGATCAAATGAACTATGAGTGGGGGATAGAGTACTTACCTACAGGCCAGAGACCCTAAGAGCTACTTACTGTGTGAGCAGCTGGTAGCCTACTCTTTGCTGAGAACCTAAGTGGGCACTGACAACACCTGTTCCAGGCCAGCCACAGGACCCTGGTACCTGTGAGGTTGTAGAGTACTTACCTAGCTTGTGCAAGGGTTCCATCCCTAGAACCACACAGAAATATCTCCCATTACCAGGTTCTAGTTACCCAGTATCTGGGTTTCTCAGGCCCTTGATTTTACACTGCCCCCCCACACACACTTGAGCTTTTAGTAGGTTTGCTGCTAATGAATAGCTCTCTGACAGAGCAGTAGAAATAGCCTGAAAATCAAACTAGGTCTTTCTGCTTGATGCTAGGAGCACTAACGAAAAGGTTCGTGGAGCTGGTTGAATGACAGTGTTATTTGGGAATGATCTATGGGGTATGTTTCTATGTTTTCCATCAAAGAAGCAAACTATATGGCCTTTGGAAAAAATAGATAAAATGGAAGAGAATGCCATGTCAGAATTAGGGAACCCAGACTTGTGTCCTCACTGGGTCACTTCAGTATCCATCTTTTCAACTGTGTGAAACCTCTACCATCCCTTATAGTCTGCTTCTTATGTTCCTTCACAGGTCATGAAACGAGTGCGCACGGAGCAGGTTCAGGTGGCAGTGTCCTGCTACCTCAAACGCCGGCAGTACGTGGACTCAGACGGCCCCTTGAAGCAAGGCCTGAGACTATCACAGACCCCTGAGGAGATGGCAGCCAACCTCACAGGTACCAGGGTCCTGTGGCTGGCCTGGAACAGGTGTTGTCAGTGCCCACATAGATTCTCAGCAAAGAGTAGGCTACCAGCTGCTCACTCAGTAAGCAGCTCTTAGGGTCTCTGGCCTGTAGGCCTTTCCTGTTTCAAAGCTGTGCTCACTGGACTTCTGAGCCTTCTGGAGCCCCTGGCTAGAGCCATATTTCCTTCCTCAGAGCATCCAGATTGTTTTATATGTACCTGATGGTTTGTGTAACTTTTACTGTACAAGACCCAGAGTAATAGGTTCTCTCTGCTAGCATAGAACTCTGCTCCTAGAAATCAGGTCTATAAGGTGCTTGCATACTGTAGGATTGATGGTTGGAAGCACTTCTGAAATTTTTCAATTTTGGTTTGAAATCATGTTTGCTCAGACCTTTAATCCCAGCACATGGGAGGCCAAAATGGGAGGGAGGGAAGGAAGGTGACTCCATCAAGACTATCAAGTCATTGTTACCATACCTAAAGGTTGTCATCTAGCTGTTTTATGAGTTCAGGGTTTATGTGATAGTTTTCCTGCCTTCCATCTCCCTCTGGTTTTTTGAAACGAGTTCTTATAAGGCCCCTTCTCACCTTGAACTCTCAGCAAGCCTCAGCCTCAGGGGTATGGCACTATGCCTAGCTGATTTTCTTATACTGAATTTCTGAACAGTATTGGTGATTTGATGTATTTCAGTAAATTAGGTGATTCCGAAGGACACACTAATAGCTGTGTAGCATGGAGTTCTCATTGTTTGCATGGCCCAGCTCTGGCTCTTCTTCACATAGCCTGAGTGGCTTCTTCTCCCCTCTTTGTTCCTGGACTTTTACTTTCCTTGAACGTACTGCCTCTGCTCCATGCTAGCAGCAGCAGATTCTTTGGTTCCTTTTCACAGCACTGCTAGTGAGTGGCCTGTTTTCCTTTAGGGTAGACTCTCTTTACTGTGGAGAAAGTGATGAAATGTTTGAAACCTGAGTAGGTCCTTGAAATGAGAGTCTTGGCTTCATGGAGGGATAACAGAAGCTGTCAGAAATCTACCTCCATGTTCTGTTAAGGGATACCTGGCTGTTCTTCTCTGTTTCGGTCCCTCAGTCCCAGGTAACTGCCCTGGTGAGCAGTTACCTCCCTGCCTCTAGTGGATTTCTCTCCATTTACCAAGTTTGGAGCAACCTCTTATGAACTGCCACAATTCTTGGAGTGTCCTATTGCTGGGCAATAACTGCTTTTGTTGAGAAGGAGAGAGAGTACTACTGATGGATCTCCAGACATCACTCTGCAGTTTAGATGCAATGGCTTTTCAAGAGGCCAGCAGGAACAGAGAGAAGTTGAAGTGGGCTGGATTTTCTGATTCATGAGTGATTTGAATCATTGGTCTTCACTCTGCAGGCTTTCATTGCACATCTCCTTTAGAACTTGCTAGGATTCTATGGGACTGGAGAGATTGCTCAGAGGTTAAGAGCACTGGCTGCTCTTCCAGAGGTCCTGAATTCAGTTCCCAGCAACTACATGGTGGCTCACAACTGTCTACATGACAGAACACTGTATACATAATAAATAAATCTTAAAAAAAAAAAACTTAAATTGCTGCTAGAAATACATGCTGCAGTACAGGGTCAGCGAGTAGAGAAAATGGTCCTTTGCACTAGGTTAGCAGGGCAAGAGAGTCTTTCAAAGGCCTGGTACTCTCCAGATTATGGTCATGGTGGCCAGTAGCAGAAGGAATTAGCTGTTTTAAGAGTAATTATAAGGAGCACTCCTGTCAGGTTAAAGGAGGACATTTGAGATCTGGAGATAGATTTCAAGACAGTGACTGGGTGCTAAGTATCATTAAAGGGTCCAAGTTACAATTAGATACACCAGCCAAGAACCAGCATAGTCTGAGGGTAACCTGAAATCTGAAGGACTTTGACTGATGTTCTAGCTATCTTGATTTTGCTGGAAGACAGGAACTCTTCTTTACCTCCCCCCCTTCTTTGTACACTATGTTTTGATTCCTTCAGTTCTACTGTATTCATTACCATCCCTCCATCTACCTTCTAGTGGCTAAATGTGGCATTTTCTTCAGGTCACTGTAAAGATGACATCTTAACCCTTGGCCCCTAGCTTCCATCTGGAAGTCAAGGTTGGTACCACCTAAGTGGGTGCTGGCTGCAAGGAATTTGAGGGCAACCTTTCCATTTCTCCATTTGCAGAGCGTCAAGGGCTCTGAACATTTTGTGAAAGTTTGCCTTAAAGTTAAAATAGGAATCAAGAACAATATGGTGTAGACTCTTCACTGGATGGTTCAGAAAGCTTGAGTTTCTTTTTTAGGAAGCATAATTCAGGCCAAGTATGATGGCATACTCCTGTAATTCCAGCACAAGGGGCAGAAAGATTGAGATTCCCAGGTTAGCTGGGGGCTGCATAATGAGACCCTGTCAGAAAAAAGAAAATATAAAGTCAAAAAGTGCATGTTCGCATGCTAAATATTGAGACCCCAGGCTTCTTCATGTTAGCTGCCCAGAACACTGCAGCCAACCTTATTCCCCAAGAAGGCTAGTGAACAAGTTTGCTGGATTATGACCTGCCCAGGATTACAGACCAAAGACATTCTTTGTGAAACTCTGTTCATGCCCTCCTAAGTGATCAGGCACATTCCCATTATCCCTAAGGTGTCCTGTTTCACTGCCTTGGGGGAAATGTTTCTCTGACCACTGTGCATATCATAGTATTGCGACAAGAAGATAATGCTGCCTAGGGAAAGAGAACATTTTGCCAGGTAGGTGATGATAAAAAGGAATGTGAGCCAAATTAACTCTTTCCTTCTTTGGAAAAATATAAAAAGGAAAATCAACAAAAAGGTTGAAGATTAGGCTAGGTGTGGTGGTATACACCTTTAAATCCAGGGGAGGGGCAGAGGCAAGCAGATCTCTGAGTTTGATGCCAGCCTGCAGTCTTGGGGGGGGGGATTAAAAGTTAAGGAAACCTCCCTATTAGTAAAGCAAAAGGATGAAGTGTAGAGAAAAGATGTAAATGATTTTTAGAACTTCCAACTTTTAAATCAGGAATCTTGGAAAATTAGAAGGCAGGATCAGAAACAAATGAAGACTGTTGCTCTGAACTGGGAGGCATAATACCTCAAATTGACAGACCTAGCACATTGTAACACATCAGCGTAGACTAGATGTTTCAGATGAATTTCAGGGCTATTATGTGCCTATCCTCTCTTAGCTTAATTTATCTGATGCTCTCTAGCTTTTCATTCGTCTGCCCTCGTTTTATGGAGTGTCAGGGGAGAAGAGAGACAAACAAATATTATCAGCCTGCCCCAGTCTCCCAGAGCCCTAGAAAGTCTTACTTAGAGATGCCATTGGACTCTATGCCCTCTGTTTATCCTGCTGCATAGTGCATAGTAACTACATTCTTGCCTCTGTCTTGTGTGTCTCCTCCTTTAGTCCAATCAGAATCTGGTTGTGCCAATGCAGTGTCTGCAGCCCCTTGCCAGGCAGAACCTCAGCAATATGAAGTACAGTTTGGACGACTGAGAAGCTTTCTTACTGGTAAGTCCTTGTTAAGAAACCAAATAATGTAGATATCCCTCAGAACCTCTTGTATTACAAGCATAGTGTTAGGTTCTAGGGAGTCTGGTTCTTTTTTGTTTGGTGGCTGTTTGTTTTTTCAAGACAAGTGTTTCTGTGTAGTCCTGGTTGTCCTTAAACTTGTTCTGTAGACAAAGCTAGCCTCAAACTCAAAGATCCACCTTTCTCTGCTTCCTGAGTGCTGTGATTAAAGGCCTGTGCCACAGTTCTTGTGTACAAACAGAATTTCTGTGAAAGTTAGATCTTGATGTTGAAGTTTGCAAGGATAGAGAGAGAACTCTGTGTGTCCTATTCACTGTTTGCCTGCAGCTTTTGGCTTTTGACTTCTGAATAAATGAAGGACAAATCATCCATAGAGAAAGCATCCTTTAAGTGAAGTGAATTTGAAATGTAGACCATCTTTCAGAGTAGTGCTCATGATTTGGATGAAGAACTTAGCCATTATCAGTTAGGCAGGTCATAGATGAAATGACCACAGAGACACAAAATCAGTGGATTTGTGTTCCATTTGCTTCTTCTTGATGCATTAATGTGAGTTTTTAAAAAACAAAACAAACAAAAAATAAACAGTTGCTTAAGAGGAGCCATTTAGTCCATGGTGGTAGCGTACACCTCTAATCCCAGTACTAGAGAGACAGAGGCAGGCAGATCTTAAACCATGTTTTCTGGTCCTGAGATGGCCAGTATTAACTTAAAATTGAGGAGTTGCAATAAGAGAACCATGTTGATTCTGAGTACTAATCTTGTTGAATTCCTTCTGTAATCACCTTTTATAAGAAATAAAAAAGCATACTCTGCCCTGGAAGGACTGAGAATAATTAGTGGATACTGGTTTAGTGTCACACACATCTAATTCCAGCATTCAGAAGGAAAAGACATGGATTTCTGTGAGTTTGAGGCCAGCCTGGTTTACATGATGAGTTCCAAGCCAGCCAGGGTTATATATTAGTGAAGCCCTGTCTCAAAAAGTATATAAATAATTTGAACTTATCCAAGAATAGTGGCACCTTAATACATGAGAAGAAGGGACATCAGGGACAGTTCGAGAACATCCTCATAGCAAATTTGAGGCTAGCCAAGGCTACAGGAGACCCTATGTTAAAAACAAACCAAAAAAAGGCTAGAGAGAGATGGCTCATTATATAAAGGTGATTGCCGGGAAACCTAACACCCTGAGCTCAATCCCTGAGAGCCACTATAGTATCAGAAGAGAACTAAAATACTATGGGTGCTGGAGAAATGACTGGTTCAGCAAGCAGTTAAAAGCCTTTACTAGGGCTGGAGAGGTGGCTCAGAGGTTAAGGGCACTGACAACTCTTCCAGAAGACCCAAGTTCAATTCCCAGCAACCACATGGTGGCTCACAACCATCTGTAATGAGATCTGGTGCCCTCTTCTGGTGTGCAAGCATGCATGCAGATAACTGTATATATAATAAATTAATAAATAATTTTTTAAAAGGCCTTTACTATTCTAACATAGGAACCGAGTTTGATTCCCAATACCCACTTCAGCAGCTCATAGCTGCCTGTAGCCCAGTTCCAAGGGATTCAACTTTCCTCTGGCTTCATGGGCACCCACTTTGATGTAGCTTGCATGCATGGGTTCACACACACAAATATAAATAAAAGCCTCAAAATTTTAAATAATTTTCCCTCAAGTGAATAGTCCTTGTGTTAATATAATGGTAAATATGCATATGAGGAGATCGACCTAAATTAAGTCTCCATCCATTCTATGTGTAGAGTCATCCTATGTTACTTGACCCCCCATAATAGAGAAACCTATGTTTACATGGTCTAATGTTTTTTTTGGGGGGGGGGGGTGGTCATACTTTTATACAAAGTAAAGATTTAGTCAAAAAGCATCCTATGTTTAAACTGAAAGGATAAGACTATTATATCTCAGAATAGCTCTGGACAAGTGGTCCAATGCTGTAATCCTAACACTTGGGAAATAAAGACGGGAAGATCAGAAATTCAGGGTCTTTATGATAAGGATTATATTTGTAGTAAGCAAGAATGTGGAGGTAATGAAGGTTATTCTTAACTAGCTTTGGTTTATTAAGTTTTTAAATGGATATATCTATTGCTCTGCTATGGAGTTTTCTTGCCTTGATGGTGGGGAACAACTTTAGCCTACCTTTAATTCATTCAGCATGTGTTTGGGTTAAGCACTGGCAGGGTGGTATTGTGATTTCCGACACAACTGTTGCCTTTGCAGAATATCCTGTTCAGTGAGGAAGCCCAAACATGATTCAGCCAGACACATGTAATTGTATCATTGAGGGGGGCTCTGTGTTCTCTTGTTCTGGATGTGGTCTGCTCCATAATAAATAATTCTGGGATGACCCAGTATTAATATGTAGTTTTTAGTCATGAAGGTATAGGATAATTTTATCACAGACCAGGCTAATTTATCAGAGAATCCTTCTCACATTGAGTTGGAACTATTGGAGTTTATGCTGGTGCACATTTTCAAGATTGCATCTTAGGTATTTACCTAGGTTCCTGCTCATGCTTTTTGAAAATGGGCTAGGGGAACAGCAGTACTGGCTTGCATTTTTATTTGAGTTACTTAAGCATGAACGAACATTACACTAAATATAAGACCTTTCTATTTCTCTAAAATCCAAATTCATTACAATAAAGGACAGGCAAAACCCAAAAAGCAGTGAAGTTAACAGTGGCTGTTAACAGGTGGATTTTGCTAAGACTAACCTCTGCTGCCCTCCAGTGTCTAGGAACTGTTGTGGCTCTAAGCAAGTTGGACTTGGCTCAGTTGTTTGGTACATGTGCCTTGAGGGTGGCTGCCCCTTGCCCCTCACGGTGTATCTACAGAGCCCTACTCTTACACATTCTGTCCTCACTTGCACACATACATAGGTGCCAAGTGCACCTCTTTTCTCATCCGTGACAGTTAAAGCCTGACTTAACAGCATTCGTTATCAAAGTTTTTCAGATTAGTGAGTCGTCTCAATGACCAAAAAGAAAAACCTTATATGTAATTTATCACTGTGAAAGGGCAGTTTCATATTTTTCACCAAGGAATTCAAAGCTTTAAATGCATATTGTCATCATCACATAGGACAAATCAGCCTGGATACCAATGAGCTTTGATTTTACTCTTGGCTACAGTACTCATAGAACCAAGACTAAGTGCCATTCAGAAGTTTTCTGAGTCACATTTTTACTGTGTATTCCTGACTCGTCTGGAACTTAACTGTGTAGATCAGGTTGGCCTCAAACACAGCAGTTCACCTGCTTCCAAGTGTAGGAACTAAAGATATGCACCAGCAACCCTGGCTTGCCACCTGGAAGATCTTGAACTTACTTGGGTTTCTAGCTTGAAGCTTATCAAGGTGAAAGTCTTTGTGAAGAATGCAATCTGCCTAGAACCCATCTAAGGATCCTCAGAGGCCTGGGTTTCTTTTTTCTGGGGAGGCAGTTCAGGACAGGGTTTCTCTGTGTAATAATAGTCCTAGCTTTCCTGGAACTAGCTCTGTAGACCAGGCCTGCCTCTGCCTCCCAAGTGCTGAGATTAAAGGCGTGCGCTACCACCACATGGGTTTCTGACTTGAGAAATAATGGGAAGGAGCTGGACCTGACCACAGCTGCACAAGGCATGGCCAAACCCCCCAACCTTGACTCAGAGTCTGCCCTTCTTCTTTGATTGGGGAGACTTTGAAATTCTAGATTCTGTGGGCCGGAAGTGTTGGGTAACTGGCTCTAGGAGGATCCGCTTGTTTCTCCGGTGTTACTGAGTATGAGTTTTTGGTGTTTCTCATTGCAGATTCTGACTCCCAGCACAGCCATGAAGTTATGCCTCTCCTCTACCCCCTCTTTGTCTACCTCCATCTCAACCTGGTCCAGAGTGGCCCTAAGAGCACAGTGGAAAGCTTCTATAGCCGCTTCCATGGAATGTTCCTACAGAATGCGAGTCAGAAGGACATCATTGAGCAGCTGCAAACAACGCAGACCATCCAGGACATTCTGTCAAACTTTCAGCTTCGTGCATTCCTGGACAACAAATATGTGGTCCGTCTCCAGGAAGATAGCTACAACTACCTTATCCGCTACCTCCAAAGCGATAACAACACTGCCCTGTGCAAGGTGCTTGCCGTGCACATTCACTTGGACGTGCAGCCTGCCAAGAGGACAGACTACCAGCTATATGCCAGTGGCAGCTCCTCCCGCAGTGAGAGCAGCGGCCTGGAGCCACCAGATGTGCCCAACCCTATTCTGCAGAATGAGGCTGCCCTGGAAGTCTTGCAGGAGAGTATCAAGCGGGTCAAGGATGGACCTCCCTCCCTCACCACCATCTGCTTCTATGCCTTCTATAACACAGAGCAGCTGCTGAATACTGCAGAGATCTCCTCTGATAGCAAGCTTCTGGCTGCTGGGTTTGACAACTCCTGCATAAAGCTCTGGAGCTTGCGGTCCAAAAAGCTGAAATCAGAGCCCCACCATGTGGACACATCCCGTATCCGTCTAGCTTGTGACACTCTGGAGGAGGAGGTAGGGGTGCCATTTATTCTTTCTTGTAAATCCTTCCTATTAGAGTGTTCATTCTAAACCTGACCTCTCACCAAACAGTACTCTGTAGTCCCCTTCCTAGGCAGCCAAAGCTGGATTCATGCCAGATGATATAGCCATTGAGTCCCACTCATGCCTGATAAATGCACATTAAACCCTTCTCCCAATACTCAACATTATTTATGAGTGGACAGTGTTTACCACTGTCTGAAAAGCAGGTGCCATCATTGAGCCTAACAGATCTTCAGCTGATACTGACTTAGGGATCACATTACATGTCTGTTGTTGTATGCTCTCAAATGTGTACTGTGCAGGTTCAAATAGTGAGAAACAGCATTGGTAGTTAGGGGGTCCACATTTAAACAGTAGTGAATATTGTCTTCCCCTGCAGAAATCTAGGCTGTTTCACAGCCTTGTCCAAAATAAGGACACTGATGTACTGTGTGTCTAGCTCTGTATGCCAAGAGTAGTCTCAGCCCCACTTTGAAAACAGACATGGATTGTAGAACTCTGGTGTCTTCTCAGTCAGTGCAATAACCTGTTGTCAGGTGGAGTGGCTAATCTGGGATGGCCAGTGACCTGAGTTTCAGTTACCAGAGTCACTACTGTATAAAAACTTGGGCTGAGAGAGTTAGCCTTCATGATCAGCATTTCTTGAGCACCCAAATGCTTTTGCATTTCTAATTTGAAGTGTCTGCAGTAGCCATTTTGAGTATTTGTAGACAGACACCAGTGTTTTAACTCCCTCAAGTTTTGTGCACATTGAAAGCAGTTATTTTGCTTTGACTTAGAGTTTTCTAGTAGAAAAAACAGTGCCTACTAAAAAGGTGTTCTTTTCCTGTGCAGTAACCAGCAAAGCTGAGTGTTAAGGAATCTTGATTGTCTTCTAGTGTTACCCATTGTAGTGGAGAGTCACACCTGTATGTTCAGGAGCTTCCCTGTGAGGGAATAGAGGGGAAATGGACTGATAGCCTGCAGCCTTGTGGGAAAGGGCTGTGGGAGCACACTTTATCTCCAAGTGCTATTGTGGACATTTCCTCTGTTTTTTTTTTTTTTTTCCAAAGGTGACATGAGTCACTGGGCTCTATTGTAAGCTTCCCCCCTCCTCACTCTCACTCTCTATGTTAGACCAGGCTGTCCTCAAACTTGGAAACCTAGCTGCCTCTGCTTCCTGAGTGCTGGAATCAAAGGTATGCGCCACCATGCCTTACTGTCTTTCTCAGTCTATGGTTTACTTTAGGAGATACGGATGAGACTCTCCCTTCCTATCCTTTTTTTTGTTTTGTTTTTTTGTTTTGTTTTACTGCACCCCCACCCCCAAGTCTATGTAATATCAAAATCTTGATGGTCCTCCTGAGTCCTGGCACTGTAGACATAAGTCACCATATGCAGCTTTTATCTGTCAGTGTTCATGGTCTATTGGTAGCTGTATTCTCTGACTCAAAGTTCCTATGCAATTTTGTTTTGGCTCAGGTTCTTGAGATTCTTCTAAAGCAGATCTTCCTGCTTTAGCTTTCTTGGTACTGTAATCACAGTGTATACTACCGGGCCTATCTCTAGATTTCATTAAATGTAATAGAAATGGAATAACTTGGCTACAAAATGATAAGAGCTGATGGCTGAAGAGAGCTCCATTAAGGAGAATCTATGAACTTTATATAAATTCAGAAGTCAGTGTTTTCAAAAGAATGAATAGTAGATGTCCCACAGGCTTGCCTTTCAGTCATATCCTCATTCGAAAATTAAGACTCACAAAAAGTATTTATCTTCAGTCTGATGTGGCCTATGGTTGGGCATGGTCAGCTGGAGTGGCCATGAAGGGCACACCCTCTGACAGGCCCTGCTCTCTACCTTTCCTCTTTCAGACTTATATTTCTTTTTTTGTTTGTTTGTTGGGTTGGGTTTTGGGTTTGGTTGGTTGGTTTGTTTGTTGTTTTTCGAGACAGGGTTTCTCTGTGTAGCTTTGGAGCCTATCCTGGCACTCTCTCCGTAGACTAGGCTGGCCTCAAACTCACAGAGATCTGCCTGCCTCTACCTCCTGAGTGCTGGAGTTAAAGGCGTATGCCACCAATGCTCAGCTCAAGCTTATATTTCTTGTGAGACCACTGAATATTTTCTTCTTGTGTGTTTTACCACCCCACCCACCATGTTCCAGGAGAGTGAGGAGGATAATACAGGCACAGAGATGAAGATCCTGCGAGGACACTGTGGCCCAGTGTACAGCACAAGGTTCCTCGCAGACAGCTCGGGGCTGCTCTCTTGTTCTGAAGATATGTCCATCAGGTACTGGGACCTAGGGAGCTTCACCAACACTGTGCTGTATCAGGGACATGCCTACCCTGTATGGGATGTGGACATCAGCCCCTACAGCCTATATTTTGCCAGTGGGTCCCATGACCGTACTGCCAGGCTGTGGTCTTTTGATCGGACGTACCCGCTGAGGATATATGCAGGACACCTGGCTGACGTGGACTGTGTCAAATTCCACCCCAATTCAAACTACTTGGCAACAGGTTCCACTGACAAAACTGTCCGGCTGTGGAGCGCCCAACAGGGGAACTCAGTGCGGCTATTCACGGGTCACCGAGGTCCCGTGCTTTCCCTTTCCTTTTCTCCCAACGGTAAGTACTTGGCATCCGCTGGTGAGGACCAGCGGTTAAAGTTGTGGGACTTGGCCTCTGGGACGCTTTTTAAAGAACTGAGAGGCCACACGGACAGTATCACCAGTCTGGCCTTTAGCCCAGACAGCGGTCTGGTTGCCTCTGCCTCCATGGACAACTCTGTACGTGTCTGGGACATCAGAAGCACGTGCTGCAACACACCTGCTGATGGCTCTTCGGGTGAGCTCGTGGGCGTGTACACTGGACAGATGAGCAATGTCTTGAGTGTACAGTTCATGGCCTGCAACCTCCTCCTGGTGACTGGAATCACACAAGAGAATCAAGAACATTAATTTTTTAATTCAGGTGGCAGACTTGGTGGGGCTGGAAAACTGGTCACAGTCCAGGACTTGCTAAAACTGAATCAGTGATTGCAAAAGAGCCCTCCCCTACCCCACACTCACCCAACACAGCTCTGGTGCACAAGACTCCAGTTGAGAGCTGTATGCTCAGGCTTGATGCCTCCTGGCTCTATGCAGGCACCTTGCTTTTGCATTTCCCTCTTCCCAGTAGGGTTACTGGAACAGTTGCAGAACTCCTCTGTAGCAGCTGTAGACAGTGTCTCCTGTGGCTACCCCTCAAGGGAAGTGGTGACAGGGACTAGGAAAGGAAGGGATGATCTAGCAGTCTTTCTTTTCCATAATGATAGAACCAGGATTTTTTATTATTATTAATAATAATTATTATTATTGAGGAGGAAACCTAGCATTGGCAGAGGTGTCTCTGCTTCTGTCTGCAGGTTTGACTCCTGGCACTGGCTATGATACTTGGAATTTTGAGGTTCAGGGAATTCAGACTTTGGTAGCCATGTATCAGGAGAAAGGGGTACCATATAATGTGCTTTTGCAAGCAGGCAGGTAGCTTAACTGAACATTGAGCTCTTGCAGTGATGGTGGGAGAGAAAGATTCTTTTACTGGCTGCACTCTGTCAGTACTTCTCTACCCTAGAAGAAATATTATGGTGGGCAGAGGATGGGCCTCAGCACTTGAGTCGATTGTCCAAGGTTCCATCCCTAGCACCATCAACAAAATTATGATAAAGAATAATTTTGAATAAATCTCAAAATAGGCTTAAAAGCTGGATTTCCAGATGACTGTTTATTCTGAGATGTGGCTTTTTGGTGTCTTTTTCTCCCTCAATGATCTGCTTCCACCCCTCACTGCAGTACCAGTATAGTGAACACAGGAATGAATCATGAGTGCACACTCAGCAAATATCAAACCATGTTTTAAGGACAAAGGAAGTTCTAATGTGTGGAAACGGATTAAATATTTCTGTTTTCTGAAAAGAGTTATTTTGTATTTTGTTTTCTATTAAAATGTATTTAGTTTCAAAAAAATAAGTGTGGCATCTCATTTATACTCTCAGAATACTTGTATCACTGGTCCTTCAGAGTAGTGACCAGAGCATAGGCAAGATCGGCCACAAAGCAGGTATGGTGGTCTGTTTTTGTATTCTTCTGAATTTACTTTTCATCATGTTCTTCCTGGCATCCAGTTGGATTACCAACAGCAGTAAAACATCCAATGTTGCTACCTGTTGATGAGAGATGAACATCTCTTTAGGAGGATCCCCACTTTAGCTTCCTTGAAAAAAATCACATTGTAGCTGGATGTGTTGGTGCACATCTTTAATCCCGACACTTGGAAAGCCAATAGTGTGGCAGCTGCCCAAGTCACCCCAGTAAAACCTGTTCATCAAGCTGGACTTGAATAGTTTCTTCTGGACTGTCATTGTTCTCTCAGGACTGAAGAGAAATACTCTCAGGAAGAGACAACACACTGTGAAACACTGGGTCTTCATTAAACATTCATAAAGCATGGTTAAAATCATCATTAGCATTAATTAGTGTTAAAATCCTTAAGTTCTAATTTGCTCATTTTTGAGCAAATTTGAGCATCATTCTAATGATGCTCATTTTTCTGTCAATAAGATGTTGATAGGAAAATTTGACTTCCTTATTGATAGCTATTGGACTCTCTTGCCACCCTAGCTACCTTGAGCAAAAGGACTGTCAGCCTAACAGCCAGCAAGACTATACTTATGCCAGCACTGCTGTTTTTAACACATTACACATGCCTTGAAGAAACCACACAACTACATCTATTTCTTTGGCTCCTGAAGGTATAACAATCCAGGACTGTTTCAAATAGTACTGGACTTTTGTGTAATAATCGTCACTGAACTCTAGGTAACCCTCCACCTGGAGAGAAGCAGCCTCTCCACCTGGGTCAGAGCGGGAAGCACTTTGTCTGGTAGCAGCAAAGATTGCTGTGTCTGGTAGAAAAGAGTGCTATGACTGGCACAAATACAAACCTTCATTTGCATACATGTTTTTCTGTGGTTGGTTGGTACAAATATCTCTTTGGCTATATAATAAGCATTTAAGCAGCCTGTTCAGTTAGTTCCCTTGGTAAGCTGGCTGGGGAACCCTCCCATGCTGCTTTTCTTAGTGTTGCACAATGGATCCAAATGTTTCTCTTGAATCATCTTTCTTACTTTTAGTATAGCTACAGAAGCAATGGAGTGGTCTGCTCCATTGACAGCTAAAGAAGAGGCAGAGCATCTGGTTGCATTGAAAGCTGCCAAAGAGGCAAAGCTTCAAAACTAGCAGTTGACAAAGGTAGAAGCAGCAGCAGCAGAAGAGTGGCATTTACTACCTCCTGAACAGTAGCAACTTCGACAGAAGCCAGAACAAGAGGCAGTTGAGCCCCTCTAAAGAGTGGCCAGAGCCAGGAGCAAGAAGGATAATGATGGAGTTGGGCATGGTGGTACAACAAGCCTATAGTCCCGGCAACACAGAAGTCTCAGGCAAGAAGATTGCCCCAAGTTCAAAACCAGTCTAAAACTGAAGAGGTAGCTCAGTGGTTAAGAGCTCTGCTCTTCCAGAGTACCCAGAGCACCCACATGGCAGCTCACAACTACCTGTAACTCCAGTTCCAGGAATCTGACATTCGTCTGGCCTCTCTGGGCACCAGGCATGCATGTGGCATACAGACATACATTCAGGCAAACACCCATCCACACAAGTTAAAAATAAATCCTACCCCCCCCCCTTTTTTTAAGATCTTTAAGGAAAAAAAAAAAAAAAAAAAGCCGGGCGGTTGTGGCACACACCTTTAATCCCAGCACTCGGGAGGCAGAGGCAGTCGGATATCTGTGAGTTCGAGAGCAGCCTGGTCTACAGGAGCTAGTTTCAGGACAACCTCCAAAGCCACAGAGGAACTGTGCTTTGAACTCCCCCCCCCCCAAACACCTCCCACCCAAAAGAGAGATGCCAAAAGATTCCATTCTTCAGATGTAGGTTGGCCATCTTGCCTCATTCCTGTAGTGTCATCACTTAGAAAGCTGGTGCCAGAGGGTTGCCCCAGTTTTAGGCCAGCCTGAGCTACATTGTGAGATTCTGACCAAAGAGGAGGGGAGGACACGTAGAAACAGAGCAGAGCTGGGGTTAAAGAAGACAGTGAATAGCTGGGCATTGGTGGCTCATGCCTTTAATTCTAGCACTCGGGAGGCAGAGGCAGGTGGATCTCTGTGAGTTCGAGGCCAGCCTGGTCTACGGAGGGAGTGCCAGGATAGGCTCCAAAGCTACACAGAAACCCTGTTTAAAAAAACCAAGAAAAAAAAAGGCAGTGAAGAGCTCAAAGAGGAGAAACTTGTCTAGTTGACAAGAGATTTAGAGAGCTGTCAAGGCTTTAACGCCAAAGGTCTCAGACATTCCAGACCCAGGAGCTGTTAACACTAGCTACTATTTAGTGCTGAGGAACCTCAACACTTAAGCCCATTCATAAGCTATAACCCCAGTGTAGCCTACCCAAGATCCTGTAACACTGTACAGTTATGGTCTACACAAAGCATAACACAAGAGGGCGCCATCTGCCTGCAGCTTACCTTCGCCAGCTTCCATTGCTGTGCGGCAAAGGATAGAGGAACAAAAAAGGACTAAAGAATTCAAATTTGTAGCCAGTCTGGAAAGCAGTATGGTGTCACCAAGAAAAGCACAACCCATGTACCTTATGATATTGAGTGAAAACAAAAAAGAATTCCTAAATGGTGAGTCCATTCATAGAGTTCAGAATCAACACTGCATTAGTTACTTTTTCCACTGCTGCTAAAATACCTTATTTTTTATACCAAAGATACTTGCCATGCTTTCTCCATTTGTATAGACCCTGACAAACTAGAAGGCAGGTAGAGAACTGTTCAAGGAATCCAAATGCTCATAGGCCTCAAGAGAAAACATTCAGAAAATATTAGATAAAACCCTTATTCAGCTATAGCTTTCGAAGAGACTGGAGTAGAGTAGGAAGAGCAAAGCTAGTGTAGCCAGGCAGTATAGGTTTGGCTGGAGTCTACACAGTTTGGATCATTATTCCACTTTTGCAAACTATGTAGACATCTTTAAATGTTTCCATATCTGTAGTACACATAGGTTATAACAGATGTCTGAATGGCTGGCCCTTGATGGACTCAAAAATAGAATTGATGTCTCCTCAGGCTTCTATTTTCTTTTATGTGAGTTACAAAATGTAGGCTGTCCTTTCAAAAAGCCTGTCTGGGTTGTGTTAAGCATCTCTGGCTGTCTCTGGCTTTTAGATCATTACCAGTGGGCATCTGATTGCAGCTCTTCCTTTGTTCTAGAATGTAGGAGCATATGTTCCTGACTTAGCAACATAAACTGTTCTCTGCATTACCCAGTGAGATAGCTGTCTTGCCCAGCTGGGTGACTGATAGCCTGCTAGTGCCACCTTACAGAACGCACAGAAGCTTCCCCCACAGAAACTGATCTCACAGTCCCAGAGGCTATAGGTCCAAGGTCAAAAACTCTAGGGCTGGCTTCTCCTGAACCCAGTTTTGTAGATACCCTTTCCTCCCTACACATGGTCATGCCTCCGTGTGTCATAATCTTCTCTTATATAGACCTGGTTATATTAGATTAAGAACTGCTCTGATGTCTTTGAGTGTTGATTTTCTCGTTAAAGCCTTATCTCCAAATACAGTCACATTCTGGGGAACTGTGAAGATTCAAATTTCAACTTAAAAACTTCTGGGGGGCATAGTTTATCCCTAGCCAGAGTGTCCTTTCCCCTCCCTCTATGTATATTCTTCCCTCCCCCTCCCCCCCCCCGTGTGTGTGTGTGTGTGTGTGTGTGTGTGTGTGTGTGTGTGTGTGTGTGTGTGTGTGTGTGTGTGTGTGTATAGTGTTGAACTCAGGTCCTTACACATACTAGGCAAGCACTCTTATCTACAAGCTACATCCCTAGCCATTTATTTATTTAGACTTCAAGATAAGGTCACACTAAATTGCCCAGGATGTATTGCCTTTGTAAGGCCTTGAATTTGTGATCCTTCTTCATCATCTTCCTGGGGAATCATGGGTATTTACCACCAAATGGCACAAGGGCTCTTTAATAACAATGTCTATGCCTTAAAAAGATCATAGCACAGCTTTTTATAGCTCTTAAGGTGTGATGCCACCATGAGAATATTGAGGTAGAATAAAAATTTTTTAAGACCCATTATTTTATTTGTTTGGAAACAAGGTTTCTCTGTGTAGCCCTGGATGTCCTAGAACTTCCTCTGTAGACCAGGTTAGCCTCAAACTCATATCTACCTACCTTTTTCCCTGGAGTTCTAGGATTAAAAGTGTGTGCCACCACCCCCAAAAATTGATAGTGCTTTATTATTTTATTTAGTGATTTACTTAAAGAACTGCTTGTACTGCCTATTTGCCAAGTTTGTCTTCACTTGCTGCCTGGAACAGAATGACCTGGAGAAATAGCTGAAACAATTAAGTTAGTGCCCTTAACAACCAGCTGACTTGCCATGAAGGCTTTTGTAAAATCTTGCTTTTTGCCAAGCATTGGTGGCACATGCCTTTAATCCCAGCACTCAGGAGGCAGAGGCAGGCGGATCTCTGTGAGTTTGAGACCAGCCTAGTCTACAAGAGCTAGTTCCAGGGCAGCCTCCAAAGCCACAGAGAAACCCTGGCTGAAAAAAAACAAACAAAAAAATCTTGCTTTTCTGCCCCACTTTGTGGTTTTAGAGTTAGAACAGTGGTTCTCAACAGGTGGGTCACAATCCCTTTGGGGTCACATATAAGAAATCCTGCATGCATATCATATATTTGCATTACAATTCATAACAGTAGCAAAATTACAGTAATGAAGTAGCAATGAATAATTTTATGGTTGGGGGGTCACCACAACATGAGGAACAGTAGTAAAGAGTCACAGTGTTATGAAGGTTGAGAACCACTGTTTTATGGTTTTTTTTATTTTTTGTTTTTTGTTTTTCGAGACAGGGTTTCTCTGTGTAGCTTTGGAGCCTATCCTGGCACTCGCTCTGGAGACCAGGCAGGCCTCAAACTCACAGAGATCCGCCTGCCTCTGCCTCCCAAGTGCTGGGATTAAAGGCGTGCACCACCAAGGCCCAGCTTGATTTATGGTTTAAAATGAAGATACATACTGGATCCAGGACTGGAGCCCTTCAGGAGATGTCCTGGCTTGAGTCAACTCATAGCATCTCTCTTCCATTCTTACTGGTGCTGGAGTGCTTATTCCAGAAAGATTCCCAAAACAGTATCATGCTGACCTGTCATGAAGAAAGAAGTGAGTGCTTTTAATTCTAGCACTTGGGAAGCAAAGGGAGGGTGACGTCTTTGAGTTCAAGGTCTACATGGGAAGTTCAGGCTGGCCAGGGGTACAAAGTGAGACCCTGTCTTTAAAACAAGACAACATGATGAAAAAAAAAATTGGGGGAATTGAAAAATAAAAGTTGGGGACAACAAGGAGGAGGAAGAGGGAACAGTAGCAGCTGGAATATAGTGGTCCTCCACATCACATGGACACTTCTGAGGTTGGAAGACAAACCAATGAAACATTCAGGGCTTTGGGTTGAATTACAAAATGGCCCAAAAGAAGCTGGGCATAGTGACTCATACCTGTGATACCATCATTTGGGAGGTAGAAGCTGGAGTGGTAGGGGGAGGGGAGTTCAAGACCAGGGCTCTGGGAAAACACTGAGTTTGAGATGAGGCTGCACTGTATAAGGAGTTTCTGACTGGAGAGAAGGAACCCCAAAATCTCCAGGCAAAAAGATCATTAAGGTTGTCTTCAGTGTCCAGTGTAATTCTTACAGGCCTGCTAGGAAACCTATGTTTGTTCTGCTGTTTACAACTGATTAGGGTATTTCCAGCTCTGAAGGAGAAAGATAAGGAAAGCTGACAGTGTGGCAAATGATATTTCAGAGTAAAGATAACCTCAAAAAGTATCAGGCATTGCCCTGTTGAAAATGAACTAGGTTTGTGTGTAACATATCAAGTTTACTGTTGCTTTGAAATAAGAATATTTCCTAATTAAAGTGTGAACTTTCTTATTACTTTGCAATAAATCTTTGGCACATTTTGACTTCATATTTACATGAGACAGCCATGCCTTGTAACTTTTGACAACCTAAAAACTATATTCAACACTTAATTTAGCTGAAGAACCACATCAGAATTTTTATTTCTTTTGCTTGTTTTAATTTATCAGCTGTTTTGTTTCTTTGTTTTAATCAAATAAGATCTCTGCAGCTTATCCTAGCCTGGAACTCACTGTCTAGCCCTGGCTTCAGCCTCACAAGTCCTGGCATTATTGTTGTGAGCTACCACAGCCAGCTTCTAGTGTGATGTTGAACAGTCATGTAGACTCCAACTTCTCTTCTCTGTTCTGGATCTTAACAGAACTGCATGAAGTTAAGAAAGATGCTGGTGTGAAACTGAGATATATACCTTTCATCTCATGAATTAACAGGACTAGTGGTACACACCTACAATTCCGAAAGGTACCAGGACTCTCACTGGGAGTCTGAGGACAGCCTGAGCTTACATAGGGAGTTCCAGGGCAGCCAGGACTACATAAGGAGATACTGTCAAAAAAGCAAAAACAGTAACTACAGAGACATTCTGAAAAACAAAAGAAAAAAGCCAACAATGACACCATGTCTCAACAAACCACAACCCTCCCCCCCCCAAATAAACCTCCACACCAAAATTACCATGTATTCATCAAGTGTTATTTTTCATATTTTTAAATGAGAATGAAGTTTTGGTTTGTCAGGTATTTTTCAGAATCTATGGAGATAGTCATTATTTTTTCCTAAGTGTATTAAAATGGTGTATTAATGGATTTCCAAACATCCAATCACTCGTTCCAGGATTAAAGTATGTGTGTGTTGTGTGTGCACATAAATACAGGTGCCTTTAGAGACCAGAGTTACTGGATTCTCCTGGGGCTGGAGTTACAGGCAGTTGTGAGCTGCCTGATGTGAATGCTGGGAACTCAAGAGCAACAGATTCTTTTTTTTAAAATATTAATTTATTTATTTACTTCATGTGCACTGGTGTGACAGTATCAGATTCCCTAGAACTGGAGTTAAAGACAATTATAAGCTGCCATGTGAGTGCTGGGAATTAAACCTAGCCCTCTGGAAGAACAGCCAGGGCTCTTAACCTCTGAGCCATCTCTCCATTCCTACCTATCTCCCCCTCCCCTTTTTATGTGCAGGTTTCACAGCTCTCACTGTCCTAGAACTCACTATGTAGACTAGGTTGGCCTCAAATTCACAGAGATCCACCTGCCTCTGCCTCCAAAGTACTAGGATTAAAAACATGTGCCACTACCCCACAATGAGCAGTTAGCTTTTTAACTTCTGAGCTATCCATCTAGCTCTGGATAATTTTTCATTTTATATGAACCTAACCCCAGACTCTTAAAAATTGCTGTACGTAAATATTGTAGAATTAGCTTCTCTGTCTTAGTATTTTATTTATTGTTGTTTTGTCGCTGCTACTGTTTTGAGACAGTCTCATTGTGTAGACTTGGCTGTCCTGGAACTCACTTTGTGGCCTTGAACTTACAGAGCTCTATCTGAGTGCTAAGAGTGCTGGGATCAAAGGCCTGTGAAATTATGCCTGGCGTTTGTTTTTATGTTTGAGCAAGGGAGGGAGATTTCACTTTTAATTTGTCTCATCTTCAGTAAAACTGCATCTGCAATCCCCAGTTTCCAGACAAAGTTCTAGACTGGGAGTTGGCATTCCAACATAGCCATTTGAAGGGGCCAAATTTCAACCCTTCTTAGGACTCTTCTGAGATGCTGCAGTCAACTGTGCTGCCCTGTCTTCCTGAGATACTGTTGAAAAATAAGGCTCTAGCTGCAGAATGCTCAGAAACACACAGTGTAGAGTCACCAGAAGCTTCAAGGCAACTTCAAAAACACTTCTACTAGAGTGGGTTGTATGACCATATGGCCACGACATAATTCATCTCCAGGCATCAGCCTGCCACTCAAGCTCCACAATACAAGCTACAGGTCTGATCAAAGGTCTCCCATCAGTTCCTGGATTGTAAGCCAGGACATTGTTTGCTCCTACTCCCACTGTACCCAAAATATTTGCTCTATTATCCTCGGAATACACCTAGCTCCAGCAGGTAGAACTGCTTTCAAGTTTCCTCTAGAGATCACTTTAGAATTTGACACCTGTGAACCACTAATCCTATTAAGATTTTGTTCACCTAGGGCCGAAACTCCTCCAGGCCAGTCACACCTCCACCCAGGGCCCTTTCTGTCTTATGGGTAGGACTTGAATTTCCATTTGATCCCAGCATTGCTAAGCCTTTCTCTATGTTGCTTGGGATTCTGTGCTATTTTGTCTGTTTACTTTTTTCAAGTCAGGGTCTCAATGTGTAGCTCTGTCTATATAAACCAGGCTGTCCTTGAACCCACAGAAACCTGCTAGTACAAATTCCCGAGTACTGGGGGATTTTGTACCATTAGCTCACTCATTTCTAAGTAGCCTGCTTCTTTCCTTGCCAGCATACTTTAGAGCATTTCTTGTGCTTTTATAGAAGCCAAGGAAATTGTCCTAATTTGGGGGGGGGAGGTAATCCATGTCTTTCATTCCTTCTTTCCACAAGTTCTCTCTGTGTATGTTCAAGTGTAATTTTTTTAAGGGGGATAATTATTTTGAGGTTATCTACTGATTTTTAATTTTTGTTCATTCATTTTGATTACATAGTGTGTGTGTGTGTGTGTGTGTGTGTGTGTGTGTGTGTGTGTGTGTGTAATGTGGGCATGAGTATGCCTTAGCACAACTACATGGGTCAGAAAACAGCCTGTTGGAGTCAGTCTTTTCCACTATGCAGGTTCTGTGAATCCCACTTGGGCTCAGCAGCATGTACTTTTATTTACTGAGCCATTTCACTGGCCCTCATTTCTTTTTCTGTTTGTTTTGGTCTTTTGTTTTTTAGACAGGGTCTTATTATGAGTCTAGGTGGCCTGGCATTCTCTATGTAGCCAAATTGGCTTTGAACTCATGGTTATCTTCCTGTTTCAGCCTCCAGGGTGTCATTTACCTGTAATCCCTGAATTTGGAAGACAGAAGTAAGAGGATTGATTACTTGAATTCAAGGATAGCCTGCCTTATATACTGAATTTTAAGCCAGCCAGGGCCACATCAAAACTGTCTCAAGACACTCCCCATCTCCCCCCAAAAGAAACCCTCTACAAACAGAAAACCTTTGGGGAGTAGCCGAGCGTTGGTGGCGCATTAATCCCAGCACTCGGGAGGCAGAGGCAGGCGGATCTCTGTGAGTTCGAGGCCAGCCTGGTCTCAAGGGTGAGTGCCAGGATAGGCTCCAAAGCTACACAGAGAAACCTTGTCTCGAAACTCCCCCCCTCCAAAAACAACCCTTGGGGAGTTCAGCTTTGTCTAATTAACTACTCTTTTTTTTTTCTTTTTTTTTTTTTTGTGTTGACTCTGGGCTCCAGAGTCCCGACTGAGAGGATCAGGCTGGGAAAGAGGAGACAGCTCCTCATTTCTGCCCTCACAGCAGGGGCAAATATGCTCCAGAAAAAGAGAAGTAGGAAGTAAGAGGAAGTTTAAATTTGGCTTAAAATGGTTAATCTCAGGAGAGATTGCTCAGTGGCTTAGAGCACTGGCTGCTCTTCCAGAGGACCAGGGTTCAATTTCCAGCACGTACATCATCACCATCTATATCCCAGTTCCCGCAGATCCCACGCCCTTTCCTGGGTATATGTGGTACACAGACATACATGTGGACAAAATAGTCATATATGTAAAATAATAACAATTTTTAAAAAGAGCTTACTCTTGTCAGCCTGGAGGACACTCATTCCTTGATGCCGTTAAGCCGGGGTCCAAAAGGAAGGAGAAGGAAGTACTCTGGGGCATGGAAAGGAACCTGAGTCCTCATGAGCAAGTGCAGCAAAGTTCACACTGCGACACCCTGGAGTTTGGAATTTCTGCACTAATGAAGAGGCCACTGTCAAGAAAACTCAAGTCTTCTTGGGCCTCAGGGCTGGATTTTAAAAAAGGACATGCCTACTTCCCTTTTCTCTAACTTGTTCAAGGCGGAGTTAACCTCACTCAAATTGTTGCTCTGCTTGCAGTAATTTTGGGTGAGAGATTAACAACAAATATCCCCAAAGCAAGAGAATTCATTTTATAAAGAGAGCTAACTGGATCCTTTCTCACATTGTTTGGGGAGCACCAAATTCTGGAGCACCTATATGCTATACTGATGCAAATAAATCAGAAAAGGGTTATAAGCAAGGAGATTTAAACAAAGTGGCTCGAAGCCACTTTCATTAAAAAGTCAGAATTATATGCTATTCTCATATATTATTAGATTTTCAGGAATGTCTTATATGGTTACTGACTCTCAATATGTAGGAAGAATTGTTTTACATATTGAAACTACTGAAATTATTCCAGATGATTCAGAAATGTCTTTGTTATTTATTTAATTATAAGAAACAATCGAAACTAGAAATCATCCCTTATATATAATGCATACCAGATCCAATATGGCTCTACAAAGGCCTCTAGCACAAAGTAAGGATGAGATTAATGAGTTATCAGTAGGAAATGGGATAGAAGCCTCAACATTTCATAAGAAATGCCATGTTACTAGCAAGGGTTTGAAAATAGATTTTTCGATCACTTGGCAACAAGCCAAGGAAATTATAACAAACTGTCCTACTTAATCTTTGTATAACCAAACTCCACTACCTGCAGAAAGTAACCAAAGAGGTACTAAAAGAAATAAAATTTGTCAAATGGATATGTTTCATTTTGCAAACTTTGGAAAATTAAAATATATACTCCATACCATGGATACATATTCAGGATATTTTTTGTAGTCCTGGTTCAAAATTAAATTTGGCTTTGGAGTTGAAAAAAAATTGTTGCTCTGCCTCATAACTTCCAAGTATAGGTGAGGCCTATGTCTGAGAGTGGAAACATAATGATGCTAAAATCTCAGGAACCCAGACAAATAGGGGATTTTTTCTTTTTTTTAGATTTATTTATTATGTGTACAGTGTTCTGCCTGCATGTATGACTACCGACCAGAAGAGGGCACCAGATCTCACAATAGATGATTGTGAGCCACCAAATGGTTGCTGGGAATTGAACTCAGGACCTATGGAAGTGCAGCCAGTGCTCTTAACATGTAAGCCATTTCTCCAGCCCCCTGAAAATTTTTTATATTAATATTTTGTTGGGTTTTTGGTTTTGTGTGTGTGTTTGTTTTGAGACAGGGTTTTTCCATGTGGCCCTGGCTATCCTGGAACTCACTATTTAGACCAGATTGGCCTCGAACTTGAAAAGATCCACCTGCCTCTGCCTCCTGGATGCTGGGATTAAAGGACTGTCCAATATATCTGGGTCAAACATGGAAACTTTCTTAGAGAGGAAAAAAATCAAAGCAAAAAACAAACAAACAAACAAACAAACAAAAAACAGATAAGCAACAGAAACTCTAGCCAGCCACTACCTGCTTGGTTTTATTTTTTCTGTTATCTGTCTGATCTCAGGTGACCTGGTGATGTGAATCACACACTTATTTGAAGTGTGTATCACACACTTCTTATTTGAATAAGTGAGGTTTCCAGGGTTGGGATTAGGGTAAAAAGAAGAATCATCTTGCAAATTCAGAGGCGGATTCTGCATTTAAAAGTCTGATGTTTGTTCTTTTTTAATTTTTTAAAAATTTGTTTAATTTTTATTTTAGGTGCATGGTATTTTGCAATTGGTGTCTTGTGTCAGATCTTGGGGTTACAGACAGTTATTAGTAGTCATGTGGGTACTGGGACTTGAAGCCGGGTCCTGTAGGGCAGTAATGAATGTCCTTAACTACTTGAGCCATCTCTCCAGCACTGAAAGTCCGATGTTTTGTTCCTTAGCCCCCATCCCCTGCCTGCCCTCATTCATGAGGGTTTTTAGGAATATTGAACTAACATACTTATGTTGAGGTTGTTTTGTGGGCCCATTTTAAAATTTTTTATTATTACCATTATTATTATTTTTATGAGACAGGTTCTCACTATGTACTTCAACCTGTCCTCGAACTCAGAGATAGCCTACCTATGCCTCCCAAGTGCTGAGAATAAAGGTTTGCTCCACTACACCCGACTGAGCCCATATCTTTGTTTGTTTGTTTTTCGAGCCAGGGTTTCCCTGTGGCTTTGGAGGCTGTCCTGGAACTAGCTCTTGTAGACCAGGCTGGTCTCGAACTCACAGAGATCCGCCTGCCTCTGCCTCCCGAGTGCTGGGACTAAAGGCGTGCGCCTCCACTGCCCGGCGAATCCATACATTTTTAACCAGTAGCGAATGCCTCTCTCACTTGCATTTCGTCTTGGTCCAGTGAAATATCTACGAGTCCACAAACTCTCCCCTTCCTCATCCCAGGCCTCCATAGGGTTTTCCCTCTACCCCACCCCACCTTAAGATCTCAAGACCACTGCACGCAGTCCACTTTTGTCTGCGGGCCTCTACGCGGTGCAGCTCCGGGGTCCCGGCCTCTGTGGCACCTCCCACATTGCGCAGTTCTCCAAGGTGTGGAGACTTCACTGTCCGCCAACCGCACCACAGCGGGAGGTTATGCACCGCTCCAAGAACTGAGCGACTAGGTATCATCATCTTGCACTCAAAGGTCTCAGCCCTGATCTGTATTCAGCGACCCCAGCACCGCGCGTGCGCACTGAGCCCGTCGTCAGCAAGAGAAAGTTCGGACGCTCCCAGGTTCGCAACCAAAGGGCTCAGGAGCGCGAAAAATCTTCCGCGTGCAGCTCGCGGGCGCAGGCGCTAGAGACTGCAGTTCAGACAAGGAATTGCCCTGGAGCCACCGGCTGGTTGCCGCCCAGGGGTGGTCCTTCTGCAGCGGAAGGCGCGGCCCGGGCGCCCGCCCGATGGGACGGGAGGGGCGGGTCGCTGCTGCGTCCCCGCCCTGCGCTCGGGCCGGACCGGGAGGGTCCCGGGGCGTGCGGCCGGGCCAGCGAGTGAGGTTCTCCGGGCCGACGCAGCACCATGCGCAGCCCCCCTACCAGCGCGCTGCTGCTGATTGCGCGCCGGGGCCCTGCCGTGCGAGCTTGGGCCCCGGCCGTCTCCTCTAGGACATGGCTGGCTTCTGAGTGGAACCCGCTCGTACGCGCGTGGACGTCTCTAATCCATGAGCCGACCCCGGGCCTCCGCTTTCCCCCGCCCCTATCCGGGCTGCCTGGCGGGGTGGGGCGGTGGGCCACGTCCTCAGGGACCCGCAGGTGCTGGATACTGGCAGGACCCCGCGGTGCACATCCACCGTTCACCAGGCTCCAGAGAATCCCGGCGGTAGCCACCGGTGTGCGAGACCTTGGGAACGACTCCCAGCGGCGGCCCGCGGCGACCCAGCGCTCAGAAGTGTGGAAGCTCATGGGGCTGGTGCACCCTGAGCGCGGGAGGCTGTCAGGTAGGAACCTTGCGGGGACCAGTGGGCTGTCGCAGGCCTTGGCCTGACCTCGGCCTCGACAAGGGCGTTCAGATCTGCGGACACCTGTTGGAAGGCTATGGGTGCCTTTTCTTAACTGGCGGGTGCTCAACATCTGAGGTCCGTAGAGCCTGTTACTAGAATATTTAAATCGGCCCCCACCAGCTTGTTGGCAGCGTCAGCTCTGGGGCAGTCTCTAAATAAACTGTAGTTTACTCCTTTAAGAAAAAAGTTTTGCCAAAACCATGTCTACTTTGTATTATCCATTTATAATGTTTTTAAAAACGTCACTAGGGCTACACAGTATCAAGCAACCAGAAATATTTCACGCGATGAAGTTGAGCACTGTGAACTTCATGCTGGCTGTCACCACCCTAATGTGGTCAAGACCAGGCATTGGCCACAGTATAAAGATATTAGACAGTATCTCAACCGAATCAATGGATGACTTTTAAAAAGGAATCCGAATTGGCTGATTTTAAATGAAAATATTCTGTAACTCCCCATTTTTAGCTACAGGAGGAATGGTTGGGGCAGAGACCTACTGAGATCGAGAAAGTCCTGAGGGTTTTCTAAGTTTATATTCCTTCTGTGACTATGGATGGTGCTCTCCCTCTGTGGAATTGCCTTGGGAACTGACACATGGAGCCCTGCTCCTGCTAGGATTCCCTGATTAGTGGACAGGAAAATATTTGAATTAGAGATGAGGTGGAGACAGGCATGAGCGGTTTCCAGGAGGAAGGACCTTCTTGTTCAACTCTTGAAACAGGCAGGACCCCAAGTTGCTTGATGAGTCTCTTGCTGTACAAATTACTCTCTTTGGGAGAGACTGGGCTTGGAGACGGGTGTTTGTGGAACAAGGGCATATGGATCTGCCATCTACAAGAGTTAGGAGGTTGTGGTGCCCTTAGGTATAAGACACATTTTACTATAGTTGTTGTGGGTTTTAATGGGAAAAGTCCTTTTCTTCTTGGCTAGCTTGTAAGCCTTTTTACCCCTGTGTTTTATTTATTTTTTTAATGAATTGTTTTTTATGTGCATTGATGTTTTGCCTTCATGGTGTCTATATGAGGGTATTGGATCCCCTGGAATTGGAGTTACAGACAGTTGTGAGCTGCCACGTGAGTGCTAGGAATTGAACCTAGGTCCTCTCAAAGAGCAGCCAGTCCTCTTAACCACTGAGCCATCTCTTCAACCCCCTCCCCTGTGTTTTACTGAGAGCGATTTAATGTAGTCCAGGCTGACCTCAAACTCACTATGTAGCTGAGGATGACCTTGGACTCCTGATCTTCTTGTCCATTTCCCAGGTGCTGGGATTACAAGTGTGAGCCACCAAAAACAGGATTAAAATATATTCTTGGGGATTGTGGGGGACACAGAGCGAAAGTGTGCATGGAGGAGTCTGGAGACCCTGGGCACCTGGGTGTGCCCAGACTATGAGGGGCTGAAGCAAGAACTCAGGCTTCTTCTGAAACTTCAGATTTCAAAGTTCTGGGGAGTCAAGCTTTGCTAGTGCCACCTAGCCCTTCCATAGTGTCCCTGTCTGTCATCTCTGGGACCTGTGACCTGTCCCCACTTGTCCTGCCTGCCAACATGCTGTGAAATCTGCCTTAAATAAGTCAGAGCAGACAGTTTGCCTTACTAACACATCAAACATATGATTTGAGAATAATCTTACTGTAGTTGGCATTATAGTAGGCTTGTTTTTGAGTCAGGGTCTTGCTCGGTAGTCCAACCAACCAGGCCTCTAACTTGATCTCTTGCCTCAACTTTGCAAGTGCTAGGAATCTTTTTTTTTTTTTTTTTTTTGGTTTTTCGAGACAGGGCTTCTCTGGGGCTTTGGAGGCTGTCCTGGAACTAGCTCTTGTAGACCAAGCTGGTCTCGAACTCACAGAGATCCGCCTGCCTCTGCCTCTCGAGTGCTGGGACTAAAGGCATGCACCACCAATGCCTGGCTAAGTACTAGGAATCTTAAGGCTACTAAGTAGATAGTAAACATATTCTGGCTTCAGGACATCTGAAGAACTCTTTGATATAGCCTATGTTTTCTTCAGAAGCTATTATAGGTAAAGACAGTCTGGTTGTTGGTGCTGGTGGAAGTAAAAGGAAGTCGTGGTCACCGTTAATTTGTAATAGATCATGCTAAGCAAGAGTTGGCACATCTCTGAAATGCTGGGGTAATAGAGCTTGTTATGTAGGTTTGTGTCTTTCTGTCTATCTGGTTTTTGAGACAGATACCACTTTGTAGCCCAAACTGACCATGAATACACAGCAGATAGTCATGAGTTATCATGCCTGTCATTATTTTGTTAAAGAGCCCCCATGGCAGATATTAAAAGAAGAGAAGAAATCCCAATGTTAGGCTCTCTCGCTTTCCCCCTGGTTTTTTTTTTTTAGACGGTTCATTGTGTAGCCCTGGCTGTCTTGGAACTCTGTAGACTGGCTTTGAACTCAGAGATCTGCCTGCCTCTGCCTTCCAAGAGCTGGAATTGAAGGTGTGTGACACCACTACCTGACTTCTGGTGTTAGTTTTCTAATTGTAGACAAAATTAACATCCCAAAACTGTGGGTTGTGTTTCAATAATAAGTCTTCCTTCCCTACTCTTCAGCAGTTTGTTCCCAGAAGATTTTGATGTTAAGTATCCAAAACTTAGAAAACAGGGCCTCCTGTTTGAAATGTCTGCAGATGCTTCCCCAGAACAGAAGTCACATGATTGCTCTTCCTCCAGGTAGCCCAGTCCTTCAGGATTTCGGCTATTTTGGTATCACTAAGTCTGCAGCTCTACCCAGAGCCATTTTGCACTGATAAGTCTTCCTCTTATCACTTTTGCCACAAGGAACCTCAGAAGGTTCTGAGCCCAGAATCATCAGGATGTGCACAGAGCAGACAGGAGGTACTTGTTCAGGCTTCCTGTGTGCTTAGCAGATAGGAGGCCAGGGCTCAGATGTCCCAGTGAGCAGTGGGCCCCATGATGAGAAGATGCTTAGAGTGTCAGATCTCCTGGCTCATAGCGGGTTCCTAGATAGACTATATAGTTAGACTGTTGGATGGTACATTCTACTGTCTTCCCTTCATGTTTCAGACAGTGCAGGTATGCAGGATTTGGGTCTGCTATTCTCCTGAATTACTGGTAAGGGCTGGGTTTCTCTGTGAAACAGCCTTGTCCTGGCTCTTCCAGAACTCACTCTGTAGACCAGACTGGCCTTGAACTCACAGAGATCTGTCTGCTTCTGCCTCCTGAGTGCTTGGACTAAAGGCATGTGCCAGCTTGATAATGATTGTTCTTAAAAGCTGATGCCTGCCTGGAACTATGGCTGAGTTTGTGGCTGACTTTTGTAGATATGCCTGTGGAGTGACCATAGTGAAATACAGCAAGAAAAGGATGGAGGTTGCCTACAATTACTGCTACCTGATACTCAGATAGAGCAGTGGTCCAGCAGGGCAGGGCTAAGGGACAAGAGGAACAGCCTGTGATGTGGAGGCTACTCCAGGGATCTCAGTATCTCCTGAACCCCTATTTCTTACTCAGCTTCATTCTAGGTTTCCAGTCCACATATCTTCACTTCCTTCCCTCAGCTTAGGGCCAATTCACTTCAGCTTTCATCTCCCATCTGCCCTCTACCCTGTTCCTGTCATATCTATATTGTCCCTGAAAATGTCCCCCTGACCTCACAGATCCTCAGCATGTCTGCAAACAGCTGTAACTCTGCCTTTTTGCCATTTTCCTTCCAGTCTCTGAGACAAGACAATTGAGTTACCTTTGGGCTAAGACACAGCACAGGTCATTTCTGAAATGACATCAGGTTTGATAAAGGATATAGCTGCTATTCTTGTTTACTGGTTACTGGGCACCGAGCCAGATGCTTTCTGTGTGTCTAATCTGCTCAAGGCAGCTCCATGAGAAGGTGTCATATATTTTGCTATTTGTAGTAGGAGAATTTGAGGAACAGAGGATTTGAGCTACTTGTGTTAGGTCAGGCATGTTGGTGGCAGAACCAGGGTTTTGGTGCTATTAGTCTCCGCTTTAGAACCAGCTTTTCTGACCCTCTTCAACCTCTCACCTCCCACCCTGACATTGCAGACCTGAGACCATCTACATTTACAGTTCTGACTCCTCTGAACACCAGTAGAATGAGGATAATGGCCATGTGTTTGAGATTGTCAGTCAGTAGAAGCCACTGGGGCCCATCAGGCCAGATGGGAGCAGTAGAAGCCACACCGTGATGTGGAGGGCAGGTGAATTCCAAATTACAGAGTGAGGTCCCAGATTTGGAGTAGAACCTGATATGCCACAGCCCCGTATGGCAGAACCTTGATCCCAAGAATCCTGGAGACGAAAATCTTATTTTGTTTACATACAGATTATGTCTTAGGGTTTTATTGCTGTGAAGAAATGCCATGACCATGGCAACTCTTGTAAAGGAAAACATTCAATTGGAGCTGACTTAACAGTTCAAAGGTTCAGTCCATTATTATCATGGCAGGAAGCATGGTGGTATACATGCAGACATGGTGCTAGAAAGGTAGCTGAAAGTTCTGCAGACAGCAGGAAGAAAATGTGAGCCGCTGGCCTGGCTTGAGCATCTGAGACCTCAAAGATTATTGTCCCCAGAGACACATTTCCTTCAACGAAGCCACACCTATTCTAACAAGGTCACACCTAATAGTACTACTCCCTTTGAGCCTATGAGGACCATTTTCTTTCAAACCACCACAGATTGTAATATGAAGAGGTACACAATAGTAAAATAAACCTGGGGTTGAGATATAACAGCTCAGTTGGCAGAGTGCTTGGCCTAGCACACGCAAAGCCCTGGGTTTGATACCAGTACTAGCATGTCAGCACACCTCTAATCTCAACATTCTAGAGCAGGAGGTAGAAGTAGAAGAATTATCCTTGGCTGCATATGCATAATTAGTTTGAGATTATCCTGGTCTACATGAGGCCCTGTGTCAAAAATAAATAAGTCATTTGGGACTGGAGAGAAGACTCAATGTTTGAGAGTATGTATTACCCTTCCAGAGGACCAGAGTTTAATACCCAGCGCCCATGTCAGGCAGATCACAACCACTTAAAACTCCAGCTTCTAAGCTACACAGAGAAACCCTGTCTGGAAAAACCAAAAAAAAACCAAAAAAAAACACAATAACAACTCCAGCTCCTAGGGATCTGACAGTTCTGACCTCTGCAGGCACCCATACACACACAAATACACAGGATTAAAAATAAATAAATTGGGCTTAGAGAGATGGCTCAGCACTAGTTGCTCTTGCAGAGGACCTGGATTTGATTCCTAGAATCCATGTGTGGCTCACAACCATTCATAACCCCAGTTCCAGGGGATCCAACATGTAGTGGTATGCATACATGCGTGCCGATAAAACATTCATACATATAAAATAAAATAAATAAATCTTTAAAATGTTTCTAAATAATAGAATAAATTGGGGCTAGAAAGATGGCTCAGTGGTTAATAGCATTGGCAGCTCTTCTAGAGGTCTTGAGTTCAGTTCCCAGCAACCACATGGTGGCTCACAACCATCTGTAATGAGATCTGGTGTCCTCTTCTGACATGCAGGTGTACATACATGTGGGTATAGCACCATATACATAAAATAAAAATAAATCTTAAAAAATGAGTTAAAAATAATAGGAGCATAAGTTAATAATCAAAAGTGAGGTTGGTGAGATCTTTTCCCATTCTTCAGGCTGCTATTTTGTCTTGTTGTCCTTTGCCTTACAGAAACTTTTCAAACTGGGCTGTGGTAGTACACGCCTTTAATCCCAGCACTCGGGAGACAGAGGCAGGGCTGGTCTACAGAAGCTAGTTCTAGGACAGCTAGAGCTATACAGAGAAACCCTGTCTCAAACAAACAAACAAGCAAACAAACAAAAAGGTTTTCAGTTTCAGGAGGTCCCACTTATTGCCAGTCTCAATGTCTGTGCTACTGCTGTTCTATTCAGGAAGGTATATCCTTTGCCAATGCATTCAAGGCTACTTCCCACATTTTCTTCTGTCAGACTCAGTGTAATTCGATTTATGTTGAGGTCTTTGATCCACTTGTACTTGACTTTTGTGCATGGCAATACATATGGAAATATCTGCAATCTTCTACATGTCGATATCCAGCTATGCCAGCACCATTTATTGAAGATGCTTTCTTTTCCATTGTAGAATTTTGGCTTCTTTGAATTTTGGCTTCTTTGTCAAAACTGTTCATAGATGTGTGGATTTATGTCAGGGTCTTTGATTTTATTCCATTGATCCACATGTCTGTTTTTTATGCCAATACCATGCTGTTTTTATTACTATAACTCTATAGTAGAGCTTGATGACTCTGGAAGTTCCTTTATTGTACAGACTTGTTTTAACTATCCTGGGTTTTTTGTTTTTCCATATGAAGTTGAGTATTGTTCTTTTTTTTTGGGGGGGGGTTCGAGACAGGGTTTCTCTGTGCAGCTTTGGAACCTATCCTGGCGCTCGCTCTGGAGACCAGGCTGGCCTCTAACTCACAGAGATCCACCTGCCTCTGCCTCCCGAACGCTGGGATTAAAGGCGTGTGCCACCAACGCCCGGCTTTTTTTTTTTTTTTTTTTTTGAGTGTTGTTCTTTTGAGGTCTGTGAAGAATTAATTGTGCTGGGATTTTGATGGTGATTGCATTGAATCTGTAGATTGCTTTTGGTAAGATTGCATTTTTACTTTGTTAATCCTACCTATCCAATAGCATAAGAGAGCTTTCCATTTTATAATATCTTCAGTTTCTTTCTTCAAAGATTTAAAATTCTTGTCACACAGATCTTTCACTTGTTTGGTTAGTGTTACCCCAAGATATTTTGTTTTGTTTGTGGCTTGTAGAGGGTGATGTTTCTCTGATTTGTATATTGGAGAACTGCTGATTTTTTTTGAGTTAATCTTGTATCCCACCACTTTACTGAAGGTGTTTATCAGCTGTAGGAGTTCCCTGGTAGAATTTTTGGGGTCATTTATGTAAACTATCATATCATCTGCATATAGAAACCTGGTGCCAGGGAAACTCCCAGGAATCTACAAAGATGAACCTAAGACTCCTAGCAGCAATGGAAAGGGTGCCTGAATTTGCCTTCTCCTGTAATCAGATTGGTGCTACCCTAATTGCTATCATAGAACCTTCATCCAGTAACTGATGGAAGCAGGTACAGAGATCCACAGCCAAGCACTGGGTTGAGCTCTGGGAGTTCAGTTGAAGAGAGGGAGGAAGGATTATATGAGCAAAGGGGGTGGGGTTTGGCACGTCAAGATTATGTTGGGGAAACCCACAGGGAGCTCATGGACTCTAGACTAACAGCTAGGGAGCCTACATGGGACAGACCTAGCCCTCTGCATGTGAGTGACAATTGTGTGGCTTAGTCTGTGTCTGGGGCCCCTAGCATTGAAACCAGGATCTGTCCCTGGTGCATGAGCTGGCTTTTTGGAACCTATCCTCTCTGGTGGGATGCCTCACTCAGCAGGTGTGGAGGACCTTGGTCCTGCCTCAACTTGATATGCCAGGCTTTGTTGACTTTCCTTTTTGGCCTTAACCTTTCTGAGGAGTGGATGGGAGGTGTAGAAAGAAGTGGGGGGAGGGAATGGGAGGAGAAGAGAGAAGAGAAACTGTGGTTGGTATTTAAAATAAATAAAAAATTTTCATATAAAAATAAAATAAATAAATTGATGGAATATACTGGGATGATTTTTAGATTAAGCTAAGTAGCCCCATCTGCTTTTCTTTCTTTCTTTCTTTCTTTCTTTCTTTCTTTCTTTCTTTCTTTCTTTTTTAGGCTCTATCTCACTATGTAGCCCTGGCTGGCCTGGAACTGGCTAGTTAGACCAGCTAGCCTTGGACTTGCCTTTTGAGTGCTAGAATTACAGATGTGCTTCCCCTAAATCAGGTTTCCCCCTCATCTTTGTATGGATGTCGTTACTGTGTAAGAACTAAATTGGAACCAAAGCTATCTAATTCACAAAGTGCATATTCTTCATGTGATTTAGAAAACTAGAGAAGCCTGGCATAGTCGTTCATACCTGTAATCCCAGCACTCAGGAGGCCAAGGCAGGAAGAGCACTTCAAGTTTGAGGTCAGTCTGATCTGTATAATGTGTTCATGAATGCCTGTAATCCTAGTGACTCAGGAGGCAGAGACAGTAGGATCACTGCAAGTTCAAGCCTAAACTTGTGTATATATGAGTTCCAGTCTAGCAAGAGCTGTATAGCAAGGCTGTCTCAAAAAGACAAAGAAAAAAAATTAAAAAAAAATTTTTTTGAAGAAAGGAAATGGGGAAGGGAAAGAAAAGAAAAACTATAGGAAGAGAGCCTAGTCTTTGGGAAGAGTTTTGCCCTGTTCTTCAGTCAGCAGGATAGCATCTCTCATTTCATTAGGATTGAGCAGTATGGAACACTACTCTCCCTGCTTGTCTGTCCCGGGAGCGTGGTGCTTTACATCAAAAGGAAATTGCTTCTGTCCTGGTTCATATCATCCAGTTGGATTGAGATTATGGGTTGTGTTGGTTTGGTTTTTGTTTTTAAGATATGAGCCTGGGATAGCCTCAAACTCTATAAGTAGCTGAGGATGACCTTGAACTCTTAATATTCTCCCTTTTACTCCTGAGTGCTCGGATGGGCCTGCAGGTATGTCAACACATCCAGTTTGTGATTTGGGGTTTGTTGTTGTTATACTTTTCTTTGAGTTTTTTTGTTTTTGTTTTTTGAAACAGGATTTCTTGGTGTAATAACCTTGGCTGTCCTAGAAATCGCTCTGTAGACCAGGCTGTCCTCCTGTAGACCAGGCTATCCTCAAACTCACAGCACTCTGCCTGCCTCTGCCTCCAAGTCCTGGAATTAAAGGCGTTCACCACCACAGACAGGATAAAAATTCTTTTTTAAAAAATTATTCATTTTTATTTTATGCATGTGCACATGGATGTACGTGCATCACATAACATACCTGGGTTCTGCAGAGGTCAGAAGAGGGCATTGGATCCTCTGGAACTGGAGTTATGGATGGTTGTGAGCCACCATGTGGGTATTAGGTGAAAAGTTTCTGCACCCCAGTAAGCCTCTCCGCTGATGCAGCAATCCAAATCAGACCAAATCAAATGTAATTAGAAAAAGTCCACATTTAATGGATACAGTGCTCCCAGATGGCCTTCCAGCCCCCCAGAGAGGAGACAGAAAAGGGAGACCAGAAAAGCCAAGCCACTAGTCTGTTTTCTGGGAGACAGTTTAAATACCCTGGGGAAGTGGTCTTGAGCATCTCCGGGGGAGGGGTCATCATTTGGCGGGCTTTCTGAGATGCAGCAGGGTTTGCGGGGGGGGGGGGGGGAGCTAGGGGAAGACTCTTGGGTGGAACTTCGACCATAACATCTCAGACTCTTTGGGTATATGGATGCCAGGGGCTGGGGTGAAGCTTCCATCATAACACTAGGAATTGGACAAGGCTCCTCTGCAAGAGCAACAAGTGCTCTTAACTGCAGAGTCATTTCTCCAGGCCCCAATTTTCTTCACTCTCAATTACGAGTTTTGAAAACTGGTGTGTAAACTCCCTGAGTGGCCAGGTCTGACCTTCCCTGTTGAGCTGGCAAAGGACTTTGTTCTGGTTAGATACTTTGTCAAAGTCCAGTGTGCCCCTTCATTCATTGAATATGTATTGACTGAGTTCCCGCTTTGTGCTGTAGGTGAAGGTGGTGGGCTTACAGCAGTAAGCAAAACAGGCATAAACAGTAAGCCATTGATAACATTTAGAATTCCAGGAGGGAAAGTAGGAGACAAATGAAGGGCAGGAATCAGTGTCAGATATCTTCATTTTAAGTGAGGCTCCAGAGCTGGTCCTCTCAAGAGGTGATGTTGGAATAAAGATAACAAGGCCTATTGCCTATTCAAAAGGCCACTGCTGCCCTACATACTGCTAGAGCTCTGCTTGCTCATTGGTTGTCTTAGTTAGGGTTTCTGTTGCTGCAAAGAGACCATGGCAAAGGCAACTCTTATAAAGGAAAACATTTAATTGGGGCTGGCTTACAGTAAAGAGGTTCAGTCTGTTATTGTCATGGAGGGAAGTATGGTAGCATGCAAGAAGACATGGAACTAGAGAAGGAGCTGACACTTCTACATCTGGATCTGTAAGCCGCAGGAAGAGAATGCCACACTGGGCATGGTTTGAACTTCTGAGACCTCAAAGCCCACCCCTAGTGACATACCACCTCCAACAAAGCCACATCTATTCCAGTGAGGCCACACCTCCTAATAATGCCACTCCCTATGGCCAAGCATTCAAACACATGAATCTATGGGGGCATTCATGTTCAAACCACCACACTGGTCCATGCTTTCTCAAGACTATGTTAGAATGATTTCTTTAGCTGAAGTGTGAACATTAGGCCAAGGAGAAAGAAGCACCCATCCTCTGCAGATGGGGCCAGAGAACTCTTCCCAGAGTCACCAGCAGTCCTGCCATAAAGCAGTAAGGCTCCTATGAGGTTTGTAGCCCCAAACCAGAGAAGCCCAGAGGAGGCAGATCTACCCTCTACCAGTCACAGCACTGCTCTTTAAAGGGACCTAGGCTGCTGTTTCTTAATATTCTTCTAAAAAATGTTCTGTACTTGACAGGCAGTGGTGGCACACCTTTAATTCTAGCACTTAGGAGGCAGAGGCAGGTGGATAACTGAGTTCAGGCCAGCCTGGTCTACAGAGTGAGTCCTAGGACAGCCGGGGTTACACAGAGAAACCCTGTCTCAGAAAAACAAAACAAAACAAAAAGTTTTGTGCTCATATAAACTCTGAGGAAAGAAAAAAGAGGAAAACACCCAACAGATGCTAGCATTATTTTCTAAGACTTGTTTTTTTTTTTTAACCAATCATTTGTCTTTGTGTGTCTGTCTGTTTTTCTCTGTTTTAACAGTTCAATCTGGGGATTGAACCTAGGATTCACACATGCTAGGCAAGTGCTCTAGCACATAGCTACATCCAAAGTTCTCTTTATTTTGAGTCAGTGTCTCATTAAGTTGTTCAGACTGGTCTTGGACTCATTCTGGAACTTGTGATCCTCCAGACTCATCCTCCTTGATATCAGCCTGTGTCACCAGGCCCAGCTCCCATGGTACATCTTGCTGAACTGTTCCAAGTAGATACCCCAAGAATTACCTCATTCCTTATATTGGTAGCTTAATATTTATAATTTTTTCAAGACAGGGTTTCTCTGTAGCTTTAGAGCTTGTCCTGGAACTCATTCTGTAGACCAGGCTGGCCTTGAACTCACAGAGATCCACTTGCCTCTGCCTCCTGAGTGCTGGGACTAAAGGCGTGCTCCACCAAGTCCATATATATATATATATATATATATATATATATATATATATATAATTTATTTTTGGTTTTTCAAGACAGGGTTTCTCTGTGTATATTTGCAGCCTGCTCTGGAACTTACTCTATAGACCAGGCTGGCCTCGAATTCACAGAGATTTGCCTGCCTCTGCCTCCCAAGTGCTGGGAGCAAAGGCGTGTGCCACTGCCCAGTTAAATTCTTTTTTTTTTAAATTTAATATTTATTTATTTATTATGTTTACAGTATTCTGTCTGCATATATCCCTGCAGATCTCACTGGGATGGTTTTGAACCATTGTGTGGTTGCTGGGAATTGAACTCAAGACCTCTGGAACAGCAGCCAGGGCTCTTAACCTCTGAGCCATCTCTAAATTCTTGATAGTAGGTGCAACTTACCTTGTTTAGGTGGGTGTTTAAGACACTGATTCTTTTGCTGATATGACTAATGTTATAATCCCACATCCTTGGATTTATTTTTCCACACTTCATGTGGAAGTTTGTAAGTAAAATTCTCAGAAGTGCATTACTATTCAAAGGATCTCACTTGTTGCTGGTGTAAACTTGCTTCTTCCGTCAGTGCCACTGTATGTCCCCACCAGTGAGAGCCCCTTCCCACATCTTCACCAGCATTCTGAGCACGTAGTCTTTGCCAGTCTCACGAGAAAAAAATTGTCTTGTCTAGCTGGGCACACACATTCCCTCACAGTCAAGCTTCTTGTCCTTAACCTGAAGCCATCTGGCCCTTCCTTTAGTCAGGCCCATTGGTGAAGGAGAAAGCCCAGCCATTGAGGCTAGTGGAGGTCTGAGGCCCTTTGTGCTTGCACCTGTCCTGTGCTGTAGAGTGAGTTCTGAGTGTTGCTCCTGTCTTCCAGCCGCTGTTGGGTTTCTTGCTGTGTCCAGTGTCATCACCATGTCTGCCCCTTTCTTCCTGGGGAAGATCATTGATGTTATTTACACCAACCCAAGTGCGGACTATAGCGACAGCCTGACTCGCCTCTGTGCTGGACTCACTTGTGTGTTCCTGTGTGGTGCTGCTGCGAACGCCATTCGTGTCTACCTCATGCAATCTTCAGGTCAGTCTCATTAGGTTTGGGGGAGGGGGCGGTCATCTCAAAGATGACAAAGTCCTGAGGTAGTGTCAGGGCTTCGAGTGTCACTGCTCCAAGCCCCAGTCCAGTTTCTTCCTGAAATTGCATTCATTGGGGACAGATCCCACATCCCACCAAGATGGTATTATGATCATTCAGTACATTCTCTACTTTCTTGTGTTCAGGGTTGAGCAGGTAGTAAAAGCAAGACCTGTCTGCTCATGCTGTATAGCTACTGGGATAGGAACTTGAGTAGCATTTCTTTAGAGAGGCCTATTTAGCAAGCAGGGAACCACCCCAGTGCTGGTAGCCTAGGACAGCATTCCATGTCTGCATGGCTAGTAAGCTGCTCTCTAGGGTGACTGACCCATTGCTGCCATTGCAAAGTACAGTTCGTGTAAGGGCAGCCAGTCATGAACAGATTGACATTCTGGGTTTGTGATGCTCCTCACATGTCAAGGAACATGTTACCTTTTTTTAAAATGCATTTTTATTGTTGTTATGATGTGTTTACATTGTGCAGGCATGTATGCACATATGGTGAGGTCAGAGGAAAATGTTCTGGAGTCAGTTCTATCCTAGCCTTATATGAGTTCAAGGGTTCCATCTGATAACTCAGGTCATCAGGTTTACATGGCAAGCACCTTTATCTGCTGAATCATCTTGCTAGCCCATGTTACCTTTTATCACACTCTCCTCTCCTTGTACCCACAGTCTATAGTTACTAACAGGATGTTAACATGCTAACCCTGTATGAGTTCATTCCATGCCAGGATCCATTGAGTTGATGTGCTTAGTCTACAAGCTGGCTTTGAAAACAGGCTGTATAAATAGCTTGCTGGTGGCTGCCCCACGAGTGGCAGGTGGCTGCATTCACTGTTAGCTGCTGTGTTTGCTTTGCAGGTCAGAGCATTGTGAACAGGCTACGCACCTCACTGTTCTCCTCTATCCTAAGGCAAGAGGTTGCTTTCTTTGATAAGACCCGCACAGGAGAGTTGATTAACCGCCTGTCCTCAGATACTGCACTCCTGGGGCGCTCAGTGACTGAAAACCTCTCTGATGGACTGAGGGCTGGGGCCCAGGCCTCGGTTGGTGTTGGCATGATGGTACGTCAGCCTATTCCTCTTAGTGCTTTATGTCAGGGCTCTCGGGGCCAGGGCTTTTAAGCATGAGGGGCTTGAGATATTCTTGTAAGTTTGTAAGCTTATAGAGCCAAGAACATTGTCCCAGACTGTGGGGACATGGGGAATATCTCCCCTGGCCTGGCCTATATCTCTCTTGTGTAAGTATTAATCTAGAGAGCGGCTTTTCCTGAAGATGTGTAAGACCAGGGTGTGAAGACAGCTAAGAATGTCAGGCTAAAGAGCCCCTTTGGGAACCAACTGTCAGGTTTAAGGGGTACAGACCTCATTTTCTGTGCCCCTGCAAGGTGGCCTGTGTTCCACAGCTGTCTTGCTCATCTCTGCTGGCTCAGCCCATCTCAGCTTACTCTCCAGGTAGTATTTGTGTTCCAACCAGCGCTGCTGGCCTGAGTAACTTGTGAATGACCTTAATGTTTGTGGGGCAAGGTTAAAAGGCAAAAAGAATGGTAGAGTTGTAATTCAGTTAGTAGAATGCTTCCCCAGCATGCACTGAGCCCTGGGTTCAATCTCCGGTACTGAATAAAGCTGGCATGGTGGCATATGTCTGTCATACCAAAACTCAGTAGACAGAGGCAGGAGAATCATAAATTTAAGGTCAATCTTGCTAGTTTGAAGCTAGCCTTGATAATATGCGAGTGTATAAAAACAAACAAACAAATGAACAACAAAAGTCAAGCAAAGCAAAGGGCAGGACATAAAAAAAAAAGTATTGCCAATTACTTAGCAGAATTATGATTTGAGAGTAAGAAACAGATGAGCAATTAGTCAGTCCATCTTATAAACTTTACATTTTAGTCTTCAGTGTTATCACTGCAACTTTAGTAGACCTTAGGCCATTTATATTATTTTCTGTGCAAATGAGATTTGGCACATTTTAATAATGTATTGAAGAGCCACTAGTACCATTTAAAACAATCACCACATTGCAGAACTGGGGGAGTCTAATCGGCTGATTCAAGAAGGTTCTTGTAGAGATAGGCTGATCTCTGAGTTTAAGGCCAGCCTGGTCTACAAAGCAAGTTCCAGGATAGCTAGGGATATTGCACAGAGAAAACCTGTCTCCGAAACAAAACAAAACAAAACAAAAAACCAAAACCCCAAGCATTTAGACCAGATGTTGGTGGTACACGCCTTTAATCCCAACACTAGAAGGCAGAGACAGGCAGATCTCTGAGTTTGAGGCCAGCCTGGTCTATAGAGTGAGTTCCAGGACAACTAGGGCTACACAAAGAAGCCCTGTCTCAGAAAACAACAACAAAAAGAAAACAAAAAGGTTCTTATTCTTTGAGGTACTATTGTAGCTAAACTGACCAAGCCTGGCCTACTGGCTCTAGGCTGCTAAGCCAGGGAAACAGTTCCCCCACTCTAACCTATGGCTGTTTTATTCATATCCCTGTTTCAACTGTGTATGATATGGGATGTTTTGGTGTCTTCTCTGACTTGTTGATCTATGTGGGAAAATTCTGGACACTCTGGGCCTTAGGGTGATGATGGCTGAGTTTAGAACTCATGATGTGGTTTTACTAGTGCTGAGTAGGCCTCTCTGCTGAATCTTCATTCCATCCCACCCCTCGCTCTGCTGTTGAAGATGTGGTCTGGCATAGTAGAGCCTATTGGAATTGGCCAGCAAATATGCTGTTTACATCTTTTCTCCAGCAGTGGCAGCCACAGTTCTCCTTGGTAGTATGCCCACTTTGAGTTTTTGTGGTTGTTTTGGTTTTGAGGCAGGGTTTCTTTATGTAGACCTGGTTGGCCTGGAACTCACTATGTAGACAAGGCTAGCCTCTAACTCATAGAGATCATTTGCCTCCGTCTCCTTCTGAGTGCTGGGATTTAAAGGCCTATGCCATCACACTCAGCTTTGGTGTTGGGTTTTGTAAGGATTAAAGATGCCAGGAAAATCCAACCCAGACAGGAGGCATGGCTTAGAGACAGTGTCTTCCTGTCTGCATAGTGTAGGTCTGAGGATGCCTTGCCATTTCAAGGAACACATGCTCTTAACTTTTGTTCTTCACAGTTTTTTGTGTCACCCAGTCTGGCCACCTTTGTTCTGAGTGTGGTACCTCCGATCTCTATCCTCGCCGTGATTTATGGGCGATATCTACGGAAACTGTCCAAAGCCACACAGGACTCTTTGGCACAAGCCACACAGGTACTGGCCTCCCATGTGTGTTATCTAGGTATGGGGCTCACAGCAACAGGCAGAATGCATGGTGTGCAAGGTGTGTTCCTGCCCAGCACCAGCACCAGGGAAAGACACAGCAAAGGCTTTCCTTTTCTCCCAGTAGACCTTAATGTGAAATGCTCTACACCTGACTTGCCATTTACCCCAGAGTACATCCAATCTGCTGGCCAAGAACTCACTGTATAGCCAAGGCTAGCCTCAGATTCATGGTAATCCTTCTGCCTCTGTCTCCCAAGTGCTAGGATTACAGTTGTGAGCCTCCATACCTTGTGGTATCAATTTCTCACTGTTTTCTATCACTGTTCCTTGTAGGACTGAAAGCTAATATGACCAGCTGTGGTGGGACACACCTGTAAGATAAGCATTCTGGAGCCTGAGGCAGGAGGATCATGAGTTTGAGACCTAGGCTCCCTCTCTAGACCTTTTCTTAAAAGACAAAAATAAAAACAGAAACTTATGCACTTTGGGGAAAATGTTTAGGTGGCACCATGTCCTTCATTAACTCAGTAAAGCAGACTGTGTAGCACTGTCTTAAAATTTTTTTTCTTATTTTTAGTTATGTATACAGGGTATGTGTATACATAAATGCAGTTGCACTCAGAGGCCAGTAGAGGGCATTAGGTCTCTTGGAGCTGAAGTTACAGACCATTGTGTAGTACCTGATAATGGTGCTAAGAATCAAACTTAGGTCTTTTAGAATAACATGCTTTCCACAGCTGAGTCATCTTTCCATCCCAGCACTATCTTTTTAAATCCAAAATAACTTGTATTTTCATGTTTCAAAAAGTGTGCCTTTTTATAATTGGAAATATGAAAATATTAAGTGACATAAACATAATAATCCTATTTATCCACAATTCCAGATAATCCAAAACTCTTCAATAATTCAGAGTTAGTGTCATTGATGTTTTGTAGTTTAGTCTTTCCACCTGTCTTTTTTTTTTTTTTCTGCTGCCCTATTACTTGTCTGTCTGTCTTTGTAAAGTGTATGGGCACTCTCTCTCTCTCTCTCTCTCTCTCTCTCTCTCTCTCTCTCTTTCTCTCCCTCTCTCTCTCTCTCTCTGGGTGTGTGTGTGTGTGTGTGTGTGTGTGTGTGTGTGTGTGTGTGTCTGAGTCTGTCAGTCTGCGTCTGTGTCTATGTGTGTGCACACATAATATGTACATACCCACAGAAGCCAGAAGAGGGCATTTTACTTCCTGAAGCTGGAGTTGCAGGCAGTTGTAAGCCACTCACTGAGGTTAATGCGCCCAGGCTCAGTTCCTTACAAGGACAGTAAGCACTCCTGTCTGTCTGTGACATCTCTCCAGCCCTGCAGTTTTTATTTTTCTGACAGCAAGAGGGATTCTTCTTTGCACTCTGCTCTGTGATCTTACTTGGCTGTGCTTCTCATGCAGCCTTCCATTGGCAGCATGTTGAAGAAGAGCCACATTTTAATTTTACTGTTGATTGCATTGTGACACTCCTCCCTTCACCATGAGTTTGTGTGTGTGTGTTTTAATGTATGAGTGTTTTGCCTGCATGTATGTCAGTGCACCACATGTGTACTTGGTATCTGGAAATAAGAGGGTACCGGATCCTCTGGAACTGGAGTTACAGATGGTTGTGAACCACCACGTGGGTGCTGGGAATCAAACCTAGATTCTCTGCAAGAGCAACAAGTATTCTTAACTGTGACGCCATCTTCCCAGCCCCTTGCTATGTGTTTGAATTCTCATAGCTAGCTGAGGAGCGTATTGGAAACATAAGAACCATCCGAGCTTTTGGGAAGGAGACGCTAGAAGTGGAGAAATACAGCAGCCAAGTGGACCGGTTGCTGCAGCTAGCACGGAAGGAGGCCTTCGCGAGAGCCGGCTTCTTTGGAGCAGTAAGTAGTTTGTTTATTGTAGGCAGTGAGACTGCAAGAGATTTTCATTCTGTGGCTCTTGACAGTAGAAATGATTTTATTTCAACCCTAAGAATGACTTGGCCTTTAAGCTATTTTTATGGAAGAAGAGGAGAACAAGAAAGTGGAATCAGAGAAAAACAGTGTGTGTAAAATCTGGTGCTCACCTCCAGTATGTGTCCAGGCAGCTTTAAGAGCCACTGGCATTGAGTATCCATGCTGTGTGGACCTTAGGACTGTGCCACGACATATGTTTACACAGGCTTCTGAGTCCTTCAAATGTAATCTCATTTGGCTAATCCTGTTGAGGACTATATGACTTCAGTACATTCCAGAAGAAAGTATAAGAAACTGATCACAAAGTACCCAGAAGCCCTGAGTAGAAAACCACCTTATGTACTGGGCATACTCAGGATGCTAAGACAGGCAGATTGTTGTAAGTTTGAGGCCAGCCTGGTCTATACAGTGAGTCTGGGCCAGCCAGGGCTGCATAGTGAGACTGTCAAACAAACAAAAACCTGAAAAAATGAAAATTGAAACATTTCCATTTAAACTGGAAAGAACCTCTCAGAGGCTATTAAATGGATTGAGAAGCAGCACCTCCAAGAAGACCTCACTAGGGACCCAAAGCTCCCAGAGTGGGGAGCAGAGCTTAGAGGCAGGGCTGCAGCTCTAGGTGGAGAACATCTCCTCAGAGCCATGAATGTGGCACACTGATTTATCTTCAGTTAGGGAGGCATAGTTGTTACTGTTGAGAGTCTTTTACAAGCTGAGTAGGTTGGGGGAAATAGCCTGAGAGGCAATAGCATTTAAGCTTTTGTGGGAATGTAAGTATTTTCTTCACTGTTGCAAATACTTCATAACCTTTTCTGTGAGAAATTTTATATATTAAAAGGGAGTCAGAGGCCTAGTTTATACTTTTGTGTCCCAAGAGGCCTTTGGTCCTACTGACCACTTTGTTTTCTTCCTCCTGTAGGCTGGGCTCTCGGGCAACCTGATTGTGCTGTCTGTCCTGTACAAGGGGGGCCTGCTGATGGGCAGTGCCCATATGACAGTGGGCGAACTCTCCTCCTTCCTCATGTACGCTTTCTGGGTTGGATTGAGCATTGGAGGTATATTACATAAACAGGCTTTGAGGGTACACATTGAAAACCAGGCCTCACTGAGTAGCCATTCTTGCTGTGCCATTCCCTTAAGCAAAAATGAAGTTACATGAGTGGGTGAGTAGGTTCCCTGTTGGGTTGGGGCCCTTTTTTCCTTCCATAGCTCAGGGCCACAGGGGAGCCATGTTTCCCAAACTACTGTTATTGAATGTCTCCTGCTACCCAGGGGAGAGGAGGGTGGTTGGTAGGAGTGGATGGAGATAGTAAGCCTGGATAGTAAGTTTTATATCACACATTTTGCAGCTCCGAGTCTTAAACCCTCCATATTCAGCCTCTCTTCTTCCTTCCTCAGAATTAGTGATACATTTTTGTCTTTTTATTTTGTTCTTTGACAGTTTCATACATACCTAGTACATTCTGACTATTTCCCCAGCCCTCCCTTCTCCCTCTTCTATCCCTCTTAGCTTCTCTTCTCTACAGATCTCTTCCCCACGCTCATGATTTTATGTTTTGTTTTGTGTCCCACTGAGTTTAGCCTGGACTGACAGTATGACTCTGGGTTTGGAACTACCCATTGAGCTTGGTAGGCTCACCAGTGGGTAACAGCTGAAGACAATGACTCCCTCTTTCCCAGAATCTGTGGGTAGTCAGAAGTTCAGCAGTGAGCGGGTAGGACCCTACAGAACCTTTTCTTGTCCCTTGCAGGGCCATTCTCATCCAGGCCTAGCGTCTGTAACCACAGCTCCTATGAGTGTATGATTGCAGTGGCGTGCCATGCCCGGAAGGTGGCATTTCACGGCCCTTCCTCCCATCTCCTTGCTTTAGCATTCTTTTGGCCCATTCTTTGGCAAATGTTTCTAAACTTTAAAGGGGTTATATAAATGCCTTGTTTAGGACTGAGCTCTCAACTGGATCTCTCTCACTGAGTCTCTGTATTCACTGCTGTTCTCTACAAGGAGAGGGTTCTCTAAGAAAAGCTGAAAGTAATATTTGCCCATTGGTATACATAAAATTTAAATAAATATAAATCTTTTAAAATTGAGATTCTTACTATATAACACACGTTGGCTTTGAGTTCTGTCCTCTTGTTTCAGTCTCCGGATTACTGGGATTACAAATGTTGGCCACCATACTCAGCTTTGGGGAAAAAAATTTTTTTTGAGACAATGTATCTATGTAACCTTTGCTATCCTGGAACTTGCTATGTAGACCAGGCTGGCCTGGAACTCACAGAGGCCTTAGAATTCTTTTTAAAAAAGCAATACTGTTGCATTTATAGAGATTGCTCCCTCCCACCCCAGTTTAGTTCAGTCATTCTCTTCACCTGAATGGTCTATTTGTTACACAGTTGCTGAGCCTACATTGACACATTGTTGTTATCAAAGCTAGCATTGGGTTTAGCTCTTGGTGTTATATATATACATTGTGTGGATTAGACAAATATGTATTGTCCTGGATTCACCATAATAATATCACAAAGCAGTTACCTTTGCTACTTTGTGTATTTCCACTTTCACCTGTTAATTCTTCTACCCCTGGCATCCACAGATCATTTTCTTACTACCTGTACAGCTTTGAAGTTTTCAAGTGCCATGGGGATGGAATCAATTAAGCATGCAGCCTTTTCTTGTTGGTTTACTTATTACTGCACATTTAAGATTCTTTTATGTCTCTCATGGCCTAAAGCCCTTGTAGAATCTTTTTTTTCTTCTAGGAATTTCAGTTCACTTGGGGTAGGTAGGCCCTGTGAGGCACTTGCTGTGCTGTCTGAGGAGGTTTCTTCTTGTCAGTACTATGACTTCTTACTGGTAATCAGTGTGGCCACATAAGTTTCCCTTTCCTTATTAGCAATCTGTGAAACCTGAGAAAGAGAAACTGTGGGAGAGCTAGGGTAAATAATGGACGGATGCAGCAGCTAGCAGCCTCCGCTCCTTTAGTGAAAGTAGCAGATTTCATGTTGATAGCTGCAATTGCCAGGATTCCTCAGGACAGGCCTTTCTTGTCAGCTAACGATAAACTCTTCTTGCCCTCAGGTCTAAGTTCATTCTACTCCGAGCTGATGAAAGGCCTGGGTGCTGGTGGGCGGCTCTGGGAGCTGCTGGAGAGACAGCCACAACTGCCTTTTAATGGTGGGTCTGAGGTGGGGATGTTCTTTGCTGGGATTTTAAGAAGCAATCTTTGGACAGTTAGACCAATGTTCTGCTTTCCTCAGAAAATGGGCCACTGCCAGGAGGTGGCCTCTACTTCAGAGCAGGGAGAAGAAAGTCAGGAGTCCCGTGGGACCGAGTGGGTACACTTCAGGGATGTTCTGGAAATGTGGGGCTGATGATCTGGCATGCTGCTCATGCACCTGCAGCCAGTCATTACCAGCAAGGACAGGATGGCAGCAAGTTGACCTGGTGTGAGTAGGAACATGTAGGTGGCTTTCTAGAATCTTCCTTAGTGACTCTGACATTTGCAAGAAGTTGGAGGGAGAAGATGAATAAAAGACTTCACATTTCTTGACATTTGGGAGTGATTTGGGAATGCTGCTTCTAAGTACAAGGACCATCTCCTCCTTCCTTGTCATCAGCTTCCCTCAAGCCATGGGCTTAGACCATCTGGAGGAAATGTGGGAGGAAGACGGCCATACGTGGTAACACTTAGCACTCAGGGATGCCTACATGTTGCTAGGTGCTTGCAGTGCAGTGTGTCAGATATTGGTACTGTCCAGGATGATAGAAGCTAGGGCCAAGGTCACACTGGGGCTAAGTAAACTTTTGACCTTCCTTAGCCTCAGGGCTATCATACAGCCTCTATCATTGCACTTTTGAAATGTTTATTTGGGGTATATGAAGAACTCTGCAAAGGAGCTACTTGAGTGCAATGGCACTGGGAGAAGTTATTAAGTTGGCACCAGACTGCCGCAAGGGTGAGTCTTCATGGCACTTAACTGGAGCAGGCTATAGTGTACAGCCCTAAAATCCTCCTAAGGAAAGGTGGCGTCTCAGGTTTGTAAGGTCACACAAGGCTGTCTGCACATTATCCTATGCATGATAAGCCCAGCACATGGGCCTGCTCCTCCAGGATGAACTGTGTTGGGAAAGGACATCTGTCCCTGTTCACTTCAGATAGGCAAGTTCTGCCATGAGCTCCATTTTTGCTTTATCTCTCTGTATTCTCTCTTGTGTTTCAGAGGGAACTGTGTTAGATGAGAAAAGCTTTCAGGGTGCTCTGGAGTTCAGAAATGTGCACTTCACGTACCCTGCTCGGCCAGAAGTATCTGTGTTCCATGATTTCAGTCTTTCCATTCCATCTGGATCTGTCACAGCACTGGTTGGCCCCAGTGGTTCTGGAAAATCAACAGTTGTCTCACTCCTGCTGCGGTTGTATGACCCTGTTTCTGGTAGGTGGCTAATGATACTGTGGGCAGATGCATCCCTGAGTTGTTTGTGTACTCTTCTGTTGCCTGCTCCCACCCCATGCCCAGGAAAGATCACACCTGGAGGAGACTTGTATAGTGCTCTGATTTCCACACTCAACAACACTTCCCTGCATTCCTACTGTTGGATGTAGGTGAGTGTCTTAGTTAGGGTTTCTATTGCTGCAACAAAACACCATGACCAAAAAGCAAGTTGGAGATGAAAAGGTTTATTTGGCTTATACTTCCACTTTGCTGTTCATCATCAAAGGAAGTCAAATAAGGCAGGAAACTGGAGGCAGGAGCTGATGCAGAGGCCATGGAGGAGTGCTGCTTACTGACTTGTTCTCCCTGGCATGCTCACCCTGCTTTCTTATAGAACCCAGGTCCACCAGCCCAGAGATGGCACCACCCACAGTGAGCTGGTCCTTCCCCCATCAATCACTAATTAAGAAAATGCCTTACAGCTAGATCTTATTGAGGGCCTTTCTCAATTGAGCTTCCTTCCTTTCAGATAACTCTAGCTTGTGTCAAGTTGATGTAAGATTAGCCAGGAGAGTCAGCAGGACAGTACCCAATAGTACCCAGGAAATGCCTTCTAGTGCCAGCAGCCAAAGGTGCTGTGGAGTGTTCCATACTCACACTGGAGCACTGCCTCCAAACTGTTCCTAGACTGTTTTTTGTTTGTTTGTTTTGTTGTTGTTAGGTTTTTAAAGACAAGGTTGGCCTGGAACTCACTATGTGGATGAGGCCAACCTCACACTTGTGGCAATCCTCCTGTCTTTGCCTCCTGAATGCTGGGATTCTAAGCATGCACCACTATGCCCACTTCCTTTATAAAAAGTTAATCTGGTACCAGGGGGTTCCACTTTCATGTGGTAATGCTGCTGCTAAAATTTTCTGAACTAGACCCAGGCAGTGGTGGCTGGTCTACAAATCTACACAGAGAAACCCTATCTTGAAAAAAAAAAATTGTAGGAACTAGTAGGAATTTTTCCTGTAGACCAGGCTGGCCTCGAATTCACAGAGAACTACCTGTGCCTGCCTCTGAGTGCTGGGATTTGTGTGTGTGTGTGTGTGTGTGTGTGTGTGTGTGGTGTGTGTGTGTGTGTGTGTGTGTGTGTGAGTGTGTGTGTGTGTGTGTGTGTGTGTGTGTGTGTGTGTGTATGTCCTCTGTATGCCCTCCCCACGCAAAACCCAGTTTCCACTCCCCAACTCCGAAGTTCTAACTTTATAAAATGCTGACCATGTAACCTTTTGGTAACATTGGGGTCTATCCAACAGCATCAAAGCCACACCCCAGTACCACCTCCCATGGCTCTGCAAAATGTCAGTCTATAAACCATTCTTAGTGCTCATTGACTTCCAAACACTGAACATAGAAATAGTTGTCACAGGCACAGCTATGGTATGTAGCTATGGTATGCCTGTAGTGTTGGCAGATCTAGGACATCTTAAGGGCAGGAGTGCTAGGATTAAAAGTATGTGACACCAGCACCCAGCTACCTTTTCTTTTGAAACAGGTTCTTACTAAGTCTTACAGACTTTAAACCTGTTTGTCTGTGCATGAGCTTTAATTTTTGGATTTAGAAAACAAGTATGACACTGTCTCATTCATTATAAGATATATGTATATATGTCCTGCATAAGCTTAGATGGAGTGACAAAATAGACTTCATTTTAACTTGGAGAACACTTATAGAACTCTCCACTCCCCTGGAACCAGGCCTTCGTGGTCTCTTCTGATACTTGCATGATCAGGAGACTATAGAGTCAGGAGGTTGCCATGTGAACTGCTAGCCTGTGGGTGTGCATAAGACATCAGATTCATGGAACACCAGCATTACCAGGTAGCCCAGCTTGCAGCAGACTCAGGAAGGAAGTCAGAGTCTCAGACCTCCCAGAAGACCCCTCTTGCTCTGAAAGTCCAAACTTTGTTGGTTTTAGGTTCCATGTGGAAGTTAGGGTTTTTTTTGGGGGGGGAACCAGGCCTTTGTATATGCTAGGAAGTGTTTCACCAGTAGCCACACTCCAAGTCCTGAGTATATGTTTAGTTTTTGAAAATTGTCTGTGGTTTGGGATATAGATCAATTGGTTGACTGCTTGTTTAGCATGCATGAAAATCTGGATTTGATCCCCAGTACAGCATTTCGGGAGAGGGGTCAAATCACTGTTTGGTACACTCCTATAATCCCAGGTAGGAAAAGGATTGGAAGTTCAATATTATTCTTGGTTACATAGTATGAAGTTAACTAGGCTACAAGAGATCTATTCTAAGAAAGAGGGGTATGGGAGAGGGAAAGACAGACAGACAGAGACAGAGAGAGGTAGAAAATATCTAGAATTTTCCCACCGGGTCCTTTTTGTGTTCACTTTGGTTATCAGCCCTCACCTGTGGTGACCTCGTGCCCCACCCCCAACAGGAACTGTCAGTCTTGATGGCCACGACATTCGTCAGCTAAACCCCACCTGGCTGAGATCCAAGGTTGGGACAGTCAGTCAGGTAAGACATTTTTGTTGAAGCTGCTTTTCCCTTTCTCTCTCTCTCTCTCTCTCTTTTCTGAGACAAGGTTTCTCTGTGTAACAGTCCTGGCTCCTGACTGTCTTGGAACTCTGTAGACCAGACTGGCTTTGAACTCAGAGATCTGCTTAACTCTGCCTTCCAAGCACTGGAACTAAAGGCATGCGCCACCATACCCATATGCCAGTCTTCCTTTGCTCTCTCTCTCTCTCTCTCTCTCTCTCTCTCTCTTTGTCTCTCTGTTTTACAAGACAGGTTTTCTCTGTATAACAGGCCTGGATGTCCCGGAACTCACTCTGTAGATCAGGCTGGCCTCAAACTCACAGAGGTCTGCCTCCTTCTGCCTATCAAGTGTGGGCCATCACACCCTTCTTCCTTTGCTTTTCTTGATCTCATGTTTCTCAGGAGAGGGACAGAGGCTTCCAGATGGATCACACCTGTTCAACACACAAACTTCTGGCTGTGAAGACTCAAAACTCTTCATCAGTTGAAGTGCTGACTTTTTATTGAGAGCTGAGGCTGATGCTTCTTTGCAATGTAGAGGGTTGGTGGCGGGAAGAGTTGCATGGGTTGGTGGCAGGAAGAGTTGCAGAAGCTCTCACTGTTCTTCCCAGTTCCCATTCATGGTCATGGAAACCAAACGTGGTTCCTTTTCATGACGCTGCTTGCTCAAGACTGTGTGAAGCAACAAAACTGTATCATGGCAGGTTTCTCGTACCATGCGCACCTTGTAGTCATACTCACACCTCCCATTTTTGCACTTTGATGGGGACCCCTCCTATACTAGGTTGGACTGTACTAGACCTTAGAAGTGTGCATCGTGAGGGCAGAGGCGAGACAAGAGGCACAGGACTCTGTCAGGATGCTGTGGTGGTGTCTGGTTGTATGTCAGAAAGCAATGGATGGACAAGGACCCTTTGTCTATAATGAAAGGTAGACAGTTGGACTTGCATCTTCCAGGCCTTGCTAGCCCTAAGGGAAGTGTTGAGATCGACAAAGTTGTCATGGGCCAGCAGTTGTGGGCACCCATCTTGGGGTCTCCTTTCCACAATGTGGTGAAGACAACAGATCCAGTTGGTCTTGTTCATGGTAAACTGGTACCTTTTTTTTTTTTTTACAAAAAAAGTTACATTATTTGTTTGTTTTGTGTCTGTGTGTGTGTGCGCACAAGACATGGTGTGCACGTGGAGGTCAGATGACAACTTAGGGGATTTGGTTCTCTCCGTTCACAGGGTGAGCTCTGGGAATGAACTCATTGAACTCAGGTTGTCAGGCTTGACAACAAGCACCTTTTACCTCCTGAGACATTTGCGGGCCCCTAAATTGGCACTTTTAAGATTGGCTGGGCAAGGCAAGGCTGTAAAAGAGCAGGACCTCCAGGCAGAGCCCTGTTCTGTGAGTGTGTATCACTTTTGGCTGAGGCCTGTCCTCAACTCCTTGGTACCCATGGTGCCTACCTGAACTTGGCTGAAATTTCTGACAAATGTGCTGTATTTACAATTCTAGGAGCCAGTCCTGTTTTCCTGCTCTGTCGCAGAAAACATTGCCTATGGTGCTGACAACCCATCCTCAGTCACAGCCCAGCAGGTGGAGAGGGCAGCAGAAGTGGCCAATGCTGCGGAATTCATTCGTAGATTCCCACAGGGTTTCAGCACTGTGGTCGGGGAGAAGGGCATCCTCCTGTCTGGTATGTGATACTTGCATTTTATTTATTGGCTTACTCCTGTCAGGTGTATAACTGCCCCGCTGAGTAACAGAAGCACTTACTCCAGGAAATTCTCATGTGGTTCCCGGTGCACTGTCATTTCTAGATGAGGTTTTCATCCGTGCAGCTTAGGAAATCACTTCATCATTTCTGAAAGGATGTGTTTCCTTCACTTTCCTCCCAGAGCTCTCCTCAGTAGCACCCAGTGACGGCATGCCTGTCTCCGTCTGAGAAGAGATGTGCTTTGCAGACTGAGGCTATAGGGAATTAAGGAAAAGGAGGTGTGACAGGGTGGAAGATGATGACCTGCCCAAGGAAAAGGAGACTATCCCAAAGAAACCCAGTGTCGAAAGTTGTCTTAGTTACCGTCCTATTTCTGGGAAGAGATACCATGACAAGGCAACTTTTAATTAGGGGCTTCCTTAAGGTTTCGGAGGGCAATGCATTATCATCATGCATGGAGCATGGCAGCAGGCAGGGCAGGTGCTGGAGAAGTCGCTGAGAGCTTCACATCCTGATCCAAAGTGGCGGTGGGGGGCTGGGGGGTGGGGGTGACAGGGAGGGAGGGGGGACTGGTGTGGGCTTTTGAAACCTCACAGCCTACCTCCAGCAACACTCCTCCAACAAGGACACACCTCTTAATCATTCTAATCTTCTTCAAACAGTGCTACTCCCTAGTGATGAAACATTCAAATATATGAGCCAGTGAGGGTCCTTTTTATTCATATCACCACAAAAGTATTATTTTCCAGTGTGGACCAGGGGGGTCAATGAATTTTCCAGAAAGGACAAAGAGTGAACTCTTTAATGGACCATCTATCATATCTGTCAATTATGATGCCGTTTTATTTATTTATTTGTGTGTGTGTGGTGTGTGTGTGTGTGTGTGTGTGTGTGTGTGTGTGTGTGTGTGGTGATAGAGATGGAGCCCTGGGCCTTGAGCACCGTAGGCAAGCTTTCTATCACAGAGCTACACTTCTAGCCTGTGCTTATTTCCCTAAAGAACTCTTGAAAAATGTAAAGTGCATCCTTCACTCAAGGGCTTTGTGAAAAGACTGTGATCCTTATGTGGCCTTTGGGTCCAAGCCTGTTGAAAGGCTTTATCTCTGGGAGGCAGAGTTGACCATCCGGGACATCCTCAAGTCTAGCAGACAGTTGCACACTGTGGATACCACATTCTTGAGGGAAAGGGAAGCTTGTTCTGACTTGCTGTAGAATGTGGAGTAGGACCACCTGTGGTGGAGCTAAAGGGAAGCACATTTTTGCTTAAGCACAAACTTTTTTTCATTGCAAATGCTAAGACCTGTTTCTTCTAAAGGTTCTGAACTTTCATCCTCTAAGGTGTCTGATGGCTAGACCTGACAGTGGCCCTTTCCAGCTCTGAGGTTAGATCACAGAGGATAAATGAAACAAAAAAGGTGGTGACTATTTTGCATGATTAAAATAAAAAGCAGCAGGAACATGTTTTTTGGTGTTGTGGCTAGATATCATGAGAGATTCATCATAGCATGGGGTTCATCTTTCAAGCCAGCCCCCTGTTCCCTTGGAATAATTTCTGCATGTTTTTACATCTTAACAGGATTCTCATGCTTCATTTTGCCGTCAAGGAAGCTATAGGTCCTTTAGTCTTTTTGTTTTTTGAGGCACAATCTCACTATATAGTCCAGGTTTGCTCAGAATGTTAAACTTCCTGTCTCATCCTCCAAAGTGCTAGAACTATAGGCATATACCACTGCACTCAAATGCCTTTGGCCTTTGCAGTTTGAAAGGAATAGACAATTATAGGTTTTTAGTTTACTAGTTGGTGTTGAGGACAACATTCCAAGAGGCCATTAGTTGCTGTTCCATGATCCCACCCTAGGATGCTCCAAAGACCATTCTGGGGCACTCACTTACTGCACAGGGCCAGTCAGGGGATTCCTTGCATCCCACGATGGCTCCATGTGAGTATGGCACCTCAGCATCTGTTGAATATGATAAACACCTGGATGAACTGGCATGCTACCCAGCATCACTATGAATAAAGTTGTTCCATCCATAGTCAACTTGAAAGTAGTGCTGTTAGCAACTGAAGTAGAATTGAGGCTCACATCAGGAGGTGTGAGCCTCTGGGAGTTCTGGCTGCTGGAAGATGAGTACTTGAGGGAAAGAGCCAGATACAAGGCAGATGGGAATGGCTACATTGCTTGTTTCAAGCCTGCATCTTAACATTCCACCTGTTCCCTGGCTTGGGGTGGGATGGGGGAATTGGGGCTTAAAAGAAAAGTGGACAAGAGTGGCTTTGTAACCTCCAGGAAGCTGCCATGGGGCAAGGAGGCAGAATACCACAGGAAGGGAAGGACTGAAGGCTGTGTGGCAACAGGGAGCAATGGAGATGTGCACCCAACATCACTGGTTCTTTTTTGCTTCCAAGGGGTTTCAAGTTCCCTCAGTGTGCCATCATGTTAGGAGGAATGTAAGGGAAGCTGTAGCCACGCCTTCTTAGGGGCTGGCTACAGGAGTACCTGGACAGGCTTGTAAGGGCATGGTCAGAGTGAGTAGGGGGTCTATGTTTTCGGTTTCGGTTTCTCTCTTGGCTGCTTGCTGTACAGACTACCACCGGCTGGCTGGTTCGCTCTGTAAGTAAGGCTTTTCCCTATTAAATACCCTTATATTTCTACCTGACTCCGTATTGGTAATTTCCTACTATAGAGGAATGTGTGAGTGAAGGCTGGAAGTGAAAACCCTTACATCAGTGTAGGTGTAGGCTCCTCCCACTACCAGCTGTGACACTTCACACTGTGCCTCAGGGGTCTTGTGGTGTGGTTAGTTGTTTTATTGTTGTTTTTTGTTTTCAGGACACAGTCTCTGCAATGCAGCACTGGCTGGCCCAAAACTCACTATGTAGACCAGGCAGGCCTTGAACTTGCAGAGGTCTATCTGCCTCTGCTGTCTGAGTGCTAAGATTAAAGGTTTGTGCCACCATGCCTAGCTATGCCTCAGTTTTTATCTGTAAAAATGAAAGTAATTATAGGCTCTGCTTCCAAGAATGATTGTTACAGGTTAACATGCCACACGCACTTAGAAAATGTCTTCTGTGAAGGAAATCCTCAGTATATATTAACTGTGGTAATTGCTCGTTTTTTTTTCTATTTATAAGTATGTCCAAAAAACAAAATTCTGTTGTATTGCCTATCTGTTATGGTTAAATGGAAGAAATTACCTTCAAATTGTCATTTGTCTAATTAGAAAATTTGCTAAGAATTTTCGTTAAGCTTACCTTTACCATTTGTTTCAGGTGGGCAGAAACAAAGGATTGCAATAGCCAGGGCCCTGCTGAAGGTAAGAAAGCTGACTATTGATGGCTTACCAGTTTCTACCTTTTTTTTCCTGAGGGGGATGTGTGTGTGTGTGTGTGTGTGTGTGTGTGTGTGTGTGTGTGTGTGTGTGTGCTCTTGTTCATGTGTGTGTGTATATGTATGTATGCATGTATAATATATATGGCTGATTGTCTGGTAAAAAGGTAAGTTGGGAGTCATTGTCCAAGTATTTGTCATATTTGAGAAATTTCTCAAGAGTCCAGTGTTAAAGGAGTGTCAGCATGGGGAAATATTTAACAAATGGACCTTTTACCTAGAACAATCAATTGACTGGTGACTGATTATTAACAAAATGTCAGAGTGATGCTACTATGTATGTCTAACCTTTCCTTAGTTGTTCTGCTGAACAAAAGGTTGGAAGCCTTAGGCAGACAGACTCTAGCCAGGAGCAGGAAGAATCTCTTGTGGGGAGCCAGATATTCTTCTTTTAAGGAAGCAACATCTTACCAGGCAGTACTGGTTCGTGCCTGTAATCCCAGCATTCAGGAGGCAGAGGCAGGCAGATCTCTTTGAGGCCAGCCTGGTCTACAAAGCAAGTTCCAGGACAGTCAGAGCTGTTACACAGAGAAACCCTGCCCCAAAATCCCTTGGCGGGGGGCAGAACAAATATCCCCTTGCTACTCTCCTCAGCATATAAGTGATTTCTAATTTTCTAATGGCATCATGGAAACATGATTCCATAGGATACCCGTTTAAATGTACTTTGTAGTGACTTTGATTAAGTACACATTTGTCCATACAGTCTAACTCTCCATCTTACCCAGGATGCCATGCTATGGAACATTTTGTCTAGATTTGCCTTTCTGGACAGTCCAGACAGTAGAAACAGACAGTACACATCTCCACTTCTGCTCATAGCATTCCGAAATGTCTTCATTCCCTGTGTTGTTGAGAACTTCTTCCTTATCCTGTTGCTTAATCAATGAGCCATTTGTGTCTAGGTTGATTTGAAGGTTGTTGTAATGTTTGAACATGGCAAGTACCTTTTGTTGACAGGTTTTCATTTCTTACAGATAGATTCTTAGGGGGGAAAAGGAGAATTTGATGTATACATTGGCTCAGTTTTACTTTTTCTGCGTTATGCATTAGTTTGCATTTCTTAACCTATTGGAAGGAGTTGAAGATAGCTGAAGACTGAACTTGCTGGTTTCAGATTCTGTTTCCTAGCTCACAAGCAGGTAACAATGCTTTAAGCCAATTCCATCTAGTGATTTCAGTGACAGTGGCTTCAGCTCGATGCAATCACCTCCATCACACAATCATGCAGATACTTAGGAACAGGTTTTCTTTATTAAGTTTTTTTTCTCTGTGTAACAGCAGCACTGGCTGTCCTGGAACTCACTCTGTAGACCAAGTTGGCCTCAAACTCACAGAGATCCGCCTGCCTCTGCCTCCCGAGTGCTGGGATTAAATAGTCATCATCGCTATTATTATTATTCAGTTATTTCCCATTAAAATACAGTTCTGTGGGCCTTGGTGCACTGAACTGGTTCATCCTTCACCGTGGGATGATAGAAACAGTCTAATATTTCTGTCACTCAGCAGGGTCCTTCCTTATCAACTCCCCTCTTCTTGTCATCTTCTAAATCAGCTGGAAGGACACTCTTCAGCCTTTTGGCCTGATGCCTGCCTGGGCATTTCATGTGGGCGGACTCACAGATCTTTTGTGTCTGACTACTTGACAGTCCACTGTTTGCCAGGGGCAGCAAAACCACCATATAGGTCAGAACTTCCTCCTCTTCCTCCTCCTCCTTTTTTTTTAAAAATGTGTATGAGTGTTTTGCCTGCATGTATGTCTGTGCCTGGTGCCCATGGAAACCAGTAGAAAGCATCAACCTCTGGGACTGGAGTTATAGAAGCTGCCATATGGGTTCTGGGAATTGAGCCCAGGTCCTTTGGAAGAACAACATAGCTTAACCACAGAGCCACATCTCCATATCTTTTGTCTTTTTAAATTCTAATAGTTAACATTAATTTTTTAGTTTTATTATTATTATTTTTTGGTTTTTTGAGACACGGTTTCTGTGTGGCTTTGGAGGCTGTCCTGGAACTAGCTCTTGTAGACCAGGCTGGTCTCGAACTCATAGAGATCCACCTGCCCCTGCCTCCCAAGTGCTGGGATTAAAGGCATGGTAAATATTTTTATTTTATGTATTTATCTTGGGGTGAAGGATACTCAAAGGTCAGCGAACAACTTGTGGGAGTCAGTTCTCTCCTTCTAATAATGTGGGATTTGGAAATCAAATCCAGGTTGTCAGGCTTAGTGGTCAAGTGTGTTTACTTGCTGAGCCTTCTCACCAGCCCGTGCTGTTCCTTCTTACTGCCCAGAGCTATGCTTGCTAATAAATCATGTTTCTTTTTTCTTCTTCAGAACCCCAAAATTCTTCTCCTTGATGAAGCAACCAGGTGAGAGTATCTCTGGAATATGTGTAAGCATGTTAGAGTGTCTATTGTATGTATCCATGTTGGAGGGTGTCCCAGTGATGTGTGTGTATGTGTGTCCAAGCTGGAGTAGCTCAATAATGTGTGCAACCATGTGTGCAGCTCTGACATCTCTGCTTCCTCTTGTGTGTGACCTTGTCTGTTACAGTGCGCTGGATGCTGAAAATGAGCATCTGGTACAGGAGGCACTTGACCGGCTGATGGAAGGAAGAACAGTGTTGATCATAGCTCACCGCCTGTCCACTATTAAGAATGCCAATTTTGTTGCTGTCCTTGACCAAGGAAAGATCGTTGAACATGGGACACATGAAGAGCTACTTTTGAAGCCCAATGGGCTTTACAGAAAACTAATGAACAAACAGAGTTTTATGTCAGTATAATGGAGCTGTCCCACAGTATACAACCTGGAGCTGTCACAGTATACAACCTGTAATCCCAGCTATTGGGAAACTGGAGCAGGAGGATTGTGAAGACTTCGTCACATACATAGCAAGACCCTGTCTGAAAAGAAACAAAAATAAAGCAGTAGTTACTGATAGGTTGTCTGAAAGACTTTAAAACCAAACAGCATTGGAGAAAACAGGGCTTAGAGACTGTATGAAACCCGTGGATCATAACTTCAGTTATTTGAAACATGCCTTTTTTCACAAAGAATGTGAAATATTGTTTTAAGATGTACCTGTCACCAGACCTTCTTATTCAGTTTTAAAATTTTAACTTTCTAAATGTCTGAAGCACTGAAGTTACTGCAGGTTTTGGAATGTTTGTTAGCTTAGCACAGCCCCTCATTTCCTTTGCCTGATGCCAATTATAAACTAAAGGACTGACTACTTTAAGCCAGGTTACTAATCACTGGGGCACCTACCTGGGGCCACTTAGGGAAAGCTTGCCTTGTCTGTCCCCCACATCTCAGGGGGTCAGAGCTCTGGAACACCATAGGCTGCAACTGTCAAAAAGTGTGCTGTGCTCAGCACTAGGGCGTATGAGAGCCTGATGCATTTTGCCAAAGGAAGAAGTCCCATTCTGTAAACAGGAAAGCTTCTATTTTTTATTCACTTCCTTGTTTTATGACTTCTCTTGAAAAGCAAGGTACAAATAAGCAGGTATTAGCAACAAAAGTGAATTAAAATCAATTTTACATTTGTTGAAGCATGTATTTTGGAAAAAACTGAAAAAATATGTAATTTTCAGATATATTAATTATAGTTTTATATTTTAAATTTCCATTAATAAGGCTGAATCTGAATAATATAATTTTCAGCCTTGAATATGGTGGCTCAATGGCCTCAGTAGCAGAAGCACAATGACAAAAGGAACATCGTCTTTTGGAAAGCGTTGCAATAAGATACATATTGTCCTGCTGCTGTGGCAAGTGTGGATACCCTGCCAAGTGCAAGAAAAAGTATAACTGGAGTGCCAAAGCTAAGAGATGAAACACTGTTGGGACTGGGTAGATGAGGCACCTAAAATTGTTTATCATATATTCAGACATGGATTCTGTGAAGGAACAATCTAAAGTCAAGAGGTAGCTGTTGCAGTTCATCTTGAAGATTCCAATAATCAGCCATGAAAAACTTTTCTGGTTTAAAAAGAAAAACAAGCATAGTGACTCACACCCCTAATCCTGGCAACTGGGATTACAGAGTGAGTTTAAAACCAGCCAGGGCATGAGACCTTATTTCAAAGACGTTTGAAGAGTTTGAAAGTCCTACTTCATGGAGTACATGGAACATTAACATGGCACTGCCCTATAAAAGGAGATTAATAGCCTTTTCTCCTGTGTTTGTAGTTTTAGTCACCTACAGTGTCTCCGTTCTTAAGGATTTACCACTTTTTTTTGTATCAATGCTATTGGTTGGATGTTGCCTCTAGAAAAGGTGCTTTTTTATGCTGGTGATGTAGAGCCTGCAACATAGCTACACTGAGAGTTAAATGGACACACCTACCATGTCCATTTGCCTCTGGCCATCCTGGAAGAAACCTCTCCATGAGAAGCACAGAATATCACAGTTTATGTTACGCTTGGGAACTTGATGAGTAAGATAGGCTCCCTGAATGAGTGTAGTGGTCTTTGAGTTAGTAAACAGCATATCTGTGACAATCATCTTCCATTGTTCACATGTTTATTCAACTTGAAGGGTGGTTCTTAGAAGACAAAGCAGTTGCAAATCAGGTTGGTGGGAAACCCCTTTGCTCCATGTATTTAAAAAACTGAATTGAGTCATCACATTTTATTTCTTAATGTTTGTCTTTAACATTTTATATCAGATTAAAATTTATAGTAAATTTAATCTGTTATGATGCTGAGACTGAATTAAAGGCCTCTCACATGCCAAGCACTTTACCACTGGAGTTATATCCATATCCTCAGGCTCATGTCTATCACTTCTTTTAAAATTTTGTACATATTCAGTTTCTTAATACAATTTGCTATGGAGACTCAAAGAATTTTTTTTAAACTGATATGCCAAATACAGACTAGTGACTACAAGTTCCATGCCTTTCTTCATCAGAGGTTCTTAATGTCCTCATTTATTTGCTGTTTATTAGCACTCTGTCCAGCTACTTCAGTTCCATTACTGTCCCACTTAGAGAACAGTGCTGTGGCCCTGAGAAGGGATTCAGCGGTGTCTGTCTTCAAAAAGCTCTAGCTTAGGAGGGGTGAGGCAGGCAAAAATCAGTAAAAGAAAGCTGGCTAAGTACTGTGGCCAGCAAGGTGTTTGGGGGCTGTTTGGTTTCCAGCATGGTGTACACATAATAGTTGGTGCTCTCACAATCCCACAAGGTAGACAAAACACTTAGGTCCCATTCCCCCTAGTGAGAGAAGCAGCTTTGGCAAGTTGTGAATTGGTTTGACACTCCTCTTAGTTTCTCATTGCTGTAATAAAATAGCAACAGTTTAAGGGAAATAAGTTCCTTTGCTGTTCCATCGTGGCTGGGAAAACATTACATCAGGAGTACAACTGAAGAGAAGGTTGTCAGAGAAGATTGTGCTCAGAGAAGCTAGAAGAGGGCATTGGACTCTTTGCAGTTAGTTACTGGTGATTTGTGTATGGGTGCTGGGAAATGAACTTGGGTGCTCTGCAAAAGTAGTATACACTTTTTAAAAGATTATTAATTTATTATGTATGTGATCTGCTTGCATGTTTCCCTGTAGGCCAGAAGAGGGCACCAGATCTCATTACATTTGGAGGGCTGAGGCAGGCAAAAATCAGTAAAAGAAATCTGGCTCATTGTGAGCCATCATGTGGTTGCTGGGAATTGAACTCAGAACCTCTGGAAGAGTAGTCTGTGCTCTTAAACTCTGAGCCATCTCTCCATTCCTCCACACACGTGTTTTTATTTGTTTGTTTTTGGGTTTTGAGACAAGGTCTCTTGTAGTCCAAGGTGGCTTTGAACAACTGGTCCTGAAGGTATGAGAACAAACTTCACCAAACCTCTTCAGACACCACCATCTCCACCTCGGAGTGCATACCCCTCCCTATAAGACAGAAACAAAAGAGGAAATGTTCTGGGCTCTCTAAGGCAGCTGCAGAACAAGACAAACATGTTACTTTCTCTCAGCTGGGAGAAGATACAAGGTAACTACCAGTAGTACAAATGTGATTTTGGGGAATATGAACAACTGGCCCACTGTACTCCCCATCTAAGATTTACTCAATCAGGGTTTACCTAACTATTCTCCTATTTCAGCAAAGATGCTGTGAAAGTCCACTGTGTACTTGTTACAGTGGACACAAAGGTGGCAAAATCACCCTCTCAAAGATATTCAGAAATAGCTGACTGTAGTAGTGCACGCTTTTAATACTAGCACTTGGGAGACACAGGCAGGTGGATCTTTGTGAGTCCGTGTCTCACCCCTCTCCTCAAGAAAGAAGTAGCTACTTGAGCCAGGTGTGGTGGCACACACCTGTAATCTCTGCAGGACCAGGAGTCATTCAAAGCCATCTTGGGCTACATGAGGCTTTGTCTCAGATACAGAAAACACCAAAACTGAAATTACTTAGGCCACTGTGGACACAAAATTGTTAGTTCAGATGTATACGGACAGCGAGTGGGAAGGTCTTCCCTGATCTAAGGAAGGTTTTGAGAAATGGCAGCGCTAAATTTGATGCGGGTGGACAACTGCTAGAACAGCAGGCAATCCAGGAGAAAGAAAAGTTGCGCATTGGCATTAGAGACTAATTCGTAGAATGTGGAATCCCAAGTGAGAAGCGGCAAAAGAGGAAAAGGCCGCCGGAAGTCACGAGACCTCACAAAGGAGTTGAGCAAGTAACCCCTGGGCAGTTATAAGCGCTGGATATTTACAAACTTCTGAGCTTACGATAGTTCACTGGCTGGCAGTGTGGGAAGCAGAGTAGAAAGGAAAACACGCCCCCTACATGCACCGCGGTCCTCCAAAACAGACCAGGAGACTAACAGAGCTGTGTGCATGCCTGCTATGTAACTTCTACAAGGCTATGGGATTTCGGGGGTAGGGGAGTGAGAGTAAGCCCGTCTCTGGTGGCAGGGTGGGGTGGGGTGAGGGGAGGGGGGACGACACAGTCCTTTTCCTGCCTGGGGCGGTAGGCCAAACCCATCAAACTGCAAAAGGCGACTGGGAAGCAAGAGCCGGGGCCCAAAGAAAAGCCCGGACATTAGGACGAAGGCCAAACCTGCGGCCGATCTGACTTAGGGTGGGAAAAGCTCTACTGAGTGCACGGGGAAACATCGCGCTACACAACCGCCACAGCACACCGAGACACCAGCACGGTGACTTCCTCGGCTCCGCTCAACGGGCGCCTCCTTTCCCAGATAGCGCTCCCGCAGAGGGTCAGCTCCAAGCCTGAGAGCTGGAGAACGGGGTTCCTTCTCTATGTGCCCCGGGACTCTAGACTACGAACCGCTCCAGCCACACCAGGAAACAAGCGCTTCCGATTCAAAATCGCTTGCCACCAGGGACTGGATGTGACGTCAACACGTCTTTCTAGTTCCGACCCCGCCCTGCAGTTCGGCGCCAAGCTTCGCCGTCATCGCCACGCGCCTACCCTTCCCTATTTGTATATCGTCATTGAGTGTCCCTCCCCTCTCGGTGCCCTGTTACGTCATCGGTAGGCGCCTTCCCGCCCCCTTAGTGTTCAAGCTCCTGGCGCGTGAGGTTCTCGCTCTCCCCCCCCCCCCAGTGGAGCTTCTTCTACGCTCCCTGCAGACATGTTTCCAGGTGTCTCCTCTCCTCGGACCCCGGGGCCGGGGACCCGACGGGGTCCGCTAGTTGGAATCGGGCCGTCGTCCACGCCCAGAGCGAGCAGAAGGGGTCTGTCTCTGGGGTCTGCGGTTAGCTCGCCTGTGCTCTTCTCTCCGGTAGGCCGGCGCAGCTCGATGAGCTCTAGGTAAGTGGATGTTCGGCGACCAGCAGGTTCAGTTCCAGGAGCCGGGCAGCCGGGGGAAAGCTGCCGCAGAGTTGGAAAGTAGTCACTCTTGCCTCTTTTTCAATGCTGGCCCTCATGTTGCACTCTCTTTGCTTAACTTTTTATTGAATTCATAAATTCACTCAGTCTTCGCGCTACCGAAAAGAATAAAAGCACCTTCTGAGTAGCATCAAAGCAGTGCTTTTGTAAGGTAGAAACATACGTCAGGTACTGTAAAGATTAAAACTAGAGTGATTTCTTTATTATAGTGGCATGGGCAGGAAAGGAAATCAGGTCAGTTTCAGGGAGCTGTTTACTTGAAGTTGTGGTTTGACGGTGTGACATTTGGCATGAGTAACTCATTTTGATCTGATCTAATCTTTTTGTGATCTAGTGTAGAAGTGCATCCCAGAACCTTGTCTTATCCACTTTGAAACAGGTACCCCAGGCTGGCTTTTGTTCAATCCTCTGTCTCTACTTTTTAAGTGCTGATATTTCAAGCATGCACTAGCATGCCTGGCTCCCATAATTTTATTTAACAGTTGCATCTTTATGTCAGGATTTCAGCATCCTTACCGAAGTCACAAGAGTCAATATACCGTGCTCACACGGATCTGACTCATGGTGAAAGCCTACAAACCCTGGCAAAATGGTTTCTCAGTGCCTAACAACTGCCATCACTGTGTACTGATCGGCAAGTAAAAGACTTTGGGCCACAAAATGACATTGTAACTAGCGTACATGAACCATTTGCTGAGGGAGAGGGAAAGAGGGGGATTTTGGTTTTACTAAAACTGTTGGTGTGGTGCCCAATCCACATGTCTAGTAGAATTGTTCCCCTCTTCCTCATAATATAAAAATCCAGAATCAGGTTACCTTTTGTTCCAGAGGAATTTATTCTATTCCTCTTTCAAAAAGTGAATTTCTGGGATGGAAAGATGGCTCTGCGGTTAAGAGCACTTGCTGCTCTTCAAGAGGATCTGAGCTTGCTTTTTGACACCCAGGTTAAATTGGCTTACAACCACCTGTAACTCCAGCTCCAAGGGTTCCAGTGCCTCTGGCTTCTAGGAACCTGCTGTTAGGTGTATGAACGTACACAATCAAAAGTAAAATAAATTTTAAGTGAATTTCTCCTGCATGAAAACAAGAAATACTGAGTCTGACCGAGACTTAATGGTTAAATGTATAAATCAGTGTCAAAGAATTCTGCCTGCCTCTGCCTCCTCTCCATGCCAGGCATTGACTTTATCTTTTGGAAAGGGTTTTTAATAATACTGGTCTTAGAGGTAGACATGTGCTCTTAATTTCTGAGCTCATGGTCAAAAGTGAGGCATGGTGTGTGTGTGATAGTGTGCAAATACACAAACCAGAATCAGACATCTGAGAAGAGGGAAGCTCAATTAAGAAAATGCCTGTAGCCAGGTGTTGGTGGCACACGCCTTTAATCCCAGCACTCACAGAGGCAGGCCGATCTCTGTGAGTTCGAGGCCAGCCTGGTCTCCAGAGCGAGTGCCAGGATAGGCTACACAGAGAAACCCTGTCTCGAAAAACCAAAAAAAAAAAAAAAAAAAAAAAAAAAGAAAGAAAGAAAGAAAAAGAAAATGCCTGTGGGGGTTTTCTTGACTGGTGATTGGTGTAGAAGGGCCCAGCCCAATCTGGGAAGTGCCATCGCTAGGCAGGTGGCCCTGGAGTATATAAGAAAGCAAACTGAGCAAGGCAGTAAAGAGCATTTGTCCATGGCTCCGCTTCAAGTCCTGTCTCCAGGTTCCTGCTCTGTGTTACTGCCCTGACTTCCCTTGATAATGGACTGTTACCTGGAAGTATAAGATGAAATAAATTCTTCCCCAAGTTGTTTTTTGTCTTGATCTATATCACAGCCATAGGAATCAAACTAAGAAATCAGGTTTCCCTAAGTTCTATTGATAGTTAATTACATAGTGCACATAAGCTAGTATCTTTCACAGATATACTTCTTCAGGGATCTCTTATGCGTAGATCTGTTAAAGGGCTAAGATAGTGGGAAATTTCAGATTGCAAGTAATATTAACATGGTCTCTTTTCTTTAGAGGAACACCTACACGGATATTCTCTCACCATTCCATATCAGAGTCTGTGAACTATGATGTGAGAATGTTTGGATCATCTCTCCCTGTTAAGATCATGGAAGCTCTGACACTGGCTGAGGGTAGGTGTCATCTTTACATTTGCCCCGACATCAATCAATAACCCGGTGAAATCAATGACATTTTGGCTTTGTCAGAGAAGTAGGCAGCTGTTTTTCACTATCATTGAAACGTAGATTTGTGAAGTTGAGTGAATTAGTCTAACATAATCACATCAAGTTATTAGTCGAAGTAATACGTGTGTAAATTTCAGTCCCCTTCAGATATCCCTGACTTTTTATTTTTCGAGACAGGGTTTCTCTGTGTAACAGCCCTGGCTGTCTTGGAGCTAGCTCTGTAGATCAGGCTGGCCTCGAACTTACTGAAATCACCTGCCTCTGCCTCCTGAGAGCTGGAACTAAAGTCGTGCACCACCACTGCCTGGCCACTAATTTTTTTTTTTTTTTTTTTTTTAAGTGTTTAGGGTTTGTGTGTGTCACTGATGAATGTTCAGTCAAAGGCATGTGGAGGTTAGAGGATGACTTTCAGAAGTCGAGATCATAAAGCTTTAACAGCAGGTACTTGTCCGCTGAGCCAGCCCATTTACTTTTAAAATTCATGGTAATTCTTATCATGAAAAACTGTAGATAAAAATATTCTGTTGTAAAAGGTATGTTTCCTGTCTCCTTCAATTTAGGTAGGCATCCTGGTTGTCAGTCCCTAGGGTTTTAGGGATGGTCTTTTTTAGGCTGCTAATATCTGTAATGCATTATTTTCTCCACCCGGCTTCCATCCCCACCTCTCCACCTCATTGTCTTTCTTTTTTTCACTCCCAAAATTTCAATTTATACTGTGTTTAAACCGTTCAGCGTAACTCTGGGTCATGCCTCAAGTCTGTGTTTAAGCAGTACATAACCTCCACTCTAGGAATTCAAAAGAGTGAGTGCCTAGATATTGGGATCTACAAACAAAAGAGTGGTGCAGACTTCATTTTTTTTTTTTTTTCTTCTTGGTTTTTTCGAGAAAGGGTTTCTCTGTGGCTTTGGAGACTGTCCTGGAACTAGCTCTTGTAGACCAGGCTGGTCTTACTCGAAGAGATCCGCCTGCCTCTGCTTCCCGAGTGCTGGGACTAAAGGCGTGCGCCACTAACACCCGGCTTTTCCTTCATTTTACAATGACCACATCTGATGTTAGGTCAGACCTTCAAGGCTTGAAGGCTAAGAACTCTCCCAAGCAGGGTGCTCCAGTTCAGCAGAAAGCTGTGCGTAGCTTGGGCATGATTCCACATTTTAGTGTGTTCATTTCCAATGTTGTGTTTTGTACCACTGCCCTGTCTATACACAAAAAGCAAAGCTCAAATCAGTTAAGGTTCTCAAGGCTTCGAATGCATTTGTGAAGGCTTACCACCATTGGTGCTTAGACATAGTATGTTGGTGTAGTTTTTCCCTTAATAAACAATGTTCTTTGTGTTTCCTTGTAATGAAATGATTCACTGTATCTTTAAATAGCTCTATTTGAAAATTATATTCTTTTGAAGGAATGTGGGTTTTTTTTTTCTTTGAAAATGGTAGTTAATGGGAGGGTTATTGTTTGCACTACCAAATAAGTAATTCTTACAGAAGCTAAATTGTGTTTTTGCTTTTTGGGGGTTAGCGTGCAATAGAGGTAGACCAGACTAGCTTTAAACTCATAGAAATCGACCTATCTCTGCTTCCTGAGTGCTGGAATTAAAAGCATTTGCCACCATGCCTAGCTAAGATTGTCTTTATAACAAAAATGAAAGAGCATTAAACATCAACCCAAATAGGTTTTTTTTTTGGGGGGGGGTTATGAGGCAGGGTTTCCCTGTGTAGCTTTGGACCGTGTCCTAGAACTAGCTCTTTGTAGACCAGGTTGGTCTCAAACTCACAGAGATCTGCCTGCCTCTGCCTCCCAAGTGCTAGGATTAAAGGCATGCACCACCACTACCTGGCTTGGGTTATGTTTTTTTTTTGGGGGGGCGATATGTTTCTAAAGGTAATCATTAAAGCTTAATAAATCTCATGTTGGATATTGATTAATCCTAAATATTTGGAAATTGTTATGTGACTTGCTTTTTAAAATTAATTTTATATTATTAGTATTTTTGATAATTATATATTTGTGCACCTAGGTATATATGTGCACCATGTGTATGCATGAGCCTGTGGGTATCAGAAGGGTGGGTCAGATCATCTAGAACTGGAGTTTTAGGTGGTTATGTGTTGCCATGTGGGTGCTGGTCACCAAGCCCAGGTCCTCTGCATGTGCAGTTAATTATTTTTAACCACTGTGTCATCTCTCCAGCCCCTGAGTTAATGTATGTGTGCTTCTGTTACCTGTTTTGGTGACAGATATGGTAGAAAAGGTGTTAGTATAAAGAGACTAGACCACTTTTCATAGTCTCAATGTGAGATTAATTATATGCCTTATTTCCTCTCAGTTGACGATCAGCTGTCTGTCCACATAGATGAAGGTGGGTGGGCTTGCTTGGTGTGCAAAGAAAAACTCCTCATTTGGAAGATTGCTGTGTCACCAGTCACTAAGGTAATGGCTCTTTAGATAACAAGTGGGGAAAAGGGGTTCCAACTGATTATTTTTAGTTCATGAAGGATGCTACTCAATCTGCAATAATTAGGAATGCATCATATGAAATACTGAATGTGCATTCATAGTTTGTTGAGAAAAACAAAACACAACTTCTCTTTTAATAATTTATTTTTGTTGATGTCTTCAGTTTCTTCCTTTTCAAAGGACCCACTGCAGCCAAAATAAATGAACATGAACTTGCAATGTCACTGTCTTCATGGGCTCTGGATCATGTGTCCTTTTTTTCTCCTGCTTCAGTGCTTGGTTTTTCACACTGTGTTTTCTTGGGTCTGCCAACTGCCTTAATGTGCTCAGCACAGACTAGTTCATATAGAAGTCTATTTTAGCATCTGTGTGTTCCTGACTTTCTGTTGTGCCTGATGAAAAAGAACTATGGAAAGAAAGGCTTTTGTAAAATAGTATCTTAGTAGTGAATTCATATGAAATATACAGAAGAAATAAAGAAGTCAGAACGAACAAACTGGATTGAATGTGAAGGTTTTCTTTTTGTTTGGGTTTGTCTTGCAGTTGTCTGTTTGCAAAGAACTCCAGCTGCCCCCTAGTGATTTCCACTGGAGTGCTGACCTGGTGGCACTCTCTTACGCTGCATCCTCTAGTGATGTACATTCCGTTCAGGTAGGTGACTTAAAAGCTGATTGAAGGAGCTGGGGAGATGGCTCAGTGGTTAAGAGCCTATATGACTCATGTAGAGTTCCCAGCACTCTCTTTGGGTGACTCATGACTGTAATGTAACTCTAGTTCTAGGATATCTTTTCTCACCTCTGCAGGCACCTGCAAGCAGGCATACACACATACATATAGTTTTTTTTAAATCTTTTTTAAAAATATGATTGAGAACCTGGTGTGGTGGTGCACACCTTTAATCCCAGCACTGGGGAGACAGAATCAGATGGATCTCTTTGAAGTCAAAGCCAGCCTGGTCTATATCAAATTCCAGGCCACTTAGAGCTTTGAGATTTTGTCTCAAACAAACAATACCTTTTCTAAAATAAGAAAATGAAACAAGGTACAGACTGAGGAAACACTCATAAATCCAACTGAGGACTTACATCCAGAATATAAAAAAGTCACAAAGCAAAGTTTGATGAGGAAACAAGCAATCCAATTTAAAAACAGAGAGCTGGCCCAGAGGATAAGAGCACATAATTGCTCCTGCAGAGGACCCCAACTTAATTCCCAGCAGTCACATGGTAGCTCACAATCTATAACTCCAGTTCCCAGGAATCAGTTGCCTCTGACTTCCACAGTCACCAGACATGCACATGCTGCATATGCAAGCAACACATAAAATACATAAAAGGAAGAAAAACAAAACAGGGCAAGGTCTTCAGTAGACACTTTACTGGTGAGTGTATGAGAGTGGCAGATAAGTTCATGAATAGCTGTTTAACATCATTGCCGTTGGAACAGTGCAGATAAAACACCAGGGAAGCACTGCTGCACCGCTGATAGAGTGGCTAATGAGCCTGACACTGCTGATTGAGGCAGGATGTGGAGCAGCTGAAACTCCTGGTGGGATGTAAAACAGTACAGACTCCTAGTTCCCAGTTTCTTATAAAGTGAGGGTACACATGCCCTGTCTCCCTCTCCCTTTTCATCTCTCTCTTTCCTCTTTTTAAATTTTATTGTCTGTGTGAAGGTGTTGGATCCTGGAGTTACAGACGGTTGTGAGCTGCCATGGGTGCTGGGAATTGAACCCAGGTCGTCTAGAAGAGCAGTCAATGCTCTTAACCATTGAGCCATCTCATCAGCCACCTGGCCATTTCTCTTAAAGAAATGAGACATATATATACATATTATTAAGTTTCTTAAATCTTTTTTATATATAGCCTAGCTTGTTTGTTTGTCTCAAGACAGGATATCACCATGTAGTTCTGGCTGTCTGGGAACTCACTATGTAAACCAGCCTGGCCTTGAACTCAATGGAGATTTGATTGTCTCTGCCTCCCAAGTGCTGGGATTAAAGGCATGTGCCACTTCTATAAGGACTAGCTTTAATCAATTCTCCACATCCCTGCTCCCTATCCCTAACCCTCCCACTCTGAGATCACATGTGTTCTATTACCAGCCCCATGCCCCTCAACACCTCTTTTATTCTCCCCCCATTTTAGTTTCCTGGCCACTATACATACTCATTGCCACATAAATAAAAATATGTAAGAAGTAAAAGCTAAGATTCACAGTGAGAGTTTCACATAAAGTGTTTGTCTTCCTGAGCCTGAGTATCTTATTTAATGGAGTATTTTCCAGCTCTGTCCATCCACCTGCAGATTTCATAATTTCATTTGAGAAATGAAAACACAAAAACAGTCACTTGTGTTATAGCAGTTTTATTTGCAGCGCTGAAGCTGGAAACAACCATTGGGTCCTTTAGCAGACAACTCATGCAGTGACCCAGATAAATAAACCTCAGAGTAAGTTGAGGTAGAGAAGCAGAGTTGGAATTCAGTCTGCTCTTGCTGTCTGACATTCTCAAGTGCCAGATCTATAGTGATGGAAATGGTTGCTAGGGTAAAACAGGGAAGGTATAATCATCAGGGGTCATCATGAGGTGGTTTGGGGTGACAAAACAGTTCTGTATCCTTCTGATGTGTGGTCACACCATCTGCACATGTTAAAATTCACAAACCTGAACAGAAAGGTGGAGGCAGTTTTCCTGTTGCATAATCTTAAAAGTAAAGAATTTTGATGGGCATGATTTGTACACACCTTTAATCCCAGTACTTGAAACGCAGAGGCAGTCAGATCTCTGTGAATTCCAGGCCAGTCAGGGCTACATAGTGAGACCTTCTCTAAAATAAATAAATATGTAAAATAATAAAATTAATATAAAAATAAGAAACTTGTTTTCATCAGTGTTCATAGGCACCTGGTTTTGAGACCTTTTTTCATTGTTGCTGATGACTGTGGTTTTGTTTCAAGGCTGTTGCTGTCATGGTTGCTACCAAAGAGGGGTCCATCCGCTACTGGCCCAGCCTTGCCAGGGAAGACACCTACTCAGAGACCTGTGTGGATTTGGGAGGCGAGAAAATGTGTAGGTTCCTGACAGCAGTACAGGTGTGTATGGAGAGAGCTGTAGTGCGTGTGGACTGGTAGGGAGATCTGAATCGGGAATTACAGATTCTAAACAGCTATAGTGGCATGGGAGGCATGAAGGAAAGGCAAGGAAGAGAAGAAGTTGAGGGCTGTGGTATGAACTAGAGCAGGGAAGGCCATTCATTGGGGCAATAGAATGTTCATTCTTTCCTTTTAAGTACTTTACAAAAGTAGCTATTAGAAAGAAACTCTTGAACAAGCTGGGCCGTGCTTGTCCCAGCACACAGGAGGCAGAGGCAGGTGGTTCTCACAGAGAACCTAGTCTGGTTTATAGAACTAGTTCCAGGACAGCTAGATTTAGTTTCAAAAAAAAACAAGCATGGAGACCCTAGACATAAAGCTGGGGAAACAGCATTGGACCAAACCAAGCCTTCTGAATGTGGGTGCCAGCTAGGAGGCCAAGGTCTATGGGACCTCTAACAGTGGAGCCAGTCTTTATCCCTAGAGCACAAATGGACTTTGGGAGCCCATTCCCTATGGAGGGATACTATTGCAGCCCAGATACAGCAAGGAGGGCCTAGGCCCTCCCCCAAACAATATGACAGACTTTGAAGGTCCCCTGTGTAGGGCTTCACTATCCCTGGGGAGGGGTTGGGGGGTGTTGGTGGGGAACATGGGAGGATGGGAGGGCAAGGGAATGGGAGGGATGGATATGTAAATATGAGTAGTAATTAAAATAATAATTTAAAAACAAGTAAAAAGAAACTAACTCTTAGCCACTGGGAGAATATTTGTTGGTGTCTACTCTGCAGTTATGGAAGAAAACTGAGGCTGGGGTTAGGACTTGGTTAGCAGAGTACTTGCCTAACATGCACAGGGCCCTTGATGCCATCCCAGCATCACTTAAACCAGATGTAGTGGTGCATACCTAAGATCCTAGCATTCAGGATGGGGAGTTTTGGTCATCCTTGGCTATATAGTGAGTTCAAGGCCAGCTTGGAATGTATAAAGCTGCCTCAAAAAAAGAAAAGGAAGGAAGGAATAATGGAACGAAGGAAGGAAGGAAGGAAATCTGACAATTGTTGAACCTACAAATGGTAAACCCTTAATTTAAAACCCTCAGATTTAAGAAGGGGGACTCTTTTTCTGCTGTAAGAATATTTCTGGGTATTCATTTGTGAAAGGATTTTAATGGATTAATGCATCTTTTTAAAAATCCTTTCAGGTATGTTTAAGGTAGGGATAAGTTTCATTTATCAAAAAAAAATTGATTTTCAATTTAGACAAAGTCTTGCTGTGCAGCCCAGGCTGACCTGAATGATCCTCCTACCTCAGTTTCTTAAGTGCTGGGATTTCAGGCAAGCACTACCACCCCAGGCTTTGTCACACTTCTTGTGTTTTGTTTAGTTTTTCCAGACAGGGTTTCTCTGTGTAGCTCTGGAGCCTGCCCTGAAACTCACTCTGTAGACCAGGCTGGCCTCGAACTCACAGAGATTCTCCTGCCTCTGGCCCCTAAGTGCTGGAATTAACGGTGAACCACTACTGCCTGGCTTGTCACACATCTTTCTTTCTTGCTTTCTTGCTTTCTTTCTTTCTTTTTTTCTTTCTTTTTTTCTTTCTTTCTTTCTTTCTTTCTTTCTTTCTTTCTTTCTTTCTTTCTTTCTTTCTTTCTTTCTTTCTTTTTTTGCTAGTTCTTGGTCCTAAACTTTTCCAAGCTCATCTGGTGCTATGTGTTCACAGGGAGGAAGTTTCATCCTGTCCTCTGTGGGGAGCCAGCTGATCCGACTGATTCCTGAAAGCTCAGGGAAGATTCACCAGCATGCCCTGCCCCAGGGCCAAGGGATGCTCTCAGGGATTGGCCGAAGGGTTTCTTCCCTTTTCGGGATTCTGTCCCCTACTAGTGACCTCATGGTACGTTTGTGAAGAACTGTTTACATGGAGTTAAAGGATTCCTGTGACAGTGTTATTGGTTTCTTGTGAATGTAAACTATTGTGTTTTTGGTTTTGCTTTTTAATTTTATGTGTGTGAGTATTTGCTTGCATGTATTTCTATGTACTTCATGGTTGCCTGGTGCCTGCTGAAGCCAGAGGAGAGCATCAAATCCTCTGGAACTGGTGTTACAGTTGTTAGCTGCCATGTGGGTGCTGGGAATCAAACCGGGTACTCTTGAAGAGCAATTAAGTGTTGATGACCACCGAGCCTTATCTCCAGTCCTACTGTGAAAAATTTCAATGAGTTTTTTAAGGCTGAATTTGGCCTGAAGTGTATCTTCTACACCTCCAGTTCTTTAGGGTAACTCAAATTTACCCTCCTGGCTGGCCTTGGAGGAAGAGAGGGAATAGGTCTAGATCTGCCAACTGCTTTGGTTCTGTTGTGAAGCAGAGCACTTTCTCTCTGTTGTGCTGGAGAGGTTGAGGTAGTAAGCTGCTGAGATGTCATCTGTCATACTCAAGCCTGAGCCAAAGCTCAGGTCCTCAACACACTACTTGCTCCCTTGAATGTCTTTTAAACCTAAAACAGCATGTTTAAACACACATGAATCATCTTTTGACATGTATGTTTCTGTTAATGGCACTGACCCTTTTCTCAAGTGACCTGAGTTTCAAACCATGGTGATAGTCACTGCGCTCCCCTCTCCATTGTACCTCAGTGGTTCCCCAGCTGCTTCTAGGTGCATTTCATCCCCTTGTTCTGTCTCTATGAAAAGCTCCGGTTTGCTCTTGTTTACAGGCCAGGACAGGCTCATTATTGGCCCTTCTCCTGTAACAGGAGAAATGGAGGCAATGGGGGTGCACATTCAGCTTAAACACATCTATTTCATACAAAAGAGTCTACTCGTAAAAACAGTGCCCATGTCTGATGAGTGTCCTCCCTGCCAGACTCCCTTCAAATTCCAGGCTCAAGAGCCATGAACAGCAACATCTCCTTGACTCTCCAGATTTATAGACTCACACTGAAGACTGAGCTATGGTTTCTTTAAAGAGTTTTGCATATGGATCCAATTTAATAAGAAACAGGTTCTATGAGGACGCCTAATTTTCCCATCTCCCAGCTCTGCTCTTTCCAGCTCTGCTTTTCCCAGGCCCTTCCTTTGGAGATTGGTCCTTGCTTTCAAGGTCCATTTCAGAATTACTCCTTCCTCCAGAGCCTGGGGGAAGATTTGTAGTCAGCTGTAAAGCACATGAACTTGGAGTCAGTCTCAACATGACCCCCTTCTCTCTGCACAGCTGGCCAGTGTTCTGTGGGACAGAGGAAGATCGAGTTTCTACACCCTGACAAGTTCAAACATCAGTAAATGGGAACTGGATGATTTTTCAGAAAAACAGGCTCACAGTTGGGATATGCACAGAGCCCTGAAGGAAAGCATTACTGATGCTATTTGGGTGAGGAACAGTAATTGCTATTTCTGGTTTGATTTATGGTGTGTAACTGTGTTCATTCTTTGTTTCTTGTTTTCTTTGAGACTGGGACTCACTCTGTAGCCCAGGCTGGTTGTGAACTCTAGGCTGGAAGTCCTCCTGCCTCAGCCTCCCAAGTGCTGGGATTGTAGGTAAGCATCACTGCAGCCAGCCCATCTGCATACCCAGCACACTTCCATGTAATAGGTATTATATATATATAGCTAGTGAATAAGTAAAACTGGGTGTTCAATCCCTAGCTGTAATAGAAATCAGTGATTAACTTGCTAATTTGTGGGGTGGCAAGATATAAGACAGTCTCATGTAGCTCACGCTGGTCCCAAACTCACTATTGTAGTTGATTCTCCTGCCCCCACCACCTATGCACTAGGAGTATAAGCATGTGCCAGCATACCCAGCTGACCTACTAAATTTTTTTTAAAGACAGGGTTTCACTAGACAGCCCTATCTGTCTTGGAACTCACTATGTAGACCAGGATGGCTTCGATTTCAAAGATATCTGCCTGTCTCTTCCTCTTGAGCGCTGGGATTAAAGTTGTGCACCACCACACCACACTTGGCTTGGTGTGCTAGTTTTTAAATGTCCCTTGCTCATGAGTACAGCACTTTGCCAGGTTCTGGGTGTTTGGTGGGTGGAAAGGAAGACATGGTAATTACTGGGAGCTTATACTTTGGTATTTCCATTTAGGGATCTGAAAGTAACTACGAAGCTATTAAGGAAGGGGTCAACATTCAGTATTTGGACTTGAAGCAAAACTGGTAAGCAGCTAACTTGTCCTAAAGAAGTTGGCTAACAAGTTGACATCTTTGTAGTAACGTGTCCTGCTGCCTGCTCTGCTGGCACTGCCCTTCTAAGCACTGTCTGCTAAGGCTCTGAGTGTGGTCTGTTGTTCCTTATGTAGTGCTGCGGGTTTGTGTGGGAAATTGAAGCATTCCTCAGCTATAAATGGTGTGTTCCTGCCCGTTAGACTAGATGCTTCTGGCTTGCACAGCTGGACCAGCTCTGTCTTTATTGTATCTTATGGCATTGCCAACACCCCCTCCTTTCTGTTTCCAAGGGAGTCCAGAGCAGTGGTGTCTCTGTTCTCATCACTTGTCAGTGAAGGAGCTCTTGTAGCCCATAGTGGCTAAGCTGATGTCCTGAGGCTCCAGTGCGTGGTTTATGCTTGGAGTGAGTTTTCTCTTAGCAGCAGTTCTCAGGCAGGGCTTGGCAGCTCAGTTTGTGGTCTTAGCACTGAGGAAGGCTGAGGCTGGAGGGTTATGGTTCCTGGCCAGCCTGAGCCATATACAAGACACTGTCACAAACAAAATGGAAGACTTTTTTTGTTCCCTTTTTTGAGACAGGGTCTCACTATATAGCCTTGCCTGGCCTGGAGCTTACTATGTACACTAGACTGGCCTCAACCTCAGAGCTGCCTGCCTCTGCCTTCCAGACTGCTGGAATTAAAGGTGTGTGCCACCACACCCGGGCAGTTAAAGACTATATATGTTTCAGAGTCATGTTTACTATGTTCTGATTGTAATTGCTTATTGTTATGCTTGTTTCTCAGAAGTGTCACAGACTGTTAGCATGTTTCTGAGTAGTATTTGAAGGACCCTGTAAAAGCACCAAGGAAGTAAAATGATAGTGTTTCCTTAATTTCTACAAGCATTTTTATTATTAAAGATCATGCTTACTTTCATTTATCTGACTTTTGGAAATTTAGGGTGTAGCCTACTGTGGGCTAGCTTGAGAATGAGGAATAAAATATTCTAAGGAGTTGGCTGCTCTGAGACCTCACTCCTCTGGATGAAAAGTCCTTGAGAAACTTGGGAAACACTCATATTCTCTGTCTTCTTGATGACTCTTCTCTCCGGTTCATGGGCTGTCATTAACTGGAATACATGGGGTTTCTTTTATGTGAGAATGTCATGTCTCCTTTGTCTCATTGACTCTGATATTTTGCATAGCCACTGTCTCAGCTTACATGTTCAGTGACCAGACTTATGAGTTTTTATTGGATTATTACTGATAAAGCTGAACTTTCTTTATTTTAGATATAAATAAACTTAGGATTGTTTTGTTTTGTGAGAGTCTTACTTTGTAGCACAAGTTAGCCTTAGGCTTGGGATTCTCCAGACTCAGTCCCCAGAGTGCTGTATTACAGGCATGTGCTATCATGTCTGGCTGAGATTTTTCCATCTTAAATTTATTAGTGTATAGATTCTTTTTTTTTTTTTTTTTTTTGGTTTTTCGAGACAGGGTTTCTCTGTGTAGCTTTGGAGCCTATCCTGGCAGTTGCTCTGGAGACCAGGCTGGCCTCGAACTCACAGAGATCCGCCTGCCTCTGCCTCCCAAGTGCTGGGATTAAAGGGGTGTGCCACCAACGCCTGGCTCTAGATTCTTTTTAATTTCACTTACTTTTATTTCATGTGCATTGGTGTTTTGTCTGCATGTATGTCTGTGTGAAGGTGACAGATTCCCTGGAACTGTATTGCAGACATCCATGAGCTGCCATGTGGGTGCTGGAACTACCTGGGTCCTCTGGAAGAGAAACCAGTGCTCTCAACCAATGAACCATCTCTCCAGTCCCAATGTGTAAATTCTTATATAAACTATTTGTCAGGTTTACTGATCTGCAAAATTGTTATTATCTACCTATTATTGTCACTACCTAAAATATAGGGGGAGTGTTTTGTTTTAAGACAGGGGCTCACTGTGTAATTGTCTGGCCTGGAGACTCAAAGATTTGCCTGCTGCAGGCTTCCCAAGTATGTGTTTGTTTTTTTTTTTTTTTTTTTAATGATTTACATTCTCTCTCTCTCTCTCTGTCTCTCGTGTGTGTGTGTGTGTGTGTGTGTGTGTGTGTGTGTTTGTGTGTGTGTTCATATACATGTTCGTGCATGTAGAAGCCAAATACATCTGATCCCTTGGAGCTGGAGTTTCATGATCGTGGGCCCTCTGGAAGAGTAATAAGTGCTCATAACAGTTTATCTCTCTAGCCCTATTTTTTTGGAATTTGGGTTTTAAAAAGTTGTCAAGGAGTACTGGCCCTAGGACCACTTCTTAAGGACCCTGTTAGTCTCCACAATTGGTAGAATGATGATACACTCTTTAGTGACCCTTCTTACAGCACTGACAGGTATGGCCCACTGTGCCACCTGGTATAGAGAAGCTTTCTCCTCTGAGAACTCAATTGTAACATTAGCATGATGCCAGTGTGCTGTAAATTTGAGCCAGGAATTCCTGAATTCCTTTGGTGGTCTGGGTGGCAGCCAGGAGAACTAAGGGAAGAGCTTTCACCTTGACCCTCATTAAATTGTTTAGAAGTGGCTGCCTGGAAAAGGTGCTTGCTATCTCATAGATTTCAGATCCTTGAATGAAAGTTGCCCATAGTGCTACCTTGGAAGAATTTGTATTAGAGAACATTTAATTTTTTTGCCGTACAACAACTTAGATTAAGAACAGCATATAAGCTTTAACAAGCAAAATAATGAATTTTTTCACATAAACATTAGCTTGAATTTCTAGAACTGATGGGTTTTGTTTTCTCTAAACAAAGGTAAATTGTGAAGAACACTATTAATCAGTTCTCTGTGACTTACCTTTAATTCCCAGATTAATGTGGTGATCCTTTAAAAAAATTTAAGTCAGGTTGGTTGTGCTATAATTTACATGTTGTGATAGTGATCATTCTGGTATATAGTTCTGAGGTTTTGTTTTGCTTGTTTGGTATGTAGTTCTAAGGTTTGCTTGCTTGCTTGAAACAGGCTATCATGTAGCCCAGGCTGGCCTTCTGCCTTCATGCCCCAAGTAATGGGATTACAGGTGTGCACCACCATCCACACCTGATTTTAATTCTGTGAGTCTTGCTAAATGCATATAGTAATCTTTTTGTTTGTTTGTTTGTTTGAGATAGGGTTTCTTTGTGTAACCTTGACTGTGCTAGAACTAGCTTTGTAGACCAGGCTGGTCTGGAACTCACAGAGATCCTCCTGCTTCTGCCTCTCGAGTGCTGGGATTAAAGGCGTGCGCCACCACTCACTGCCTGGCAGTATATAGTCATGACATAGAACAGAGCTGGGGGTGTTTCTCAGTGGTAGAGTAGTATCTACTTAAGGCAGAGTTTGAACCTCAGTAAAGGGCAGGAGGTAGAGAAATAGATCTTTCCTCCAAAATTCCTTTGTGCCCCCAAAAGTCATTGATCTCTTGATCTCTTCTGTCTTCAGCTTTGTCTTTTTCAGAATGGTGTATAAGTGAATCATGCAGTGTATATACAACTTTGATATGGTGGATTTAAAACTGATTAAGAAATTTCTTTGCTTTCATTGTTAAATGATATTCAGAAGTGTGTGTGTGTGTGTGTGTGTGTGTGTGTGTGTGTGTGTGTGTGTGTGTGTGTGTGTGTGTGTGTGTGAGTTCGAGGCCAGCCTGGTCTCCAGAGCGACTGCCAGGATAGGCTCCAAAGCTACACACACACACACACACACACACACACACCACACACACACACACACACACACACAGGTTTTATCTACTCAGTAGTTGAAGACATTGGGTTGTTTTCAGGTTGGCTACTGTAATAAAGCCAGTGTAAACATTTGCATGAAGGTAATTGTGAGAATATTTTTTTCTCCCTTGGGTAAATAGTTAAGTACAGGGCTCTAGTATATATGGTGAGTGTGTCTAATTTTGTAATAATCTGGCATACTGTTTACAAAGAAGCCTGTCTTTCCTCCCCTGTATCTAGTGATGGGCTCCTGGTTTTGGCAGCAGCATGGCACCTGGGAGACAGCCCCTGCCTCATCTATTACTCTCTGATAACAGTGGAAGACAATGGTAACCAAATGTCAGATACGGTCACTGTAGAAGTTACTCAGTACAACCCACCTTTCCAGGTAAGTAAAATTACACAGAAGCCTTAGCACACCAAATTCCCTTATGACCACTGGTGTCTTTTAAGGGTCATTTGCAAGATTTGGAAATACTTTCAGATATTATTGCTTGTTTGTTTTTCCATCTCACTCTCTAGCCCAGTCTGCACTAAAGAAAGATGACAGTGAAGCAAGTCCTCTGACTCTTCTGCTATAGCTCTTTATGGAGTAGAAAGGAAATTTGATGTTGAGGTGCATGGATACTTGCCTTCAAATTTTGGGGTGTGTGTATGAATGTGTGTGTGTGTTGTTTTGTGTTTGAGATAGGGTCACTCTATATAGCCCAGTCTGACTATATGGTCAAGATCTTTCTGTCTCTTGTCTCCCAAGTTGCTGCTATTATAGGTATGTGCCACCCTATCTTCCTGAGGTTCAATTTTGAGGCCTTTATATTATAGAAAAATACTGTGTGCCTAGGGAATGACTCTATTTACATACTCTACAAAGTAAGTCACTGGAAGACAGTTGCACTAATGTTGAATATATAAACAGCAATTAAACACTTTCACCAGGGGAAGCCATGACAGCTGTGAAACATGTCATTTAATCTTATGTAGTATTTAATTCTCTTAAATTTTTATTATTTATTAGAGACAGAGTCTTACTGTGTAGCCCTGGCTCATCCTGGAATTCAGAGTGCTGCCTGCCTCTACCTTCCAAGTGCTAATGTTAAAGGTGTGTGTAACCATACCTAGCCCTTTGCTTTTTTATTTATTTGGGGGGGGGGTAGGTATTTGCATGTGAGTGCAGGTGCTTGTAAAAGGCAGAGGCATTATATGTGCCCCTGGAGCTGAAGTCACAGTTGATTGTGAGCCACCCAGCATGGGCACAGGGAACCAAACTTGGGTCATCTGTCAGAGCACAAGCTTTCTTAACCATGGAGCCATTTCTCCAGCTAGTAAATTTATTTTTTATTTTTTTTAAATAAGGAAGGACTTTTTTTTTTTTTAAGATTTATTTATTTATCATGTATGCAGTGCAGGCCAGAAGAGGGCACTAGGGCTGGAGAGATGGCTCAGAGGTTAAGAGCACTGATTGCTCTTCCAGAGGTCCTGAGTTCAATTCCCAGCAACCACATGGTGGCTCACAACCATCTATAATGAGATCTGGTGCCCTCTTCTGGCCTGCAGGCATACATGCAGTCAGAACAAATAAAATCTTTTAAAATAAAATAAAAAAAAAAAAAAAGAAGAGGGCACCAGATCCCATTACAGACAGTTATGAGCCACCATGTGGTTGCTGGGAATTGAACTCAGGACCTCTGGAAGAACAGTCAGTGCTCTTAACCCCTGAGCCATCTCTCCAGCCCCAGCTAGTAAATTTTTATTCTTAATATATTTGCTCATCTGAATTAAGAAAATCTGTTGTTCTTTTATTTCTAACAAGAATAAACCTTACCATGTGTTTCAGTTTAATATAATTGGAAATCATAACTCAGTGTCATTTAAAAATTTTCAGAAAGTACAAAAGAACATAAAGAAAACAATTTGAGAATGAAAAACATCCTACAATCTCACTTTAAAGAAATGTTTTAAAAATTATTTTAGGGACCGGGCGGTGGTGGCACACACCTTTAGTATACATAATAAATAATATAACAAATTAGAGCTTTTTTTTCTCATTTCTTACAAACTTTTAGTTATAATCTCTTTGCTTGCTTGCTTGGTTGGTTAGTTGGTTTTTTCAAGACAGGGTTTTTCTGTGTAGCCTTGTTATCCTGGAACTTACTCTGTAGACCAGTCTAGTCTCAAACTCAGAGGTCCATTTGCCTCTGCCTCCCAAGTTCTGGGATTAAAGATGTTTAATCCTACTACTACACCTGGCTTAAAATCTTAACTCCATGGAAATATTTTAAAGTCAACCTTCTATCCTTCCTTCCTTCCTTCCTTCCCTCCCTCCCTCCCTCCCTCCCTCCCTCCCTCCCCCTCCCCCTTCCTTCCCTTCCCTTCCTTCCTTCCTTCCTTCCTGTTTTTTGTTTTGTTTTGTTTTGTTTTCTGTAGACCAGGCTTGTCTCAAACTCACAGAGATCCCCCTGCCTCTCGAGTGCTGGAATTAAAGGGATGCAGCACCACTGCCCAGCTCCAAATAATTTCTGTAAGACAAATATCTTAGCCCATTTGGGCTGTTGCAGCAAAATACTTAAGGTTGGATAATTTATAAGATATAGGAAGTTCTAGAGGCTAGAGGTCCAAGATAAATGTTCCAGCAGAGACAGCACCTTCTTGTTGGTGTCCTCACATAGAGGTGAATAAGCCTGCCCAGCGGAGCCTTCCCAGAGACCCCACATGTTAACACAGTTGGCAGTCAGCATCTAAGTTCTAAAGGGACACAAATGTCCAGGCCATACCAGTGGCTATAGACTTCTCCTGTCTTGTGAATCGTCTGTGTAGTGTAAACTTTCACAAGCATAATCAGTGAATCAGAATTTTAAGATTTTTGTGGAATGGTGTCATATAAACATGGTTCCAAAAATTACACAAATATTTTTGTCTTAATTCTTACTAACTATGACCCTAATTTTACCTTTCAGTCTGAAGACCTGATTACATGTCGGTTAATGGTGCCAAACTTTTCAAGCCAGATGACCTATCTTTTTATGGAGAATGCCGTCTTCGTGTGCTCCACGGGAACTGGGAAGTTTTCTCTTCCTCAGGAGAAAATTGTCTTTGATACACAAGGTACATGGATGGCTACTTTAGATGAAAAGATAGTTCTTTCTCCATTGTATTATATTTTCACCTTTATCAAAATTCAGTTGATCATATGCATGTGGTATCTTTCTGGACTGTTTATATGTGCCCACCAGTATTATACGGTCTTCAATAAGTAATTCTTAAATCCAAGCATTTTGGCCAGTTCATTAGCCATTCTTGGCAGTTTCTCTTCTTTTACTGTACATTTTGCTACCTGCTGGTTAGAAACATTACTACTCTTTGCAACAAGTGAATTCACAGCCATTGCTGAATACCCAAGGGTGGGTAGGATTCACAAACTTATTTTTACAGGGAAAATTAGTAACAAAACAGAACAAAACAAAACAAAAAAAACAGAAGAGACAAGAGGGTAAGAGCTAACCCTGAGAGAAGTAAATGCTCCTCTTGGCTTATGAGGGTGGCTCACTCTGGGCTAACACTCATTTTTTTTTTATTTTGGTTTTTCAAGACAGGGTTTCTCTGTGTAGCTTTGGAGCCTATCCTGGCAGTTGCTCTGGAGACTAGGCTGGCCTCGAACTCACAGAGATCCGCCTGCCTCTGCTTCCCGAGTGCTGGGATTAAAGGTGTGTGGTTAACACTCTTTAAGTTAGTTTGTTCAGATCTGGCAGGAAGAATCCTGAGGAGATGGCTTGCAATGCAGACCAGACAAGTGGATACTGACCAGCGTATAGTCCTACTAGGACTGTAGAGAGGACAGGACCTGGACAAGGCCACAGATAGAGCCTGGATGGTGGTTCACATAGGGGGACCAGTATTTGGGCTATTCCTAAGGGGCAGAGCAGGCTGGCTACTACCTGGATTGGCCCAATAAAGATCATTAGGCAAGAAGCATGAGGATGCCATGAGGTGGAGATGCTTCCATTCAAAGTTTTACAGAATAAGAAATTTGGAGGGATTGAGGAGGGGCTTTGGGCTTTGCTCACTGTTCTATTGCAGGGATAAGTTTTGTGAGTTTTGTTCTTTGAGTGTTTTGTTGGTTTTTATTTTTGTTTTTTAGACTTTTATGTAGGGACAAGGGTACCAATGGAGGCCAGAAGAGAGTGTAGTCACCTGGAGCTGAAGTTACAGGAAGTTGTGAGCCTCCCAGTGAGGTCACTAAGAACTGATCTTCAGTGTTCTGCAGAAGCAACAAGTGCTTTAATTGCTGAGCCATCTCTCCAGCAATTTTTTTTTGTCTCTAATATGGGAAGACAGTCTGCTTTATTGAGTAGCAACAGCCATAAATAAAGTAAAAAAAAAAAAAAAGTAAATACATTTATGCCATAGCATTTTTATTGTAGGTGTCATAAAGGAGAAAGGACACATGTCATTAGGATAGTTGGGGTGGGAGATTTGAGGAATTGTTCTGTGTGATCTTTGTGCATTTTTTTTCTCAGGAGATGGCATTTTGGGTGCTGGTTCTTGTGGCGGTGTTCCGATCCTTTTCTCTAGGAATAGTGGTCTGGTGTCTGTCACTCCGAGGGAAAATGTGTCCCTATTAGCAGAGGACCTGGAAGAGTCTTTGGCCTATTCAGTTGGTGGACGAGGCAATGAGGTAAGGTGGTCAAAGATTCAAAGATTTTCTTTATCGGAGTTTTTCACACCAGAAAAGGCAGGCAGTATAGAAAGGCTGGGATGAAATCAGTTCTTTGTTCTCTTGGCTCTATCCCCTAGATCCCCTTTCTTAGACCAGCTGCTTGTTGGTCTCAGTCATTACTTCTGCTTTTTCCTCTGCATCTCTGAGCCAGATGTATGTGTTGCTGTCTCCAAGTCACCAGTTTTAAAACAAGGACTTGGAACAATGTATACTTCCTCCTCTCCTTGACCTTCCCTAGGAGTAGGATAGAAGGATGACTCTTGGAATGGTTCGATGAGCCCAGGGAAGCACCACTGACATTTCACACATTGTTCACTTGGTGATTCTTGGGTTGCTGACAGCATTGATTTTATTTGCTGAGTTGATCAGTACGCACACTATCCAGCAACTTTGGAAGGTGCTTGTTGGGGTAGTTTATCCTGAGGTCACCTTGGGAAGGTGGCCAGGCTTCTCCTGAAGTTTCCTCACTGTCCAGACCCTATGACCTGACCCCACCTCAGGTTGCCAAACTTGCACAGAAAATGTCTTTATTTACTGAGCCATCTCAATGACCACAGCACATGAATTCTGAGAGGCTTAATGAGATTAAAAATAAATAAATAATAAATCTGCTTTTGCCAGGTGTGGTGGTGTATGCCATTAGTCTCAGTACTTGGAAGGCAGAGGTAGGCAGATCTCTTTGAGTTCAAGACCTGCCTGGTCTACAAAGTGAGTTCCAGGACAGCAAGAGCTACACAGAAAAACCCTATCTAAAAAAAAAAAAAAAAAAAAAAACACCTTTCTACTATCTTAAAACCTGAGGTAACTTTATCTATAAATTTGGGGTTTTTAGGGGCTGGAGAGATGGCTCAGGGGTTAAGAGCACTGCCTGTTCTTCCAGAGGTCCTGAGTTCAATTCCCAGCAACCATTGGTGGTTCACAACCATCTGTAGTGTAGTCTGGTGCCCTCTTCCGGCCTGCAAGGATACATGCAGGCAGAACACTGTACACATAACAAATAAATAAATCTTAAAAAAAAAAATGGGGTTTTTTAAACAGAAACAAAATATTTCAGTCACAGAAGGCTAAATAATATTGTTTAGGGATTTTTTTTTCATTTAAATGGTATATAGAAATATATAGACCTTTTTTTTGTTTCAAACAAGAAGCATTAATTATTTTGATGCCAACATAATCAATTGCATTTATCTTCCAGCAAACTCCAAAGCTGGCAATATAAGAATATTTTCATATTTGCTAAAATATAAGTATCTTCTTCCATATATGACAAATTCACATATTTGGTTTTGTTCATCATAAGCCACTGGCTTGTCTAATGTCTATAAATCTTCATGTGTAGACTTTTTGTTGTTGTTTTTTGAGACAGTTTTGCTGTGTAGTTCAGGCTGGGTATCTGTGAGTTAGAGGTCAGGCTGGTCTACATAGAGAGTTCTAGGCCAGCCAAGGCTGCATAGTAAGACCCTACCTCAAAAAAAGGGGGAAAGGAGTTCTGGAAAGAAGGCTAAACAAATGGAGCATTTGTTGCTGCTATTGTAGAGGACCTGAGTTCAATTTCTAGCACCCATGTAGTGGCTCACAGCCATCTCTGACTCCAGTTCCAGGAGATCCTGTGCCCTCTTCTGACCTCTGGGGACATCAGCAAAACACACATGTGTACACATATATGTGCAGTCAAATACACACATAAAATTAAAAATTGAAACAAAAAATGATTTGGCAGTTTCTATAGAATGTAACATATTTGAACTCTTGCTTGTGTTTTTGTAGTTACATAGTAGTGCTGCTGCATATTCCTGAATTTGTTTTGCACTGTTCCATTTCTTCTTAGTGTTCCTTAGTCCTGCTTAACTCTGTCATTCCCCATATGCTTAATGCATGTTGTGATAAGCATAGGGGCAGCTGGGATAGTTGTACTGACCATGATGAAAACACCCTGAGTTACCTGACTTTTCTGTAGGGTTTTGATTGACTGTTGGCAAACAGGTCTGGGGGTGTTATATTCTATCACGGGATCCTCCTTCAGCATGTACAAATCTTCCTATAAGCAATAGCTTGGTTTTTGTTTCGTAGAGTATGGTTTTTGAGACCACAACAAAAAATGAAACTGTAGCCCATGAAGATAAGACAAAACTCCTTAAAGCTGCATTCCTTCAGTACTGCAGGTATAGCATATTTTTGTTGTCTTCATTAAGGTGTGTGTGTGTGTGTGTGTGTGTCTTCCTCTGTGTGTGTGTGTGTGTGTGTGTGTGTGTGTGTATGTATGTCTTCCTATTTATAGAATCCTGAAAAGGCATCACATCCCCTGAGGCACCTGATAGGGGTGATGGGAACCAAATCCAGGTCCTTTGCAAGAGCAGCAAATGATCCTAAGCTGTTAATTTCCTGCCCGACGCCCCCCGCCCCCCACACACACACTGTGTTTTCATGGGTCTTGCTATGTAAACCTGTCTTACCTCTCTAGTGCTGGAATTATAGGCATGACTTATGCCCAGCTGGCACAGCACATTTTAAAAATCACAGCTTACCTTATGTGTAGACACATTTTTACTGGTGCTTACTGTGCATTGGTGGGTAGAGAGGAGCTAGTTGTGATAGTGTTCCATTTCAAGGAACTCTTCCTGGGTGCTAGGGTTTTACACAAGATAATCCGCACTGGGCAGCCACAAGAGGCCTCACCCCACATAGTTTAGAAGTACCAGATCTAATACAGCCTCCATGGGAAGCAATGACCATTAAAATTGGCAGACAATGGACAAAATCTCTCTCATAAAACATCAAAGCAAATGAATTGCAGATGGAGTTATATGGGTGTTATGAAAGAAATAGACCCTACCCATTAGCTGAGGTGTAGTTACCACAGAACGTAGTGGTTCTTCAGCCAAGCTCAGATTCTGCAGTTTGGCTGTTGGAGGTCAGGCCAAGTGGCAGTTGGCCAAGTCCCAGCTTGGCTCTTATTGTGGCCAGATTCCAATCTGGCTGTTTTGTGCCTGAATTTAGCACATTCTGGGGCGTTGGCTGGACAGCTCTTTGCTTCCTGTAGCTTCTGATCATTGCATTGACATTTGAGACAGGTAAGCATTTGGGGGGTCTGTTGACTTGCAGGCTATAGAGCAGTACCCCTGGCCTCTTCCCACTAGAAGCCAGTGACCTTTCCCCCTACTTGTTATAACCACATTATCTCCAAACACTGTCAGATGCCCCTCAGAGTCAAACATAATACATAAAACTTTCAAGCATTGCCTATTTTTTAACTTCATATTGTTTTCATTTTACTTTACTCAAAAATATAAATACAAAATGTTTTGTTCATGAGAGTTTGGGGAAACAGCTTGTGTAATTATTGGTCAGGTCTTATAAGTATTTGTATAACCTGTAAGTAAGATTCTGTTTCCATCTTCAGCCTGGCTGTTGATGCTTTGAGATTATTTTAGCCATTTTTGTCTTGACCTGTGTCTTCACCTTCAGCAGATGAGCCACCTGTATAAAGAGCCTCTGGAACTTAACTGCACACCGTCCTGTCCACTCCACTGCCTCACTGGCTGACTGGGCTCGTTTGTGGATGCAGGATTCCTAATGTACTAGAGTATGCTTGGGGCACAGCTGTGAGGTCTAGGTATTGCAGGCACAAATCTACAGCAGAGACATCATGGGCATGGGTTCACATTTCAGTTTATTATCCGTGTGTTTGATGCCTATTACATACTTTCTTTCATTGACATAGTTGCTTCACATTTGAATAGATACTTGGGAAAGTCATGGCCAAGCCTTGCCAAGTCTGTTTCTTCCCAGAGCTGTGAAGCTTTGGGCAAGATAGTCACTGTTTCTTCCTATTGGTTTGCCTGGCACATCTTGGTTTTGAAGAAATGATTTTTAGCATTTACTGCCTCTACTACCAAGTTCTTAGTTCCTGACGTGCCATCCCACTCAGTGGTACAGGTTGGCTGTTCATTCACTGAAGTATGTAGTATTCGATTCTAAGTTTCTCAGTCTAAGGCTGCCTTGCTAATGATCTGCTGCACTTCCTGTTCTGTCCAGGTGGGGCACCACTAAACAGTGTAATAGTATGCTTTATGATCTTGTTCCATTGCATGGTTCAATCTGGGTTCAGATTTGGGTTATTTCATCTTGTGCAGATTTCTTTCAGTGACAGTTCAGTTAAGTATACATTGTAATTCAACCAGCAACTATAGTCTTTATGTGACTACCAAAACAAATTACTACCAACTCTGTGGCTTATGAGACTCATATCCAGCATTACAGAGTTAGTAGGTGTACATTGCCTGGAGGTTCTAGGGAACCTTTCATGCCCCTCCTTGCTGTATGTCCTAACAGCCATGGCCACTGGTGGGCTTGTTGATGCTTCTTTCTTAGTTGCATCTCCACTGCCACATAGCCTCTTCCCTGTGTTTGTCTTTCTTTGAGACATGCTCCTTATGTAGCCCAGGCTGGCCAAGAGCTTAAGATCATCCTCCCTCAGCTAGCACCCTCTCCATTCAGCACATGACTTTATAACAGCTGTAATCATTTGATTTAGGGCCCACACTAATCCTCATCTTAACTAATCCTTGGTACAAAAGCTGTGTTTCCAAATAAAGTGCACTGTGAGGCTCTAGGTGGGCATAAATATGGGGCACTGGCTACCTAATGCAGGCAGTTTGGGGTGTTTCCAGAGGATTATCAGATGTGGAAAGGGGCCTTAGCCTAAGTAGTCCCGGGAACCATGTTGCTGAGAACCAATACAGCTATAACCTAGACTCTTGGGAGCTCTACTTGTGCATGGCTGAGGGTATCTGTTGTTGGTTGTTTTTCCACCCAGCTCCCAAATAAATACATGCGGAGATTTACTATTACTTAACAACAAATGCCCAGCTTTAGCTTGCCTTGTTTCTTGCCAGCTTTCCTTAACTTAAATTATCACATCTACCTTTTGTCTCTGGGCTTTTTCCTTTTCTTACTTTTGTCTATCTTACTTTCACTCTTACTCCGCTGGTGGCTGGGTAGCTGGCCCCTAGCAGCCTCTTTTCTTTGCTCCTCCCTTCTCAGATTTCTCCTCCTATTTATTCTCTCTGCCTGCCAGCTCTGCCTATCCTTTCTCTTGCCTCACTATTGGCTGTTCAGCTTTTTATTAGACCAATCAGGTGTTTTAGACAGGCACAGTAACGCAGCTTCATAGAATTAAATAAATGCAACATAAACAAAAGTCACACAATTTTTGGGGAGGGGGGGTCTCGAGACAGGGTTTCTCTGTGGCTTTGGAGGCTGTCCTGGAACTAGCTCTTGTAGACCAGGCTGGTCTCAAACTCACAGAGATCTGCCTGCTTCTGCCTCCTGAGTGCTGGGACTAAAGGCATGTGCCACCACCGCCTGGCTAGTCACACAATCTTTACACCATTAAACAAATGCTCCATAGCATAAACAAATATAACACACCTTAAAATATTATTCCACAACAGGTATCCCGCCAAGAGTTTTAAGGAAGTGTAGATAGAAGTTTTTGTTCTGTCTAGTCCTGCAGCTGTTTTGTCCCAAATAAACACAGAGGCTTATATTAATTATGAACTGTTTGGCCTATAGCTCAGGATCATTACTATCCAGCTCTTAGAACTTAAATTAGCCCATAATTCTTATCTATGTTTAGCCACATGGCTTGGTACCTTTTCTCAGTAAGGCAGTCTCATCTTCCTTCCTCTGCATCTCTCTGCCTTCCTCTTTCCAGAATTCTCCTAATCTGGTCACCCTGTCTATACTCCCTGCCTGGCTACTGGCCAATCAGTATTTTATTAAACCAGTATGAGTGACAAATCTTTACAGTGTACAAGAGTATTATCCCACAGCAAGGAAGTAGGCTCTTCACAGTAAAATAATAAAATAAAATGATTCCTCCACCAGAATCTTCTAACCCGCCATACTTGATAGTTAGAACTGGAGTGGCATGTGCTCCTTCCCTGGGGCCTTGGAGTTCTGTACAGTCTTTACACCATAGTCTGCAGGGCTGTGTGTTTTGATGTTTCATTCCTTCTGAATGTAGACTACATTTACCTTCCTTTTGGCCTCATTGGTATCTGGTTGTTTTCTCAAATACCAGTTTAGAAGAGTCCTCTTTTTAGGAGCTTACTTTCCTTCAGGCTATTGCTCTGGAACTTTCCCCCAGACTCCCCTTCCTAAAAGACCTGTATTTTATGTCTGATAAAGCTTCCTTGCTGATAACAGAGCATGGTCTGTGGGTGGCTGATAGCTACTTCATTCTCCTTAGCACCCTTGGCCTCTTCCTCCAGAGCATTCCTTGCCCTCTGATGGGTTTGCTCTCCTTCCTTGTGCTTGGTGGTGTGTTAGTTATTTTTCTCATTGCTGTGGCCAAATATCTGACAAGAAACAGTCTAACAAAGGAAGGGCTTTTATTGTAGCTTAGAGTTCAGGGGATCATTGCATCATAGGGGGATGCTTGGCAGCAGGAGCAGGAGGGTAGCTGGTCACATTGCATCTGCAGGCAGGAAGCAGCACAATCAATGGGCTTGCACAGTTCGATTTCACCTTTTTATTCCATCTGCAGTTGGAGGCACCTTTACCTCAAACTAGAAAAACCTAGAGATCTGTCTAAAGGTGACTCTAGAGCCTGTCAGGTTAACAATATAAACCATCACAGTTGCTGTCTGAGTACTTGCCTGCTCGTGTGCCATTACTTGTTCAGTTGTCTGACTCCTGGTACTGTGACTTTCTAAGGCCTAAGACTGATTTCAGTCTTAGTTTAATTGATGAATTCATAGCCCCACAGAAACTTTTTTCTATGCATTAAGGTAAATCTTTTAACAGTCCTTTAGCTAAAGCCTATACATGTGATTTTAACCTCAGTTAACTTTTCTGTGATGAGTTTGGGAATGTTTGCCTCCATTGTACCTTTGTGTTCTCATTGGACTGCAGGAAAGATTTGGGCCGTGCTCAGATGATGGCTGATGAGTTGTTTTCTTCTCAAACTGACTTGGATTCGGACTCTGAGTTAGACAAGGCTGTGACTCAGATCAGTGTGGACCTGGTGGATGACTACCCAGCCTCAGACCCACGGTGGGCAGAATCAGTCCCCCAAGGTGAGTGGACTGATTCATTATGATAGAGGAATTAAAACAGTACAAAGCAGAGGGGAATGTTTCTGCATTCAGTGTTCACTCAGCATGTTTTTTTAGTTTCTCAAACAGTTGAAGGTAACCTTCCCCATGACACATTTTGAAAAGGCCCCTAGAACAGGGCCCTGTTTGTCAGTTAGAGAGAGTAGAATCTGAGAGGACGTTAAACAAGTCTTCATGATTCTTAGCATTTTGTTTCTAAAAGAACTTGGTGGCTGTGTTAGGGTTCTATAGAGGAACAGACCTGGTAGAATACATTTATATTTATTTATTGAAAGGGAATTTACTAGAATGGCTTACAGGTAGTGGCCCAGCTAGTCCAACAATGACTATCTACTGACAGAAAGTCTAGGAATTCAGTAGTTGTTAGGTCCACAAGGCTGGATGTCTCAGCTGGTCTTGAGTATACATCAGAATCCCAAAGAAGTAGCCTCTAATACAGTGGAGGAATGGACTTGCCATTGCCAACAAGAGCACACAGACAAAGAACAAAAGTTTCTTTCTCCCTTGTGTTACTTAGGCTGCCTTGGGAAGGTGTGGCCCAGATTTAGGGTGGGTCTTCTAACTTCAAATGATCCAGATTTAAGGTGGGTCTTCCTCCCTATCTCAAACATCCAGTTAAATAAAAATCCCTCACAGGTGTGCCCAGTGGCTTGGGTTTTTTACTTAATTTTACGTGTATTCAAGTTAACAACCACAAATAGTCATCACAGTGGTGTTGGTAGGCATTTGGTACTTACTTGCTTCAAAGTAAATAATTTTGACATGCTCCATGCATTTGGCTAGTAGGAGCTCCCAAGTATTAGAGAAATTTTTGGTATTCAGAAGTGAACACCCTTGCCTGTCCCAGGTGACTATCCCTTAGGCTGCTCTGCATTCCCAGTTACCAGAAAGTGTCTCAGTTATAAGTCTCTGCACAAAGATCATGCTTCCCGTGAGTCGGCTGAGCCTTGCCTAGGGATGTAGGGAGTTTCTTTGCTGTTTTCTTGGAGCCAAATGATACGGTGGCTAAACCAGGGCATGCTTTTTGTTTTGAGTAAGTACAGTATCAACTCTACTAGGTTTTCCTCTAAATTTAAAAAGCCTTTTGAGGGGGCTGGAGAGATGGCTCAGAGGTTAAGAGCACTGGCTGTTCTTCCAGACATCCTGAGTTCAATTCCCAGCAGCCACATGATGACTCACAACCATCTATAATGAGATTTGGTGTCCTCTTCTGGCCAGCAGGCATACATGCAGTACAGAACAGTCTATACATAATAAATAAATCTTTAAAAAAAAAAAAAACAACAAAAAAAAAAAAACTCTTTTGAGGCAAGGTCTCATTTTGTCCTAGTACTCACTATATAGCCCAGGCTAGTCTTGACCTCAGCAGTCTCCTGTCTCAGTTTACCAAGAGGTGAGATTACAACTGTAAGCCACCACTGAGTTTATTCAGTTCTAAAACTCTTTGAGTGCTCTAAATTAACTTTTTTAAAAGCATCTACCCCTTTTAGATGCTATTAGCTTACTGCTTTCTAGCAGTTACTGTTGTAAAGATGGTTTTGTGCTTATTCCTTGCTGCTGTGTTCTAACAGAGGCCCCTGGGCTGAGCAACACATCGCTGATCATTCTGCACCAGCTGGAGGACAAGATGAAAGCCCACTGCCTCTTGGTGGACTTCCTTCACCAAGTAAGCATCGATACTGGGCTAAAGGGTGGGCCTGGCATTCTAGCCCAGTGAGCTATCCCTGCCCCCTGCAGTATTTCTTTGGAAGGACCTGGGTTGTGTACTGATGCGGAAGTAAACAGTTCCAGGACCATGGGGCACACGTGGATGTCAAAGGACAACTTTTCAGGAGTTCTTATTTCTGGGGATCAAACTCAGATGTCAGTTTTTGTGGCTAGGGCTATTTCACCAGCCTAAAAACAGCAATTTGTAAAAACAGAATCTCATGCAGATTTTCTTTTGCTTTTGTGTAAAAACATAGATTTTTGTACATTGGTTCTATGTTGTTAGGAGGACCTTGACATTGACCAGATGGAAGGGATCAAGAAGCTATCTTCTTACTATGTGTTGAGGGCAGAGTCAGACTGATAAGCTATGTGCTGAGAGCTAGTGACAATTGTGGACACACCCACTTATCAGAAGCCACAGGCGACTAGGGTGTGGGCACACAGCAAGTTGGAGACCTTAGTGGAATCTTAGCTGCCAACAGCTCTAGCTTTATGTGCAGACCTGATTCTGTGGTGCCTTTTGTGTTTGCATTTTCTTCTCTGTGGCTTGAAGGGAGGGGTTTGTTTTGTTTTTTGAAAACAAGGTCTCACTGTATAAATCTGTCTAGCCTGAAATTCACTGTAGATCAGGCTGGCCTCAAACAGAGATCCAAAGGAGTGGGCGGTTTTGCTTAACTCATCTCCATAGCTTTATCACCAAGCAGGTAGCATTTGCCTTCCAGGAAACATATATAGCCAAGTGCTCTAAGGAAGTTCTTCTGTATTTGTAGCCACTCTAATTGTGAATGGGGTAGGAAGTGATGCTAGCAGTGTACCTGTGGTCCCTGGTTGTCTGGGATGATCTCAGTGCACAGCTACAGCTTCATTTAAAGTGCTCCCCTGAGCACTCCCTGGTGACTGCTCTCACAGAGGAACTGTGCTTTTAAATTACCTGTGAAAGAATAGGAAAATGAAGTCAGATCATGTAACTGTAACTTTTACAGTAAGGAAGCCAGGCCAGACAGTGGTTTTCCCAGCACTCAGGAGGCAGAGGCAGCTGCCTGCCTATGAATTCTCTGTGAATTCAAGGCCAGCATAGTCTACAGAGCTATTTCCAGGACAACCAGGACTACACAAAGAAACCCTGTCTCAAACAACACAAAAATCCAAGTCTTCATTTCCAGGCTAGGTCACTGATAGAAATTAGAAAAGCCATTTTGATCATTATGATACCTAAACAGTAGTTTAGAAAATACAACAGCCACGAATAGAAACGATGAGGTGACCAGACAAGAACCTCTGTGTTTCCCTGCATGGGTACTGTATGAATATACCTTGTACACATTGAGAACAATGGCAGCCAGAGGTGGCCTATGGCAGAGAAGCTCCTAGGAGAATGTGGCTATGTTTTCTGTTAATGCTATTTGAGAACAAGTGCTTGTATTTTCTTTCTTTTCTTTTTTGAGGTTGGCTTGTTTAGACGTCTGGGCTCTTATCCAATCAGAGGGACACCCATGACCACCCGACTGCTGCTCTGCGAACATGCAGAAAAGCTGTCAGCTGCCATCACACTCAAAAACCACCACTCTCGGCTGCCTGACCTGGTGAATGCAGCTATCCTGCTTGCCCTGAACAAGAGGGAGTGTGAGGTCCCAACCAGCCTGACTCCTGCCGATGTCTTCTTTCGAGAGGTCAGTGCACCCTGGTTCTTGTCTTCCTGTGTCTTTGTCACACTGTACCATGTGTGGGCATCCCTGGCAGGGCAGAGTGCTAAAGGATCTCATTGAAATATTGACTTGGGCTGCCTGCTTTATGAATACTATCACTCAGTGTCTCTTGTTTACTGTTTGTCCTCTAAGAGGGGCATATAGGTGACTGAGAAAGGGGTTCCCATTTCCTTTGTCTCTCCAGCTCCCTTGTGACTAGCACAGGAAGTAGTTGTTCAGTAGGCTCCAGGCCTTTAGCTTGCTGCTGGTTGGGGCACTGTGCAGGTAGAAGATCAGAGTAGCTGCTCTCCAGCCCACTGGCATTTCCCTTGTCAAACAACAGCTTCTTTTAGAAAAAAAAAATTTTTGTTTGTTTTTACTCGTGTGTTTGTGTGCGTGTGCACAGGACACATAATGACTTGTGTGAAGTTTAGAGGACAACTTTCTCAGGAGTTCTCTCCTTCCACCATGTGGGTCCCAGGAATCAATCTTGGTCATATGGCTTCCGGGAAGCACCTTTACCTGCTAAGACATCTCACTGGCCCAAGGCCACGCTTCTGTACAGCTGACTCTATCCCAGTGACCATCCCCTCCCCTCCCCCTTCCTTCTGGCGCACTACTTTCTCCAGTCCACTTTTAAGTAGCAGCATCATATTCCTAAAGGGTACTAATATTCTAAGAAGAAAGGTTGCTCACATTAGCCATAGGGGAGAATTTTGCTTTGGTAGCCCTTGTAGAAAGTAAAGGGACAATGGGCCGGTTCTGGAGGTGCAGCCTCCACCTTGCCATTGACTCACTTTGGGAAGAGGACCAGGACCATTCAAGGCTTCATAAAAGTACTAACTACTCAAAAGATATGTTGTGTTGGCACAGCACGGGAGCTGTGTTTGCTACCACTGTAGACTGGGGGTAAGAACATGTAGCCTTTTTGTGTTTATGTTTGACAGTCATCCTTGATGTCTGCTGTGAACTTGTTTCAGACCCCCCCACCCTATAAACCCCTTAATCTAAAAAGTCCTGTATATATAAAATGGCATAAGATACAAGCTATACACATCTTCCAGTGTACTGTAAATCATCTCTAGGTTCCTTTATTACCTAAAATGGCAGTAACTTTGAAGAAGACTATCTTGGTTTTACATTTACTTTCATCATTAAGTCAATATATTAACATCTGTTGAGTAATGGAATGCTATAGCTTACCAGGTGAGATCCATTATCCATAAGAGTCTGATGACTGTGACTGTCTACCCTCAGGTGTCCCAGGTAGACACTATCTGCGAGTGCCTGCTGGAGCATGAGGAGCAAGTTCTTCGTGATGTTTCGTTAGACTCTCAGGAGTGGGCTGAGGTGGCGATCCATGTCAATACAGTCCTCAAGGTACCACACCATGACAGTGGTGTCAGCAAACCATAGTCCAATATAGGGAGGGACAAGAAGTGTTTTTTTTGTGCCTGCTCTGTGTTGCCTGACCTAGTGAGGTTACAGCTGTTTGTCAAGTTCAAAAAGGTAGAACAACCTATATTTTTATTAATTAATGAAACTTTTGAGTACTTCCTTTGTGCCTACTAATGAGTTTGTAGAATATTGACTTTCTGTTTGGTAAAATTTTTCTTTGAAGAAATCTTTTTTCTCCTATGTCATTACAGAGGTATTGGTGTTAATGTTGATGTCAAAATCCATTCATTTCTCTGGCCTTGAACTCCTGTTTCAGCTTTAGCCTTCCAGTTACCTGGGACAAGCACATACCTCTACATCTGCCTTCTGTTTTTTAATTACTCAAAATTTCTTTCTTAAATTATTACCTAAGGGGTTTCATTCAGTTTTATCTATTTGACTTCATAGTGCTCTCTCTCTCTCTCTTTTTTTTATTTCCTGCTTTGGTTATTATAATTTCCCGAACTGAAGTTAAAATTGTGGAATAAAACACATTTTTTTTTACATTTTATTTATTTATTATGTATACAGTGTTCCATCTACATGTTTTGCCTGTACACCAGAAGAGAGCACCAGATGTCATTATAGATGGTTGTGAGCCATCATTTGGTTGCTGGGAATTGAACTCATGACCTCTGGAAGAGCTGCTAGTGCTCTTAACCTCTGAGCCATCTCTCTAGCTCCAATAAAACACATTTTTGAAGGCAGAACTCATAAGTACTGAATGTTTCTCTGACCTGTAGCCTAGTATTACAGGTCTTCTTAGGCACACAGTATCCCACAGAAAGAAATTAACTGAATTATGCCATTAACAACAGCCTATTGCTTCCCATGTGTGATAATGCATTTCATCTTCCCAGGACATGCTACAGGCTGCCACTCATTATCGCCTAAACAGAAGCTCCATGTACAGTCGGGAAGAACCACAAGGGGAAGAACCAGAGTATGTGCCATGGACAGGTACCAAGCTGGAGTATTAACAGCTGTTCAGAACATGTTCCTATTGGTCTGGTGTGTTAGATGTGTTAGTCCCTAGGGCAGGTTTGTGAGTGAGATGAAGTGTCCCGACCTGCAGGAGGTCAACCTGGGACAAGAGAGTCAGGGATAGGGAATGGGGACAAGAGACACAGAAAGAATGACCACAAGACAGGATTCTGATCAAGTGGTAAACTTTATTTTTCTCAGGCTAGCTTATATAGTCAGTAGAGCAGGATATGGGGAGGGGTAGAATGGGTTGTTTGTGCACCAAGTGTTAGTGTAGGCAGGATATTAGGAAGCCACAAAGAGGATGTTTGGCAGGGTAAAGAGTTCATGAGTAAGAGGTCCAGGAAGGGGTTGCCTAGGTGACTGAGTCTGTGGGTGGAGGACCGAGTCAAGTTGTTTCTTTTCTTGAGCTGAGGTTCTACATATACAACTATGTGGCCAGCCAAGAATGGCCTAGGATCTCATGCCAAGCCCTGAGATCTTTCGCTCACAATAATGAAGGAACAGTTCAAGAGACATCTCTAGACTCACTGGGACCTTTGGATTTATTTATTGATCCCACCCTGTTATTTCTTTATCTGGGTGGGGTTTATGATGCATCTGTTAGCTTTTGGTACCAAATCCTTCATAAAAACAGGTTCTGGCTTTGGAGGAATAGTCTCTATTTTATGTTCATATCACAGAGTAAGTGGAATAGCATTAAAGGAATTCAGGATGCCTTTAATCCCAGCACTTGGGAGACAGAGTCAGGCGAGTCTCTGTGAGTTTGAGGCCAGCCTGGTCTACAGAGCTAGTTCCAGGACAGCCAGGGCTGTTACAAAGAGAAACCAAAAAAAAAATGAAAAAGAAAGAAAGAAAGATGGGGTTCAACCAGGGCACAAGCAGGTATAACCTGAACACTTCTTTGTTTTCCTAGAGCATTGAGGTAACCCAATTTTTAGGTAGTTGGTCTTTCCCTTACCATCATGGAACCCTTTCTTAGGAAGTTCCTTTGTGGACTTTACAGCTACAAGTGGTCCATCCGGTATCCGCACAGCAATCATGCGCCAGCATGGGATCATCCTGCAGATGGTGTACCCTCAAGCTGATAGCAACCTCCGGAGCATTGTAATGGAGCAGCTTGTGGCACTGATTGACTGCTTCCTGGACAGTTACGTTTCCCAGCTGAAGTCTATAGAGAAATCCAGTGACCAAGAAAGATACAGCAATCTAGAAGTGGAATACCTGCAGAAAAGATCCGAACTCCTCTCCCCCCTTCGTGAGTATCTGGAGTTAGAAATGACTGTGGGCTGCAAGATAGATGGAGGTTGGAGAGCTCACATGGTGCAGTCTGTGCAGAGTTAATCTAGCTGTGAACAAAGACAAAGCTAGGCACACTTGGTTAGCTTTCTGTATTCATGTCATCCAGCTTTTAGAAAATACTATTCTGGTATGGTACAAATACCATTGTCGATTCAATTGACTGAAAAACAAAAAAAATCAGTAAATTAGGCCGTGGAGATACCCTTAGTTGATGAGTTCAACATGCTGGGCATGTCTTTTGAGTTCACCAGGCTAGGCTTTGTGGCATTTTCCAACACTTGAGAGGCTGCGTCAAAAACAAAAAAATCTCAGAGCCAAGTAGTAGTTGGTGAAGGACACAGGTAGCACAATGTGGCTGTTGAACAGAAAGCATTTTTTTTCATAGCCTGATTCAGGAAGGTTTGTTCTAGTGAGTAATGTAAGTCTCACCTGGGGAGGAAGTGATTGATCCGAAGCTGCATTTGCCTCTTTGGAAAGTTTAGGTAGATCAGTGATGGACATAGTTTATGTTGTATCATTTGTTCTTTCTCCTGAAGTCACACTAGGCCAGTATCCATGGGCAGCTTCTCTGGCAGAGAAGTACTGTGACTTTGATATCCTGGTGCAGATGTGTGAACAGACAGACAACCAGTCCCGACTCCAGCGCTACATGACCCAGTTTGCTGACCAGGTAACCACACTGGTGTGTGTGTTAAGGAGGTAAACATACCACACTGTCTAAGGCTTTCCCTTTCCAGAATGCTGCTGTGGCTTTGAGGCGAAGAAAGATTTAGATGGGAAGGTGGCAGATTGGCCTGTTACATTGTATTTTGGGCAGACACTTCCTTATGTAAATAGGTTATATTCATTAGTTTTCTATTGCTGGGATAAAACACCATTGCCAAGGCAACTTACAGAAGAGTTTATTTGAGTTTAAGGTTCCAGAGGGTTATAGTCTGATAGCAGAGCAAATGCATGGCCATAGAAAGCTGGGTGCTCACATCTTGAACCACAGCAGAGAGAATAGAATTACATGAGTTTTAAATTCTCAAAGTCCACCCCCAGTGACATTTCTTTCAGGAAGGCCATACTTCCTAGACCTACCCAAACAGTGTACTGACTGGGGACCAACTGTCCAAATGCCCTAAACTGTAGAAGGCATTTCATTCAAACTACCACATAGACACTGAGAGGTTTCCTGGCCTTTGCAAATTGTTAAACTTTCACTTTGGGGTTTTTTGTTTTGCTTTTAAGACATAATCTCACTCTGTGGGCCAGGCTAGCCTGGAGCTCAAGATTCTAGCTCAGTCTCCCAAGTGCTAGAGTTATAGGCACCAGCTGCCAGGCCTGACTAACTTTTAATTCTATTCTCTCCTTAAAGTGTAAGACCTTTTAGGAGCAGGGACATGAGTGCTTGCTTGAGTCGTGAACCAGGTGTCCTCACAAGCAAGAGAGAACTTGCCTGAAGAGAGTCCAGAATGCTCATACAGGCTCCTGCTGTCAGCAGTTTTGATGCCAGTTTCCTGTTTTTAGACAAAATACCTATTTCGATGCTGGCAGGGTGATTTATATTGTTCCTTATTTAGCCAGTTTATCCCATGAGTTAACATTGTAAATGCCTTTTCCCCTCTACTAGCAACGGAATTTTGTATGAAATTCAGAACACCTCTACAGAGCCCTCACAGTACAGTTGCAACACCCAGAGAGAACCTGTCTAATCACATGGTCTCAAGCACGCCGTGCTTCTGAATCATCTCTCCAGTCCTCATACTAGTGCTTCTTACAGGATCCCTGCTGAGCCAGTCAGAGGCTTGTCAAGAGAGATGGCTGAATTCAAGAGTAGGAATGCATTGTCCATGTCGGATAGACACTAACCATATGGAACACATGTTTTGTTTTTGTTTTGCCTTTTAATAAACTGTATGTGGATGTTTTGCCTGCATGCATATCTATACACCACGTGCATGCCATGCTAGAGGAAGCCAGAGAGGATGTTGGGTCACCAAGAATTAATAGTTAAAGACAGTTGTAGCCACCATATGGGTTCTAGAAATTGGACCTGGTTCCTCTGTAAGAGCAGCTAGTGATTTAAATGCTGAGCCATCTCTCTAGCCCTAACACAGGTATTCTTAGAATATGGGAATTACTTGCCAAAAGATTCTGTCTGGAGAACTGCAAGATGGCTTCATGCCAAACCTGATGACCTGAGTTAGATCCCTAGAATCTACATGGTGGAAAGAGAACAAACTCCTCAAGTTGTCCTCTGACATCCACATGTGCACACATACACAAATAAATGTAAAATACAAATTTGAAGATTTTTATATGGAGCTCTTTGAAAGGGACTTAGTATTTTATATTTTTAAAGCTGTTTTACTAACTGTTGATACATTCTTATTCTATTTTTTTTTGTAGAATTTTTCAGACTTTCTGTTTCGTTGGTACCTGGAAAAAGGAAAGCGGGGCAAATTATTGTCTCAACCCATTTCTCACCATGGACAGTTGGCAAATTTTTTGCAAGCCCATGAGCATCTCAGCTGGCTACATGAAATTAATAGTCAAGAATTAGAAAAGGTAAGATGGTTTGGTTATAAGAAGCAGCTGGTTGTGCAGTTTAAGTATTTTTAATTAATCTGAGTCTTAGTAATTAAAGTGTTGTTTATAGCTATGCAGCTGATAAAGGGTTAGTATCTGGACTTTCTCTTTTCTCACTGGAGACAGGGTCTCACTATGTAGCTCTAGCTGATCTACAGCTCACTATGTAGACCAGGCTGGCCTCAAGTCACAGAGATCTACTTGTTTCTACCTTCTGAGTGCTGGGATTAAAAGTTTATGCCACCGTACCTGACTTAAAATTCTTTTAGGGGTGTGTGTGTGTGTGTGTGTGTGTGTGTGTGTGTGTGTGTGTGTGTGTGTGTGTGTGTGTGTGTGTGTAAGAGAGAGAGAGCGCTGGGCGGGAGGTGAGGGGGGCCAGAAGACAACTCAAGGGAGTTAGTTTTCTTCACCATAGGTTCTAGGGATCAAACTCGGGTGGTCAGGCTTGGTGCCAAGTATATTTATCTAATGAGCCATCTCATAGCCTCTCAAATAAGTTCTCATAGATATGGTAATTAGCCTTATTTAACCTTTCCTGTTTTATGTGTATCTTGCACTTTGTGAATATATATATATATATATATATATATATATATATATATATATTGATTTCTTCTTCCCAGGTATGTCTAGGTTTGTGTCGAATTGACAGAAATCTCACCTGCACACCTCCTATTCTCTCACATCATTGGAATGGTATTGTCTTACTTCTAATACTCCAAATGCAGGTCACTGTACTTGGTCAATTACAATTTTTAAAATTACAAACATTTTATATAAAAGTCATTAATCTTTTTCTTTTTTCTTTTTTTCCCTTCTAATGAAAATTCAAATCCTGGGATCGAGGAAGATAGTAAAATGAGTAGGCTTCTAGGAACCTGTGTGAAAAGCCAGACCTGCAGCGCACACATATAATGTCATACTTGAAAGGCAGAGATAGGCAGATCCCTGGAGCTCACTGGACAGCCAGCCTTAGTCTACGAGCTTCAAGTTCAGTGAGAGCTACTGCCTCATAAAAGAAATCAGAGAGTAACTGATGAAGACACTAAACACCTCTGGCCTGCTTACACACATATGTGCATGTACAAAATGGGAACCCATAACACAAAACTCAGATTATGGGTAAAAACAGTGCAAATTAAAGTTGTGCTGGTGACAGGGTGCTAAGTGAATACACAGTTGTTATGGAGCGGTATTTTCTCAGTCTCCCTTTCCAGTCTGCTTGAGATTTCCATGTGTATTGCTTTGGCACTGATCCCAGGTAGTTAGGCTTACTAGCATGTCTTCTTTCAGACCCCTTGGAGAAGAAATGAGTTTGGTATTTGCTGAGCTACTTCAAGGGCCTCTTGTGATTTTCTTGTTTTGTTTATTGTAGGCTCATACAACGCTGCTCGGTTTGGCAAATATGGAAACTCGTTACTTCGCAAAGAAAAAAACCCTTCTTGGCTTGAGTAAACTGGCTGCATTAGCTTCAGACCTTTCAGAGGACACGCTGCAAGAGAAAATTGAAGGTAAAAGGAAATCAGAATGAGAAGGCACACAAGTCAGCTGCACTATGACCATCTATGTAGTCATTGCAGTTTAGTAGGAATGCTGTTACTTATCTTACTCAGCATCCATACTTTATCATTCAGACATGTAATCGGAATCATTAATACCATTCTTACTCTGCTGAGTCAGAAATAGAGGATCCCTGGGGCTTGCTCTCCAACCCGCCTAGCCAAATTAGTGAGCTCCAGTTTTTTTTTTGTTTTGTTTTTTTAAAAGACCCTGTCTAAAAAAAATAAGGCAGAGAACAATTGAAAAAGACATCCAATGTCAACCTCTGGCTTCTACACACATACAAAAGCTAAACCATTGAGTTGAGAGTTAGTACACAGACCTCTCAGATAAGATAAGCCCATGTTTCACACTTCTGAAGTGCTGTGACATGGTTTTGTATGTCATATATTCCTTTGCCAGTGTGAAGTATCTCACCACAAGGAAACAGGACATTGTACACGTATGTCAGCCTGGCCTCTTTATAGTTAGTAATGTGAGGACAAAAAGGTAAACTATTAGAAGAAAGGAGCTGAGGCATATGGTGACCAAATTAGCATGATCATGAGGCCTTTGATTGGATCTTTGGGCATCCTTCAACCAAACAACTGTGATGAATATTTTGGAAACAACTAGGAAAACTTGAACTTTTTTTTTTTTTTTTTTTTTCTTTCTTGAAATTGAGTCTCACTATGAAGCCCAGGCTGGCCTTGAACTTATAGCCCTTCCTCACCAGCCTCCTGAATGCTATAAATGAACATATTTAAGATTAGATGATATTACCATAAGCTTCTTAACTTCCATAGGCTTAATAATGCTGTTTTTTGATTAGATGTCCTTATTCTGTTTTTTGTTTTGTTTTGTTTTGTTTTTTCAAGACAGGGTTTTTCTGTGTAGCCCTGGCTGTCCAGAAACTCATTCTGTAGACCAGGCTGGCCTTAAACTCAAGAGCTTCATCTGCCTCTGACTCAAATTTGGTATTAAAGGCATGTCCGTATTCTTAGAAATACATACTGAAGATACTGAAGTACTCAGAATTTAAATGCCTTAATACCTGCAGATTTCCTCTGATAGAAGGGGGGTGGGGGAGCCAGGCATGGTGGCATATACCTGTGATCACTGCACCTTGTAGGCTAAAGCAGAACTGGAGTTTTAAGGCCAGTCATGGCTACATAATAAACTGAAGGCCAGCCTGGGCTATGTGAGACCTGTCTCCAAAAGAAAAAAGAAAAAAAATTGAAAGAGCTAGATGTGGTTGTGCATGACTTTAATCCTAGCACTCAGGAGGTAGAAGATGGCAGATCTAGGTCTCAAAATTAAATAAATTTTGGTTATATGAGTAATTCCTATGGAAAATTTTAAATTATGGGGGAGGAAGATTTTGTATTTGGTTGGAGGTTCCACCTCCTGAAGTAACAACTGTGAATTTTGGTTTCCTTTGCTCACTGGCAGTTTGTGGAACACTGTTGCTGTGTGAGTAGAAATGCTGTGCTTCTGTCTATTGTGGCTGTTGTGGACAGACAGCAGTTCATCCCCGCTTCTCCAGCAGCCCAGTACATCAGGACAGAGAATCAGAGCAGGAGCCTGGAACCAATGGGGTGTTCTTATCCATTAATAACTGGGTGCCCATATACACAGGTTTTGTTTTTCTTCTGATATATTGTGGTTTCTGAATGATACTGCCATGCTCTTTCACTGAGCTGCTCTAAAGTAGGGCCTGCAGCTTGGGCTCAGACCTCCTGAAGTACATTTCTCTCTCCATAGCTGCTTTCTGCTGCTGTGGTCATGTATACACATTGGATTAAACAGTAAATATGTTGTCAGCAGTAAAGAATAAATGTGGAGACTCTGGGGTAGCAATGAATTGCCTTTAGAGTTGTTGGTTTTTAATCTGATTTGATTGATGAAAACAGAAGTGAAAATGTCATCATTGTCTGTCCTTGATCAACAGCAATGGCTGAGCAAGAGCGCTTCCTGCTGCACCAGGAGACGCTGCCAGAGCAGCTGCTGACCGAGAGACAGCTGAGTCTTAGTGCAATGCCTGTGTTGACTGCACCACAGCTCATCAGTGTAAGTGTTGTATATGTTTCCACATTCAGATCAAGCCTGAGTTTTCTAGGCCATACTGTGGAGCTCTCAACAGTATCCTTTTCCTCCTCCTACCTGCCAGAGACCTTTCCCCTAGAACAGCTATTAGAAGCACAAAGAATTAGCAGGATGCAGCTCTCCTGGCCCTTCAGGTACTCATTCAGGAGACTAGTAGGAAACCTGGTAGTTTGCCTTCTCAGAATAGGAATGTGTGCTATGAGGTTAACTATCCTTCTAGAATGTTACACTAAGACTCTTGTTAGCAAAGGTATGTTTGAGGAACTAAGATGCAGAGGCTTCGGGTACTGTCTTCACCTGTTTGCTGGCAACCAAATGATCCAAGGCAAGACCAGAGCATCTAGGTTGCATCAGATGAGCAGCTGGTGTTGTATGCATACTACCTTCCTCCTCTTTCTCCTCCTCCTCCTCCTCTTCCTCCTCCACCTCCTCCTCCTCCTCCTCCTCCTCTGCTCTAACTGTAGTTAAAGGAAAGCAAGCAGTCCAGAATCTTGAGTGTAGGACACTGTTGGCAACAGAGCTTCTGAGTGGTGCTCTCTTCTAAGAGAGCATTTACTGGAGAGATCTGAAATGTAGGCTGTAAGTACTATTATTTTATGTGTCACTAAGCAGGTAAGTGTGGTACCAGTCTTACTCAGACATAACATCCATTTCAATGATAGTCATCAGTTTCAAAGGTGAAAGCAAAGTAATTTTGCAAAGTATTTGGATTGAGCCTGTGTGACAGTGAAAACTAAGATATAGGTTATGTATAAAAGATTTTTCATGTTGTTAGAGAATTATATACAGTTTTTAAAAATGAAATTGTCCTATTACATATAATTGTTAGAAGAGGAAAATATTTAAAAATTCGTATTAATAATTTTAATCAAAAAGTTTTTTATTAAAAGATGGCAGGATTTTGAGGAACATGTATAAGTTATCTGGCATCTAACTCACCAGGGAAACTGAATCACACAGGAAGTGTTGGTTTACTTCTTTTACAGTGTTGAACAATGGAACCCAGGGCCTCATATGCTAAGCAGGTACTCACCACTAAGCCCAGTTGTATGCTAGGTTGTAGTTTTTAAAAAGGAGTAGCATTCCAAAAGCCATGCACTGCGTGACCCTATGAGCCCAAGAGCAGGAATTTATGTCAAAGATTGTACATGAAAGCATGAGGAAAAGTCTGTAGTATATTCTTAATCTAAGATTGTAAGTAGTCTGGCATTTTAAAAAAGAATTTATATCTCATTATATAAATTAATTTCTGGTGTAGAATATGTACTGTTAGCCAGATGGTGGTGGCACATACCTTTAATCCTAGCACTCTAGAGGCAGAGGCAAGCAGATCTCTCTGAGTTCAAGGCCAGCCTGGTCTACAGAGTGAGTTCCAGGAAAAAAGAATATGCATTATTAGGCAACTTTCTATAGCCAGAATATAGCTCCCAAATGTGTCATTGTTCTTGGCTATAAAAATATGTGTAGATTATATAAAAGAAATCAATGACTTACTTTCTTCATAAACTTTCCTGGGTAATTGTCTACCTTGGATCTTGTTGCAGCTGTACATCTGTGAGGAAAACAGACGAGCCAATGAATATGATTTTAAGAAAGCCTTGGACTTGTTGGAATATATTGATGAGGTAAGAAATCACTCTATATAGCTGGGCATACTGATACACACCTTTAATCCCAGCACTCAGGAGGCAGAGGCAGGCAGATCTCTGTGAGTTCAAGGCTAGCCTGGTTCTAGGATAGCCACGGCTACACAGAGAAACCCTGTCTTGACACGAAAAAAAAAAAGGAAGGAAGAAAGGAAAAGGAGGAAAAGAGCTTCTTTTGGTCAATCATAAAATGCCCTCATGAAAAGATTTAGTTTTGGTTAAGAGCCTAAGGTTGCTTCCCTGTGGCTCTTTGAAGACAGACAGCCATCCAGACTGTTAGAAGAGCTGATAGGAATTGCCAGTTCTAGAGAACCCTCTCCTATTTCCAGTTGGCTTTTTTTCTTTGCAGGGGGAGAGGGGGGGATTGGGGATGGGTATGTATGTGTTTGTGGGTGGAGGACAGCTTGCCAGAGTTGGTTTTCTCCTCCTTGACAGGTGGGTTCCCAGGAACAAATTTAGGTCATTTGACTTTTTGGCAATGCCCATACCTGCTGAGCACTGGTCCCAGAAATTTTTTTAAATGAGCTTTTTAAAGTCTTAAGGTATTCTTCTATAGCCTCCTAATAGAAGCTGCCCTTCAGCTTTCAAAGGTTGGAAAGCAAGTGCAGTAAGATCAGTGGTTCTGCTTCTTGGTTGTGTGATCAGAAGTTGTTTGGTAGCCTTTGGAGTCATAATGTTAACTTTTTTTCACACCTTTTTTTGTTGTGGACTCCCCCTTCTCCCCACCCCCACAGGGTTTCCCCACATAACAGCCCTAGCTATCCTGGAACTAGCTCTGTAGGCCAGGATGGCCTTTTTTTTTTTTTTTAAATCTGTATAACTGCCTGCATGCATTTAAATGCATCATGTGTGTGCATTGCCTGCAGAGGCCAGAAGAACATGTCAGATTCCCTGAAACTTAATTTACAGACAGTTGTGACCTGCTATCTGGATGCCAGAAACCAAATCCAGTTCTTCTGTAAGAGCAGAAAGTGCTGCTAATTGCTATGCCATCCCTTTGGCCTGTTTTGGGATGGGGGTGGGGTGGGGGATGGGGGGCTTTGAGACAGGATATTGGTATGACTGAAATCCTTACTTCAGCCTCCCAGCTGCTGAACTCACAGGTATGTATACCACCATACCTGACTATACAACCATTTGTTTGGTTTTTTTTCCTTTGTTCTATATGCATTCATGTTTATGTATGCATGTATACGTTTGTGTCCTGTGGAGGTCAGGACAGCGCTCCGGAGGTCAGTATCATCCTCCGGAGCACCATCCACATCCTTTGGGACAAGGTCATTTGTTGGCCTGGAGTTCATCAATTAGATTACACTAGCCAGTGGGACCTAGGGATCCTCCTTTCTCTCCCTCCCCCCTGCTGGAAATACAAGTGTGTACCACCACACTCAATGTTTTTACATGGGTTTCAGGGTCAGATCCTCATATTTGCAAGGCAAACACTAGGATTTTCCCCCTGCATAACCACTTTAATAATCTTAACTTCTTAGAGTTCCTGATGAACTCAGAGTGATCTGAAATCAACACAGATATCAGCAATCCTAACACTTTAAAGAAAGAGGGGAAAGGGGTCTGGGAGAGATGTCTCGGTAGTTAAGAACACTTGCTGCTTTTGTAGAGAACCCAAGCTTGTTCTAGTACCCACATGGCAACTCACAACCATCTGTAACTCCAGTTCCAAAAGATCCTGTGCCCTTTTCTGGCCTCCTTGGGCATCATGCCCAAATGCAGTATAATTACATATATGCAAGCAAAATATTCATATATGTACAAAATAAATTTTATAGATAGTGGGTGGTGGTGGTTATGAATTAATGCAGAACAACAGTGTTAATTAGAGGTTAGTATAATTAAAGTTTTAATGTACATTTTATTTTTAAAACTTAGCTTTAATCAGGTTGTTCTGTTTTGCTGTGAAGGAGGAAGATGTGAGCATTGATGACCTGAAGCTGGAGATCCTGTGCAGAGCTCTGCAGAGAGATGAGTAAGTCCTTGCTGGGGCGCCAGGTCCATAGGCAGGAACTGCTTCCATCAGAACTGTAACTTGGTGCACAAGATGGGCCTATGTGCTTCTGGGTATTTCAGCATGCTCTGAGCATAGTGGTGATCTCACTATTTTGTTCTGGTTTTTGAAGTAGGGTTTTCCTCTGAAACCCTGGCTGACCTGGAACTGGATCTGTAGACCAGGCTGGCCTCAGAGATCTGACAGCCTCTGCCTCTTTAAAGATTTAGTTAGCATGTGAGTGTTTTGCTGAGTGTATATCTGTGCAACACATGTCTGCCTGGTGCCCACAGAAGATGTTCATCCCCTGAATTAGAATTACAGACAATTGGGAGCCACCATATGGTTATAATTTTGATGAGAACTCCCTGTCCTAGTTTAAAATTTTTTTTAACTACTTGTGTGTGTATATGTGCGATTGTGGGCAGGCCAGAACACACATATAATGGTCAAAGAATAACTTGCTGGAATCAGTTCTCTCCTTCCACCTCCCTTTACTAAGTATCAAACTTGGATTATCAGACTTGCATGGCAAGCATGTTTATCCACTGAGCCATCTTGCCAGCCCTTGTTCTAGCTTCTAGTCTGAGTTTTAGGTTGCCTGTGGCTTGTGCATCTTTAGCACCAGAAAGCAATGGTGTGTGCTCATGTCCACTTGAAAGAAAGCCACTCTTCTTCACCTTGTTGTAGTGCAATCCTGTTCAATAAAGTTAGAATTTGCTGAAAATTGTTTCTACTACTGTGCTCAGAAAGACAGCATTTTAAGTTCCTGACTAGATTTGTTACTTGAAGCATTTTCTTTGGAATGATGCCTCACACCGGGTGTGATGATACATGATACATACCTGTAATTCTAGCACCTGAGAGGCAAGGTACGGGGATCAAGAGCTTAGGGCCAGCCTGCACTACATAGCAAAATGCTATGTGCCCCCCCCCCAAATAAAGCCATTTTAAAATTGTATGGTGGTGGTAATGTTGGCATGGCATCTGCTGCCAGTGTAGCTTAGTTCAAAACAGATTTACATGTGTCCCACATTTAAAGTCCATTATTTTGATAACTTGAAGCAAGGTCACAGAACTTAACATTATGTCCCACAGCCATCAGGAGAAAGCCACAGTAGCAAACAGAAACCATTTGTCTCAGTTGCCATGATGATTCAGTTTCCCTCATGGTTTTTCTTCCAGCTGGTCTAGTTCAGATGGCAAAGATGATCCAATCGAAGTGTCTAAAGACAGTGTATTTGTGAAGATTTTGCAGAAACTTATAAAAGATGGTAAGTGGTTTGTTAACTTAGAAATTAAATGTTGCCAGCACTCAGGAGGCAGAAACAGGCGGATCTCCAAGTTTGAGGCCAGCCTGATCTACTAGGGGAGTTCCAGGACAGCCAGGGGCTGTTACATTGTCTCAAACACAGAAAAACACTGTCTCACCCCCCCCCAAAAAAAAAGAAAGAAAGAAAGAAAGAAAGAAAGAAAGAAAGAAAGAAAGAAAGAAAGAAAGAAACGAAATCTTGTTTTTGATTTGGGATACCACGGGAACTGGATGTTGCCAACATGACATAGTACAGCTTGTTCTCAGTGAAGCTACTTTTCTACTCTGCTCTGGGGGACCAGGGTTAAGGTGCAGCCAGGCCTGTCATACAGAGAAACCCTGTCTTGGAAAATAAAAAACAAAACAAACATACAAAAAGTATGATTCTTATAGAATTACTAGATCAAAACACTGGGTGGTGGTATATACATACCTTTAATCTCAGCTCTTGGGAAGCAGATCTCTCTGAGTTCAAGGCCAGCCTGGTATACAGAGCAAGTTCCAGGACAACCATGGCTATACAGAGAAATTCTATCTTTAAAAAAACAAAAGATGGCTTAAGAGATGGCTCAGCAGTTAAGAGCACTGGCTGTTCTTCCAGAGGACCTGGGTTCAATTCCCAGCACCCACATGGCAGCTCACAGTTGTCTGTAACTCCAGTTTCAATGGTTCTGACACCTTCACACCAATGCACATAAAATAAAAATTAAGTAAATTAAAAAAAAAAATCCATTAGATCAAAACCCAGCATGCCAGGTCCAGGCAGTATGCAGCCCAACCAACCTACCTCTGGCAGATCTTTTAGATTCAGGGCTATATTTGAAGAACATACAGTGACATGTATCCTAAGTCCAGTGATCCTGCAGAGTGAATATGAATGGTATTTACTGGGATGGCATTCACATGACCCCAACATTTGCTCTGCTTATGTATGCAAGATGTATCATTTAATCTACATAAAACATACCTACCCCTACCTGGTACATAGTTGCTCAGTAGACCCTTGTTTTTTGATGGTGCAGAATTATTCAATTTATCATTATAAAAAATTCAAAAAGATGGTGCTGGATGCTTCAAGAATATTTTTACTGGACAAGTACTCCCCCCCCAGGATTATCTTCCTTAAAACCAGACAATCTGATATTCATACAACAAATTATATGATCTTATTCATTTAAAAGTTTTCGTTCCATTTTCTTGGTCAAGTGAGGTTAAATGTAATTGCTGTGGCTTCAATAGTCCATTGATTGGTGCTTCCTGGCTTTCCTGACCCCATTATCCTTCTAGTCTCTGACTCAGTTGAAATGCTGCTGTATGTGCGTTTTTATTTCTTTGGGACTGTCTTACTGTGCTGTCCAGACTGGTCTTGGGCTTTCAGGTTCAAGGGATTCCCTCCCTCAGCATCCTGAGCACTGGAAGGACAGCCATCCACATTAAACTGATACCTTTATGGTATTGTGGCCAGCTCTGTGACAGTATTTCTATTATATTATTCCCCAGTTAGGGTAACACAGAAATGACTATTAGTTGAAAACTTCTGCATTGAAAGAATGTCTTTTGATTTTTTTTTTTTCAAGACAGGGTTTCTCTGTGTAGCTTTGGAGCCTATCCTGGCACTCGCTTTGTAGACCAGGCTGGCCTTGAACTCACAGAGATCTGCCTGCCTCTGCCTTCAGAGTGCTGAGTGCTGGAATTAAGTGTAGAAAATGACAATTGCAGACTATTGCAGACCTCACCTGAAGTGGCTGCTTTGACCAGTGAGAGCCTGCAGGTGGCACTGAAGAAGCTGTTGTCAGACCTACGGCACTGTGATTAGGAGGAGGCTCCAGTATGGGGCATGTTAGTGACTGGCGCCAGCCTCTCATTCACTGGGGAATCTCTGAAATCATAAGTGACTGTGTTTTGTTTGCAGGCATCCAGCTCAGCGAATACTTGCCAGAGGTGAAGGACCTACTTCAAGCAGACCAGCTGGGAAGCCTGAAATCCAATCCTTACTTTGAGTTTGTTCTAAAAGCAAATTATGAGTATTATGTTCAGGGACAGATATGACATTTGTAGAAATTGTTGCTTCTAAAATTTTATAAATATTTGCTTATAAAAATTTTGATGCCAAAAAAGTAAGTTTTAATCAGTTTAAAAGTTTATATAATTTCATCTGTGGCAGCCAGGTATTTTTTCAATGCTTTATTTGGGAGCTATAATATAAAATGGGGCATAACCCTGATTTTCTTTCAGTTGTAAGATATTTTCTTCTCATTTTCTACTTGAAGTCACCCTTGTTTCTGTGTTTCTGCCCTTTCTCCAGTCTCCCTTGGTCCAGTGAGGCATGCAGTTTTTCTCTGGCACTGCCTCCTTGTGCATAGTATGTCTGTTTTGAGGATTGTAAGGTTGAGTCAAGTTTGGTGACATGTACCTGTAATCCCAACACTAGAGCCTGAGACAGGAAGATACTGAGTTCAAAGCCAGTCTGGACAGCATAGCAAGGTCTGGACTTGAAAACCAAAACAGATTGCCACTCCCTCCCCCTAGTTCGTTATCCAATGTCAACCTTTAAATAATATACATACAAATAATATTTTGTGGACCGAGCAGGTTGTGCTTATATATTTAGGTCAACAACTAAAAGAGGCCATGAATTTGAGTGCAGGGGAGCATGGAGGTGTTGGAGGGGGCATGGGAAAGGAAAAATAATTTAATTATATTTTAATTTCAAAAAATTAAGGAAAACAGTGTTTTTCAAGATTGCTCTAATCTGTCTTTGGAGTCACTGTGACTCTGGATTTGGTACACTAAAGATCCTCTGGGATGTTGATCTCTCTTTAGGTCAAAGCCAGAGGGACGTACCTACTTAGCAAACTGAATGTCAGATTTTATTGACTTACTATGTGACTGAGAAACAAATATAGAGGCTCTTAACTCATGAAAGGTGACAGCTGGTAACTCATGGGGAATGTTCCTCACTTTCTACATTGATTAAAACAAACAACAACAAACATGGAGATAGGGTCTTACTATGTAACTGGATGATCTGGAATTCACTATTGTAGACAGGTTAACCTCAGACTCATATCCACCTGCCTCCTAAGTCCTGGAGTTAAAGGACACCACACCTATCAATAATGGATGAATCTTAAAAGTGTTTTAGTGAGTAAGATGTTTGTGTGGCTTTCTGAGCTATCAGTAAATTGTCACTGCTACCAAATATGGTGATTACACTGGCTGTAATCTCAGTATTGAGTCAGTGAGCCTGAGTCTATGATTTCCTGATTGTTTCCAGTTTCACCATAGTTGGTCCTTTCACAAACACTGCCCATGGATGTTGTTCTGTAAACCCCAGTAAGGGGCCCTGGGGGTATAGAGGCAGAGATTTCATTTTATCCTCTTGACTGGCTGCTGTGGGAAGTGCCAGCAATCTCCAAGACAGATTCATGGCATCTCAGGCTAGCTATCATTATCCCATCTTCTTGAGTGTTTCCAGGCTAACTACGGTCCCACTACTGCCTACCCACTCCCATTCTATCCTCAGAATGATTATATATTCATGTATAAAAATTCCACATATGAGCCGGGCGGTGGTGGCGCACTCCTTTTCCTTTAATCCCAGTACTTGGGAGGCAGAGGCAGGGATCTCTGAGATCGAGACCAGCCTGGTCTACAAGAGCTAGTTTCAGGACAGCCTCCAAAGCCACAGAGAAACCCTGTCTTGAAAACCACCCTTCCCCCCACCAAAAAAAGTCCACGTATGATATAGTGACACATACCTTTAATCCTAGCACCTGGGAGGCAGAGCTAGGTAGATCTGAATTTGAGAGCAATCTAGTGTACATAGAGAGGTCCAAACCAGTTGTATAGTGAGACTCCATCTGAAGATGACAAGAACCTACATACTAAATGAAATATGTACTGAAAAGTATATATGTTGTTTTATATATATATATATATATATATATATATATATATATATATATATATATAAAAATCACATCACATTTTTTAGGATAAGTTCTCAGTATACAGCTCAGGCTGGCCTCAAACTCTCAGTCTTCCTGCCTCGGCTTCACAAGTGCTAAGACTACAAGTGTGCACCACTATCCCTGGCTAGAACATTTTTTTGAGGCATGTGGGGAAAATAAACCCAACTAACTGTGTAACCAGGAAGCCTTGGGTTCCTGTTTTGAAATGGGCCTTGGATTGTATTGGACCACCATTTGTTTCATGTGAGGTATGGTGAATACTTTGCATACCTTGACTTTGTTCTCAGTCAAAGCCTTTCCAAAAGTTTTTCCTCACCTGCTAGATGGCAGGTCCCCTGTATAGGAATGCAATTAGATATACCATGGCCTTAATAAAAACAAGGGGTGTTTACTCCATAGAGCCAGTTTCTGAGGCCAGCACATAGCTCAGCAGGGAAGCACAGCAAGCCTGGCAGCTGAATTCAATCTCCAAAGTCTACATGAAGGTGGAAGGAGAGAACCAGCTCCACAAAGCTGTCCTCTGACCTCCATGTGTGCGCCTCCTTGTGGCTCTGTGGTTCCAGAGCTGCTACAGGGTTAGAAGGGTAGAGCTGGCCTGTGCTGCTGCCCATTGCAGTGTTACTGTTACCTGCCCTGTTTGCCTCTGGGTAGTGTGAGGGCCAATAGAGTGTGAGAGGTAAAGGGGCAAAGAAAGAAGTGTGAACCTATCAGCTTGCTCACAACATTGGGAGGCCAGCAGGAAGATAATGAGTTTGAGTCTAGCTAGGATTCCGGAGAAAGAGGCCTTGTCAGGAAAGGAAGAAACTGTAGCTGAGGTTGGAGGGCACCTGCCCTGCTCACCTGCTTGCTGCTCTGCCAGATGTGGTGCAGTAGGTTTCCTGGAGTTCAAAGACACTTGTTCAAGGTTGACTTTGGATGTGCTGAATGTCATGCTGTGCTGAGAAAACTTTGTAGTGGGATAAAAGAGTTATGGTGAGCAGACTTGCCGCAATCTGGGGCGGTCTGCTCTTACCGCCCAGTCCCTCTTGTGTCCAGGGAGGGCATCAACACATTTCTCCCTACACTCATGGCCTAAATAAAGGACTCCCCAAAACTGTATGTACTATGCATTTGCTGCTTGTTTCTAATAGTTCGTTGCCCCAGCATAGGGTAAAGACAAAGCCACAAAGCTAATGGTGGCCCTGTTTGGCTGTGCAGCCCACAGTTTAGGAAGAGCTGTGTGGGAGTCTGGAGGAGCCTCAGCGTGCCTCTGCCCTCAGAGGATCTGCACCTGTCCCAGCTGCTGAGTTCCACTCCAAATGTGAACAACTATTTTGGGAACGCTTAAGCCATCAGAAAAATGAATGGCTCCATGGTGGCTTGGCTCTGATGCACCCCTCAAAGTATGTCGCCTGGTTGGCCTCAACACTTTCTTGGTCTTTCTTGTTCTCCCTGCCCAAATTGAGACAGGCGCCAAGAGGCAACGACCTCTGCTCACCCCCACCCCATCTTCCATAAGTAGCTCCTAGAAACCCAAAGGCAGAGCCCCATCTATTAGCGGTATAAATAGAACCCACACAGGCCTGGCAGGTGGTGGCTCCTAGGTGGATGGAAAGCAGCCGACGGACAGGCATCATCCTCTAAATATAAAGATGAGTCTGCCTGGGAGAAGCCACTCCTGGGCTCCAGTGTAAAGTCTTGGTGCTTCTTAGAGGGGACATCCGTCACCATCTCTCTCTGCCTCAGCCCCCTCCAGGCTCCAGTAGTTCTGGGTGTGACCCTTCTTTCAGACCCAGGGGAAGGACTCAGTGCCACCCAAGGGGAAGGGGTAGTAGCATTTGCTCAACCCAGCCAACTAAATGAGAGTTCTGGAGTTAGGAACCTCCCCCCCCCCCAGCCCACTCTGACCACCACTCTATTCCATTCAAGAATACAATGCAGAATGTAGGGGACAGCTCTAATCTGGCCTCAAATGCCATGTGCCAGGGCCACATAGCCCCCATGCCTCCCCTCACTACCACCTCCTCCTCTCTCCAACAGTTGTCTGCCCTGTGACAGCTGCATGCCCTACACTGACTTACAGCCTGTGCCGGGTGGGGGTAGAGGGCAGTGTATATGGGTCAGATCTCTGGATTGGGGGGCTTTGAAGTAGGAAAGAATATGGAGTTCAAATGTGGGGCTTATTTTCTAACCCTACTTGGGGCCTGTGAACCCTCCCAGCTCACCTGACCATAGGGCTCCCTTCTCTTGGGCTTAAGCAACAGGGCTTGGTAGCCTGAGTTAACCCATAAATGGGGTATAATGTGTCATGTCATGAATCAGTACCTTCTCAGAGGCTCATGTACCCAGGGTGGGCAGAGCTGGGGAGACCTTTAAAACAGGTAGAGTTTGGGAAATGCAGACCAGTCATCTGCAAAAACAATGACCTTTGGCCCAGCACATCCCTTCAGTGAGCATTGGAGCCAGTTGGGAGGGGCAGACAGCTGGGGATACTCTCCATATATGGCCCGGTCCGGTCCTAGCTACCTGGGCCAGGGCCAGTCCTCTCCTTCTTTGGTCAGTGCAGGAGACCCGGGCGGGGACCCAGGCTGAGAACCAGCCTAAGGAAGGGACTCAAGTGCCCGACACCCAAATATGGCTTGGGAAGGGCAGCAACATTCCATCGGGGCGGTGTGGTGAGAGCTCCCAGGGACTATATAAAACCTGAGCTTAGGGACAGGCGGTCACACGGACGTGAAGCCTCACATCCCACCCTCGGCACCCAGGGCCAGAGTCAGAGCAGCAGGTAGGGTGGTGGTGGGGAGGGTGACCTGGAAGATCCAGCAGAGCCAGCTGTTTAGCCTTGGGCCTGTATCTAGCCTTGCACTCTGCCCTAAAGGCAGACACTTTAAAGAGAAAACTTGGCTTGCAAAATTCTCCAAACTCATCTTCAACCCATTTGAGCTGCTGACTTGGCATTTAGGATGTGCCTGAGCTCTGATTATCTCTACCCACTACCCTATATCCGCCCCCCTCCTCACTGAGGACTAAATCCAGGTCCTCCTGCAAGTGAGCGAGCCATTGCTCTACTACTGAGCCATGCACCAGTCCCTGGCTGGATGAGATTTCTCTCCCTGAAATAGTTATTTTCCCTCCCTCTTTTCACCTCTCCTTCCTCCTCTCCCTTTCTCTGCTGGGACTAAATCTGAGTCCTCTCCCATAGAGCTACACCCCAGCTCCCGGGAGACTCATTTGAAGATGCATTTGGAGAGATTTAGCATTGTCTCAGCCTTGGGGCAACTACTTCAGAGCCCAAGGCTTTTCTAAAGCCAGCAAGGCTTAGCTAATCTTCTCTGGAACAGGAGATAGGTGGACGTGTCCTTTCTGGGTTTGGGATGTTGTGGGTGTTCAAATAGGCAATTGCTCCATAACTAGGGCGGTATTACCCTCCCCTGGGCAGCGTCCTCCACCCTCTCACGGGACAGGCAGGTGGGCATGGGGCCTTAATGCCTCCTTCACAGATGACATTGGGAAGTAGAGAGAGTGGCAGTAGTGCCAGCTGTGGGAGTGAGGGTAGAGGATCTCTGGTCTCCAGAGGATGTTACCTGCATACCTAGTTGGAGGACTTAATGTGGCCGATAGACTGCTTCCCTGAGTGAAAGCATAGCCTTGAGCTGGGACAGCATCCTCTGGTCCTCTGCCAGGGGCTGAGGAAATGAATCTCTGGATCTTCAGAGGGAAGGTGGGTTGGGTGGAGCTTTACCCTAACCACCCCCCACACTAATTTATGGCCTTGTCCTTGCAGAAACTAGACACCATGTGCGACGAAGACGAGACCACCGCCCTCGTGTGTGACAACGGCTCTGGCCTGGTGAAGGCAGGCTTTGCCGGGGATGATGCCCCCAGGGCTGTGTTCCCATCCATTGTGGGCCGCCCCAGACACCAGGTCAGTCTGCTGGCAGGAAAGGGTAGGTTCACTGAGTGCACCCCATGCTTCCCTGATCTGTAGTAATAAGTGTCTGATGTCTCCATCTACAGGGTGTCATGGTAGGTATGGGTCAGAAGGACTCCTACGTGGGCGATGAGGCCCAGAGCAAACGAGGTATCCTGACCCTGAAGTACCCTATCGAGCATGGCATCATCACCAACTGGGACGATATGGAGAAGATCTGGCACCACACCTTCTACAATGAGCTTCGTGTGGCCCCTGAGGAGCACCCGACCCTGCTCACTGAGGCCCCCTTAAACCCCAAAGCTAACCGAGAGAAGATGACCCAAATCATGTTTGAGACCTTCAACGTGCCCGCCATGTATGTGGCCATCCAGGCGGTGCTGTCCCTCTATGCCTCTGGCCGTACCACCGGTAAGTGCCCATATATGGCCCACTCTAGGCCAGATAGTGTCCCAACATCCCAGCCCACCTTCTTAGTCCTGTGCTCTGCACCGGTCCCATCCATTCCCTGATATCCCCTGCCCTATCCCAGTGTTTTGCCACTGTCCCTGCTCTCCCTGCTAGTCTCCACCGCTCACACACTGTCCCTCCCCTGCTCAGGCATTGTGTTGGATTCTGGGGACGGTGTCACCCACAACGTGCCCATCTATGAGGGCTATGCCCTGCCACACGCCATCATGCGTCTGGACCTGGCTGGTCGTGACCTCACTGACTACCTGATGAAGATTCTCACCGAGCGTGGCTATTCCTTCGTGACCACAGGTGCGTGCTTTCAATGGCCGTTGAGGGCGGGCCGCGGAGGGCGAGCATGCGCCCCAGGGCTTGCACTGAGACCTCCCTATTGCTTCTGCCCCTGCAGCTGAGCGTGAGATCGTGCGCGACATCAAAGAGAAGCTGTGCTACGTGGCCCTGGACTTCGAGAATGAGATGGCCACCGCTGCCTCCTCCTCCTCCCTGGAGAAGAGCTACGAGTTGCCTGACGGGCAGGTCATCACCATTGGCAATGAGCGCTTCCGTTGCCCGGAGACGCTTTTCCAGCCCTCATTCATCGGTGAGCGGCCCGCCCACCCGCTGGGCTGGTGTACCGGGATCTGTCTCCCTCCCCCTATGCCTCAAAGTACCAGGTCTCAACCCACCCGTGCTCTTAGTCTCCTGACTCTGTGGTTGCTCACACTGCCTCTTTCCGGGCACCAGGCATGGAATCTGCGGGGATCCATGAGACCACCTACAACAGCATCATGAAGTGTGACATTGACATCAGGAAGGACCTGTACGCCAACAACGTCATGTCAGGGGGTACCACCATGTACCCTGGTATCGCTGACCGCATGCAGAAGGAAATCACAGCTCTGGCTCCCAGCACCATGAAGATCAAGGTGGATGACATGCCTGGTGTGGGCGGAGACCCAGGGGCGGGGGGGACACGCAGACACGCAGACACCTGACACTTTTGTCTTACAGATCATCGCCCCCCCTGAGCGTAAGTACTCAGTGTGGATCGGTGGCTCCATCCTGGCCTCGCTGTCCACCTTCCAGCAGATGTGGATCACCAAGCAGGAGTACGACGAGGCCGGCCCCTCCATTGTGCACCGCAAATGCTTCTAGGCGCACCTTCATCTGTGTACACTCTCTCTCCTCAGGACGACAATCGTGCTGTGGTTGCAGGGCGGCCCATCTTCCGCCATGCTCCATCGCCGCCACTGCAGCCGGCACCTGTTTTTGACCTGTACATAGATTGACTCGTTTTACCTCATTTTGTTATTTTTCAAACAAAGCCCTGTGGAAGGAAATGGAAAACTTGAAGCATTAAAGCCAGCCATTCTGTTTTGCTGAAATAAAGTGTGTGTTGTCTTTATTTACTGGGAGTAGGGGATGGGCAGGAGAAAGACCCACCCCGCCCATCACTTTTCACAGAACTCCCAACTGGGTGAGCTTCTTAGAAAACAAAGTTAGGAAGTTAGGTCTTCTCACCCAAACCCTACCGTTTTCCCTTCTGGATCATAGCCATTTGCCCTATATGGGGCTGGAGTGGCTTGCCAGGTCCCTGGCGGCTGTTGCGTAAAGCGTCTTTTTCCCCCTTCACAGCTCGCTATAATAAGCGGCGGCTGCTGCTGGCTGACTCAGCGGGCGCTGACCGTGGTGCTGCCCGGAGCACCTCTCAAATCTGCTTCATGCCAGGGTTGGAAATTGGATCCTCAAGTCTAAAAAAAAACTTGTATTCTGCATGTAATGAGAACTCTTAGCAGTCATTGTCTCTTCCAAACTGGGAAGTACTTTGCTCCCTTCCCATTAAATGCTGGTGGCTCAGAGAAGAGCTCTTCTTGTGGGGCTGTGGAGAAGCTACCAGAGAGGGAGGGCGAGAAAGGGTTTGGAGTCTAGAAAGGGGGTGGCTCTTGAAGGCAGCTAGCAAAGTCCAAGGTTGACCGCCAGACTCATAAAAGAAAACATAAGAACAAACACTTATTACCTCTCACCATTAAAAAAAATCTATCCCAGTGCCTTGAGCATCCTAGGATTGCACTACAGAACTACATCCAGCCACCACCAAATGTGATACAAAACATGACGGTTTGAAATCCTACAGGAGATAGATAAACAATACCTGCTTTTATCTATGTCATAGACAGGCTTTCATTTGCAGTGGAGGATGGCCTTGAACTCTCAGTCATCCTTCTGCCTCAACCGCTCTATTGCTGGCATTGCACTAGTATCATCAGACCCAACTTGCTGTTAAAAGCAGCTTTCTATTCCTAGTCAATATTTTCAAAAGCAGTGATCCAAATTAAACAGATGCGAACTCAAGGAAGGAAACAAACTCACTTAGAAGCATGCTTATAGATAGGGTTGCTTATGTGGCTGGGGGTTTATTTCCTCCTTTCTTTCCTCTTGACAAGCTCCAGAAATTTCTGAGCCCCCCCCCACAGAAGAACTGGTTTCTAAATAAAGCTCCAGACTTTATTACAATGAGCACAGGGTACTAGACTTACATTCTACCCAGAATGAAGGAAAGTTTAAAATGGGCTATTTTCTAGCCATACAGAGGAACTCAGCATTTATTGTTAACACTAAATATAAATAAGGATGTCTGGCCTGCTGACACACAATAGTGACCTTAATGCTGAAAAAAACTCATCCACAGCCTGAATAATTTGCACAGCAAATAACCTGGGAAAGCATCAGTATTGTCTAAGCTACCTGTCATCTTGAGCATGTTTGAGCCAGAGACTTAAGTATGCCCACAACAGGTAATGAGTCATTTCTCCTGCAGTGATAATCAACCAGTAAGCAACTGAAGATATTTTGAAGCTGACAGAAGTTTGAACACACTCTGGAGTTGAATGATTCCCTTGAGAACCCATCAGAAGGTAAGGACCAATCTACTATCGAAAAGGGGACAAAAATTATGAACTGTATAATTTCACTCAAGATGTGTTGAGCCTAAAATTACATTTCTTCCTGATATTTCTCTGAAAAGAAACAAGTATCATACATTTTGTTAGTGTTTTGCACCTTTTTGTGTTCTTGGAGAAACTTCAGTGTTGTGAGGTATTCACCAGAGAAGGCTGCTCAGATTTGGATTTAAGCCAATAGAAAGTCTTTATTGGCTGGCTGGTGACTACACTGGGTCTTTGGGAATCCAACATAATCCTGAGCCTTTCTCAGGGTGAGGTTTTAAGCACAAAATAATGTTCTGGGTTGGCACACTTCAGTTAACAAGAACAGTAGCCAGAAGCAGAACTACAGAAGTCAAAAGGCAAGGTTAGTACATTTTGAGACTTTTCTAGAACTATACGGACTTTGATGCATTAGACCTTTGTTTTAATTTTAGCAGGTGGTGCTGTCTATGTGCTGTGTTTTACAGCCTGAATGGTACTTCCATCATGAAGTCAGTTGTGGTGAGGCCCAGGAGCTACTAAGGTCTGGGGTCCTGTTACAGCTGATATCTGACAAATCATGTCCTGAAATTTTAGTGTAGTGTTCTGTGTGGAAAAATTGACAAGACAAAAACCTAGAACACAATTGGTGCAAGGTGGGGAAATCAGCGATTTTCACCATTATCTGGTGCCTACTGGAGTAAGATATTGTTGTTGACAAGCTGCTCAGTCCTTAAGTATTGTTCAGGGAAAAAAGATGAGAGAATTTTTTTTTTATTATTCTTCCCACATACACACGCATGCACACATACACTGGATGTGGCTTCACATGCCAGCAATCCCAACACTAGAGAGATAAAAGCAGCATCAGTTCAAAGTCAGCCTAGGCCATACAGTATGTTTGAGGTCAGACTGATCTACATGAGACCCTGTGTCAACACAAAACAACATAGCATGGCACAAACTACATCACCCCCCCACACACACACACACAGAGAGAGAGAGAGAGAGAGAGAGAGAGAGAGAGAGAGAGAGAAGAAATATGGTGTGAGCTGTGCTTCTAAGTATGCACTTAAGTGGCTTTTCATTTTCCCTGGGCTCTAGCTTAACAGTGGGAAGAAACAGCACCATTATTAAGTAGCCTATGGCCAGGTGGAGGTGGTGCACACCTTTAATCCTAGCACTTGGGGATCAGAGGCAGGCATATCTCTATGAGTTCCAGGTCAGCCTGATCTACAAAGTGAGTTCCAGGACATGCAGGACCGTTACACAGAGAAACCCTGTCAAGAAAGAAAGGAGGAAAGAAAGAAAGGAGGAAAGGAAGGAAGGAAGGAAGGAAGGAAGGAAGGAAGGAAGGAAGGCCAGGTGAGTTGTGGTCCAAGCACCATTTTAAATACTACAAAGAAGCACAGAACAAGAACAGACAGAAAACATAGCTCGCAGTCTTAGAAAAGTATCAGTGTCCCCTCATTGCTGCTCAACTTCTTACTGGAACCTGGGGAATTTTGCCCCAAACTCTGCTGTTATAGTGGTTTGTTTGTTGTTGCTTCCAGTGGGGTTTCTTTTAGCCGAAGACAGAGGATGACCTTGAACTTCTGATCCTCTGGGGCTAACTAAACTTGGCATGTCCAGTTTATGGAATGCTGGGGGTAGAACCAGGGCTTCCCATATGTTATGCAAACACTCTACCAGCTAAACCCCTGCCCTAGCCCTGCTGCCATGTTTCAAGCTGCTGTTTCCTGAACTAAACATGAGTCTACCAAGTCCCCAGGAGGATGAGCACCAACTGGGATGCCAGAAAGCCTGGAGGCCCTTCAATCTAAAAGCTAGCACATAACATGTTCATGAACCATCTGAACCATGAAAAAGAACAAAATGAAGGGCAAATTGACAAAGGAATTAGGTCAGAATAATAAATCACCACAAAGCTTCTAAGGGTAGCATAGGCTAGGGTTTTTTGGGGTTTGTGGGTTTTTTCTTTTTTTTCTTTAATTCTTCCATGTTACCTCCAACTTACTTTTCCAGCGAATATATGTCATATTAATATCAAAATGTTAAAGTAAAATTAAAACCAAATAATTAAGCAAAGGAAAAGATCATACTATCCCAGCTGCAGGTGTTCTAGTTTGAGTGGCCAGGATGGTGTATTAGTCAGGGTACTCCAAAGGAGCAGAACCAATGGGATGAATACATACAAAGATGTCTTGTGTTTACTACAAGATTTATCTGGGGACTTACGAAGCCTCATAGCTTAACAGTGTATACACAAGTAGTATTATTGGATTCAGCTTTCTTTACTAGGATGGTACTATACAGCAGTATTCTCTAAGCCAAACAACTGCCGCCCTCATAAGACCAGCTGTGGATTCTTATAAAAGATCATGACAGCTGGGCTTATTGATTGTAAGTGCTCCTTTGTAGAAGCAGTGGCTCGAGTGTCAGCAGACCCTCATCTGAATAACTAGCCTTTCCTTCCAGTCAGCTGTATGTAACTCTGCCCTAATCAGATGGCCTCATGGTTTTGGGGGCAGAGGTAGAATGCATAGGTTGGGAAAGACTAGGAAGAACCACATATACAGCTATGAGGAAGCCCTCATACATACTGGATGAAGAGTACCCACACTCCTTCCTGTCAATAACCCTTCACTCATGCTCTGTAAGTAAGTTCAGTAGATTCATTGGTTCTCCCAGGGTGAACTTTGATTAAACCAGTTTGGTTTGTCATTGGATCCTTATGAAGAGGGGACAAACATTGCCCTCACCCCAGAGAAAAAGTTTTTATAACAAATGATAAATTCATTTTTTTAAAAGATTTTATTTATTTATTATGTATACAACATTCTGCTTCCATGTATATCTGCACAACAGAAGAGGGCACCAGATCTCATAATGGATGGTTGTGAGCCACCATGTGGTTGCTGGAATTGAACTCAGGACCTCCAGAAGAACAGCCAGTGTTCTTAACCTCTAAGCCATCTCTCCAGTCCGATAAATTCATTTCTTAATGTTATTATATTGTTGTACTAACCAGAGAAGTTTAGCACATTTAAAGATTTTTTTAAAAAGACTTTTCTTGAACTATAGATTAGACCTTGGTTTTAGTTTTGACGGGTGGTGTTGTCTACATGCTGAGTTTTACAGCCTGAATACTACTTCCATCATGGAGTCAGTTGTGAGATATGGGGCTCTGTTACAATGTCTCCTGGTATTAAGATAGGAAAACAATAAGTAAAAGAATGTTAGAAAGATGCAAAAATGGAAATTGCATTCAGGAGGTATAGGCACGCAGGTCTCTGAGTTCGAGGCCAGCCTGGTCGACACAGTGAATTCCAAGACAGCCAGTACTGCATAGTGAAACCTTGTCTCAAAAAAGCAAATGAACAAAAATGAAATTGTGAAATTGTTTTAGTGAAAAAGGGTTGACATGTGAAATTAAGATGGCTCGATGTTTCCAGAATGAGGAAAACTAAAAAGTTTAGGCAAATTAATAAAGTCAGAGTAAGTTATTCAAGGTATGAAAAAACTGAGACTTAGAGATGATGAATGTGGTATTAAAATTTATAAGGTCATAATTTAATACATTATTTTTCCTGAGACAGGGTTCTCTGTGTAGCCCTGGCTATTCTAGAAATCATACTATAGACCAGTTTGGCCTCAAACTCAGTGATCCTCCTGCCTCTGCCTCCCAAGTTCTGGTATTAAAGCCCTGTGTTAAAGTTTTTAATACATTGGTGGCAAACTTCTGATTAAATTGACAGAGCCATGAGTCTGTCCTTGGAAAAAATTAAAAGAACTGGCTTAAAGAACAACAACAAAAAAATGTATGTCTAATCAAAGTTTATCTAGAAGCATTAGGGTTTTTTGATTGCTTGTTTTTTTGAGACAAGGTCTCACTATATTTTCTTGGATGACCTGGAGCTATGTAGACCAGGCTGGCCTTGAATTTATGCAGATCCACCTACTTCTGCCTCCAGAGTGCTGGAATTAAAGGTATAAGCCTGAAGTATTTGGTTTTTTGAGAAAGGTTTATCTAAATATTATACAATAGTTAAAAGTAGCAGTGTTGTAACTGGCTTTCTGGGTGTCTATTTGGAGGCCTGTAGTAATGTGGCCAGAGAGATCAAAGGAGAATATTCTCCCCTGATCCCAAGGTCATCTAGGTTCCAGGGGACTGTGTCTATATCTTGAAATGCTCTGTAACCATGGGGAGTCACCTGTTCTTTTATTCAGGGAGGCCACGGAAACCACATCTGGTGAATTCTAATCTGTATCCAGTCTACAAAGAAGAGAGTCAACACAGAGGAAGATTTTTCCCAACTCTTCCAATTGAAGCCACAATTATGCAAGGCCTTTTGACATGCCCTCACACATGAGAAACCTGGTTTAAAAAGGTTAAAAAAGTTAAAAAAAAAAAAAAGCCAGAGGTTCCCCCCAAGTCCAAGTAACCCTGAGAACTAGAACTAGCCTTGACAGTGCTAAAAAAATAAAAAGAATAAGGTAAAAGAGAGTAATTTTGGCCAGGCAGTGCTGTCACCCCAGCACTCGGGAAGCAGAGACAGGTGGATCTCTCTAATTTCAAGGCCAGCCTGGTCTACTGAGTTCCAGGACAGCCTCCAAAGCTACAGAGAAACCCTGTCTCGAAAAACAAAAAACAAAAAACAAAGCAAAAACAAAAAAGGACTAATTTTGGCCACCTTCAAGGTTTTTAAACCCACCACAAAAGTATAATCAAAAACTAAAATGATCAGTGTGTTCAACAGTCCAAGGGATCACACTCCCCAAATATTAGGCTAACACCTATATATGATGTTACTTATACAACTACTTCTTACTAATGATTCTCTTCTTGATTAAAAAAATAAATGGTTCAGACCAGGAGGGTAGCTCAGCAGGTTAAAAAACAAACAAACAAACAAACAAACAAACAAACCAAAACTTTCTTCCAAGTCTGACTAGTCAAGTTTAATCTCTGGGACCCACAAAAATTGTCCTCTGACTTCCACATGTGTGCTATGGCACATGTTTACCAACAGATACACACACACACACACACACACACACACACACACTAAATAACTAACTAAACAAATAAAACAGAAGGAGGAGCAGGAGAGAGAGAGAGAGAGAGAGAGAGAGAGAGAGAGAGAGAGAGAGAGAGAGAGAGCACAAGCAATTCCCAGATATAAGACTGCAAACCTTGGTTCACTGTAGCTCATACTTACAACCAGGAAAGACAGGTCCGCTATTGTTTGTTTATTATTGTTGTTGTTTTCTGAGACAGGGTTTCCCTGTGTAGCCCTGGCTGTCTGTCCTGCAACTCACTCTGGAGACCAGGCTGGCCTCAAACTCACAGAGATCGCCTGCCTCTGCCTCCCGAGTGCTGGGATTAAAGGCCTGCGCCACCACCGTCACCACCCCCACTACTACTCGCCCCGTACTTGTAACGCTAATAACTCTTGCCTTTCCTTCCCCCTCACATCTCTTTCCAGGCATCAGGCAAGGACTCCCTACACCTGGTTATTCTACAAATGATTCTAGGGTTACCTCTTTGTGTGTGTGTGTGTGTGTGTGTGTGTGTGTGTGTGTGTGTGTGTGTGTGTGTGTGTGTGTGCGGGGGCGGGGGCGGGGGTGACGCGAGGAGGAGCAGAATGTTAAAGCAGCAATGGAGGCCTGTTAAGAGAAAGGTCCTGTTGGTCAGGAGAATGGAATCTCTGGCCTAGCTGCAGACCTGACATTCCAATGGGGCCAGGTCAATTTCCTGGCCAAGGAACCACCCCTAGCAAGGCAGGCTCCCATTAAACTACGCCAATGAATAAAGGGAATAATTAATTCTTTGTAGGAGGGGCCTAATTCATGGGCTTACTGAGCCAGCTAAACAGGCACTCCACTCCCTCCCTATAGCAGTTTCTCACTCCAAGATATGATAGAAAAAAAAAAGTCCAACTCCTTCTTAATGAGCTTGAAGAAAAAATGTTTAAAAATAATGTGGGGTTTATTAGAAATATTAAGTATTAGTATTTTCTATCAAACATGGTAAAACATGTGTTTATGACAAGGAATTCAAATCTTCTATCTCCCCCACCTTGTAAGACTTTTATGCAAATGTTTTAATCTTCCTCTTTCCAACATAAGCCATTGTAGATAAAGTGGCAGGATTGAACAGCTCCAGGAACATGGACTTCTCTCTGAAATCTGAATTTTCTAATCTTCATTCCAGTTTTTAGTGTTTAGTACAGAACCGGTGGGGAAATTAGGACTTGGGGTTCCTCAAGGCCCAGGCAGACTAGCTGAGCTCCCTAGGAGTTCCCAGACAGACCCAGAAGCCAAGTGTGGAGGGAGGGCTGTGTCCTGCTCCCACCATGCTGGCCCTGCCCTACAAAGGAGGAAATTTCAAGTGGGACCACAGCCTCTCAGAAATCACATAAGCCTGGTGTGGTGATAAACACCTTTAATCCCAGCACCAGGGAAGCAGAAAACAGGCAGATCTCTAGGAGGCCAGCCTGGTCTTCATAGAGTGCATTCCAGGCCATCCAGAGCTACTTAGTGAGACATTGTCTCAAACTAACTAACTAACTAACTAACTAACTAACTAAATAAATAAATAAATAAATAAATAAAAAGAAGAAAGAGGATGACGAGAAGAAGAAAAAGAAAGAAATCACAGGTCACTTGCTAGAGCAGCTGAGCCGTGAGAGCCATCACCTTTATCTCCCGTTCTGGTCAGGCTGTCTCTTCCCTGCAGTATTGAGGTAACACCCTTCCTAAAGATCAGCCAGGCATGGAGGGGTTGGGGGGAAGTAATGGATTGTTTTGTTTTTCCTTTTGGCATTATGTTCCTTGCACATGGTACAGGGTTATATAAGGACACATGTAATGTGCGTTGAGCATTTCCTCCACCCACCCTCCCCTCCCCTTCCCTTTCTCTCTTCTCCCTACTCCCATTAGTCCCCCGCATTCTGCTAGCCGGTTTCGCTTCCATTTTGGAGGATTTACCAAGTCAAACCACAGACACCTGCACATCGATGTCTACTGCAGGACTGTTCACATTAGCTAAGCTATGGAACTAACCTAGGTGTCCATTGACAGGAAAAGATGAGGAAAAAGGGGTATACACAACTGGAGTTTCAGCATGAAGAAGAATGGAGAGCTGTTCACAAGGAAAGGGATGCAGCTGGAGATAGTAAATGCAGTTAAGCTTTGCAAAGCACCTGCTGTGTGCAGGAGAAACAATAGAGACAAGAGAATTGGTGCCTCCTCCCCCAGGGAGTTGACTTGCCTAGAGGGGTCCACATGGGCTGTAAAGGAGAAGTGCTGGGGGAGGGGGTCAGTGGGTCAAGAGGTGTTAACCTGTGTTGAGAGGGGAAGCGTTTGCAAGGCCATGGCTGGTCTTGAAGGGAGGTTGTGGCTGGGGAGGATGTAGGGTTTAGGAAGGTGCTGAGGGTGGCTGCCCCACTGTGTAAACCTCATTGCTGGGCACACACTGTTTCTACATTGTAAGGACAATGGGAGAGAGCTGGAGAGATGGCTCATCACTTCAGACTCCTGGCTGCTCTTCCAGAGGACCCAATCATCTGGCAAACAATTACATACATTAAACAAACAAGCAAATGCATGGGAAACCATTGACCCATTTTAAGCACAATTGGGTTGGAGGGCTTGCGGGGAGGGGTGCAGTCTGGGTCCTGGTGTAACATGACTTCACCTTCAGCCCTTTCACTTCCCCTGGGTACTTGGAGCCTTAGGGATAACAGGGAGGTTCAATAGAAACTGCATAGAAAATCCAAGACTACTGAAGGGTGAGAGCTCCTGCTGCCTTGGCCCCCTCTTATCTTGGGCCCCACAGTCCTGCCTGACCCTTAGTCTGCTCTGGAGGCCCTGCTCTGTAAGCAGAGGTGGGAGTAGGAGAAGGGAAGGGTACTGGTTGGGAGGGGAGCTTGACGAGGGGCAGGGGAGGGAAGGAGGAGATTGGCAGCAGCTGTCTGTAGAGCCATCCACCAGCCTGCCTGCCTTAGTGAGTCACTGAGCAGCGCCCACTGCCTGCCTCTATTTTTATACCAGCGCCTGCTCATATCTTACATGAAATAAGCCTTCCAGTTGGTGGAGGGGAATCTGATGGCAGAGGGCAAGGACTGGAAGAGTCATTTAAAAATCTACACAGGAATTGCAGAGCAATTACTCTCTGTAACTAGGAGCTTCTTGACTTTTCAACAGTCAGTAATTGAGTCCTCTACCTGCAGGTCCAAAGAGCTACAGGCCCTTAGCACCATTAGAGGATCTGGAAACAGAGAATCAACAAAAACAGCAGCAGCAGGCTGGGGTACCGAAGGCAGCTGCTTCAAGCAGGGCTCAGAGAACAGTGGGCGCAGGCACCCATGTGGCAGGACTCTAGGGTACCAGAAGCAAACCTGGAAACCACAGACAGAAGCCCTGAAGCTGTCATTTTTTCAAAGGATAGTAACTTGGACAAATCTGTCTACATGTTTAAGCCCCATTTTCTCTATAAAGGAGATACTAACCCAAGCTTTGTAACCCTTCTCAGAAAAGGGGTCTAAGTGAGGTAGTGGCAACAAGCATCTTCCTGGCATGCTTTGAGGAGATGAATGGTTAAAGTGAGTGTGTCCCACATTCCTAGGATAGATGGTAGCTGCCAGTTTGTGGGCCTAATTGAGAAGAGTCAAAAACCTATTGGTCTGTCTTCAGGAAGAACCCCACACTCAGAGAAAGAGCCTAGGCAGGGACTCTGTGCCCACTGAAGCTCACTACAAGTACCCTCCCCTGGCACAGTTCTCCCTTCTGGCAGCAGCTGACCTCTCCCTCAGCAGGAAGGAGAGGACAATGACAAGCCTGCTTTGGGTTTGTTGCTTACCTTAGGCAAGTGAGCCGAGCCTAAAATGCAAGCTTGGAACTGAGAGCATCTTTTTTTTTTGTTTTGTTTTGTTTTTCCAAGATGGGGTTTCTTTGTATAGCTTTGGAGCCTCTCCTGGCACTCACTCTGTAGACCAGGCTGGCCTCAAACTCAGGGAGATCTGCCTGCCTCTGCCTCCTGAGTGCTGGGATTAAAGGCTTGTGCCACCACTGCCCAGCTTCTGAAAGCAGCTTTGATAGGTGCTTCTCAGGGGTCCAGATGGCCAGGGTTCTGGTCCCCAGTGGGAAGTGACCCTGCCTCAAGCTTCCAGACACTCTCCTTCAGACACCATTCTCTGACTTGCACCTTGTAAATCTCAGAAACTTCGGGAAATCGGAGACCAAGCTTCCCTTCATAACTAGTTCCCTCACACCAGGGCCAATTGGGGAAGCATTTCGGCTTATTTTGATCTTGGGCAAGAAGATTGTCCCTCTGGGAACTGCTTAATGGGGCAAAGTGAATGTGAAGAGCAAGGCCCAGGGGCCACGATCATGGATACCTTAGTAACAAAAGATGGTCTCTGACTGCAGCTTCCCCCTGACCCATGAATCTTGAGGAAAGTGCTGGGATGGTGGGGTCCCAGGTGGTTCCTTCCCCATAAGAGATGTGGTGACCCACTTAGACCTTGGGTAGGGTCTTCTGAGTACATATGACCCCCTATGTGCATGCTGTCATGCCCTGAGTGACATCCCTTTCCCAGGCGCCGTGGTTGGGTTCTAACTGGAAGAGAGCATAGATAACTGTCATGGCAGTGTCCCCTGTGGTCACAGCTCTGCTGGGTGGCTGGGCAGGGCTGCTGTGACAGCTGGGTGCATGCCGGCCATTCCCACCAGCAGGCTCATGCTCTCAATATAGGCCCTGCTGGCCCTGGGCAGCCGTGCTGCTTGAGGGCAAAGCCAGGGACAGGCCAGGGCAGGTATCAACTTTCTTCCTGTCCTTGCATGGCTAGGGACTGTGGCCTGCCTTCTGATTTGTGTGTATTATTAGGTCTCAGGAACTCCAGCTTGGAGAGCCCAGAGACATGGGGGTAGAGTAGGGTGGGGTGTTCATTCTGGGCAGGGCCCTGTCTCTGAACCTGAGCTTGCCCAGGGTCCTCAAGTCCTGCAGGAAGCCAGGCCCAGGGCCTCCAGACAGAGGTTATCTGACTTTTCTTGATGTTTCCGGACTGCCACTTGGATCCACCTTGCTTAAGCTGTCTGTTTCCAACTCCTGATGACTCTTTTTGTTCTGTAAATGAACCTGGCAAGAGCCTAACCAGGCCTGTTATTTTCTCCACAGAGTTATGTACGTGTGTGTTTACTAGGGTAGTTAATGTAACTCCACAAGAGGGACTAATTTTGAAATGGGAAGTAACACCCCTTGAGAAGCAATGGGGCTGGTACAAGGCAAGGCTCTATGCCAAGGGCTTGTCAGCTAAGTTTGGGCTGGGAGGAATGTATGCTGAATTCTATTTTACTATTTGGAAGAATGGGGAGTGGGTGATTGGAAGGGACGGGCATCTTCCCAAATGCACCTGTCTCCCTTCACTCATTACATCCAGTAAGAGGAGCCTACTGCACTCCAGGGCTCCAGAGACAGGTCCATGAACAGCATACCTCAAATCTGAACTTGGCAGTGAGAGTCTGCAGTCCCCAATGCCTCCAAGGGGTGTCTGTTTAGGGTCGTGGTCCTTGGCCCAGTGGGAATACTGCAGGAAGCAGTTGGGGAGCTGTTACAAAGCAGGGGAGAGTTTGGTGCCATTGGTTCTTTGGTTTGTCAATCGCAGGGAGCATGGCAAAGGTTTGTAGCCTCTTGTGAGGCCACAGTACCCTTCACAGTGAGCTGCTCTGGAGCCTCCAGCTGTTAGGCTCCCTCTCTGGTGTCCTCTCTACTGTGTAGTGATGCTGCCTGTCCTCCAGAGCTGGACCTGAGTGGCTCATCTGTATTGTATGCCACAAGCATTATCATCTCCAGGGTGGCTTCCATCTGGCCTCAAATTCTGTCTACAGTGATCATCCAACACTCCCACCATCTGCTCCGTAAAGCTGTCTTCCCTTGCTGAACTTGGCAGATGTAAAAACACCAGGAGGTGCCTTCTGAAGCTGGGGTTGTGCCCACGTACAGCCTCTGGCCATGAACACATACTGCAAGAGAATCACTATGGAAACCATTTTATCATCCATGCACTAGACAGGGACAGTCATAAAAGAGGCTGAGCCCTTGGTGTCAAGGTTGCCAGGATCTGGAGCGGGGGAGAGAAGAATGGTGCAGAGAACACTTTATGCAAGCCTGGGTCCCGTACTGGCCTGATGCTCCAGTTCTTCCCACATCCAGAGATGTGTGCTGCTCACACCAAAGTTTTCCAGTTCAGGAACCCATGCAGGACATCCTGATGTCATTGTGCTTGCCAATGCTCCTCTGAGCTGTGTCAGTGTCCTGATCTTTCCTTGTTTTTCAATAATTTTGACAGAACTGAAGTCCTTGGTCAAATATTTTGATTTTGATTTTGTTTGATTTGTTTTTGAGACCGAGTCTTATGTTGCCCAGGCTAGCTTCCAATTCAATATGTAGCTGAGGATATCCTTAAATTCATGTTCTTCCTACCATTGCTTCCCAGGGCTGGGATTACTGTTGTGAGCTGCTATGCTTGGCTCCTGGTCAGATATTTTGCAGACTGTTCTTCAGTTCCCTGACATTATCTTCTGATCAGAGCTTCTAGAACAAACATGGAAGTGACAAAGCTGCTTCTCATTGAATAACATGTGCATGCCTGGGAAAGTCACCCTTACCACATAGTGTGTGGGCATGTTGTCTGCTGGGTCTCTCCTGCTAAATTACTTTTTAACCTGCAATTTCCTTACAGCCCAGACTTTTTTTGTGAATAGGCTCCACCTGCTGGAGGGGGATGCAGTCACATGTATTATTCAGAACCTTGGACCAAGGGCTGCCCTCTCATTTACTTATCCAGCCATAGTTTATAGCGTATGAACTTACACATATCCTTTTGTGTTGGAAGCTGTCCCCTTTCTGGCCTGACCCCCCCCCCCTTCTTGGTATAGACCAAAACTACAAAGCAACAGGGACCTGCAGGGAAGGGGCATGTTTCTTAGGGCTGGTTTAACAGACACATATGACCCCTAGGTTACTAGCATGTAGATTACTGCTAGGCTCCCACCACTTGCTTGTCAAAATCAAGTGTGGGCTGCTTGGTCCCTCAGAGAGGAAGCAGACTCAATTCACTCTGCCCTCTCTGGAGTCCTTGTGAGTTCCCCTTTGAAGGAAGAGCCTCACTGCCTCAGCATTTGGAGCATCTTAATTTCCTATCAGATGACTACAGCATCCTGTAGATAGGGATTTGAGGCAGCCTGATGATTTGCTTTCTCATGTGGGCTTTTCCTTTCTGTATAACTGTTTCTAGGGAAGCAGCTTCTCCGGAGCTGGGCTACAGTCCAGCTCTCATGTGCCCGTGTCTGTGAGCATGTGCACAGTGTGTGTTCTAAATCTCTCTAGAAATAGACAGCTAAACCTTCAGCAGGAGTGAGAAAGCCAAGCCTCTCCTCACAAAGAAACCCACACACAACCAAAAAAAAACAAAAAAACAAAACAAAACAAAAAACAAAAAACAAAAAAAACCCAAAAAAACAAAAAAACCCAAGTCCCTAGTCATAGCATTTTTTGTGTGCACTGTGGCTGTTCAAGACTGAACCAGAAATAGTCTTTGACGCAGACTCTCTGCCCTCTGGAGCAGGAGGGCCCTGGAGCCTGCAGATATGGCCAGGAGCCAATGATTGCTATGCTGAACCCTACAGGCCAGGCTGAGCTCCCCAGAGCCTGTGATGGTGCCTTTGTAGTGGACCAGGGAACCCTGAATGTGTCACTGTAGACCTGCAAGGTAGAAGTCTGTTTACAAAGAATAGTGTTTTATTTTTCCTTCCCTTCCCTTCTCTTCCTTCTGTATACAGGGTCTTACATATCCCAAGCTGGCCTTGAACTCACTATATAGGCCAAGGATGACCTTGGGCTTTTTGTTAATGTTGTTGTTTTTGAGACAAGGTCTTATTATACAGCAGGCCTGGAACTTGCTGGATAGACCAGTTAGCCTCCAAACTCAGAGATCCTCCTGTTTCTGAATCTTGTATGCTGGCTGGGATTATAGGTTTAAGCCACCATGCCCAGCTTCTGACCTTTGACCCTCTTGCCTCCATTCCTGAGTATGGTGCTTACAGACATGTGTTATCACACGCCGTTTGATTTGGTGCTGGGAACCCATGCGTGCTAAGGCAAGCAAGCACTCTACCATCTGAGTTCAGGAAAAGTCATTTCTTTTATAAGACCTTGACAGGAGGCCAGGGCTAGACCCCTTCTTAGAATAGCCTTTGGGAACCAGACCACCTCTACTGGCCTTAGGCTCTACATCTTATTAGCTGATTGTCCATACCTAAATCTCATGATATTTCTAAAGCTCAGTTTTCCCTTTGTAAGAGAAAACTACAGCATTAAGACAAGATGCTCCAAAGGTGCTGAGATAGACATGAGCTCTCTTGGCTGCCTGGAGGCAAGGTTTGCATCTGGCATATCATGGCTATTCCCCAAGTTCAAGTCATTATCATGTTTATAGTAACCTGCAATCTGCCCTCCACACCAAAAAGAACAATGTTTTCAACAAATGGGTTGAGCATAGCTGGCTTTCTACATGGAAAAGAATAAAACTAGACTCTTTTATGGTACTGGGCATGGAACCCAGGACATCATGCTTGCTAAGTAAGCTTTCAGCAACTGGGCTATATCCCCAGCTCTTATTTATTTAATTACCAGGCTGTCCTTGAACTTACTCTGTAGCCCAGGCAGGCTTTGTTTGCTTTTTAATACAAAAAATTATGTGTATGGTGTTTTGCCTATATGTATGTGTGTGTATCACATCCATGTAGTACCCTTGGATGCCAGAGCATTCTTGAGGCCCTGAATTCCATCCATACAGGGCAGGGTGAGGGGAACCACATCTTGGTCCCACCATGAAGATTCGATCCAGGGAAACCCTGATGCCCACAGACAACTTTCTGTATCATGGCCAACGCTTCAGATTGCTCCACTGCTGAGCCCTAATGAAGAGCACAGTAGATTATAGATTTGAGGGGACATTTTTGCTAGAGCACAGAGGCAAAAGTGTTTCAACTTGGAGAGGCTCCTACATGACTGTTACCTCATGCTCTCAGTCTGCACCTCCATCCTCCCAGGTCACAGTCACAGAGGTTCAGGACCATCTCCTGTGTGAGAGCATAGGTGACATAGGTTCCTGCAACATCCCCCAGGGGTGGAGGCCCCAGAGCCCTCCCATAGCCATGGCAGTATAAGAAGCTCACAGCAGCCTCTGGAGCCCGAAGCCCACATTCTGTGTTGGTCTGTATGACTGCTCCCTTGAGTCATAGATTCTAAGAAGACACTACCAACTCCCAGGCCACGGGGGCCCTGAGTGGTAAACATGTAACCATGCTTCTTTCCTCCTCTTCCTCTTCTTCCTCTTCCTCCCCCTCCTTCTTCTCCAGTTGCTGTATTTTGCTCTGAAAGAATTGACAAGAGAAAGTTGTGCTTTTTCTAGAAGGTGTGCTGACTGTTCACTGGTTTTTTTTTGTTGTTGTTGTTTTGTTTTGTTTTTGTTTGTTTGTTTTTTTCTGGACCAGGTCTTTACTGGGAAATGATACTTTATAGCTAATTCCTGTAGAATCACCCTCCTGCCCAAGTAATTCTCCAAATAGGCCTAATGTGTCCCTGGCATTTCCTCAAACATAGATGAATTCTCAGCTGTGGAACCACAAGTGACTTCTTGGACCAGAAAAAAATAGAGACAGAAGCCAGATGGGCTGCCAACTGCTGGCTGCAGAAAAATAAAAGTTTTTTTTGTTTGTTTTTTTTAAATAAGGGATTGATGTGCATGTGAGGGAAAGAACTTCATTGTTGACATTTTCAATCTTTAGAAATCTGGTCTTTGCCAGGCAGTGGTGGCACACACCTTTAATTCCAGCACTCAGGAGGCAGAGGCAGGCGGATCTCTGTGAGTTTGAGGCCAGCCTGGTCTCCAGAGCGAGTTCCAGGACAGGCTTCAAAGCTACATAGAGAAACCCTGTCTTGGAAATTAAAAGAAGAAGAAGAAGAAGAAGAAGAAGAAGAAGAAGAAGAAGAAGAAGAAGAAGAAGAAGAAGAAGAAGAAGAAGAAGAAGAAGAGGAGAAAAAAGAAATCTTGTCTTATCATCATCATCATCATAATTATTATTATTTTGGTTTTTGACACAGGGTCTCTCTATTACATAGCTCTGGCTGTCCTGGAACTCGCTCTGTAGACCAGGCTGGCCTCAAACTCACAGAGATCCCCTTGCCTCCTGAGTGCTAGGATTGAAAGCCCAGCCCTCTTCCTTAGTTTTTGACTCAGGGTCTTGCTATGTAGTTCTGGCTGACTGATACCTGCTATATAGCCCAGACTAGCTTCAAAGTCATAGCAATTCTCCTACGCCAGCCTTCTGAGTACTGGGACTACAGGTGCATGCCTCAGGTCCCCTTTGAAGAATATATTTCTCTTAGTTTCTTTGAGATAGGTAAATATAGGGTTTTTTTTGTTGTTGTTGATGATGATGATAAAGGATAATATTGAGTAAAAAATAAGGATTATTCAGAAATATGATTTTGATGTGCTTGCAACTTAACTTTTATTATAACTTGTAACCATGTAACCCAGGCCTATCTAACTATCCCGAGTACTGAGATCACTACGTGCATACTGCCATGGTTAGTACTTACTGTGTTTAGAGCCAGATTTTTTTTCAAGGGAAATAAGTGCAAGTATTAAACAATGGTAGAAGGGCCGGGCACTGGTTGTGCACGCCTTTAATCCCAGCACTCGGGAAGCAGAGGCAGGCAGATCTCTGTGAGTTCAAGACCAGCCTGGTCTACAAAGAGAGTTCCAGGACAAGCTCCAAAATAATACAAAGAAACCCTGTCTTGAAAAACAAAACAAAACAAACAAACAAACAAAATGGTAGAAGGATTTCTTTGGGGACCTCTTCTTGCCTTGCAGACAGCATTCTCTTTTTTACATGGTGTCCTCCTTAAGCATGTGTCTATTCTAACTTCGTCTTTATAAGAACACAGGAAACAATAAATTAGGCCTCTCCCCTAATGACTTCATTTTATTACATTTAAGACCCTCTTTCCAAATAAGGTCACTTTCTGAAATCCAGGGTTAGGATAGATGTTGAGGAACACAGTGCAGCTTTTAGATCCCTCCTCTGACTCTCCCATCAGCAGGGTATCAGAGCCAGCTGGCTTGAAGGAGGATGCTATGGTTTGAATGTGAAATGCAGCCCTCCAACAGGCTCGTGTGTGAAACACTTGTTCCCGGCTTGGGGTGCTGTTTTAGCAGTTGTGGAACTTTTAGGAGGTGGGTGGGGCTTTACTAGAGGAAGTGTCAAGCTGTGAGGTTTGCAGTCCCACTTTCTGTTTCTTGATCTGCTCAGATGTAAGTAAGCAGCTTCCTGCTGCCACAACACTGAACTCTTACCACAGGCCTTCCTGCCCTTGATACACAGGCGAAAACAAAGGTTTCTTCTCTTCTGTGTCTTCTTGCTAGATATTTGGTCACAACAATGAAAAACAATAGTGCAGAGTGGGTATTCACATTAGCCTCACACACAGGTATACTCAGACTCTGTATGGAACATTCTTTGTGGGCCAGGAATTCAAAACCAACACAGTCTGTATCAAAAGGGATAAGTGGATGTGAGCAATTGTTTGTTCAAAGGAAGTAGGCAAAGTGGGATAGGAACAAAGATCAGCCTGGACAGAAGCGGACTGCCTCCCACCTAAGAAGGTTTATTCTACATTCAGAGTAGAAGGGAGACCGAGGAGTCCTGTCAGACCTTGTCAGCCCACATTTCTGTTTGTAAGTACATGTATACATGAATATATGGATCATGTGTCCATGTGTGTGTGCCTGTCCATGTGTACACACAGCCCTGTTGTATTGGGTGTTAATGAGATTTAACATCTTCATCAGTCTCTATTTCTAAAATTCCTTCCCTGGAGAAGACATAAGCAATGCTTACCCTCCTTCTAAGGTCCCAATGACAAACCAAGACATGATTTCACAAAGATTACTCTAGGGAAGCAATGAGTTTATTGGGCTTATTACAGAGCATAGGTTACATACAATGATGTGGGTGTTCTTTCCTCCAAAAGCTGCACCTGGGAAGCCTTTACCTCACAGGGATGAGGGCTTCCCCATAGCCCACATAGGTAGAGCCCCCTTCTCTTAGCCTTCTCTGGCCTATGTACTCTAGCCCTTCCCTATGGGACACATTGCAATTAAGGCCAAGTTGCATAGAATAGGTAGGTAGTATGAGTGATGGGACACACCAGTGAGAGCCTAGTGACTCTCCCCACCCTTCTATGAGGGGATGTAAACAGTCAACAGCCCAGCTGGGAAATCCTTTTGCAAGAAGGCACAGCTGAACTCCCCAAGATGGTGGTTGCTTGGTTCAAAGGATACAACGCAGGACGTTTTCAGAAAGGCAGGTGCTTGTACATAGAAGTGTCAGCTTTAGAAATTGCCTCTGGTGTGGGTTTTAAGACCCTGGCTTAGAAGTTGAAGTCAAGGCTTTGCTGAGCTGAGCCCAGCCTCTACTGTAGTGAGTCAAGTAGAGAATAATGATACTCCCAAATGTTCTCCTGCTTCAAGATCAGCAGGTGTCATGACTCATGTGTCTTAAAGGTTTTCAGGGAAGGACAAGGGACCAGAGTAGGGATGAGGTGGATCAGCAGGTAAAGGCACTTGCTATCATGCCTGAAACCCCAAGTCTGATCCATGGAATCCATGTGCAGGAGAGAACTGGCTTCCACAACTTCTTCTCTGACCTCCATCAATGTAGGACAGATGAGGGACAAGTACATGTCCACACTCACATGTGCACACTCACACAATAGTAATAAATAAATTTACCATAATTGACCTCAACATCATAGCCTCTCACTTTCAATGTGAAATCTCATCTTTGTGTCCTTATATCCCCATGGTAGTTTGAATGTAAGGCCCCCATAAGCTCATAGGTAGTACCACTATTATTAGGAGGTGTGGCTTTGTTGGAGTAGATATGGCCTTATTGGAGGAAGTGTATCACTGTGGGGGTGTGCTTTGAGGTCTCATATGCTCAAGCCACGCCCAGTATCTCAGTTCACTTCCTTCTGCCTGTGAGTCAAAGATGTAGAATTCTGAGCTCCTCCTCCAGCACTATGCCTGCCTGCATGCTGCCATTTCCCACCATGATGATGATGGACTGAACCTCTAAACTGCAAGCCACCCAATTAAATATTTTCTTCTATAAGAGTTGCCATGAGCTGGGTGGTTGTGGCGCATGCCTATAGTCCCAGAACTCAGGAGGCAGAGGCAGGTGAATTTCTGAGTTTGAGGCCAGTTTGGTCTACAAAGTAAGTTTCAGGACAGCCAGGACTACACAGAGAAACACTGTCTAAAAATAAAACAAAAACCCCAAAGCGGAAGAAGTTGTTGTGGTCCTGGTGTCTCTTCATTGCAATAGAAACCCAAACTAAGACACTCCCTATGAGCTTTCTGATCTGAATAAAAGATCCTGTACTTCAGGAGTGATGTTGCTTCTGATTCAAAGGGCTTTCAATGAGACTGTCATGAGGAGAAAAATGAATAACAACGCTGTGGATGATTCATCTCAGGGATGTTCCGCTCAGCCCTGCCGTCTGTGTGCAGGAAGATCAATTTTGAGAGTCAGAGAGAACAGTTTGCACCTTTATGTAACAACAAAAATAGCATTTGCTCTGTTAGTTTGGGACTTCTGGAAGCAAAATCTTAAGCATTTCCTGTGAGCCTGGCTCTCTAGCAGGAACAATCCCATCCCCAACCTACAGGGCTATTGTCTGATGGGTAACGCAGCACGCTGGGTGATAATTATGGGAGGAGTCCCTATTTTTCTACCAGGAAAGGTAGATGTAGGCCCAGTGTCATGATGCATGTGCCTATAATTCCAGCAATGAGAGGCTAAGGCAAGAAAATCCTAAGTTCCAGCTCAGCCTGGACTACATAGCTAGATCCTATTTTAAAAATACAGGAACAGAGCCAGGCATGATGATGTTGATTTGCTAATCCCATCACTTGAGAAGCTGGGAAAGGATGGCAAATTTGAGGCCTAACTGAGTTACATATTGAGCTACGAAGTACCAGGCCAGACACTGCTGCATAGCAAGACCCTATCTCAAAACAAACAAACAAACAAACAAAACAAAACCAAGGGGGCCGAGTCCACCAAAGGCTTTCTGAGTGGGAAGCTCTGATACAGACTGCAGAGCTGGGTTGGGCTTGAGTGTGGCTTGGTGCTTAGATCCAGTACTGGTCTCTGTCCCATGTTCACATAAGGTGTCTCCACAAGGGTTCTGAAGCTTGTGGCAGGAGCTGTCATGGATAGTGGGTGTATAATTACCTTTTCTGGGGTATGTGAGGGAAATGGAGAAGGGGCTAGTGTGTACAGAGATGGTTTCCTGGACTCTGACTAGATACCAGACCTGCCTGGGCTCAGGGTTGGATGGAGATATGAGGCAGATACAGAGAAGGGGTCTTTTTCGAAGACCCTGCTGTGAGGGGTGACCACAGTGCAAATGCTGTGGAAGCAGAGGATAAAGTGAGCTAACTTGGGCCTGCAGAGCATAGCCAGCTCACCACACAGATTGCTGGCCTCTGTGCCCACACTGCCCCTAGCAGAACACTCTAGAATTCTGTCCGTGATGTTGGGTGTCTGAGACACTGGCCAGAGAGCAGTTGCAAGCACTTTTTCAGAATCCACTGTCCTAGCTGGGTATCATGGCTGGCACAAGCCTAAAATTCCGCACTCAGGACCCAGAGGCAAGAGGATCAAGAGTTTGAGGCTAGCCTGGACTATAAGAGAACTTGTCTCAGCTGGGTGATAGTGGTGCACACCTTTAATCCCAGCACTTGGGAGGCACAGACAAGTGAATCTCTGTGAGTTTAAAGTCAGCCTGGACTACAGAGCAAGTTCCAGGACACACTCTAAAGCTACACAGAGAAACCCTGTTTGGGGGCAAGGGAAAAGAGAACTTGTCTCAAAAACAAAACAAAACCAACCAGCCAAATAAATAAACAAAGGAGCCCCAATATATTTCCTTCCTCTTAAGCGTGACCAAATGTTCTCTTTGAGTGAGGCTATCCCCTGAGCGCCAAAGACTGGATTGTTAGCATTCTTGCATCCCTTCCCTAAGGCCTGAGATACTGCCCAGCACTGCCCACCTCCACATAACTCCTCAGGCAGAGACAAGATTTACCTCATCCTCTCTGAGATCTCCAATGAGCAGATAGGAGGAAGGCTCAGCCTGTTTGTCCTTCCTCACACAGATTCCAGGCCCAGATGAGCCTTCCTCCCAGAACCTCAGGTGAGCAGTCCACACTGACTCCTGACCTCTGACCTGCCATTCTCTTCTCAAGTTTCTACACACCATGGTAGGGACTGGGCATCTAGTCCAATGGCTGAAGGCTGTAGTGAGATGGAAATAGTAATAAAGATACCAGGGTAGTGTGTGTCCTTTACATTAAAGCCAATGCCTGAAGTGTATCCTGCTGGGCAGTCAAGGAAATAGCCTAATCCTATTTCTCAGAAGTTGGGCCTTGACCTCCACAGTGACCTGGAAAGGTGCCACTTTCAGCTAGGTATCTTGAGGGGACTGGATTGCTGAGGGCCTGCTGTGAAAGGCATGCGACATTTCTCTGCTTTCCAGTAAAATGGGTCATTAAGCTATTTGGAAAGTAAGTCTTGAGTCCCTTCACCGCCGCCCCTCCCCCCAGCCCCTGCCAGTGCCCCAGCCTCTAAGGTTTCTGGCCTTGTGCTGTCTGGTTCTTGCTGCCACAAATCCAATCTAAATCCCAAAGGAAATTAACCTGAAAATCCTGGATTCTATAATAGGCTTGACTTGATGCTTTTGAAATCATAAAAGCGTTCTTTTCCCTCACCTCAGCAGTGCCCTTTACTCTCAGGAACACCTTGAACCTAGAGCAGAGCTGGAGGGCTATTTATAGCCCTGACACACTGCACAGGCTTTGATGAGCGCCTGCACAAGGATGGATGTCTGGGCATGTGGACCTGGCCGTGGTATCATTTACTTCCTAATCCACAGTGGCTGTTACCCAGGAGATGCCTTGCAGAAGGCTTAGTCCCTGAGGACCCCAGCTGGTGGGTTTGGAAAAGTCTGGGCCTGTCACATGTGCTGGGCATGGAGAAGTTTGAATTTCTGTGTCAGTTTGTACCAACAAGGAGGTTTCACTGCTCATAATGGACAACACACTTAGGCAGGGTGAGACATTGTGAGTGGGCTGTAGCTTCTGGCCAGGGGACCTAGCGTGGGCCTTCTGAGCATTGTAATTGGGCCTCAAAAGTAATTGGCCATCAAGTATAATTGCTCAGGGTGTAACTGGAAACTTTTTAGGGGACTTTATCTCTCTCTCTCTCTCTCTCTCTCTCTCTCTCTCTCTCTCTCTCTCTCTCTGTGTGTGTGTGTGTGTGTTTCAAGACATTTGTCACTATATAGCTCTGCTGATCGGCAGCTTATAGAGACCTTGCCTCTGCATGCCCAGTACTTGGATTAAAACTGTATGCCACTATACTAGGTGCAAGTGGGTTGGGTGGTTTTTTAGTGAAGAATTATACAAGAATCAGAGAGAAACTGTGCTTGGTGGCTCAAGCCTGGAATCTCTGAATTACAGAGGCAAAACAAGGAGGATTGCTGCAAGCCTGAGGTCAGCCTGACCTGTATTTCATTTCAAACTATCAAGAGCTACATAGTGAGCAAGATCCTGTCTCATAATGAATGGATAAATAAGTAAATAAATAGACACCAGAATGATAGGACTCACGCAGGAAAAACTTTAATTTCTTAAAAGAAAGATGTCTCACTTCTTGGCCTTTGGCTAAAATCAAGTGAAAAGGAGGGTTTAGCTGACCCTAAGAGATAGTTGGAGAGTGCATGGTCAATGACCATCAGTAGCAAGAGTAAAGGCTACCAGGATTCTATGTGTCTTAGTGTTCTATTGCTGTAAAGAAGCACTATGACAAAGACAACTCTATTTGTCTCTTTGTTTTGAGACAGGGTTTCTCTGTGTAGCCTTGGCTGTCCTTGAACTATCTCTGTAGACCAGTCTGGTCTCAACTCACAAAGATCTGCTTGCTTCTGCCTCTCAAGTGCTGGGATTAATGGTGTGTACCACCTGGCTAACCAAGGCAACTCTTATAAAGAATTTAATTGAGAGCATATCATTTAGTCCATGATCACAGTGTCAGGAAGCAGACAGGCATGGAACTAGGACAATAGTTTAAAGCTTTATATTGATCTGGAGAGAGAGAGAGAGAGAGAGAGAGAGAGACAGAGAGAGAGACAGAGACAGAGAGACAGAGAGACAGAGAGAGACAGAGACACACAGAGAGAGACAGAGAGACAGAGAGAGAGAGAGAGGAGAGAGAGAGAGAGAGAGAGAGAGAGAGAGGAGAAACTGGGCCTGGTGTGGGCTTTGAAACCTTCAACAAGGCCACACCTGTTAATCCTTCCCAAACAGTTCCCTCAACTGAGGACTAAGCCTTCAAACATATGAACCTCTGGGGGATATTCTCATTCAAAACACCACACTGTGTTTATTCCCAAAGAATACATCAAATTAAATATTTGCCATTCTCTGTAAGACAGTGCTCAGCTATTAACTTAGAGGAAACTGGCAGAGAGCATTAATGAAGACCATAAATTAGGTGGTGCACACCTTTAATCCCAGCGCCCAGGAGGCAGAGGCAGGAAGATCTCTGAGTTTGAGGACACTCTAGTCTACAGAGTGAGTTCCAGGACAGCTAGTCATACAAAGAGAGACCCTGTCTCAAAAACCCAAAATAAATAAAAATATAAAAATCCATGTCAGGGCTGACATGGCTCAGCAGTAAAGGTGCTTGCCCCCAAACCTCATGATATGAATTTGAACCCCAGAACCTGTGTAAAGGTGGGAGAGGAGGCCTGAGTCCACAAAGTGGTCCTCTGGATTTTTACACATATTTGTCCCTACCACAGATAATAATAATAATAAATAAAGTTAAAAAAGAGAAATCCATGAGACACTCCACATAAAACCTGTGTATGGTGTAATATGGGTTGTGTACTAGCAAAACTTGTCAAAGATCCCCTAACTGAACAATTACATTTTAAAAATAATATTACTAACATTGTATAAAGTGGTAAAATGTGTTCTTGCTCCTCAGTGTTCGGAAGCAGAAAACTTGCCAAATCTGTGGGTGGCACAAGGCTTGTCTGGAAATTTCTAGACAATGGCCAAACCCATCTCCTGAATTTAACAACTTGCAACTGTGGACTTAGGGCCATCTCTAACCTCTACACTCTTGTGGTATGTGTGTACACATACACATCATACACATACACATACATACATACATACATGCATACATACATACACATACATACACACACTACATGTAAAATAAAATGTTTGCCAAGGTAATTTCCAGGTTTGCATTAAGGATCTTTATTTATTTAGATGTGTCTCATGTAGCCCAAGCTATCTATCCCATCCTCCTGTCTCTGCTTCCTTCCTAAGTGCTAGGTATACAGGGTGTGCCACCATGCCAAGTTTATGTGGTGCCGGTGCTGAGAGCCAACCAGACTGTGTAAGTTAGGCAAACACTCTGCCAACTGAGCACACTCTCAGTCCTGCACTGAGATTCAGCAATGGAGGGATATCTCAGGTGATTTCTGCAAAAGAGCTTTAGAGAGTCAAAGAGAACAAACACAGTGTCACAGTTGGTTAAAGTTGCCTCTAGCCCTGTCCTGTTTTCCTGGGACACCAAGTGGATCACCATCAGTCACAATAGAAGAAAGTGAGTTTCCTTCCAGCTCTTGCTGAGCCACTCGCATTTGAAGATCCAGGAACAGTGCCTAGCCAAAGACACTGGGCCAGAAGAACAGGGAGGAATCCCGAAGTACCTCACACTAAGCATGCTAGATTTTAATGTTTAATGCATATGTATGTTTTATGTTTTTGTGCTTTGTTTTTTGGTTTTCTGAGACAGGGTTTCTGGCTATCTTGGAACTTGCTCTGTAGACCAGGCTGGCCTCGAACTCAGACATGTGTCTGCCTCTGCCTTTGCCTCCCAAGTGCTGCATCTGCCACCACAGCCTGGCTATGTTTTTTTTTTTTTCTTAAAAAAAAAAAACAAATGCTGGTGTCACATCCCTTTAATCTCAGCACTCTAGAGGCAAAGGTGGACAGATCTCTGTGATTTCCAAGGTATGCTGGTTTAGTTCCAAGTCAGCAAGGGCAAATAGCAACAAACAGAACAAAACAACAACAAAACGACACCACCAAAAAAAAAAAAAAAAGCCCAACAACAATGCACAGCATATAAGGAGATATCCCAACAACCTGTGTGTTTCTGCCATGGAGAGGGTAAGGCTGAGCTTAGGTCTGACTTGGCTTCCAAATGGCTACCTTTTCACCAGAGAAAGGGACTTCATTTAATGGTCCTGTAGCCTACCTCTAATGTTCAAAAAAAAAATGGCTTGCTAATAGATGTACATGTCTCTAATCAGAAGACAGCAGAAAGGCTTCATGGTCCTGAAGAATGCAAGGTTTTTCGTGCTACTTGCCACTCACCTGGCAAACCAAGTAACAGCTACTCCACCAACACTACTGACCAGGTACCAAGCACTCTGATATGGTGTCACTTGTTTTTGTCAGTCAGCATGACACCCCGGAGAGATTGTCACAGTCCACCATAGTGCCAGCCTTCTTAGACTGTCAGAAAGTTCTCTATTCTGAGGCAAATGCTGCCTCCCCATCTCTCCCCACCTCTGAACCCTGATTATGGATGTGTGCTTCCATTTTAAGAAGACAAATGAGCTGCACAGATGGAGGACAGATCTAATGGACTGTCTTCTACAATGTTTCTGAAGCAGATCCAGGGCAGCAGCACACAGCAGCAATCATAAAAGAATGTCTCTTAGCCTAGTAGAGTGACTCGTGCTTGTAGCTCAGAGCTTGGGAGGCAGTGGAAGAAGCAGGAGGACTGTCGTAAGTTCCAGACTAGACTGGCCTACACAGTGAAATCTTGTCTCATGAAGAAGAAGAGTGGGGGGTGCTGGGGAGAGGTCTCAGGCATTAAGAGTGAATACTGCTTTTGCTAAGGACTGGAGTTCAGTTCCCAGCACTCACATAGGGCAATTCACAACTTATTATATAACTCCAGGGAATCCAACACCTTCTTCTGGACCTGATGGGCAACTGCACTTACACACACACACACACACACACACACACACTTAACAATAAGATTTTTGCTGGGTGGTGGTGGCGCACACCTTTAATCCCAGCACTCAGGAGGCAGAGGCAGGTGGATCTGTGAGTTCGAAGCTAGCCTGGTCTACAGAGCGAGTTCCAGGACAGGCTCCAAAGCAATACAGAAAAACCATGTCTTGAAAAACCAATAAATAAATAAATATAAAAATTTAAAATATTTAAAAGAAGCATATTTCACAGAAGGGTTGAAGTAAGGTATTGTCCATTGATCCAGGATCAAGAGCTACCCTCAGGCTGTATTCCTGTTACAACAAGGGGCGTTCTAAAGGTTTAGCAATTATTCTTTAGGAGTGGTTGTAAAGATAGACCTCCCCTTGGGCAAGATTAAAATTCTTATCTAAATCTAAAACATTTTATTTTAGATAAGTTTGCCAAGGCAGACTTTTATTTGAATATACATGTACATATATATGTATATATACATGCAAATACATATAAATATAACAGGGCTCCAGACCTTAACACAACTGACTCCATGATGGAAATACCATTCAGGCGTAAAACTCAGCACACAGATAGCACCACCTGCCAAAACTAAAGACCTAATCCATCAATGTTCACAGTTCTGGGAAAGTCTCTAAATGTACTAACCTTGCTTTTTAGCTTCTGTAGTTCCACTTCTGGTTAACTGTTCTCTCTAACTGAAGCGTGTAAACCCAGGATATGGTCTTTGTGCTTAAAAGCTCACCCTGAGAAAGGCTCAGTGCTGATTGGGATCCCAGACACCCAGTGTAGTGCCAGCCAGCTAATAAAAACTTTCTATTGGCTTCAACCCATATCTGAGCAGTCTTCTCTAGTGAATACTCCACAACATAATCACATATTTGGAGAGGAGAGGTGGGACTATTATATATATCTATATAAATATATATCTATCTATACATCTATATATCTATATAGATGTATCTGTCTTGTAAGCCTAGAAAATCTGTCTTAGAAGGCCTAGACTTGCCTCAAAGTGGATATGTGAGGATGACCCTGAATTTCCTGATCTTTCCACCTCTATTTCCTAAGGACTAGTATTACAGAAGTGTGCCACCATACTTGGATTAATGTGGTGCTGGGGGATCAAACCAGGGCTTTGTGCATGTTAGGCAAGCACTTTATCAACGGAGACCTACATTCCCAGCCCCAAGGTAGACTATTTTCTTTTCTTTTCTTTTCCTTTCTCTTTCTTTCTTTCTTTCTTTCTTTCTTTCTTTCTTTCTTTCTTTTTTTTTTTTGAGACAGGATTTCCCTGTGTAGCCCTGGCTGTCTTGGAACTTCCTCTGTAGACCAGGCTGGCCTCAAAATCAGAGATCTGCCTGCCTCTACCTCCCAAGTGCTGGGATTAAAGGCATGGTCCACCAATGTCTGGCAGCATCCATCTTTTCAGTTAGTTTATTTATTTTGATTTTGTGTATCTGGGTGTTTTGCCTGTGTGTATATGTCTGTGTGCCACACACATTCTGGATGGTCCCAGAGGCCAGAAGAGACATCCAATCCTTTGGAACTAGAGGTACAGATAACTGTAGCTGACATGTGGATGCTGGGAATCAAACCTGGGTCCTCTGGAAGAGGATTCAGTCAGTGCTCTTAAGCCACTGAGTCAACTCACCATCCCCTATTTTTATTTTTTTACTGGTGGAAGGTAATGTGATAGCTCCTAAACTCCAGGGCATGCTAGGCAAGTGATCTATGACTGAGCTACACTGCCAGACACTTATTTATCTGATAAATATTTTTTGTTTGGCCCAATAAAATCCCAGTTTTCTATTAGACTATTCATTTATTAAAATAAATATAGGTTGAAGATTTATTTAACTCATGAGTGTGTGGGCCAGCATTTGGAAAGAGATGTGCTCTTAGATTCCTGGGGAAATTTTGTACTCATGAAAAACCATGATGAGGGTTGGAGAGATGGCTCAGTGGTTAAGAGCATTTGACTGTTCTTCTAGGTCCTGAGTTCAATTTCCAGGAATCATAACTCACTGTGCAATGCCTTCTTCTGGTTTGCAGGAGTAAATGCAGACAAAGCACTTACACACACACACACACACACACACACACACACACACACACACACAGAGAGAGAGAGAGAGAGAGAGAGAGAGAGAGAGAGAGAGAGATAAAGATAGGAAGGAAGGAAGGAAGGAAGGAAGAAAGAAAGAAAGAAAGAAAGAAAGAAAGAAGAAAAAAACATGAAGTATGCTTCACTTACAGAAAAACCGTGGCTTAGCAGCAGAGAACTATGACCCTACCTGGTCTCCCACCTCTGGCACTGCTACTGGGATGGGGAAATGCCCTGTTTCTGTTGAACAATGTGTAGGGTCTAATTATGGTTGGGGCTTGATGAAAGCAAGAAAAAGATAAAATAGAAGACGGTTGGGTGTGATGGCACACACCTGTGCTCCCAGTTAACATAGGAGGCTGCTCAGGACAGATCACAAGGCCAAGTTTGGCCAGTGCTACAGGGTGAATCCAAGGTCAGTCAGAACAACTCAAAAATAAGGAATAGGAAAGGGTTAAGGACATAGCTTGACTAGTAGAATGCTTACCAAGCATGCACTAACCCCTAAGTCTGATCCCCAGTAGTGTATATACATGAAGTGGTGGTACATGCCTGTAATCCCAATGACCCAGGTAGAGGCAGGAGGGTCAGAAGTTCAAAATCATTTTCAGTTACATAGTGAGTTTGAGGGTCTGTCTTTAAACAACAACAACAAAAACCACACACACACACACAAAAAAAAAACAAAAAAAAACAAAAAACAGTTGTGATTGATTCTTGGGGTGGAATGGGGAAGGCACATTGATCTTGAGTGTTCCAGTATTTAAAGCAAACAGACAAACAGAAAGAGTTTACTTTCTCTGAGAAGTAGAGAGGAAGTCAGTTTACTAATCAAGGATGAAGATAAATGTCTTCTAAGGTCTTCACAAAGGGAACCGTGGGCCAAGAGTGATGGCTGCTTGTGGACTATTTTTGGAGAGCCCAGGCACTAAACCAAGTACAATTCAGCAAAGCAGCTCTATGTGGGGCTGGGACATTCTCCCCAGAGCACTAGCTTTCCAGTGGCTTGGTTAGGGCTCAAAGAAAACCTTAGGATTTGGAAAACCCACAGCAGCAGAGCATCAAATATTGATTAGCAATCCTTGAAAATTATTCTCCGCCTCCCAGTAGATCTAGAGGTGCAACCTTCTGGGGTGGAGACAGGGTGGGGCAGAGGAGCTGGGGTATAGATATACTGAGCTGTGGGCAGTGGGACGATCATCCTCTCGTGGAAAGTCTCATGGAAAGAGAGAACTCAGATCTTCAGTGACAGGTGGATGGAGTAACTTCCTCAGACATGCAAGGAAGCAATCAGTTTTCTCCAATGGAGTATCACAAGGTGTGTCAAACACATTCCAGGTGAGCCCTATGCCCAGGAGTAGTTGCCAACAGAAAACAAACTCAACGGCATTTTGTTTCATTTTCTTTGTCTTGACATTTTTTTTTGTCTTATTGATCCTTTGTTTGTTTCTTTTGATTTTGATTTTTCTGTTTTTGAGGGGGTTTTGTTTCTTTTCTTTTTTTTTTTTCTTTTTTGGTTTTTTCAAGACAGGGTTTCTCTGTGTAGCTTTGGAGCCTATCCTGGCACTCTCTCTGGAGACCAGGCTGGCCTTGAACTCACAGAGATCTGCCTGCCTCTGCCTCCCAAGAGCTGGGATTAAAGGCATGCGCCACCAACGCCTGGCCTTTTTTTGGGGGGGGGGTTGTTTCTTGTGTTTCTGTATTTGTTTCTTTTTTGAGAGAACATGATCAAAATATGATGCATGGAAAACAATTTTCAGTTAAAAACAATAAAGAAAAATTTTTTGAAAAGATATGCAAGGAAGCAGGAGCCCCAAGCTAAGCATAATCACCAGCATCATTATTAGTACCAGTGTTATCAGCTGATTTAATAACAGCATCAGCACCAGTATCCTCAGCATCAGTACCAGCATCATCATTTTCACCATCATATCATCATCATCATCATCATCATCATCATCATCATCATCATTAATCATCATCATTAGCAGCAGCAGAAGTAGCCTATATTATGGAAGAAAGCAGGGAAACTCAATCCGGGCACATTTTCAAAGCAGGTGTTTCCACTGCAGCCAAATGAGGCTGCACATAGAATTTTGTGTTCTGACAAATTGCCATGGTAATCACACTGTTCTTCTTCATTTGACAGCTTATTATCTAGCAGTCGAAGTAATTGGGGAAATGTTTGTTTCTTTGTTATGTGGTTCTAAGAGGGGGAATATCAGGGAAAGGTATGGAAGAGAAAGGCAAAGAGAGAGGTAGAGATGGCGAGGAAGAGCAGAAGAGAAGAAAGGAAAAGAGAATGTGGAATAAGACAGAGTCATCGCTGTTTGCTAATAGGAAAAGATTAGAGGGTGTGGAAAGGCAGAGGCTTAGAGTCCTTGAGGGCATCAGTCCCATCTGAGACACTTCTCAGGAGAGAAGAAGCTGGGCCAGAGCCTAATCAGGGCTTGTGGTTGGCAGGTTCCACAAAGAACATCCCTGTCTTTCCTCAGTGAGTTAAGGTTGCAGGCAGTTTCTGTTTGAGCCTGAGAAACCCCTACAGGGAGCAGCTGTACTTCAGTGTAGAGACAACATGCAGGTACTGTCGTTTGATCTGTGGCTGTTGCACGTTCAGGGGGTCCAGGTCATCTGTCTACTGGAGGGGGAAGATTCCTTGTCTGACTCAAGCTTCATGCTTCAATTTCAAAGCACATTCTTGACATTTCCTGGAGAAATAAGGGCATGGCCATCATGACAATGGAGAGCAACAGACACTGTTCTGAACTTCACTTTCCCTATGATGCTTTCACTGTGTCTGCTGTAGATAGATGATCAAGAAAGGGGCCAATATAGCCAGGTGTTAGTGGTGCATGCCTTTAATCCCAGCACTTGGGAGGCAGAGGCAGACGGATCTCTTTGAGTTCGAGGCCAGCCTGGTCTCCAGAGCAAGTGCCAGGATAGGTTCCAAAGCTACACAGAGAAACCCTGTCTCAAAAAAACAAAAAAAGGGGGGGGGGGCAATAAATTGCTGAGTTGTCATTGACTTGATTCATTATTTTATGTGTATGAGTGTTTTTGTCTACACATATTTATGTGTGTACTACATGCATGCCTGATTCTTGAGGTCTGGAGAGGGTGTTGGATCCCCGGGGACTGGAGTTACATCTGTGGGCTGGGAATCCAAACACGGTGCCTCTGCAAGAGCAACAAGTGTTCTTAACTACTGAGCTAACTCTGCAGCTCCAAGGACTTGTTTTAAGGATCTTTGTTCTAATTCAGCTGCCTGCCTGGGTCAATCTGAGAGCTCTACTAGTTCCTTTTGGACCTCAAGTATGGGGACTAGGAGATCCCGAGAGCACAATAGCTCAGTTGGGCCCAAGCTGGTTGCAAACCCTTCCTTTGGATCTGCAGGACCAAGAAGGCTTGATGCTTGTGGACTATGTCCCAACATGGCTTATCAGCCCCAACCAAGGTGATAATGGAGGAATTGGGGTGGGGGTTGATGATAGGACATTGTCTTGTAAACAGGATTGCCCTTCAAGTGTGTGAAGAAAGTCCATTTACACAGAGTGGAGAGCACAGCCCTTGACAAGGAAGCAGAGCCCAAATCAAGGAAGTCCCAGTGACATAGACTAAAATCCTGGGTTGAACTCTGCCTGAACCAGAAAGCATTTGTTTAGAATGAGGTCCCCTAAAGGCCCGTGTGCTGACTGCTTGGGCTGCCATATGGCAGTGCTCAGAGGTGGAGTTCTGAGAGGTGAGTGGATTCCAGGCACCCTAGGTTTATTCACAGGTGGATTCTTACATGGTTTAATGAGTCAATGGGAGGTGATGGAAACAGGGAGATGCAGTGTGGTTGGAGGAGGCTGGCCACTGGAGGTTGTGACCCTAAAGAGGATTTTCTGTTCATTCTTGTTTCCTCCTTGCTAGTGGTCTACCATGAGATGAACAGCTTTGCTCTACCATGTGTTCCCCACAGTGATGGTCTGCCTTGTCACACACCCAGAAACAATGGAGCCGATCTTCCATGAACTAAAAGTTCTGAACCCATGGGCCAAAAGAAATGCTTCTGCCTTTGTATTGATACTCTCTCCTTCTCTCTCTCTGACTGGGTGGTTCAGTGGTTAAGAGTACTGGCTGCTCTTCTAGAGGCTCCAGGTTCTTTTCCTACACTATCTGTTGTTGCTCCAGTTTCAGGGAATCCGCCGTCTACTTCTGGACTCTGCAGGCACCAGTCACCCATGTATGCATACATATATAGGCAATACCTATGCACATTAAACTTTTTAATATTTTTTTCTGAGACAGTGTCTCTCTACATAGCCCTGGCTGTCTTGGAACTTACTATGTAGAACAAGTTGGCCTCAAATTCATAGAGAACCATCTGCCTCACCACCACCCCCCAAGTGCTGTGTGTGCCACCACACCTGGCTTTAAATTTTTTTTATGTTTATGTGCATTGTTGTTTTGCCTGCATGTATGTTTGTGTGAGGGTATCAGATCTTGGAGTTACAGGCAGTGTGAGCCACCTTATGGATGCTGGGAATTGAACCCGGATCCACAGGAAGAACAGTCGGTGCTTTTAACTGCTGAGCTATCTCTCCAGTCCCCTAATTTTTTTTTTTTTTTAATTAAAAAAAGAATGAGGACTGGGGATGCAGCTTGTAAGGTGTAGCGAGGTATTTGCCAGAGATCCCGTAACAGTGGCCACGCCTTTTGGGCGTGGTTACAGGTGCAGACATGATCTGCTTAAGAGGTTTAAGAGGGAGGATCAGAAATCAGGGAGTCCCTTTGGTCTCGGAGGGCATAGGGGAGCAGGTTCTGTTTCCTTGGAGCAGGAACGCCGCTGAAGTTACTTTTTGTCTTCCGTGTAAGTTATTTACTAATAAACTGCACTTCAATTATACTAGTCAGGTGAATCCTAATTTCCATGCCTTCAGTAAGGTTCTTGCCTAGCATATATGAGGCCATGGAATCTATTCTTAGCAACACACACCAGGTGTGGTATGCAAGCCTATAATTCTAGCACTTAGGAGACAGGATTGCCCACTAGCTTGAGGCCAGTCTTGTCTACACAGTGAGTCCCAAACCAGACCAGGAACTATTTCAAAAAACCAAACCAATCAAAAATTAAATAAATAAATAAATAAATAGCACATTTTGTTGTTGTTGTTGTTGTTGTTGTTGTTGTTAATACTTTGAGATAAGCCCTTACTAGGTATCTCAACCTGGGTTCAAATTCATGGGCCTCTGCCTCCCATGTGCTGAGAGTAATACATCTTAAGGATGGAAAATAGACACATTACGATTAGGAAATATGAGGGGGGCATGGGAGGATGGAAGGGAGAGAGAACTGGGAATGATTTGTAAAATAAGATTTTTTCTAATTTAAATAAAAATTTTAAAAAAGATTAGGAAAGATGATTCTGATTTTTGTTTATATAAAATTTGGTACTAAACCTTAAAAGTCCTCTTGTGAGAGTGTATTCCCGTTTGTTGCATATCGTGATCCTTAACCACTGGGTCCACCAAAAGTGTGCAGTCCTTTTCAGTGTGTCAGTCTGATAGAGGTGGAATGGGACTTCTCCCTTGAATCCTCATGTGGGGACTTATTTGGACATTAGAACATGTGTTTGATTTTTAGAGGCCAGTCTAGCCCATTAGACATGACCCATGCTCCCAAATTTCTCTGGACCAACCTAGGCCCCTAGACTTCAGGGACTGCCCAGCTTATCTTTATGTTGCCATCAAAAGAAGTCATATTGGTTGCTTTAAATCACTTTGTTGTCATTATTTCATTTCCTTTTTCAGTGACAAAACTCAAGGCCTTGTACATGCTAGGCAAGTGCTCTACCATGATACTTCGTCCCTAGTTTTGTTTTTAAGACAGGATCTCAGTATGTAACTCAGGCTGGCTTGGATTGGCAGGCACCACAGGTAACCCAATCTACTAAATTTTGCAATCAGGAAGCAAAAGCTGAGACACTCTAACCCTAGCCCTGATTTCTCATGTCACAGCACATCATTTCTTCCACACTATTCAAAAATTATTTACCTAGTTTTTGAGACAAGGCTAGGGTTACAGGTGTGCCACCATGCCTAGTGATTAAATATTTATAAGCTTCTTTTGGTTGCTAACACCATAGATCAGTCAGCTTAAGTAAAAGGAATGCAATGAGAGGTTCCCGAGGCTTGTTAAGGGGTAGGGAGAGGAGTCTGACCTCTGTGGGAATCTCAGCAGTGGCGGCTTCCTTAATTCCTGTTTCCTACCAGAAAATGGCTCTGGACAATTCCATGATACAAATAATCAGTTCAGGTTCTCAGGACAGCCAGCTAGGCTGTCCTTTGAACCACCCTGAAGGATCAGTGTCTTATCGTCACGACTTTCAGCTACGAAAGGGTCCAGGCAGGACTAGACACCTGGGAATAGTTCATCTGAACTGAAGAAATATCAGAGTTAATCTGCCAACTGGAAATGGTTACACATCCTGGCTTGGGCCTACTTTTTGTTTTTTTAAACTACATTATCTTTCCTTGAATGTCTTTCCTTTCAAAACTTCCTGCAGCTACTGCACCAAGGCTCCTTTTCACAAACGCAATCCGTAGAGCAGGATTCCATCCCTGTAACACTATACATTTTGACAGAGCCGAAGTCAAACATTCGCACCGGTCTTTGAGCAGGCCCCGGGGTGTCTGTCTGTCTGTCTGTCTGTCTGTCTGTCGGTCTATTTATTATTAATATTGCAAAAGTTGACCTGTAGATAAGGATGAGGACAGGTGAGGTGAGGTGGCTTACACCTGTAATTCCAGCACTTGTGAGGTTGAAGCAGGATTAGAAGTTCAAGACCAGCTTGGGCGGTGGAATGAGTGCTAGGCCATCCTGGACTACCCGAGATTTGTCTCAAAGGAGGGCTGGGGAGGGGAATATATTAAAATAAGAAAAAAAAGTCTTAGGGCCTGAGTGAACAGAGAGGAACGAAGCGGGACACATGATTTGGGCTTGGCCCAGGTGCTGGTTGCTCACAGGCGCAGGTTGCACCTAAAGCTGAAGCCTGTTCCCGAGGGCGCCGGTAGCGAGTGGGCGAGAGAGCTGGGGGGGATCACAGCAGCGCCCCAGGCGCGGGCGGGGGCCCGGCGGGCGCGCGGGGAGGTGCAGGCTTCAGGCTGGGGCGGCGCCTTCGCCTCCGGCTGCCGTAGGACCGCGGGGCGGCCGCTCCATCGGCGACATCTTGGTGGAGAACGCGCTGAGGGAAACGCTGGTCACAGTGTAGCTGCTGCGCCACGATCTCTGCTGCCCTCCGGAGCGCGCAGGACTGAACGCGCAGTAGGTAAGGCTGCTGCTGCTCCCGGAGTCCCCACTCCCTTGCCCAGGACCCAAATCTGGGTGCCTGGGGACCCAGATCCCTGGCCTCGCCGCCCTGAGTCCGTTAGTCGCCACCTCTACCCAGTAGAGCCGACCCCAGATTATCACCTAGGAGTACCACTAGTAGCTAGGTCGCGTCTCCTGGAACCCGCCCCCGCTGCTACCTGAACCACAGAGCCCTCTCGGCCCGAGACTCCGCCCCCGCCCAGCCCCCGTCCCCGCCAGGACTCCGCCCCTCTCCCAGGGTCACCCCGTCACAGACCCGCCCCCTCTCCGCCCCTCTTTGCCCCAGCCTCCGCCCTCCAGTCCAGGCGGGGCTCCGGGTTTGAACCGCGCGGCGGGCCGGGCCTCTGAGTCGGGTCGGGCCCATAGGCGGTGGCGATCGACACCATGTCCCCGGGCAGTGGGGTGAAGAGCGAGTACATGAAGCGCTACCGGGAGCCGCGCTGGGACGAGTATGCGCCATGCTACCGCGAGCTGCTGCGCTACCGCCTGGGCCGCCGGCTACTGGAGCAGGCGCACGCGCCCTGGCTCTGGGACACCTGGGGCCCTGACAGCCCCTCAGACAGCTCGGCTTCACCCAGTCCCGCGCCCTCGGCTCCCTCCGAGCGGGAGGAGGAGCAGACTGTGGGGGAGCGCGGCGCAGAGCTGCGGGGCGCGGAGGTTGGGGACGCGGAGGAGCAAGACACAGTGCTACCAGGTACGGACACGGCGGGTCACTCCGATGACTGAATTGCTGACCGGCAGGCGCTTCCTGTTTTGTTTTAGTTGGTTGGGGTTGACAAAATCCGCTTGCTGAACTAAGAGGGGAAGATGCGGGCCGCGTGTCCGCTCTCCCACCCCTGATTTCCCTAATTTAGTGACTCTTGGCGGAGCCTTTATGATCTATCTCTAAGTGCCCACCCTCTCCACCCCATCCTATTCCCGGGACAGGGATCCTTGGTCGCAAGGCAGTGGCCTGCTCAGTGAGTCCTGGATCCACCAGATGGCGGATCTGTTTGTTTCTGTGCATCCCTCTTCCCGAGAGGAGCTTTCATTCCAAAGATGACCCGCCAAGTTAAGAACCCCTGGAGCTGGCAAAATGGGGTCATGGTTGTCTGTGTGAGCTCCTTGGTCTGGCTGCGCTGTTTCTTTTGAATGGTGTGCGTGTGTTTGTGGACGAACCCTCTTTGTATACGCTGGTGCCAGCCGCACATCATGGTAAGGCTGTGAGTCACTTTTCCCGCGGTTGCAGCGTGAGTCTATCAGCAGAGAGGCCTGGAGGGTGGCCTGGGCTCAGGGCTGTGCTTTAGCACAACTGGAGATCACTCTTCGAGATCTTATGAGAGTCTAGTGATAAAAAAAAGTTATTACTCAGTCACTCGCCCAGAAATATATATTTTTCTCACCCGACCTTCAAATATTTGTAAGATTGGGCCATTGTTTTTAATTTCAGTTTTGTAAACAAAGACGTAGGAGCTTGCAATTCTATGGTCAGAGTCTGAAAGGATCCGGTTGCTTTGCTCTTGGTTGCCCTGTTTGCCTATTCTCAGTTCCTGCATGGTGGGACTGCCCCCTTGTCATCGTCATCGGGTCGCTTGTGACAACCAGTCCTGATGCTTCTGTGATGTGGTTAGAAATTAGAGTGGCAGAAGGTTTCGGGGCGGGTGTGGGGCTGGGGGTGCTAGGAGCATGTCTCCCAGTTATTCCGGTGCAAACTGAGCCCTTGCTAACTATGAGGTTTATTTTATCGGAATGAGTAACAGGTTTTTCTTTTTTCCCTCTGTATTTTGATGAGGTTACCTGCTATCTGTGTGTGCAATATGAAAACTGTTGACAGCAGTTTAGTGCGTTTGGTGCCCAGGCTTGCCTGCTTAGGAGTGACCCGATTTCATGATTATTTGGGTTTCCATGGAGATACTGAGTCCTCAAAGATTCGCTAAATCCCTGCTAAAGTTTTTGGTATGTAGGCATTATGGAATATAGAAGATGTGTCCTGCTTTGGATTCTCCATCACCTGTTCTTTTGCATGGCCCCTGCAATATCAATATGAGAAATGTTCCTGGTGAGCCACTGATTTGCATTCCTCCAAAATACATTTGCCTTAGTTTTACTGCAAGCCACTTTTTTTTTTTTTTTTTTTTTAAGACAGAGTTTCTTTGTGTAGACCTGGCTGTCCTATAACTTACTCTGTACACCAGGCTGGCCCCAAACTCAGAGATCTGCCTGCCTCTGCCTCCCAAGTGTTGGGATTAAAGGCTTGGGCCACCACTGCCTGGCTATAAGGCTTTTTTTGCATAAAGAATTTTGTAGATCTGTGAAGCTTATTACCAAGTCATGACACCTGCCAGTAGCTGCCTACTTTTTAGGTAACCTGCTTCTAGCACCTCTGCTTTTTCCCTTTTGTGGTATTGAAGATTGAATTTGGGACCTTGGGCAGGCTAGGCAAATATTCTACCACCAAACTACATCCCTAGCTCTTTGTATCTTTTGTTTTGAGATAGGGCCTCACTAAGCCACACTGGCCTTGAATGTCCTCTGTAGCTCAGGCTGGCCTCAAGTTTATGATTCTTCTGTTTTAGTCTCCAGAATGAGTAGCTGGTATTATAGGCCTGTGCTACCAAGCCCATCCACTCTTTATTTGTGTTCTTACTTTGGGGCGAGGTCTTACTGTGGTACCCAGGTTGGCCTCAAATTCCTAGGCTTAGGCCATCCTCCTGCCCCAGTTTCCTGAGTAACTTAGCCCACAGGCGAGCGTCATCACACTTGGCTGGTATTTACTTCCATATACCTATGTTGACACTAATTGATACTTCTCCCCAGTTTGTTTTTGTTTTTTTTTTAATCTTGGCTTTTATTTCTACTCTCCTAATACACACGTTTGTTTCCACACATTTTTCATAGCCATGATAGGCTGTGTGATACTGGGCCCATGGGAATGGACAAATGCTCAAAGCTGACCCACTTTGTTTCTCTGGTTCCTCTTTCTTTCTCTCACAATGTAGCCAATACAGTGGTTCACCATCATACTCACCTTAACTCATCCCTCGGGGCCACTGACCTACTTGGTTGGCCTTCGTGCCACCCTGTGGCAGGCGTGGCCTGATGCTTGTTGTCTAAAGAGGGGCCTTGGCATTGCATAAGGCCCTTCCAGCTTTTCTCTCACAGGTAGGAATCACTGTCAGGTTTGACTTACCCACTCACGGTAGAGATCACCTATCAGCTTAAGAAAAGCTGAGTAGAAAATTGAATTCTTGAGACCATTGTTTAAAAAAACAATCATAATTTTTGAGTTTGTGATGATGGTTCATTGTTTCTAAAACATCTTGAGGCATTGCTCCATTGCCGTGACTTCTGAGTCTTTTTTTTTTTTTTTCCCCCGAAACAGGGTTTCTCTGTGGCTTTGGAGGCTGTCCTGGGACTAGGTCTTGTAGACCAGGCTGGTCTCGAACTCACAGAGATCCACCTGCCTCTGCTTCCCGAGTGCTGGGATTAAAGATGTGTGCCACCACCGCCTGGCTGTTTGTTCTTAAAGATTGGTGTGTGTGTGTGTGTGTGTGTGTGTGTGTGTGTGTGTGTGTTGCCCTGGCTGTCCTGGAACTCACTCTGTAGAACAGGTGCACCACTACCACCTGACTTCTGATTCTTGATCCTTACCTTTAACTGCCCCAAGAGGGGCTGTTAGAATCTTTTGTCTGTCCTGACTCTCATGAATTGATGTAGGTCACCTGAAAGTCCCTACAACCAACCTCTTAAACTTTTTCCCATATTTTTTATTTTTTGATTTGTTTCTGGTTTTTTGAGACAGGGTTTCTTTGTGTAGCTTTAGAGTCTATCCTTGAACTAGCTCTGTATACTGGGCTGTCCTCAAACTCACAGAGATCCGTCTGCTTCTGCCTCTTGAGTGCTGGGACAAAAGGCATGCACCACCACTGCCTGGTTTTGTTTTTTATTTTATTTCTGTCTTTTACATGTATGTATGTATGTATGTGCACCTCGTACATGCAGTACCCTTGGAGGCCAAAAGAGAGTGTTGTATCTCCTGGGATTGGGTTGTAAGCCGTCATGTGGGTGCTTGGAATAGAACCTGGGTCCTCAGGAAGAACAGCCAGTGCTCTTAACTGTTGAACTCCAGTCCCCAATTTTCCTTTTTAATTCTGGGGTGACTTCTTGAATTATTTATTTTATTTCATTTTGTTTCTCCTTCTTTGGGTGGGACAAGGTAGTTTTATTGTGCTGGAAGTGGAATTCAAGACTTTGTATATCTAGAAAAGCACTGGGCAAGTGAGCTTCTACTCTATCCTTCCTTCCTTCCTTTCTTTCTTTCTTTCTTTTCTTTCTTTCTTTCTTTCTTTCTTTCTTTCTTTCTTTCTTTCTTTCTTTCTTTCTTTCATTTTTCACCTTGAGATAGGGTTTTTCTGTAGCCCTGGCCATCCTGGAACTAGCTGTGTGGACCAGGCTGGTCTGGAATTCACAGAGATGCGCCTGCCTCTGCCTCCCAAGTGCAGGCATTAAAGGCCTGTGCCACCACCGCCCACTGCCCTGCCTTCTTGGCCTTCTATTCTTTCTTTTTGGAAGGTTTAAAAAAATGGTACATAAAATGTATACACATTTATAGTTTACCTTGTGGTATTTCCACAGGTGTATACAGTGTGCAATGCTGAAATCAAATTAAGCATGTGTGTCATTTTAAACACTTGGCAGCTCAGTTTGTAGAGTGTTTGTTTACATGCATGAAGCCCTGGGTTTCATCCCCAACGCAAACATGAGGTGGTGCATGCTTTTGTTTCAGCACTTAGGTTGAGGCTGGAGGCTCAGAAGTGAGTTCCAGATCAGCTTGGGATACTTGAAACCTTGTTTCAATGGGGGAAAAAGTATCAAGTTTATTGTTTGTTTGCATAATATTTCTTTTCTTCTTTCCTGTTTTGGAGACAGTTTTCCTATGTAGCCCAGGCTGGCCTAATCCCCCGGAATCCTCCATGGGCTGGGATCACAGGAGGGCACTACCCCCTGCCTTCAAAAGTATTAGGTTCTTGACAAGGACACATTGTATTTTTTTCTTATAAAAGATATTGTTAGAGTGTTTTGTTTCTCTTTGTGTGTTTAGCAGAGTATATCCTCCCCCCCTTTTGTTTCTGTTTCTTTTTGCTTATAATTCTGTATTGCTCACAGGAGGCCTTTTTTCAAATGAATGAGATCTGTTGGCTTCTTTTTCTTATTTGAGAAAGGGCTGTGATAAGCATTTTCCTGCTTTGAAAAATGGTGAAGACTGCCTCCAGATTTATTTTTTGTGATACTGAATATCCAACATGGGTTTCTCCATGCTAGGCAAGTGTGTCACCGCTGGTCCACAGCAGTTAAAATGTCAGGCTGCCAGGTTAGACTGTTTCCAGTTCCTTATTCCATAGTAACATTTTTCAACAACATTTTACTTTTGGTAAGGCTTACATTTGCCTTATTTTAAACCACCTGTTTAAGGTTAGGAAAGTAGTCCTACCCCATTTCCAACTCACGCCCACCTCTCACTCTTGCTACTTCTTGTCTCTTAGCATTGTTTTTGGTGGGAGGCTGAAGCTTTTAGAAGATTCTTTTTCTTCTAGGTATCCTCAAATTCAGTGGTATGCCTTTCTCTCTTTTTTCATTCATTGTATAGGACTTTTTGAATATGGAAACTTCTAGAAGATCAAGATGTCCTAATACCACATAAATTAATTTCCTCTGCTTCACAGTTCACTGTCTTTTTCGTCTCTCCCCTCCTCTTATTGAATGCCCCCTCCCATCCCTCATTTCTCTCTGTCTTTGAGACAGAGTTTCACAATGTAGTCCAAACTGATTTCACACTATAAAAAAACCAACTGCCTCAGACTTCAGAATACTAGCATTATAGATTTGTCCTGCTATGCACAGATTATTTTCTTTTTTTTGGCTCAAGCCTTTAATCCCAGCACTCAGGAGGCAGAGGTAAATTCAAGGTCAGCCTGATCTACATAGTGAGTCCCAGGACAGCCAGAGCTACATATGAAGACCCTCTCTAAGGGGAAAAAATGTCTTATGTGTATAAATGTTTTGCCTGCATGGATATGGTCCCCAGGGAAGCCAGAAGAGGGCATCAGATCTACTGGGACTGGAGTTACAGTTGTGAGCCACCATGTAGCTGCTGGGAATGGAATCCAGGTCCTCTGGAAGAGCAGCCAGTGCTCTTAATCACTGAGCTATCTATACAGCCTGTAATATTGATCTTGATCTCTCTATCCTTCCACTTTAACCTGGTTAGCTGGTACTACAGGTGTGAAATACTATACCCATCTCTGTGTTTATTTTGTCTAAATATGTACCCATGGGTTGGTGAGATGGCTCAGTAGATAAAAGTACTTGCTGAATGTCTGAATACTTGAGTTTGATCCCTGGGTCCCACATAGTGGAAGGAAAGAACCAACTTCTGCAAGTTGTGTGCTAACCTCCACACATATGAGCATACAATTTTGTGTGTGTATGTGCGCGCGCGCGCGCGCACACACACACACACACACACACACACACACACACACACACGTAATGGGGGGAGGTCCATACCCAGATGTCTGCTCCTAACCTATCTGCTCATATTTAATGTGAGGCCTGAAAGTGCTCTGAGGAACCTGGATATGGAGTCTTTTGGGTTGCTTATTGGCTGTATAAGAGAAAGACACAGGTGTTTCTCTGGGGAGTTTAAAACTTACCCTCTGGGAGTCTCCTGTGTGCCCTTCCCAGATGGTGCCTCTAATCTTGCCCCAGGGAAACCAGCCAGTGTGCCACATGCTTGGAGCCTAGGAGGAAAACTATAGAGAAGAGTGCTCTGTGTGCTGAGGCCTCCAGAAGCCTGGAAGGTATTACCCTGGCTTCTGCTGTGCTAAGGTCCCAGGTCCAGGACCCCTCTGCTTCTCCATCTTTAAACAGTACTTTAGACTGAAAGAAAGTCTGGGTGGTAGTCGTGGTGGTGCACACCTTTAATCCCAGCACATGGGGCTGGAGAGATGGCTCAGTGGTTAAGGGCAATGACTGCTCTTCCAGAGGACCCTCGTTCAATTCCCAGCACCCACATGACAGCTCACAGCTGTCTGTAACTAACTCCAGTTCCTGGGGACCCTGACACCCATGGCAAAACACCAATGCATATAAAAAAATAAAAATTAATCCCAGCACATGGAAGGCGGCGGATCTCTGTGATTTCAAGGCCAGCTTGGACAGCCAGAACTAAAAAAGAAAGATTTTGAGACGGTTATCCACTGCTGCAAAACTGTCACCTGAACTCAGCCAAAACCCATACCACTCCCGAAGCATTGTAGGCTCTGGGCTGGACACAGGCCCTTTCTGAGGCTGGCACATCTTGTCTGATAGGTATTATCCTTGGCCTCTGCTGAGACCTCAGCTGAGCTGTTGCTGGATCAACACTTGCAAGGCTTCCTCCTGTGCTGGGCCTTCCTCATTGTGTGTAGATGCTCTTTAGGACAGCACACAATACATCTGAATTGATGGTGCCCGCTGCTTTTGCAGTTTTTCTGTGGATCAGATATCTTTTCCTCTCAGCCTGCTTTCTTTAGAAGTTACAGAAGTCTGCTCAAGTCTGGAGTTGAGGTGCCCTGACCCAGTTCTCAGTGGAAATGTGTCCATTGCTTTACAGAAGGGTGTGGGTTGGAGCTGGCTAGTGATGGGACTTTGGAAAGGAAGTCTACAGCCCTGGCACTGTGAGAATCCTGTGCCTAGTCGACTCTTTCTGGTCTCAGCTTTTGTCCTGGGCCTCCTTTCAGGCAGTCAGCCTCCTCTGCCTGATTTGAATCTGTGTTCCTCTCTTTCCTGCTTCTCAGTATTTATTGTATCTTTGTGCCTTTTGGCCTTTACTGAGTGGGACTTGGGGGAGGAAGAGATTGAAGTACATGTTTGCAGTGCTTATTTGAACAGAACCTCCTGTTTTACTTTTATTATATACTTATGTGTAAATGTATATGTGTGAAAATGCACATATGGATGCAGGTGCTCAGGAGTCCATGAACCTGGAATTGCAGACTGTCATGTGCTACCTGATTTGATGCTGGGAGCCTAATACAGGACCTCTGCAAGAGCAGCAGGTGCTCTTAACTGCTGAGCCATTTCCCCAGCCTCTGCTTTATTTGTTTATTTATTCACTAATTTATCTAGAAACAAGGTTTCACTGTGTAGCCCAAGTAGCCTAGAACTCTGTGGTGTAGACCAGCTGGCCTTGAGCTCACAGAGATACACCTGTAGTGCTAGGATTAAAGACATACATCACCGGGGCTGCAGAGATGGCTCAGGGGTTCAGAGCACTGGCTGCTCTTCCAATGGTCCTGAGTTCAATTCCCAGCAACCACATGGTGACTCACAACCATCTGTTATGAGATCTGGTACCCTCTTCTGGTGTGCAGATATACATGGAAGCAGAATGTATAATACATAATAAATAAATAAAATCTTTTTTTTTTGTAAGGAAAAACAACCTCACAGTATTTATTGTCACCTGATAATAACATAAGGGCCACTAAAACAATATGAATAAATGTTTCCGACTGTGCATCCAGCAGAAGACACCTTTAAAAGCACTGTACTTCCTCTTCAACTTCCCAAGTGCCTGAGTTTCTAGTTGGAAACACTTTGGAGCTGAGTAATATTGTCTCCTTTCAACATGATCTGACCCAGTTGTTTCCTTGACTTTGTTTTAGAGTGAATCTCTTCTGCATCATCTAATACGAGGTTCATGTACTCATCAAGGCCAATAATACAACCCTCTATCCACATATTCACTTGCTCATATAGCCACACCTGAATCCGAGACCTATTTTGCAAGTATCTGAAAATGAGGTTGATGGGCTGCACCATCACCTTCTGCACCTTCTGGCCCTGGCCGCGGTACGCCATGGTAGAAGTCACAAAAGACCACACGAGTAGGGAACAATAAATAAATAAAATCTTAAAAAAAAAAAAGTCAGACATCATGATGTCTGCCCTCTTTCTTTGCTTGATGGGAATGCCTCATCTCCAGTTGCCTCGTGTTTATTCTCTCTACCCCAGTGGGTCATTTGTTGTTCGTCTTGCCATGTTTTGGTTTTTTTTTCCTCTTCAACAGGACTCTTCAGAATAGCTCTGTGGTAGTAGATGCATTTTCTATAGCATCCACTGTGGTGTCACTGAGTGGTTGACATGCCTAGCAAAGGTGCACAACCCCCTCATTTTATTTACTTTTAATTTACTTGAATTTTTTAATAGCCACATGTGGCTAAAGGAATTGTATTGGGCAGCTCCATTTTAAAGACTGGATTTATTTTAATTTGAATGTTCTCTTAGTTGATGAGAAAAATGTTGCAATCTTCCCCTGAATCTTGTGGGAAATACTGTTTTTGTTTGCTTGAAAATATCCTTATTTTAAACATCATTCTTTCAAATAGGATCTTAAAAGCATATACTTATATCTAATTACTATGTACCAGGCCCTATTTTGAGAGTTTTATAAATATTAAATTACAGCAATTACGTTCTGTCTCTTTTCTTCTGTTCTGTCCATCTTTTGTCTCCTTCTGGGAATAATTTTCAAGCATTATCCTTTTTTCTTAAGCACAGAGTGTAAGTACCATTATTTCACAGTCTGTAGATGATAATTTAGGTATCTTAAATCTGCTCCAGCTGCTTCTCTCATCATCGTTATCTTTTCTTGGGTGTTGGGCTGTCTTCTGTGACACTGATAATTGTGTTAAAAATCATTTGTAGGAGTCATTTGGACTCTGGGGTCCTGCCTAGGTCCTGTGGGCAGTGACTTTTGTACTTGACTGAGCTGTGTTTGGTCCCTGTGGTAAGGAGGGTTGATCCTGTAGTGATCCACTGCTCTGCCACTTGGCTTGATTCCTGACCCTCATGTCCCCTCCTGCACCCACCAGAGCCTCACTGATAAGTTGTAGGGTTTCAGTCTATCACCACACTGACTTTCCTGTGGAATGTGGCACTTCCTTAGGTTTCCTTTTGGCTTCTTTTTTACTTTTCTAGACGTCCTTCCATTGTCCTACTCTTGGGTTCCTTCTCTGCCGGATCATTAAATAAGTGTCCCAGGGATCCAACTGTCCTTTCAACCTCCTGCTCCACAATTCTGCTGGGCAGTCCTGTGCACTCAGAGCCAGTCCCCAGCTGTCTTCTCCCTCAAGGTGCCTGCGGTTGTCTACTAGCAGCCTGCCTGGTTGTTCCATCCTGTGCAGTTCTTCCCTTCATGCCTGGGACACCTTGGGTCTATGGATAGGAGGACCATCTGCTTAGGACATTTGTGGGGACCAATCACATTCTCCTGCCCCACCCCCATGCCAGCCTGGTGCCAGTGTGTCTATTTACCCTAGTCTGTTGACAGCTTTTCCCGGCAGGCACTTGGGCTCTATTCTTTTATCCAACCCATCCTAAAAAATAGACAGGACCACATCATTTCTAATCTTAAAATCTTTTCATAAGTCCCCATGATTTCTAAGGTATAATCACTCCCACCTCCAATCCAAGTTTGGCATAGAAAGGTTTTATTTCCCTCATGCCACCTGTTCCCAGCCTGGAGCTGAAGGCTCTGTGTGCACTTATCCTTAGAACTGTTGATTATTTCCTCTTCCCTTTCAGTGAACATTCCTTCTTTAGGTCTCTTCCTGGCCAGCATCAGCTTTTTCCTTAAAGAAGGGCATTAGTGTCCTCTCTGGGCTGGCAGCCCTAGGAGATCTGAAGGAGAGAAGAAAGGACCCAAAACTCAGGTCACTGCACTGTTCCTCATTCTCTATATTTGATCTGCATGGGTTCTGCCCCATGCTACTTTTTCTCTTTGCTTTGACTTTGAGGTTCCCTCTTTTTCTCATCCTACACTAAGGTGAGGAAGGGTGTGGGTACAACATGCAGAAAGATACTTGGGCAGTGAGTGACTTAAGTTCCTGGGATGAAGTGGAATCTGGTGTCCCATCACCTCATGAAGCACTGCTGGGATTACAGCCTGGTGTAGCATGTAAGATGTTAGACCCCAGGATTGGCTTGTGTCACCTGATACTTAGGATGCTCAGTAAAAATGAAAGGGTTTTGGAGCTAAGACCAAAGCTAAGGCAGAAGTAAAGGGTTCGTACAATCAGGCATGCCCTGTCTGGGTTGCCCACGTGGGGTACACTCTTCTTGTAGAGGAACATGAAACAGATGCCCAGCCAAGGGCAGCAGGGCTGAGGGACTGTTCTCTGAGGGAACCCAGCTTTGTTACAGTAGTCTGTATAGTTGTCACAAACAGCCAAGTTCTGCAGCAGCTGATAGAGGAGGGTATGTAATGCCTAAGTGACTCACATGGAGCTCATATTCTAGGGTGTGTGTAGGAGGAAAGGAAACAGGTTCAGGAAGGATTTATGCAAGAAATCATGCCGTATGTCGTGTGTGTGTGTGTGTGTGTGTGTGTGTGTGTGTGTGTGTGTGTGTGTTTGAAAATGTCAAAATCCCAAAAGGTAGGCAAAGGAAATTAGAGACATTCTGGAGTGTTCTTTCATACCTGATATTTACCTCAGGTTGGGCAGCCACATCCCCCACTGTTTCCCTCCCTTCCCCTAGGGCTACTGATACTGTTCAGGCTCCACACACCATACCAGTCAGTTACTTTTCTCATCACTGTGACCAAATACCTGATAAGAAGCAAGTGAAGGGTGGAAAGACTTCTTTTGGCTATGCTTGGAAAGGGTATGGTCCATCATGATGGGGAGGGTATGGCAGAGTTCATGGCAGTTTGAAGGTGAGGCTGCTTGCTTACATCTTGATCATTCAGGAAACAGAAGCTAGGTCAAAACTAAGATCAAGCTGTAACCCATAATACTCATCCTGTAGCAACTTACCTCTTCCATCAAGACCTCATCTCCCAGAGATTCTACAGACTCCTAAACACCACCACTAGGGGCTGGAGAGATGGCTCATCGGTTAAGAGCACTGACTGCTCTTCCAGAGGTCCTGAATTCAATTCCCAGCAATCACATGGTGGCTCACAGCCATATATAATGAGATCTGGTGCCCTCTTCTGGCATGCAGGTGAAAAACTGTATACACAATAAATAAATACATCTTAAAAACAAACAAAACAAAAAACAGCACCACTAGCTGGAACTGTTCAGATTCATGAGCCTGGGAAGACATTACATATTCAAGCACAATACTGTGGCCCTGACTCGTGTTTCAACATCTCTTGTTTTTTACACTGGGGATGCTGTAAAGGGCTACACTCAGGTGAGTGGCTGTGGTGACCACATCCTGTTGTGACAAGTGCCCTTAGACTCAGGTGGACAGCCACCTCTTTGGAGGCACAGGTGAGGAGGTTTTCCATCAATGCACATCAAAAAAGGAAGCCTAATCCTGGAACTCCAGGAAGTGACTTAGAAACCTTGAGCAGCTTGCCTGGTGAGGACAGCCTCTTCTGTCACCAGAGGAAGCATCCAGAGAGGACCACACACTCTGGGCTTGTGGACAGAGCTCCCAGGTGTGTGCACTCACTTCTCATAGGGATGATGAATCCTGAGGATGTCCATCAAGGTTGCTTTGGAATTGTTTTTGATGTAATGTTGGTACCTTTGTTGTCAATTTTTAAATTTGGGTAAATGACAGTTATTCTACAAATTTATTTCCTTATTTTACTTTAAGTAAAACCTGTTGAGTTAAACATGAAACTGACTTGATGAAGCTTTATTATTTGTTAACTTGAGTAACTATACATAAACTGGTGATTTAAAGTATTTCCATCTTGTCTCATCCCTTTTTTCAAAAGCACCACCAAAAAAAGACATAGAAGAAAAACCTGAACTACAAACTGGGGCAAAAGAGACTGACAGGGTGCCCAGTGGCCCCGAACCTCGACAACATCCTAGTGCCTTATTTGCCAGAGGAAGTAAGAAAGCAACCAGAAGCCCCCAAAGATCAACAAGCAAAATAAAAGAGAACAAGCACCCATTTGCTCTGTATGGCTGGGGAGAGAAACAGATGGATACGGGGAGTCAGAAGACACACAATGTCTGTGCATCTGCCTCTGTGCACGAGGTGTGCCTTGGAAGGGCGAGTCTAGCCGTGCATTGCCCCAGGGCATTTCTCCTATGGCTGTCGTTGCTCTGGGCCATGGGAGGTCCTTGGGTGGTGTGGGGTCCATGGAAGCCAAAAGGGGCCTCTGGTTACTAGGAAGATGGAGTAGACTTTGGTGGACTGGCACTACAGCAAGGAGAAGAGGCAGATGTCATTGTGGTTTATGAGATCTATGGCCTGGGTCAAGGGCAGAGTACACTGAGAGCTGGAGCTATCCCCTGGAGAGGCCTCAGTTTCCCTTAGCTTTGCTGACCTGGGTCCTTGACCAAGGTTTTCTCCTTGGCATGTCTGATTACTTGATATCTACTGGGGACCTCTGTTTCCCTTCTGATGAAATTCAGCTTGCAATAGTGGGTTTTTGTTTAGGGGAGGGGTTGGTTTTTGTTTGTTTGTTTGTTTGTTTTGTTTTTTTTGAGACAGGGTTTTTCTGTGTAGCTTTGGAGCCTGTCCTTGAACTCACTCTGTAGACCAGGCTGGCCTGGAACTCACAGAGATTCACCCACCTCTGCCTCCCAAATGCTGAGAATAAAGGCGCACACCACCACTGCCTGGCCTGCAATACTGTTTTGTTCCCAGGAGCTCCAGTCAATCTGACTCAGCCTTAGTTTGGCATCCTCTCAAGACCTGAGATATTTTAGACAGGGGGACAGAGAAGGTATGGTCCATCACCAAACAGTTACTGTGTTAGCACCAGCTGGATGCCAGGGATGCCCGAAGAGCAGGTAGAAAGAAAAACTGCAAACTCAGTTTCTCTGTAATGCCAGTCAAGTTCCTAGAGCACTCTAGGTGGCAGATGCTGTTTATTTGAAGTGAAATCTGAGACAAGGGAGCTGTTATTAGCAGAGGGTTCTGACCCATCTCAGGGACTAATTTAACAGTGTGTTTATCTGTCACAGGATAAATTCCCCTGATATTTTTCGTTTTGTTGTATTATTATATTTCGAGGCAGGATCTTAGTAGCCACAGGCCTGAAACTCACTACTTAGCTGAGGATAACCTGGAACCTCTGATCTTTCTACTTCTGCCTACCAAATTCTGGGATTTCAGGCTCATGTGCCTGTACCTGGCTGTTGTCCACATATTTTAGTGCAGTGTTCCCTTTTCTTTTTATATTTTAATTTATTTGTTTTACATACCAACAGTTCTCCCCCTCTCCCAACTCCCCCCATCCACTCCTCAGAAAGGGGAAGGCCTCCCATAGGGAGTCAACAAAGCCTGGCATATTCATTTGAGGCAGGACCAAGAGCTCCCCCACCCTATTAAGACTGAACAAGGCATCTCACCATATGGACGGGCTTCAAAAAGCCAGCTCATTAGTGCAGTATTGTATAGCATAGTCAAGAACTCAGACTCTTTTCTATGCTCACTATGGAGGAGTTCCCACAGTTTTTCAGAGCTTGGTGTGGTGGCATACCTATAATCTCAGTACTTGGGAGGCAGAGACAGGAGGATCCCTGGAAGTTTATAGCCAGTCTGATCTATGTAAGCCAGTTCCAGGCCAAACAGCTACAGAGGAAAATCCTGTCTCAAAAAAGCAAAACAAAACAAGTTTTCCCAAGCTGGTCCTAGATGACATGAAAGTTATGTGTATGTGTGTGAGTCTGTGTGTGTGAGTCTATGTGTGTAAGTGCTGGTGCTCTCAGAGGCCAGTGGCATCAGATGCCCTTGTAACTAGAGTTACAGTTGTGAGATGCCCGGCTTGGGTTCTGGGAATTGAACTTAGGTCCTTTGCAAGAGCAGTACTTGTTCTTGATTCTGAGCCATCTCTCCAGCCCTAAAAGTTAATTTGTGTGCTCAGCTTTGCCATCGTTAGTAGTGGGGTGAACATGGTAACAGGATAGTTTATTCTGAGAAGTGTTGATACCAAAGATTGTCAGGGATTGACTCCTTGCTTCAGGGAATTGGGCTAGTAACATAAGACAGGGTCTCTTGTGTCCCAGGATAGCTTTGAACTTAGGGTTCTCCCAAGTGCTGGAGTAACAGGTGGGTACCACCACACCTGGGGATAAAACCCAGGGCTTCATTTGTGCTAGGCTGCACTGAGCTATATCCCCAGACTTAGATATTGTTAAAAAATTGGGCCTTAAGCCACTTAGGCGTCTACCTTTATTTTTGAACTTTCTTTAGATTCATGAATCAGCACTTCGAGCCAAGAACAGAAGACAGGTGGAGAAAAGGAAACTGGCTGCCCAGAGGCAGCGGGCTCACTCGGTGGATGTGGAAAAGAACTGGAGGGTAAAGCCATCTTCCGCAGAGAACCCGTGGCTGACAGAGTACATGCGGTGCTACTCAGCAAGGGCATAGATGCTGGGACATGCTCTTTCAAGTGTTTATGGAAGAAAAGAATGACCAAAACTAGCAAATGGGACCACACACAGGTGGAAGAAACAGACTGGTCCTGCAAGGCTCTTCTTAGGAATTTCCAAGAGATGGTTTTGCTTTCATGATGGTTGATCACCTACCTTCATAGTTAGGGCAGATCATCAAAGCCATAGTGTTGGCTTGTTTATGAAGACAAGTCCCCGAGTCTTGATATTCTTGTAAGAGTTTTATTTTAAAGATTTTGATCTTTGGAGATACCCACACCAAATGCCTTTAACCGGCTCTAGGCGCTTCCCATGCACACCCTCCTGTAGTACAGTCGGAGCTGTCCTTTTTGACCAGCACATTCCACATCTGGCAGGGGCATCCCATCCCACAGTGCGGGACTCACAGGCACCACATCTGTGCAGTTTGCCTTGCAGAGGGCACCAAGGAAAGCAAGGGCATCAGTGCGAGGTCAATGCTGTTCCTGACAGACTAGAACTGTGGCAACTGCTGAACAGTTACTCTCAATGTTCCTTTCACCTCACCTCCATGTAGACTATGATTCTTAAGAATTTCCTGGCCAGAATGAGGGTCACCTTTTCTCCTTAAACCATCACTTAGACATTTATTTAGTAATATAATTTAATAGTTCTGGTACATTCTGGTGAGTGACGTGCAGTGCAGTGCAGTGCATGCTTTAGAGCAATGATGACATTTGTTTTGAGTCAGTGTCACATTCTTTTAACTGCAGAATTCCCTTTAGAGCACACATGGCATAGTCAGCTCTTTTTAAGTCTGACCTGCCACTCCCCTCTTTGGAGACAGCAGACGATGACACTGAAAACTTGAAATCTGAAATGATATTTAATGAACTGAGTTTGTGTAGCTTATGGGGATGGGACCAGCAGGCACCCTTCGGTATCATCACCTCCATTCTGCTTTTCCTTCCATAGAACTTAATGAAGGCCTCATGATGCACAGTGCTGATACTTTAAGTTGAAAACATGACTACTTGATATCCGGCCTGGTGACCTGTGCTGCCGAACTGTGGGAGAATGGGGCGTACACTGGCCTGGGAACCACTGTCAGGGTTTTTAAAAAAAGGTTTTAAAAAGCATAGGTTTCCATGAGATGGGCGCCTTTTCCATCCTGCTGGAAAGAAGTTTAAGAGGATGAGCACTGTGATCTTCCAGAAACAGGGAGATCTTTGCCTGCACTCACTCAGCATCTGAGTTTGTTGGGTAAAACTGAGTGCTGGGTGTGTGTGTGTGACTGAGCATCTCCAGGATGTTTTCACTTTGGGTTTTTGAGTATGATAATTTCTAGAACACAAACTGATTTCATTACATATAAATTTGTCACACAGTGTCATCTTAAAACTGTATGAAGCTTTGAAAATGCAAACTGAAGGATCATGAGTGTTTTTTTTAAAAAAAAAACAAACTTAAAATATTTGCCTACTTTTGTATAGTCCCTTGTGTACAGAGCCCTCCCACTGAAGTGTATATCTAATTAAAGATTAAGTTCTACATCTTGTCCAAATACAACCTTGCTAGTGACTCTGTTAACCACATAGTCCCCAGATGTCACATAGGCAAGGTGATTGGGACAGTGGCCCAGTTGGTTGAGAATTACTCTTTGTAAAACTGTGCCTTGAATGCCTGTGTTCCTCACCCAGCCTACATCATCAAGTTGTACCCGACAATCTCAGAAAGACAGGTGGGGAGGGCATAGGACCTCCCCACGACCCCACCCTCACCCCTGGCTTTCAGAATCATGTAGAAGATACGCGCATCCTTTTGCCTGTGTGTGGACGCACAGGCTGAAGTGCACGGAGAGGCCATGCTGGTGTCTTTGCCACTTTCTTTTTACACAGAGCACAACTGCTCAGGACTTTGCAGAATATTTAATGTTCCCACACCACAAATAAGTCAGTATGAGTTACCTGCGACTCCCCACACCCCAGTCTCTGTATGTTTAGGCTTCAATTTCTTTCCTTTAAAAAAGATGGTGATTACCTTTTGAGCCTATGAAGTTTTTAACAAATTGATCTTATGAACAATTTTTTCCTATCCTAGGAGCTAATATAGGACAAGCTACAAGGCAATGAGATAATTTAAAATTAGCTTCCATGCTGGAGACGTCTGAAAATGTTTGAGAATACAGTCATATTTAAAATAAATGATACACAGTCTTTTAAAAATTTTTGATTTTAAGGTCTTAATTAAAAATTTTTTCCATAAGTGTTTTTGGTGGGTTTTTTTTTTTGTGTGTGTGCTACTTTTACCTTAGAATTGACAATAGAATATTGAAGCTCTGGAGTGACAAGAATGAGAAGAAAATAGAAATGTATTCTTAAACTGTATGTTTAGAAGCTGTCTGACTACTCTGCATTGGTTATGTGTCTGCTCATCCGTTCCACTCTCACGGAATTTCCAACATGTTTATACATTTTCAAGTTAATTGAAGGCATTGTAGGCGGTCTCACCTGCACACAGTGAGGCAGCACATGCTCCTGTCAGTTCCTATGCAACACCGTCATAGTTGTGTTTCATTGAAGGTTGGCTGCTAATTCAAAGGTGTGTTTGCTCAGGTCACGGTAAGTGGACTGAATTGCAAGAAAAGAGATAGAGCAAAGGGGCTGATGTTGAAGGCTTCATTTCCAAAAGAATTCTACCATGCTGGGAATGTAGCTGGGTGATAGGTTTTTACCTGGAATGTAGGAGGCACTGGGTTCCCCACAGGGGAAGAAACAAAGCAGCAATCAAAGTGAATTCTGCACAACTTTCAAGTAAAAAATGCCTTCAGAAAACTTTGTAAATGGAATGACACTTAGGACCCAGAAGTAGTATTGGAAAAGTGTGGGAGAGGCCCAGCATGTGGAAGGTATGGCTTGCTTTCCAGGTAAGTTCACTGCTCAGGACAAACAGGATAGCTATATGGTCTACTTTATGGATAAACTAGTGCTATGCCTGGCCAATTCTGCCGTCACCTGGCCCAGGTAAGGTCTTTGCTGTATACTCTGTGGCTGGTATAAATGCAGTCCTTTAAACATGGCCTGGTCATTTCAGAATACCTGCACCTGAATTTGAAGTGAACTTGGAATCTCCCTATGTAGCCCTGACTACCCTGGAACTCCCTACGTAGACCCAAGGACCTCTGCCTCCCAAGTGCATCTGCCACCATGCCTGGTTATTTTTCTTTTTAAAGATATGGTCTCATGTAGCCCAGACTGGCTTTGGAACTAATAGTCAAGGATGACCTCAAACTTTCTGCTCTTGTCTCTATCTTTCAGCTGCTGTGATTACAGGTATATATCCCCACACCTAGTTAATGTGGTTCTGGGGGGTACAAACCCAGGGCTTCATGCATGTTAGGTGGTTACTCTGCCAATTGAGTTATATTCCCAGCCATCAAAATAGGTAGGCTTTAGATTGGCAGAAACTACATATTTTTTTTTTTTTTTTGCTACCAACTTCTATAAGTAGGTAAGTTAGTGGCATATTAAGGTCCTCTCATCATTTGTATGTCTTTATTTTTATTTTATTTTATTTTTCCAAGACAGGGTTTCTCTGTTGCTTTGGAGGCTGTCCTGGAACTAGCTCTTGTAGACCAGGCTGGTCTCGAACTCACAGAGATCCACCTGCCTCTGCCTCCCGATTAAAGGCATGTGCCACCAACACCCGGCCATTTGTATGTCTTTATGAAGGTCTTCTCTTGTATCCTTATCTAGGCTTGTACAAGGCACAGTTATATCAGGCATGATCACCATATCACGAGGTGGCTGTTCAGTACCTGGGACACTTCCCTGCAGAGCATCTCAAATATGACCATGTGAGGACCAGCTGCTCCAGGCTTAAAAGACATCAAAGTCAGCACCATGGAAGGTGTCATGAGCAGGAAGTCATCTATGATTGACCCTTAGTACTACTACTTATATGGAAATCTGGAGATCTGGGGGGAATCTTTTACTCACAAAAAGCTTTTTAAATAATTGAAATTACCTGAAGACTTGAAAAACTCCACAAGAAGCAGTTGTTGGTCATCTCTGGGCATTTTTAACTTTATGGACCTTTAGTGGGGGATTTTAGGCAGTGGGGATGGCCACTGGAAGATGGAAGCTGGAGTTTGTCAGCCCTCATTCTGGATTTCTTAAATAGTAACAAAATTGTATTTAGGAAAGTTTCCACCATCACTCTAAGCTTATTTTGAACACCACATTCACTTCAGAGTGTTGAAACAATACAGGCTGGATGGGCAGGGCCACGGCTTGCTTGGTTCACACTGGTCCTAACTAGCATACCAAAGGAAACTGAATCAGGAGGGGGCCTCTGGGTCACAGGTGGGGCAGGTCCAAATAGCACAGCCAGGGCTTTAGGAATTGAAGCTGAATTGGGATCATACTGACAGAAGGTAGCTTCAAACACCTTCAACTCCACAAGGCACCTGAACTGGAAGGATCAGGGGGAAAGACAGCAGACATCGATACGAACACTGAAGTAGCTCTAATGAGCAATCAAAACACTCTCAAAGATTAGAATATGAATGATGATGACAAAAAAGAAGTGAGTGGGCAAATGTGTTAGTGTACATCTTAATCCCAGAATTGGGGAGGCAGAGGCAGGAGAATTGTTGCAAGTTTGAAGTCATCCTGAGTTACACAGGGAGTTTCAGGTCAATCAAGGTAAAAGGAGCAAGACTGTACCTCAAAAGCTGGATAGACTCAATGGCTGAATGGAGACAAAGGAGAATCACCAGTTTGAACGACATAAGAAGAGAAGAAAAAAGAGCAGAGTTTCACGGGGTCCTGTGGCATGGAAGAATGGAAAGACAATGAAGGCTTTAAAAAATGGGAAGGAATAATGGCTGGAAACTTCCAATCTGATGAAAGATATAAAACAAAGAGTCAAGCTGAATGAACTCCATGTGTGATAAACCCAAAGGGATGCACTGAGCACCCGTGATCCCAGCACTGGGGAGACTGAGGCAAGAGCATTTGAGTTTGAGGCCACATCAGGCTACATAGTGAGACCCCGTCTCACACAAATACCCATCTGAATGATGGTATATTCTTTATAGAGATCATGGAGGCCAGAGGAAGTGGATCATTAAGAATCAGAGGAAAATGTCACCTGGGAATTCTGTATCCAGAGTTGGGCATGTTGGTACACACTGTAATCCCAGCATGAGGGAGGCTGAGGCAGGATTCTTATGAGTATGGGGCAAGCTTGGGCGAGAGACCCCATCTTAAAGGCGTGCGGGGGGGGGGGGGTCTGAAAAGACTAAATTTTATAATGAAAGAATACTAAAAGTGTTTAACCTAAAAAAGCAGGTTCAGGGAAGTTGAAAAGCATTTAAAAATGCAAAAGACTCCAAATGTATCAATGTATTCAGTGCCTTCTTGGTGTCTCCATGTCAACAGTGCTGTGAAGATGGCTGAGAATTCCCAGGACCCATATGACTGCAGAATGTGTGAGCATCACACCCACAGAGTGATACAGGTAAGTGAGGACATCCTGTGGCCAGCAGCTGTATTGGGACTGGGCAAAGGCAGTGTGGACAGGCCCAAAGTTGTATAAGTCAGCTATAGATAGGGAATCTGATGGGACTGACAAATCCAGAGTAAGAGCTGGAAACTTTCACATCCCATAAGCACCAGAGAGATAACAGATGAGAATCAGCCATGATGTCTGGAAAGTCTGGCGATGACCAAGTGCCAACAGTCAGAGACTCCAGCTCCCCTCCCCCATAGTCATGCAAACTTCTCCAGGGCCACATAACATTACCAAAACACCAATCCTGTTGTATAAACAGACCTTGCCAATCAAAAAGATTATACATTTTATGTTTGTGACTGTGGTAGAGTTAAACTAGAAATTAGTGACAGAAGATCTGGTCAGGTAGAAATTAAATAGCACACACATAAAACAAACTGCCAAAGAAAAAGCCTCAAAATTGGAAGACATTTTAAATAGAAGAGAACTGAAGTTTGGTCATATTAAAATTTTCACAAAAAAAGGTAGTGTTCAGGAAACATTGCTTGTTAGGAACTTTGCTAGGTGTTGTGGCCTACACCTTTAATCTCAGAACTCTTAAGGCAGAGGCAGATGGATCTCTTTGAATTTGAGCTCATCCTGGTCTACATAGCAAGTTCCAGGGCTACATAGTGAGATCCTGTCTCAAACAAAAACCAGGTTAGCTTGATAACTGTATACAGTAAAGGCATTTACATATTCCAGAAGAGCTACAAAGAAGTTTTGTGTGATCCACCTCTACCCTGTACTCACTCCAGTCTATCACAGGATGGTCTTGAGGTCATGATTGATAGCCTTTTGCTGTCTCAGCCTACTGAGTGCTGGGATTATAGATGTGTACCACCACACCGTGCATGATGGTAATGTGTATGGTGGGGAGTTGCTTGCTGGGGATCCAACTCAGGGCCTTGCACATGTAGAGTGAAGCACTTTACTACTGAGCCCAAGATTTCTTAAGTAGTATCCTTTGCCAGAGGTAGTGAGTTTCCTGAAAATGACTGCAAAATAATGTAAGATGTGGAAAAAGAGGCAGTGATGCTCTTATAATGGGTCTTCTAGCAGGGAGACAGACAGTGGAGGTCAAGGGTGATATGGAAGCCGGGCAGGCTGACTGGGGCCCACAGCGGCTCTTGCACTGACCTCAGTTAAGAGCCTTACAGTCCACAGAGCAGTCTAGTGTACTGTGCACGAGAAACTTGGTTCCACTTTATTTCCAGATGTTAGTGCGTCCTGTAGGTTTAGCATTTCAGGTGTGGATCACAGAAACAGTGTAAAAAGGACAAGAGGGATTAAATAAGAAACGCACTGACTGTTAGCGCCAGAGTCCTTTGATACTGAGTCATATGTGTAACCAACACAATGAGAAAAGCACGCTCACATTCACAAACTGCATTTCCTGTGAGTTGAAAAAAAAAAGCTTCTTTGAGTGCAGGATTCTACCATGTCACACTGGCTCTGTGCTGTAGGAACGTGCTGGGCTGTGTGCAGCACAAGCTTGATTTAACGGAACATGAAGGGGTAGGGATGTGGGGTAGGGATCTTTGCATACATGTGGCATCTAAAGGTATTGTCCGCTGAGTTAGTTTGCAGTATGGCTGCTGAGCCCTGTCTGCCAGTGTGCACTGATGTTTCCCCCATGAAGATCTACTTCTGTGCAGAGTAGAAAAGATGGTTGTAAAAACTTCAGACTCTTCAAGCTCCAGCAGCTGTGCTCCAGAAACCACCACTGAACCTGAGAAATGTTAGATACTTGATTAGATACTTGTGTGGTTGTAAACACAAAACAGCTCATGGCCCAACAGACAGGACAGACAGTTTCACCTTTGGATTAACACTGGTTTACCCTGCTAGATAATGCCATGGTGAGCTGAGCATGATGGCCTACACTCAGAATCTCAGTATTAGGGAGGCTGAAGCAGGAGGATTGCCATAAGGTGGTAGGCCCACCTAGGCTATATTATATAGTAAGCTCCTGCTTCAGCTTCTTTGACAAAAAAGTCCACTGTGGTAAATGGGAAAGAGCTATCAAAAGTATAGACAGGCTGTGGTGGTACACATCCCAGCACTCAGGAGGCAGAGGTAGGCAGATTTCTGAGTTCCAGGCCAGCCTGGTCTACAGAGCGAGTATGAGGTCAGCCAGAGATACACAGAGAAACCCTGTCTCAAAAAAACAAAAAACAAGGGCTGGAGAGATGGCTCAGGGGTTAAGAGCACTGCCCGTTCTTCCAGAGGTCCTGAGTCCAATTCCCAGCAACCACATGGTGGCTCACAACCATCTGAAATGAGATCTGGTGCCCTCTTCTGGCCTGCAGAGATACATGTATACAGAACACTGTATACATAATAAATAAATAAATCTTTAAAAACAAAACAAAAATGGAGTGCCTATTGGTTTCAGAGATGCTCCTATGGAGGTCTTCGTTAGGCCAAGTCTACTCCAAGGTTTAAGGAGCAGGAACTCTGTCACAGCAGGTACCTGCTCTGCCTTTGCTTCTGAATGGCTGGGAGGAGTTCCTATAGGGCCAGTGCTGTTGGGCAGGTCTCTGATTATCCATGTGGATCTCCTCTCCTGGGCTCCCCAACCCTCCCATTGCAGTTTTGCAACTCTTTTCTATCCAGCATGCAGGGCCTCCAGCACCCACCTGTGTTGCTGGCATGCCTAACAGCCACATTCCTGTGCATTTGGGGCCTGTGTACGCCGTGGTGACCGTAGCTGCCTCAGGGCAGCGTCTCCATACTGGATGCCAGAGCCCATTCTCTCTGGGTCCAGCTCACCTGAGGACCAAGAAAATGGCCATGAGTCCGTGCTCCCCAAACATGGTAAGTGGAAAAGGGCAAAGTGTAACGTACCGTGCAACTGTATCTTCATTGTGAAGAGCAAAAATATACTCACTAAAAGTATTTTATTATTTGCTTATTTTGGTTTTTGAAACAGCCTCACTATGTAGCCTTGGCTGGCCTATTACTTACTATGTACACCAAGCTGGCCTAGAACTCAGAGAGCTACCTGCCCCTGCCTGCCTGATGCTGGGATTAAAGGTATATGCCACCACACCTGACTGGGGGAAAGATGTCTTATTTTAAAAATTTATGTGTGTGGCCAGGCGTTGGTGGCACACCCCTTTAATCCCAGCACTTGGGAGGCAGAGGCAGGAGGATCTCTGTGAGTTCGAGACCAGCCTGGTCTCCAGAGCAAGTGCCAGGATAGGCTCCAAAGCTACACAGAGAAACCCTGTCTCAAAAAACAAAAAACAAAACAAAACAAAAATGTATGTGTGTAATACATGTGTGCAGGTGTGTAGCATATGGAGGCCAGAGCTCACCCTATGAGCTTTTTACTTGTTTTTGAGATACAGGCTGTCACCCAAGACCTGGGTGCTCTGCACCTCTGAGACACCTGAGCCTGAATTTTGGATGTTGAGTAGAACTATGTGACAGATTACATATATGAAACTAAATGAGTTTAAAATTAATAGCAGTGTTCACTTACTAGTTTATAATAACCCAATCTTGATGCTACCCTCCCTCCACACACCTGCCCCTGACCAGTGACTCCTCTGGGAGCTTTTTTCTGTCAGGCAGGTGTGACTGGCATGCTATTTAGGGGTGCTTTACTACAGCCTTGCTCATAACAGCCAGCAGAGGGCACTGTTGAGCTACAGGGCAAAAACCACAGATGAGGCCAAGGAAGAATGTTACCTGATTCAATTTTGTTAAGTATTTTCCTTGCACACTGCATGAAAGCCTCTTCAACGTTCTCACCAGTCAGTGCACTTGTTTCCAAGAACATCAACTCTAGAAATGATATAAAAGAAGACAGGGAACCACATTAAGAAGATAGTGAACTAGTGAACTTTAAATTATTATTATTATTATTATTATTATTATTATTATTATTATTATTATTATTATTATTTTGAGATAGGGTTTCTCTATGTAGTCTTGGCTGTCCTGGAACTAGCTTTATAGACTAGGCTGGCCTCGAATTCACAGAAATCCTTCTGCCTCTGCCAAGTACTGGGATCAAGGATGTGCACCACCACTGCCCCCCTAAATTTTTTATTCATTCATTTTGTGTGTGCTCTGGTGCATGTGTGGTGGTCAGAGAACAGTTTGTAGGAGTTGGTTCTCTCCTTCCATTATGTGGGTCATAGGGATGGAACTCGGTCCTTAGACTTGGAGGCAAGTGCCTTTGTCCACTGAGTCATCTTGCTGGCCCAATGACAGTGATTTTCAACTGCTAACAGCCTGCTCAGCATTCTCATATAGTGACAGGCAAAACTCCATCCAGTACCTAAATCTTCTATTTCTCTAAGCATAAAATTAATACACATAAACATATTTTTGTTGTTGTTTGTTTTTTTTGAGATAAGGTTTTATGTAGCTGAGGCTGGTCTTGAACTCTTGATCCTCATACCTCTTCTGTTTCCCAAGTGCTGGAATTACAGCTACCATCACATCCCGGTATGTTACTATATTAAGTAATGGGGAGTCCATGGAAGAATGACTACTATCATGCCCTGGCCCCTGAACTGATAAGATGAAGTAAGCACACTGAGAACTGTGTCAATGACTACCATGAGTGGTGGGCTGGTCAGCTGAAATTGTAACTTAGAGCCTCAGTTTCCTTTTCCAAGTAGATCTGCAAGTCACCATGAATGCAGACACAGCCAACAAATCACTGCATTGCACTACACACAAGCAGGACCCATGTCCATCCAAGTCAGATACAGTCCTGCTGTCCAAGAAAAGCCATCCCCATCCAGGGCTTTTAACTTGCATTCAGTTGGAAAATGTGTGTGTTTGGGTATCATAGATTATTTTTACTAATTTTGCTCTCCTCTAATAATCAATAGTTTTAATTGGGGAGGCTGGGTAGAAGAAGTCTCACTTGACTTACTTTTATTATTTTGTGTGTATGAGTGTTTTGTCTGCATGTATGTCTGTGCACCAGATGTGTACCTGATGCCAAAGGAGGCGGTGTGCAGGGAACTGAATCTGGGTCCTTTGCAAGAAAAAGTGTTCCTAACCACTGAGCCAACTGTCGAGTCCTGAAGTCCCACTTGAAGTCATGCTCCTTTATCCCTAGAACAGGGATTGATTCCAGTGGAAAGCCTGATCTGTGTTGTTAGCTGCACCACAGCTACTGGCCTCTGGTTTGTACTACTAGAGGACTTTCCTTGTCATAGCAAACAGCTCCTGCTTTCTAAATAGCTCTAAAACAGTGGTTCTCTTGGGGAGTTGAATGACCCTTTACAGGGGTCACCTAAGACCACTAGAAAACATATCTACATTACAATTCATAGCAGTAGTGAAATTATAGTTATGAAGTATATGAAAATAATCGTATGGTTGAGGTCACCACTACATGAGGAACTGTATTAAAGGATTGCAGCGTTTGGAAGGTCGAGAATCACTGCTCTAAAACATCATCCATGTACCTAGTCTGTACTGCATTTACTTTCTTTGTCTTTCTTCCTACCTCCCCACCCCCTTTTGGAAACAGAGTTTCATTGTATGGTCCTGGCTTGCTTCAAGCTTTCACTAATCCTTCTGCCTCTGCATCCTCAATACAAGGATGATAGGCCCCAAACTCCATGCCTGGTTCATGTTTATTTCTTAGTAAAAACACATCAAACTGGGAAAACAGTTTTCTGTCCTTGAGTCCAACCAAATGTGGACATAAGGATGTACTAGTTTCAGCTGGCTCTCAGAATTAAGGTTCTTCCTAAAGGTTTATAGTACTGTTACCTCTACAAACAATGTCTAAATTTGCAATGTAGTTTTAACATTAATAAACTTGTTATCTGGCCTGGTCTACATAGTGAGCTCCAGGACAGTCAGGACCACATACAGTCTGTCTCAAAAAAAAAAGAAAAAGAAAAGAAAAAAGAAAAAAGAAAAAAAATCAAACAAAGAGATTTGTTGCCATTAAACAAATGACTTAATGTAAGAAAATGAAGCCAGCTAGCTGAGTGTTTCTTCTGCTTCCTTTCTATGTGAGATGACTAGATGACTACTTCACCAACTATGTTTCAAGATACATAAGAAATGTGTCACCCTACGATGGCTGATAGTCCAGACCTTTCCTCAGCACATTGGCTGTTGTCAGCAGAATGAGACATGCTGAGCTGTGCTGAACTAGTCTAAGTTGATAGTGGAGATTGTACAATTTTGTAAGATAATTTAACCTCAAAATTCCACATGTTTTCTTTCATTTAGTATGCATGTATGTATGTATGTATGCATGTATCCATTAATTTACTTTTTGGATTTTCAAAACAGGGTTTCTCTCAAACAGTCCTGGCTGTCCTGGAACTCACTCTGTAGACCGGGCTGGCCTCGAACTCACAGAGATCCACCTGTCTCTGCCTCCCTAGTGCTAGAATTAAAGGCATGTGCCACCACCACCCGGCTCCACTCGATGCTTTAAACCCAAAGAAATGTCACTGTGCCCAGACCCACCCTATGAGAAGCTGTAAGAGGAAACAGTCACTTGCCATTCTCTTGTGCGAACCTGGAGGCTTCAAGGAAGGTGACTTCCCGGTCGGCATCTAGGTCCTTCTTGTTCCCGCAGAGGATGATGACAATGTTCTGACTCGCCAGCATTCTGGCATCTGTTAACCAATTAGTAAGCGCATTGTAGGTTTCTCGGCTGTGTAACATAAGATTGTGGAAATAATACATGTATTTTATAAAACTAGCAACTCTTTCCAGTCATCCTCACCATGCACACTGCTTGTCAACATTTCAGCAAGGGCAATGACGCCTCAGAGGTGACTTGGGAACCCAAATGCCTGGTGATATATCAGACCCATGGGCTATGTTTAGCTTTTGTTACAACAAAATCTATGAGTCAGACGCTCTGGGTTCAAAGGGAAAGGGAACTTCTCATTCACTTCACAAATGCACCTGAGCCCTGAGCACGTGCAAGGTTCGTGTCTGGCTTGCAACATGTCACCTGTAGATTCGTGGGCACCTTGACCCACAGGAATCCACCACAATGACTTTCAAGGATCTGCTACTAGGAGCTGGGGCTCAGGGACATGCAGGACTTCCAGGCTTTGTCTACCCAGGACCAACTCAGACCTGCAGATTGGCTCTCACATTTGAGGACTGGCCCAAGAGATGTCACACCCGGGTAGGCTGAGCCTCTCATGGCACTGGGGGAATGAGGAGGGTGGAGTCAGGAGTGTCACCCCTCTCTCACAAGAAAAGACAACCAAGCATTGCCGTCTCCTGGGTCAGGTTCCTCTCAGGAAGGGACCCTTAGTAGAACGGCCTGGATTCTTTGCTTCTAGGGCAATGCTGCAAACACTGAGGTCAGTGCATTGGTCAGATATACTCAAGAACAGGATTGTGTTGCAGCCTGTTTTGGCCAATCCTGTGGTCACTAGTCACATGTTACATGGAGGATTTGAAATGTGGCCAGAGCAACCCAGGAGTGAAACTGAGTTGTTACATGCAGCTAGTAACTGTAACAAGTATTTCATTAGTTGACTTAACCCCCCCCATCCCCCACTGCCATAGTTTTCTGACAGTCCAAGTATGTTACCCTCATCTTATAGATGAGAAACCAAGACCGAAACAGGGAGGCCTAGGCCTGCAGAGATCACATAACCACTGGCTGGAGCTGGGGTCTGAACCCAGATGATCTGAGCCTGAGTCTGCATCTTTAGCCTCTTGATTCACTCCGGAGAATTCACAGAGCCCTGTAGACCTCAAGGAATGTTCCCACATGGTGTGAAGAAGAATGGGGCCGAGGATTGTTTTTGCCCCAACAGCTCACAAACAATAAAGACCTCTATGAATCTCTAGGAAAGGACCCAGAGGTTTGCTGGGTATAGCCATGCTCCTATCTAGACCAAAGTGAAGCACACATCTCACCAACACAGGGATTCAGGACACCACCTGGCCTCTGTGGTAGGGAGTTGACTTTACCTGGTGATGTCGTAGACGAGGAGTGCCCCTGCTGCACCTCTGTAGTAGCTTCTTGTCACAGACCTGAAGGAATGACAGGGCTTCTAACAATCAAGGCCCTTTACTTCTCCCCCACAAAAACCATGCTTCCTTGTGAACAACACAGGGCCAGGACAAGCAGGATGTTTTCTCCAAAGCAGGAACAGCTCTGCGGTAGCTCTGCTGTACAGGCAGTTCAGGTGTCCGCATGTGGCCCAAATGTCCTTAGCTCTATTTGGGCACCCAGCTCCAGGAAACCCTCACATCTCTTCCTAGGAAAAGCCCAAGATGGGAGGAGCCTAGGTCCCTGCCTGTGCCCCCATTTACTGTGTCTCATGGAGCATCCTTCTTTACTCCTTGCTCTATGAGGACTGGCCTTTTGTCCACATTCTTAGTGGTCTACTTTTCAGCAATACATTTTCTCTTCTTTAATGCCAACTTCTGTCTTGCTAGTTTTGTTTCTTTTTTAAACTTTATTATTGTGTGTATTATGCTTGAGTGGTGCATGTATGTAGAAGTCAGACAATTTTGTGAAGTTCTTTACTTCCACCTTTACACGGGTTCTGGGGTTGGAATTCAGATTGTCAGGGTTGCCCAGCCTTTATCTACTGAGCCATTTTATTAGATTTCTTTCTTTCTAAGATATTTATTTATTTATTTATTTATTTATTTATTATGTATACAGTGTTTGCCTGCATGCATGCCTGCAGGGCAGCAGAGGGCACCAGATCTCATTATAGATGGTTGTGAGTCACCATGTGGTTGCTGGGAATTGAACTAAGGACCTCAGGAAGAGCAGCCAGTGCTCTTAACTTCTGAGCCATCTCTTCAGCTCTGTTAGATTTTTAAACATTTTCTCTGGTACTTCCTATGGTCTCACACTATATTGCTCAGGCTAGCCTTGATCCCCTGAAGTTAAGTGATCCTCCTGCCTTAACCTCCATAAGTAGCCAGGACTATGGGCACCACCATACCATATCCCCAATTTTAATTAAAAAGTCAAGTCCTCTGTGGGGGTGTGGCTTATCCCATACTGAATTTTGACTCTATGACATGGTGTACTAAGCAGAAAGCATGACTGAAATGTTCACACACTACCTTGCATTCACTGTTACAAGATGCTAACTACACAACCTGATTAGCAGGGACCTGGAATCAGTTGTGCAAGAGTGTCCAGCAGAAGTCATAGCAGCTGTCACAGCAGCTATGTGTAAAGGAGTCAAAACCTAAGATGGGTGTTTGTGGAAAATTCCTCATAGAAGTGTACTATGGAGAATTTCTCAATTTGTCCTGTTGCACTGCCTTGGTTTTAATCTAAAAAAACATACTATGGCCGGGATGGTGCTATATACTGGCCATCCTGATACTCAGGAGTATGATCCAAGAAGGTCATGGGTTTGAGGTCTACCTAGACTGCTCAGCCAGGCCCTGACTCAAAACACCAAAGGAGAGACAGACTGAAACCCAAACCACTGCAGGGTACTCAGCACCGTGGCCTCCAGACTGAGTTGCTGCCTCTGAGATTCTAGTTACCTAGTGCTCTCTCTTGTTTGTCTTGATATCTGGGGTCCAGTCCGTGCTCTCTGAGCAGTGAGAGCTTCCAGACTGAGCTGGAGCTTTTGAAATCAGTGTGCATATTGGTTTGAGAACACACACCATGAGGAAATCCAGCTACACAGTTTGAGTCTAAGTTCAAATATTCTTAGTAAATTAGGAGAGCTACCTGAATCGTTCCTGTCCGGCTGTGTCCCATATCTGTAACTTTACATATTTACCACCAACATTTATTATTTTTGAGCCAAATTCCACTCCTATGGTATGATTTGAGTCATCTTTGACTAAAAAAGAAAAACAAAAAACAAGTAATTACATTTTAGAACAGGAAGGTAACAGTTCACAGACTTAAATAGTAATGATAAGATCAAGGGCTGAGAACTAAAATAAAAACAGTAAAAAGAAGTGGGGGAGGGGACATACTCAGGGCTCTGCAGATGGAAAGGCTGCTAGCTTCAGTCATCCACTCTCTGTCAGCTGATGAATGGCACTAACTTTAAGTAAATCACATGATTCCTGTTCTCAAAGAGACAGCAGAGAGCTCCCCTATCTCCTAACACATGGTATAGTTACTGCAAGAGGCTGCCCTGCGCCTGAGACACCTGATTGTCCACTGAGACACCTGATTGTCCACAGAGAAGATTGACACCAACCACCTTCTTCTTTTTTTTTTTTTTTCTAGACAGGGTTTCTCTGTGTGGCTTTGGAGCCTGTTCTGGAACTTGCTCTGTAGACCAGGCTGGCCTTGAACTCACAGAGATCCACCTGCCTCTGCCTCCTGAGTGTTGGGATTAAAGGCATGTGCCACCAACACCCGGCACCAACCACCTTCTGACACCAGCCTACCATACAGTAGGGTGTGTGCCTAGTAACCAGCTGGACAGCAATGAGGTGGCCAGAATGTATGTAGTTATTCCTAAGAACTGAACAGAGGAGACCCCAAAGATAACCTGATCACAGAACTCTGATTTGGGGTCTGTCTGGGGAATCTTTTTTGGGGGGGTCCTTATGTGTGTTACTGGTATCAAATGCTCATTAGTTGTGGCATTGCACAGCGAAAAATTTGAATGAGTTTATTGGAGAGTCCCATCACGTCTATCCACATAGGATATGCCATAGGTACAAGATGGCTACAACAAAGAGATGAGCTAGATGTCACCTGCTGGCTCTCATCTCATGACTTGGACACAGTGTACTGCTTCAAAAATCAGGGGTGCCACTTGATGGTGCATCTTTTTTTCTCTCTCTCTCTCTCTCCTTTTTTCTTCTTGGAGGGATGAGAGCTTAGACAAATAATACAGCCTGTGCCAGAAACAGATTCAGGTGTGTGATCAGGTAGGAAGCCCACAACCGCAACCCCAACTCCAGACAAACTGCAGGGAGGACCTTGGTAGCATCCAAGTGGAGGCATGCTGTTTTGACAAGGAGAGAGTGACCTTTTCCTTGAGGCTCTGGGGACAGGAATGGATACACACCCTGCTTGGCTGCTCTGTTTTCAGAGATGGAGTAGACACTATAAATATGGAAAAGATGTCATGTGTGTTGGTTCATGCCTGCAATCCCAGCAATTGGGAAGCTGGGGCAAGAAGATTGGCATGGACTAGAGACCAAGTTGGTTATATATTAAGTCTCTAGTCTGCCTGACAACTAAAGGATGAGAGAAGTCCTGTCTTCAGAAATCAAAAGTAAGTGAATGCACAGAGAACTGTGTCTGTTGACAAACCACGCTAGAGCCTATGCTGGGCAGAGGCTCTGCCAAGCTCTTCACTGATGGAAGTGGCAGAATAGAATCCAGAAGTGTCTTTTCATTCTCTGCCAAGATACTCTGTACTCTTCCCACCTGAGGGGTTTCCCACTTTAGGAGCACTTTATTTAGCCAGTTCTGTGTCATGCCTTCCTCTGACTGCCCTGAACTACCAGATCACTCTCCACAGTTATTCACACTGTGATCACAATTTTGCTTATTCTAAGGGCTTTTTGAATCTATAGGCTTTCACAGTCTCATACAGTGTGGAAGAAAGATCCCTAAGCATTACTAGCCAACACAAGCATGTGGGGCTGTGGTCCAGAGTCCTCTGTAACAGACACTCCTCTCAGGAGCACCTGTGACTGCTCCATTTCACTTCCTGACCTGAAGACTAGGATAGGAGACAGAAGGGCCTGAGAGGCACTAAAGGCCACCCAGAGCAACTGAAGGCTATAACTTATCCAGTTACACTCCAGTGTATATCTGGCTACTCTGCCAGGAAACAGGGTTTCTGTTGAAAAATGCTTCGCTGTGTTTCTCTTAAGATAAAACACTATAGGGGGCTGGAGAAATGGCTCAGAGGTTAAGAGCACTGGCTGCTCTTCCAGAGGTCCTGAGTTCAATTCCCAGCAACCACATGGTGGCTCACAACCATCTATAATGAGATCTGGTTCCCTCTTCTGGTGTGCGGATATATATGGAAGCAGAATATGTTGTATACATAATAAATAAATAAAATCTTCAAAGAAAAAAGATAAAACACTATACATTGAGCCACTATTAAACTGAAAAACTAACAATAAAAACTCTGTCATGTAAAAGTATGAAACACAACCTATTTGGGCGCGAACCTTTAATCCTAGCACTCAGAAGGCAGGGACATTGGGTGGATCTCTTTGAGTTCAAGGTTTACATAGTAAGTTTCAGTCCAGCCAAGGCTACATAACAAGACCTTATATTAAAAAACAAAACAAAACAAAAAAAACCCCAAAGCCCAAACCAAAAATCACAACCTTGTAATGCTACATCAAAGTACTTTTACCTAGTGGCACTACAATACTGTGTGCTATAATACTGACACATCAGGCAAGAAATACCTACTGGTACAACAGTGGCATGAATTTTTTGTTTGTTTTTGTTGTTTGTTGTTTGTTTTTAGAGACAGGGTTTCTCTGTGGCTTTGGAGGCTGTTCTGGAACTAGCTCTTGTAGACCAGGCTGGTCTCAAACTCAACAGAGATCTGCCTGCCTCTGCCTCCCGAGTGCTGGGATTAAAGGCTTGTGCCACCACCACCTGGCTGTGGCATGAATGTCACAAGAGTAACCAAACACTTTCAGACTGGATTTGAGGCAGGCCCCACAGTAGGAAATGCATGCCTATTACTGCAATCTTGGTCAAAACCCAAACTAGAGAGGTTATATACCTCAGGGGAGAACGTAATATAGTTGTTTTGCTAAATGGACATGATGCCAAGCTGCCTTCTAAACGTTTATGTTTTTACCCTTAGATTACTGCTGCTCTCCACCGTAGTCAGGAGCAGACAGAAATTCAAACTGCTGAAAATAAAGGCTGGCTGTTGCTCCCAGAAAAGTGGGAGCAGGTGAAAAGTATAAGAACCAGAGGATGGGAAGTAGAGCTGGGAAACACAGTCTTCTGGACATTAAGACATACGTGGCCATGGCACTCATGAGCTCACAGCACCAATGGGAAGTTATCTGCACAAAATCGAGCTCATCAACATTCCAGCATGGATGGGTGAGAGACTCATTATGTACTACCCCTGGCAGTACATATTAGCAGTCAATGGTTGCTAGGGGAGAGAGAGTCATTTTAATGGGGGATTTCCTTCTGTATATATGTTTCTCTTATTCGTTTTTACCCTTTGTTGATGAATAAAACACTGATTGGCCAATAGCCAAACAGAAAGCATAGGCGGGGCTACCAGACCAGGAGAAGGCTGGGAAAAGGAAGGCAGAGAGAGAGAGAGGCAATGAAGAGACGCCATGTAGAGACTGGGAAGATAGGACGTGCCAGAAGTTCTCTGGTAAGATAAGGCATGTAGAAATACATAGATTAGTAGTTATGGGTTAATAATTAAGACAGAGCTAACTAGTACGAAGCCCTAGCTATTGGCCAACAGTAATTAATGTCTCTATGTGTATATTTGGGACTGAAGGGCAACGGGACCTGGAGGGACAGAAACCTCCCCCATCACATTTTACTTCAGGGGTATAGCCACTGGTAAGCTGCCTGTTCTCTATGATCCAGTAAATAAGCCCACACATGCACACAAGCAACCTTAACAAAACTCTGTGATATTACATCAAAGTAGGGAGAGAATGGGGGCATGTTAGGGAGAAGGGTTCTAAAGGGAGAGATAATCAAAATCTATACATGGATGAAATTCTCAAATAATAAAAATGTAAAAGTGAAGTACTTTAAAGCTATGGTTTCCCCTCACAGAAAGCTCAGATATCCCATAAGCACCTCTGTGGCCAGGGTGCTCACAGACACTACAAAAACATCTGGTTTCACTCACATTTTTTTTCAATGAACTGATGAAGCAAGCAAGATTTGCCGGTTCCCGCATTTCCGATGACCAAAAATTTAAACAAGAAATCTGAAAGGAAAAGAAAGAATAAGAAATAACCTTTTCTTGTTTTGTTTTGTTTTAAATGGCTTTTTCAAGACAGGGTTTCTCTGTGCAACAGTCCTGGTTGGCCTCGAACTCACTACTGCCTGCCTTTGCCTCCCAAGTGCTGGGATTAAAGGCGTGCACCACCACCACCTGGCAAGAATAATATATAACTTTAAAGGGAGCTAGGAACACACTCTTAGACTATGGTCATAAAGTCTAGTGACGTGTTAGTTGTTGATGTGACAGAAGAGGCAACTGACTCTCCTGTGAAAACACACACACTGGCTTGCCTTTTCTTATCTACCCATTTCACATTTGCACATTTCTGATACAGTCAGAGCTTTTCCAACCTGCTCCTTCGACAACTTCAGAAATTTGAAGGCTGAAAATTAACTGTGACATGAATAAAACTGGCTCTTGATGGCCACTATAAACACCCAGACTTAGCTGCAAGGAAAATTAGGCTAGAGACGGAAGCCTGTTCCTTCCCTCTCTAGACACACAGGTGAGTTCCCAGGCACGGGGGTCACCCCTGATCCCTCAGCTGTAGTTCCTGGAAGGCAGCTGAGGCCAAGTTGCTGCATGTCTGACTCAGTGAAGACAGGGTTGTTTAATTTGGGATATTCCTTTTTAAAAATGTCTTATTTTATGTGTAGTGGTGTTGGCCTATACGTCTGTGTACCTACCCTGTGTGTGCAGTGCCTGAAGAAGCCTGAAGAGGGCATCAAATCCCCCTGGAGCTGGAGTTACAGATGGTTGTGAGCTGCTATGTAGAAGCTTGGAATCAAACCTGATTCCTCTGGAAGAGCAGCCAATGAATGCTCTTAACCTTTGAGGCAGTGGTCCTCAACCTTCATCATGCTGTGATCCCTTAATACAATTCCTCATGTTGTGGCGACCCCAACAATAGAATTATTTTTATTGCTACTTCATAACTGTAATTTTGCTGCTGTTATGAATCATGATATAAATATCTAATATGCAAGATATGCAATCCCTGTGAAAGGGTCATTTGAATCCCCCCAAAGGCATTGCAATTGCAACCCAAAGGTTGAGAATCACTGCTCTGCGACATCTCTCCAGCTTCTGGGGTATTCCTTTTACAAGACTGAAGTAAAAGGTTTTCAAGATTGAATTGATTAATTATATGAAGTAGCTTCAGAAAGTCAGGGTTGCAAACTTTCAATGTAGCAGAGGCTGGTCTTGAACTCTCGATCCTCCTGTGTGCACCATTACAAGTGTGCCATCATACTCAGCACTTCAAATGCTCTCTCTCTCCCTCCCTCCCTCTCTCTCCTCCTATCCCTTTCTCTGAGACAGGGCCTCACTATGTAGATCATGCTGGCCTTAAACTCCCAGATATCTGCCTGCTCCCACCTCCCAAGTGCTGAGATAAAGGCATGATGGCTAGCTTGCTTTCTATTTTTGATACAGATTCTTTTTTTTTTTTTTTTTTTTTTGGTTTTCGAGACAGGGTTTTCTGTGGCTTTGAGCATCAAGTTGGAAATGTGAGAGTTCAAGAGATGGTGACCGCTGTATCATGAAATGTGACTGGACTTTTGCTCCTGATTGGAGATCTTATTTATTTTTGCTTTAGTGAATGGGTGTTTTGCCTGCATGTATATTTATGCACCATGTGCATACAGTGCCTTTGCAGGCCAGGAGTTGGCTCCCAGGGACTGGGTTGTGCTAGGAATAAAACCTGAGTCCCCTAGAAGAGTAGCCAGTGCTCTTAACCACTGAGCCATCTCTCTAGCCATCCCATCAAATGTGACTGCATTTTCATACTGCTGAAATGTACACTCAGAATTTCAGTTGGTTAAGATTGCCAGGCTAAAGGGAATTGGAATTTCTCAACCTTATTCAATACACTCTTCTGTTAGGAAATAACGTTATATAAGGAGAAGACAAAAAAAGAACTAAAGTTGGATCTGTGGTTGCCTTGGCTGGAGTTAAGGAGGCAGGCAAAGGGAGGCTCCCATGGAACACTAAAGACTCTGCTTGAAGAACACAAATCCCTGCTTCTGGACTTTGGACTCACATAGATAAGCATGGCCTCTGGCTCAGATTTGCTGAACCATCCTTTACAGACTAACTGCTGACTGCACCATTGCCATACCTGGCCAAAGGGTGATATATCAGTGCACCAAGATGGAGAAAGGCCTGGCAAGATGCACAATCTCTACAACACCAAAGCCCAGAAAGTAAGAGACGATAAACAAAAAACATTTTGTTTGAAATCACTTTGGTCAAATAGCTAAGAACTGTGGAGCTTTTAGGAAAATGGAAGACTGTGCCTTTCTGGAACAGTAGCAAAATGCAGCCTTGGAGGGGGTGAGGAGTCTGGAGTGCCCCGATGACTGGTAAAACCCACTCACGCCTCCCAGGAGGATGGAAGCATTTCCCTTTGAAAATGAATTATGAGCTGATACTGTAATTATTTCAGACAATACACCCTGTGTCAGGAATCAACGATGATATGCCTCAGAAAGCAATGCAGATCACTTCAGAAGACACACCCTGACTAGAGACACAAAGGTTCCCCACACACAGCACTCTGGAGATGTTTACAACCTAACTATAAAACATACAAAGAAACAACCCCTCAAGAGGACATTATGGTCAGTGACATAAGCCAAATGTTGATGATCCCATTTATGTGAAGTTCCTGGAGTTCACACACAGAGAACAGGCTAGTGGGGGTGGGGAAGCACCTCAGTGCCTCAATGTGTACAGACCCTGCTTTCAGGACCCTCCAAAGGGCAGCTTGGTGAGGGACCATGGAGATGACCAATCACGTGAAAATGTGGTTAAAACTGAGGGAACTGGGGGCTTGAAAGAATGGGTGGAATGGACTCAAGATTGCCTAGAAAAAAACAAAACAAAACAAAAAAACCTTTAAATGTAAGTCCTCACAGGACCTGGTGCTACAGGCTTGTCATCCAGCTACTTGAGAGGATGAAGCAAGAGAACTACAAGTGTGAGGCCAGTCTGGATAACTTAGTTTTCAAAAGAAGAGGGCTGGGCATGTGTTAATGACTAGGTGGTAGAGCACATGTCTGGCATGTACAAGGGCCTGGGTTCACTCTCCAGTGTTGAAAAACAAAACAACAAAAATAATGGACAAAAAGAGGAGATGGACAAAATGAAGACAGAATAAGTCGAGCAGGCACTAGAGTGTCATCAAGAAAACACAGGGGGCCTTTAATCCCAGCACTCGGGAGGCAGAGGCAGGCGGATCTCTATGAGTTTGAGGCCAGCCTGGTCTCCAGAGCGAGTGCCAGGATAGGCTCCAAAGCTACACAGAGAAACCCTGTCAAAAAAAAAACAAAAACAAAAAACAAAAAACAAAAAACAAAAAAACAAAGAAAATACAGGGGAACCTGAAAGACACAGAGGACTGAGGGAACCCCAACACCTGTAAAAGAGGGATCAGCACCAAAAGAAACAGTGACTGAAGATTTTATAATACTGACATCAAAGGAACCAGTTGGGTGTAGTAGTTCATACCTGAGACTCCAGCACTTGGGGGGAGCAGAGGCAACAGCATCGCTAAGGGTTCAAGGCCAGCCTGGGCTACAGTGTGAGACCCTGTTTCAAAACAAGGGCCAGCAAGGTGACTTTTGGGTAAGGCTGATGACCTGAGTCTAATCCCTGGAGCTCAGGAACAGGTGGGAGCCTGGTGGCACATTACGTGCCCTCCCCCATCACATGCATACACACAACAATAATAAAAAAAATTGTCAGAATAAAAATAACATTGAACCATTGGGAGGAGTAAGTGTACAGTAGACAAGCACAAAGGGGACAGAGAGTGGAGCACTCAGCAGGAAGGAAGACTCCCTCAAGGACAAGGGGTGTCCCAACTGCAAGGGCAGAGTGATGGGTACAGTAGCTACTTGCCTAGGTTTTCCTCTGCCTTCAAAAGTCAGGAGTTCCAAGAATCTGATAACGTACTTTTAAGCAAGTGCAACAGGCCTTCTCTTTGGTTCTAAACTATGCATGGCTGCTTTAAAAAAATGACGACCTTATCAGTCATGATTGTAGAAATACTAGAATTCCTTAACTAAGTGAGAAATGGAGAAGGAAATACAAAGACCAGGTGGTGGGATGACTCAGACGTTAAGAGCACTTGCTCCTTTTGCAGAGGATCAGTGTTCAGTTCCCAGAACCCATAAGGCAGCTAACATTTTGTAATTCCAGTTCCAGGGAATCCAGTGCCCTCTTCTGGCCTCCAAGGGCACTGCATACATGTGCTGCACAGACATACATGCAGGCAAGACACCCATACACATAACATTTTAAAAGCAAGGGAAGGTAGGAACAAAGGAAAGCAAGAGTTCTACCCTTTATCTGGTCAGGCAAGGGTTCTTTATTTTACCCTTTGGTAAAATGGCAACAGCCAATAATGACATATTGCACGTGTAAAATGCTGTATCTCTGGCCATCACTAAAAAGCTGTGAAAAGGGATAGGTGTGTTGTAATCAGCAGAATCAGGAATTTAAAGTCATTTTAACTATTTAAGGATCTAGGAGCCAACCTGGGCTCTGTGACTGTATCTCAACAACAATAATAAATAAGCCCCCTCTACCCATCCACCAAAGAAACAACAAAAAGAAGAGCGGGGGCGGGGGGGGTGGAGTTAGCTAACATGAAAAGGGGCTGGAGAGAGAGAGAGAGAGAGAGAGAGAGAGAGAGAGAGAGAGAGAGAGAGAGAGCGCTCTGCTCCCACCCAAATCATAGTGGATTGGATTTCCCTTCTCAGGTATCTCTACCCCGATCCTCTTGAAAAGCCCAGTTATTACATTTACAAGGTCATGGTTTCTTGAGGGAGGAATTAGCTTGAAGGCAGGGGAAAGTCTGTATCTCAAAATAGGGATGCTAAAATGGGATATTATACTGTGCACTTTTAACTTTCCATATGATAAATGTCAGATGGGATTGGGGAAAGCTATCAGGCAATCAGCAATCAGTGGGTAGACAGCAGCCAGCAGAGTACATGACATTCAGTGCCCTTACCTCCTCCCTAGGCCCCAGCAGACCCACAGCTGGACTATGAGCTAAGGCACAGAAGCAGGGTATGCAGTAGGGAACAACTCAAAATGACCAAACAGCACAGCACACTATGCTCAGCAGCCAATGTAAGTAACCTCAGGCTTGGTTAGCAACAGCGCTTCTGCTTGCGTAGCTGCTGCTGGCTGTGACCTCCATCTTGCTTTAACCCTGGGCCTGTTCTCAGACCATGGTACCACTCTGTATCATGGGGTCCTGCTGTTTTTTTCTGAGTTCATTATGGAACTGACTGTTAACAGAAAACTGATCTGAAACTGGGATGTCCAGCCTCAAGATGAGAGAATACCATTGGTGGGGGGGGGGGAATGGGACTTGCCACCTGCAGTCTGTGCCACCCCAGATTTCAGGAGACACTGACCTGGTTCTCCCAAGAATGCTCCTTCTCTAAGGAAGGGGAAAGAGGTGCATGAGACACAAACATGGTGGCCGCCTTCCAGGACTCCCACCCTCATGCGTGCTGCCATCCTCACAGTGGAAAGCTTTTGAACACAAGTTCCATGACACCTTCCTACTCTTCCCTTCACGTAGCCACTTTATGTAAAGATTTCGACACACCATACTAGGCTGGAGGCCCTTAAACTGCAACCCCCTCTAAGGGTCCCTCTTCCTGGCAGAAAGGGTTTGGGCTGGGTGGCACTTGGCTTTAGATAGGTAAAATGAAGGCATGGGGCACTTTCCCTTGCTTTCCTGCTTAGTTTGTGATGCCAGAGGTTACAAAAAGAATCTATTTTGAGATACTGAGTGGCAGATTCAGCTGAAAACACCTGTAAGCCAACAAGATGAGCCCACAGGATGCAACCGTGAAAAGGAAACTTAAAGGTCCCTGGTGAGGTTCACACCCTCAAGGCAGAGCAGAATCCTGACTACAGTGGCCCAAAGCATGAAGTGGTACTGTGCAGATGGAAATATTGGTAGCTCTTCCAAGAAGCTGGGAGGGAAGAGGTAGAGAATTAGAAGAGGATGCAGAATAATGGGTACATGCCCGAAAAGAAGAAGGGGACTTCCTTCTGAGACAACAGGGAAGGCACAGGTGAACGTGCTGACTGGAACAGAGGCAGGCACATCCTTTGCCAGTGTCTTCATCTACTGGTGTGCTCCACCAGGGTGAATAGTGCATTGAGATGTGCAAGACAGCTGACATACAACAAGGGGAGTGTTAGGGGTGAGCAAGCTGCACACCCGCCACCACCTCCCCCTACAAAGCTCTCTGTTCTATAGCAGCAGGTCTACAAAGTAAGGATTTGGCCAGGACTTTGCAAAGTACATGTACTAGAAGCACAGAGAAATAGTGGCAGCAAATAAAGACACTGGAGCTAGGGGTGGAGGGCAGGGTATCTGGAAAGGAGGCAGACCATGGCCTATCAAAGAACCAGGAACTTTTATGTCAGGATGAAATGCAGTCAGTGATGGGAACTGGGCAGAGGATGCCCAGGGTGAAGCCAGGGAATTGAATATCTGAAGCAAAAGAGGATAAAGTGACCAGAAGTGACGCTGTGGAGCCATGAAGCTGAGGAACTGACCTGTCCTCTCTCCAGATGCTTCAGGCACCATGTCAGTCAGGAGCGGAGGACAAAGCAGGATGCTCAGCAGATGACCTGATGATGACTAGACTGAATGTCGGTGGATGACAGCAGCTCAAAAGAGCTAGGGACGGGGCTCAGCCTGAAGGAGATATGTGTTTCAGAAAATGCAAAGTCTGGTGCCCTCCTAAGGGAAAGGCAGCCCAGGAAGGGAAGTCAGCTGCCAGTGAAGGACACAGTGAACTAAAGATAAAGAGGTCTGATTAGAACAGCTGCCCTTAATGAGAAACAAATTTGGGGCTTATTAAAGAGTAGACTGTCCAATTTGATTAGGTTAACAGAGGGATGAAACCTGCCAAACTCTATAAAGAAATAAGGGCAAACAATCTGTCAAAATGGTTTACAGAATATCTCAATTAGAGGATAGACAGAGAGGACAGGAAAAGAGAGCTGAATAGCATTTCTGTTTTAGACAGAGCCTTAATACGCAGTCTAGACTTCTGCCTCTGCTTCCCAAATACTGGGATTACAAGTGTGCATGACCCCACCCAGTGTGAATAGCTAACTTGATTTGTGGCTGACCCAAAGGGGCTTCCTGATGTGCCATGATGTACTGGAAGGGCAGGCAAACATGCTAGACAGAGAACAGTCAGCTGGCTCTCAGCCCCTTCTTTATGGGGAGCTGGTTCAAGAGGGCAGAGACTTGAGGTCTCATCATCTTTGTTTTTTTGTTTTGTTTTGTTTTTCGAGACAGGGTTTCTCTGTGTAGCTTTGGAGCCTATCCTGGCATTTGCTCTGGAGACCAGGCTGGCCTCGAACTCACAGAGATCCGCCTGCCTCTGCCTCCCAAGTGCTGGGATTAAAGGTGTGCGCCACCAACACCCTGGTGGTCTCATCATCTTTGAAAGCCTGACCTCCTACTGTTGTGATGGGGCCACCATAGGTGCACACAGAAAACATGGGTCCTAACAGTACATTGTTCAGATGGACAGTGTCTGTGCTCCAGAGATCTCCTAGGTCTGTGGTACCACTATGCACTCCCACCTTTTAGCCCCAGTTAGCCCTGGATCCACAAACAGATTTTGTTCCATATGGAACTGGAGCATAGTGAGTTAACAAGATCTGGTCACATCAGTAGGGGTGTTGAAGGCTAGCCTCTAGGTCATCTCCACCCCTATATGGGACTTGGCCCACCTCATAGTGGATCTGAGTTCTGGGCGCCAGTATACTGGGCATTAATTATAAGACTCCATCCCCATCTAACTGTCCAAAACTAACTGTCCACTCAGACACATACGTGTTCCTTGGGTGGGGAAAGTTCCCAGTATAGCTAGCACTGGGCATAGGACTATCTTTGGTGTCAGAAGAACTTCCAACAGTGTTCAAGGTGTTGACCTGAAAGCCAAGGCCTGGCAACAGCTAGGACTAGTCCATTCGTATGTATAACTAAGACACATGAACTGTACTTCTAAAACAAATTAAAAATTTGTAATGTTTTTATGACTGTAGAGAGCCTTCCTGGCATGTACAAAGCACTGGGTTTGATACCTAGTATCCATAAACTGGGCGTGGTGGTGCATACCTACAATCTCAGCCCTTGGAGGGTGGAGGCAGGAGCATTAGAACTTGAAGGTCATCCTTGTCTACATAGAGAGACCAAAGTAAATGAGAGGCTACCAAGTAGTCATGACTTGGGACAAATGGGTGTTCCCTCTGCAAACAGTAACAATGAGTGCGCAGGGGCTCTCTACTGAGAGTATCTCTCTGGGGTTCCAAGCCAGTTCTGGGCATACATGTGACCCGCTTGTCACCTGTTACTTCTTTGGCTGCCCAGACTTCATCTGAACATCTCTCGAATCTGGTACCTGCAGAACTTGCTCTGAGGCCAAGCGGGCCTTGGCTTCAGGTTTGGGTCCTCAGCAGGGATGCTTGTTTTCCCTATTTTCAGGCCCCATGAAGTGCCCACGTGACCTTGTCAGTCCAGGAAATTTGATCTACAGAACGCGTTTTATTAGAGTTCTGCTTCCACTAGCACAATGGCACTGTCTGATTTCTCCCACAAAGAACACAGTCGAACCAGGCCGCGACGTCAGGTTTCTATTTATTTTGGCTTTTTGTTTCATCTTCTCTGAGAGCAAAATCGTTTCTCAAACAGACTCTCATCAAAGCCTGTGTTGGCTGGCTGGGCCCTGGATTGTACTGAGGAACAAGGCAGAAAGCACCTGGACCTTCTGTTCCCAATGGCAGAGTTTGCCTTCTAGTATTGAAAGAATGCTTTGCTTTGATCATCAGCAAGAGCTGATCTGCAAAGGGACCCTTGGGCTGTGCTCAGACCTGTGTTTACTTTGTGAGCATCCCCTTGTAACTTCGATGGCTGGCACACCAGGAGACGGTGGAGTGGCTAAATGTACATTCTATGTATATTGCCAGCAATGCTGAAGGAGGGGGTGCTTTGTTCTTAAGCCTCCAATTGCTTTTCTGCTCGATTAAAAATTTATGTTTGAAAAAAATGATAAATGTCTCTCTAAAATAGACCTCACATTCATAATTTATTAGCACTTTATGAATAGTGTCCTTTCTTCCCCCACCTAAATATTACTGACTCCTTAGGACTTAAATGCCAAAGCACTCTGCACCTGTGCGGTGATGGAGCCAGGTATGGTGGCTCAGTCTGGTAATCTGTTTCAGGAGGTGAAGGCAGAAGGATCAGGATCAAATCCAGCCTTGGCTACAAAGCAAGTTTGAGGCCTACCTGAGTCATATGAAACCCTGTCTCTTTCATTATTTTTATTTTTAACACATCATACATGTGTGTCTGTGTGTGGGTATGTGCACACGAATGCAGGTGCCTACAGAGGCCAGAGGTGATGGGACCCCCTGGAGCTGGGTCCAGGGAGGGTAACGGGAGTAACAGGGGAGTTACAAGTTGTGAGCAACCTGATATGCATGCTGGGAATTGAACTTGGGTCATCTGGGAGAGAACAAGCATTCTTAACCACTAAGCCATTTCTCCAGCCTGAAACTCTGTCTTAAAACAAAACAACAACAACAAAAACCAGAAGAGAGAAGTAGAAACAACCACAGGACTCGACCACTAAGTGCTGTGTGCGGCTGTTGGAGGCGGGACTTGTTTTGATGCAGTATTGGAGCATACATTCAACTAGGCATCAAATTCACTGTCATCACACACTTATTTGTACTGACCAAGTCTTTCACAACATAAACTTCCTTTGGAACTCTTGATTTTGAAACAAGGTCTCACTTTGCAGCCCTTGCTGGCCTATGGCTCTCTATGTAGACCAGGCTGGATCTGATTGCTTCTGCCTCTGGGAGCTAGGATTAAAGGCTGTGCTACCCCACCCAGCTCCTTGGAACTCATAGACAAGCTTAAAAAATAATAAATAAATAAAATGTTTAAGTATACAGTGCTTACTTGCCTTATGTTCTCTGCTATAATATAGTTCCTTTTCTTTTATCTTTTTAAAAGACAGGGTTTCATATAGCCCAGGCTACCCTCCTACCTCTACTTCACAAGTGTTGGGACTATTGGCATGACACTCAGTTCTACCTTTTAAATAATAGGTAGAACTGTCCTGTGCCATCTTATATTTTATTCCACAGTTACAGTCAGTAAGTAGCAAATATCACATGGCCTTCAAATGCACAGAAAACAATCCAGCTTGATCCCATCTCACAATCACCTGCTTGATCCCATATTATGATCACCATAACTCCAGTTCCAGGGCATCCAATGCTGTCATCTGACCACTTTGGGCATCAGGCACACACAGTATATTTACATACATCCAGGCAAGCACTCATACATATAATAGAAAAGTAAATCTTACAAACACACACATACCCCACAATTGCCCTATCCAGCAACAGGGGTTAAGGCACAGGCCAGGGCGCAAGCCAGCAGAGGCTTCCAACACTTTAACTGGGCAATATTCTACTAGAATTACTAAGAATGATAAAAACATACAAGCTCAGTTTGACCACACCCCCTAGGAAGACCTGAGAGAAGAAATTCCAGAAACAACATGAACCTTTTCTCATGTCAAAGAAATGTTCAGGGGTGGAGAGATGACTCAATAGTTAAGAACACTTCCTGCCCTTCCAGAGAACCAGAGTTCGACTCCAGGGCCCAGCTCACAGCTGCCTGTTACTCCAGATCCAGAAGCTCAGATGTCCTCTTTGGACCTCTGTGGGCACCCATACATCACACACACACACACACGCACGCACGCACGCACGCACGCGCGCGCGCGCGCGCGCGCGCGCACACACACAGAGTTGGGTTAATCCCAGCATTCAGAAGGCAGAGGCAGGTAGATCTCTGTAAGTTTGAGGTCAGCCTGGTTCATAGTAAATCAATGTTGAATTGTTAAAAAAAAGAAGTCTTGTTATGAATAATTGATACAAAGTGGGCCAACATGTAAATTCTTTTTCTTTTTTTTTTTTTTTGAGACAGGGTTTCTTTATAATATAATAGCTATAGCTGTTCTGGAACTCACTTTGTAGACCACGCTGGCCTCAAATTCCCAGAGATCCCAGAGTGCTGGCTGGGATTAAAGGCATATGCCACCACCCGGCCAACATGGGAATTCTTAAACAAACAAACAAACAAAAAACAAAGACACTGGCATGGTCTTTAACAGAAGGACTGCTATTATAGCAAGAAGAAAATTTCAAACTTATATTTACCCAATAATCATGGTTTTTCAATGATACTGAATTCCAACATAATTTTCTCAAGGCCCCTTCTCTCATGCACATCCAGGGAGCTGCGGGTCCTATGAGGAGTCTGACTGTGAAATGAGTGCTCTGCCTTCCGAGGCATCTTACTAGCCTGCCTTTCTCTCCTTCCTCCATACCTCCTTCCCTTTCCTCTCTCTTTCCTTTTTTTTTTTTTTTTGATACAGGATCACATGTAGCATAGGTTGTTCTCCAGCTCCCTATATAGTATAGTAAGGGATGACCTTCAACTTCTGATCCTTCTGCCTCCACGTCCTAAGTGCTGAGATCAAGGACATGCCTCCCACCCCAGCCCTAGTCCTTGCTTCTTAAAATCTTCAATGAATGAGAAAAAGAAAACCCCAACTTTGGCAGTCTTTTTTCTGATGTCTGCTTGAACTGTTTAAATGTTTTGTAATTTTGAGTTAAGGCAATGGTAATTCAGGTGATTTTCCAAACAGGAAATTAATTTTACTTTATAAATGAAGGGACTTTGAAAATGTTGCTCTTTTTAATTTGGCATATCCTCGACAATCCAAATTGCCTTATCAAGCCTACATTTCAAGATTCATCATGTAACAACTAAGTCCTGTGAGTTACCTTCCGAGGCTTTTACCTTAAAGTGTCCCAAGTCCACTGGCTTAATGTGGCAGATATTTGCTGTCAGAGCCAGAGGCTGCAGTGAGGTGTGGCAGCATTTGAGCTCCTGCAGGCTCAGGAAGGGGTGCTTCCTGTCTCTTCCTAGTTTCTGGTGGTTGGCAGCTATGCTGGGGGTACCTTGACTGGGTACTGGACCTCTCCAACCTGAGGCTCGCTGCCAAAGCCCACTCTCCTTGTGTATGTACAAACATGTATGTCCATATTTCTCTGGTCTCACTGGAACACAGTCACCAAGTTTGAGACATAAAACCCCAGCGTGACTCCACCTTCAATAATCACCAGCAAAGACCTTGTCCCAAATAAGGTCACATCCACAGGTCCAGAGCTAGGATGTATGTGTGACTTTGAGGACACAATTCAAACCTCATGCACACAAATGAGGATGCGCAGTTAGCAGAAAAACACCCTGATGATCTCAACCTTATCTGTTAGACACCAGAACGCTGTGTGTTATTTTCGAGGTGGAATATACTATGCTGAATATACTAGGACAGAAACCACCATGGGGCCAGCAACATGAGCAGAATTCTTATGTCTCAGGAGTTTCTCGCATAGCACCTGGCATAAATTGTAATGCACAGTCACCTGTCTCAAATTCTTCCTCCAGGTCAGTCTTCTCTGTCCTGGAGGTTTAAAAGCTCCCTGGCACTTTCCCACCACATACACTGCTTAGTAATTTCTGTGACTCACCATTGGGTGTCAGGAAGTACTTGAGGATAGCTTTCAAACTCTCAGGTCTCAGGCTGCCAACATGAATCCTTGGCCCCGATAATGCTCATTGAACGCATATAGCCATAGGATGCTGTGTCTCTAACAATAACTAGGAGAACCTCCCTTCGGGTTAGGGACATTCACTTTTGCTAGCTGGGACCAAAATGCCCAAGAGAACTGAAGGGAGGAGGGATTTGTTTGGCTTAGTTTCACAGGAGTCAGCCCATCGCAGCTGGGGATATGTGATGGGACAGTTGACATCAACAGAGGCCAGGAAGCAGAGAGAAGGGACTACAAGAAGAGGCAGGGGTGAAAAAGAGCTCCAAGGACATTCCTCCAGTTTCTTCCAGTCATGTCCTACCTCCAACCTCTTTGATCACCTGCCAATAATAACATCAGATAATGAATATATCAAGGGTTTAATTCATTGATTAGTCTGGAGCCTCTAGTATCTAATCATGTCTAGAAACCCACCACAGCCACACCCAGTAGTATACTTTACTAATATCCTAGTGTCTCAGTCTCATCAGGTGGACTAGGCTAACCACATTTCAAAAGTGAAAAGCCTACCTGTTTAACATTCCAATTTACATTATTACGTGATCTAAAGCACAGTGTTCGTGGAGTTAGGGACTTCAGATCAAGAAAGTGCTGACCACCACTCAGCCTGTGCAATGTGCCAGGACTGTTCTACAGGCCATTAGCAGCCAGCTCAATAGCAGTAGCCATAAACACTGGCTCCCATTTTTCATTGAATTTCCACCAAGCTGCACAGAACCTCCTTTCACGGAAGAGAGAAAACCAGCCTCAAACACACGGAACTTAAAGGTTAGGCAAACATTCCTATGCCAGCCAACAGGCAAAGGTCTGGAAGGAGAGGTCTTGGTTGTTTTAATTTGGGGAACAATACTGTGTAAACATAGTCAAGGATGAGTGAAGGTGACAGCCTCTGCCTTGGTTCTGGGTGACTATTCTTTTATGCCAGCAGCTTTAGAGACCACTCTTGCCTCTTTCTAAAGCTAAACTTCCACTTATTAGTTTCTATTTGCTTTTTGTTTGTTTCCTCCATTGAAAGGAAAGACTAAATTCAGACTTAGTTAAAAAGTAAAAACCTAGCCGGGCGTTGGTGGCGCACACCTTTAATCCCAGCACTCGGGAGGCAGAGGCAGGTGGATCTCTGTGAGTTCGAGACCAGCCTGGTCTACAAGAGCTAGTTCCAGGACAGCCTCCAAAGCCACAGAGAAACCCTGTCTCAAAAAACAAAAACAAAAAAACCCCCCAAAAAACAAAAGTAAAAACCAGGACATGGGGACACATGGATATTGTGGATATTGCTTCAAGTGTGGGGCCAGCCTGGGCTAAGTTGTCCAGAACTATATATAGAGAAACTGTCTCAAAATAAACAAAAATTAAAACTAAAGGCATATTTGGAAAATACCTTGAAATGAAGGAAAAGGTAAACACACCTGTAGCCCTGACAAAACCGATACCCATAGATAGTGTCTTAGGGTCAGACAAATGCCTCAGTGCCACAAGAGTGCTGGTGCCAGGAGACAGTGCACCAGGCTACTGTGTGCCTCATAATACCCTTCCCAGGGTCCCACCCTCTCAAAGTCCAAACCTCAAGGTTCTTTAACTGCCTACTCAAGTTAAGGTGCCCAAACCATGCTCCCAGACCAGATCCCCAGATCTGCCTGTCCACATGCCCCTCTCTGACCCATCTGGGTCAGCTCTTTCTCACACAGTTGGACAGACCAAGCTCTTTTGGAACTGCTGCCTGGATTTTAATTGTTCATCTATTAAGGTCACAACTGGATTAACAATCTATTCCTCACTGGACTGCAAACTCTTGGGGAAGTTTCCATAGCACTTTTACAATGATTAGAATCTCCCTGGCTGGACCCTGGCCCCACCCTGTGGCAGGAAAGTAGCAGGTTAACACATTGGGATAACACGAAATGATCACCATGCTTTTACATGGGAGTCCCTCCCTGTAACCAGCACATACCAAGTCAAAGTCTCAAGTCTCAGTTAGGGGCTGGCAACCATGCACACTACCAGTTGTTTATTCTTACCTCGACTGGGTGTGTGGGGGGAGGAGGGGCGGGACAATACCCAGCACATGCATTAGAAACGGCTGGGTGCTGTAGGAGAAACAAAGATGAAAAACACAGCTCCATATCCAAGGCTTATGGTCATAAAGAGGACATATGTTTATAAAAAGCTATAATGCAACCCAAACAGGGATGAGGGAGGGATGGAAAGATACACGAGGCTAGGGGGTCTCCAGAAAAGAGATGCACTCAACCATTTAAAACTCATTATAATCTCAATGCAAAGAAAGGAATTCCAAACCTTGAGGGGCCCACAGCCATGCCCCCAAAGACACTAAATGCAGGCGTGGCCGAGCCTTCATCCCTGCGCTCGGTGCTGCAGTGGGGAGGGGGAGAATCAGTGATAAACCGGCTCCCCCAACCTTGATCTATTTAAATAATCCAATGTAGGGTCAAAGCAGGAGGGAACTTGGAAGAGAGGATCACAATGCTTTGCACAGCTAGGAGCACCTACTGGCCAGAGAGTCCAACCCAGCTCCCGACACCCTCCACCCCCATCCTCAAGATTCCAGCCCAGCCTCAAACATCCAGGCGCTCTCAAGTTCTAGCCCGACCTTGACACTCCAAGAATCTCAGGATCCCAGCAGCTGACACCCCGGGATTCTCAGTATCTCCACCTGACCCCTGAGACCTAGATTCTCAGAATCCCAAGATTACTAGGATCCCAGCCCAGCCATAAACATCCCAAGATTCTCAGTATCTTCACCTGGCCCCTGACACCGCGAGGTTCTTAGGATCCCAGTCCAGTCCCAACATCTCGATATTCTAAACACCGGCTCTGGATACCCTAACCCCAGCCACAAACATTCCGGGATCCCAAGGCCTGCCCCCCTACACACATACCCACGAACCAGCGCGATTTACCGTAAGTCTCGGACATGGCGGTCTGCGCCATTCTGTCGCTACAGTTCCGCGTGGTCCGGTCAGTCCTCTGGTGTCCGCAGAGCGAGGGGGAACCGAGCGTGGAGGGCCGGGTACAGGCCCACTGCGAGCCGGCCACCGGCTGCGGCCCAGCGGGACTCGGCTCCGCGCCTGCGCACCGCCGCCCCGCTGAGGAGCCAGGCCGGGGTGGGGGGAGGCGGGGTCGCTGGAGGGAGGAGGAGCAGGGCTGGGGAAGGGGTGGAGGGACAGGGAGAGAACTGGTGAGAGGCTCCTACTCCAAGGAGGAGGTGAAGCGAAGGAAGATGAAGGAGGGGGACCAGGAAGGAAGGAGGGGCGGGGCTCGGGTGGGGTGCCTGCACCCGGTAGGTCCTCCCAGATGGCATTGCAACACAGACTCAGTCATCCTTAAGTATGACCTAGCAAGCCAGGGGTGGACCGGGGGCTTGCTTTGAAGGAAAACGGGGTGGGGGGAGGGGGTGGGGGGTGGGAGGTTGGTTCACCAGCTGAAAGCCAAGCTCTTACCCCAGGCAAGAGTAATTGGTCACCTGAACTCCCCGACTCAAGACTTTCAGGGAACTGTGCATTGGAGATTGGGGCACAATGTTGCCTGGCCCTTACTGCAGGCTAATTTCAAAGGTGTGTTCGGCTTAGGAAACAATGCAGGACAGAACCTGCTCCTATCCCAAAGAAAGGGGTCCGGGACAATTACTGAAAGGCAAACTGGGAATTTGGCCCACCTGAGCAAACCAGGCCCTAAGAGCCTACCTTCTTCACAGTAGCAACAGAGGCCTGAATGGTGGAGAAGGCCACTGTGTACCTTTTCATCCTAGGCCATCTGGCTCTGCCACGAATCTATCACCTGCTCCGTGCTGTCTGGTTCAATATTTCACTCTCGTGTTTTCTCACACAGGAAATTAGGAAAAGAGCCCTCATCCTGAAGACTTGTTGAAGCCTCTTGCTGGCACAGTACGCACAATTTGCAGTTGAGATTGCCTAGCAAGGTATCCCTTGTCTGTAATCTCAGCATTCGGGAGGCATAGGCTGGAGGATTGTTTTGAATTGGAGGGGAAACAAAGATAAAAGAGACACAGCTCAAAAAGAAATGAATAAGTTTTAAAAGTACAAAAATGATTGCTTACACAATTTTGAAATAGAGATATTTCATATAAGAAGTTAAGATAGCAATGAACTGTGCTTATGGCCCCAGTATGTGAGCTTTGAGCTTAGCTTAGTTTCTTTCCCAGATGTAAATCTGTACTATTTCTGAGGACCTCACAAACAAGATTACATTCAAAACACATGTCTTAGTTAGGCATGGTGGCACAGGCCTTTAATTCTAGAACCCAGGAAGCAGAATCAAGCAGATCTCTGAGTTTGAGTCCAGTCTGGTTCACAGAGTGAGTTCTAGGCAAGCCAGGGCTGCTTTGTGAGACTCTGTCTCAAAAACAAACAAACAAACAAAAATGTCTTAACTTTTATGACTTAATATAGTAAAGAATCTTTTGGCCCTTGTGACCTATGTTTTTATCTTGGCCTCTAATCCTATGAAGTGTACCTCAGAAACAACTCTATGACCTAATTTTTTAAAAAGAAAGGGAGGGCATCAAAATTGCCAAGTATGATATCGTGTTTGTAGTTCTATCCCTCAAGAAATGGAGGAAGGAATATTGAGAGTTCAAACCAGCCAATCTTAGCTACATGAGACCCTGTCCTGGTTGGTATTTTTTGTCAACTTGACATGAGCTGGTATCTGAGAAGAAGGCACCACAATTGAGAAAATTATTTCATAAAATTGGTCTGTAGGCAAGCTGGTGGGGCATTTTCTTGATTAGTGGCCCATCCCACTATGGTGCCACCACTGGGCAGGTAGCCTGAGTTCTATAAGAAAACAGGCTGAGCTAGGCATGAGGAACAAGCCAGTAAGCAGCACTCCTCCATGGCTTCTGCTTCAGTTCCTGCCTCCAGTTTCTACCTTAACTTTCTTTGATGACACACTTTGATGTGGAAGTATACTCTGAAATAAACATTTCCTCCTCAAGTTGCTTTTGGTTGTGGTGTTTTATCACAGTAATAGAAAGAAAACTCCAGCTAACCTGCCTCAAAAAACAAAAGCAAGGGCTGGGAGGTGAGCCATTTGGTAAGTGCTTGTCATACAAAGTATGAGGACCTGAGCTGAGATTCTCAGTGTAAAAAGCTGTAACCCTAACACTGGGAAGACAGTGACAGAGACCCACGGGGCCTACTGGTCAGCTATTCTTGTGAAATCAGTAACCTCCAGATTTAGAAATAAACTGTCAGAAAAGAAGGTAGTGATAGAGAAAGATACCCAATATCAACATCTGGCCTCTACATACATGTGCACAGACATACATGTCCACCTGTACACACATACACATACAACAAAACAAAAAAACTAACAAAACAAAACAAAAAAAACAGGGCTGACAGAATGGCCTAGTGAGTAAAGGTACTTGTCACCAAGGCTGATGACCTGGCACCAAAAACATAGAAAGTTCATCCTCTGACTGCAATGCTCACTTATGCAACACAAAATAAATAGTAAGCATACATGTGTACATGCACATACACAATAAATAAATGTATAAAAGAATTAAAATAAAACCAAAATCATAAACATAATATATTATATATAATATTATATATATATATATATGCTATTGTTAAGACACTTGAAGCTGTCTCTCTCTCTTTTTTATTTTTATTTTTGAGACAGGGTCTCATGTAACTAAGGCTGGTCTCCAACTCAGTATGTTACTGAGGGTAACCTTGAACTTCTGCCTCTGCCTCCTGAGTGCTGAGATCAGAGTTTTGTACCACCATGCCTGGTCTATGCAGCTCTGGGGATTGAGTTTAGGCTTCATGTATGCTTAGTAAACACTTTACCAACTGAGCCCCATCTTCAGCCACACTCTTCTCTTTTGAGAACACCCATTCACCCATGTCCTTTTCTTTTCTCTCTCTCTCATTCTTTTAATTTCTATGATTAAAACTTTATTAACCTTAAGGAGGCTGGAGAGATAGCTCAACTATTGTTTTTGTTGTTGTTGGTTTTTCGAGACAGGGTTTCTGTGTGTAGCTTTGGAGCCTATCCTGGCACTCGCTCTGGAGACCAGGCTGGCCTCAAACTCACAGCGATCCGCCTGCCTCTGTCTCCTGAGTGCTGGGATTAAAGGCATGCACCACCAACACCCGGCTGAGAGCCCAACTATGAAGGACACTGGCTGTAGCTAGCAGTGGTACCACATGTCTTTAATCCCAGTACTTGGGAGGCAGAGACAGGCAGATCTCTGAGTTCGAGATAGAGTGTGTATCAAACTCTGTCCTGTCCTGGTCTAAACTGTCCTGGTCTATAGAATTCAAGACAGCTAGGGCTACACAGAGAAACCCTGTCTCGGGAAGAAAAAGAACACTGGCTGCTCTTCCAGAGGATCCAGATTCAATTCCCAGTACCTACTTGACAGCTAGCAACCTTGGGTAACTCCAATCCCAGGGGAATCCAATGTCCCTTTCTAGTCTCCATGGGTATGATATGCACGCGTTCACAGACATATGTGCAGTTAAATACCTATACATGTAAGAGAGAACTAAACAAGCCTTAAAAAGATTTATTATTTTAAAATTTTATGTGTATCCATGTGGGTCCGAATACATACGTGTGCATCACATGCATGCAAGTGCCTCCTTGAAGGCCAGAAGAGGGTATCAGATCCTCTGGAACTGGAGTTACAGAGGGTTTGTGATCCACCTGATGTGGGTGCTGAGAACCAAACCCAGGTCCTTTATAAGAGCAAGTGTTCTTAACCACTGAACCATCTTTCCAGCACCACCCCCTCCCATTTCTCTTAATAAACTACAGTTTTGCTTCATACTGACTTGTTCTAAAATTATTTTTCTGTCCGGGCGTTGGTGGCGCATGCCTTTAATCCCAGCACTCAGGAGGCAGAGGCAGGCGGATCTCTGTGAGTTCGAGGCCAGCTGGGCCTATATAGTGAGAGCCAGGGCTACATAAACAGACCTTATCTTAAAAACAAGCGCGGGCGGGGGCGGGGGCAGGGGGGGAAGCTGGGTGGTGGTAGCCCACACCTTTAATTCCAGCTCTCAGGAGACAGAAGCAGGCAGATCTCGGTGAGTTTGAGGCCAGCCTTGTCTGCAGAGTGAGTTCCAGGACAGGCTCCAAAGCTACATAGAGAAACTCTGTCTCAAAAAACAAAACAAAACAAACAAACAAAAGACCTTCCTTTGATTAGAGGTCTTTGAAAAGAATTCAGGCTACAGCAGTCAGCTGCCTAGAGCTGTGGCTTGCTCCTTGTTGCTGATACTAAAAACAAATGAATATCCTTCCATCACTGCCAGGCCCCGGGTGGGGACCTCCACTGTTCAAATACATTGAGAGTTGTCATTTCCTAGAATTATTTGTATCTAGTTCTTTCAGGACTCTGGTACTTCTTTTCTTGCTTTGTTTTTTGTTGTTATTAGTTTTATTTTTCATACAAAGTCTCACTTTGTAGCTGAGACGGGCAGACTTATTATGTAGTCCAGACAGGCATTGAACTAGCATCTGTCCTTGCATCTAGGTCTTCAAGTGCTGGGATTGAGGTATGTACCATACTGCTGGCCTTCTGCTGCTCTGCCGGCTTAGGCTCTGAGCAAAGCCAACTGCTTCTGATAAAAGCATTCAGAAGAACTGGGGTTCCTGGATCAGGAAGAGGTCAGTGTTACCTGAGATCAGCCCACCTCCTTTAGATCTGAATGTCCTTCCTGTCACACACTGTTGCTGGCCAGGAGGAAGTCACTGGTAATATGCTAATTTGTGTGTCGAAAGAAACTGGACCCAGAAATCTCAGAAACATACTCAGGGTGGCAGGGAAAAGAAAAGTATGCTTTTGGTTGGTCAGAAGGTGACTTCAGTTGTTCACAGGCAGATACAGAAGGTGATCTCAGTTGTCCACAGCCAGTTACAGGTGACCTCAGTTGTTCACAGGTGTTTACAGGTTCAACTCCTGTTCAATACTTTCCCCTCTTCTCACAACTGGACTTGACTAGTCTTTTTTTTTTTTTTTTTTAAAAAAGCACGCTTTCCTCTAAAACTATGTTTTTCTGTTTTTGTGAAAACTGAAGGCCAAAAGATCTTGGGAAAGGATAATGTTTAGGGGGGAAAATAAGACAAAACCCCGAGAGATCCTTCTGTTCACACCAGCAAAGTCTGTGTGAAAACCACAAGAGACACGGCAGAGCCTGAATTCATTGACTGCAGGGTAAAAGGCCTTTGTAGCTCAGCAGTCTGGGTCCAGGAAGAAGTAAACCTCTCCCCGTGTTCCTAGAGGATGCTCTGATTCGGAGACATTATTGGTTGTGCATGGAAACTTTACCAACATATTAACTTGAATTTCTCTTTAATCACCTTCTTTCTCCTCTGAGGAAGTTTTTGGCAGACTGAAAGCAGGTCCAGGTGTGGGGGTGAGGGTGAGAGAGAGGAAAACCTATCTAGGGGAAGGAGGAGGGGAAGATTGTCCCAAGACCAGAATCCTACTCCTTCCCAGGTCCGTGAGGCCTCCACAAAACTGGCACTTTATTTCTGCTTCTAGACTATGCCAGATGATATGACAGGACCTCACATTTAATGATGATAGTTTGGTGTTTAGGACTTGGAGACATGGGTCCTTGGGGCTAGGCTTGGTGAAGGCCCTTCATAGCTGGAGTTGTGGAGCCAAATGTATCCAACAGTTGGGACTCAGAAACATCTGGGTGTTGCCTCAAGGAGGAGCCAGACTTTGCAACTATATTTAGAAGCTTGAATGTGTGAATTTAGTTACACCCACGCAGGTGGGAATGATCCCATGAATGAATGAATGAATGAATGAATGAATGAATGAATGAATGCCATCAAGCAGGAGGATACTTTGGAGGATACCCTTTCAACACTGAAAACAACAACCCAGACCTCTGTGGCACACCTGCTCTCGGGGTACATTTGTCTGAATGGGGTGGATTAGCGGCTGCAGTAGAGCTGTCCCATGTATCTATGCTTAACACAGTGAAGTTCAGTTCCTGCTCAGACAGTCTTGACACTTTGGGGCTGGGTGGTGTGGTTCACTATGGCCTTGGAAGCCTCCGACTGAGCAGGTGCATCTAAACACACTCTCAAATCACTCGGGTGAGGGCAGGAAATGAGACATTGTGTATCATTGTGTTCCTGGGGACATCACCAAGGAAGATGTCCCCAGGAACTAATGGGTCAGAGAAATCATTGACCATAGCTAATTCCCAAGAGGACAGATAAGAAGTGAGATACCATGTCCCAAGCGACTGAGAGAAAGTGTGGGAAGCTGTTCCCTAGGCGATTCATTCTTCATTTGCTTGAAACAGCTTTATTGAAGCAGCTTTTATGATGGACACCGTGAATTAACACCTTGATCGTTTTGCATTTGTGTAAACCTGCGATTGCTGCTGCAGATGCCACAGACTCTCATCCGCTTCAGTTGACAGGTCTGTGTCCTGTGATCTGTGTGGTTTCTTTTGCTGCTTCTCTATGATAACATCTTATAAGGTTCATTGAGTGGTGGCTTTAGGGACTCCAACATAGGTCTCTATATCATCCCATTCCACCTCCAGTGGCATTACACACTCTTACTGTGGAATATGAGAACTTCATGACAATTACCACTCACCTCTGCCAGCACCCACCATCTGGATGTCGTGGTTCTGGCTATGTGGTGTATCTTCTACCTTACTAGTGTCTGCTTTAAGTAACCAGTGCCCACCACCACCCTCTTTCCCCTAGTTCTCTCTCTCTCTGAAAATACACTTATAAAAGTTATATCTCAACCATCTAAAGTGATGATACTGAAAATTTGTCTTGCAGAGCCTTTTTTCTCCTCCTCCTCCTCTCCAGTGTCCACAACCCTCATTTTACTTTCTGTTGGACAAACTCGAGCACTCTAGGAACCTCACAAAAGAAATCTTGGACACCATGTGTCCTTTGGTGACTGGCTGTGTGTAGAGACACAGCTGCTGACTGTAGCCTGAGAGCTCTGGGCTCAGGGACCTCCACTCAGATGAAGAAGGCCCTTGATTAGACACAGTAAGGAATTTCAGGCCTGATATTCCTACCAGGCCCAGTAATTCCAGCATTTAGGAGGTAAGCTAGGAAGGTCAGGGGCTCAAAGGCTTCTGCTGTGTTGTAGAGTGGAGGTCAGCTTTGGCTACATGAGATCCTGCCTCAAAGGAAGAAAGGAAAGAATTGTAAAAGACCTCAGAGAGTCTTAATATCTACATACATGAACTTGTGGTTTTTAGGGTTGTATTGCTCAAAAGACATAATGTACAACTAGGTTAAAAGATAAGCAAAGCTTTAAAATTGGGTAACATCTAAAGAATGAGTAAAAACAAAGTAAGTAAGAACCAATCAGCTGCTTTATCTGTTTGCCTAAAGAATTTCCTTTGGTGACTGAATGGTAAGGTGGATTAGTAGGGGCATTGTTTAGGTTTAGGCATAAAAGAGGGGTGCTGATAGGTTAAACTCAAAGGTCACCTTCCCACCCTAAGCAAGCAGGATCCATTTGCTGTAGGCTGTCTTGTCAGTTGTGTTGAAGTTTCTTGACTCTGAGCCTACAGGAAATGTAATCAGATTAAAAGGTAAAGTGTTTCTTCCCTTCCCACATCCCCTGAACTTTGCTGCTTTCCTATCTTGTTCCAAAAATGCAGTTCTTAGCCAGGTGTGGTGGTGCACACCTCTGACCCGAGCACTTGAGAGGCCAAGGCAGGGTTACTGTGGTTCCAGACAGCCTGGGCTACAGAGTAACATGTTATTTCAAAGAATCAAAACAACAGTAACAACAAAAGAATTTAAATTTCTTCTTTTGTTTTTGGAAATGTGTAGGAAACCAGGCTGGCCTCAAACTCTCTATGTAGAAGTGGATGGCCTTGAACTTCTGATCTTCCTGCTTCCATGACCCAAGTGCTGGCATCACTTGATCACCACCCCTGGTTTTACGAGGTGCTGGGAACAGAACGGAGGACCCTGTGCATGCTAGGTAAGCCTCTGCCAACTGAGTCACATTCCCAGCTTGATTTCTTTCATTAGCCAAACACTATTCAATATGTTGTATGCAGCATATTCTCAGGTAGTGAGCCTGGCCTCAAGCTCGCTGTATAGCTGAGGACTACCTTAAACCCTTTGTTTGTTTGTTTGTTTGTTTGTTTGTTTTTAGAGACAGAGTTTCTCTGTGTAACAGTGCTGGCTCTTCTGGAACTTGCTTTGTAGACCAAGCTGGCCACAGCCACCACCACAGCCACCACCACCACCACCACCACTACCCAGCTTGACCTTAAACTCTTGATCCTCAGAATTCTACTTCCCAAATCCTGGGACTGTAGGCATTCACCACCTACTAGGTTTAGACAATTCTTTTAAATAGTTTTGCAATAAGAAAAAGATTTTATGGGCAGCAAGGTGGCTCAGGGAGTAAAGGCATTTGTTGTTTGAATCTCTGAGCCCCACATGGTGGAAAGAGAGAACTAACTCCCACAAGGTGTTTTCTGAGTAGCAGGTGTGTGCCATATATAAAAAGTAAAGGGGGAAAAAAAAAGCACATTACGTTTCTCAACTAAGTCCCACACTGGGGTTATGTTGTCTGGTAGCATTTTCTTCTGCGCAGAGGACTCTGGTGACAGACCTGGAAGCTAATGTACTAGCAGAGAATTCTTTCAGCACCACATGTGGCCTAAGCAGTCCATTCCTGAATATGCTCCATTGAAAGTGATAATTGAAGTAAGAAAGATGTCAGACACATTTGGGGGCAGGGAACATGTGTCAGAAAGGTGAAAATGGCGGAAAGGAAAGCCTCTGGGCATGCTCAGCTTGCACGCAGGGTTAGCTAAAAATAAAGGGCACTTTGAAGGGGTATTACACAGCCTGCCCTGAAGTGCCACCTCACTTAGAGGATGACAGTTTCCCATAGTCTACTTTCCATCAAATTTGTTTCCAAGGGCTGTGGGCTGCCACTCTTATCTCCATTTCTTTACGTGAAATGAGTCACTTATCTCTGCCTTTTATGATTGCATCTTTTTCTCTGGTTTGAAGCCATGCAATCTTGATGTGCTATTGGGTGCTTTTCGGCATGGTCCTTGTCCTTGAGTTTTATTAGGCTTGTTTGTTCTGCAAGTTTATAGTTTTTATCTGACTTGGAATTTTTCAACTGTTGTCTTTCCAGATGTTTTAACCCCCACCCCCTGCCGCCCCTCCCGTGTCCTTTGCAGTTCATTAGAGTGCCTGGATTTATGTTTGTTCTGAATCCTTTTGCTGTGTCATCTTGTGTAATTTCTTGTTTCTGTGTCTTGAAATTCGGGAATCTTTCAGCGGTATCTTTTTGTTGTGGACCCCAGGGGTGCATTGCCTGCCCCACCCCCAGGCACTGCACTCCCGTCTCTCGTTCACCTGGAGTGTGAGACTGTGATCTCTGTGATTGCACTTAGTCTGTCCTCCGGCTTCTTGATTGCATGGTCTATTTTATGTTGTGTCTCTGTGTGTGCGTGCGTGCGTGCGTGCGTGTGTGTGTGTGTGTGTGTGTGTGTGTGTGTGTGTGTGTGTGTGTGTAGATGTGCATGAAATTGTGCTCATGGGCTTGTGGAAGCCAGAGAGAAATCTCAGCTTTCGTTCCTTAGGAGTTTCTCCGTGGCCTGCAGCTTGCCCATTAAGCTAGACAGCAGGCCAGTGAGCCCCACAGAGCAGTACACAACAGATCAGCCTGTCTTCTCCCCAACATTAGGATTATAAGCATGTGCCAGCAAGCCTGGGTGGGTTGTTTGCTTGTTCAGTGTGGGTTCTGGGGAGCAAACTCAAACCCTTGTGCTGACAAGGCAAGCGCTTTGCTGGCTGAGCTACCTCCCCAGCCCAGACCATACATAGTTCCAAGGATGGTTTTAGTCTTGATTTCAACTGAGTTTTGTCAGGTAAGTGATTTGGGAGGTCATATCTAGCGGCCAACTTTTCTCTTCCTCATGGGCAGTATTTGCTCACTTCATGTGCCGGGTGATTCGTCACTGACCGTCCGACACAATACAGGAATCACTGACCATCAGACAAGGGGAGGTTTACTTAGAGATGATTTGATGTGCTTGAGCTTTATTCTGAAATGCAGATAAATCACTTAGAAAGAACTTAACACTCACCACATCCTGAGAGCATTCTACTCAGCATGACATACTTGAATTACTAGGTATTTTGTTATAAATAGTGGGACCAGGAAACTCATTTCTTTGGTACTGGGGTTTGAATAGTAATCATGCATTCTAATACTGAGCTCTATCCACAGCTCTCTATTATTTTTTTATTAAAATATTCCTTTGTGCTGGACAGTGGTGGTGCACTCCTTTAATTCCAGCACTTGGGAGGTTAAGTCAGGCCTGGTCTACAGAGTGAGTTCCAGTACAGTCAGGGATGTGTACACAGAGAAACCCTGTCTTGAAAAACCGTTAAAAAATATTCTTTTGTGTTTGGAGACAGAGTCTCACTATGTAGCCCAGGCTGGCCTTGAACCCCTGATCCTTCAGCTTCTGTCTCCTGAGTATTACACCATACTGGTTTTGTTTGTTTGTTTCTTGAGACAGGGCCTTGCCATGAACTCCTGGACAGAGGGATCCTCTGGCTTTGGTCTTTTGTCCTTCCCAGGAATTGAGCGTGTTCTTCCCTAACTGTTCTTTATATGGGTTCAAACAGCAATCAACATCATCTCCACCCATTAGTTTCATGAACTGTGCATCTTTTTGTTCAGGACTAGGAGTTTAACCTGGGGCTTCATGACAGCAGAGACATCCAGGTCGGAGCCATTCAGATTTTTCCTACTTTGCCGAACATGTGTGGACCAGCTGCCAGCTGACACATACACTGTGAAATACCGTGCTGCTCTTCAGGATTGGTCTGGTCTAACTGCCCTCACAGAGCACCATAGCTTCAGAGGCTTGTACAACAGTCATGTTGTCACCACATGGAGGCTAGGACATGATCTGAGGTTAGATATCACAGGCCAGTTTCTTCTGGTGCTGACAGCAGAGTTCTGCACTCTCCTGGCTTCTGAGGCCCTGCTTCTGTGTGTGATGCTCCCCAGAAGGCTCCAAATTGCCCCATCCTCACGTGACATCCTTCCTGTGTGCACACCCATGTGAGTGTGTGTGTTCCTGTGTGCTCAGATGCGCTTGTGTATGTGCTGTCATGTGTAGGGCAGAGACAAAACTTCAATTGTCATTCCTCAAGGACCGTTTGTTGTTTGTTTGTTGGAGACAGGGTCTCAGTGTGTAGCCTTGACTGGTCTGGAACTAACTATGTAGACCAGGCTGGCTTTTAACCCAGAGATCCACCTGCCTGTGTATCCTGAGTGGTAGGATTAAAGGCATGCACCACTGTGCCTGATTGCTTTGTTTTAAGTTATATTTATTTATTTATTTAATTTGTGTGAGGGTGTCTGTATCTGTGTGGGTGCATACTATATTATGATGCTTTTATGGAGGTCAGAGGATGACCGCCAGGAAGTTGGTGCCATGTGGGTCCTGCGGATTGAACTCATGAGGTCAGGCCTAGTGGCAAATGCTTTTGCCTGCTGAGCCATCTTGCTGGCCTGGCCTTTGTGCTTCAGAATGCTGTCTATCTTGGGTTTTGTTGTTTTTGGAGATAAGGTCTCAACTCCAGGGATTAGCTCATTTCTGCCTTCCCACTAATGGATTACAAGTGTGGGCCAACATGCCTGTCCTTTTCATATGGGTTCTGGGGACTGAACACAGGTCCTCCTGCTTGCAAGATAAGCATTTAACCGGCTGGATTATCTCCCCAGCTCCTAACATCTCCTTTTTGTGAAGATATCAGTCATATGGATGAGGGCTCAACTCATTATTTCATCTCGGTTATTGTATCTGAAAAGTCCCTGTTTCCAAAGACAGTCCTGTTCTGAGATGCTGAGGGTTAAGACTCCGACATGTGAATCGAGGGGTGCAGTTCAGTAGCACTTTTCCTCACTGCTATGCTTGCAAATCTGAATCACAGGATAACAGCAATGCCCATTTTCAGACTGAACCCTAGGGTCTCCTCAAACTGAAGTGAAGAGTAGATCCTTTTATGTAGGACAGGGCTCATGAAGCATTCATTCCCAGGGTGTCTTTATTTCTGACAACACAGTTCACTACATCTGCCAAAGGCAGTTACTGTTAGTTTTACAGCATATTGAAAAAAAAAAAACAATAGAGTAGACTGAGTGTGTAGAAGTGAGCAAATTCAAAAGAAATGGAGAAATATGAGATACAACTTTTGAGTAGCCAGGAGGGTGAGGCTAGACCTCCACATAGCCTCTAACTGATGGGAAATCTCCATTGGCACAACACACCTTTATCAAATATGGTTTCACCAGTTTCACTCCAGTGCAGATGGAAGGCCCACCTCTCATCCAGCTGTACGATATCCGAATGTCTTTGATATTGCATCTGGATTTTTTTTTTGTTTTTGGTTTTTCGAGACAGAGTTTCTCCGTGGCTTTGGAGGCTGTCCTGGAACTAGCTCTTGTAGACCAGGCTGGTCTCAAACTCACAGAGATCCACCTGCCTCTGCCTTCCAAGTGCTGGGATTAAAGCCGTGCACCACCAATGCCCGGCTTGCATCTGGATTTTTAAGACAATTTTTTAACCTTTATTATTTTGTGTGTATGAGTGTTTTACCTGCATGTATGTCTGTGTACCACATGTGTGTCTGGTGCTTGAGGAGGTGGTGAGCCTCCACGTGGTTGCTGGGAAACAAACACAGATCATTTGTAAGAACAGCAAGTACTCTTCTGGCTCCTTTTAGGGTCAGGTCTAGCACCCCAAGTCAGTCCTGGGTGGCCCAGGAAGTGGTTTTGTTACCGGGTCACTTATTTTCAGCCCCTTCGGAAGAAGAGAATGGAGGGGCTGGGACTCATGCTGTCCTACTGCAGTGTAGACAGCCCTATGTCTGTGCAGTGAGGACACTCTTCGGGGAGCTTCCTGGATGATCCCTTGGAAGAAAGCGTGGTTACAAATGTGAATGTACTAACGTTCAAGCCACACCTTATCTATTTTCTGTTGGTGGTTTCCTTCCAGCCAAAGGGCTTCTTCCTTTTTCATGTATTCCTCTTTCACCCAGAGCAGCTGCAGGATTCAGACCTACAAGATGCTCCATGAGGTGGTGAGAACTCCGCATTGTCTAGAATCCTCCCTTCTCCATTCTCTGTGGTTCTCAGGGAGGGTTTTGGCTGGGAGCATCCTTGACACTCCTTCCACCATTGAGATAGCTAGCTGACTTCCTTGCTGGTACACAGCTTCCCACTTCTTCCCTGCTTTAGCCCTCTCCTTCAGTTTTATTTTGTTCATCCAGAGTTTGTAGTCACTGACCCTAGATGCAAACTCTGAGTTAGGAACTAGTCTTTGTTGCTATATTTGACTTCTCTAGCACTTTCACCAAGCCCAGGCACATTTTAGGTCCCAAGCAAACATTCGTGGAATAAATGAACTGGAACTAGAGAGTGCTGTCACCGCTCTAAGCAGGCAGAAAGGGAGTGGTGGAGCTTGTATGAACCAGGATTAAGGCTCAGCCAAGGCACCTGGGCTTGTTTAAGGCCAGCCAAGCATTAAATCTCAAGACAGAGAGTCTCACTAAGGTAGTCAAGTGGCCTGTCTGAGCCCCCTCACTATGTGTGTGTGTGTGTGTGTGTGTGTGTGTGTGTGTGTTTCCCCCACCCCTTTTGAGAAAACTGAGAGAATGTTATAATTCCCCCTAAGAAAGGAGGGGCCGTTACTTACCACTGAGTGTAAGATAACTGGAAATTGGTTTGTAGAGGTTTTAGGAGGCTCTGTGAAGCTTGCTGTACAGTACCATCAGATGAAAGTTGGAGGGATCTGTGTCTGCCTAGGAAGGAGACCCATGATGGGACTGGCAGGGAAGTAGCCACGTCAGACGTCCTTCCTGAAGGCTTGCTTACTTGCAAATGCCCTCCTCCATGAGGCTGGATCCCCATCTTCACACTGGCCATCTACTCTAACCTATTGCCAAATGGATACATCATCCCAGAGCTGCTGGGGAGCTCCAACTTCTCCATTACCAACCCTCAAATCTGGAGAGATCTGGGGCCAGCCTATCCCCCATGGCAGTGAGTTTTAAAGCTGCTTAGAATCTGTGACTGAGAAAGAAGCCAGAGCATCCTCCATCTCTCAGCCATATCAAGGGTGAAGACCTTCACTTCCGAAATACAGTTGAAGATCAACCTAAACCAGAGAAAGCACAATAAACTTAGTGTTGTACATCAGTTTTTGGTCCTGCGGTGCCCCCTGGTGGCCTATGCATCCAGAGTATAGCTTCTAGTGGACTCCGCCTGGTGGCCTGGAAAGGTTGGTCATCCATGAAGGCACTGCATCTTGTCTGATGATGGAGAGTGCAGTTTATAAAAGTGCTGTGGGTTGAACTGTGTACCTCAAAGATGTAACTTTATCTGGGAAAACGTTCTTTGCAGATGCTGTTTTGAAAGAGAAGACATGGGCTAGAATGATGGATCAGCAGTTAAGAGCATTTGCTTTTCTGGGTGAGGACCGAGGTTTGGGTCCCAGCACCTTTGTTGCAGCTTACAATCATCTATAACTCCAGTTTCAGAGGATCTGACACTGGCATCTGGCTTCTGCTGGCACAAGGCATGCATATGGTACACATACATACATACATACATACATACATACATACATACATGCAAAGCACTCATATATGTCACAAAAGAAGAGGAAGAGATGACATGGCTGTGGAGATGGCTCATCCTTATTTGGGAATAGTTTTTGGTAGCAAACCTGACAATCTGAGTTCAATCCCTGTGACCCAAACAACAGAAGGACCTAATTGACTCTTGTAAATTATCCTCTAACTTCCACATGTACCACATGTTTGGACATTTGAACACACTTGGGTACACACACACTGTAAAAAGAAAGGAAGACATGGACCTTGGGGTGGCCCTTTAATCTGATGTTCTTTGTGTCTTAAGAAGAGGAGAGATGCCAGGTGGTAGTGGTATACACCTTTTAAAAATTATTATTATTATTATTATTATTATTATTATTATTATTTGTTTTTGTTTTTTGAGACAGGATTTCTCTGTGTAGCTTTGGAACCTGTCCTGGAACTTGCTCTGTAGACCAGGCTGGCCTCGAACTCACAGAACTCTACCTGCCTCTCCTCCTGAGTGCTGGGATTAAAGGTATGCACCAGCACTGCCCAACAGTGGTGCACACCTTTAATCCTAGCATTCAGGAGGCAGAGGCAGGGGTATCTGAGTTCAAGACCAGTCTGTTCTACATAGAGAGTTCCATGACAGCTAGGGTTATACAGAGAAACACTGTCCTAGGAGAAAAAAAAAAAAAGAGGAGAGGACAGATATAGAGACATACACGGGGCAGGGACACCATGACAGCAGCCCAGAGCTTGGAACGATGCATCTATAAGCCAAAAAGTATGAGGATCACTAGTGGCCCCAGGAGTGGCCTGGGTAAGACAGTCCTCAGCTTTGGAAGGTGCCAGTCAAGCCCTCACATTCATTGTGGATTCCTAGCCTCCAGTGCTGTGAGAGACTTGGAGACATGTGTTGCTTCTTTGTAACCTAGCAGATGGTGGAGAGAATAGAGAAAGAGCTAGAGACAGAAATAGAGACAGACTTGGAGAGAGATAGACACTGACATAGACTGGGCCTACTTGTTCTATTTAAACAAATAAAATAAAGCCCCTGGAACTCTGCTAATACAGGTAGCTTTTGTTTTAAGTAAATGTATCCTAAACTATACAGCAGAAACATGATCTGAAATAAAAATTTTTCTTTCTGGGTTGTGGCTGTCAACTCTATGGGTAGAGTGCTTGCCTAACACATACAAAGCTATGGGATCGATCCCACATAAACTAGGTGTGATTCTAAAAACTAGGTGCATATCTATAATCTCAGTATTTGGGAGGTGGAGGTAGGATTTGAGGCCAGCAAAATATATTCTGTATGTGGTGTTAGCTTCATAGTTTGATTTAGACCAGCAGTGGCATGAATTCTGTACGATTCCAGTCACTGAGGGCCACAGAGTCTGTTGCCATTACTCACTTCTGTCACAGGGGCACCACAGCAACAAACGTACACTTTGAAAAGCTTTCTGTGTTCAAAAGCAGAACACAGGTGATTCATTCTTGCTTTCGAAGAATCACACCAAAGGCACAAGATTTTTCAAACACCCACCCACATGTCCCCACATCTGCCCATCCTTCCGCCTTCTTTGTTATTTCCCTTCTTCCTGAAGACATTTCTTGGGCACTCTGTAGAACAAGGATACCAGCAGCACACGTCTTAGCCCTTGTTGTTTGAAAACTGTGTTTTGCTCTCAGCTTTGTCAGATGTTATTTCTTGGCATAGCATTCTGGGTCAGCAGGTTTTTCTTCCCAGGCTGCCTGCTGGTGTCTGTGGCTTCTGTTGGGAAGCCAACTGCAGATATGCCAACTTTGAACCCCACACAAGCTGTTTTATTTCAGGTTGCCTTTAAGGTTTCTCTCTGTATTTTTGAGTTTTTAGGAAATTGATCCGTGAGCCAGCTGTGCTGTTCTTGGGTTGGTCCTGTCTCAGTCTTTGAACTTCTAAGGTCTGTGGCATTTTTAGAATCTTAGAAAAATCTATATATTTTATACTCCCTCAAGGTATCTCTTTGCTCTGTTGTTATTTTACTGTATTCATTTTGGGTTTACAACTGTAGGATGTCAAGCCATTTGCGATTTGTTACTTCTCTTCTAGCATCACTACCATTGCTGTTATCGTTGTCAACACCACCAGCTCCACCCGCCACCTTCACCACCTCCACCTCCACTATAATCTCCAGTTCTACGACTGTCTTCACTTTTACATCACTGCCTCTACCTCAGTCTCCACATCACTACTCCACCCTTCCCACCTCTACCACCAATTCCATCAGTCATCCCTACTACTACTGCTATCACCAGCAGCAGAGGCGGCGGCGGCGGCAACGCCATCTCCACTAGCCAGCTACTGCCTTCTAACTATGAGTTCACCTGTGGAGTGCATGTCTGGTCTCCTTAAGTCACAGACCATTTGTTACATCCTAAGAGTGGAAAAGGAAATGCAGGGCAGGCCCAGATACTTTAGATGTCTATGTAGAGAAGCCGAGATAACTCAGAACCAACTTCCGATGCAATCCCAAAGCTCCAGACACAGTAGAGCTCGAGAAATGCTAATGCAGCATACTCGTCTTGACTACGTGGAACACAGCTCTGCTTCTAGGGAAATAAATCACCTTCCCTGTCTCTTGCTTCCTCAAGTCCTCTTCTTTCCTTGCTGGCTATGCTATTTTCTGTCTGCTTGCCACCTTTCCCTGCCTTGCTTTTTGTACTCCTGACGGCAGTCACCCTACGGTGCCAGGCTTCTCGACATAATCAGCTTTTGGGCGTGCTGGCTTTTATTACCTTTCCTTGGCATTGGCGGGTTGATCTGATATGTAAAGATGGGGTAGAACTAAGAGAACACTGGGTCACTAGACAATTCCTGCTGGATTTGGCCAGCAGGGTTCAAGTGGGAACAGAACTCATTTAAAGAAGATGGTCTTGGGTCTTGAGTGGCTTTGCATTTACTCCACCCATAGCAGGTGTTGACTTCAAGGCTTAGTGGCAGGATGAGGTACTGGAACCACCTTCATTTTATTTCTAAGTCTTATAGTTTCCAAGTTTTGACGTTTTCTTTCTTCGTTCCTTTTCCTTCTTCCCTCTTCCCTCCCTCCTGTCCTTTTCCTTTCTTTTTCCCTTCTTCTTTTGTTACGGGCTATTTGTTCACATTGACACTCTGAGACTGACAATAGAGTTTAACCTTGAATCGGGGGCAGAGTTAGCGACTGGCTGACCAGAGTTAACCATAGAGATTTGGAGGACCCAGAGGATATATAGAGAGACACAGGGAGAAGTAGGAAGGAGCTTAGAAAGCTTCAAAGCCCTTTTGGATCAGGGAAACAAAGGAGAGAGGAGGTCACTGGTTGATTCTCCGCTGCTTTCTGATCAATCAGGTTTTTACCCCAGTATCTGACTTCCAAGTTTTATTTAATAATAGAACAATATAAGTAACTGCTTCATCTGGCACTTCATCTGACATGGGGCACAAGATCATGAGGCAGCTTGCTGCAGTCTTTGCAGCCACTAAAGTCACTGCTCATGGCTAGCTGTGTCATTCAGGTGACTCCTGTGCCCTTGCTTCCCATACTGCTGGTTTCTCCTGCACATCCCCCTGTGTCCACTTTTCAGGCAGCTCACTCCCTCTCCCCACGGGTTGTGGGCTTTTCCTGGCTACCTGAGCACCCCCATAGCTGAGTGCTGTAGCTACACCTGGCTACACCCCCACCCCTGCACAGCTCTGCCATTGCCATAATTGCTGCTGTAGACAAACTGAAAAGTCATGAGATCTGGTGAGATACCTGGGAATTCTTAAGGAGGGAATTAGGTTTTATTAAAAACAAAATCTTTCCCACATTAAGAATGGGGAATATTAGCCAGGCATTGGTGGCGCATGCACGCCTTTAATCCCAGCACTCGGGAGGCAGAGGCAGGTGAATCTCTGTGAGTTCGAGGCCAGCCTGGTCTCCAGATCGAGTGCCAGGATAGGCTCCAAAGCTACACAGAGAAACACTGTCTCAAAAAACCAAAAACCCCAAAAAACAAAACAAAACAAAAAAGAATGGGGAATATTAATATGCAGGGAGCTAGGATTCTGTATGGTTCCACAATGGACAGTTTAAAATTGGAAAAAAGTAAGTGAAGGAATAAACAACATAGCTGGGATTGACATAATTTTGATTATAATTATTATGTTGGTAATTCATGTTTTATCCTTTAAAAAGTAGCTTGATGTCTGTGCCAAATATGAAAAATTGACTGTAAATATTAGCCTTAGAAAAACCTACCAGTGAAGCCAGGCAGTGGTGGTGCACACCTGTAATCCCAGGACTCAGGAGGCAGAGGCAGGTGGATCTCTGTGAGTTTGAGGCCAGCCTGGTTGGTGTTTGGTCTACAGAGTGAGTTCCAGGAAAGGCTCCAAAGCTACACAGAGAAACCCTGTCTTGAAAAACCAAAAATAAATAAATAAATAAAATAATAATTAAAAGCAAAACAAATCAAAACAAAACCTACCAGTGAAACTAAGAAAAGTATTTACACACAGAGGAATTTAGATATTTAGATCAGAACCAGTCACAAGTATATCTAAAAGATCTAATCACACTTTAAAAGATATGCTAGTAAACAGAAAGGGGTAATAAAGACCCCCCAGAGATAGATTACACAGTGCTTTATTAACTTTAAATTTTTTAAACGCTAATGAGAAAGGAATGGCAGCTGTGATAGACACTGGCTAGTAGAAAAACTGCTGAATTAAATCAGCCTGTATACTTTAAAGATGTGTGGACCTTAGAATGGAAACCAGGATATGTGTTACATTGGGGAAGAGGTATTTCTTTTGTTTCTACAGGAGAAGAAAAGCTATGGATACCATCAAGATTGATTAAGATTTGATTCAAACAAGAGAGACCTCTTGATTAGGAGACGGTTATCACACAGCGTGGCCATTCAATAGAAACTAACTTATAAGACTAACAAATGTCTTCATTTGATCAGATATAACCTGCCAAAAAAGGAAACCCCCCAAAGATAGGGTGGAGGTAGAGTTTTGTTTTTGTCTTTCCAGGAGAATAAAAGCATCCAACTAAGAAATCTGAAGACCACTGGACAAATGAGACATCTGAAGAAGAGGGGAGAGTCATCCAGACTAAATATCCCAAGAAAAGGAGTACATTGGCCTAACAGAATAGCACATTTCCAACAGTATAAAATTTTATAAATCTTCACAAATGTTTGTTTCTGCTGTTCTCTACAGACATATAAGGCAAATGGCTTTTTTGTAGTATCAATTCAATTAAAAATTAAAGCTGGCTTTGGAGTTGGAGTGTGGCTCTCTCCTTTAAGTCTAAGCATGCTTGTTAAAAGAAAACTCAAAATCTCTGTCTCATGTCAGAAAAGCCACCTGGTATGGGACAGAAGAAAACCAAAACCAAGAGATTATCCTATTGCTACTAATCTTATAATGCTTTGGTTTTATTTCGACTCTTTAAAACTTTTCTTAAAGTATAAATGTTATCTCAAAATTTATCTGATTATTATATGTATTTAAACTTTCTGTCATAATATTAATTGTCATATAGAGTACTAACTAATTCTAGAAATAGGCTTCATCTAGCTTCCTATATGTGATTGCAGGCTTGAATCTAAAACAGGTAACTAGGAATTAAGCTTGTGTATCCTGTATGTATTTAATAGATTATGGTCCTTTAAGATCTCTGGGATCTGCTGCATATGACACTTAAAATGTTTAAGTTTTCTATTGTGAACCATGACTATTCCTGGCAGTGACCTTTGAGGTCTCTGTAACAATAAGTCTTCACTCCAAAGCTGTCCGAGTCCTGCTGCCACATAGGTGCTTTCTGCCAGATTGCCCGAGTTCCATCTGCTGTCACGTTAAGGTCCCAAGTAACACACAGAGACTTATATTAGGTAAAAATGCTGCTTGGCCAAAGACTAGAATTTCTCATATGCTAGCTCAGTCTATATATTTTATAAGACTTATCTTATAGAGGACGCCTTCCACTGACGCCCTCTCTTGCCGGCAGATCACATGGCGACTCCAGAGCAGAGACAAGGAGGAAGAGAGAAGGGGACAACTTCCTTCTTGCCCTTGCTATATATGAGTCTCCCTGCTATGTCACTTCCTGCCTGGATCACCACTTCTTTACTACATTTCCCAGAATCCTCCTTGACTCTTAGTCCTGCCTAACTTGCTGCCTCATTGGCCAAACAGTACTTTATTTATCATCCAATAAGACAAACACATACACAGAAGCACTTCCCCCATCAGAGGTCCCCAAGAAGATGATGGGGACCTGCAATGACAAATCCACCTGGACTTCGATAATGCCATTAAGCTGACAACTACCACCCCCAAATCAGCTTCAGACTATGATCTGCTCAGAACAACTTCAAAGGGATTAACTAAAGTGGTTCAACCTTATAACAGCCAGGACTTCAAATAAACCCCACACTTTCCCATGACATGGAGACTAGACAACAGTTAGTTCTTCTAGGACTTGACCATTATCTCAATTTTCTCAGGGTCTCCTAAAGATGCTATCACAATGCCTATACTCCGAAGAAGTGATTTTTGGTCAGTTGGTGGGTTATGAATGTTTATCATCATTTAGAGGGGTTGGTTGCAAGTTGTTATTGGTTATGGTCAGAGAAGAAACTAAACAAAGGTGACTGGATTCTGGAATCTTGTTCCTAAAAGAAAAAAGGGGGGATATAGGAATGATAGGATAAAAGGGAAGACTATTGAATCTATTTTTAAACTAAAAATGCAACTACTAGTCTTATGTATTTTACATTGGTATGTATTTGTATATACATAAATTTGATACAAATTTAAGGTTATTTTTGTTATACTCTATATATGTTTCTCTTCTTGTTTGAGGTATTGTACCTATGCAGCTCATATAACAATGTAAGATAAATTTCTAGTCCTTGACAGTTATTATTACAAACTATTTAAGATAATTAAGAAATACAGGTTAGTAGCTAGTCATCTAACAATCAAATTTGTGGCCATGTTAGGTATGTTTTCTAGGTCAGACAGAGATATACTTTAGATAGTCTTCAAACATTTCAGAGACCTACAGAATATGGCATTTAATATGTTTTAATAACATAAGGCTTTTTATGACATTTGGACACGTTTGCTCCTGGCAGCACCAATTTACTTCAAAAAGGATCATGGGCATCAAAGAACCTCCATATGGAGTTTGCTTTCATTGTGACAAAGTCAGCCACTGGACAAGAAACTGTCCTTTCCCTAACTGCTGACAGTATGCTGTCCAAATTGGGCAATCAGAACACAAAAGAAGGTGACTGCCACATTTTGCCAAGACAAGGTAGGACAGTCATTCAAAATTTCTGCCTCACAGAAAAGTTTGTCAGATATTCTAGGCCTGTAGGTTGAGGATGGATACAGACAGATGTCTCTGTCGTATCTATAGTTTAGAAGTTGTTTGTTCTGCACTTCTGTTTACTCAGGTAATATTATATCCTTTTCTAGTCTCTGATTGGGTCAAGGCTAGATAGTTTAATTTTCCTTGTTACCAAATTCAGAAAAGAAACTCATAAAAGAGAATTATGTAAGGTTGAGAGACATAAAATCTTATGTTGTTTATCTAAGAAAACGTTTTAAGGCTTAAAAAGATATTTCTAGTTTGGTAATACAAGTTATGATAGAAAGTAAATTAGGTTCAAAACTTTGGACTCACCAAGATAGGATGGATGATAGCGTATTTTCTCCAAAATTGTCAAATACAAATGAACTAGACATTATAAATGTAATTCTTACCAGACAATTGTTCTTATTGTATATAGTTTTACTATGTTAGAGTTAAAACCTTTCCTTTTTATTTAGACAAAAGAAGGGGAAATATTGCAGGATATTTGCTCATACTGACACTCTGAGACTACCATTAAAGTTTAAATTTGATTCAGGGGCAGAGTTAGAAACTGGCTGATCAGAATTAGACATAGAGATTTTGGAGGCTCCAGGATACATATAGAGAGACATAGGAAGTAGTAGGGAGGAGCTTGAAAGAATTGCAGCCCTTTTAGATTGGGGAAGGAGAGGGGGTCATTGGTCGCTTCTCCTCTACTTCTTCGATCAATCAGGTTTTTACCTCAGTATCTGCCTCCCGAGGTTTTTTGTTTTGTTTTGTTTTGCTTTTTTGAGACAGGGTTTCTCTGTAGCTTTGGAGCCTGTCCAGGAACTTGCTCTGTAGATCAGGCTGGCCTCAAACGGTCTCTGCCTCTGTGATGGGATCAAAGGCAGAGTTTTATTTAATAATAGAACAATATAAGTAAACCTTTACTCCTTTCCTTCCTTCCTTCCTCTCCCCTCCCTTCCTTCCTCCCCCAATCCCTTCCTTTTTTCCCTCCTTCCAGTGCTGGAGATTGGATCCAGGACCTCAGGCATACTAGGCAAGTGCTTTACCACTGAGTTACTTCCCTAGCCTTCCCCACCCTATCCTCCTTTCCTTCTCTCTTTCTTACTGACTCCCCTCTTCCTTTCCTCCCTCCCTTCTCTCTTCCTTTTTTTTTTGTTTTGACAAAGTCTTACAGTGTATCCCAGGTCGTCTTGAACTCAGAATGATCTTGCTGCCTCAGCCTAGTTGGGATGTTTTCTAGGTTGATGTTAGTTACCACTCTGTAACTCATCTTACAGAGCAGAGATGAGAGCGCCAGAAGGTGGCAGTGCTGGGGAGCTGAGGTACAGACTGAGACTAGGGCTCTTAGGGCAAAAGTAACTGCCCAGAGTTGCAGAGTGCCCAGCTGAGTGGTTTCCATGATTGGAGGCTCGGAAAGCATGAAGCTTGGTGTTGTTCTGTGATCAAGGGGGCTCTGAAAGCATGAAGCTTGGTGTTATTCTGTTTACAAGAGGCCTTCTTTGACCAGCCTCAGTGGGACCTCAACAACTCTCTCCCTGCTTGTCTCAAGAGCCTGAGAAGTGTGCCATGAGGGACATGTGGCCATATCTGACTTATGAGCTGAGCTTTAGGATCTCACTGCAGGCTCAGACGTCTAGCAGTTCTGTGGGGCACTAGCTTTGCACAAGGATCTGAATCTGGGGTCTGAGGACTTGACTTTGAGAGTAGAGCCACCAAGGAGCTTTCAACAGAGCACATCTGTCATGCTGGGTAAACACAGCCAGGCTTAGCCTGTGCAGAGATGGGACGGCTTGCTCCTCCTCTACCCTTTGTGCTTTGTTAACAGAATGTCCCTGGCACACTGGGCTCTAGCTTGTGCCAGCCTAGTTTGGCCCTTAAATTCAGCTGAGCACTTTCAGAGCCAGGGTCCTTCCTCAGAAGGTAGGTATGCTGGCCTGACCGGCCAGGTGTTTAGTTTCAGGGTTCAAACTCATCTGCCTCCGTAGGTTTTTTCTACTGCAACCCCATTCACCAACTTCTCCCTCTGGTTAGAATGGAGACAGAGTCCCAGTGGGCAGCAGCCTTGGCTCTAGAAGCAGTAGTCCACTGTGACTTCTGTCTCCTCGGTGCCCCAGAGCAGCCTGTGTGTTTGGGGAAAAGCCAGTCTCCTGAAGTCAATCAAGGTGGATTTTACCCTGGGCTTGCTGCCCCTCTGGCTAGGCAGGCAGGGCAGAACACCTTGCAGGGGAGAATAGAGTGGGGAAATATGAGCTCTTGGTCTCAGGACCTGGAGTAAGGTTCAGGTGCCTCTGCACTTCTGCCAATTTTCCTCCTTGTCCTTGGGAAGGCCACATCCCTTTCCAAACCAGAAAGACAACTTACAGGGAGACTGCCAAGCCTGGGCTCCTACTGCCCCACGTCTCATGACTGCTTGGCTCAGGGTAAGGTGGTCCTGGTGCTAGAATAGATGTCCTACCAAGGAGGGCAACAGCTGGTTTCCTGTGTTGAAGTCAGACACAGGGCCTTAACCTCTTGGTTTTTGTGGTTGTTTGTTTTGGTTTCCAGGGGAGCAGGGCTAAAGATGAGCACTGGACAGCCTTGTCACACATTATGTAACCTGTCTCCAATCCTTTTGCTCACTATCCTCTCCCTGCTGCTTCCCAGCTGTGCTGCCATGTACAAGTCCCTTTGCATGTCTAGGCCCCATTTTCTACAGCTGATGAACTAAATATTACATCAGGGTTCCTCCAAGGAGCAGGGAAGCCAACACAGGTGCCACGCTGCACATGGTGAGACTCAGATATTATTCTTTTACGTTGTTTTTGAGACAGGGTCTCATGTAGCCCAGGCTAGCCTCAAAAATTCCATATAGCCAAGGCTGGCCTTGAATTCTTAATCAACCTGTGTCTATCTCCCAAGTGCTGAGAGGTGTACACCACCACAACTGGTTTCTTAAATATTATATTGATGACAATACTTTTTCTTTATATGTGCGTGGTATGAGTATGTACATATTTGTGTGAGTATGTGCATGTAGACTCATGTTCACATGTGTAAGCATGCACATGGAGGCCAGACTGGGTCAACTTTGGATGCCATTCTCTATTGTTCTGCATCTTATTTTTTGAAAACCTCTCATGAAACCCAGAGCTCACCAGTTGTTTGCCAATGAACTGTTTCTCCAGCTCCTGACCAATGTTCTCTATACACACATAGCTTTGCTATTCTTATTTTGGTCAAGGACTAGCCTCATTGCTTGTCTCTTCAGTGAACTTTGAGCTCAGGCACCCCCCCCCCATCTCTCCCACCCCTCACCCATTCCTGAGACCTCTTGCAGCTGGAATTCTGCACTACTTCTGTGAGCCTGGCTTTGAGCTGCCATCCCCCCAGCCCCAATGTTGCCTTTGCATTATCCTGTGCTCTGGCAAGGCAGCAGAATGCAGCTATGGTCTTCATGGAGCCATCATCCAGTTAGCAACCAGCAGAGGGTGCAAGCTAGCTGCTGCTCTCGGTAGGAGTCCCATTCTCTTTGGCCGGCTGGGTCTGCGCTATGAGGCTGGCTCTGCACTGTGCAACAGAAGCCAGAGCAGCAGAAAGCAGCCTGGGGTGGATGGAGTTTGTGCTGCCTTCTTTGAGCCACTGAAATGAAACTCAAGTCTTTGTTTTTTAAGGAGCCCACTCTGCCTCCTGGGGCTGCTGAAGTCAAATATGTGTCGTCAGGAAATGGTGGCCTAGTAATACTGGAAGTGTGTGTGGGGGCATCCTGGGGGCACCCCAACCTTGTATCACCTCTTTTTCTCTGCAGCATTCATTCCCTGTGTCGAAGGCTCACCTGCATAGATGAGGGGCCTTCTGGCATGGGGCTAGGACGGAAGGGGAGCTGAACCACCAGAGGTGATAAGAACTCTCCAAGTTTTAGGTGTGTCAATGACTTCACCTGGTCTTCACCAAAGAACCAAGGTTTCTTAGCACTCTACCACACCCTTTCTATCTGCCAGTCAGGCTGAAGGACACCCACAAGACTAAAACTGAGAAGGTTGTTCACACAGCTGTGGCAAACCACTTGTCTCCTCATCATCCTTGGGCACCTACCTGGACAGTCAAAGGACAGGCCACTTCAGGGTCTGGGAGCCATAGACCTACCTGGCTGTTCCAAGGAGAGATAGTATCTGTGCCAAGCTAGGACAAGCTATTGAAGGGGTCTTAGTGCCATGGTGTGTGTGTGTGTGTGTGTGTGTTCCTATTTATAGTCCCCATAGAACAGAGTGGGTGAGATAGGGGTAGAATACCCTAGAGCTGAGGCAATGGCTCTGAAGTGCAAAAGGACTACAATGCACAAGCTATAGCACACTCCACTTGTGGTGACCCTTTTTGACCTCCTGTGTACACAGTCATTTCCTAGGCTGGATCAGAAGACAGAAGAAGCCAGACTTTATTTCAGCCTTTGAAAGTTAAAAGGAGTCCACTTGCTGATTGGTAGTGAGGGGATCTGGGTCTGAGGAGGCTGCTGCTCTGCCCTGCCCTGTACACCAACCCTATCACTCCAGATCATCCAGGCTGCAGTTTTAGTGAGGGTTTCTACTGCTGTGACAAAGTACCATGACCCCAATACAAGTTGGGAAGGAAAGGGTTTATTCAGCTTACACTGCCACATTGCTGTTCATCCCTGAAGGGAGCCAGGATAAGAACTCAAGCAGGGCAGGAGCTGATGCAGAGGCCATGGAGGGGTGCTGCTTAGACTTGCTCTACATGGCTTGCTCAGCCTGCTTTCTTGTAGAAGCCAGCACCACCAGTCCAGGGATGGCACCACCCACCATGGGCTGGCCCTCCCCTGTCAATTAAGAAATGCCTTACGGCTGGATCTTATGGAGCCATTTTCTCAACTGGGGTTCCCTCCTTCCAGGTAACTTGAGCCTTCGTCAAGTTGACTTAAGACTAGCCAACATACACACAATCATAGAAACACACACTTAAACACACAATACATACACACAGCAACACAATTATATACATATGCATGCATACACAAACACACAGACATACCTGAACATCTACCAGCACATGAGTATGAATACAGAAAATGCACACAAACACACACACACACACATATTTAATTAGACATTCCACATAAAGCAGACTCAATATGCATACAGCGTATGTATAAACACAACTTCATCAAATGTGTATTCATGAACACACCACACACAGGCACACACTAACACACATATGTAAACATATTCTTGGCAAAGATGCCCATACATGGCTTCTCTTGGGAGTGGTTTGGGAATAAGAGGGATCATGAACTTTTCACCTGTGCTTTGCCCTCTGTGCTTCCAGAAGGTAATTCCCTAGGCTTTTCAATGCCTGATTGAGAGACCTCTAAGGTTCATTTCATAGAATGTCTCACTGCTGTGGAAATACATATATTTTCCAGGGCTCATGGCTTATAAAATCCAGTCATCAGCTCCACATTTGAAGACCTAAAGGCAGCATTGTTCTGAAGGCTTTCTTGTGCCTCACTGGCATTTCTCTAGGTCTGGGTCAATCATTCATGGTTGTGTCCTTGGAATATTCCTGACCATGGCCAGCCTGGCACACTGAGCCCACACTGTTGACCAGGACCAGTGTCCCTAGCAGGTGAACTATGGGGGTTGGCTTTCCCCTGTGAAAACTGTCTTCATTTTCAGGGATGGTCTCCAAGGGCTGGTGGCTTGGAGGACCTATAGACCAGCCCCACCCTCAGCCATGCCCTTGGTTCTCTCTCTGCCTCCAAGTACCTGCTTAGCATTCTTGTGAGGAGGAAGCAGGCATTTGGTAGGATGCTCGGTACTAGTGACAATCCAAAGTTGTCACCGACTAATGATGTGCAGATTGTGACCAGCACTTAAGAAGGGGAGCAGAGGAAATGCCCAGTAAGTAAATTCAATCCTCAGAATCCACATTAAAAAAACCAAAAACCAAACAAACAAACAAAAAATGCCAAAAACTAGGGTGGTGGCATGGGTTTGTAATACTAGTGTTGTGGAGATGGAGAATTTGGGGGGGGGGAGCTCACTATTAAGTCAGTCTAGACTACTTGGCAAGTTCCGGGTCAGTGAGGGATCCTTTCTCAAAGAAACAAGGTAGTTGATGCCTGAGGAACAACAGTCAACATTGTTTTCTGGCTACCCACCCACACAATACCTGCATGAGTGCTTGTGCGTGCTTGAGAACACACACACACACACACACACACACACACACACACACACACACACACACACACACACCTGTGCTCATAAAAATGCACATAAACACTGAATAGCATAGATCTTGAATATGAGGTTCTAAAGTTGATTATGATGCTAACAGGTGATGATATTTCTGGAAATATTCTCAAAGTGACTGTATCTTGGGGAAGCTTTCCCCGGCAGGTACGCCCCAGACCTCACTTATTGATGTACCCTGGGGAGCTGGCCTCAGGCAGGGGTGAGACTGCTGACCAGGACCTGTCCTCAATCAAGGGAAGCAGATGAAGTTATCTGGGTCTGGTGACCTTTTGAAGATAACCTAGCTACAAGTCGCATTGGATGATGTGTCCCAGGAATAAAGGACGTGCTCTCTGCTCTTTGATGGCCCTTTGGCTCTTTGAAAAAAAGTGTTGCATAACAAGAACATTTGGGAAACACTGAGTCAATATTAGATACATTTCCTCCTGCAGTCTCTATCCTGGCCTCCAGGATCTGCTCTTTATTTGTATCACCTGGCCATTGCTATATGGCAAATTATCTCACAACTCAGTGGCTAAAAATAAGGGCTAATATAGGTGCCACTCACAGTCTCTGTGTGGCTGTATAGTCTGGGTAGCCTGGTTCCAGGTCTCCTGAGCTTCAGTGGAACTACAGGCTTTCTTGTCTAGGTTGGGATTGGAGGAGTCCTTGGGGATGTTTCCTGCTGGATTGCAGGTGGCATTTGGGAAGAGCGCAGTTCTCCAGGTGTCCCTCTTTACAGAACTGCTGGTGGCCCTCAAGTAACAGAGACTCCTCTTCCAGGGAACACGACAGAAGCTGCAATGCCTGACAAAGTGAGACTTGATCACACATTGTCATCTTGACTAGTGCTGTGTCAAAGTGAGATCCTGTACTTTAGAGGAGACCCAGGGACAAGGTCTTAGTAACCTGGACCAGCATTCACATGTATAGTGTATGTGCATATGTACAGTGCATGTGGTGTGTGTGTGTGTGTGTGTGTGTGTGTGTGTGTGTATGTGTGTGTATGTGTGTGCAGCCTAGACTGTGAAGAGAGGCTGATGGAGTATACCATGTGTGGGCTGGGGGGGGAGGGGTGGGAATAAGGCCAAGGCTCTGTGACACAACCCTAACTGGGGGAATCCGCAGGTCTACCTATGGTACCCAGTTTGTACTGCAGGGGGCATTTTTCATGTTAGAGCAGTCAGTGCCTGTATTGGCACACCCTCCCTGTCAGTCGCCAGGTCCCCAGTTTGGAGCTTCTGTCTTCGGTACCTCCCTTACCTTCTATCTTCTTGTACCATTTCTCCTCATGAAGCTCCCTTTTTGACTTTTCCTTCACAAAGACCTCCAGTGGTCTAATCAGAAGGAAATGGCAACAGATAAGATGCCAGTTGCAGCAGTCTTTTTCTCCCTGGGCTGAGACTTGCTCTCCATGAACACAGCCTGAAGCCCTTTTGGAAAAGGCAGTTCTGTCTTATGCAAACAGAATGGGCAAATCCGGTTTGGGATTTCCCCAAATTGGGAAAAGAAACAACAGAGTTTTCTTGCCAAGTCAGATGAGCAATTGTCCCTCTAGAGGCCTATCACCTCATGCAGATTTGTGAAGGACTGAGCTCCTTTGCAGTGCTTTGGCCTTGTCCCAAGAAGCTTGTCTTGCTTGCTGTGTCCAGGCGCTGGCTGCCACCAGCTCCCTGGCCTGCCCCAGCTACCTCTTAGGTTTTTATTTACTGGATTGAGCTGTTGGCCCATAGCCTGTTCTGAGGCAGCTGAATCAATCAGTACGCCAAACTGTGGCCTTGGCTGATCTACACTAGCTTGAGATGCACAGAGGTAGGACAGAGCCCAGTGACAAAAAGATATACAGGCCGGGCTCCTTAGTGTGGTCCAGGAGGAACTCACCATGCAGCTTTGTACCTGTAACTGCTTATCTTTTAGGTCTTAGTTTTAGAATAACCTGCTGGGTTTTTAAACCATGGTATGATGACTAGTTTTGTGTCAACTTGACATAAGCTTGAGTTGTTTAGAAAGCAGGAACCTCAATTGAGAAAACGCTCCCACCAGCTAAGGCAAGACTGTGCATTTTCTTGATTGGTGATTGACATGGGAGGTCCCAGGGAGGCATCAGTAGGATAGTGCCACCCCTGAACTGCTGGTCCTGCTATAAGAACTCAGGATGAGTAAGCCATGAGGAGCAACCCAGTAGGCAGCACTCCTCCATGGCCTCTGCATCAGCTCCTGCCTCTAGTTACCTGCCTTGAGTTTCTGCCCTGACTTCCTTCAGGGATGGACTGTTACCTGAGAGTTGTAAGCAGAAATAAACTCTTGCATCCCCAAATTGATTTTGGTCAATGGTGTTTTACCACAGCAATAGAAACCCTAACTAAGACACATGGTGAGAATTCATTTTTGTTTGCCTGAGAGTGTTACTTTTCAAAGTCATGAGTTTAAGGACTTTTTCCCTGTGTGCTGGGAAATGGGAGACCTGGCTCCTCACAGAACAGGACCCAGAATCCCATGTTCACAGATGACATGTAGGTGGAATGGACCGAGGATGTCCCATTCTGCAGCAATATCGTCAGTAGGACCCTAAGCTGTCTATCCTTGGTAACGATAACTCTTTCCACCAGCTTCCTGGGTTCTGTTGCCACTTTAGGGTCCCCAAATAACACACAGAGTCTTATATTAGTTACAATGCTGCTGGCCAATGACTAGGATTTCTTCTTTGCTAACTCAGTCTTAATTATCAACTGTAACTACTATTCTATATATTTTTATAAGTACTTATCTTACCGAGGACACTGGCCATAGCGTCCTCTCTTCCTGGGATCACACTGGACTCTCTCCCTTTCCTACATTTCCCAGAATCCTCCTTCTCTACCAGTACCCCCTTACTTGCTTCCCTGTTGGCCAACAGTGCTTTATTTATCAACCAATAAGACAAACATGTACACAGAAGGACCTCCCCCATCAGACACAGACAGCATAAATGGTGGTGGAGCCTGGGATGATAGGACAGTGGCAGAAGGAGAAGCTAACACTCTGTGCCCAGGGGAGTGGAAGGGCCCCAAGGTCACACAGGGAAGGCACTGTGTGACTGGAGGCTAAACAGCTATTCTGTAGGGCATAGATAAAGGTCCAGCACAGCCTTAAATGTCCTGTTTGAAAATCCCTAATGGGAGTTCCTGGAAGAGTGAAGGCAGTCTCCCTGAGGTGGCTATGATGAGACAGACCAAGGATAAAGAGTGGGGACCAGAGTCTACATGCCCGTCCTTAAGCCAAGTGTCCTTCTGCTGCGAGCCTGCTTGCTGCAACACTAGGGGACCAGGACAGATGTGAGCTCTGCCCTAACTTTCAAATTCTAAGGCAGCCTTGAGGGTAATGAGTAAGCTGTCTTGGAGAAACTGTGATGATCCCCATACACCATAACCAGGCTGGAGCTCCATCTGGATAAAGTCTATGTATCTGCCATACCCACCCTAGTCCAGATCTCCTTTGGACAAGGACAAAGGATATCATGGTGACTCCACAGACCAGACAAGGGAGTGGAGGCTCTGGAAGGGCAGGGCTCACAAAGTGTGTACTCCAAGTAAGAAGCAGAGCCAGAGTCAGGTCCTGCTTGTCCAACATCAGTGCCCATGAACAGGAGTGTGGGCAGGAGTGTGGGCAGGAGTGGGAGCAGGAGTGGGGGCAGGAGTGTGGGCAGGAGTATGGGCAGGAGTGGGGGCAGGAATGTGAACAGGAGGATGGGCAGGAGTGTGGGCAGGAGTGTGAACAGGAGTGGGAGGAGTGTGAACAGGAGTGTGGGCAGGAGTGTGAACAGGAGTGGGAGCAGGAGTGTGGGCAGGAGGGCAGAACAGCTCACACGGCCGTTGGTCAGCTCCTGGCACATCACAGCAGGTTCTAATCACCAGGGACAGCTTGCTGTAGTATATGGCTTGAGCAGGATTGTGTTCCCCAGAATTCACATGCCATGTCCCTAGTTCCCAGGACATGCCTGTTTGGGGACAGGACCTTTGTAGAGGGGGTACCAACACCTGGGGTCCCCTGAAGCACAGTTTTTGTGAACAGCTCCAAGGCTTCTTTGGCCTAGGCCACAGGTGGAGACCATGGTGATCCTAGTGGCTAGAACTCAGAATGAAAACCATCACAAACTGCACTGTCCAAAGAGGCTTTACACACAGGGGACAGGGGGACTCAACACAGCTGTCCCACTTTTAAGGATTTTGCTGCTGTTGAGAAAAGTCATCTATTGCTCTGAGAGACAAATAAATATCTGATTTACTTCAATTGGTTGCTTTCTGTGGTGTTTTGAATGAGAATGGCTCCCATAGGCTAATATGTTAGAATACATGTCCCCCGCTGGTGGAACTGTTTGGGAAGGATTAGAAGGTGTGGCCTTGTTGGAGGGGGTGTGTTATTGGAAGTGGACTTTGAGGTTTAAAAATACTTGTGCCATTCCCAATTAGCTCTCTCTGCCTTGTGGTTTGTCTCAAGGTATAAGCTCTCTTGTTAGGTATAGTGACGCACACCTTTAAACCCCATTTATTTTCTGACATCGTAACACAGAGCAGTGTGCAGCAAGTCTGGGTCATGCAGACATCCCAGGCCTTCACTTGGCCAAGGTATGCAGACAGAGCTCCACCTTTCAGGTGGGAAATGGCTTCTGCTTGAGCTATCGTCAGGACTTTTGAAGGCTGACTTAATGAATAAAGGATAAAGGCTTAAGGAGGTTCAGGTTGTAGACACTTAGCAGCCCTTTGTCTATCAAAAAATCCTTTCTGGGTGATCCAATCAGAAAACAGCTGCTCCTGCCACATCTGCTAGCAGGGACGGCCGACACCACTGACAATGAAATGAAGCAAGACTGTAAAAAGAGCCAGATGACATCCGTGATGGGGGAGGTGCCCTCAGCTACTGCAGGTGAGTCTGGTGAGAAGGGAAAAGCAGGTGGGGGGCTGTGAGCCCTCATCAGACTGGATGTGTGGATGTCCTCCCAGAAGTCCCATTCCATTTGAGAAGCCACACCCTGTGGAGGCTGTCGAAGGCATTCTTCCACCACACCCTACTCTGTTACAGAACCCACAGTCCCTTAATAAGTTCACATATGCTCAACAAACCTTTGCATTGGTCTCTGAGGTGTGGCTCCACTCAGGCTGTCACTGCATCTCTGTGAGGGAGATGCCAGTGGGAGGGTGAGGCCAGAATGGGAGCCTCACAATTTGTTTCTCTCTAGAGCTGTGAGGCAGCACTGCTAGCCCCAGGCCCAAGTAACTGGTCACACCTGATCCCTCTAGCTAGCCTCTTAACTACCCCAGGTTTCTTCCCTAGTGACTGTCAATCAGATGACCTTGTCTGGGTGCCCTCTCCTACTCTGCTTACTGTTCATTTTGCTAAACAGCCACCTACTAATTACTTTGCTTTTGTGTTAATCAACATTCCCTATTTTCCTCAGCTCTCTGCTTCTTTCGAGCTTGGGATCTACCTGCACCCAACATGCAGCAGAAGTCCTGGAATGGCAATGGGGCCTCTGTGCTGTGTTACTCCTCCCAGGATGCACAAGACAAAGCCTGGGCTGACTTTGTCACACAGTGCTGGAAAGTGCCCAGTCCCCATTCCAACTGGCAAGGGGTCTGAGGAACACAATAGGGTGTGATTGAAGACACCAAAATAATTGGAATGATTTCTCATGTGTGCAGAACGGTGTGGGAGGAAGGAACTGTGTTCTCTTTGGCTCTGCAGGGGAAAACATAACTGTTATGGCTACTATGGCCCCCAAGGCCATGCATTTGGTCTCCTGAAGATCTAGTGCGGAAGCTGAAGGTGGGGGTCAGATCCCAGGGATCAGGGTCATCTCTGGAGCGGGCTGAGCATAGGGCACTTAGTGTCATAGCAGGGTTGATAGCCATACAGATTGGTCATTCTTTCTGCATTCAGGCTGTGCTGTGGGGTACCAAGGAGGAAGAAAAGGCTAGGGATTAGTGATTCCTGGACCCACCTCCCTCTGTTTTTTTTTTTTTTTTTTTTTTTTTTTTTTTTTTTTTTTTTTTTTTTGAGACAGGGCTTCTCTGTGGCTTTGGAGGCTGTCCTGGAACTAGCTCTTGTAGACGAGGTTGGTCTCAAACTCTCTGCCTGCCTCTGCATCCTGAGTGCTAGGATTAAAGGCGTGTACCATCATCACCTGGCTGTTTGAATTTTTTTTTTTGGCCACCTCCCCCTTAAATTGTACCCCAGTCTCTGTGGTTGACTCTATCAGAAAGAGATTCTTCAGGAAGCTGGGATGATTACAGTGGGGTAGATCTGAGCTCACCAGACTCTCAGCTCAGACTTTGCCCCAGATAAAGTAGCCTGCACCTCCTTTCCCTTAGACCTGGGACAGTGGATTGCAGGAGCAGGACCCATGTGTGCTGCCGAGGCCCATCCTATCCTTCTGCTCTTTCTGGAGCTAGGCATGTGTCCTAGGAGAATTACTTTTTTTCCCATGGCAAAATAAGCTCCAACAATCACAAAGACAAGCAGCTTCCAGAGCCCGAAGACAGGCAGAAGTGAACAGACCCTGATCCATACTTACCTTACAGAAGTGGCAGGGAATTTTATTTAAAATCACCAAGGAACTGGGGAAATGGCTCATAAGGCCACTGTACTTGCCATGCAAGCATAAGGACTCTAATCTGAACCTGCATTTAAAAAAAAAATAAGTTGAAGCCAGGCATAGTAGTGCATGTTAATCTCAGCACTCCAGAGGTAGAGGCAGGTGGATCTCTTGAGTTCATGGCCAGCCTGGATTATGTAATAAGTTCCCAGCTAGCCAAGGTCTGCACAGTGAGACCCTGTCTCCTAAAAACCAAAGCAACCAAACAAAATCCAATCAACAGCACATGAGAAATGACCGATCAGACTGACCTCTGGATTCTGTATGTACGTTCGTGTATACACACATACACACACACACACACACACACACACACACACACACACACACACACGGCACCTGCATACACATCTGCATATACATGTTATGCTTGCACACATATGAGCATACATACAGATATACATATCAATGACATAATAAAATTACCAAGTTTTTCAAATGAATTAAAGAAAAAGAACAACTAAAAAATGAATCTTAATGTTTGCCCCAGCTACCTCAGGTCCTTACCATGATTCGACTCTGTTTCCTTTTCTTTCTTTCTTCCTTCCTTCCTTCCTTCCTTCCTTCCTTCCTTTCTTTCTTTCTTTCTTTCTTTCTTTCTTTCTTTCTTTCTTTCTTTCTTTCTTTCTTCCTTTGAGACAGGGTTTCTCTGTGGCTTTGGAGCCTATCCTGGCACTTGCTCTGTGGACCAGGCTGGCCTTGAACTCACAGAGATCTGCCTGCCTCTGTCTCTCCAGTGTTGGGATTAAAGGTGTGCGCCACCAACGCCCTGCTGTTTCCTTTTCTTGTGTTGGCGTCAGTGTTTATGCTACTGATAAATATATGCATCTGGAAACATATGAGATATGATCCTGTTTTATAGTCTAAACTTTCTTTAGATGATCTTCAACTGTACATACGTCTGCTAGTTGCTTTTGAAAAAAAGATGGCAAGGGGTGGAGAGATGACTCAGTGGTTAAGAGCTCTTGTTGCTCTTGCACTAGACACAGGTTCAACTCCCAGCACTCATGTGGTAGCTCATAACCATCTGTAACTCCAGTTCCAGGGGATCCAAAGAGCCCCTCTGACCTCCTCAGACACTGGGTACACAATGTGGTGCACAAACATTCACACACATAATAAAATAAAGAAATAATTCTTTTTTAAAAAGGTGTTAAAAATGCAACATAAAGTCCACCCTCCTGATTTCCATGTGGGCCATGTGTTCCTGGGATTTTCTCTTCTGTATGGCTGAAGCTCCACACTACCAAGAGCTTCTTGTGTCCTGTGTTGCTGCCCTGAGTCTGTGAGTTCCCTCTGGTACCTCTTGTGGGTGGGTAAAACAGGGATTTTCTTTTAAAAAATTAAATATAATTAGTCTGAGTGTGTGTGTGTGTGTGTGTGTGTGTGTGTGTGTGTGTGTGTGTGGTGGGGAGTGAGGGGTGGGTCAGAGAACAGCTTGTAGGAATTGGTTTTCTTCTACCATGTGGGTCCTGGGGAGGAAGACTGGCTCTTCAGGCTTGGTGGCTAGCACCTTAACCCAACGGGCCATCTCTCCCCAACCCTAGGAATTGTCTTTTGTGGCTGTCTTGCTTCCGATTTTGTCCCCACTTCACTGCATGTGATAGCATGTCCTTTATTTAAGGCTGGTGTCACTCCACTGTGTGGGCACACCTCATCTTCTCTGCCAGTTCAGCCAGGCCTGGCTGCCGTGCTAGTTGTGATGGTCACTGCTCCACACATGGTGATCCCTCCTAGAGACGCTGATTGCAGTTCTTTGGGAACAAACCTTGAATCGAGGCTGCAGGATCATGTTTTACTTTTATTTGAAAATTATTTTCTCAGTTATGTGTATGAGCATGTATGTTTAAATGAGGCAGGTACCTGAGGTGCAAGGTGCTCCTGGAGTTTCAGGCAGTTGTGAACTACCCAACATAGGTTCTGGGATCTGAACTTGAGTCCTCTTAACCTCTGAGTCTTCTCTCTAGCCCCCATAAAAATATAACACCCTTGTGCAACCCTTATGACCCAGGATTTTTACCTTATTGCCTGCAATCTTGTTCAGTACACCTCAAGATCCACCCTACAATCCGTTCAAGTTCCTTAGTAACTGTCTTAGAGCTTTTATTGCCGTGAAGAGACACCATGACCATGGCAACTCTTATAAAGGAAAACATTTAATTGGGGTGGCTTGCTTACAGTTTCTGAGGTTCCGTCCATTATCATCACGGTGGGGAACATGTTGGTGTGCAGGTAGACATGGTGCTGACTACATCTTGGCTTTTAGAGAACAGGAAGTCAACTGAGACACTGGGCAGTACCTTGAGCATAGGAAACTTCAAGGCCTACCCCCACAGTGACACACTTCCTCCAACAAGGCCACACCCACTCCAACAAAGCCACACCTACTAATAGTGCCACTCTCTATGGGATTATTGGGGTCAATTACATTCAAACTGCTATTGCAACCTTTTGAGAAGTAACTTCAGAAGCCACCACAATTTTTACTCGGCAATTGTAAGTTCAGCTCCCTTGGGAAGCCCATGCTCATGCTTGGGAATGTGTGATCCTTTCTCTGAATTCCTCTGTGTTACACCCCACACCTGCTCCAGCTTAAATCTAAGTTAACTCTCTTCTTCATAAACTCCAAGCGTGTTTCATAATGACTGGTTCTGACACTCCTTTCTGCAGTGCAGTCAGGCACCCAGTTCACCTGGGCAAAGGTCTCCGAACTGAACTCCCCAGGCTGCTGCTGCAGGTGGCAGTGTGGAGCTGAGCTCTGTCAGCCCCTTGACAGTGGGACTTTTTAATATACTCTGGACATTAACCCTTTATCAAGTACGTGGTTAGCAAATATTTTCTCCTTTCCACAGGCTGTCTTTCTGCTATTGACTGCTTCACAGCTTTCAAGTTTGTCTATTTTTGCTTCTGTTGCTTGTGTATTTGGTGTCATATCCAAGAAATCCTTGCCAGATCCAAAGGCGGCTCTTAACCAGCAGGTGCTGACAGCCTATCCTGCTTTACTGCACTTGCTCTATTCACTGGCTGTCACCCAGCAGAAAGGCCACTGTTTCTCATGGCGTTAGGGTCAGTTGGGGAGGATCCCTTGCTCAGTGTGGGTTTGGGGATGTCTATGGTACATCGGCAAAGGATGCACTTGGTTCTCCTGTCTCAAGACTGCTGTTTGTCTTCCTTCCGGTCTAGGACAATGTAGATCCCCCCAGAGTTTGGGAGTAGACACAGAAAGCATAAAGCTTGGGCACAGTGGGAGGGGGCATAGCTTCCTACAGCTGAGGCGACTCCTGTCCACACAGCACCCACTTTTAGAACATAGCACAGACCTTGTGGGGTGCTGTTTTGAAAGCTGCCACTTGGGGAGCAATCTGTGTGTTCTTCTCTTAGTAGTTTAATGTCTTGTTAGAAAGGTTTCAAAATTAGAATCAACATTTGGGAAGAAACAAAATCTTTTCACAGGCTTCGAATTTGAGTGGCACCAAAAAAAAAAAAAAAAAAAAAAAAAAAAAAAAGACAGAGCTGAGTCCTCCAAAGGAGACCTGGGCCCAGCACCTCCCCTACTCTCCAGTGCCACTCCTGTACTGGCTTCGTTCCTGCCTCTCTGCTCATCTGCTCACTGCACATCCCCCTGGCGTCTGTCCTATGCTTCCCTCCTGTACACACGCTTACCTACCAACGGAGATACCAGTGAAGTAATGCTCCCCTCCTCCCTGCCTCCTGGGCTCCCCCTGCCTCCTGGGCTCCCCCTGCCTCCTGGGCTCCCCCTGCCTCCTGGGCTCCCCCTGCCTCCTGGGCTCCCCCTGCCTCCTGGGCTCCTCCCTGCCTCCTGGGCTCCTCCATTCCACTGTCCTTAACAAGCACCTTAATGGCACTGTGAAGCTTCAGTTTCCTTGTTGGTGAGCCAAACCATGTCTTCTTTCTTTCTTAACATAAAAACAAGAAACACAGGCTCAGCACCAGACCTTCTATATTTCCCTCGGGCCAAAGGCTAAAAAGCCCAGGCCAAGATAGGCGCAGTCTTTGAGGGACCACCTAAATGGAAGAGTTTTGTTTCCTAGGTCACTTGGGAAATGTTGGCAAGAATTCTTCAGCAGGGGAATCAACATAGGCCTTTAGGCTTGGCCAGGAAAATCTTAGACCCTGATCTTTTTGCTTGGTTTAGTTTTTTTAGCCAAACATCATCTTATGCCCGTACTCTGTGCCTTTCTTGTTCACAGGGGCCTGGTGATGAGCAGCTTTCCCACACAGAGAATTTGTCAGCAGGACTTCAAGCTCCACAGACGCCACCATCTGATCCTGATAATCCATCTTGGAAAACTACAAGCTCACCCTATCTGGGCTAAAGAGCTTCATCTTACCCTCCCAGTTAGCCTTCGGAGCCTCGGGCCACAGATGCCACACCTAGTGCTGAACCCTGTGCTTTAGCCTTGGGCCTGCTTTCTTTTTCTCTTCATGTGTTTTCTCTTTTGGGTCCCTAGAGACAAGAAAAATACAGTGAATTTAATACTATCTGATCTGTGATTTAACAGACTGCCGTGGGTGCTGGGTGAGCTGTCACTCATCACTTGGGAATGCGTTCTGCTCTCCTGTTCTGGCTCCCAAATCTGTGTACTCTCAGCAGGGCTCAGGATTCACACTTAGTTCATGTGAGACTCTAGTGAGGCTACTACTGTAGCACATGTCCCCTTGCTAGCCTTCAACTCCAGATGGTTGGCCGTGTCTCTATCGTCTGCATCTGGAAAGGTGTTTCTATCATGTGACATTTAAATCAGAAGAGTTTGGGGGTGCAGACAACTCTTGAGCCCCATACTATGGGTGGCCTCATCCAGCTGACTGAAGGCCTTGGAAGAAAAAGCCCATGATGTGGAGGAAGCATGAATCTGCTAGCTGATGTCTGCGCACCCAAGCTCAACACCATGTGTATAATGTGATATATTATTATATAGCTTGTGCACGCACACACAGACACACTCTGCATTTGGCTGACATCCCAGCCCTTTTTAGCCTCTGTGAGGTCTGGCCAGGTTAACTGCTTGCTTCTTGGGTACATGGAGGTCACACATCTGTCCCAGTATCTGGCATCTGGGCAACTCATAATAAATTTTAAAATCGTTTCCCTCAGGAGCTGAGGGTAATTATGACAGTCCTGGGGCAGACATAGGAGATCCTGTCCTTGGGCTACCCAGACATTCCCACTGCTCATCCTAAATTCTAAAAGCCTCAGTGAACCAAGACAGTGGGACCCTTTCTGCAACCCAGTAGCCACAACAGAGTCCATTGATAACATGCCTGTCCAGGGCAAGTCTGGTGTGGAGAGCAGGTGGCCAGGCGCTTTCCTTTCCCCTAGCTGCCGGCAGGAGGGAGGCATAGGCAGTGGTTTCCAGTCAGGACATCTTTCCTGGTTGTTGTTGGGTCAGAGCCAGTTCTTCCTTCCTGTTTCAACTGGCTTCAGTCTGTTTATTATCTGTGCGGTTCTCAAGAGAAAGATCAGAAAGTTGGTCTCTTCTCTGAGCAGCCGGCAGTACCCGGGGCCTTTACTCTCTTGGTCCTGGGGACAGACTCTAAACGCCTAGCCTGCTCTGCTCCTGGGTAGAACACAAGGGTCTTGTTGGTGTGAGAATTGGGGTCTAGGACTGAGTGGGGGGTGTGAGTTGCAAGATGTGTGAGGGGCATGCAGGTGTGGGGTGGGTGTTAGGTGCAGCGGTGTGGAGTGAATGGTAGATGAGTAGGGGTGTGGGTGGGTGTTCGGTGCAGGGGTGTAGGGTAAAGATGGGTGTGAGATGTGAGGTAAAGAGTAGGATATGGGGGTATAGGGTGTGGGGAGGTGAGGAAGTGTCTAGTCCTTGCTCATCTGTGTCTGAGAGGGTCTGACCAGTGGGAAGATGATCACTGAAGAGTACCGAGGACCAAGAGGAGCTCTGAGGAGGATGGGAATATCAAGGCCAACAGAGAAACACCAAGAAGCCCTGGGATAAACTGCAAAAAGAAAGAGGCTGGGGGTGGACAGGGCCTGAGCCTGAGGAACAGTTGTGGTTTTCTACCCGGGTCCTGAGATTTGAGGATATCAAAGGCTTCCCTCCTCCTCCCAGGCTCTGAACCCTCTGTGTAAGTGAAAGGGACAGAGCTCCTAGAGGAAACAAGGTCACCCCAAAATGCTCAGGAACCATGTCTTCTATACTGTTTTCATCTAAGCCTAACTGACCCCCAAGTAACAACAGTAACCAAATAGCATTAGAACATTTTCCTTATGCAAACAACCAACGCAGAGCAGACACTCCCCACCCACACACACCGATCTTCTCATGCTCTGGGCTCTGGGCTCTGGCCCTTGCCATCCTGCCTGGGGTCTGGAGATAGCCCTCTTAGCCACTTGCTCTGATTCCTCTGGTATCTCCATAGAAACCACACTTCCCCTGGCTCCCCTGCTCCTTGTTCCAGGTCCTCTCCTCCTAGCTGTGGTGCCCTCTGCTGAATACAGTTGGTTCTATATAACCTATGAGATTTATAGCTGGCTCAAATTCTAGCCCATACCTGTCTTACAACACTTCTTGTTTTCATCAGTGATGCTGTTTTGATGAGGGTACAGAAGTCCCAGGGACACAGTTCTAGCCAGGCAAAAGGGACCCTATCAAGAGAGAAGAAAGCGTTAAGACACCTGTGGGGTACTGGACTCTGAATGTGAACACCATGCCCAGAGTGTTCAGAGCCACCAGGGTATCTGCTATGAGCAGGAGGGGTTGGCCAGAAGTGGGTAGCCTGCAGGTAGCCACAGGTAGCCACAGGCAGGAGACATCTCAGTTCCTTATGTACATACATCCTTACAAAGACCAACAGGGACTCAGTTGAATCATGCAGGAAGGTTTTGTTTAGTTCCTTTTATCTTTTTAAGTACCTTTGGTGCTTATGGAAGAAAGATGATAGAAAAGGCAGAGCGTGCTGGCTGGGACCCACTCTGCTGGATCTGAACTCATTGAGAAGCAGATACATGTGTATTCATAGTCCAGCAGCGTCACTCGGTTGGTGACCAGCTGCTGACAGGCCCCTGCCCAGAGTTTCCCTCTATGGGCTCAGCATGATTCCAGAGGTACCCACTGGCAACTGTGGTGAATCAGTGGGGCATCAGCCTGGGCTTGAAAGGAGGGAGGGCCACACTTTCTCAGCTCTTTGAATGGCAACGGAACCAAGTGGGTCCTAGGTCTGTCATCAGTCCAGACAAGCAGGTGACATCTGCTGGCTGAGGACCTTAAGCACATCAGTTTTCTGTGGACTCTGCCCATGCCATCTGTAAACACATAAATTGCTCGTGGTTGGTGGCATTTACAAACCCTTACTTGGCCAGAGTTTCTTTCTCACCACATCCCTTTTCTAGTCGGAGTAGGTTTGGGCCTTTATCTCAGAGTGGCAAATAGTGAGGAAGAGTGAACTTTTGCGGTGAGATGAGTTGTTGGTATAGACAAAACATCTTCCAGGACACAGGGTTGGGGTGTGGGTTAGGAAAGCAGCACCAGCTAGAAGAAGGACCCGTGAGGAAGATCTTTAGGGACACCACTGTGACACCCACAGGCCCTGCAGGTGGGACTCTGCCTACTGCTGAACCTGGCAACAGAAGACAATGTGCGTACCTCTGCTCCGATTCATTTGGGGATTACGGCAGGCCCCTCCTTGCTGTGTGGTGCCCTCCTCTTTCTATATTCACTGAACTGTAGAGTCTGAAGAAGCTGATTGTGGAGGACAGGCTTTGAGAGCCAGACCAGTGCCTGAGGAGGGTGGGCAGTAAGGGACAGGAAGGCTAAGGCTGGGTCATTATCTGATGTTGCCAGTTTGAAATCCTTCCTAAATTCTGGGTGAGGACTGCCTGTTGTCATGTGCAATGCTAGGATTTGCAGGTGTAGCAGTGTGTTATGGGAGTGGCTCCACCTCACCTGAGATTTGCAGGTGGCTATAACCAAACTTAGTCCTTGCTCCCCCACCCCCTGGGTGGAAACTGTGAGCTTATTTATTGCTAAGCCCTCGGTTCCTGACTGGGCTCCTGACACACATAGGAACTCAATAGTTACATGTAGAATGAATGAATTCATGGTAAGTACAACCTGCTTGAGGTTTAAGCAAGAATACTGAGTTACAGAAATGTATTCCTTACATTTAAATTTTTATTTGTCTATTTTGTGTGTGCTCCATGGTGCATGTGTAGAGTTCAGAGGCCAACTTGCATGACTTTACATGATAGGGGTTCCAGGGATCAAATGTAGATGGTCAGGTTTAGCAGCAAGTGCTCTTACCCATTGAGCTATCGAGTGGGCCCTAGAAATGCATTTCTTAAGGGTTAAAACGGAAATGCTAAATGGTCTGTGTGAAATAGAATGACTGTAACAGCACTTAGCAGCTGCTTCCTGGTAGCTACTCACGCAATTTACTAATCTAAGAACACTGGGATGAGAAAATGGTCTTCAGCAGATATACTTGGGCTGCAGCCAGACATCTCATTAAAGTTTATGAGTTTGTCATCTTTGCGTAAGTGCTCATGGAAATGCATCACGCAAGCTTTTCACAATGAAGAGCTTGGGGATCCCCTTTTGGGCCAAGATCTACTTCAAATTCGATTTGGGAAGACCCACTTGGGAAAGCTGTCTGTTTGCAGGATATTATTCCCATGGACAACTGTGGGCCAGAACAAGCCTCTGGATGAGAGCGAAGCTGAGCTTCAGCTCCAGCGGTCTGGGCAACTGGCTTGGTTGGGTCTGTCTGCGGGTAGAGTACCCACTCGGCATCCTCTGGCACCATGTGTATTTCAGAGGGTTTGAGGGGGCTCTGGGGCTGCACTGAGATACAGAGCTATATGGCACCCGTCATATAGCTTCTCAAATTTAGGGCTAAAGTTAAAAGATGCCTGTGTACGTAGCCTTTGGTTCCTGGACACAAAGATGTGTCATAGTGCTTCATATGTCTGAGTTTAACTAAATTCAGGGTCTTTGAAAGTATCCATAGTTACACCATGTTAGAGGTGAGGTGAAGGAAGCACAGATGGGGTAATTCCATCTAGACCAGGTATATATCATAGTAGTAATTATTATTATTTGGGTACTATGTAGCTCAGGCTGGCTTTGAACTTGAGATCTTCCTGTCTTGGATTTCTTAGAGCTGGGATTACAAGGCTATTTCATTATGTCAAGCTCCTTTCTGGAGTCTGGATTGGCTGTAGCTGATTGGGTCATTACTGCCTTCTGCACAATTGGTCTCCACGGAGGCCCTGGAACTTGGTATTTCCAGAATTACATCCACGCTTTCCCCCAAGTCAGTGACATTCTTTTTGGCTCCCCAAAGACAGTCTGTTCTGTGCATCAGAATGGCTTACACTTCTCATGTGGGAGTGCAGTGATGTTTATTGCAGCCACTTAGGAAGTGCTCATCTCTCAAACACTAAGTCCCTGAGAACAGGCAAAGACCCGTGTGCGATTAGCATATTTACCAGCAGACTGAGAGCCAAAAGCATGCAGCTCGTCATGCTTCTCTAGCTCTGTTTGCTCTCTGGATCTCACAGTCTTGTCTCTGACCCTGACATCTGCACCCACGGCTTCTGCCTCCCACGTCTGAAAAGGTACACAGTGAAGCAAGGGCATGGCCATCTCCCTGCAATCAGGGACTTTGGTACCCTGGCCTGGCCTGCTGGCTTTTATGGGCCACCTTTTTTGGGAACAACTGGCGTTGTTGCTGACCTTGTTTACCACAGAGTCCTCCCCACTATCCCCCCGTCCTTTCTCCACAGCACATGCCCTCTGTCTTCAAATCGTCCTGTGCAACAAAGGGAGAGATGACAAAGGCAGTACTGAAGGGAAATTGAACCCTGGAGCTACCGAGGGAGGGGCTGTGTGCGCCAAGCACTTCTGTCACAGGTCACAGCAGCGCCCTCCCCTGGGCTGAGTTTTACCTTTTATCTTCTTAAAATGTTAATGTACTATACAGACTCCAACCTCCTCATCCCTTCCTGGGAATCCCCCCTTCTCTATCTCTCCCAGGGGGCCCATTTAAATCTTGCTTTCACCATTAGCAACATTTGGGGCTGAACAACTTTGAGTAACCTCTGAAGTGGTTCGAGTTAACATTGTTTTTATTTATTTATTTATTTATTTATTTATTTATTTTGTTTCAAGATTTCATGCTTATTTTTTTTTCCCAGTTAGGACCCTGATCCAAACCCCACATTTCAGATTGCAAATCTGAGCTTTGGTCTCAGGCCAGTGAGCTCATGCACAGTGTTTGTCTTGGCTCCACTGCCTGACCCAGCCAGGAACACAGGCTGGCAGATCAGAGGGAAAGCAAAGCCCAGTTTTGGCTCTTGCCAAAGATGTGGTCAACCGGCCTACGGATTGGTCAGCTCCACTGGGGACATCCAGCCATGCCTGCTGGTCCTAGTTAGCATCCCTAGGTATTTGCTGCCGGCTTCTGTTCTGTTCAAACACAACAGCAGTGACGGCTGGGTAGAGATGATCTGAGCGACAAGAGGCAGACTGAGAAGGCAACAAATCTCCAAAACTCTCCCTGAGCAGATGTCATGGCCATATCCCAGGTCTGGTCCAGGCCATACTGCACCCTAATGTAGCACTGACACCAACCCATCCCACTTATGGGATGGACTATGCATGCACTTAATGGTCACATTTGACAGGTACCCCTCTCTACTATAGGAACCTAGGCCCTGCAAGCTTAGGTTACAAGGCCCAGCCTGAAAGCACACAGTTCTGGAAACCGTGGGATGCAAGTGTTTTTGGCTTTGAGAAGCTCTCAATTCTGTAGACAACTGTAGACACTGCACTTGGGCTGGATTGTGGCAACATTCATGCTGCATTTAAAGATATTTATTTGTTTACTTTTGAGATAGGGTCTCTTTATATAGCCCTGGCTGTTCTGGAACTCAATTATTATTATTACTATTACTATTACTATTATTATTATTATTATTATTATTATTTTGGTTTTTCGAGACAGGGTTTCTCTGTTGTAGCTTTGGAGCCTATCCTGGCACTCGCTCTGGAGACCAGGCTGGTCTTGAACTCACAGAGATCCACCTGCCTCTGCCTCCTGAGTGCTGGGGACTAAAGGCGTGCGCCACCAATGCCCGGCTCCTGGAACTGACTTATATAGACCAGGGCGACCTAGAACTTATGGGAGATCAGCTTGCCTCTGCCTCCCAACTACTGGGATTAGAGGCACACATGATGCCATGCCTGACTTGTCCAGTTACATGTTGAATTCTGTGAGCTTGTATGGTGTGCAACTGCCACTAATGGCACTTTTCTATGAGGATATATGCTGTGGTTTGCTCACCTGGGAGCTTATATGGGGGCCCAGAAAGGCAGTGGCAGGGCCTTTTGGGGTGAACACTGGGGCAGAGGAATTCAATGCTAAGCACTCAGAGTGTGTAAGGGACTGTGCGGCCTCAGGGATGAGCCTGGGCTCTCATCTAGAAATGAAGACCATCGGGATGAGAGGACAACACGAGTCCAATGTAAGTCCCCTTACATAGCACTATACAGGCCTCAACAGTCTTCACCATGATCTGAACTGTGCTTTTGCAAAGGCCTTCCATACAACTTGGTGCTGATAGAGAGGTCTTAGATCTGAGGGTGGAGCTCTGGCTTTGGCTCTTTTGGGGGCCATGTGACTGCAATTGACACAGTTGCTCTTGTGAGAATGCCATTCTCCCTTGACCTGAAGAAGAAACCCTCTCATCCTCATTAGGGCTCCCATCAGTTTTCCTGGACAGGTTTACACTTGGAAGTAAATAGTCCTCAGACCAGGACTGACCAACACTTGCCCAGTTCTTAGCTTCTGAGGATAAGCATCACACTTTCAGATAGCTGGCCTTACACTTGTCTCATGTCCCTACCATGAAGGTAAGCTTGTTTGTAGGTTGTCCCGCGCGCTCTGTATTTCTCGCCAGCAAGAAATCATACACGGGACACTCGGATCCTTCTGCAGACAAGCTTTAATGTATCTTGAGAGTGGAGAGCATAAGCTTCCCAGAGCGGAGACCCCGAGCCAAGAATCCCGTCCCCTAATAAAGGCTGGCAACCGCCGCCTCGGACGTGTCACCCCATGATTGGCTGTAGCTCATCCGGCCATATGACGCCACGGAATAGGCAGAGATCAAGGAATGGAAAATTACCCAGCGCCTGCGCAATAATCTTGTTTACATTCAGTGCCTGCCGGATGCAGGCGCCATCTTGTAATGGAGAATGCAGGGACGGCTCCCTACATCTCCCCCTTTTTTATTAATTAATGATAAGGCTTTATATTTTTACAAGCAAATAGGTCACCCAAATGTTGAGGGATAGAGGCAGAGGTTGTACCTTCCCAATCAAACATTAAGACTGTGTACAAGAGTCGCCATCAGGCTGTTAGCTTGACCCAAAGCGCTCTCGACCTGTCCTCTGCCGTTTTTCTGGGAAAGGGAGACTAGGGCAGGCAACCCTTATGCAGGACAACATGCCTCCCAGAGAAGCCTGCATACTGGGCAACTCTCTGTGTGATGCCTTGCTCGACATCCCTCATGGGCTGCTCAAGCCAGGCACTCTACCCTGTGCAATGAGCCTAGGCTCCGGGTGTGTAAGAGCTGTCTGGCCAGCGGCCTATTGCTTAAGCATAGTTAGCCAAATATCAGTGGAAGCCCCTTGTTCCAAAGCTACAAGCGCTTGGGCGATAACCACCTTGTCTCTCTTAGTTTGAGCCCTGAGCCTACAGACCAGCCAGAGAAGCAACATCAATCCGCAGCAAACGGCTGCACCAAACAATCCCACCTCCACCCATTCCTTAAAATAGGAGACAGCTGAAGCAATCCATGATGACAGTCCCTCCGTCAAGGACAGGAGTTAATCTGGATAATAGCGGCTCTCAACTCCCGGGGAGAGGGTGGAGTTCCGACTTTTGAGGGTCCAAAGGGGCTCTTCGGGTGAGTCTTTCCGGGATCCACAGGGGATTCTCTTCATCCTGTGGAAAAACATATATCGCTCCCCTGGATCTTATGAGAATAGGATCCGGGCCTCTCCAAAGACCAGTTAAGATATCTTTCCATTTTACCATTTCCTTTGGCCTTTTAGGTTCTGAGGTGTGACGCTTGGCCGCAGTATGGCCCTGAGCATCAATGTTTAGAAAATTAAGGGTAAAGAGTGCCATGGATATTGCAACTCTTGGCACCGAGGGTAGGGATGCTCCCATTCCCTCCTTTTGTTTGATTAAATAAGACTTAAGTGTGTGATGGGCACGTTCCACAATGCCTTGTCTTTGAGGGTTATAAGGTAGGCCAGTCAGATGAGTAACCTCCATCTGTCTGTAGAAGTGTCGGAACTTTTGAGAGGTATAAGCCGGCCCATTATCTGTTTTTAAGAAGCACACAGGTGGCTAGGTAAAGTCTTATTTCTGTAATACAGCTGAACTTTCTTAAACAGTAGCTTAACTTCTTTCTGAGGCAGGGTTTTTTTTGTGACTTTGGAGCCTGTCCTGGAATTCGATCTGTCGGACCAGGCAGGCCTTGAACTCATAAAGATCCATCTGTCTCTTACTCCCGAGTGCTGGGATTAAAGGCGTATGCCGCCAACGCCCAAAACTTAAAGGCGTGTGTCACCAACACCCTGAGCTTAAAGGTGTGTGCTACCAACATAATAGATTAGCATCTTTTACAAAACAAGAACTTTACATTGTCAGGCTTTGTTTAAAAATAATTCTAAATTGAAGCTCTTTAAGTATAAACATTAATAAAATCAAACATTTGAAAACTGGTTTTAAAAAGAAATTTAAATTCCCTTAAGGTCTTTCTGTAATATATAGAAGCATTAACATTTTAAATCTTAACTGAAAAACTTGTTTCTAAGATGGTACCTCTAATTTCCATGCGGTCACCTTTAGTTAAGATGGCGGTCTAAGTATCCTTTTTTTAACTTTAGCAAAATGGCTACCGTCAGTCATGTGACCAGCTACAAAATGGCCGTACCAGGAAATAGAACATTTTAAAACAAGCATACATAAATTACTTGAGCAACTTTAGGATATGAGGCTTTCCCCAGGCATCCCAGGTCTCTAAGCAGTGTTGGATCACATGTGCGGCCTTTTCCCCTGTCAAAGACTGGGAAAGCCATCTGCAATTTTCTCCGCTCCTCTAATGGTAAAAAGGAGTCGGTACCAAATAATGGGGGTGCTGATGGAAGTACACCTGCTGGATTAACAGGTCTCTTAAATTTACCGGGGTGTGACCGGTTATCCCCTATTTTCTCTCCCCCCTTTGTTGTTTCTTTTTCATCTAGCTGAGCTGTTTCCCCAGTATTTAAGACTTTATCTCCTGAGCTTTTAGAGTCATCAGAGCTATCAAGATTTAAAGCTTTTACAGAATCATCTAACAAATTATTCACTCCCTTGTCAGTAGACATCCCAGGAGGTCCTTTTTTTTTATTTATTGCTGTTTCTCTTAACAAATTATTTACTCCCTTGTCACTAGACATCCCGGGAGGTCCTTTTTTCTTATATTTTATTGTTAGGCGCGCCCCATCTCTCACCACATTTGGTTTCTGATATGTAATTCTGGACTTCTTTAAGATTGCTACAACAGTGAGAAAAGTCAAAATAGCTCCTAGTAAAAGCATAGAAGCCTCTATATTAACCTCCCACAATAGCAACATTCCCAAGCCAAAGTCCAGAAAAATCATACCTCTCCGAATTTACCACTCTGCAGTTCTGAATCCGCCTTGTAGCCAAGGGGTCTCCGCAATGCCAGAGATGTTCATATGTTCCCGGGTTTCGGCACCATATGTCCCGCGCGCTCTGTATTTCTCGCCAGCAAGAAATCATACACGGGACACTCGGATCCTTCTGCAGACAAGCTTTAATGTATCTTGAGAGTGGAGAGCATAAGCTTCCCAGAGCGGAGACCCCGAGCCAAGAATCCCGTCCCCTAATAAAGGCTGGCAACCGCCGCCTCGGACGTGTCACCCCATGATTGGCTGTAGCTCATCCGGCCATATGACGCCACGGAATAGGCAGAGATCAAGGAATGGAAAATTACCCAGCGCCTGCGCAATAATCTTGTTTACATTCAGTGCCTGCCGGATGCAGGCGCCATCTTGTAATGGAGAATGCAGGGACGGCTCCCTACAGTAGGTGGTTAAGTGGACTTCCTTTCTTCCTTCCTTCCTTTTTTCCTTCCTTCCTTTCTTCCTTCCTTCTTTCCTTCCTTCCCTCCTCTCTCCCTTTCTTTTTCTTCCCCCTCCCTCCCTCCCTCCCTCCATCCCTCCCTCCCTCCCTCTCTCCCTCCCTCCCTCTCTCCCTCCCTCCCTCTCTTCCTTCTGTTTTCCAGAGAGAGCTATGTAGTCCTAGCTGGCCTCAAACTCAGAGATTCACCCATGTCTGCCTCTCAAGAGCTGGGATTAAAGACGTGTGCCATCACACCTAGCCATGGATTCTTCTAAGAAACAATAAAGTAGGTCACCATAATCTGCTCATCACAAAGGACCACATGGCTGATGCTTCTAGGGTTGAATTGCTGGGCCCCACATTTTTGTCCCAGGAAGGAGGGTGGGCATGACAGAGGCTGTGGGTCTTCATGGCTATATTGTCAGCCATCTCTGACTTTGTGTTCCATTTGTCCCAGGAGAGACTTGATACTCCCAAGCAGCACTTCTTGGTGTGAGTCACTGTAAGAAGTGGGGTTAGGCCTGAGCACAGCCAGACTGGGTTAGCCTGGGCAACCATGTATATTGACTGCTGCTTGCTTGCCTCAGTCCTGGTCTTTCCACTCCTTTGTCTCTCCTCCTCAGATACTGAGCCAGTGGGGATGGGAAGTGAGGATAATAGGTGGCACAGGGTGGTTCCTTCTGGTCAAGGCCACTTGCCTTCTCTCTGCTTTACACTGTCACTATTCTCTCATCTCTACCTCACAGAGAAGAGGCTTAGAAGACCAAAAATTCCACCCAGGTTGAGCTGTGTGGAAGCCGCAGAGTCAAACTCACAGCCATGCTTTGTTGAGCTGAATTGATGCTATGGTTGGTACCACATGCCCCTGTGTCTTGTAGGAGGACATCCATCTATAGATCCTGTGTCTGTGATACTTCAAGATCCCTTGGGGGGATTTTCTTTCATGACTGGAGTCATGTGCCTTCTAGTTTGCTCCCGACCTCTAGAACTTTCCTTCTGGTAGAGAGGAGAGCCAGGGGCTAATCTTATCCCCCAGGACCAGGATGGAGCAAGTTACAAGCTGGCCACCCCCTCTTCTGGTCTCATCTCCCTCCCTCAACCTTTGAAGAATGCTGATAGCAGCAGCAAGACCTGACTATAGGACCACCTCATGGAAAGATCTTCTGTTGGGAACAAAGTGTATCTCCTTTAGGATTTTGCTCCACAGAGATCCAAGATCTGGGAACAGACTCAGGAGGAAGCTCCCAGGGGACTCCTGGTAGGTGGTAAACTGTGGCTATGTAAGTTGGGGGTAGGAGGTTTAGGGGTTATGATTTGCCTTCTGCCTGTTGAGAAGCAATGACAACATTCCCACAAATGAGTTGTGGGTATTCTGGCTGTGAGTGGCTGCATTGGGTCCAGGAGTCTACTATGTGACAAAAAGCATCTCAAAATGAGGGGTCTGGGGAAAAACAGAGGGACACAGGGTTGCTGAGCAGGCAACAGTCTAGAAAACCAAAATGGGTGACTGTGTAATGATGCTTCATCTCTCCTTGCACCATTGAGCCTCTAATAAAACCCCTCCTTTGTAGGCTACATGATTTCTGCTGAGTGTGTTTCTGATGAGCTACTGGAGGATAAAAGGCATTAATCCAATACCTTTCTCAGAAGTAAGAAAACAAAACAAAGCAAACAAACAAGTTTTGGAAGCTGGAGAGATGGCTCTTTAGAGTGCTTGTTTCTTCCAGAGGATTTGGTTCCTAGCATCCATTTCATGTGGCTTATGACAGCATATAATTGCAGCTACAGGGGATCTAACCTGCTTATTCTGGAACCTAAGGTACTTACATACATGTAAGCATACACTCACATACATATATGTAAAGAGATCTTTTTTTTTTTTTTTTTTTTTTGACAGGGTCCCTGTGGCTTTGGAGGCTGTCCTGGAACTAGCTCTTGTAGACCAGGCTGGTCTCGACCTCACAGAGATCCACCTGCCTCTGCCTTCCCAGTGCTGGGATTAAAGGCATGTACAACCACCACCTGGCAAAAGAAATCTTTCAAAAACCTTCAGTTATTATGAAAATTGTATATGGCATAACATGATTGCTTTTCAAACTAAATCACCCAGTCCAACTGTTTTCATTTTGTTGTGTATTTTCTGGCATATAAACACAATCCATTGGATTATCTTCATTCGATACCTGTCACATTGTCCTGGGGACTCATTGATGCCACTGAGAGATTCTATAGTAAGAGTAACCGCTTCAGTGTTGGCATTTCACATTTTTTTATTTTATCTTTGCCTTGATATAATTTCTGGTGGATTTAGCCAAAGGAAAGTTTCACAGAACTAAGTCCAGTGTGAGACCACAAGATCCAGAGGCTGTGGTGAATTTGAACATGAGTTGGTATAAGCTGGGATGTGGTATAGGAATAGTATTCATTCTGAGTCAGGAAGAGTTACTGTAAAACTAAAAACATAAGCCATCTCATTCACAATTTCTTAGGGCATAAGGGCAAAGGAGAAGATGTAGTTCAAGGAAAGGGCACAAAGCTGTAGCCAGGTAGGATAACTGACTGAACACAGTCTCAGCCTGGAGATAATGGTAGAGCACTGTATACAGAAGGCCTGGGGGACTGATCTGACCACACACACAGAGAAAGGAAGGTGACTGAATGGTATGCTCCTTTGCTTGACTTTAGCAGTCACTCCACTACACATATGGAGATGAAAATAAACTCATCAAACCATCAGGCTGTATATATATTATATATATATATATATATATATATAATTATATATATTATCGGCGCGCGCGTGTGTGTGTGTGTGTGTGTGTGTGTGTGTATGCTGTACATATATATCAAAAGTATAAGCCTATTTTCATATGCATATATAAGTATGAGTCAGTGTACACACAGATATTAGAAAGTTTTAAATTAAATATGTGGGTTATAATGAATTAGAACAGACTACAGTGACAAAAATAAATAGCAAAAAATGAAATTTTAAGTAAGGAAGCTGGTTATAAAATGACAAATGCAGTATGAAACCACTTACAAAATGTTTAAAACTTTGCAGAGTAACAGGGTATGGCTGGGCACACACAGAGCACTTAAACCCTACATGATAACAGTACCTGAACGTCAGATTATTCATCTTTTTTCCCAAGCTCTCTTGATGTCTGAGCCTGTTTGCTTTTAATTCCCTTTGGCATAACCTAAAATGAAGGAGGGTCAGAGCCCAGCCAGGAAGCCCTGGCTTAAAGGTTTGATCTCTCCTGGTGATGTAGGGACAGCCCAACAAGCAGAGATGTTTTCAAAACAGGTGGTACTGAGGAGATCACCTCTGCCTCCTAAGGCCAGGAAGTGGCCAAGCAAGGAAGCATTTCAGATGAAAGGCCCAGGGCTGGGCTGGGTCTTAGCCCTCAGGGTCTGGTCAGCAGAAAGAAGCTCTGGGTACAGATGGTGGGTCAGTGTGTGCCGGGTCCTGCCGGCTCCTCAGGCTTGTCCGGTCTGAGTTCCTTCCACTGTGGCTGAGGAGGGCAATGTTCCTGTTCAAGGGCTGTCTCTAAAATGAAGTGAAATGGCTGTGTAACCCTTTGTCAGTGAAATAGAGAGGGGCATACCTTGTTGCTGCGGAGCCTAGGCCTCTCTTCTAAACCTGTCTGACCAGTCCCAGCTTTGCCTCAGCCAAGATCCTGACTTGTCCTTGGTTGGCTACAGGTGTCATGACCACTGTACAGAACAGAGGGTGACAGTTCTGTGTCCTTCAGAGAGGGAGGTATTACTGTGGGGAGCTGGGGAGATGGATCAGCAGAAACCTTGTCGCTCAGTCAGAGCCCAGGCAGGACTTGGAAAAGGCCAGACAAACCTTGGGAGCCTCTTTGGTCCCTCTTGTACCAGGTCACTTCCCAGGAACCTCGCTGAGAATCTAGAACAGTGGTTCCCAACCATGACTCCTTTAAGGTCAAGCAACCCTTTCACAGGGGTCATATATCAGATATCTTGCATATTAGATATTTACGTTATGATTCATAATGGTAGCAAAATTACATTTATTGAGTGGCAACGAAAATAATTTTATGGTTGGGGGAGTCACCACAGCATGAGGAACTGTATTAAAGGGTTGCAGCGTTAGGAAGGTTGAGAACCACTGCTCTAGAGTATTGAATAGTGGCCAGGCAGGCAGGGTAGCAACTTCCTGAAGGGAAAGCTTTATTTCTTTGGGATTTATCCAGTGTTTATAAAGACAAGAGCTTACTTCTGGAGATGCCCATAAATCACTCACCACCACTCTAATTTCCTTTTTTAAAATCTTGTTTTCTTGATAGAAGTGAGCAGAGACAAAACCAACATCTTACCTGTTGTGGGAAAGCCTCCAGGTGCCAGGGTATGCCCTCTCTCACCCACCTGCCATCGGAGCAAGTTGACCCTTGGGAAAGAACCGTGTGCACAGTGATACCTCTTGTCTCTGTTCCTGGAGTCTCCAGGAGACGACCAGCTTCCTTCTTCTCTGTTCCTTTTTTTTTTTTTCTTAGCATTTGCATCCAGGTAGCTACCCATTTTTACATCCCACTTGAGATAAACATGAAAGGGACTCCTGTGGGAAAGCCCCTGAAACTTTGATCTCCGTCTGAGAACAAAAGGAGTCATGTAGGAAAGCAAAGAGCTGCAGCAAGAGCTCCAGCTAGGGGTTGTGATACTTGCAAACTAAGCACAGATGTCTCTGCAGCTGGTTCCACCTCAAACACTCACGGGCCTACTGTGGCTAGACCCCATCTGGGAACAAGGAGCAACCAGAACCTAACCTTCAACCTTACTATCTGTCTACTGCTCTCCACAGTCCTCCTGCAGTGTCAGCAGGGCCCGGACTCTTGTAGATATTATCTTACTCATCCCCCTCAGCTGGCAAAACACAGAGAGGCAGAAGGGATGCAGCTGACTCCTGAGTTACAGTCTGAGGACTGGGCTGATTTCCCTGCCCCACTTTTGTTGCTGGGGCTGGTTGGAAGGGAGTTGGGTACTCTGGTAGTGGTGTCTGCAACAACATTGTTTCTGAGATCCTTACAGGGCAGCTTGGCTCTACTGCTCACTGGAACCAGGCTGGCTGCTCACATCATCAGACTTCTGCAGCGTTGTTTCCTGGCCCACTGGTGACTTGCTCTACTAAAGTCCTCTCTGAGGACAGGGCCTGACCTAATTGTAAAGTTGTCATGGGAACATCTCAAGAGGAACTACTCCTGCAGCAGTGATCTGGGCCAGGCAGTCACGATGCTGATATACTCCTTGACATTGTGACCAAGGGCCCCAGAGGGCTGAAAGCTGCAGACACTCAGCTGTGTCTCAGTCCATGGGGAACATCCTGCCCAGAGAACAGGGGCTGGTGTCAGGCCTGCAGAACCCAACAGCGCCTCACCAGTCACACCACTACCACCTTTCCTGTGGGGTGTCAAGCGGATGGGACCTCTACACACCATGCGCTCCAACTTTCCCATTCATTTATTCATTCTTCAACAAATGTTTGCTGAGGACCTACTGTGTGGTGGCTGCTTTGCTGGTGGGATCCACACTAGAGTGGACAGCAAATATCATGAGGTGACAATGCTTGTGGTCAGATTGTGACACACTGTGGTGAACTGAGGCTGCACAGGAAGGGTAAGGAAGCCTTTTTTTTGGTGGGGAGGGCTGACACGCACACACAGGTCAGCACCTGATACAGAGCCACAAGAGATACCAAGAGCAAATGCCTTGGGGATGCGAAGATCTTAGGGAGGTTGAACTGAGGACTGAGAAGAAGCTGTGCATCAAGAGACTGAAGGGCAGAAGGCATCTTGGTGAACTGAGCTGGATGCCATAGGGCTATACAGGCTTGAGCTGCAGCACAGACTTTAACCACAGTCTGAAGTTATTGGAGGATTTTAAACAGGAGGGCATAGCCTGATTTGCATATTAAAACGATTGCCCAGCTGCTGGGTGAAGCTGCCTTTCAAAGGCACAAAAATAGAAGTAGGAAGACCAGCTAGGAGGGCATCGCAACAAGCCAGGCAGGGAATAATCACTGTTATTATCCCTATTTCTCAGAGGAGCTCGCAGCAGGTAGCAAGGCTGAGCCTTCATTTGCATAGTGAATCAGCACGGGAGCCTTTCTCCTGTCACCTCCCTGGAATTTAAGAGCAACCCTGGAACGGATTAGCTAGCACTGCAGTGTTCCTGGGCTAAAATCAGTCTCCAAGACACTGGTCCTAGGTAAGGGAAGGCTTTGTTGGGAGCTGGGAGCCTGGCTTACCCCTAGACTTCCTGACCTATCTGGACTCTATCCACTTCCTGACTCCCCCCAGGCAGAGTTCCCCAGGTCAGAAGGAATAAGTGGAGTGGCCAAACTAGGTAGTGGAGACCCAGAGTCCTGCTGACCAGAGCCTAAGGGACCTGGGACGAGCCAGGGTGCTAGGCTCTGCTAGAGCTGAGCCATATGGCGAACACAGCACGTAAATCGTGCTTTGGCTTCCAAGCGCCTGAAGTCTAGTCAGAAACAAATGGAAGGCTTCAATAAATAATTTATAATGTGCTGCAGATTAAAAAGGCCTATATAAAAATAAATAACTTTAGGAGGAAGCTAGGTCTTTTCCTAGGGACAAATGGCCCTGAGTGCTATTTTGAGAGCAGTGTTTTCATTTGGACCTTGATGGTCTCCTGGGGCAGTTACTGGCCTGAGTAGCAAAGTCACCCACATCATTTGATCCACACTATACTGAAGTAGTCCTTACCCAGTGCCCCCATCACTGCCCAGCAAACTCCCCCCATACTCAGTGTCTAATACAATCGCTTCTTTGTTGACCTCATGAATTCTGTGCCTCAGGAATTTGGAAGGTCAGAGTGGGGATGGCTGGGCTCTGACTCAGCATGCCTAAGCCTCAGTTTTGAACTCCACTGGCTAGGTGCCAGAACCTGGGACCCTTTGACAGTTATGTGCAGGCGATCTGGCTGGGGAGATGCCAAAGCTGAGCTGAACAGGCTGCTATTCAGTGTGTTTCAATGGGGTCTCTCCATGGGCCTGGGTCTTCTCACAGCATCCGGGGCCCAGGAAGTCCTGCTTCAGCCATGCAAATCAGCCCACTGTGAGGGCTATAGGGAAAAAAGAAGCCACTTGGCTTTGGTGTCCCACCTGAAGGTGCCTCCATCCCAGTCACTGAGGCACAACATTGCCTAGGGTGCACTGGTGTATGTGAATCCACACCAGGTGGGTCCCAGGGCCCTGCCACACACAGGAGGGAATATTTAGCAAGTGGAAACCACTCTAGTGTGCTAGATAGTTTATAGCTATAAACCAAGGGCAGCAAACACATCTTTTGATATGAAATGAATTTGAGCACAGAATTGTGCTGTGGTATAATCAATAAAATGCTGATATTTTAGCCCATGGACCAGAACACAGAAGTATTTACTATTTATTACCTTGGGGAGGGGGTGGAGAAGAGGACCCAGCTCCTGAGTGTGTAACATGAGCAGGGACTGTCGTGAAGACAAAGGAATGACACGGTTGAGATTCCTGGCCAAGGAGCATCAGTGAAGATGCTTTCTGGAAGGTTCGTTTCAATCAGGTTTTAAAAGAGGAAAAAAAAAAATGTTTACCTTGCATGAATGCTGCTTTTAAATAATCTCATTAAGGCAAGCCCATCAAAGCTTATGTTTGGAAGTACTTAGTGGGAATTAGTAGTTACTATGTGCTTGAGATAAAAATAGAGGGTGGAGAGAGAGAAAGAGAGGGGGGAAGGAGGGAAAGAGAGAGAGGGAGGGAGGGAAAGAGAGAGAGAAAACACTGAAAGGAAAATAAAAGAGAGTGCCCTAGTAGGGGGAACATCAGAGTGCCCATGTGAAAAATACCAAGGAAAGTGCTCTTTGACTGTCTAATGCTCCGGTGGGTCCCCAAGGCCATCGCCTTCAAGACTGATGCAAGTTTCCGTTGGTTTTACAGTGTGTGACAGGAATAAGTTCCTCTCAGAGGAACGATGTGATGTGTGTATGCACTTGTCTTAGGTTTCTAGTGCTGTGATAAAACACTGACCAAAAGCAACTTGTGGAGGAAAGGACTTATTTGACCTACATATCCCAGGTCATAGTCCACTGAGGGATGCCAAGGCAGGAACCTGGAGGCAGGAACTGAAACAGAAGTCATGAAGGAACACTGCTTACTGGTTTGCTCAGCCTGCTTTCATACCCAGGACACCTGCCCATTATTGGTACCACCCACAGGGACCTGAACATTCCCACAGTAATCATTAATTAAAAAAAAATGCCCTACAGATTTGCCTACAAGCAATGCAATGGACATATTTTCTCAACTGAGGTTTCTCTTCTCAGATATGTATAGGTTTGTGTCAAGTTTTTAAAAAACTAGCCATTACCTAAAGAAAGAACATTTTACATTGATTTGATCCTCTCCCATTGTTTTAAAATGCTTTATGAGATACAACTCATCTAATATGAAATCCACCCATCTAAAGTACAAATTGGTTATGGTTGGTATAATCACAGCAGTGTAACCACCAATACATTCTAAATTAGATGCTCTGGACAAACTAGCTAGCTAGACTATGCAAATAAGCAAGTTCTGGCTCCAGCAAGATACCCTGATTCAGTAAATGAAGAGGAGAATTATTGAAGAAGATACCCAAAGTCAGTCTGCAACTTCCGCATACAGGTGCATAAGTGTGTCCTCATATACCCACACACATTTGAACATGTATGCATGCACCACAAGGGGGAGGGGAGGAAGGGGAGAGGGAGGAGGGAAGGGAAGGAGGGAAGAAAGACTCCATTCCCATTCAGTAGTCACTCCCATTACTCTACACTCCCTGGCAACCACCAATCCACTTCTGTCTCTACTCTGGACATTTTTCACAAACCCACGCAAAGTGATTCTTCCATCTGGCTTCTTTTTGTTTGTGTGATATTCTCAAGACTCATCTGTGTCTCAGCCTCATTCCTTTCCACTGAGGGATAGTACCTCACTGCATGCATTTGTCAGATTTTATTTATTCATTTAGCAGTTTATGGATATCATATTGTTCTCATTTTTTGGTTATATGAATAGCACTGCTATGAACATTCTTCTACAAGTTATTCACATACATATAAGTATAACATGCGCACACATGAGTAGAATGCTCTTCCCATGTTGGGGATCCAGTAGCCTAAGTAGCAGGAGCCCCTGAGCAGCCTCATACTTTTAGCATGGTCAGGAAGGATGCAATCTTCCCCACCGAGGCCAGTGCAAACCTGGGCAGCTCAGCTGCTTCCCCCAGTTAGGCTGTGAGTTCTGACCCTCAGCCTGGGGTGAGGAGTCAGGAAGTTGACCCTGTTCTGAGAATGTCTCTTCATCTTCCTGGGTGTTTTTCACAGTTGCCATGAAGACATTGAGCAACACAGTCCCCACAGTGCTTCTCAGGTCTAAATTCCTTGAATTTTGTCTTGTGCGATGTCTTCTTGTCAGGCCTGCCCAGGGCATGCTTCTGAAGGTGCCCTTTTCTTGCTTCTGTCAGCACAGCTCATTCCTTCCCACTGAGGGATGGTGTCATTTCCTGCCATGTGTCCTGTAAACCTCAGGGTCTGGGCCAAGTGTGGAGAAAGGGGAAATAAAGGAGGCCACGACAAGGGGGGAGGAACAAACTCCTGGCTTCCTTTCTTCCTTCCCATAGACTTGTACAGCTCAGGAAGCCCTGCCTGCTTCCCCACCAGACTGTGGTGTGGCCATGGACCTCTTTGTGGAGTCATCTTTGTCCGGGCCCCCTCTGTCCCACCACCACCTGCTCCGATGTCCAAGCTTTGGGATGGCATAAAGATGTCCCAGGAGTAGCCTCAGGGTAAAATGGAGGAGCCTGTCAGAAAGCAGCCATCCGATGGTGCACAGAGTCCATCAAATATTCTGCACCTTCAGTGACTGATGGGAAACACACACATGCTCAAATACACACACCAGGGTGGAGTGGGGGAAGAGAACACCTTGGTTATTCACTATCAGCTCTACCCCTTGAGCAGTCCACCCGCAATATCTCCTTATTCCTTCTCTCATCCCACAGACAGCCTTCAAAGCGTAAGTCTGGCTGTGTAGGTTTCTTGACTGAAATCCTCCACTGGCCAATAAAACCCCAACTCCTTGCCAGAGTCCAGAGACCCTGCTTGGCTCTTCCACACTGGCTTTGCTAGATCCCACACGGGGGTTGCAGCACTTCAGCATGTTCTGTGCACACAAACCCTGGTGGATCTCAGAAGGTTGTGACTCCATCCGGGTCAGCAAAGAGATGATTAGGTTAGAATGATACTGTTAGTATGTCTGGCCCGATGTAACTGGGTTCCTTATAAGAGAAGATCAGGACACAAACCTATGCGGCTAGGAAAGACAACATCTGCAAGCCCGGGGAAGGGGCCTCAGGAGGTGCCAGCCTGATAACTCCTCTGCTCTGACTTCAGCCTTCGCAGTATGAGGTATAAACCTCATCTGTGGCTTTAGTTGTAGTGTGGAGCTGAGAGGGACGTCCTCCTCAGTGCCTGCCTCTGCTCACACTTCCCACCCAACTCCCAGACATCTCAATCTCGGCCAGACTCTTAAGGTCAGTTTTTTTCTCTTGAAGAAATTCTCTAATGAACTCTGGATTGGGCCATGGATTCCTTCCATGGATACCCATGTGTCTGGTGGGTGGTACTGTGCAGGCAGACAGCTGTCATGTGCAGCCTGTGTCTGCATTTTGCCGAGCCACAGTGCCCATGGAAAGCTAAAGTGTCTCCCGGCACTGTGCCACAGACACAGGAACAGACATTGGTCCCTGGTGGGTAAGTAAGTGCACACTGAGCCTGAGGTCCCCATGTCCTTTCTACCCCAGTTCATGGATATAGGCCTCTACCTGGCAGGAAGGGGGGGCAAAATTTCTTCCTTTCTCCTCTCCCTCCTTCCAAGTGTTGCTCAGGGCTGCACCTCCCATCACAAGGGATCCAGAGGAGCCAGAATCCACTTCATCTGTCATAGCTGGAGCTCCCTGATGTTCTCAGGTCTCAGGTCCACCTGACATTCTTGGAGCCCAATGGTTCACCATAGAGGTCAGGTCCCTAGAACCCAGATCATTGTGCTGACATGAGAAGGCAGTATCCACCTCACCACTTCCAGACAGTCCAGCTTTGCTTCATAAACAAAACAGGCCACTCCATGGATAAGACAGATCATATAAGACAGTCACTTGGAATGAAAACATATTACAACACTTTTTTCAAAAGATAATCTGTTTTTAAATAGATTTATTTATTTATTATGTATATAACATTCTGCTTCCATGTATATCTGCACACCAGAAGAGGGCACCAGATCTCATAATGGATGGTTGTGAGCCACCATGTGGTTGCTGGGAATTGAACTCAGGACCTCTGGAAGAGCAGTCTGTGCTCTTAACCTCTGAACCATCTCTCTAGCCCTCAAAAGATAATCTTAAAAGGAGTGATATTTCCAGAATATCTGTGTCAACCAGGGTATGCTGGTGGGCACACAGGAGGTGGGTGTCTTCTGGTCAGAGGGTAGCTTCCCTGAGCATAAGTAGGCATAAGATCTGCCCTACAGGTTGTTCAGTGGAGTTGAGACCTGGTCATTGTTATCCAGGTGATGTCTGTGGCTTTGTGAGCTCAAGGACCAGAACACAGATTGTTGGGGAGATGGCAGGGCAGACAGCATTGGGGAGGAGGAAAATATGGAATTCAGGGCTTAGAAAATGAAGCTGTCCTTGTAGGCTGCTGGGAGTCTCCACAGCTTTTTAGGTAGAGAGTGGCCTGAGAATATTGATTTCCAGGGGTGGCTCTCCTAGGCCCATGAGGAGCTTTGACTGAAATAAAAACAATGTCACCCATGCCAAAGTTCCATGTCACCAAACAGAATATGAGCTGTGGTCAGACCTTCCAAGAAAACAGGAGAAATGAGAAACGGCAGCCAAGTTTCACATGCAGGCCAGTTCCAGTTGGCAAGACTGCGAAGCCCTCTCCCCCTGATGCTACACAGAGAAGGTAACCTAAAGAAACCCGATGCTAACGCTCAGTTTTCTATTGTTCAGCCTCCCAGTCTGCACCTTAAAAGGAATGCTCGTTTGAAATGACCTCTCAGCTTTTTGTTCATTGTTTTACCCTTTTCTGTAGCTCTATTCTTGTTGGGGCATGGTGGTGCATGCCTGATCCTCGGCTCTTGGGAGATGGAAGCAGGAGGATCAATAGCTCAAAGTCTTCCTTGGTTACATAGCAAGTTACGAGCCATCCTGAACTATGTGAGAACCTGTATTAAAAATTCAAAGTATGCTGGTGATGGTGGCGCACACCTTTAATCCCAGCACCCGGGAGGCAGAGGCAGTTGGATCTTTGAGTTAGAGGCCAGCCTGGTCTATAGAACAAGTTCCAGGACAGCCAGGACTACTACACAGAGAAACCCTGTCTTGAAAAACCAAAAAGTCAAAGTGTTAGTTTATTAATTTAAAAACAAAACAAAACCCTGACCTCCTTTATTCAGCCTTCAGAAACTCCTCCTCCGTGGCATGGGTGCTCCCTCTATTCTAAGATTTTGAATTATAGTTTTGTCCTCTGGTGCCCATTTTACCCAGCCTCCCCTTCAGTGGGAATTTTGATTCAAACAATGGCCAACTGTTGCCTAAACCTAACCTAACCCTACCTCTTATAATCTTTGGACCCTCCCACTAGGCCTCTGTCCCTTCACCTACAGGTTTCATGTTGCAGTCCAGGGAGGTAAGGCTTCCTATGCAGCTGACCTCTCGGAGGCTGTCTGCGCCCCAGTCCCCAAGCAAAGCTTGCAGCAGGTATCTGCAAGCCTCATTGCAAAGAGAACAGCTGTGAAGCATGCTTGGAGGCAAAGAATATTATTCAAGGCCCTAAGAATATGCAAGAGGCAAAGAAAATCAAAGGAGTTCCCATATTTGTGGGCACATCTTCCCATAGGCCACACTCCCACAGGACACACCCTCCCATAAGCCACACCTCCCACGGAACAGCCAGAGCGGGGAATGTGCTGAGCTAAGGTGTTCAGCAGGACTCAGCATTAGGACATGTGGAGGGAGAAGGTACCAAGTACTTCTAAGTCTTAGGAGGAAGACCAGAGGGTTCTAGACTATTAGAGGAAAGCAAAAACTCATGAATATGGTATGCTTTCTTATTTACTTAGTTTTTTTTACTTTTCTCACTAATGTTCTATAGTTTTCTGTAAGGGAGGTTTGTACATCTTGGTCCCAAACTGTAGCAAGGTGAGCTGACGAGTAGGGTATTGATCCCAAACACACAGTAGCTAGCTTCATATTTTCTCCACCCTGAGCAGGTAGAGGTGATCTTTCTGGTCTAATGTTGCAGAACTGTAGCAGATGAATGCTAGCTCTAGCTATGGAAGGCAATCTATTAAAATTAAACTGCAGCCGGGCGTTGGTGACGCACGCCTTTAATCCCAGCACTCAGGAGGCAGAGGGGGGCGGATCTTTGTGAGTTCGAGGCCAGCCTGGTCTCCAGAGCGACTGCCAGGATAGGCTCCAAAGCTACACAGAGAAACCCTGTCTCGAAAAAAAAAAAAGAAAAAAAAAAGATTAAACTCGAAGGTTAGTTTCATGTTGGAAGTTATCAAAGGAGATAAATGGTAAAATCATCTTGTGTTAGTTTGAATGTAATTAGCTCCCATAATCTCATAGGGAGTGGCGTGGCTTTGTTGGAGTGAGAGAAGTGTGTCACTGTAGGGGTGGGCTTCGAGGTTTTATATACTCAGGAGACTGCCCCGCATGTCAGTCGATTTCCTTTTGCCTGCAAGATGTAGAACACTGGACTATTTCTCCAGCACCATGCCTGCCTGCATGCTGCCATGTTCCCCGCCATGGAAGATTGACCCTCTGAACTGTAAGTGAGTCACCACAATTAAATGTTTTCCTTTATAAGAGTTTCCATGGTCCTGGTGTTTCTTCACAGTGATAGTAAACCCTAACTAAGACACATCTCAACAGAAAGCAAAGTGATTTATGAAATACTCTTAATTGTAAGGGGAACTCAAGCTAGAGATAGGACAGAACTTTAGCTTATTAAAACTACAATAGGACTGGAGAGATGACTCATGGTGTTAAGAGTGCTTGCTGCTTTTCCTGAGTACATGAATTTAGTTCCCAGCACCCATGTCAGTGGGCTCACAAGTGCCTGTGACTCCAGGGGGGGATCTGTTGACCATTTCTGGCCCCCACTCATAACACACACACACACACACACACACACACACACACACACACACACCACACCACCCCTCTAGTCCTGGTCTGGCTTTCCTTAGACAGGGGTTCTCCTTTAATCTGAAGGTCATTGATTCAGTTAGGCTGGTTGGCCAGTGAGCTTAAGGAATCCTCCTGTCTCTTGTCTTATTCCCTGTTCCACTGATGTGGTTAAAGCATGTGCCAACCCACCTGGATCTTAAAAATGGGTTCTAGGGACCTGAATTCAGGTCTCCAAGCTCACATACACTTTACTGACTGAGCCATCTCCTCAACCCACACACTCAGTTTTAGTAAATGACATGTGTGTTGTTGCATATGATACTCGGTGAATGGTCTTCGAACAACCCCTGAGCTGTAGAAAGGGCTGTCCCTTTTCTCCTGATAGAGAGGACTATTCCTGCTTTCCTTTTCTCTCTGTCACAGCACACATCACATTTATATAACATACTAATTTTACATAGTACATATCCTTAACAGATTCCCATGCAACTAAATCATGTCTTCATATCTAAAAGAACACAGGACACAAGAACAATTGTTGCTTTTAGATAACACCAACAAAGCATTATTAAATGAAGCTAAAAGCTATTTCTCTTTTAATTAAAATTATGTATTTTTTTGTGTGCTGTGTGTGGAGGTCACGGGACAATTTTTAGGAGTCAGCTCTCTTCTTCCAGAGCTCCCAGCATTGGACTCCAGTTGTCAGGCTTGCATGGAGAGCACTTTTACTTGCTGAGCTATCTTGCTGATCCCAAAGCAATTTAACTTAGTTCAAACAGCTGAGAATAAATTGAACAAACTAAATAAATGGAAGAAACCCTTCTATTTATGGGTCAGTTACTGCTTCTTCCAAAATGATCTGAACAGATTTAATGAACTACTAATCCATATCCCACCAGGATTTCTTGTAGAAAGGGACATGCTGGTTCTGTAATTTATACAGAAGTGTAAAAGGACAAGAACTGCTAAGAAAACTGTACAGACAAATTGGAGTGCCTTCACTAGGCGATATCAGGACTTACAAAGCAGCTGTAATTAAGGCAGTGTAACACTGCAGCAAGAATATGCATATGAAAAACAGCTTTTAAAATATATAATGTTGAGTCTATTGGGTATCCAGAAAATAATAAAATTATAAGTAATAAAAATAATAATTGCTTGTGCTGGTAGAAGTGGACTCGTACTCACTCATATGTGGACCTGCTTTATGATACATAGTAGTTACCGTGCTTTATCAGAGCTGTTTTTAATGATGTTGCTCAGAATGGTTTCCTTCCAGATGATGCTTGAGAAGCTAATTTTTTTAAAAAAAATGGTGCCAGGTACCACAAGGGTAACAGAACTGTGCTGTTTTTCTGGGATTTTGTTTTTTACTTTTTTTTGGAGAGTGCTGGATGTCTCTACAATTTTGTTTAAATGACTGTAGAACCTGGAAAAACTGTTGCTGCTATTGATGCATAACATACTGCCATTATTGGTCTTTTTATATAAATATATATATATATATATATATATATAATTTGAATTTTTGGAAACTTTAGCTGTGCTGTCAACTTTGGAAAAAAGTATCTCAGTTTACCGCGTTCAGTTGGCATTATACAAAAATTAACAGCCATATTGTTCTAGAAATGTTGAACTTAATTTTTTTCCATTTGTACAGGGGTAATGCACTGTATTAAATATGTAAGATCTTAAAAAAAAAAAGAAGGGATTTTGAGAGCCCATCCCATATGAAGGGATGCTCTCTTGACCTGGACACATGGGGAAGGGCCTAGGCCTGGCCCAGGATGATGTGGTAGACTTTGGGGAGCCCCTTTTGAGGGCCTTACCCTGCCTGGGGAGTGGAGGGGGGATGGCTAGGGGCAGGTGGGATGTTGGGGGGAGGGGAGGGAGAGGGAGAAGGGATTGACATCTGAAGCAAGCTTGTTCCTAATTTGAACTAATAAAATAAAAATAATAATAATAAAAAATGTATTTTACTTACATGAATGTTGTGTGTGTATGTCATGTATGTGAGAGTGCCTGCAGAAACCAGTAAAGAGTGAGACCCTGGAGTTGGAGTTACAGACATCTGTGAGCCACCTGACATGGGTGTTAGGAACCAAACTTGGATTCTCTGTGAGAATAGTACATATCCCTAACCACTGTGCCATCTCCCAGTCTCATAAAAACTGTTTTTCAGATGGAGTTGTTAGGCTAGCCCTGAACTCTGAGGCTGCAAAACTCTTCTTGCCTCAGTCATCTGTAATGGGGCTGGAGGCCACAGGTGCACCACCACTCCTAGCACACGCAAAAATCTAGGCCTTTGTCACTCATGAAAAGCCATCTCAGTGGATGGGAGAACCAATGTGAAGATGAAGGTGCAGGCTCACAGAGCACGCTGCTGGAGAGCAGCCCATGTGGCCGAGGGGAGCTCAGCAGACAAAGGGAAGATGGATACACTGGCCAGTATTAAAATGTGGAGTTTCTATTCACCAAAACCCACCACCGAAAGAATGAAAAGATGTCTGTCCCAGCAACAGAGGACACAAAGGACTCCTACGGATGGATATGAAAAGGACAGACAGCCTTGTGGCTGCCACATGAGATCTGAGCAAGTGCTCAGGAAAGCAGCTGCTTAAATGTCTAATGAGCAACCATTATGGAAATTCAGGTCAGGGCCTCAGTGAGATGCCTCACCAGCACTGAGCAGGACTGGGAAAAAGGAGATCGAATCTGGCCAGCAAGGTGGCAGTGTTTGTACTCACCCAGCTACTGCTGGGCTGTCTGTGTGTCAGCCCTGCTGGATGGCCAAAAGCCTGATTCACTCACCCCATAGATCTAGTCCCAGCTCTGTCTACCCTTCCTCGTGGTCACAACAAAAGGCTTCCCATTAGCATTTTTGTAGTAACTCAAACCTAGGCACCACCTGAGTGTCCTTCTGCGGCAGAACACATGGATGAAGTGCGCTGGGTTCACACAATTGACCCTAAGCAGTTGTTAATATACTGTAACTCAAAGACACAGATGAAAAGATGCCAGCAGCAGGAGCACATGCTCTAAGGCTTCCTTCCTAGGAAGGCAAGCCCTGCACATGGCTATGGAAATGAGTCTAAAGTGCTCCCTGAGGAAGAAAGGGCCCTAGGCAGGGTGTGCTGTTTCCTGTGAACATCTATGTGGTGACCTAAACTGTGTGCTCACTGTGGAACTGCCCATGGCTGCAAACTTACCGTGGAAAATGTTATATTGTGCTAAGCATGTGCTGACATTGATGAAGATTATTATCATTTAAAGAGAGAGCTGGGGAGATGGGTCTGTGTAAAAAGACACTTGCTATACAAACCTGGCAACTTGGATATGATCCCTGGATCCCTTGGTGGAAGGAGAGAACCTATATCAAAAGGTTGTCTTCTTACTGTCACATAGATGCTATGTGTGTCAAGCACCCCCACCCGTGTACACATCTTATACACACAACAAAGTTTAAAAATTAAAAAAAAATAAATGAATAAATGAAGGTTGGGTAGGCATCATTCAGCATTTCTGTGGAAGGGCAGGGCTGGGATTCACCATTTGTTTAGCTTCAGACATCTCATCTTTGGCAGAGCACAGTGTGGCTGGCACAAAGGCCCTGCTCATAGCTCATTCACACAATACATCTCATGCAGTTCTCACGCCAGGTCCTCAAAGCTCTCACCTTTCACCTATCTGCCTGGCTGTGTCTTTCCTGCTCCCAACCTGCCCTCCAGGGGTGACTTTTCCTTGACCTCACAAACCTGAGCATGGCTCTGTCTTTAGAGTCCCTACATCACCAGAGAAGAAAGGGGAACAAATACAGAGCTTATAAACATCCTTCAGAGGTTGTGGGGGTCGCATGAAACTGATACTTTTTAAGGCATCTAGACATCTATGGAAACCCAGAGCTTTTTTTTTTAGAAGTAGGAGACTGCAATACACATGCAAACAGACACATGAAAACACAGACACGCACAGACACACAGACACACATGAAAACTTGCATGCACACAACCCCCTCGAAGACAGATTGCCTGAAATTGTTATGTGTTTTATATTTTCACATTCAATAAGCTCTTTTTCTTAACCCCTTCTTCCTTCCTTCCCACTACGCACGTGTAAAGCATAATAGCAGTGTGGATAATTTTATTTAAAAACACAACTGAATGTCTAAGTGTGTCAGCTCAAGCCAGGCCAGGTCAGCGAAGTTTCTTCCCTCCTCTGCTCTGTCAGGGCCTCAGCAGCTATATGAAGGGTCATATTTCAAGGCCGGGGTTTCCTGCAGGCTGTTTCTCCCCTCTGTCCTCACAACATAAACTCCTTGCCCAGGCCTGGCCCCTGGAAGGACAATGACAGGACAGCAGGATCTGAAGATGCTGGTGTGGGCTCTTGGGCTGCCTAGCAGTGGCAGGAAGCTAGAGCAGAGCTCTGAGCAGGGATTCCTGCTTATCCTTCCTCTGTCTTCCCTGCAGGGTCCAAATGCCCTTAGGCAGCTGTGCTGGGGGGCGCTGGCCTTGTCTCATCTTTCCTTTCAGTTGGTTCACTCTGGAGTCTGAAGGGTTCCACTGCAGGCTGAGAGTCTGAGGACCTGAACACCCGTCCTGTGAAGGTTGGGTGGAGGTGTGCTTCCCATCTGGGAGCTCAGCTCACATTTGGAAAACCTGAAAAGGGCAGACCCACATTCCTTTTAGGTGAGATAGCAAGTTCCACATGGTGAAAACAGTTTGAAATGAAATGTGTTAGAATGCTTTGGAAATGACGGTTCTTGGAGGAATGTGGGGATGAGAGGAGATAGTGTCTGCTCCAGGTACTGTCTGGGACATTTTACAAACAGGAGGCCAAAGTCTATCTGGGGGCTTGTGGAGAATGCCCCTATCCTTTCCTCCCTCTGCTGATCGATAATGGATGATCCTGCCTGCTTCCTGGGCTGCCCAGACCTGACCCCCACTTTGACCTGGGCCTGCGCCAGGCAGACTTCATTCCTGGCTGCCACTGCCTACCCATGCTCCTCCGATGCTTAGTCTCATGGGTGGGTGGGTGCTACATCATCTCTGCTTATCTCTAAACAAGACCCACATGGTGGGAGGAGAGAACCAACTTCCCCATGAGTCCTCTGACTTCCACATCCATGCCTTGGCAAGTGCTCGTGCTTATGTGCAAGCACATGTGTGTGCACACTCACATGCACACACACACAACACACACAACACACACACATAACACACAACACAAACAACACACACAGAACACACACACAACACACACACAACACACATACACAACACACACACAACACACAACACACACACAACACACAACACACACACATCACACACACAACACACAACACACACACAACACACAACACACACACATCACACACACAACACACACACAACACACAACACACACACATCACACACACAACACACACACAACACACACACATCACACACACAACACACACACAACACACACAACACACACATATAACACACAACACACATACAACACACACACAACACACACAACACACACACAACACACAATAAAACACACAACACACACAGCACACACACATCACACACACAACACACAACACACAACACACACAATTAATAATGATAAATAAATTTAAAGCTTACAAAAACATAGGCTTTCTCTGCAAATATGAAACAGAATTGAGACAACTGCGTTGGCAGGCAATGAGAAGCCCCTGCTGCATTCTCAAATCGGTTAAGTTTCCCCTAAAATCATCATGGACTATTGTTCTCTTCTCATGTCCTAGGGACCCAGTCAACCTCCCTGCTCCCCAGCTTTGTCCTTTGCTTACAGCCCTCTGGGAGCAGCATGGGTGTGCTGCCTGTGGGAGTCCAGCAGATGAGACTCAGCTCTGCATGGAGAGAAACTGAGTAGGGCAGCTGACCATTGAACAAAGACAACACAAAGTGGTTATGATGATCTGTCACCAAAATCCAGCCTTGTCCCTGGTGTTCTCTGTCCCTGGAGTCCCCCGTTGGCTGTTCTCACTGTGGCCACAGGGAGTTGCTGTAGTCGCCACCATCAGAGACAGAGAAGGGTGGACAATGAACACCCATACTGTGAATGCATACAATACAATAAATAGGTCTCTGAGAAAGTGATAGGGGAAGGGGTGTGTGATGGAGGTCTACTAACCTGCCACTTCCCAGAGAGGCCAAATGCTACCCAGAAAAGGGCTTTGCAGTTTCTTGTATTCCCAAACTTAGTGAAACGGCCGTTGTTAGAGAACAAACTACATTCAACAGTGTTTTCCTGTGGTCTCAGGGTTATGACAGAACTGAGTCTCTAAGCTGTATGATGCACCTGTGGAAGCATCACAGCACAGAATGCTGTCGTCACACTGGTGGGGAGTAAGCGTGCCTGCCTGCCAGATAGCGCGTTCACCGCTATGTCTGGTATCTTTCCTTGACAGTGATAGCAGACAGATGCCACTGGCATCCTCTCCATCATGATCTCGAACTCCAGCATATAAAAACAAGTTTACTGAAAACAACTCGCTATGTCACACCAGCAGCGGTTTCAGACCTCTTCCCACGCTGCCTGATGTACTCAGAGGCCCGACCCATGATCTCTACCTGCCTTGTCCACGTGTGTGAGTCACTCCAGGGTAGTCACATGGTAATGTGTATCTCAGAAATTCTCACTGTTGTCGAATGACACAAGACTGTAATTGACACCAAGTGTCATAGGACCAAAGGGGAGAGCTCGTGACATCAGTGAGCCAATCGATGGGGACAGGTGATCACTCAGCCCTGTTTTGACACTTGTCCTGTGAGATCACACTGCTTGCTCTCTGCTCAGTCTTTTTCTCCACTGCCCGTTCTTGTCTGTGTGAGGGTATTGGGAACTGTGAGAGCTCCATGGGTAGAGAAATGTCAATCATGACAAAGCAGAGATTTTTCCTTCAGAATATTTCAGGCCGGGCAGGGGAGACAGAGGCAGATGGATCTCTGTGAGTTCAAAGCCAGCCTGGTCTACAGAGCAAGTGCTCAGACAGCCAAGGATACACTGAGAAACCCTATCTCAAAAAAAAAAAAAAAAAAAAAAAAAAAAGACAGAGCATTTCAGGCAGGTTACGTGACCCCCTCTGCTATCGCCATAAAAAACTGTTAAAGGTCTAGTTAAACACACAGACTGTCTCCTTTACAAGAGCAAACATCTGAAGAAGCAGCAAGGAAATTGGGACTTCAGGGGGATCTGGCCTGGCTGCCAAGACCTCTGCCAGGCTAGGCACAGCAGGGACCAGGGCCAGAAGTCAAGACCTGCACTGACCTGAGCAAGGGCACAGGAGACTCCCTGTAGGAGTGTGACTCCAGCCCTTCAGAAGCTATGTCTGCCAGATGATGCACCCATAAAAACACATTGCCATTTCCCTGGGGAACACAGGAAACCCAGCAGCAGGTGTGTCCTGAGTTGCCCAGGCAGGTGAGGCCTGAAGCCTAGGAATCAGCCACATGGCCTTGTGGATCAATGTTACATTGGCACAGACTGTGAATAGTGGGCACTCATGTAAAAGAGTGAAAAATAACCAAGTGAGGCAAAACATAAACACAGCAACCATAGAGACAGCTAGAGAGATTATGCCTAGTTAAATATTGGAGTTGACAAAGATGGTCAAGCAACAATTCTCACTACGTTTAGAAAAATAAAGCAGGTTGGGAAGTAGCTTTTGTTACCAGAATCTATAAAAATAGATTCAACATATTTTTTAAAAGAGTGAAAGGATTTTTGCAAGTAAACGTGTCTAAGTTAAAGTCACTTTGGACACAGAAGAACTTGTTCTTGGTACATGGGGTGGGGGAGACTGTTGTCTGTCATACAACATTTCCCCCTCAATGTCTTTCTGAGACCACCTTGTGGGGCCTCCTTTGAATGGAGAAAACTATTCCTGGGCAGGACTCATAGCACAGAGTCCATAGCTAGAGCCGACTCATAGCACAGAGTCCATAGCTAGAGCCGTGGCTTGCCATATGCCTGAATTCTCTCCAGCTCAGAGTGGGCTCTGTAGGTACAGACCAACGATACCACCTTCATCTGGGATGTGCTGAAATGACCTTAACTCAGTGACTGAGCAGGAATTCTGGGGTACAGATCATGCAGGGATTCTGGAATGTAGGGTGGTTTGTCTCACTGTGCTCAGCACAGCACTAGGCCACCTCTCTTTGGGTGTGTCTGCAGATCAGAATGTCCAGTAGCACTGAGGTTGGTTGTCTCAGCCCTATGGAATCCCTGCACTTCACACTCCATCACTTAGTCCTTTAAACACAAAGTTCCCCAAAGCCTTTGAGATCCCAAGGGTCATCTTGAGTGATGTCCTTGGTGACCTCAGAATGGCCTGTAATTCCAGTTCTAGGAGATCTATTCTTCCAACCTCAGCAGAACCAGGTATAAATATGGCATACATACATACATACATACATGCAGGTATTCATACATACACATAAAATAAATAAATATTGTTTAAAAGCTGCACACATTAGTTGCATTCCACAATCTTTGATCTGGCTCTAACGTGCATGGTGGATCTTCCCTGATCTCATTTAACCTTTGTGGTGCAGAGGTTATTATTTGATTGCCTATCACTCACAGCCCTGGCCCTGTGTCTTGTATCAGGTGGTTTCATAAAATATCACAGAAACCCATGAAGAAAGATATTCTGTATTTAAGAGAATGTGCTCACTGGAGCCCTTCTAGATCCATGAATGTTCTTGAAAGGCAGCAACACTGACTCTTGAGCCCTGGGCAGTGCATGCCTTCCCCTCTTCATGTTCTCATAGGGCTGGATGAGGTAGCCAGGTGACTCCTGATGAAATGGTTCTTATCCCTGGCTGTGGTAGCGTGGGCTTCTTCTGGCTTGCATTTACTTTTTCTGTCCACTGTGCTGCAACACTACAATGTTGCCTTCCTCAGCTTAGACCATACCATGAGCTTCAGAAATAAAAGGGGATAAAAACTGAGGAAAGAGATTGAATCTTGTCAGAACAGGGACACTTTGTTTTCTTGTGACAAGCTTGAGACAGCTGTCTCACAGGAGACACTGGCCTTGAGAAACTGGGCAGTAGAGTGTCCTCACTCAGGACAGCAAGCCTCTGAGAGCCAAAAAGTTAACGGCCAACAAGCCTCTCCAAGGTGGTTCTGTGGACTCTGAGTGGAAGGGCTCCAGAGAACTCCAGAGCAGGGTAGGGGTGGGAGTGAGGGATGACTTCACTGTGACCACCCTAGGCAGGAGAGCATTCTGCAAGAGAGTGTTCTTTAGGAAAGTAGGAGTCCCTTGTGAGGCCATCACCACCAGGTCTCCAGTTCCACAACAAGAACATAAGCCTAGAGAAGTTGCTTATTATGGGTTGGCTGTGCTCCTCAGAGTATATGTATTGGTATATATAACCCTGGGATTTAGGATGGGACAAAAATTAGGAGCTTGGGTCTTCAAAGATACTTGAGTTAAAGTGAAGTATGTTGGTGCACTCTTCTCCAGTATGGCAGGACTGCTTGCAGGACCAGGGACCTGAGACTGGAGAAGGTTGGGAGGACTATCCCTGCCTCCAGGCTAAAGGGATTGGAACCGGCTCTTCTGTTTCCTGGATTTGGGTAGTTTCCTATCATTCTGTAGTGATGCTTGAGTCTTGCCAAAACTCACATGCAGAAATCTTGCTCTGATGCAATGGTGTTAGGAGGTGGGATTCCAATGGTTGCAGGAACAGGGGATGAAGGGAGTCACACCAGAGGGATAATTCAGTGTCACAGGGAAAAAGTTGCCAAACTGCCTCCAACCCTTTTGTGTTGTTGCATCAGGAAGCTGAGGCTTGGTAGTTTATAAAGACAGACTCCAGGAGACAAAGGCACTGGCAAATCCATGTCTGCTGAAGATCAGTTTCTGGACCATAGATGTCCTCTTGACCTGGTTAAAGGAGGTAGCAGCTCCCTGGGGTCTTTTGTAAAGTCACTAACTCATCTCCATGCTGCACCTTCCTACCTTGTCACCCAGCACCCCACCTCCTAACACCATTGCATCAGAGCAAGATTTCTGCATGTGAGTTTTGGCAAGACTCAAGCATCACTACAGAATGATAGGAAACTACCCAAATCCAGGAAACAGAAGAGCCGGTTCCAATCCCTTTAGCCTGGAGGCAGGGATAGTCCTCCCAACCTTCTCCAGTCTCAGGTCCCTGGTCCTCATCTGTGGCTTCTATGGCTTGAGATGCCCCAGGGACCTCCTGAAGGTTGGTCCCAGATCCTCCACAGCCCAGGCATCCCACTCCTGAGAAAAAGCCTCAGGAGCTGAGAGATCCAGAAGACAGCCACGGACATCTTGAGGAGTCCCTTCTACCTGTTTCTGCATGTGGGGACCGCTCCAAGGGCCTCCTTCACAGCCTTAGCCTGGTTTCATCCTGCCCACAGAAATGGTTTAATCTGATGAAAACTACATTCCCTCACTCCCTGACTGCCCTCACTGATGAGAGAAGACAGGCTCCCGGGAGCAAGTATCCCCTGTGCTCCAAGCTCAGTGTTGATGGGGAGCCCACTGTGGCCTCCTGATAGGTGCCAGTCAGGCTTGAGAGGGATGGTGCATTCAGTTGGCAGGTGCATTTTGCCTTTGCCTTTTAGCTACATTATAAAATTAGGCCTGTAAGTGAAAACAATCCAGGCACACAGTGAGCTTGTAATAGTGAATGTTATAGTCTGAGGAGCTCTGCCCAAGATGTGTTTATCACGGTGATTCTAAAACACAAAGAAAAGGTTTGGGTGCCAGGGTCATTGCTCCACCCTCCACCCCAGCATTGCAGCTCTAACACATTGTCAGATGCCAGCGTTCATTTTCCCCAGTTGTCACTGAAGGTGATGGACTTCAGCTGAGATTTTAAGGATCTATCCAGCTTTTGTCCAGAACCTGGGCCTCAAAAGCTGTGGATACCTCCTGTGGAACAAAGTGTGCAGGTATTCAGACAGACAGATTATCCTTCATGGAGTTTATGATTTAATTAGAGAGAGACTTGTGTGAAGAATACACAGGGTAATGTTGGCCGAGGTCTAACATGAGTGATATGCCCAGCTAGCTGCCAGGTTCAATCATGGTTCTGGCTGTCCTCTCCTGAGTCATTCAGTCTCTGAGCTTTAGATTTTCATGAGAAAATTTTGAAGTATGTCCTCAGAAGAGCATAAAATGTGTAGCATTCCCACTATCATTTATTATTCTTACTGTATCTTTTCTTGTCATTTTTTTTTCAAGGATAATGACTGGAGAAAACAGCAAAGGATGCCTCACAAGGGTGGAAACCTTGGGTGACATTATGCTCAAATCAAAGCCTCACTCTTCTCCTGGTCAGCCCTGGACCCTCCCTGGCATCATCTGAGGATGTGGGATGTCAGATATCTACCATCACCTGCCTTCCTTGGTGGCGTTCCAATAAAAAGCAGTAACCGCCTTTGCAGAACTCTAGTCTTTCTTCTCTGTGCCGCCCCATTCCCTCCTCACCAGGCAGAAGTAGGATAGACAAAGCTAGGCCACAGCACCAGTCCTGTGCTCGTTCCCACTATCCTTATCAGCAGCCAGGGAACAGCCTGCTGTTCTGTACCACCCAGTTCACAGATCCATCTATACAGCTGTCTAAACAAAACCGGGAGGAAAACCCTCATTTGTTTTTAAGGGAGCCAGGAGAGTTTAAACTGAGCTGAATGCTGATCTTAGCATTAAAGTTTGGGGTTAAGATGACAGAGGCAGGCAGCTGACATGCTGTTGCTGAGGTCTGTGTGATGTTCTGGTTCTGTTGAGACAGCAGAGACTCTCTCTCTCTCTCTCTCTCTCTTTCTTCCCCCCCTCTCCCTCTCCCTCTTTCCATTTTTCCTAACTTTGCTTTCACAAACAGATGTTTTGTCTCAAAGCTGGCACTTGTAGAAGGATGGAGAGACAGGAACCCTTTGCTATTTTGGCTCTCTAGAGCCCCTCCCAGAGCCCGGTGAGCAGGTACCCTAGTGACCCATCTCCAGAAGATGAGGCTCACCCAGACAAGGTGGGGAGGTTTCACAGTCTATGTTCCACACTATAACAGTCTAGACTTTAAACTTCTGAAGCAACTTCCATTCAGGGGCACTAGAAGTGAATCTCAAAGCCAGGGCAGGTCACTCCTTGAGGGTTGTGAAGGGGAAATCAAGGCATAGCGAAAACCAGAGCCGCATTTAGCTCTTCACTTTAAGGGCATACTTGGAGGTTCACATGCACTTTGGAATCTACTTACTAATCATAGCAGGTGGCTCAGTGGTAGGAGCAGTTTGTTCTCGTGGTTACAGATGACAGAGCCCTCCAGAGTTAACAAAGCCACAGGGACTATCCCAGAAGAGGCAAAAGCCAGAAACCCTGCAGAAAGTCTAATGCAGATCTCATAGACACAGGCTTCTCTACTGGGACCTCTAAGGGAGTAAAATGACACTCATCTTTGAGGCAGCGAGTCAACTTTCAGAAAGATGGCTGGCACAAGCAGAAAGCCCTCTCAAGGTACTCCAATCTGAAACCCCACTTGCCCTACAGATTTGGGACCAGCTACCACTTAGATTGTGCTCTCCTTGGTCCCACTTGGACTTTGTTGTCTCCAAATGACTATCTGTGCCATGTACCCAACCTCACCATGGCATGTGCCCAGGCCACAGAGCACTGTATGATTCCTTGGGTCCTGTGGGCCTCACTCACTGTTCTCCAGCCTGGCTTTGTGGCTGTGTTCCTTTCTCCTTCCACAGGCTCTGGAACCACTGAGTCTGGCTTGGGATTCTCTCAAATATCAAAAGTTCTGCTGTCCTTCCTAAAGCTGAACCTGGGATGAGAGGGTATCTCAGGCTTGAGCAGGCAGGACGGTTGGGGAAGCTGGTGCAGACATGCTGCCCTGCTGCATGCTTCCACAACCCTCACTTGGCAGCTGTGCTTTCATGCCTTCATTTTCCATAACTCCAGTTGGGCCAAGCTCCCTTCTCATTACTGCTTTTATCATCACAGAGACAGAAAGCCTTGTGGTGTTCTGACTTTTTAGAGTCTCCTCAGTGCTAAGTAGAGTCAGGTAGGGAGGATGCCCTGTATCATTTATCTGGGAAGCTGTTCCAACCCTGGAGTCAGTCCTGCCCTTCTATGAGTTCAGTGTTGACCATTGACAGGTAGGACAAGAGTTGAGGGGCCACAGTTCTCAGTGCATGGTGAATTCAGGTAACCAGGAATCTGGTCCAGTGTCAACTCCAGACCATTCTTAGAGTTGTCTTTATGTCTGAGATGGGGCCCCAGGACCTGCACTTTAACTAGCTTCTCAAAGAAGCTCCATGAATGTTCTGCCAGCCTCATTTGGTGAAACATTTAAAATTACTCCACGATAGTCCAGCGAAGACCAGACACCGGAGACAAAAAGCATGAAAAACTGTCTGGTCACCTCATGGACCTTTGCTTCCTATATTCTGATACCTTGACATCTGGGTTTTCTTGACAGTGGAGGACATCTTCTCTCTCTTGACCAGTCCTACCAGTAGTGAAAGACATCCTCCTACTCACCTGTCATGTGCCAGCTGCTGTCCACCTGTCCTTTCAGCCAGTACAGGAACCAGACAAGCAGGAACTGCCCTATGTCCCGGAACCCTGAGCATATCCAACTACCCTGTCACTCCTCAAGTCTTCCAGGCAACCTCGGAGAAAGCTTTGTATGGTTACTTCTCTGTGCCTTTCTCAGAGGATAAACGTGACAATTAAACATACTGGACTTCTAAGTGCTTGGAACAGTGCCTGGTTCCCAGAGAGGATTAGGTCAGTATCTATTATTATCCTCATTTCACTAATGGGGAGACAGAGGCAGAAAGAGGATTAAGTCACTTGCCAGGATCCACAGCTTCCATTGAGCTGGATGGATGCCACCTTCTAGCCACAGAGCTGGCATTTTAATACACCAGAGAAAGGCATCATGATCGTGTTTAATCACATGTACCATTTAGTTTCTTTTTGACTTTCCTTGGGTAATACCCACCATAGCAGACACTTGTTAAATAAATGAGGGAGGTTTTGTCGCAGTCAATGGCTTGGCTCAGGACTGGAGAGCCGCAGCTCTCCTATGTTCTGAGCAGTGGAGAGTGGTAAAGCTGGGGGAATGTGGTCCAGTGGGTTGCACGACTGGTCCAGTGCTGATGTGCAAAGCCCTACTGAGAGCATGAGCATTGACTTCAGCGGGGTACTAGCTCCATTGTACTGTGCAGGGCTGACCAATTAGGCAGAGTCTAGAGCTTATAACCTCTGGCATGGAGCACTGTGGTTTACACAAACACAAGAAAGCCTAGGCTCCTGAGGGAATTGACAGCATCTGGTGAGTGATGTGAACACAGAGACCAGAGGAGGGGGGTAAGGGATTCCTAGGCACTTCCCTCCTTTTCCTAAGAAATGAGATCATCAGAGATGGAACTTCTTTTTCCTCCACTTTTCCTAGTAATTTAAGCTTAGCAACGGGTTCCTTTTAAGATGAAGTGTGCCTGGCACAACTCAGCTCTGAAAACACCACTCTCCCTGAAGATGGCACACGTGTGGGCAGGTGCTGGAAGGTGCAGATTGCTGATTCCAAGGGGTCTGGCTTGGAGCAGCCTCCATGGCTTTGGTTCAGCCTCAGCCATCTCAAAGCCTCTCTGTTAAGCCTCACACTTGCTCTCCTCCATACAGAAATCCCAAGGACCCATCTGGGTCCAGACTATAGAGTTGCTAACTATGTAATTCAGCTTGTAATTGTCCAGCTTGGGCAGGAGAGACCTGGAAACTGTTGGCTGTTCTGTTTCTCTTTAATAAAATTAAAATAATGTTTTATTAGACATGAATCTTCTCAGGTATGGTACTGGATAGGAGAAGGCTTTGTGCCTTGCAAAGCCATGCTAAATTTCAACTGTCAGTGTATCATACAGTGTTTCTCCTATTGGCAGTGCTGTTTTTCCTGGATCATGAGTCCCTAAAGAGGGTTGTAAACTTTGTACGGTAATGAATTCAAATCCCACAAATGCTCAACAGATATGTGCTTAAAGATAACAGCTACATACACACCCCCTGTAACAAAGGTCATGTAATTGGTTGTCTTTGTCAAGATTGTGTAGTATATATTTCCCAAACTACTAGCACTGTGTCATAAGCATGCTTATTTTTGAAGTATCCACAGATCTGTTCTTTAATAAATCCTAATTGTCTAAGCATAGAGACACAGTAATTCTGAGCTATAATGCAGAAGTCTGCTTCGTGACATGTTCCCAGATGTTCTGATGGGATCAATCCTGACAGTCTGGATAATTCTTATTTATTTATTAATTTATTATTCTGTCAGTCAGCTTTATTTCTAAACAGAAGTTGCTAAATAGTCAATGTGTATTAAATTATGCCATCCAGAGACAATGAGTCTAGCTTGCCCTCATGCTGAGTATGCTCACTAGCCAGTTTCACTATTGCTGCTCCCATCAGCAGCACCTAGTACAACCCCATCACCACACACACACACACACACACACACACACACCTATACATACACATGGCCTCACATACAACCATACACACACACACACAAACCACATACACAGACACACACACACACCTATACATACACATGGCCTCACATACAACCATACACACACACACACACAAACCACATACACAGACACACCCAGACACAGACACACCCAGACACAGACACACACAGACACACAGACACACACAGACACACACAGACACACACACACACACACACACACACACACACACAACCTCACATACAACCATACACACACACACAAACCACATACACAGACACACACAGACACACACAGACACACACAGACACACCTATACATACACACGACCTCACATACAACCACACACACACACAAAACACATACACACACACACACACACACACACACACACACACACACACGGTAAACATTCAGGAGACTGAAGAGATGCATCCTAAACATTTAGTTTCCTTTGTAGGACCACCTACCAAGTACTGCTGAGACTTTGCCCTGGGGCAAATACAAATTTGAAGACCTGTCAGTGTTTCTACCCTTTTTTCTTTTTTCTCCTTTCTGTGGTTCTTCACTAAAAGCAGTTTGTGTTAGAGAGGGCATAGGTGTGCCACTCACTTGGTGCCTTTTACTGCAAAGCAAGGTTCCTGCTCCTTTTCTTCCAAGGGTCCCAGGAGTGAGGAGGGGCTTCTGGGCCATTGAAGGTCCTGAGAGGGAAGAGTCAGCCCTGGTGTCCATAACTTCCTGCAGCCCAAGTAGGTGATGTGTGGAGGCCTGAGACTGAGGCCAGGTGGATTGGCTTGCTTCTGCACGCACCTACAGTACAGATGACAGTGGGGATCCCCAAGGCAAAACCAATCCAATCAGAAACATCTACAAGGCAGAGTCTTCAGATGTCTCTGCTAAGAACGTGTCCATGTACTGCTCAGGTAGACTTACCGGTCTCTAGCCAATTGTCTGGAACTTCAACCCAGAGGAGAAGTATTTAGAGTCCCATTATCAGTGTCCCTCACTTGGACCCTTGCGATGGCCTTCTCAGCCTCCTCACTTACAGCTGCTCCTCACTGGGACTGCCACAATCACTGGAAAGGTGGTCTTTCATTCAGAAGAAAAAATTTACAGTCCAGGGCTCTCAGATTTGTTTCATAGCTCTGCTGCCTTTCAGGGCTCACATTGCCCTTCCTCAGGACCTTTAAATATACTCTTTTTTTTCCTTCTAGAAGGTTCTCTGCCTTCCATACTCTGATTCCTACCATAGTTTACTTCTCTGATCTCCCAAGTTTTAACTCCAGCTTCAATTTATGGAGCTTCCACCTTCCAAAGGTAGGCCACCACATACACTGTCATTCTCGCAGGTTTCATTACAAACTGTCTTCCAAAATGAGGAGGGACTCAAACATTTTTCTGTTAACAGACCCCTAGGGATAAACAGATGATACTCCTATGCAGAAAAAAACCTTCAGTTCAACAAAAGCAAACTGGACAAAGACCTGCAATCATGTGGAGAATCATATGTGATTCTCATGGGTGCCTGTGAATGTGAGAAGCTACAAAACTGGTAACCTGGTTTGTAACCCCACTCTTGTGAGATGAATGCATGAAGAGATCACTGACCTGATTGTGGACACTTAATGTGCAAACACTTATTTTGAGATATCAGTAACTAAACAAGGTGGTCAGGAACTGTACAGCAGCCAGGATTTTATATGTATTTGGCGTCAGGTTGGTATAAATTCACATGGCAAGGTTTTCATTTTAGGGTGTAAAATGTAATCCCCATGGAAACCTCTAAAATAGCTATAGAATACATGAATATGGAAATGAGAAGGGACTAAAGTGGTTCAGTAGGAAAAATCAAACTCATACTACTGTAGTGCAGAAAAAGAGACAACAATAACAACAACAAAAAAAAATCAAGCAGGCAAACAGGAGAGAAAGAGTAGAATGTCAAAAGTCTGTGCACCCTCATCAGATTGCTTCAAATGTGAGTGGACTAAATTCTCCAGTCAAATGATTGAGATTGGTAAAGTGGGTAGAAAACCCAGGGTTTAACGGTATGCTGCCTGCCAAAGACTGAAGGCCCAAAAACACAAATAGATTTAAAGTGAAAGGGTAGAAAAAGATATTTCATGTAATTAAGAGAGCAGTGTGGATAACATAAGCTTTTAAAAAAAGTCGTTCGAATTCAAATTTTGTGTTTGAGAAGGACTAAAGGGACATAAAAAACAAAACAAAACAAAACAAAACGGCATTTAAACAAGTAAAAGGCTCAGTCCAGCAAGAAGGTATGACAACTAAGCTGTCTAGGAATCTAACAAACCAAGGAAATAAAGCAAAACCTTTTAGGCAACTCCACAGAGATGCGTGGAGACTTTCAAAACTCTCCACAGGTTTTGGAATAAGCAGCTGAGCAGGGAAGTGAGGGTAGACCACAAACTCAGTTAGATCTGGCCAGTTTGTGCAGAGGATACCACCCAATAGTAGCATGAACTGGGATTTTGTATGTACTTAGACTGATACAAATTCACAGGATAAGTTTTCATTTAAGATGGAAAATGCAACCCTATGGAAACTTCAAAAAAATGCTATAGAATATACACACAGGAGGCTCTGCTCAATAATACCAATATGGGTCACAAGAAAAACCCCCATTAGATTCTAAAATACATATCCTACCAAGAGTTGCCTCTGAAATGAAGCTAGAAGTCAATAACAGAAGAAAAACTGGAAAGTTTACACATCTGTGTAAATTAAATTACACATTCCCATAGTTAACACCCCAAAGAAGAAATATAGTAACACATGAAAGACATTTAACACCAGGAATCATTAGAAAAATGCAAATCAAAATGCACAAAGAGCCTTTGGTATCTTGTATCCATTAGGATGATGCTCATTTAAAAAAAAGGGGTGCTGGAGAGATGGCTCAGTGGTTAAGACTGCTCCCCCAGAGGACTTGGTTCGGTTCTTAGTGCACGCATGGTAGCTCACAACTGTCTGTAATTCCAGTTCCACGGGACCCGACTCCCATAGCAGAGCACCAATGCACATAAAATAAAGATTTTTAAAAAATTAAATCCTTAAAAAAAAAAAGAGGAAGTTGTCTAGAGCCTAGTGTTTCTGAAGACGGCATGCAGGAGACAAGAGACTTGGGCTCTGCTGTGGTGTTGGGAGACAGTGAGCTTTCACAGGTGTGTCTTGGTAGGAGGTTCTGGGTCATGGGCACTGCTCAGGAAGGGATGAAACTCTCAGGAGGGCTGCTATGGAAACCTGAGCTTAAACATCAGGTTAGTGTTGATTTGAAGGTCATCACATGGTGTTCATCTAGTTACTTCTTGTTTTCTTCAGATTGAAGGAGAAACAGAGGTTTCCACCTGGGTTTGACCTTCCTCTGCACAGCTGTGTAGCAGGAGGTGTGGCTGGACACGGGTGGATGATCTCTCAAGAGTCCTGGCATTGCAGAGGGTCTTTTGGAGTGACCTTGTAGGATAGAGGGAATCCAGTTTGTTTAAATACCACTAACTTCTTGTTGTGTCATCTTGGACAAACAACTTGACTTCAAGGGGCTTCTGTTTTCTCTCTCAAAAATGGAGCACACACCTCCCTAACTTACCACTGTGTGTGTCTGCTTGCTGGCCTATGTGTGCAGAAGAGGTTATACTGATGGCGGTCTGCGTGATTCCCTGGCTAAGGCCACCTCAGCTCATCAGACAACTCACTCTCTGAATTTATTTTGCACTCAGCAGGAAGCTACATATATCATGAAGAGATGCACATATTCACAGGAGCGCAGACTGCCTGCAAAGCCATATATATGCTAAACAGAGAGCAGCACTTATTCTGACTGCTTTCAAAATCATGAGTCAAGGTGGGTGATAGTGATGCTAATCCGCACATACTTCGGATCTTATTTTCTGATTAGTCCCCAGCATCTTGAATGGAAATCTCCCACAGCAATCCTCTACAGCTGGATACATATACCCGGGGTTAAAGTCTTTTCACCACCATTCCAACATAACGGTCTGGCAAGAGAACCAGTGCCGAGCTCTCCTGCTCCCTTTCACTCCCTGTGGAACACCGATGACCTGGAAGGTATCTGTTGAAGATGACCCCAACTTGCCTCCCCCACGGAAGACGGCCATTCATCCTCTCACTCTGGGGTTGGCTCCAAGGGAAACAGGCTTCCCATTGCCTGGAAGGCAGGCGGGAAAGAGGGTATAGAGGCTGAGGGAAAGGTGGAGTAGAGGCTGGAAAGTATCTGTCCCCTACTAATACAACTAAAGACACATGGGATCCCACATAATTAGAGAATACTGGGGTTGGGCCTGGAGGTACAGGTGGCTACTTGGAGGTTGAGGCAGGAGGATGACAAGTTTAGGGCCTTCCTGGACTACAAATGAGTTCACGGCTTACCTGAATAAATTACTGAGACCTTACTTCAAAATAAAAAGTATTAAGAAGGCTGGGAGTGTGGCTCACTGGTGAGCAATTGCCTAGTATGCACAGACCCTGGGTTCAACGCTCAGTTCTGCAAAAGAAAAAGACATTGAAATATTTTTTTGAAGTTAGCTTATTATACAATCATATAATTTTGTGTATAACTTAGATGTCAAGGAACGGAAGGGCATTTCAATGACTTTCATTTCTATCCCTTCAGACAACCGATGCTGCTCTTATGTAGAGAAAAAAAAATAGGAAAAAGATGAACATGGATTAGTAGGAAAAAGATGAACATGGATTAGTTCATTAAAGAAAATATGTTAGCCGGGCGTTGGTGGCACACACCTTTAATCCCAGCACTCAGAAGGCAGAGGCAGGCGGATCTCTGTGAGTTCGGGGCCAGCCTGGTCTCCAGAGCGAGTGCCAGGATAGGCTCCAAAGCTACACAGAGAAACCCTGTCTCAAAAAACCAAAAAAAAAAAAAAAAAAAAAAAAAAAAAAAGAAAGAAAGAAAGAAAGAAAGAAAATATTAACTATATATGTGCATCCCTATCCTTGAGTATAAACACATATGTGCATACACCTGCCACCATAACATGCAACGCTCCCTCTAAATAATGTGCTATGTCTACTTAAATTTTTAGCTCATGCTTTATTTAAGTTTGCCACAGTATGCACTATGTTGCTGTATCGGCCAAGAGCAATGAGAATGCAGTTCAAAGACCATGACCCTGCTGTCAGTAAATTGTATTCTTTACATCTGAACACTCCCCCACCCCTATGTAGGATGACACATCTTCTCCTGCAGACTTAGGGGCACAGGAAGCAGCTGGTGAGTGTCATCTCCATGATAATCACTGTCAGTCTTCCCATGCATACTGTGTCCAGGCCCACTGAGAAAATATGATAAACCCACATTACTAAACGAACTCACATTTTCCACAGTGTGAAGTGCTCCTTAACTCACAGAGGGATTCCAAGAGGATTCATTTACATAGGAAGATCTCTGTGTTATTTAAGTGGAGTCTATTTATACAAACTGTCTGGGAAACATGGAATCTCAGGCTCAGGCTGGGTCCTCACAGCTCTGAAAGACTGTGGGCTACCTGAACAGGACAGGACACTGCTGTCCTCTTCCACTGCTGACTATAGGGCAACAGAGCTATAGAGAAAGTGGAGTGACCTCAGAACCCAGAACTATTTCTGTTTCTATGAAGAAGATGCATTGTGTGAGGTGGTTTCCTGAATCCTCTCATTAGTACCATTCTCTTTGTTCCACTGCCTCATTCCTGTGATCCAGGTGATCAAGGCCTCCTTGTGTCTCATCAGAGGTCACCTAATCAGCTATTCTAAGGTGTGAGCTGAGCATAAACAGCTGTAAGAAGAATAGAGAATGGTGCTTTATGGTTTTCTAGAGAACAGAACCAATAGAATATACATTTTAGAAGGGGATTCACTGGCTTGGCATATGTGGTATGGGCTGGGTAGACAACATTGACTTTGTGCATGAGAGAACTGAGAACCTGGTAGCTGTGCAATCCAACAAGGTGAACACGTCAGCAGTCCTAATCTGATGCTGAAGGTCTGGGGTCTTGGGAGCTCCCTGGAGAGCCGCTGGTGTTGAGTCTAGATTGAAAGCCCAGAAGAAACTGGAGTCTGGTGTCAGCAGTGGATCCAGTAGCAGCAGACATGTTCAGATAAGAAAGGAACTTGCAGGTATGTACCACAGCCACTCTCCCAAGTTCCTTCCATCCTAGGACCGCCAGCCATTCAAAGGACTTCCTACATCCTTTTATTTTTAATTGCTGTCTCACAAGTCAATTGTCTGGAAACACACACACACACACACACACACACACACACACACACACACACACACACACATGTTTCATCAGTCCTAGGTACCTCTTAACACAGTAAAGTTGACCACCAAGACAAACCACTACAGATCCTGTGATGGTTAATGTCCATGGCCCACTTGACAGGACCCAGAATCATCGAAGGGACAAATCTCTGGGCCCTTCCATGGGAAAGCTGCTAGAGCGGTGGTTTTCAACCTTCCTAATGCTGAGAGCCTTTAGGATAGTTCCTCACGTTGTGGGGACCCCCAGCCATAGAATTATTTTTATTGCTATTTCATAAGTATAATTTGTGGCTGTTAATGAGCCATAATGTAAATATCTGTGTTTTCCAGTGGTCGAGGGTCAAGACATACAGATTGAGAATCACTGCTCTAGTATGTTACTTGAGGTGGACTGACCCACCCTAACTGTGGATGACACCACTCTGTGGGCTGGGGTCCTGAACTGGATTAAAAGGAGAAGGGGAGCTGAACCTAAACCTTCATTGCTCTCTGCTTCTTCACTGTGATACAATGTAACCGGCTGCCTCCTGTTCCCATCACCACGATGGGCTGTATTCCTTAAGCTTGAGCCTCAGTAGCCCTTCCTTCCTGAAGTTGTTTTTGTTGGATATTTTGTTGCAGCAATGAGAAAGACAATTAACAGGTGTCTTCCATGAGAGCCAACTTTTGTTAAAGTAAGATTGGCCGCCCATGGCAGCAGAGACCAGGCTCCTGGGACAGGAATGTACACAGGACAGGAAAGCAGATCCTGGAGCCATTGCAGAAACTCAGAGGGTTCTGAGCACCCCTACACTTGTCTCTGCCCCTGACTGTCCCTTGAAAGCCTTGGAGTCTTTGTGTTGCTGAGAGAAAACCGTTAAATTGGATGACTTCATAAAAAGCTCCTTCCTGAGGCTCAGGTTTTGAAAAGTCAGTGAGGAGGGGTTGAACCCTACACAGTGGTAGTGCCTTATGCGACCTTGCCAATCTCAACAGTTAGAGAAAGTGCCACTCTCTCCAGTGCTGAGGGCTCTTTCCCTGCTGTCCTGTGGGGACAGCTCCTGTGTGGGGAGCATATGTTTTGTATCTGCATGGCTCCAGCTCCTCCATAAATAAGACAATATTCTTGCGGATCAGGCTCTGGAAAGGGCTTCTGGTACTGACAAGAAGTGTTCTCTCTCAGAACTGCTTTGTTGGTTCCACTGCTCTCTCTTAAACTTTGGTTCCTGAGAGACTCAGGTCCTTTGCCCTTCACCAACTCTTAGCAATCTAGGAATTACTTTCTTGTCTGCTTTAATCCATCAAGCAGAAGAGACCTTTGCACTTGTGTCTTTGAAAAGGAAACAGGAGTGGGGCTTCTACCCTGGCAAAGCTGAGCCTGGCTGAGCCGCTGAGCGTGGGAAGGGCTCACAGCGGCTCCATCTTCCTGCACAAAATAATTTTCTCACCTTTGTATTTTCCCATCAGCGTTCAAAGACATTTTTCCCCCCAGAGGAATGAAGTCTCCTGTCGTCCTCCCTCTCTCCCTCCCTCTCTCCCTCTCTCCCTCCCTCGCTTCCTCCCTCCCTCCCTTCTTCCCTCTCTCCCTCCCTTCCTCCCTCGCTTGCTCCCTAACTTTAAAACTCACTTGAACACAATGGCCTCTAAATAGAAAACAGGCACCCACAGAAATAATTTTAGGGACAGATGCTGGAGACATTCTGAGACAAAGGAAGTGATCCAGTTTCCCCTAAGTGTATTTGACTAAGAGTAGCACTGTTAAGGCCTTGGTAATGTTAATGGCAAGCCTTTGGTGTTGTAAATACCATTATTAATGTTTCTTTTCCCTTTACATATACAAAGATGTTGGAGACCAGTGATTTGACTCCCTAATTGACAGCTGTTAGATCTGGTACCCCAGCCACCTTAAGCAGAAGTCAATCTACCAAACAGCCAACCTGACTGCGAACATGGCAGCCCAGTTGCTTTGAACATTGCAGGGATTCCCTAAGGAAGCTACATTTGCTCACAGTTACTTGCTGTGGAAGCATAATTCCAGCTCCTAACAATTCTATTCCAGCCATGACCACTTCATAAAACAGCTTGTTGTATTGGACCTTTCTGTCATCACAAGCCTCAGTGAACTCTAGCAGCGTTTTCAAATGGCCACAGGGTCCATGTGATTGTTACAAGCACAGTTCATAAAGGACTCCCATGCACACACCCTTGCCACACACCCTTTCTGGTTATAAAAACAAGCAGTTGGTTTACTTTTCACTCCCCTGTGCACTCTGTCTGTTTGTCTCTCTCTCTCTCTCTCTCTCTCTCTCTCTCTCTCTCTCTCTCTCACACACACACACACTGCTCCAGGTATTGTATCATCAGTAGTAATGGGGAGAAATCTGATTATTCTGAGAAACTTTGAAAGTCTCCCCAAGTGACGTCATCTCAATTTGATAGAACAGAAAAAAAAAAAACTTCAAAGCTAGCAGAACTGAGGGGAGTGGCAGCTGTGGAAAGCTCTGCAGGCTGAAGTCAGTTGGACCATAAATTCCTGATAGTGACTGTGAGATATAGGAAGATCTCTTTCCCCACTCACTCCCACATACAGCATACTCTGTGGTCACCTGTGAGGGTTCACCCAGCTGACAGACAGTTCCTCCTTCTCCACTGAACACCAGCTGGTGGTCCCTGATTCAGTTCAATCCTGACTCTGTCTACCTGTGTCAGAACCACAGACTGAGCCCTCATCCCCAGACTACTGGGCCTCACACACCAGATGAAAGCTCCTGGTCTAGCCTGAGCTTCTAATTGGCAGGCTGCAAGTGGGGTTCCCACACCCTCGACTTGGGCTTGATCAATCTGATAGAGGAGAACTCAGGGAAGTCCTTGCTTACATTCATTCCTTTCTGAAAAGAAGAACGTTATGAAGATTATTGTTGAAAAGATGTTGCAGTCAAGACATGAGAGAAGAAACAGAATTCTAAGGGAGCATGACCCTCTGGAAGTTTCCATAGTCCAGTCCTCAGAAAGCCTTAGGAACCTGTCTTTTAGATTTTAATGGAAGCTCCTTTATGCAGTTGTGATGGGCAGCACCACTAGAGTGGTGACTAGCTCCACCTCCAGTCCCATCCTTTCCCAGGATGGGGTAGGGCTAGAATCCAATTTACAGATCCATGGCTGGTTTCCTTGGCAACCAGCTTGGCTAAAGCTTGGGGGGGGGGGTTCTTCATCAGAACAAAAGATGTTCCTCCCATGGCTCAGGAAATGACTAGGGGTCAGGAGCTCTGTCCCAGGGCCTAGGATGTAGATCACATGTATTTTTTTAATTGTTATACTTTATAGTTGCAAAAACAATAATATGTGCTTATACATATGCATGTCTGTGTACACATGTGTACAAACACATGCATGTGTGGATATGCTTGTGTGTGCTCTGGATTTAGGGCTTTTGAGGCATTTCATGGGGCCTTTGGGTTAGGTGTTTTCCACTTAACAACTTGACCTGCAGGCTGACATCTCAGTCACCACTTGGTAGGTGCTTCTCAAGTGCCTTTTGCCTACTCATAGGCCTGAGCCCTCCAGCATAGAGAGAGAGCCCTCACACAGCTCTGCTGACCCTCCCTCAGCCTGCCGTCCCCTCCCCACTGTGAGCAGTGAGCCCTAAGCAGTGTCAAGGTACAGCTTCTGTGCTGATCCCCCATTATGCAAGCAGCAAACAGCCAGAGGTTTGGACTGGGACTGTCACCATGTTTTAAGGAGCCTGTGAGTCTTGTTCTGGTTATCTGGGATGTGTCTTGATCAAGTTTCTCGAGCTCTGAGACTCAACTGCTTCTCCTATGAACTGAAACTGAAAATTCTATATCCTGGACCCTGGTGTTGAAGAGTAGGAAGAAGTAGAGCAGAGGACAGAACAGACTGAGCCACAGAACTGGGAGAAAATGATACCACGGGGCCTGAACACCTCATCTCCCTGCCTGTGCCAGGTCAGGACATTATAGCAGTGACTGTCCCATGCTGGGAAGAAGCCAGGAAGAAACTGAGACTCCTGATCTCCTGAGCCTTCTTTTCCTGGGAGTGTCTGTCCACATAACCACTGTCAGTGTGAACAGACTGAAACATCAGAGGGAACAGTGACTACTCAGCCAGTGTGGCTGCTGCCAGAGTGGGCAGGAGGGCCACATTTTCCACTCAGTACAGTTAGAGCCTAGTGACCTCCCGGAGACCTTCAGATTTGAGGATGGAAGCTGCAGGGTTCTCCCCACCCAGGATTCTAGTACTCCAAGTTAAAGGACACGCCTACTTTTAAATGTCCAAACAAAACCACAGAGAGTGTTTGTAACTAGAGGAGAGTGGACTGGCTTGGCCCTGCCCTGCCCTCAGATAATAAGAATGCCTTACATCAGGGCCACTGGGCTGTGTTCTCCAGCCAGCAGTGTGAGTCACCAGCCCCTGAGGTCATTTTGGCTCCAACTCAAAGTAAACAAGAGTATTGAGCAGCATATCAGGTGAGAAGTGAAGGCTAGAGGGATGGGGGGGGCGGGGGTGTGTGAAAGGAAAGAGAAAAACTAAAGCCAAGATGCTAAAAGAGCCCAGTCACAGGTTGGGCATATCCCCTGCCCAGTCCACAGCAGTGATGAACTGAGGCCTTGGTTTCACCATATGATGGGGCCAGTGTGGTCAGCAGTTTGCAGAAGGAATATGGCCAATGGACACCCCAAGACTTTCTTCTCTTTTACACTAATTACTACTCTATTCCCCAGGAACCTAAAACTGTTCCCAAATCCATATCCCTGAGTTAAAGTCTTCACTTGTTAAAGTGTGGGCCTCTTCTGGAAGCCCCTGGGTTCTCCTGAGGTTTAGAATGACCCTGAATCCATAGTCTCACTGGGGATTAACAGGCTGAGGTCTGGATTGTTCAGGGCAGGTCCAGTTCCCCCAGTGGATGATGCCCAGAGGCAGGTGCAGTGCACTGGACCTGCTGAATTCTCATCTCTAAAGCACTGGGATGGAGCCTGATTCCTTCCACTGTGCATGGGGGACAGCTTGGGGAGTGCCAGGCTGCTGTATCCTCTCTCAGAGCCCATAGGCCTGGTGCCCTAAAGAGGCCTAGCCATGCACCCAGTTCCTGTTAGCAGGGGTGCCTGGCATCCTTACACAACATGTTCTGGGAGGCCTTGAGGAGTTCACACATCACAGAGGACCCACACATCACAGAAGGCTACCAGAAGCCCCACCAAACACCTGAACAAAAGGCCAAGATTGTCTGGGGAAGTAACCTCTGGACTTGAAAGATGCATTCTGTTTGCTTCTCTTTGATGGGGGGGGGGTTTATGGGAATTCCTACATTTTAGCACACATCCCAAACAACCACTGCTGAAGACCTTTGCTATGTGAACTTCCAGAGCTCACCCAATGTTAGGTGGCCTCAGTCTCTGGAATCTGTTACTTTGGAAAAACAAAACACAGCGCCAAGAAATCTAGAAAGCCATTTATGCAGATCAAATTATGGCATATCTGTCCCCAGCTGTACCCTTTTCCCTTTCTCCTGCTGATTCAGTTTGCACCATGATGATCTATACATGGGGACTCCCAGAAGATGAGAGCTTCCCCCTGCTTCTGTGTGGTCTTGACACCCATCCCAATCCAAAACAAATGGAAGCAAAAATGACCTGTGACCACCCAATAAAACGCCATGTGTGATCATTAGGCCTGCTACCACGTGGGTCTGTGTGCTCCGGTTAGCACCAGGGGCCTCCAAGAAACTGCAACAAGCTGCCAAGGCTTCATCGAGCAAACTGAACCTCAAGGATGAATGTAAGCCTTGATACAGGCTGTTCTCACTGCCTGGCAGGGCCTTGTGCTCTAGGTCATTAAAATGCGCAAGTTGCCCTGCTTATCAGGACCTTTGAGCTGACAGAAGCTGAGATGAGGTACAAGGAAACAATGGACTGGATTCTTGCCCCGGGGGAGTCTCCCTTTTCTGGAAGAGACAGACACAGTTAGACAAAATCTGTGTTTGGTGAGGGATGCACAGAAAAATGGCCTTCTTTCTCCAAGTACTCCACACATCCACATCCAGAGTAATGGGTGGGTAAGCACTGAAGGGAGATTTGTGGGCATTGAATCGACTACAAACCCCATAAGCCCAAGTGCTTGTATTGTGGGCTATTTGATTGGGAAAGCCGAAATCTCAAGAGTGTATACCAGGTGCTGGCAGCCTGGGAGGAGGCTTCGAGCCTCCATGAGCAGAGCAGGAAGGAAGGAGAGCAGAGAGGACTTGCACAGTAGGTCTTGCCATATGGAACACGCACCCTATCATATCATATATCTGTGATTTGGCAAATAAACAGTAGCCATGGCACTGTCACAGGTCCTCACTAGTGTGCAGAATTTGGGTTGGTTATGAAGGACAGTTAGGAACTACTGTCCTGTAGGAGCAAGGGCTGCTCACATCAGATTTATAGGACCGTAGAGCCTAGAATGGAAAACACAAAAGTTAGCAAGACTTAGAACTTTATTTAGGAAAAAATAATGACAAAAAAGTTGCAGAGTTTTGCCCTCATTGTGTTGTGACTTTTTAAATTAGACTAAAACATTAGCAGTAGACACAGGGTACTGCAATTAAAACAGAAGGCAGGGCAGTCGTCCTTCACATTAAAGGACAGCCATTATTTTTTCAAGTTCAATAAAACCTGGGCAACATAAAGTTCAAAACAAGCAACATTATGCGAATGGTTGCTGATTACTCATCAGCTCCCTTTCAGTTGCCACAACAGGCTAAGAACAAAATGACACAGAGATAAGCATGGCTGGCTGAGGGGAGGGTATGTACACCCAACCAAAGGCTTCTAGAACCTTTGGAAAAGCCTGGCTCCAAAGTCTCAGGTTACTGCTCTCAGCTACAGCTGGCTTGCTGGGACCTTCTTTCTCTGAAGTATGCCTACCTTTTCACTCCCACCCAAACTCCCCACGTGCATCACAGGTTTAGCACACTCAGACCATGTGCTCGGCTCCAGGGCCTGCCCTGAGGTGGCCACTAGACCCCCCTCAACAGTATTGAGCACCGGGTGTTGCCTTCATACAGGTTTCTTCACACTCTCAGACCTGTCTTAGTTGCTGTGTTCTGAAATACTTTGGCCAAGAAGTAATTTACCTCAAAAAAAAAAAAATTCTGTAGGCTCCATGAGCACACACATTACAAGAAAAACCAACAATGCAGCAGAGAGCCTTGTCCTTTCCTATTAGGACTCTTTAAGTGAAGTGAAGTTGTCAAAGGCACAAGAGCTGGGAAAGTGCCAAGAGCTGTGGGCTTGTGGACCTCCCTTCAGCAGATCAGGGCTGAAGCCAGGCCAGCAGCTTCCCTGGTGGCTATGCTGGGTGTGGGCTGGGGAGGAAGTGTCATTTCAGAGAATGCTTTCCTTGATACAGTCCTAGCATAACTCATGGCAACCCCTCTCTCTGCACATAGCAGTGCTTTCAGGTCCTCATTGAAGAAAATACAAACCAGGCTCCACCAAAACAGCACAAAATGTATTCTTCTAGCCTCAGTCTTGTAACAACTATATCATGTGCGAAGATCCTGAGGCTTATTCTGAAGTAGAAGAGGAGGTTAGGCAGGAAGGGTTGCATCTTTATTTGATGTTCGTGGAGCAGCCTGGTACTGCCGCACCATGATTGATTAGGGGTATTGGGACCCACTAGACAGCAGACAAAGACAGCTAGGCTTAACCATCCAGAGCAGTGTCTGCCTTCTTTGGGACAGTTTCCCCTGTAATATCTTGCCATATGCATACACATACATGTACACACACCTGCTTGTGCAAGTATGTACACATGTACATACGCTCATGTAAGCACAAGGAAGCATACCACAAGCTCCATACTCTCTATTTTGAATCCTACAGTAGTCTGAATACAATCATGCACACACAAGATATGCATATTCGTATTCACATAAGCATACATCATCATACAAATAAGTGTCACACCCCACAAAGGAAGTAACAGAGACAGAGGTGCAAATGGGTGCTGTGGTGATGTGGCACCCATGGATTGGGCTGGCTGTTATGGCTAATTTCCATTGAATGGATTGATAAACAACTAAGGCATTAATGAGGGAAACCTTTGGGCCTGAGAGTTTCTGGAGTGAACTGACTGAAGAGGGAAAAACCTTCCTCAATTTGGGCAGCAATATCCTATGCCTAGAGTTTTGAGTGTTGGGAAATATTGAACTACCCAGCTCCATGACTGGTGCTCTTGAGATTGTCATGCTAACCACCGGGAAACCAAGTCTCTTCACTCTAACACAAAGATGGCCCTGCCCACTCACAGAATTCTGGTTTTGAAGGATTAAATTACTTGGTACCAGAGGAAACTTTGTAAGTACTTCTGGTGGTTTGAAAGAGAATGGTCCCCAAAGGGAGCGGCACTATTAGGAGGCGTGGCCTTGTTGAAGGAAGTGTGTCACTATGGGGGTGGGCTTTGGGATCTCTTTTGCTCAAGCTTCCCTCAGTGAGATAGTCAACTTCCTGTTGCCTGAAATATGTAGCACTCTCAGCTCCAGTACCATGTCTGCCTGCACACTGCCATGCTCTCTGCTGCCGTGATGATAATGGACTGAACTTCTGAAACTGTAAGTGAGCCACCTCAATTAAATGTTTTCTTTATAAGAGTTGCCATGGCCATGGTGTCTCTTCACAGCAATAGAAACCCAAATTAAGACAGTACAATACTATGAAGAGGTGAAAGCAGAACAAACTTGCAGAAATACCCTCAAATCCTGAACTAGGGAAAAAAGTTCATGGAAGCTGGATAATGCAGAAATGTGATCTCAAACCAGCACGGCCAGTGTTTGCTGGTGTAAGCCTGAATGCCGGCTGGTAAAAAAAGTGCACAGTGCATTAGTTATTGTTCTCATCACTGTGACAAAATGCATGACAAAAGCACTTAAGGAGGAAAATATTTATTTTGGCTCACACTTTGAGGGTGCAGTCATCATAATGGGGAGGCAAGATGGTAGGAGCTAAGGAGCCTGGTCACATTGCATCCATAGTCAGGAAGCAGAGAGAAATGAATGCTGGTGATCAGCTCAGTTTCTTATTTTAATTCAGTTCAGGACCTCAGCCCAAGGGAAGAAGCCGCCTATACTTAGCATAGGTCATCACCACTCAGTGAAACTTCTGTGGAAATTCCATCACAGACACACACACACACACACACACACACACACACACACACACACACACGTCTCCCAAGTGACTCCCAATCCCATCAAATTGACAATATTGACCATCACACATAGTCATGTGACCTGACCCTAACCTAACTGGAGAATGACTATTGTCAATCATTCTGTTCATGCTGGGCATTGGTGGCACACAGACTCAGAATATAGCAGGGACAAGCAGGAAGCCGTTCTCTTCCTCTTCCTCCTCCTCTCTGTAGAGTCGCCATATGACTGCCAGAAAGACAGGACGCAAGGCCGGCATCCTGTGTAAGATAAATCTTATAAATATATAGATTAATAGTTATGGTTGATAATTAAGACTGAGCTAGCAGATGAGAAATTCTAGTCATTAGCCAGCAGCTTGAACCTAATATAAGTCTCTGTGTGTTACTTGGGTCCTAACATGGTGGCTGGTAGAACTCGGGTAGCGGCAGAAAGACTTACCATTACACAACTACAATCTTGCTGTGCCACAAAGTATAAACACTGTCTTTCTTTAAAATTTTGGTATTGAGGAGCTGAAAAGATATCTTGGTGGTGATGAGCATGTACTGCTCTTGCAAAGACCTGAGTTCAGTTTCCAGAATCCACGTGGTGGTTTACAACCATTTGCAACTCTAGTTCAGGAAATCCTAGGCCCATTTCTGGTTTCCACAGGTCCCAGACCCACACAAGGCATACATACATACTTGCAGGCATTCACATGCACACATAAAATAAAAGCAAACAAATCTTTAAATGATAGTTTTGATAATGTATTCATTAGGAACTTGACTTTTATTTTAAAATACATTTTATTGTTAAAGATTTCACTAAATGGTTATTTTTCTGGATTTCTGAGTTATTGGTGCTCCTTATGTTTTGCAGAGGAGTGGAAATGCCTCTCTCATTTCCTAAAGCTCTATCCCTGGTGAGCACTGGTGGGTGCTATTGTTTCCATCATGATAGGTTTTGGTGATTCTGACAGTCATGTCTCTGTCCTTCCTAACATATACTCTATCCAAAAACTAAAGATAAAGAAAGAAAACAAAAATAATAGAAAAGAAAGGAACACTGTAGAGTACAAAGAAGAAAACCAGCTGTGAGCACTCAGAACCTCTTCTGGTTATGAGCTCTCCTGGCACAGTGCAAAAACACAGTTTGAGCTACTGAGTCACATGTGACAGTGTGGTGCAAAATGCCCTTAGGGAGCATTGTAGGTATCTGTTTATGTAGGGGGACAGCTGTGATCCTGCTCTTGCAGGTGCACCAAGGGGAACCTGGAGGATAGATAGAAACAAGATTAGATCAAAAAATGGAGAAGCCTCTTCAACAGGAGTGTGCAGGGCTATGATAACACTTCCTTCTTTCTCTGCTTGGGGGCAGGTTTCAGCTCTTTGCAGCTGATGCATGACTCGTGGTATTGCTGCAAGAGAAGAGGCCCAGCCTCCAGGTACTCCTAAGAGTCACAGGAGCTGCCTGTGTGTCTTCCTGCCCTAGCACCAGGAACAAAAGTAGATCTTAATAATGTGGTTGAAAGAGAGAAAGAGAGGAGGGAAAGGGGCAGAAGGAAGGAAGATAGGGGCAGAGGGAGTGAGGCAGGAAGGGGAAAAGGCAGTGAGGGAAAAGGGAAGGAACAAACCCAGCCAGGTAATCAAAAACCAGAAAAAGTCTGAGAAATTTTCATGGCACAAAGAATCCAAGGAGGCCTCCAACTCTGGCCTGAGGACTGCTAAATTCCATGTGTTTGTGTTGGACATTGGACACGGTGAGGACATGAGGATAAACAAAGGACACAGTAGAAGCACGAAGATGAACACTGGATGCAGTGAGGACATGAAGATGTGCAACAATGAACATTGTAAAGATGTGACAATGGACACTGGGCATGATGAGGTCATGAGGATGGACACTGGGCATGATGAGGTCATGAGGATGGACACTGGGCATGATGAGGTCATGAGGATGGACACTGGGCATGATGAGGTCATGAGGATGGACACGGAGCTTGATGAGGTCATGAGGATGGACACTGGGCATGATGAGGTCATGAGGATGGACACTGGGCATGATGAGGTCATGAGGATGGACACTGGGCATGATGAGGTCATGAGGATGGACACTGGGCATGATGAGGTCATGAGGATGGACACTGGGCATGATGAGGTCATGAGGATGGACACTGGGCATGATGAGGTCATGAGGATGGACATGGGGCACGATGAGGTCATGAGGATGGACACTGGGCATGATGAGGTCATGAGGATGGACACTGGGCATGATGAGGTCATGAGGATGGACATGGGACATGATGAGGTCATGAGGATGGACACTGGGCATGGTGAGGACACTGGATAAAGTGATATGAGGAGGGAAAGTGGACATGGTGCCAGCCTGAAGATGGACACTGGACATGGTGAGGACCTGAAGATGAACAGTGGATACACAGAGTGGACTCAGTAAGGTGAGAGGTAAGAGTCCAGAGATATGTCCTGTGTAAGCTTCATGGTAAACAGTGTGTCCATGGGGTCACTAGTATTCTCTGTGACAGGTCAGCATCATTGCAAATGGAACTCTGTGTCTATAACTTTTCTGTAAATCTGAAATTCTAGAATAGTTTTATATTTATAGAAAAGATTTTAAACACTAGAATAATGGCTTTACTCTCACAGTAAGATCAGAGTCGGGAGACAAGATGCATCTGACAACATCAAAGGTCAGAGTGTCAGGCTACAGCTTTCCCCATCCTCGGGGACAGGCTCTGTGGCTGAACAGTGATGAGGCTTCTGTGCTGCAAGGCATATAGCAGAAGGCAGGGCTCAGTGCCTCTCACCCCATAAAACTTGGGTTGTTAACCACAATCTGGGTGTTCTGAACTGAAAACTCGTAAAACCCAGAGACTAAAGCCCAAGACTGGGGACATGAGACAAGAAAGAGTTCTCCACAGAGGATCACTGTCCCAGTGCTGGCCTGGCCTCTTAGAAAGCCTTGGAGTCAGTCTCTCTGTTGGTCAAGGATCCTGGATGGCTGGGATCAGAATAGTAGACTGAACTAGGTTTATCCTCTGTTTCCTTTCTCTAATCCCAAAGGGGATGAATGGTGGCTGGTGAGTCTCAACAGAACAAAAATTAAGATTGTCTGGAATGGTTAGTAGCTCTGAGCCTGGGAAATGGCTCAGAAGCAAGACTATCCAGCCCTAACCCCAGTTGTTTATTTAGGTCTCTATTTGCAAACCCCAGCATGGCAGGGCCTTTATGCTCTGAGCTGAGAAAAAAACAAGGTCACACTTTAAACATAACTCATGTGCTGGCTTGCTCTTGTGGACAGACAATGCTTAGGAGTTGCAGCCCCAAGCCTCCCTCCTCCATACCAGGAGGCAGCAATGTCCCCATAGGCCTTCTTTCCAGGGTAGATCACACTTCCACACGTTGGCTTTCCTGTAAGTTCTCAGAGCAGGAGTGCTGGACTCACCAATGAAATCTTTGTATTCTGGGTACACCGGGAGGTCTCCTGTGTGTCCAGCCTCTTACCATGTGAGCTCTGTGGTAAGAGCCAGAGCCAGGACAGACAGAAGGACTGTCTATGCTAGGAGGCAGCCCATGGAAACATGTCTCTGTGATTTCTCCACAGCAGTAGGGAGGTGTATAGTAGCCCATCCTCAGTTAACTGCAGGGGCACTGCAACCAGCTTAGAGGTTCTGAGGCCAAGCTGGTCAAGACCTACAGCTCAGCCCAGTGGTGGCCCATCATGGGCTTGGGTCTCAGTTCCATCATACCCCATTTCCTTTCTTCCTCAGCTCAAGTGCCCTGTCCCCACTTTACCCAGGCTTTTCCTTTCTAATTTCTGGAAGCTTCCTGTCTCCGTTCTTATTCTACCTTCTAAGCCACAGCATGCATTCTATGTCTTACAGGACCTCTTGGGCAGTAACCACTCCCCCTAAAGCCTCCTGGCTCCTCCTCCTGTGACTGGTCTGCATATCTGGACACCTTGTTTTATGATCTGCCAATCCTTAAAATCAATAGCCCTGCTCCTAGAGCAAAGTCTAGGGTTGGGGGCAAATGCCAAAATGGTGGCTCTGTCCCATTACAGTTCCCCCTGCTTAAAACTGCATGTTTATAGTTGCTGTAAAGAGCTAAAGGAAGTGATTTCTCCAGCTCATCCCTTCTGTATTTATTGGTGGGTATCTGCTGCAAAGCAAGCTTTCCTTTATCTATGGATTTTTTCCCCTAGCTTCCACGCAATACATTTGGTATTTGAAAAACAAGAATAGTAGCTACTATCCTTCAATGACTTCCTCATGACTATATTTGCAATAACAAATAGAAAAATGAGTGTCCTGTCCCCCATTATTTTTGAACTCATAGAGATGAAGACATAAAGATGAAAGACGGTTTCCTTGTTTAACACCACAGAGCTAATGACAGCCCATCAGGAACTAGGACCTGGGAATGCTTCTGAACCCATGCCCTCTGATCCCCTGTGTTTCTTTTGAAGCTTTCAGATGCTGGGTTTGCAAGCTTAGGTCCTTGCAAATGACTGTGTTAGTATCAGTAGGCAATGGCCGCCAGCCTCAGTTTGGGTTGCTTGATCCTCTGTTCTCCCCCGTTTCTCACCTCCTCTACCAATAGAGAAGACAGTAGCCAGATAGAGCCTGTATCCCATTTTCCTGCACAGCGGTGGCCTGCCTGACTCTGTTATCACTTTTCTGTGAACAGAGTTGTAGTATCTTAAGTATAGTCCAGAGAACTAGAGCTCTTAGTCACAGGCACAGTCTCTTCTTTTCCCAGGCATTCTCTACTGTATTACACCCATGCTCGCATGGATTTCTCAACCTGCAGGACTCCTCCCTTCTCCTTTCTGTTTGATTTCTTTTGGAAAGTTGTGCCCTTCTGCATAGTTTATTGACTCGTATGACAACAGGTGATATTCTGCATGCCGTGTGCTATCTGCAAACATATTGATGATGACTGATCAATGAAGAGGAGTGGGCCTGATGGCTGGAGAACTTTTTGTTGTTGTTGAAATAAAATCAGACATGCAAGTCACAAATGGTTAAAGAGGGGCTGGGAATAGAGCTCAGTTGGTGGAATGCTTGCCTAGTATGCACGAAGTTCTGGGTGCAATCCCCAGCACCACATAAAGCAGTTGGGAGGTAGATACAGAAGGAACACAAGTTCAAGGTCATCCTCAGCTACATGGGGAATTCAAAGTCAGCCTGGGCTGCCTGAAACTCTTTTTAAAACAGACAGGTAGACAGACAGACAGACAGACAGACAGAAGGGCTGGGGACATAGTTCAGTTGGTAAATTGCTTGCCATAATTTCTAGTACCTACATAAAATGTCAAGTATGTTAGCACATGCTTATTATCCCAGCACTAGGGAGGCAGAGACAGACAGATCCTTGGGACTCACTGGCCAGCTAGCCCAGCTAAATTAGTAAGCTCAAGCCCAGTGAGGGGCTGTCTCAAAGGACAAGTGGATGGTTCCTGAGGAATAACACAAGTTGACTGTGACCTTCATACTCATACAGGTATACCCACCCCCCCACACACACACCACTCCAAAAAGAAGAAGAAAGAAAATAGGTAAAGAGTTCATCAATTTAATGTGTTTATGGGTTAACTGTGATTTTGTTGACTGCATATAGATTTGTTATTTAGAACATTGGTGTTAAATGCTAGCTGGCATCTTTGCCTTTGTGAGCCACAAATCCACACTACCCTCCTTAATTGCCTCCCCTCATTTTGTTCTACAACTCCTTTAAATGGTTATGGTGATGTCTTCATTTTACAGATGAGATTTACAGAGTATAGAGTTACCCCAAATTAGTGAGTGTCAGAACCAACATTCCCACCAGCATTCCAACTCAAGCTACACAGCTAGCCACTTTCTTCTAACACGATTCCCCATCACTTGGGATGTGTGAACAGTGAGTGGGGCAAGCTCTTGGTACAAAGGCCTGCCTGATGTCACATGAACTCTGAGAAGCAGACCTCAACTTTTAGTTGATCTGAGAACTTGATGACAGGCTAGTGCTCCTGTATGAAAGCTGGATATCAAATCATAAAAATCACTGTCCATATTTAAGAAAATCACTGAAGGAAGCAAGACAACTGGAGGACACAAGAGTCTAAGGAAGAGCCATGGGGAGTGAGTGGTTATTAGCCCTGGGTAGCCACTGGCCTGGAGACTGTAGCTGGACTATAGGCCCTGATAGGCAGAGTCTGGGGGTGGAGGCTCAGCAGAGATCTGGAGGCTTTGTGGACTCTTGAATTGGTGAGTGTGGCAGCCTGTTTGTGGTGAGGTCTAGATGCCCTGCTTGGCTTCTGTTATGGGAAGGGTAGAGCCACAGGGCTCTTCAGAGCCTGGCTAAGGCAGTGAGGTCAATGACAGCTTTGGCAGCCACCATTTCCTGCCTTTTGTCAGAGAGAGCAAGCTTCTGATGGTAATATTTTGGTTTGTGTTCACCAGTACTTCCAAGTCATTGGCTTCAGCTCCACACATGGAATTTTCAAGGTAAGAAAAACAAAAACCAGAATCCAAATGGACAAGCCAAGTTAGAGAGCTCACCACCATGACATTCACTGGATTTGAGTTATTAGGCCATCTGCCATCTTCTCTCCACCCTCTCATCATCTTGGTCTCCAGCTATGTGTGACTCCAGGACCTTCCACAGTCATTTACAATGAATTACATGTCAGTGATTCTCCTTGTGTGAATATATACATGGGAGCTTTTTCTTTGGAGTAGAGAAAGAATGAGAATTACTTCCTAGGAAATTTCCTGGAAGCAGCATTAGGGCAAAGGGAATACTATAGAGCCATTGTAGTGCCTGAGAGTAGAGTATGGTCTGGTAGTGAGAATAGAAGAGTGCCTGACAGAATACAGTCAGCACAATGAGTTTTTATGTTTGGTGCTTAGTTTCTGTTTGTTTGGTTTTGAGACAAGGTCTTATTAAGAAGCCTACACTGAGCTCAAACCACAGTAATCCTCCTGACTCGGCTTCTCAGGACCTGAGATCACAGGTATGTGCCACCAGATTTGCCCAAGATATTGGGCAAATTGTCGGGTGAATATTTTTAGGCAACCCACCAGTCTCCTCAATTTTAGCAAAGCAAATGAGCTAAATATGATTCTTCCCTGACATTTCTATTTTCAGGGATGCACTTGTTGGCTAACTGTGATTCTTTTTCTGTCGATCTCCAGAACAGTGATGTTTTCTCTGGGACACCGAACAGCCAGTCTGCCTGTCCAGCTGCTTCTCTGGGTCAGCTTCCCTGACAGAGGGGCCAGCCACACTGAGGCAGAAACATGAGTGTCTTTACCTATCGACCCTTCTGTGGAACAAGGCAACTCTTCATGCCAAGCTCAGCTTTTGGTAACCTTTTCCACCAAGACTCTCAAGTGCTTCCTCATCATTTTCACCCAAATGTCCAGTTAAACTGGTGAATGGTGAATTGTTGGATGCAGCTTGCGCCCATCTGGAGTGAGCCTCTCCTCCTTCTGCCTCTGCCTCTCCTCCAGTTGAGCGTCTTTGATTTTTTTTTCTTCTTTTATTTTTAATGGCTAATGCTTCAGAGAACTCAAAGTAGGAAAGAGCTGCCTAGGAGAATTCAGTGGGATTTTCTACAGCATCTGACCATGTTTTGTCACCGGACAGAGTGGGCTCACGCTTTCTTGCCAAGCCTATGAAGTCATTTGTTTGACTCCATTGTCGTAAGTTATTCATTAGCAAGTATGAGGAAAACTTCCTGGACAGTAAGGCTTCTCTTGCTCTTGCTACTGTTTCTGGCCCCCTTCCTGGTCAAGTCCTCACACTTCCTTTGGGGACTCTGATCTTGCCTTGCTACATGCCTTTACATCTGTGGATCTGCTCTCCACCGCTCACCCACCTTCCTTACCTCATACCAAGGGCAATGTAGGCAAGGGCTTCTCTGCCCAGGGGCCCAGTTCCGTCTCTCCTTTCCCTCTTTATAGGTGGAGGTCCCTGGAGCACCTTCCTTCTGGCTCTGTTCTTCCTTCCTCCAGGCTAAGAGCCACCAGGACCTGGGTGCTTCATCTTTTGTTCCCTGCATCAATCACAGCCCAGAGCAACACAGAATAGGTTTTTGCTCAATAACTAGAACCAGGCAAGGCAGCTAACACATTTTCTTCTCTTCCAACTTCTAACTGGATCAGGCCTCCTGATTAGTCATAAAAGCGAGGCTTTTAGAGGAGAATCATTTAGATAGCAGGAAATCATACATGCAGAATTCAGGCCTCGATATCAACATTTCAGACTCTAGGGCTCTCACTCCACCTACCACTGCTACCACAGCCTCTGTGCTGCTCTCCACTCATTCAGGAGAGGGGTCCCCACAAGTCACACCTACTGTTAAAACAGGCTCGATCTTGAAGAAATCAAATCATACCCTAATCAGCCTGTCTAAACGCTAAGAATGATTCTCAAGGATTACCCTGCCTAGAACCTGAGGTTGGTGCTTTCAGTTAGAATTATACAAGTTGATAAGACTTTACCACCTTACATGTCATGCTCCCCTAGATTAAAATGGCTGGGGTGTTGTTTCCCCCTTTTCATAGTCTGAAGCATCATGATCTAACTTGTGTTGGAAAAGGGACTCAACCCAAGGTCCCAATGCTCCCTGCTTTAATGAGACAGTTCTGCGACATCACTCAATTTAGCATGTTCACTGCTCAGACTCCCATGAATTACTGGGGATGGACTAGGGGAGGGAAAGCTGAGAGAGAGGCAACATCTATCCCTGTTCTGAGAGCAACACTGTATCCAGAAATAAATACAAGGTAACCCAACAGAACAGAACAGCATATACAATCCAACCTTACCACGGCCCTAATGTCCTTGGCTGGAATCATTGAAAAATTCCTTTGTGGGCTGGAGTCTCAGCTGTTAAGAACACACTCTGTTCTTGCACAGAACCTGGTTTCAGTTCCCAGCTCCCACACGGCAGCTCTCAACCATATATACTTCCAGCACCATTTACTGGCCTTTGTGGTACTGCATGCACACCCATGGCCCACCGACACATACAGGCAAAACATCATACACATAAAATAAAGTATTCCTTTGTGTGAATGGAAACCCTACAATGTAGATAGTCCCACCCTGGAGGAGCCGCACCCTGCCAAGAGGCCAGAGAACTCGCTGGGCGAAGGCATCTCCTGCCCTGTTGAGGACCATTAAGAACTTCAGTCATTAGAAAAGAAATTTCATGAGAGCTTCAGGCTGGAAAGGCAATGAAGTAACATTAATAACTCTGATGTTTTTGTCTGAAGATGCTTAGGAAGGCTCAGCCATGTAGAGGGCTGCAGAGCACCCATGGCTTTTGTGGAAGCCTGACTCTGAGCTTGGCCCTCACAGACACTGTGTCAGGAAATGCACATCACAGGGTGACAAACCTGGGGTGAAAATAAAACCAGAATAAAACAGAAAAGTAACAGAATCATCAAGCTCACTGGCAGCAGAATGTTTGATTAACAAAAGTAGGGTTAATTACCACTTTATCTGTGGCAGCCATGAAATCACAGACCCACACTAAGCCAATGTGAGCATTTGAGCACTGGGTAGATTAGAATATTCACCAACTGTGTCACTGTTAATCTCAGACAGTCGAATGCTAAATAGAAAATTCATAGGGGAAAAAAAAGTGGAATATTTTTGTCCTAAATAAATCAATCATATAATGAATTGTAATAACATGTGGGACTGTGGGTGATTCTGTCTTCCTAACATGCTATTTTGCCTCCCCCCCCACCCTTAAGGTAGAATCTTGTGTAGCCTAAGCTTGCCTCAAATTCACTATAGAGTCGAGAATGGCCTTGGTTTCCCAATCTTCTTGCCTTCACCTCATACATGCTGGAATTTACTGGCAGGGGCCACCACTCTGCCTTGACTTGCTGTTTTAATGACAGCAGTAGAAGCAGGTGAAGATGAAGACAGGAGGATCAGGAGTTCAAGGTCATCCTCCAGTGCACTTGAGGCAAGCTTGGGCTACAGGAAAATTTATCTTTTTTTTTTAAAAGTGAACAACAATAAACAGGTAAACTAGCCTACCAGTAGATTAGCGCACACAGGTTTTTTTTTTTGTTTTGGTTTTTTTTTTTTTGTTTTTGTTTTTGTTTTTTTTTCCAAGACAGGGTTTCTCTGTGTAGCTTTAGAGCTTAACCTGGTACTCGTTCTGGAGACCAGGCTGGCCTTGAACTCACAGAGATCCACCTGCCTCTGCCTCCCGAGTGCTGGGATTAAAGTCGTGCGCCACCAACGCCCGGTGCACACAGTTTTTAAAAAAACTTTTAACATTAAAATGTCAAAAAAAAAAGAAGGAAAATTCACTGTTTGTCCGTAAGTAGCACACTGTTATTGTGAAATACAAGTGGAGTCAGAGATAGGTTAATAACCGGTAATTTATTAGGGGTATACTCACACAAGGGAACCAGTGACCAGGTAGGCACCCTGAGCAGGATAGGCCCAGAAATGCTTCCCAGTGTGGGCTCAGCCTAGTGAGAGGGACCTCATGCTGGCCTCCCTGGGTCTTATACATCCTGCTATGTACCTGTGACCACGCCCAAATGGGTGTGCTCATTGTACCTGTAATCAGGGTCTCTCCCTACACAGTTATTAAAATTCCTCCACCAGGTAACAAATTCTGGCAAGGTGGACTGTACACTATTTAAATTCTATGAGCAGATGTCACCTAAATGTCATTAGTACTTTTTACTGAACAGCTGTTAACATGTAATTGTTTGTACTTCCCAAAGTCCTTTTCATGTATCTCTTCTAAGGCTAAATGATTATAAAGATCTTCCCAGTCTTCTCTTCCTTTGATATGCTGTTATCACAGTAAAATGTGTATATCAAGATGCACCATTGTAACCATATAGAATATAGTTGAGTGGCTTTAAGCTTATTCTTATCCTCCTGTAACCATCACCATCATCCATCACAGTGTTTCTGTTTGGTTGGTTCCTTGATTTTATCTATTTATTTATTTATTCTTGAGACAGGTCCTCATGTTGTAGCTTGTGTTGGCTTTGAACTCACGGCAATTCTGCCTCAGACTCCTGAGTGCAAGGGTGGGAGAGGTACAAGTCATCACATAGGCTCTTTAGAGCTTTTGTGTCTTCCCAAACTGAAATTCTATCTCCTTTAAACACCCCAGCTTCCAGCAGCAGGGACCACTTTCTGCATTGAAGACAGACTGTGTGAACGTCTCATGTAAGAAGGAGTCATATGGTATTTATCTTTTTGTGACTGGCTTGTTTCCCACAGGCTGAAACACTTGCCAGAATTTCCTTTCTTTATAAGGCAGAGTCCACTGTGTGAACACACCACATTGCTTATCTGGTCACCCTTCACCAGACCTTTGGATGGCTTATTGTAAATACTTCTCTGAGGGCTGGAAGTCTCTCCCTAGTCCCTGCTTGAGTTCTTTAGCATGTATACCCAGCAGTGCAACAGCTGGATCCTGGTGCTTCTATTTCCAGTTCCTTGAGGGTCTGCCATGCTGTCTTCCACAGCAGCTGTACCATTTTACCCATCGGCAGAGTACAAGATTTCTTTTCTCCATATCCTCCCCACTTTTTCCCAGTATTCTCACAGGATGCTGCGATACAGGGAATCTGTCCTTGCCTAGTATCATGTCAGAAGGAGGCTGGCCCTTCTGAGCCAGCCCAAGGCCTCTGGCTACAATGGAGCTAGTGTTCCACAGGGTTATTCTGTTTGCTAAATGGAAAGGAGACCCCAAAGATGCAATGGAAAGTAGCGACTCAATTTGCCAGCCTACCAAATGGTACAAGTCTCTGATGCAGTTTCTGATCCTGGACTCTTCTGATGAACTATCCCATAGGCTTGGGCCTCAGAAAAAGATGCAGTCTTATACATGACTCCAGAATCTTGGTTGGATGGCCAGCAACCAAGCCAAGGTGCAGTGGCTCCCTGTTAGGCATGTCCACGCTTCTAGCTCCATATGCTTAGAGGGGAGATTGTCCACATCTGCAGCCCCTCCCCCCCCCCCGGTACTTGCCATGCACCTTCTCTTCTCCCTGGAGACTTCAGGAATTATCTGGCACTAGCCAGCCTACCTGAGTTTCTTCCTGTCCTTCACGGCTGAGAGGAGCAAGACTGTCCAGGATAGGCCAGTATTGGTGGAGGCAGCACTCCTGTTTAATGTGAAGGGGACATGCCTGAGAGGAGCAGACCTTAAGCTGGCATCTGTCCTCCAGGAAGTGGGCAGCTACTGGATCACCCTGTAGCTCACTTTTCTGAGACATTGAGATGAGGAGTACCTTGGACCGAGTTATAATCTAAAGAGAGGGATGATGTTTGGGCCTATTCAGCAGAGCAGGAAAGACAAACCGGTTCTTCCTCAGAGCTAGCTGGCTTCCTGGTTTCCACCTGGTGTAGAGAGGTTACAGTGTAGGTTGAGTAGATAAGCTCTCAGCACCTGACCCCATCAGGCTCCACTGCAGGGGTTGGGATAAGAGGGGAAAGGGTAACCAACTCTTTTCTTTTTTCCTTTCTTTTCTTTTCCTTTCTTTCTTTTCTTTTCTTTCTTTCTTTCTTTTTTTTTGTGGGCAGAATAGAACAGCAGCTGAGATCCCCATGTTTGGGTCCTCCCAAAAATTACATATTCAGTTCTCATCCAAGATGGGGCTTCTGAGAGAGGATTAGGTCATGAAGGTGGCATTTTAGGAATGGCACGGATACCCTCATAAAATATCCTAGAAAGACTTTTCTCTCTACCACCCATAAGTCTGTTTCTTCCCTTAGTCCCACCCACCCCACCTAGGTGGGGTGCATCGTGGTGTCCCTTTTCTGGAGCACTGAAGCTCCAGACATCCTTTCCTGCAGTCCCTGCTCCTTCATGCTTAGTGTTGTTGAGCACCACTCTCTAGTCCCATCTCTGTCTCCTATGGGTCTTCCTGTCACCGCCTCTGCTCTCTTCCTCCTTTCAGCCTTCCCCATTCCTACCTTTATGCAGAGTGACTCCACTGTGTGTACATGAGTGACTCTGTGTACTGGTCACTCAGGTCCTCAACTTCCTCACATCCAGTATTTTCTTCTTTTCACCATATATGCCCATCTGGACTGGCAGGGGTGCAGTGCTACTGGGAGCTCAGGGAATGTCATACAGCTTCAGAGCCTTTCTAAAAAGCAGTAACTGCCCAACACTTACCCCTAATCCTCTGCAAGCTCATGTAGTCATTGGAGAGAAGCTGAGGAGACAATAGCTGGGCCTAATGTCATCCAGCCCTGAACTCAACATGGCATGCCCCACTACCTTTCCCAAGTCAAACTCATTCTTATGATACATTTTAAACACCATGGCATCAGACAGGCAGGTATAGAAAACACTGTCACAAGGAAGAAACGGCCTACCGGGTGGTGGTGGCACACCTTTAATCCCAGCATTCAGGAGGCAGAGGTAGGCAGATCTCTGTGTGTTCTAGGACAGCCAGGGTTACACAGTGAAACCCTGTATTGAAAAACTACAATTAAAAAAGAAAGAAAGACAGAAAAAAAGAAAGGGGAGCAAGCAAGCAAGCAAGCAAGCAAAAACCTAGTCCCATGGATCCCCGGAAGCAGGAGTCTGGGTCTAACGCTATGGACTCATCAGCTTCTCTCATCTCATCCTCCCTTTGCTGAGCTCCCTGGAGAGAAGACTGGATCCACTCACATCATTCTTGACGCTCCTGGATAACGTTCCACTGTCTTTAGGACCACTCCAAGCCAGACATATCTTTTGTCTCTTCTATGGAATGGAAAAGCCACATCACTGCCTCCTGATGTTTCTTCCAGCTTGGAACCCGTGATTCAATGGCCTGACCTAAAAGTCATGCAAATGACTTTTCTCAGGCTGGCTCTACCAACCCCCAAAGCAGAAACTCTAGGCAAGACAGAGGCCCTCCTGTTCTTTCTGCTGAGCTTCCTCCTCACTGGTCTCCCAAGCACATCTCAGCATCCAGCCTGACCCACGTGGAGCCATCAAAAACCTTTCCAAGGGCTGAATCCGTGTTGAAGACTTCATATGCATCAGCTTTCAATTTCCCTCAGACACCACAAGCTTCTTAGTATAAGGCAATATTATCTTCATTTCATAGAGAAGGGAACACACCCATGTGAGTGAGAGGACCCACCAAAGTCAGAGAGGCAGGTCTCATCCACAGGGACACTCTGAGCTTGAAAGGAACAACATTCTACAGCCTCTCTTATGTTTCCTTCGCCCAGCACACACCTGTACATGCAGGTGACAAGGACGAGGGCCTGACTTAATCAAAACCTCATGTGTAATTGGGCTCTGACATCATGCAGTCTAACTGGCGACATCGTGCATTTGTGTTTACGTTGACAATGTGCATTTGTGTTTGTGGTAAGTTTAGAATTACAGCAGTGGCAGAGGCTGGGTTGATTTAGTTACAGACCCCAGAATGGCGCTAAGTCAATTATCAAAAGAAAGAAAACAACAAGTAAGAAAGAGGCAGTCAGCCAAGGAAATATAAACTATCAAGAAAAGAGGGTCTTGAAGTTCTGGAAATGGATAGTATCAAGAAAAAGTAAAGACAGGGGCCTAAACTCAGCAAGTAAATTATCCTTTTATTGTTTCAGGGAAAGGCTGCTCTTTCCAGGAAAATACATGAAGGAGCCCCAGGGAATGTGGAGGCCTGGTTGGGTCCCCAGCATTTTAACAACCCACAGTGTCCAGTAGTCTCTTTCCTTTAATTTACAAAAAGAGCAGCTGAAGCAAGGCAGTACTGAGCCCTGGGACATCCCTTGTAGCTAATATTTATTGGGGTAGGCCTATGGCCTGCTGGGACAGTAAAGGAAGAAAAGTCAAGCACCTGTGGGCCACTAAACTGGTCACCCTAGAGCAGGAAAATCACCCACTCTTAGCTTTGGTCACTTGATTGAGACACATGACAGTGGGGGACCCAGGCAGGACCCTGGCTTCTGCAGGGATAATAGTGCAGAGTGATGGACATATAGGAAAGAGGAGAGGAAGGCGTGGGGTACCATGTAGCAACCTTGTACTTGGTCAGCCTGAACTTCCAGAGCAGAACTGAAAGAAGCATCTTGTGTAGCCCAGGTACGGAGCTGCATCCCTGCACCTCCCCAGTCCTCTACCCTCCTCTCACCCCAGATCTTGTATTCAGGCTCTGAGGCAGAGTGTGATCTTTTCTTTGCTCATCTTCGTGTTGAAATGTGTATCAGAGGAAGACCAAGGCAGGTAGATACCCTACCACTCCCAGGGTGGCAGTGTATGGAAGAGGATGCAGCATCATTTGGTTATAAATAACTTTGCAATGGGCACAATGAAACATATCTATAATCCCAGCACTTGGGAGGGAGAGATCAGGATTTCAAGGTCAGACCAGCTTCAGCTACATAGTAATTTCATAAGTTCAGAGCTAGCCTAGACTCTATGAGATCTTGACAAAATAAGTAAGTGTGCTCTGTTTCTGCAAAGGACTACGTTTGGCAGAGGTCTGTGTCTGAGGACAATTTGTGAGGGGAAAGGACAACTGCAGTAGCCAAGGCAGCTCATCACCCTAGCAGTAGAGTCATGCCATGCTCAGCAAATGCTGAGATATTATTGACAGGCAAAGAGGCCGAAGAAGAATGTAGAAGGAGTTGCTGCCTTAAAATGCATGTCAACTCTACTCTCCAGAGAACACATACTCCATCACTAACTCTTCCTAGAAGGGTGGAAATCAAATTGTAGCTTTAATCACCTTGTTTATTCTAACCTGGCAATAGAGAGCTGTTTAATAGGAGCAAGGAGGCAAAGTGCCCATCCTTTTAGAGTGGCCCAGGTCCAAAAGAGGACCTGGGTGTATACAGATGTGCATCAAACACACTTCAAAGGATTCTACCATGTGGAGACGAGGGCTAGACATGAAGAGACTCAGATGTCACTGCAGTGATACTGGAATGGGCCATTGATTGGAATAGGGATAAATACACAGTCAGTCTTCATTTCTGGCAGATCTGGGTTGGCAAATTCAGAAAGCACTGAAACTTATCTACATCAATGTTCATGTACTTTCATGGTCACTCAGAACACAGCACAGTGAACATTGTCTTCTTTGATGGACGTGCTGCCCGTGGAGGCAGGAAAGTGGAGGCCTGCCCTCTGACTCAGCTCTCAAACTTTTGCAGGCTATGTAGCAACAGCTTTTCTTTCCCCCCTAGCAATCGTTATGCCCCTTCCCCCATCTCCCACCACCCCATGGGTTGCTGTTGCAAATGCCTTCTCCAGACACAGAACTTTAAGTAACTGTAGGACTCTTAATAAGCATGTCTCGTGTCAGGTAATCTTCCCCCAGCCTTGTGCAGAGTCTGAAAGTTAAGGGACCAACATTGTCCATTGAATAAGCTGTCTTAAACAGAAGGGAGCACACAGCAAGGTCACATAAACATGGGTTGATTAAAAGAGTGACTATTTGCTCACAGGAATTTAACTCTGGGTCTCCCCCCAGGATTAAGTATGTCATATTCACTAAATTGGCGTTCATGGCAACTTTGCAGGCTATATCTGTTATGGGTAATGATAAAAGGCTCCATTTTGCAGCCAGGACTGTGGCTTGAACTATGCAGTGGATGGTAGAGTCATTGATGACATGGGGCCCACAGGGGGGAAGACAAGGAGTAGGCTTGACAAAAATCCTTGCATTACTCTCATTCCCAGAACTCTATGGCCTTATTTTGTTATACTGAGAACCCTCATGGCTTGGAAAGTCTCTCTATGTTTCGCAGGGCATTGCCCAGATCAAATCTTCCCAGGCATTTCTTTTGGCCATGAACCTTCCACCTCGGAGCTCCAAATTTAACACTTCATACTCAAAAGGATACAGTGGGATGCCCTCAGCAGAGTGGAAGAATTGCAAAAAAGATTTTTGTAATGAGCCTGGAGTTCACTGATAAGAGAGACAGAACTGTTCAGAGGACTTTGGAGCACAAAGGGAAAGGCAAACTTCCCCCAAACCAGCTAGTATCCAGGAAGCTAACTCAGCTGAATTCCAGAAAGATGGAGCAAAGGGAAGAAGTCTGTGGAGGTGAACATGAATTTGAAACATTAAGGAGAAAGGGCAAGAGAGGTAAGGAAGAAAATGAAAAGAAAAGAATAAGAGCCTTGCAAGAAGACTCTGAACCTGCCTGATGGGGAGGGGTGGGAAAAGTCATCACTCTGGGATCCTTACACTGTGGGGTGGGGGGAAGAGCAGGTGTTGGAAAACATGGCCTACTGAACAAACCCACACCCCTTTTTGTTTGTGTTATATAGATCAGCTAAGAGTGTTTTTGTATTTTGAGGTTTGGATCTCTCTCTCTCTCTCTCTCTCTCTCTCTCTCTCTCTCTCTCTCTCTCTCTCCACACACACACACACACACACACACACACACACACACACACACGTGCTGAATTGTGCTAGTCAAATTAACAGCTGCCTTTTACAGAAGTTTGCCAACATCACACAAGAGCATGTCACTCAGCACATGCTCTGATAGTCACCAGGAGAAAGAATAGCCCAAGCTATGGGCTGGAGCTTTGTGCTGGGCATGGTGTGAAGCAAGAGTGCTCGCTGCTTCCTGAAAACATGCCTGCAACCATGGCTGACCACAAGACGTGGATCTTTGGATTTTGTATGATCCGATGATATCTGAAGAAAAAAAAAACCAGACAAACAAACAACAACAACAAACACAGTCACAGGAAAATCAAATCTCTGACGCCAGTACCTAGCTCTGAAAGATTTCTCCTTTTAAGAAAACTGCAACAGCCAGGCAACGGTGGTGCATACTTTTAATCCCAGCACTGAGGGTTGAAGCAGGTGGATCTTTATGAGTTCCAGGCCAGCCTGGTTTACAGAGTGAGTTCCAGGAATGCTAAGGCTGTTACACAGAGAAATTCTGTCTCAAAAAAAAAAAAAAAAGAAAGAAAGAAAGAAAGAAAGAAAAGAAAAGTGCATCACTTAGTAGCACACTCCTGTAATCATAGCACTTGGGAAGGTGAGATGAGAAGGTTGTGAAAATCAAGTCCTGCATGAGCTACAAAAGCAAAAGAAAAAAAAATTAAAGATATATTTTATTTGTGTGTGTGTGTGTGTGTGTGTGTGAGACAGAGACAGAGACAGAGACAGAGACAGAGAGCACATGCTGAGTGCAGGTGATCAAAGAGGTCAGAAGAAGGTGGCAGGCCTCGCTGAAGCTGGAGTAACAGCTGCCGTGAGTTGCCTAGTGCGAGTGTCAGAAACCAAGCTTGGGTCTTCTGGAAGAGCAGTGTGTGCCCTTAACTGTTGAGCTATCTCTTTCCAGCTTCTGTAATTCTTTCTTTTTATTTTTTATATAAGATATTTACATGTATGGGTGTTTTGTTTGCGTGTATGTCTGTGCAACATGTGTGTGCGGTGCTCCTGAGGTTAGAAGAGAGTGCTGAATCCCCTGGAACTGGTGTTACAGACAGTTGTGAGTGATCATGCGGATGCTGGAAACCAAACCCGGATCCTCTTGAATTGCAGACATCGCTCTTAACACTGAGCCATCTCTCCAGTCCTGTGATTCAGTTTTAAGCACATAGCTGATAGCAGAGACCCTTTTCTGGTCAAAGATTGGAGCCATGTTACTTCTTTCCAGCCTTCTCTGGGGTGAGGGGTGGGCTTGTTCAGACCCCTGACCCACGACAGCCATGTGGTAACTGCCATCCATCAGTCGGGAATCCTCCAGGCAGCCTCCTACGCTGTGTATGAGACATTGCCTGGTGACAGCTGACTCAGTGGCTCAGCCTCTGCTGTCACCAATCAGCTGGCTGGGGTCCTTCTGTTCTACCCAGATGGAAATCATGAGTAGGAGTGGAGAAGCTCCTCAGTGCTGGAAGTCCCCAGCCCTTGAGTGTCTGAGGCCAAAGGGCTGGACTGGCAGACCTGACCTACAGCTCCAAGCCGTGAGAGCTAGGGCCCAAAGCCCAGAATTTAGAAGCCAGGGACTTACAGCTCTGAGAACTTGGGCTAGACACATTCTTTTCTGGGCTTTAACCAACAGTGACCCTGGTGCTTGGTGGCTTCAGGCAACACTTGCTAAGGTTGCAGCCCTTAATGTGTGTTGAGGGAGAATCCTGGCCTGGAGCATTGGCTGGGCAGAGACACTGGGAAGACTTGGTGAGTCCAAGTCACATGGATATAGGAAAGCAGGCTTACAATGGCCATCCTGCCTCCTAGCTTGTACATGACTGTTGGGATCAGACTACTCAATTCAGGGACTATTTGCAAGCACATTACTCCCTGGGTTTTTCTGTGACTCGGATTTTCAACATGTGTGTGTGCTCATGCTTGTGTGAGAGAGAAAGACTTGGGGCCATTTTTTTTTTGCAAGCTAGGCAACCTTTGCAACTCCATCAAAGCCCTCAAACCATTTTTAGTTTATATCTTCTGCTTCTCCACTCAATGCCTCTGACTGAGTGTGAAGCAAAAAAAAAAAAAAAAAAAAAAAAAAAAAAAAAAAAAAAAGACGTATTCTTGCAAAGTAGTTCAGAGTTAAGAAACCATTTCTGTCTCCTTTACCCATAGTTCTAGCAGACATACACAAGCCCACCGTTATAGTTGACTAGCTCAGTATCCTTTAGATTATTAAGCTAACTGCTATTTCCTGCTCTTTTCAACCCATGCAGTGTTTCTGCCCTGGACCCCTAAGAGACACCAAGAACTACCCAGCCCCAGAGGCATTTCCTGTATGAATGTTTGCCCCATCCAGCTCTTTCTTTTACTAGTCTAAATCTGGCTGCTTACTGTATGACAGGCCAATCAAATCAGGATGCAAGGTGCTAAGGGGCTGGAGAGATGACAGTTAGTGCTCATCCAGAGGATCTAAGTTCGATTCCTAGCACCCACATCTGGCAGTTCACAACAGCCTGTACCTCCAGCTTCAAGAGATCCAACACCCACTTCTAGCCTCTGCAGGTACCCACATGCACACACACACACACACACACACACACACACACACAGAGAGAGAGAGAGAGAGAGAGAGAGAGAGAGAGAGAGAGAAATAAATAAAAATTTTAAATTAAGAAAAGATGTTGAGGAAGGAAGGTGATTTTATTCAAAATCCAGCTTGACTGGAATATGGAGAACTCTCAAGGGTCCATCTTGCCAGGAAGCTGATTTGAAGGTGGGGTGTTTTATACAGGTGGTTGATGGGTATTCCCAGACTAGGGGAGCCTTCCCATAGCACGGGACTGATCTGATACACAGCTGATCCTATTCACCTAGTCACAGGATGGTTTTCAGTTCTGGGAATCTCAAGAACAAAGATCATTACTCCCTCAAATTGTTCCTGTCACTAACTAGTTTGCCCATACACAGTTCCTGACATATTACACAATGAGCAGGCTGGAGAGCATTGCTTCCCTGAGGCCCTCTAGCTGATTTCCAAACTGACAGTAAAGAAAACAAACTGCCTGATAGCTATGACAGTCAAGGGTCAGATGAAGCCACACAGAGCACTGGGCAGGAGATTTGGTCTCAGTGCTGATGTTACTACCTACAGTTCTAGTGATGATGCTGGCTCTACTCTGGATCTTCTCAACCCATTTGGCCTCCACTTCTAGGAAGGGAAGTCCAATACAAACCCAGCTGATTATGTCCTTGCCTGAGGTAGGCTGAGGAGTGACCCCAGAGACATCCCAGTCCCAATTCTTATTCCCAGTAGTAGTAAATAATTCCTTACCGGAAATTGGGTTTTATAAAGGTAGCTGAGGATCGTTTTTTTTTTTTTTTGGTTTATTTTTTTTGAGCAGGGTTTCTCTGTGTAGCTTTGGAGCCTATCCTGGCACTCGCTCCGGAGAGACCAGGCTGGCCTCAAACTCACAGAGATCCGCCTGCCTCTGCCTCCCGTGTGATAGGATTAAAGGCGCTACCACTGCTTGGTGTAGCTGAGGATCTTGAAGTAGTAGATTGTCTGGAATCATCTAGATGGCCCTGAATGTCATCACTAATGTCATGAAGAAAGATGAAAGGAGAGAGTATAATGGTGGAAAAGGAAAGAGTGGCAAAGCCAAGGAGTTTGGACGGACATGGCCATGCCAAGGAAAGCCAGAGTCACCAGAGGTTGACAGAGGTGGGAAGAATCCCCCCACACACACACACCTTCTAAGTATGCACAGCTTGATCCCAGTTGCCTAGCTTCAGGATTTTGAGAAAACACAGCACTCCTTCCTGTCTGGGCATAGGAATAATGCTCAAGTAATGGCCCATACCCCTGTTCTCCATACTGTGAAGCCCTGGAGGTCTGTTGTTTAAACACAATTCCAAATCGCATGCTCTCTCCATCACTATTTCACTTATCTCCCTCTCCCCTTTCGGCCAGTGCTCAGGACTCGGAGGCCTTTTCCACCAGGACTCTCCATCAGTCAACCCCAAAGATCATCTGCAGCAGCTCCTGTCTGGCCTGGTCATCTCTTAGAAGCTGTTACACTCTGTCCCACCTACTTGATGCATTTGGCTTTCGGCTCCCTGTGGATGCTGCGATGAGTTTTATCACTAAGCTAAGCCCGTCTTTATTGCTAAAGGTGTTCATCCATATAGTAATGGAACTTTATTGATTGTTGGCTGCCTGTAACTGCTACACAGGAAGATTCTTAAGTATTGTGATGATTTACTGTCTATGTAAAATTAATTCTGTGTAGCATTTTGATAGAGAGATTCGTTTCTTATCCAGGTGTCTCCTGGAAGTGTCTTTCTGCCTTCCTCCATGCTGTTTTTGCTTAGCCCTCCCCAACCTCCAGCGGTCACTTCTCAGGCTTCATTCATCTCTCTGGCATGCTCAGAGGTCAGTTTGCAGTGTTTTTCCTTTCCTATTTACACTTCTCTGAGGAATGTCACTCTATGCTATAGGCTTTTTTTTTTTTTTTTCCTGCCCTCCCCCATGCTTTCTCCCATCTGCCCAGTGGAAGGATCTGTGTAGATGCCCCACACACTGTCGGAGCCCAACATGCAAAAATGATTCCCTTCTCTTCGTTCCTGTCTATTAATCTGGACAAGCAGAGCCCCTGGGTAGGTCTCTGGAAGCCAAAGTAGGACACAAGGAAGGACAGAGCAGAGTTAAGCAGTAGCTAAAAGCCTGGAAATTAAGGGCATTTGGGGCAATGTCCACAGGGACAGTCCCTAAGGCTTCTCTTTGGAGTGTCCCAGCAGAGCGGCAGAGCCAGGCACGAGATGCAAACAAGTCCCAGAACAAGCAGTAGACCCTCGTGGGTGGGGCTGTGGGAGGCAGCACAGAAAAGCATTCTGCAGAGACGGGTTCCAAGGTCGTGTCAGGGGTACTCAGCGACTCCTCTGGACACATCTATTCCTGCACCTCCTTCCCTTGTGCTCAGCCATCCATCCAGAATCCTCAGACACATTCTTGGTCTTGTTTTTCGTTTACCATTGTCCTATCAGGTAGGGTCTATTGAAAGACATCCCCAACGTCTTCAGTCCCAGCCCATAGCCCCCAGGAAGGTCTTTTCCACAGCCTCTTTTCAAATTAATCACATACAACACTAACACCCAAACTCCAAAGTCATGGAAATTGCCTATAGTCTCTCTCCTATTGCATCTAGAGTGAAGTCTCCTAAGGACACTCCAAGTTCTTTCCCAACACTACTCTTGTCTCGGGCCCTGCAAGTGGGTGCTTCAAAAGAAAAAGAAAAAAAAAAAGGCAACTTCCTGTAAACTTGCAAATTTCTGGTACTTGTCTGGGAACCTGGCTGTGAACACTCCAAGTACTCATCACTTAAATAAATAGGCTGTGAATAAAGATGGTGACTGAGTTCAGAAAGGAAAGAAACAGGTTAGCCTAAGAACTCATAGCTGCTGTTTCCTCAGCTTCTGTGACCAACCACCTACTGAGGCACAGAAGCTCCATGCTATCCTGAGAGCAAGACTGGTCAGGAAATGAATGATTTCTAGATGAATCCAAGGCTGGACCCTTTGAGTGATGCCAGAGACGATGAGCAAGGGTGGATGGGAAACACATGTGAGCATCTCAGAAATACAGCATGAGCAGATTCATGCTTTCACTACACTTAACATATGTACAAAGGGCAAGGCCTTGCTCAGCCACCCTTGCCCCTTCCTCAGTATCTATGCGAAGTGGTTCCAGGACATCTCTCCCTACACCGCCTGTGGAAACCAAGATGCCACCTATGGAAACCAAGACGCCACCTATAGAAACCAAGATCTGTGGATATTCAATTCTCTTAGATAAAATGGCACAGTATTTGCTTATAACTGATGCATGTCCTTCAACATATTTTAAACCATCTCTACTTGACTAGCAATACCTAAGATGTTACACCGTATAACTAAGGGAATGATAACAAGGAAAAGGTCTATGCTCAGTACATAGATGCAATGGTTTTTGGAGTATTTTCCATCTATGGTTGTTTGAATGGGCTGATGTAGAAATGCAGAGGAATATATGCAAGTACTTTAAATGTTGTTGGGCAAGACTGGCAGATGCTGCAGCTGCGTGGAGCTGTTGTGCCCCTTCCCTGACCCTGGGAACCTGCAGGTTCCACAGACACTGCCTGCCCTGTCACTCTATACCATGAAGCTCAGCTAGGGTGGAAATCCCACAGCAGGCCTCCGTTTTAGTTGGACTCCTCAGCTCAGAGATTCCCCCAGAACTGCAATGCTTGTAGTGAAATATAATGAAGCATCTGTAACATGCCAGCTTTTGGGGTAATTAAATGACTTCATAGCCTTACGGCTTACACTGACAATGGAAAAGAATATTTCCCTTATTGATAAAACTCTCTTTGCTTAGTCATAGGAATTATTTCCCCCAAATAACTCAAATTAATTTATTATCTGGATATCTGCATATTTTGTGAGTGCTGTGATGTTGTTATTTCACCATCTTTGACAAGCAGAATGAAAATTTCATATGACTCAATCCAGTGTCTTCAGCTGCTGATGGAATCCCTGCCGCAGGGCTGGCTGGTGGGGAGAAACTAATCGGAAGCCACAGTGGTGTGCCTCTGGGGGAAGAAGCTGTTTTCCTCTAGGGAAATAACTGCTATTCCAGTTGTGTGGACCATCAGAGATAGGAAAAACAGAGCAGCCAAAACTGTTTTACACAGACAAATACTGAGGTTCTGGGGGTTTGGTTTGATTTCCCTGTTGTCTTAAACTGAGGGATTTTATTTCTTGTGCTAGGAGGACAAGATGGAGGCCAGGCCTGTGGGAGATTGGATCCAAGGGAGGCTGGACCTTAGAGCACAGAGGAAGCTTAGGAGTCAGGCAACCCCAGATCACCACATCCCACACTTGGTTCAGGGCTGAATGGTGCCTGCACTGTCTCTGCACCCCCAATTTTGTTGAAGGCTATCAGACAGCACCTGGAGTCCTTGGGCTTAGGAGAGGACAACAAGAGGGCTGGAGAGGTAGAGGACAGGGTTCAGGCCCAAGTTCAGGGCTAGGGATGATGGCCATAGCCAGAGCAGATTCCTGATCTACTAACTCAGTGTGGGAGAGCCTTAGCCCTGGCCACAGTGACTCTGAAGAGACCTCTTGACCCTGTTTGATGAAAATGAGATGGGCTCAGATGGGGAACAGGGGTTTAAGGGAACCAAAACAGGGAAAAAAAAAACTGAGAAAGATAGGGGCAAGTTGTGTGTGGGGGTGCCCAGCTTGATGCAGATTCCATTAGCACTGGTCAGAGATGAGGAGCAAGATATGCTGTGGTCCTAAGGTTTAGGAGCAAAAGAATGGGCAGAGGCCCTAATGGAGGCTGATCCCCCTGGCCTTCCCATTGTGCAAAGACTGGGAGAACTCAAGGGGTTCTGAGGCCACAAGTAGAGCCCTAAGTGTCGGGATATACTATTTGTGATTTACTAAAGCTTGCCTGACAGGCCCGGTGGTGGTGGCGCATGCCTTTAATCCCAGCACTCAGGAGGCAAAGGCAAGTGGATCTCTATGAGTTCGAGACCAGGCTGGTCTACAAGAGCTAGTTCCAGGACAGCCTCCAAAGCCACAAAGAAACCCTATCTTGAAAAAAACAAAAACAAAACAAAACAAAACAAAAGCTTGCCTGACGATTCAGAAAGCAAAATCAGCCACAAGCCATAGAAACCAGGTACACACCCTTAATCCCAACAGCCAGAAGCTAGGAGGTGGTACTACACACCTTTAATCCTATGACTCAGGATTAAGAGGTAGATGGATATCTCTGAGTTCAAGGCCACTCAGGGATACATGAGATTAAATCAATCTAAAAGAGTAACAGATATCACATGCCTTTAATGTCAGCACTAGAAGGGTATAAAAGATAGAAGCAGGGTCTTCAGTAATCAGTATCAGGCATTCATTCTCCAGCCACACTCACGAGCAGTTACAGTTCGAGGCTCAGTGAGAGCTCATGGAGACAGGATCAGCCCATTCAGCCTGAGGTAGAGGTAAGAAGGTAGTGGGCCAGTTGCTTTGCTTTTCTGATGTTCAGCTTGAAGTTTGAACCCCAGTCTCTGGGTCTTTTACTAATTCATGTTACACCCAAGACCATGAAGGCAGGGGTACTAACCAAGGAACACAGGGTAAGTGGGCCAGGAGAGCGCTGCGTCTTGGGCTGCCAGTCAGCTGAGCAGGTGGAGGAGAGAATGGAGGTTCAGGCAGAGTAGACTCCTACAACCCTAGGATGTGTCTGTTGGGCCCTAGACCAGGCATTAGCCAAGGCATTCAGCTCAGCTGCCTACCTTTCCAGTCTCCTCCCCATTATGGCAGAGGGAGAGGCGGGATTCTTAGGATTATTTCCTCAGCTTCTCATCCTTGTCTCAGGATAAGATGAGGGAGCACTTCACCCCTGAGGCACAGGACGCTTGGGACCTTCTCTGGGCAGGACCTGGGCCTGGGTGACTTATGACACTTCAAAGACAGTAAGAGTGCAATGTGTAGAATGCTGACTTCCCCCTGCTCTCTGGAGAGTGACAGCACAGACAACTCATGAATCCATGCCCAGGGAACATACACACACACACACTCATAGCACACATGTGTTCATATAACACACATGTAATTACATGTTCATGTGCTTACATACCATACACACAGCATGAACAGACACAGATCACACACAGTCATGCCCAGAGTATACACCCACATCACATACACACCCACACCACATACACATACATATACCATGTGTTCACACAGAACATACACTAACACACACACATCCAAACATAGTCTACACACAGAGAATACAGACATGGCTGAAGAAGTTCTGGGATTGTGCTTATAGTGGGAATGTCTATGATGGCTTCTAGCATCCTGGGGGAGCTGGCCTTAGAGAGGAAGGCCACTTACCTGACAAGGCCACTTGTGCAGAAGACAAGGCAGGATTTCTGTGGAGAAAAATCACCTTTTTGTTCTCACAATATGACTCTGCAATCTGGTAATTACTTTCGGTTAATTATGAAAACAGCCTCTGACGGCAGAGCCATCTTGAAGCGCCTGCTCTTCTCAGTTTCAGCTTCTGTAGTAAGTTGTCACAGGACACCGAGGTTAGGAGCTGCACTGGGAGATGGGTGGCCACGTCCTGGCTAGGCTCAGCACTGGATGTGCAGGAACATCCCCATCTGGCCTCTCTCCAGAAGACACTCAACAGCTGAGTGTCCAGGTCATTTTCTGATGATGTGCTGTCATGGTGGCTTCATGTGCACCTGACCTGCTCATGCCCACAGAAAAACCTCAGTTGTTCCCATTCCTCTCTGTCCCTTTATCATTTAGTTTCTTATGCACTTTTTGGTGCCACCTTTAGCTTGTTATTTATAGTGGACCATCGTTCTGGGGACTTAGCACTTTCTTGGACACCAACTATCCCTAGTTGATGTTCCCAGGCAGGGAGGGAGTTTCTTGAAACACTCCATTTAATCTGGTAATGCATTTTCCAGGAGGTGGCATTGAGCTAAGTCATTGGTCCCAAGGTACCCAGGAGACAGCACCAGGGTCCCCAATACCTGTAGAGGTAGACATGAAGCTGTGCTGTAGCCTTCTTGAGTTAGGACTTCCTCATGTGGAGTCAAGCTCTGTGAGTCCTCTGACCCCCCCAGGTACATGGTTGGAGAACCACTAAATGCAACTTTGTATCACGTGGGATTTGTGTTACATTTTAAAAGAGCCGCTGCAAAGCAAGAATTGAGCTACTTGTTGCTGAGGGGTGGGGTGGGGCTTTTTCTAAGAGGTCTGTTTTACTTGACAGTTGTGAGCCAGTTGGACCCGGAATCAAATTCCTGACAGCAAGGTGTAGAAAGGAAGTCAAATCTAAGAGCTGCAATCTACCCTGGCTTGCCTAGGGTCACAAAACTGGTTAATCCTGAATTTAGCAGCAACTCCATATTCCTCTGTCTTTGAAAACCCCAGAAAAAGAGCTTGGGATCGAATGGGCAAAGCTGTGGTGTCCACACACAATGGGACAGCTAACTGTCATCAAGGAAACAAGGCCCTACGATCCCAAAGTCCTACAATCTCAAGGACCTGAATTTTGGATGCTCAAAGAGATAGACTCTTGAGAGTCCAGGAAGGAATGGAGTACCTCAGACAGTGGGTTTGGTTCAGTGTAGGTGAGGCCAGGCACTATCACACACCAGCCTGTTTAAGCCAGTGCATTTGTAGTTTCTCATTAGCTGCCACAGTTTCCTGTGGTGATTCTGGTGCTTGCTTACCTGAAGCTCATCTGGGACCTGGGTGTGCTGGGGTCTTTGACATGAACAGCCTTGCTCTTCCCACTGACTGAGACCCATTAGGCTTGGGTTTATTGATGGTTCCCAATAGTTCTGCTCTGATAAGCAATCAACCATCAAAAACATTATTTTGAATTTGTGCTTCTGGTATCATATTTAATCTTTAAATATTCTTATTTATTTTCTGAAGGTTTCCAAAAGTCTCCTACTCCTGTTACATAGATACAAACTTTCTTTTTAAAAATGTATTTGTTTGTATTATGTGTATGAGTGTTTTGTTTTGCTTACAATTATGTATGTGTCTGGTGCCTGAGAAGGCCAGAAGAAGGGCATCAGAATCCCTGGAAGTAAAATTATGGATGGCTTTGAGTCACCATATGTGTGCTGGGAACCAAACCCAGGTCCTCTGTAAGAGCAGCCTGTGTTCTTAATCACTGAGCCATTTCTCCAGCTCCTGGATACAAGTCCTATCTCTCCATGTTCCTTCTACATTGTTTTTTCTTCCTTGTCTCTTATTTCTGTAAGCTGTTCATTTGCTTTTTGTTTTGAAACAATCTTACCTGCCAGCCCTGGCTGACTCAAACTTCTTATCTTGCCTTTTCTTTTCCACAGAGGTGTTTGTCTTTATGCCTAGCAATGTTGTCTGTTAGTTCAGAGGTGTTAGTAGAGGTCTGGAGCCATGTGCTGGGGTTGGCAGTAGGGGTCCACCAGGATACTGGTACCCTTGGGAACCCTTGTGTAGCCACACTTGTGAGTTTAAGTGGACTCCTTCAGAAGTGTGAGTTAAAGCCCTGTCACATCTGGGGAGGGCAGTCCCAGCCTCAAGAAAAGGGTGCATAAACTCTAGTTTGTCCTCAGGCTTCAGAGCAGTTGAGCTCTGAGTGAAGGAAAGTGAGAGGTACCAGCCTAAAGTGGCCATTTCTGTGTGAAACTAAACCTTCACTGTCAACTTGACTGGATTTAAAGTCACAATGGAAAGGCACCTCTGGATGTGCCTGGGAAGGTTTTTCCAGGAAGGTTTGACTGAGGAGGGAAGGCTCTCTCTGAATAGAGGCAGCATCATCCCTTGGGCTGGGGTTTCAGACTGAATAAAATGGGGAGAGGGAGAAAGTGTTCTGAGGACTAGCATTCATTTCTTTCTGCTCCCAGGATGCAATGTAACCAGATACCCCAAGCCCTGTCAACATATGAATATGGGATCCATATTAATCCAGTGATTAGCCAGCTTTGTACCCCACACCTTTTTCACCATGAACTGTAATGTCAGGCTCTAAGCCAAAAAAGCCCTTCCTTAAGTTGTTTTTCTTTTCTTTTCTTTTTTTTTTTTTTGAAGCAATGAGCAAAATAACAAATATACCTTGGTAGAAGTGGGTCACCCCCACATGGTGGTCAGGGAGGCAACCTGTGACAGACACTTGTTCACTGAAATGGGCTCTCCAAGACTCCTAGACTTGGCCTTAAAGACAGCAGTTTTCCTCAGACCTCCTCCAAAGACTAGCTGTCTTCCTGAGACTTCCTCCACTCCGGTGAATACTCCAAGTTAAGATAATGTCAAAGCCTGGCAGTGGCAGTGCATGCCCTTAATTCCAGCACTTGGGAGGCAGAGGCAGGAAGATCTCTGAGTTGGAGGCCAGTCTGGTCTACAGAGAAAGTTCCAGGACAGCCAGGGGTACACATAGAAACCCTGTCTCGAAAAACAAAAACAAAACAAAACAAAAAAAGACAGTGTCCCAGTGCGGTGAGAGAGGGTAGAGCATGACAGGTATAGGTTCAACTTGAGATTTCAGTGTCCTGATTTGGGAGTAAGGACATTCATGACTTTCACTTCCCTGCTGCCAGCCTCAGCATCAAGAAATCTCTGTCTCCCTCCATCTTCCTGAATTTTTCCTATACACAACGGTGGCACAAGGTGCCAGGGACAGGGGATAGGGCATTCTGGATCTGTCTCAGGACACAAGTGGCCATGAGGAGTAACTCTGTAAGATCCAAGGCACCTCCAGAGTCTGATCTCACACTAATCTGTGCAGGTTGTCAGCATTCATTTTGCTAATGAAATAATTTACATAGTTATGCTGCTTGTGTCTCTGTGTCTGTGTTTGTATTTAAATCCACTGTTTGTATGTGTATTTATATGTATGTGAAGGAGTTATTTCCTGGCATTTGTTCTCTTAAATTTTGTGCTGAAGGTACAAATTATTTATCTAAAACAGTACCACAATTCATCACGACTCCACACAAAGTGATCAGACCCAGAGCCTGACGCATCATGCCAGGCTGATTCCCTCCTGGCCCCTCTCTACCCCGTCTCATCTTTTACCATGCAATGTAGCCGTGCCCATGATTTATTTAGGAAATTAGTATGGAAAGAGAATAACATAGTAGGTATTTTCTGGGCTTGAATTCCTTTGTTCTACATTATATTTAGTGAGAGCAATCCACATTGCTGATAGTTGTCATTCCAAATTCTTTTTAAATTCGTGTGTGTGTGTGTGTGTGTGTGTGTGTGTGTGTGTGTGTGTGTGTGTTTGTGTGTGTGTCCACCATGCCACAGTGTCTGGATGGAGGGCAGAAGACAGGGAGTCAGTTATCTTCCACCACGTGAATTCCAGAGATCAAACTCAGGTTGTCAGGCTTTGTAGCTGGCACCTTTGCCCACCGAATCATCTCACTGGCCTTCATTTCAACTATAAAGCAGTAGATCAAACTAGGTTTCAGTACATAATTCATATGCCTGTTTAAACAATTATTGCTTCCATTTGTCTTAAAGCTACTGGTTAAGGAGTAAAGAATAGCTTGCATTCTAAATGCAGTTGTATAATGGATCTGAAAATCTTGCCTTTATGCAAAACAAATGGCAAGGGAACCAATTCATCCATTCATTGCATCCTGCTGGATTCCCCCACACCCCTGATGGGTTTTGTCTGAAGTTCAGGTCCCAGAAATCTCAGGAGACCTTTTCCTGGAGGCAGAGCCTCCCACAAAGAAACACCCTTGCTCACCCCAGTATAGCCTGACATAGTCTAGTCAGGGTGAGACTTTCCTTATGAACCTGATAGGGCCATGTGGCCTCCCTAGAGAAACAGAAACTAAAGTGAATGGGTGGGGACAGCATTTTAACTGCCTATTCTAGTCTGCATCTGCTATAATCACCAGGCCACTAAAACTAATGTAAGTTGTATTTAGCTAATGAAATAGCCTGTGGCCAGATCAAATAGCAATGAAATTCATTAACTTCTCATCCAACAAGGAGGAACACCAAATTGAATTTCATATGCTAATGTTTTCAGAGACAAGGCAAAATCAAACTGCAGAGGGAAAAAAAATGAGACATTTGAGGTTTAACAGCAGGAGTGCCAATGTGTCTTCTTGTCAACCTCATGTCCTACTCTGCACCTAACCGTTGTGCTCAGTCACACTCTTCACTGCCATAGGATCCCACAAATGCTATAAAAACCTTTGTTTGGGGCGGGGGTGAGGTGCTAGATCAGCCTTGGGTGGCTATCAAGCAGGCAGTCACTCATGGAAAAAGCAAAGTCTCCCCACAGAGGAGGTTGCTGGATGACAGCTTGTAGGCATAACTTGAAGGTGCTGTGTTTTGGTTACAGGGAGAACCGAGGGAGGATGTCTCCTAGGATTAGTCACTGGTTATCCAGGCACTGCTTATCTTTTATCAGGTCCCTACATCCTTGTGGGAAAGAACGCAACTCCATAGCTTTCCTATGAAACCCAAATCCTAGTTGGGCAACCCTGAAGGACAGGGGAGTGGCAGGATCTGATGACATGACAGGACGAGGTCTCTTTGCCACTGGCCACTCTGGGTCAGCAGCTGTAAACATCACATTGCATTGTGTGGTACTGAGCCTAGCTGCCAATTCTTTGAAGGCAGAAATGGCCAGAGAGCCACTCAAAGGTGTAGGCTGCAGAAGGGAGCAAAGGGCAGCCAAAGAGCTCAAGAAATAACCCAATGAAAGGAAAGGAACTACTGAACACTTACCCCAGGCTCTGCAGAGAGCTCAGAAAGAACCACAGTCACTGTATGGAGCTGAGAATGATCACTCTCGTCTGCCACATATCATTGCAGGGAGCTTGTGGTAACAGGAATGCCACAGAGTCTTTCAGATTCTGGTTCCTGACCCCCTGAACACTATCATAAGCACCCTCCTAAATGGAGGCAGCCTGCTCAGCTCTGCCACCATGTAACCTCTCACTTGGTGGAGCCAGGTTCCTTACTGGACACATAGGGCCTTCCCCGGTCAGCACTGTGCTTCCCACTGTGCTTTCCAAGAGTCCTGACTCAAATCTCAGCTATCCTGTGAGCACCCCCAAAGACAGGGTCTGGCCTTCCATATACTCAGTTCACTCTCATCCCTCACATCTATCAAGCTGCAGTGGCCTTTCCTATCGCATCCCAGATGTTGCCTCTTTCCAGATGTAGACTTGGCGGGAATGCGATTTACCAGAAGAGACTATGTGTTCTGGGATGATCCAGGCACCTGACTGGACTGAGAGTGAGTGCTGTCTACTGGAGACGAGCAAAGGGAAAGTTCAAATCCTAGTCAAGGAGTACCTCAAGGGAACCTAGAGGAAGCACTGGGCTCTGGTTGAAAGGGACAAGGTAGGCTGGCAAAGGTCCTGCTCCTGTGGCTCTCACACCCTCTCTTCGAGGTGCAGGGGTGTGACTGGAGCTAGGGGTGGCACTGAGCAGTGAAAAGGGAGCTCCCTTCACTTGGCTTCCCTCTAACTTCAGTTGCTGAACTTTCTCTGCTCTTGGTCCCTCCTGCCCCCCCCCCCATCTGTTGATGTGTGAAATGCAGGCTCGATTCCCTTTGTCATGTTGTGGTAAGACTGAGTGAAAGAACCTCTTATGGACAAGAAGTTCTGAGTCTGTAGGATAGAATGGAAACACTATGGCCCCTTCTCTGTTTGATCTAAATCAAATTCTTACATTTTAACAACTTTTCAGAAAAGCAGCAAAGAAAGAACACAGCTTCTGGAGCTCTCCCACCCCCACTGCCCTCTGTTAATATTTTACAGCACCAGGGCACATTTTCAAAGTCAGCCACAGCTTGGGTATGTCACCACTGAAAGATTCCACCCAGCATTTGGCTTCACTAGCTCGCTTGTCCCTTCTCATGGTCCAGGGTCCCCATCACATTGTCTCCTATGGTCTGTGATCATTTCCCTTGTTGGGTGGGGATCTCGACAGCTTTGAAGGGTCCTAGGAAGATGTTTTAAATGTGCTTCAATTGGGGGCTTTTCTGTTTTTCTTGGGGACAGACCAGGACATGGATTTGGGGGAGACTACAGAGACAAGCACCCTCTCTCTCATCCCATCCTATAATGCTTGCTCCCAACTAACCCATGGAGGAGGTCAGGCTTGGTTAATGGCCTCAGAGGAGGTCAGACTCAGTTAGTAGCCACAAGGAGTTTTCAGGCTTCTCCCTGCCCCCAATCCCACCCCCAACCCCATGGGAGCCCCTGCTCTTACACAGAGGGTAGAGCTCTCAGGTCAAGAGTCAGGCTCCTCCTTCATTTGCCTTAGTAGAATCCTTTTGCAGGGGGTCTGCTGTTCCTGGGCCCTGTGGGTGGAGCTTAAGCAAGGAGCAGCTTTGATATGCACTTCCTTCCCAAGGCCATGGTGAGTGCTTAATGGCTGCTAGAGAACTGGACTCAGGAGGCAATGGCATGCCTCCTGAGTGTTCAGCTTTCAATGATCTGTAACATGAACAAGAAGTGGACCTTTACTTGGGGAGCCTTGGGGGCCCTACATTTTTTGTTGTGTGATAACACAGTTAGCTCTCTCTTGGGGAGGCTGAGGCCCAGGTTTCTGCTCAGTGTGGGAGGGCTGTGCTGTGCTAGGGCTTGTATATCTCTGTAATTTATGGCAGGGGCTGTCTGTGTGAAACTTTGACATCACATGGCCTGAGACCTAGGTCAGAAGATGCTAACCCCTGCCAGACTCCTCTAGATACCTAAGCCTAGTGTCTCTTCTGACACAATTCAAATTTCTCAATGTACTATCATTTCTTGTGATTGTATGCTTCTAGGTTGGGGATTCTAACCCTTGCTCCCCTAAGATTTTGTTTTCTGTGGCCTGATGCTCCTGCCTGGGTCAGCCATTCCTCAACTCTGCCCAGAGTGATACACAATCCTCACCTGCAGCCAAGAACAGTGGCAAATATCCATAATGCCAGTACTCAGGGACTGAGGCAGGAAGATTGTTTTCTAGCCATCAAGGCTTTGAAATGAGACCCTGTTTCAAAAGGAAAAAAAATCCTCACCTGTTCACTCTCAAGACTGGTCTCTTCTTCAGACATCTGTCTGGCTTCCTGCATCTGTCTGGCTGGCTGTGACAAGTCCTGATGCATCATAAGTGCCCGACTCTCACCACATTCTATACCAGGTGTGCCCACAGCCTGCTTGGTCTACACCAGGTCTTTCCCAGACAAATCCCCAGTCCTTCTTTGTCACCTAGGAGTCCTCCTTGTCCACTCAGGATGGATCCGCTTTCCATACACCCAGGGTTCCCTACTCCCTACTCATCTCCTTTGGGCAGTCCTGCCTGGCCCATCTCAAATATCAGCTCTGCCACAAAATCTTTTCTCATTCCTTCTCTATTCCTTGGCAAAAATAATTGTTCCCTCTCCCTTCTCCAGTGTCTTGCTCAAGAATCATTCCTTAGTGTCTACTTTAATTTTCTGGGGTTTGCCATGACAGATGTAATAGGCAGGAACTACATGGACAGAAATTTCTCACAGTTCTGGGTGCCAAAAATCCTAGATCAAGGTGAGGATGGGTTGCTTTTCTTTCTGTGTCCTTACATAGTTGTCCCTCTGTGTGTGTCTGTGTCCTAATTTCCTCCTACAAAGGCACCCGTGGGATTGGATTTGGGTCCACCCTAATGACCTAATTTTAACTTGACTACTTAAATGTTTCCAAATATGGTCACATTCTGAGACACTAGGGGTTAAGATTCCAACATAAAAATCTGAGGGACAGAATTCACTTTGGAACATCTTCTATCCTTCCTTTCTCCCTCCCCCTTTTTTTTCCTCCCTCCCTTTGCTATACAAACCAAAGTTGAGCCCTGTATTTTGATAAAGATAAAAACAATGATGATGTGATCTTTGTCCTTGGGTAGCATCTAGTAGCCTAAAGAGAATGGATGAGTAGTCACCAGGTTTTGAGGCACCAAAGGTCTAGGAACTCCTGTTGCCAGAACTGTCTCCGCACTGTGCTGGAGGTCATGTCCAGCTTCCAGTCCCAGGAAAAGTGGCTTTCTAAGGATGGATTTCTAGTCATCTTGGAATTTATGATGCCTAGAACTGTGACTCACCAGATAGTACACAGTAGTCCTAGCACTCAGAAGGCTGAGGCAGGAGGATTACCACAAATTTGGGGCCTGCCGTAGCTACACAGCAACTTGTTTAGGTCCGAGGTGAAGGAGAAACAGAGAAGAGAAACAAAAAAAGGAGAATAGAATCATACATGGGTGGAGTAAACGATCAGCAAGTACCAGTTGAATTGAACCCAAATAAATTGATACTGTGCTTTTATTCTTGAAGGATTTTTTGTTCTTGTTTTGTTCGCTGACTAATGGACTTTCTCATTAATCTTAATGGACAAAGGTCAGCACATATATTTTATTTTGCTTTTAAATCCATAAAAATACAGAGTTATGCCTCAAAAGAGGCAATGGTTCTGCATATTGGGGGGGGGGGGAGTAACTTCTGTGATTTCTTCTATTTAGAAATTTCACACTTTCCCATTTCGAAGTATAATACATCTAAAATTGTAACTGCAATGATGAGTTAATATGTTACATTTGACACGAGCCAAAAATAAAAATGAGCCTCATACTCTGAAAATGATGAGAAAAATTAGTCAGAATCTCACAAAGACTTAAAAATATTTGTTTCTTGTTTATTTTATTTTATTTTATTTTTTTGGTACAAAATCTTCTGTAACCCAGGCTGAGCTTACTACACAGCCAAGACTGCCATGAAACCCTTCTGATCCTCCCTCCTGTTTCCAGTAATCAGATGCTGGGGCTACAGGTTTGCTGCCTTTCATAACTTTGGACAAAAAGCTTGAGGAAGTAAAAAGCGCTAAATTAGAAGAGACAGCCTTGTGCGGGAGAGATGACGAGTGGTTAAGAGCAGATACCACTCTGCAGAGGACCCAGGTGCTAGCACCAGTGTTGAGCAGCTCACAGCTGCCTGTGTGGAAATCCAGCTCCAGGTGATTTGAGATCCTCTTCAGAACTCTAGCTCCACAATGCTGAACTGCATTAAATTAAATGAAATGGGCCTGAGGGTGTGTCAGGCAGTGTGACCAGATATTGTGTCTCTCATTTCTCCAGAGAATTCCCTCATAGAGAATGGGGAAGTTCACAAAACTCACGAAAAAGCTACAAGACTCAATAAAAAAAACCTTCCAGAGGAGGGTCTCACTGGTGGAGCTGTGAAGAGGAACCAGTGCTCCTAACCACTGACCCATCACTGCAGACAGTTATCCTCCCTTAACCAGTCTGCTTTTCTTTTCACAATGGTAAACTTGTACTTCTGGACCTCATGCTGTTAATTTTGATAAGCCAGCCTACCTCCATTTTAGGCTGGAAAGCATCTTATGGTAAGCATTATGTAGTATACTTTATAAACTTTATATAACATTATATGTTACATCTTATAGTAAACAGAAACATTAAATCTCTGTTTCTCAAGGAGTGAGCTATGACTTATCTGTAACCTTAACTACAAATGGTTCTGTACTACCTGTTCCAGGAAACCGCAACCATGTCTTAGTTTCAAAGGTTATTATGACCACCTGCTCTTATGACCACCTTGTTATGACTACCTTGCAGCCAAGTCTTTGTTTCAGGAGGTTTTTATGACCAACTTGCTATGCTTATGTTCTGCTTCTGTAACCCTGCCTATTTGCCTGCCAACCCCCTCATTTTGGAACTCCTTACTCCTAAAGTGTAAAAACCCTTATCTCCCCCATGTCCAATGCTGATCCCTTGAACCCCTTCTGTAGGGAGAGACAGCCTGTGTACACAAATTTTAAAAAGCTTGCTTTAGTCAGGCAGTGGTGGTGCACGCCTTTATCCCCCAACACTTGGGAGGCAGAGGCAGGTGGATCTCTTTAAGTTGGAGTCTAGCCTGGTCTACAAAGCGAGTTCCAAGACAACCAGGGCTATTATACAGAGAAACCCTGTCTTGAACAACAAAACAAAGATTGCTTTAATTAATTCGTCTATAATTTGGGTTCAGTGGTGTCTCTCCTCATATCCGTGGGATTAACAATTTCCTGCACTCACAGCAGGCCTGCCCACAGTAGCCTCCTTTGCTTTCAGGGTCACAGAAACAAACTTAGTCCAGAGAATCTCTGAGTGAGTGTAGCTACGGAAGCCCCAAGTGTTCACCTGTTCCAGTCCACTCCTTATCTCTTCTTTGCACACCATCTGCTGATGCTGGTGTTTAAAACATAATCTTTAGGAATTGTGGACCACATAACTTGGCAGTGGATACACTTTGCCTGGCTTTCCCATTGACTGGCCCTTAACATCTTCATTCATACACAAGCAGTTCTTTGGGGATGAGCCTGGTCAGCTCTAAGGAATGTATTGTCCCAGTGCAGGCCATTTTCCTTCTTGGGGGATGGTAGCATGTAGGTTACTATGTTTCTACTTTCTCCAAATAAATCTCTTTGCTACTGTGTCTTTGTCTTTGGTTCTGACTTATTTTCTCATCATATTTCACAGACAGCCTACAAATAATAACCAGGGGAGGTGCAACAATGTTAGTGTCAGTCAGCCTCCCAGTAGGAAAGAAATTACATGCCTCAGGGCTTTAGAAGACACTAAGTGGCAGCTATCTGCAAATGCAGAACAGGATTAAGGAACACAGTGGGCCTCTGGAGCACTCTGGGAAGCAGCAGGAAGCAGGGCTCTTATTAGCCCCAGGCCTACTAGGAAGGTGGGGCTTATAGCTGGTGTACTCTATGAAGAGACCCTGCCAATCTGATCACACCATCCCAGGGAGGAGCTGCCAAGAATCCCAGTCCCCTTGCCCCAGCCCCTTATGGCTGTCCAGGGCTCAAATGACCAGCCAGAGGGGAGCAGAACTACAAATAATTGACAGAGAAGGGGCCAGCCCTAAGGCCCTCCTCTACATGCAAAACAAAGAAACCCAGGCCTGTATGAAGCAGCAAGAAGACAGATTCCCAGGAGGGCTATATAATGTTCATATTTTTTATCATCATGCCAGGCTCAAAACACATCTACACAGGGCATGGTATTCCTTTATTCTACAACTGATCAAAAGTTAGGAGCCTCTGCAATGGAAGGCACCGTGAGTGAAGGGATGCTTCTGTTCTCCAAACATAAAACAGTATTTCCTTCTGCCAGTCAATGAGCTCTAAAGGGGATGCAATAGTCTAAGTGTGCTGCACACGAAATGATCTTCAGAGAGCAACCCCAGAGCAAAGCCTCCTCAGACACCAAGACCACAGGCTTGGCACAAGAAGCAACCAGTTAAATCTCCATTCTTCTGTGGTTCCCAGGGCAGGTACCTGTGAAGGTACTGTGTGCTTCAGTTCCTTCAGCCAAAAAACAGGGATAATGATAGCATTAGATTCTTGGACTACTCTCCAGTGACCATGCCGCCTTCTGAGACTGCTATTAAGTAGGTGCAATTGCAGGTAGTCTTGGATACCTACTGATTCCAAAAAGACATTGTCATTTTCTGTCACTGTTTGCTTTCTGCAATTGACCTCATGGCCAGGTCCTTGGAATCCTTTTTCCTGCTTAAGACGGAATAAGGCTTGATTCCCCAGTCATATTGTTTGTCTATAACGAGAACCAGGATTTTGCAGGATATGAATCCCAAGTTGGGAGCACTTATGCTATCTTCTTCCTTCAAAGTTTGCAGCCTCTACCTTTAGATGCCTAATTTTAACTGCTCCAGGGATAGGCACAGCAAGCACTTCAGACTATACAAGCTTTGCCTTGGCTTCCTTGGAGGGCAGCAGGGACTCTGTCTCATTCCCTGTCTCCCTTCTGCTGAGGCACACGGCCCAGTGAGGCCTCCTTTGAATGAAAATGCTTGCCTATTTGAAGTTGAACAAGAGTCCAAGGCTGCACTGGTAGTCCTCTGAGCTACCAACATTAAGAGCTGGACTAATGGGTGACAAGGTGAGCGAGCCCCTATAGATTGAGGCCTAGCCTCTGTTCTTCAGTTTGGCCTCTGTAACCAGCCAGGTAGGTTACTGGTAAAAATACACATTTGTGGAGCAGGGTGATGATGGTACAAACCTTTAATTCCATCACTCAGGGAGCAAAGGCAGGTGGATCTCTGAGTTCTAGGCCAGCCTGGTCTACAATGTGAGTTCCAAGATACCAGGGCTACACAGAGAAACCTGTCTCAAACAAAACAAAACAAAACAAAACAAAAACAAAACACAAATTTGTAAAATAAAATGTATAGACTTACCCCACATGTAGAACACAGGGTGACAAAACTGAATTTCAGTCAGACAACAATTTCCTTATACTTCTATATCCTGATCATTAATAACACCCTAGATTGAAGAGCACCTTTAGAATCCCTATCAGGCCCAGGTCCAGCTCCTCACATGTTCTCCCCATACTCTGAGCAACCATGAGATCTGCTAAACACTACAGCCCCTGGAGTGAGAACTTGGACCAGAACTCCATATTGGAGAGAATGTGGCCATTGACCCTCACTTGAACTTGGCATAGATTTGCTGGTTCCCATTACTGGGCAGGAAGAACCAGAGGAAGACAGGGAAGAGATTCAAACTTTAATGGTCATCTCTATTCTCCAAGTGTCTATCAAATTTCCACCTTGGATATTCCGAAAAAGAACATCTGTGCTATAGATCATCTATAAACCCAAGTGGGCCATTTGCCTTGTGAAGATAGAATAAGGGCAGCCACCTGGCTCTTGTGTGATGAGAAATGCTGGAATCAGGTCAGCAGGACAGAATTCCAAAGATACTGCGCAGGATCTCCCCAGACTCAGAGTGACTCCAATCGTCCCATTGTTTCCTGAAACCTGAGTGCAATGACACTGAGGGGTGATGTGGGGTCTACCACTCAGCTAGAAGTGGAGGCTGATATTAGGACATCAGGTAGACAGATTGGCTGAGATGGGTGCTCATTGTCTGGGGAAACCTGGTGTACCTACCCCTTGCAGGAGAGTAGCCAGGCATCACAGAGAGAATTGCTCACCATGATCAGTTGGACGAGTTTATGTTTAACCTCTGTTCCTACGATGTGAAATGAGTTTCTATTCTTTGTTGACTATCATTTCATGTAAATGAAGTCCCAGCTCTGCCACTATCCAGCCATGGTTGAATTTGGACAAGTAACTCAAATATCAGAAATGAAAACAAATGTAAATTTTTTTGAGAATCAAATAATTACAGAAAGCAAAATTAAGCACACACAAAAATCTGGTACCCAAAGGTTGTTATTATCATCGTGGATGGAGCCTGATCTTCAGGCCTGCAGGCTTCTGCTAAGTAAGAAGAAGCAGTATCAGGTGGCTATACCACACTCTCCCCAGCAACCCAGCCAGACTCTGGTCAGGCAAGTATGATGTCTGGCTGCTCCTGCCCAATGTGACACTCTTCTGAATGGCAGCTGGGATCACAGATTTCCCTGAGGTTTAGTTGAGACCGTCCAATGTACACCATTTCCGAAGTTTGCCCTGCTAGCTTGCTTGCTTCCTTTCATCTACCTCCCCAGACAACACCACAGCCTTTTAGTACATAAATCTTTGCTATCTCTCTCCCATTGCATTGTTTCCTGGTGAGTAACATGGTGTGGTCTTCAGTTTATACTAGCCTGGAACATGTTCACACTGCATAGCACCCAGTACATTTAGGAAAAGAGAGTGATTGGGTTACTGCTCAACAAGGAAAGACCTGTGTAAGAGGAGAGAGACAGAGAGACAGAGGGACAGAAACAGACAGACAGACAGACAGTCACAGATATACAGAGTGAGGAGGCAAGAAGGAGAGGAGAAGGAGAAAGTGGGGACTACTCCAGTGTCTGCCACCTCCTCCCCACCACTGCCTCTGGCTTCCCTAAATCTGAAAGCAACTAGCTGAAGCAATGGCAGTTCCCAGCTGACCCCAACTGACTGGGTGCTCAACCAACCTGCCCCACACTCCAGCCAGCTCTGACTTCTGCTCTCCCCGAATCTGTCAACTGTTAACAAGCATGAGACCTCCTTCAGGTTCTGTCTTTTGTTTCACTTCCCAGTTGTCCTTTGAGGAAACAGTTTTTTCAGTGGGGAAACTCATGACCTCTGACCCATGTCCCTCTGACCTCCAGCTGCTCTGACATGCATCTTATCAGGAGCATGACCAGGGGAAGGTGTTTGGGTCCCAGCTAAGCCTCTAGTGAATAAAACAGAGGAGTAAGGCCCTCCCTCCTATAGCTAAACCCAAAGCAATGTGTAATTAAGCAACTTCATGGTAAAATATTCATGCTTCAGTCTCAACGCTGACAGTCACACACTGTGCCTGTCCTCTGTGGCACCCTGCTTACTTGGACCTCCAGTCCTGAGCATCCCGAAAATCCCAGATCTCTCAGCTCTCGTATCTCTCTTGAAAGTCTGAGACATTTTTTGTTTGATTGTGTTGTTTTTTGTTCTCTCTCTCTCTCTCTCTCTCTCTCTCTCTCTCTCTCTCTCTCTCTGACAGGGTTTCTCAGCATAGCTCTGGAGCCTGTCCTGGAACTCACTTTGTAGACCAAGCTGGCTTCAAACTCACAGAGATCTGCCTGTCTCTGCCTGCTGAGTTCTGGGATTAAAGGCATGCGCCACTACCACCTGATGAGATATGGGTTTAATAAAGGTTATTTCACAATTTGACAGATCCACAGAGGTATCTATACTGCTCAGTTGATTGCTGCTAGAAGGGAGCTCACCCACTACCTGGCAACCCCCAGCAGACACAAAACATGTCACTTTCCTTGGTCTGTCTCCTCGTCATAACTGGGAACTAAGCAGCAGTTGTGCCAATCTTGGAAAACTGCATCATGAATATCTGGCCAGTTCTAATGGACCAACTCAATCACATCCTAACAGGTCACAAAACCTTCAGGGTGGGGTAGAGAGCATGGCCCAACAGCTGCCAGAAAAACCAGCTCAATCTTGCCCTGGGCACTTTGTCATGGTTGGTCTCCCCTGATGGTTCCTAGGGAAGCATGGCTTCCAGATGGAGCCTTGTGGAATGTGCCTGTGTAGGGCACAGAAATTCTACCCAGAAACAGCCTGGAACTAAACTTTCTCACAATGCTGGAACTGAGAGAATGGAGTACAGTAAAATGTCAGTACAGTTCATTAAGTTGAACTGTCTTTTCCAGGAAACAAGGCCCAAATGGAATCAGCAGACAGGTCCCTCGTTCCTTGTGCCCCAGAGCTGCTGTCCATCTGCTATATAACCGCAGAGGTCCTAAGGCAATCCAGTCCTGATTCTTCCCTGTTCTTGCTGCCTGCACAAGGTGCCAAGCCTAGTACATATGGTGCACTCTTTACATCAGAGAAGTTTCTTAGACTCTAAGGATTATGCTGGACACATGGAAAGTTACAATGCAGCTCTCCCTGCTGCTGTGGCTAATCTTGACAACTTGACTACATATAGAATCAACTAAAACCAGGGGGGCATGCCTGTGAGGGATTTACTTGCTTGGGTCATTTGAGGTGGGAAGATCCACCCGAAAACTGGACCAGGCCGTCTGGTGGCAGCCCACTTAAAAGGACATGGAGGAAGGCTGCTTTTGCTGTTTGCCTGCTTGCCCTCATCTTGCTGGCAAGCTCATCTGTCCTGTTGCTGAGACATTCCTTTGCTGGTATTAGAACTGACTTCTTAGGGATTAAATGTAGACTGGAGACCAGCAGCTCCGTAGGGATCCTTTGGGACTCCAGCTCAGGACTGGGACTGCTGAGACATTTAGCCTTCTGGGCTGAACAACTACCAGAACAACCTTTGTGTTGGGAGACAGTCATTGTTGAACTGGCTGGCCCACAGCCTGTAAATATATGTGTGTGTGTGTGTGTGTGTGTGTGTGTGTGTGTGTGTGTGTTCATTTAACAGTTCTGTTTCTTTAAAGGGCCATGATACATTCTCTTACCAGTATTTACTTTAAATACCACCAACAGGAAGACCATAAAAAGCAAACACAGCAGACATCTGATACATCTGCCTCCGGGACAAACACATATCTGTTTGCAAAGGTTCTGCTCCCTACACATGGAGTGGCTATGGGCAGCTGTCTTGCTTAGCACCTCTGAGGAACCTTCTCTGATCAGGAGGGACCAGAGAACCAAGACGGTGATCCCTGGGGCCCTGTAGCTAGAACCCTGAAGCTTTTATAAAGTCCATAGGTCTAGGGCCAGAAGTAGCTTCATGAGCTGGTGCTCTTGGGCAACTGTCCCCTCAAAGAATTGTAAGGCAGTTTGGAAAGTGGCAGCAGATTCTTGATTTGGGTGATGGAGGTCTGACTCCAACAGCTGCCTAACAATGAGCTCATTTGTTTTGCTCTGTTGCTGTAACCAAATACCTGAGGTTGGTAACTTGTTAAAAAAAAAGTTCACTAACAACTCTAGGAGTTCAAACATAACAATCTGTTCAAACACACATCTGTTTGGCTTGAGAGAGGCCATCCTGGCTACTTTACTGAAGGATGATGTAGCATCATAGCAGGAGCTTGTGTAAGAGTGATATTGCACAGCAAGGTAAGAAGCCAGAGGGATGCAGGGGCCAGTCTTGTTCTTTTACATCAACCCCTACCAAGGTCCAGAAATTAATAATCTCCTCCCATATTGCTTTTCAGTTTTATTTTGTGATTGCTGAGTAGGGGTGGTATAGTTTAAATTTTCCCTTTGCACACCCATAGGAAGAAACCCAAAGAGTGGGAAGCCAGCGCCAAGCGCTGCTCAAGTGTTTCTGAACAGGGCAAGCAGCCAGTGCACCCTCTGTGAAGCTGTGTGGGCAGAGAAGTCTGTGCAGGAGGGGGGCAAAAGAGAGGCTCCCAAACATCTACGCCTAAAATTAGATCCAGTGACCATGCAGGTCTTATGGCCAAAGGGACACAAGGCACATGGTAGAGGCTGCCATCAGCCTCTAACCTTCAGGTGATAAGCACCCAGAACTATCTCCAATGGACCCAGTGCCTTCATGACAAGAATCCTGGGTGGCAAAGAATGAGACAGAAATATCAGTGGTGTGTGATTCCATGTAAGAATGGGATGGCTAGCCATCACTGGCTTCAAAGATGCAGAAAGACACAAGCAACGAGGCAGGTAACCCCAGAAACTACCAAAGAAACCCTAAGCCTACTGGCTCAACACTGTTGAGCTCTTTATTTCTTGAAGTGAGGTCCCATCAGATCACTAGCCTCTGAAACAATAAGGTAGTTAGGTTTGGTTGTTTAAATGCCCGAGTTTGCAATGGATTTGTTACAGCAGCAACAGAAAACTCATACAGTGAATGAAGTTTAAAGTATCGCATGATGTCCCAGAGAAGTGGCCTGAAATGAACTTCAAAGTCTGGCCCTCTTCTTAGAGATGGAAGCCGGGCAAGTCTCGTGCATCCCTCATATGCAGGTTAGGTCTTATTGTTGGGAGTATGCACTGTTCCCAGATGGACAATAGGAACCAGAGGGTGGTGGAAATGTGAAAATGTGCTCAGCTAGAGCTTCAGCCAATTGCACAATAGGAAAGAAGAGACAGCTCAGTTAAGGCTGGGAGTGCAGGTCATGACATGACCTCATGTAGTGCCTGCTCACTGACTCCTGAACCACTACTTTTAAAAATATAGCCCAGGTCTACCTGCCCAAGGGTGACATTGTCCACAGTGAGCTGGGTCCTCACACATCAATCAAGAAAATGCCCCACTGACATGCCCACATGCCATTTCCGCAATTGAGATGCCCTCTTCCCACATATTTCTAGTTTGTGTCAAGTTGACAAAAACTATGACAGAAACCAATAGTAGCAGTCACCTCTGTGGAGTGCTGCAACACAGCAGCTATCTGTTACTAGACAACTATAATAGTTAAGCATTGAGAAAAGATTTTAATTAGGTGTATGCACATGCGTCTGTGTATAATATGCACACACAAGTTTGCTGAGGCCAGAAGAGGTGTCAGAGCCCCCACAGCTGGAGTCACAGGTGGTTGTAAGCCATCTGACATGGTTGCTGGGAACCTGACTCTGGAACTTTGGCAGAGCAGTACATGCCATTAACCACTAAGCCATCCTTCTAGTCCAATGATATTTAATCTTGATTCCCCTTTGCTTGGGGGTGAGAAGTGCCAAAATTAGTAAATGACACTGTCTGGGTTTCCAGGGGGAATTGAGGGAAAAGACCCACCCCACCCTGAATGTAGGCTTCACTGTCCCATAGTTTGGGGGCCTGAATGGAACAAAAGGGGAAGAAGACGCCTGCCAGCACGCACACGCTCCTGTGCTCTGGCCACCACAAGGTGAGTAGCTATTACTCGAGGATCCTCAACCGTGACATTTCGCCTCACACCAGGCCCAGAATAGATGGAGTCAGCTAGCAAAGGATTGTGACCTTTGAAACCCTGAGCTAAAAGAAATTCTTCAAGTTGTTTATGTTGGTTATCATGTCACAAACAGGATGGCGGCTGTCCACTCTGAGTGGTCACTTCCCTAAAGTTGCATCTCCTAGAGAGCTACACCCTCTTAACATCATTTAGAACACCAACTTCCAGAGTCATAAAGCAGTGTTCTTGGTATCCTGGGACACAGGTACCCAGAGTGTCAGCTGCACCACTGCAGGGTGATGGTCTTGGCTTCTGCTCCCCTCCTTGTGCCTTATAGATCCCTGCCACTTGCCACCCCAAGTACTCATTCATATACAGAAAGGTGGAGTGTTCACACATGAAGCTCTCAGGCCCCGAGGTCTCTCTCAACTCTGAACACCTCTGGTGTTTGGAATCTGACATACAGGGAGACCTGTGTAACCTGAACTTTCTGAAACATGCAGAGGGTCTTAATCACTGGGCCAATCCCAGAGCCCCCAAGGACCTGTGTTGAATAAATGTCATACTAGATGCTTTCCCTAAGCACAAGAACTCTTCCTAACCTGTGCCAGGCCAAGGCATGGCTGAGCTTCTCCTGACAGAACAGGCCAGAGCAGCTATGTCCACAGGTCAGAGTTTATTTCATAGCAACTCATTTATAGCATTTTCAAGTACAAGATCCAGCATCTTCAACACATGAAAACAGAAAAGCACAAGTTGGTAAGGCACCTGCAGATCAGTGAGGCTCCCCTTTTGGCTTGAGACTTCTGGGTAGCTGCTCACATGTCTGTTGAGCAGAAAATAAAGTTATCAAAAGTTTGCTTGCACACACGATGGGGTAACAGTTTTGGAGCCTGCGACAGTGTGTTTTTCAGGTGAGTTGTCTTACACTGAGAGTCAAGCTGAAGAGGCATGGCTACACACACAGCTCACAGAATCCACCCGAGACACCACGCTGTACATGTGCCACTTTCAGCTTCAAAGAGAACCAACTTTACATTTCACCCAGGCACATACTTTTAAAAATTTCTCAGCCCGAATCTCTATTTTCAAAAAGTAAAAATGCAGGAAAACCTCAAGTACAGTCAGACCTTATGCCTCCATCGAATGTAGTAACATATTGAAAGCTTGAAGGCCAATGGCAACCCACTACATTTGTGTTGTGAATGGTCCAGGGGTATTTATCCTAGAAGCAAGTGTCCAGAACTCCATCACAGCATCCTTCATGCCACTTCCCAGTGGCCCAAAGGGGCAGGGCTTGAGGCCCAACAGTTCTCGCACAAAACTTCAAGTTTGTGTTCTAAATGCTTATTTCCTTGGTCTCCACTACATTTGCTTTTACTATAACATTTAAAATTAAATAACTCACCCTTCCCCACCCACCCTCTGTACACAGGGCAGGCAGAGTCCCCACTCGGAGGTGGGCTTTCCAGACAGCCATGCATAGTAGGGTAGTAAGCTTAGTCACTAGGTCAGGTACAAGCATTTCCATAAGTCAAGCAATGCTACCACTCAGGTCACAATGAAACACCTCAGGAAAGCACGGCTGATGTCACTAGCACTGTGCTGAAGGCTCAGTCACAAACAGTTCGTGTATTCTAGTGGTTCAGCAATTAGCCTTTTAACTTTAATAAAGAAAGGCCTGGGTCCTATTTACTAGCAGGAAGAAGTCTTTGACCTGAAATGTGGCCTGATCTTTTTACTTGTTTTTTTTTTTTTATATAGAAAACCATAAGGTTGTTTTTTTTTAATATAAAAAAAAATTCACAGACAGAAAATTTTGTTACCAGGTGGCCACCTTGCTCACAGTAAACCAGAAGCTGTGATTCATTGTCACAGCTTCTGTGGCATCTTGGAAGTACCTACAACACTGTGAAAGAGCTCTCCTAACACAGAGCTGTCTCACAACAGTCAGATATAAGACCCCACAGGCATGATCTTCTGACTGACCCCCACCAAGGAGGTGCACATATCTAATCCCTAATATAGTGCCTCCCTAGGACCCTGAAGGCACATCAAAAGTATGTTCATTCCACTTTTTAAGATGTTCTCAAAAAATGTGTAAATGAAGGTAAGATTCTACAAAATGATGTCTGTTCAAGAAATGTCGAAGAGGAAAGCATGCCACCCTAACATCTGCAACCATGCTTCTGTGTGTCTCAAAGTTCCATCATCAAACCAGTCACCTCTGTGTGTGAACACACGAGTGTGCATGCACACAGCACACATGTGTGTACACAGATGGATATTTCAACAGACTTAAGGTGTGTGTGTGTGTGTGTGTGTGTGTGTGTGTGTGTGTCCACTTCTCACCAGGAAGGTGCCCACTTCTTACAAACAGGACAATGCGATCGTGGCAGCCTAAACCCCCTAGACAAGAACTTCCTCTTGTTTTCATCACCAGGACACAGATGGCTCAGAGCACAAGCCAGTCCTGAAAGCAAAGAGCACTCTCTGATCACAACATGAGTTGCTCCCTGAAGAAAACATCAGCTCTGCACCTAGCACATGCCTTCCTAGAGGCATTTCCACCATTTTCATCGAAACACAACTGGTCATGTGATTAAAAAAAAAAGAAACACATAACTAACAATCAAGTATACCCTTCAGTCAGCACAATGCCAGGAGCCAGAGGGATGTTTGGTTGTTTTAAAATCTTAAGAAAGTGAGTCTAAGTAAATGTCAAAAGGGATGGGTATGAGGTCTTTAGACAGAAGCATCTCTCTTTTTTCAGAGTTTTGCTCTTATAAAAACAGGTATGGTTTGTGTGGTTTCAAAGCTGGGACTTACTCTCACAAAGTCTGGTGTGCATGTGTCATTCAATGAGCACTCAGTAGCCCTTAATCAGGAGAGGGTCACGGTCTCCTTTGTCCTGTATGATGCAGCAGAACTTCATGCTGGCACCTAGCTTTGAAGAGCCCTTTTCGTATGAGATACAAATTAATCCAGAGTTCTACCATTCTAAGGTTCCATAGTTATGAAAAAAAATCTTAACTTCCAAATATCTTTAACTTATTTTGCATATGGATCTCAACCCTAACCTCACAGACAGGAAATTAAGGACAGAAAGGGGTTGCTTTGAGGGCTTGTCCTATGACCACACCCACATGTCGTAAAGAGTTGTTGCAGCTTAAACACCAACTGTTTGCAAGGGTCAGGCCAGGCAGCAATACTTTCTCCACCAGGATTTGGACAGGTCCCGCACCTTATCTGGGGTCCTGCTTTTAGACTTCTTTGGCTGTTGCTGGGAGTCTGAGTGCTGGATGCCAGCAACGATGGCAGCGTCAAACACCTCTTTGAGGTTTTTCTGAGTCAAGGCTGAGCATTCAATATAGGAGACAGCTTTGATTTCCTCAGCACATAGCTTCGCCGCCTCCTCAGGGACTGGCTTCTCTTTGCATTTGTCCAGTTCGATGAGCACTTTGACATCTTCTCTAAGGTCCGACTGTGTCCCAACCAGAATGATGGGGGCCTTAGGGCAGTGACACCGAATCTCCGGTACCCACTTCTCACTGACATTCTGGAAGGATGTGGGGCTCACCACACTGAAGCACAACAGGAAGATGTCTGCATTGGTGTAGCAGAGGGGCCTCAGCTTGTCAAACTCGTCCTGAAACCAAACAGTGCAAGCTATTACTTTTGTTAGCTCTTACCACCTTAGTGAATGACCTTGAGGGCCAGGGTAGTCACAGAAAAACCTATATTTTTATGGCAAGGAGCCAGTATTTCAGACTTGCCCTGCTGCCTGCCCTAGGGACACAGGTGCAACCTATAACCTCTATAAGCTCTGAGGGACAGCACAGCCTTAACACTCCAAATATGTCCTTTGTCTCCTCAGTGACCATGACCAGCATGCCATATGCTACAGAAAGGAACTCAAAGCAAATGAGATCTTGCTTTTTCTGGCCTTTAGCCCATAGTGATCCCAACTCTCTCTCTCTCTTTTTTTAACTCTTTGGACTTGGCTATTTGAAGGCCAGTACTCATCCATGTTGGTACCTAAGAGCTGGCCTGGTAAACTCAGGTCTACTAACAGAACTCCCCTCTGCGATCCAGCCCTGCTCTGCCTGACCACAGCTGTGAAGGATGCCAATTCCTCCTGCCAGCCCCAGTACACACAGTGTAGAACCATGGTCCTTAGAAACAAGAAAGACAGAAATGAAAGTAAGGATCTGTGTAGGCCATTATCAGAAGTAGTTTAAAGAACTGGTACCCTCACTGTCACCCACAGACCCTGGCAATGCAGTCTTGTCCTGGCTGTATCTTCTCTTACTTTTGTTCCTTCTTTCATCTCTGCAAATGGCTGAGCTCCCACACAGTGCTTCAGACAGATAGTACTGCAGAATGAGCACAGCTGTCCCAGGGTATAGACACCTGGAACAGGTAAAGGAACACAGATGGCCTGCAGTCTACTGATGTCCAAACACCAGACACAACAGGCATGAGCCAGGCATCCATGTTAGTGTCTCCTGTCAAACATCTTATAGAACCCTACAACACCATTTCCTGTTCACAGGAAACTCCAGCTCAGCCTCACCCCAGGAAAGCTTTCACACAAACTCATTCTTATCTGAAATGTGTCTGTGGGTGCTGACATCTTCCAGCATCCAACACTGATAACTTCCCAAGGCAGGAAAAAGTCATATGCTTTCAGTGTTTTCCATTACTCAGTTGGTGGGTTCTGATCACCCTATTTACAGACACATTATTCTCCAACCATGGCTGTCTTTGTTGGGGTTTCTATTGCTGTGATAAAGATCAGGACCACAAACAACACAGGAAGGAAAGGGTTTATTTGACTTTACAGCCTGCAGGGGTCATCATTCAGAGAAATCAGGGCAGGAACTGAAGGCAGGAACTGAGGCAGGGGTCATGGAGGAGTGCTGATTACTGACTTGCTTAGCCTGTTTTCTTATAGCACACAGGACCATCAGTCCAGGTGTGTAACCTCGCACAGTGAGCAGGGACTTCCCACATCCATCACTAAGAAAATACAGCATAAGCCTGCCCACAGGCCAATCTGTCAGGAATACGGATTAGATACTTTTCTACCACTGTGGCAAAACACCATGGCCAAGGCAACTATAAAAAAATAACTTTAAAAGAAGGCATTAGATTGGGCTTATGGTTTCAGAGGGCTAGCTAGTGTCCACAATGGCAGAGCAAAGGCATGGTGGCAGGAATGGCTAAGAGCTCAGATCTTGATCCACAAGCAGGAAGCAGAGGGAACACACTAAGAATGGCACCAGTCTTTTGAAACCTCAGTGTGTGTGTGTGTGTGTGTGTGTGTGTGTGTGTGTGCATCGGGTGGGGGTGGGGGTAACAAGACACACCTCCTTTGGGAAGGCACACCTTCTAATTCTTCCCAAACATTTCCACCAATGGGGACCAAGTATTCAAACAAATGCCCCTATGGCTGTGGGGAGTGGGGGAGAGGAGGGGTTTTGTCATTCAAAGCACTGCAGGGCATTTGTTCAGTAGAGGTTTCCTCTTCCCAAATGACTCTGGTCTGTATCAAGTTGACATAAAAAGCTGCTTTCTCGGGTTTAAGGGAACCAACATATTAGTCTTATTCGTATTAGTCGTTCTTGGACTGAGGGTCTATTTCCACTGTGGATCAATAACCAAGTGGCCATATAAGTCAACAATTAATGAGCTCAAGGGAGAACCCAGCAGCTCGGGGTGTCTCTGCCCTGGATAAGGCCCCTGTTATAATTTATCTAAAAAATGGTGAGAAGGAGTCACACCATACAACAGGGCTCACATGGGAGGTTATTGGAAGAGGAGACAGAAGGGGCAGAAAAGGGGACAGAGAAGGGGGCAGAGACTGGATCCTGGGGACAAGATTAGAGGAAGAGATTCGAGGTGGGCAAGGTCGGCCTTTTAGTGCTCTTAGTGGCTGCAGCTGAGGACGTATCCTGTCAGCACCCTAAGGGCAGGCCAGTACAGATGCCTGAATATTAACAGCCCCTATATGTGAAAGCTGAGAAAGAATGGTTTCTCACTGCCAACTTTGTGCTGAAAGAACAAATGTAGAAACATAAACCAGGTAATTGGGCCAGCTCAGGGGACTTTTCCATGAGCTGCTCCTCCTTTTCTGGGCTTTGAGAAAGGAATATAAACCGGACCAGGCTCTGGCCATGATGGGGATGAGACATGCAGGGAGAAAGCAGCCACACCTTGGCCACATCCTGGAGCTCATAATGGCTTAGTGACTAGGCTTTGGAGCACTGCTCTCCAAACCTCTGAGATTCTGGCTAAGGAGCTAGACAGGTGAAACAGAAACAGAGCCCTGTGCAGTGTGGACCAGAAACCTTTGAGATGTGCTGCAGAGATGCAGCCAGAGCACACCATCAAGCACACACTCAAGGCTAGGCTATATCATACGTCTTTGCCAGGCCTGAAGTGTGAACTCCACAGAGAATGCTAAGGGCAGGACAGACACAGACAGACAGGACTGTAGATTCCTTCTAGTTGTGCTCTGTTTTTTCCTCTTTTTAGCATGAAGATTTTTTTTCCAAGTACACCATGGGTCAGGTGGAGAAGGCAGCAAAACAACCTTCCTTCAGCAACACTATCTGCTCCTAGGCCAGCTACATTTCTCACAGCCACCTATCCATCTCTGCTCTATTTGCATCGTGGGACTACGAGTCCAATGTCAAATGCCTACCATTGTCCCCGAAAGGGAAACTCAAAGGGAGCAGAAGTGAATTCTGGGTATGTTTGTGACAAGTCTCCATGCTGGAGTTCTGGCTCATTTAACGAGCAGGAATGAATACCCATGCTCATGCCCAGTGACCTGGGTAACCTGTATATCCATTCCTTCTCCTGACCACAAGAAGAAAGTGCTCCTTTGACATGTAGGTGTCATGTCAAATACCTCAACAGGTGGGCTGCAGACCAGGAGCAGGGAGGGCAGAACAGCTCTGACTGGCTCTGCTGCCATCAAAACAAGCACTTGCCTGTCCTGCCGGTTGTCTTGCCAAGGTTATCTTGCCAAGCACGTGCTTCTCGAAAACAGTCTTTGAAGCTGATTTGCTATAGATCTTTAGAGGAGCCCTGCTGGTTACTTAGTGGTCTGTTCCCTGCAAGATAGTCTTTAGGCTGGAAGCACAGCACTCTCATTGAAACAATGTTAGAGCCTTGTCTCCTGATTATAATTTCCTTTGTGAAAATATGACTAAGATGACTCTTACTTTTTCATATACGTATAATGTATTTACTTCATTCCTCCTCCCTCCAGCTCCACTCCATTCCCCCCCACTCCATTCACTGTCCCCTCTCAAATTCATGGTCTCTTTTTCGTTAATTATTATTGTTGCATATACATATATGCCATAAACATGTAAGTGCAACCTACTGAGTCCATTTGATATTTCTTTTAAACAGGACCTCACTGTATAGTGAGGCCCAGGCTAGCCTTGAACTCACAGTTCAAGGGCTACAGAGTAGTCCAGGCAGACCTAAAATTTGTGATCTTCTTGCCTCTGTGTACCAATTACAGGGATGACAGGTCTCAGCCATTACTCTCAGTTCATTTCCTGATTTTTAGGAGATGATACAAAGGAAGCATTTAACTCCTTTTTAGAAATACTAAATTGATTTTACAAACATATCCATCCCCTCTCAAAAAATGCATGGGGCAAGGCTTTCTCCCTGTACTGTGTTGTTTTCCTTGTGAGCTCCTGAGAACTGACCTACGACTACAGGTCTACAGCAGGCAAGCCTGCAGCTCTATGGACACTGATGTCTTACACTTTCTGGTTCATGCACTAAACCATATGGAACTCTGAGGTGTGCCAGATCCCAACTCAGGACTCATCTCCCAAGGAAATTCCACCTCCTTCAGAAGTCAAAATGGCAGGTAGAGACATCTGAGGGGTGGTATAGTGATTCCTGAACCCACAACCTAGCAACTCCTCACTGGGGTTGATGATGTCTGTGCCTTGGGGCTTACATTCCCTGCCTCTGTCTGGTCCTCAGGGTACCTATAGCCACTACACATTTCCGTCCATGTTGGAAAAACCCAACCTTCTCACTTTGTGTAAAAGAATTCAGAAGACCTCATGCAAAAAGAGGAAAGACCCAAGAAGACTGTCTCTTGGGCACTTTTTCCTTTATTTTGTATGTTTTTTTAAAGGCAGGTTTCTCACATAGGCTAGACTGACATCAAATGCCCTATGTAGCAAATGACTTTGAACTTCTGAACCTCCTGTTTTCACCTCTCAAGTGCTGAGATCACAGGTGTGTGACCACCATGCCTGTCATTTTTGTTTTTGAGATAATGTATTATGCCCAGCCTAGCCTTGAACTCACTATATAACCCAGGTTGGTTTTGAGTGTGTGGTTATACTTCTGATGCAGCCTCCTGAGAGCTGGGATTACAAGCATGAACAACTATGCCTGGAGTTTAATGTTTCCTTCCCACACAGTGAACACACTGATAGGGATTAGCTTCTCTCACTTCATTGCTTCAGTTATCACTATGATGATCCATTAAGACAGCCTAGTAGTCTGTCTCCTTGAGGTCTAAGGAATAAACCAGACCCGAGTCCCAAGTCTGCTATCTTAGAGTAGTGAGTAACCTGAAGGCTCTGGCTTGGATGAGAACTGGGGAACTCATAAGCATGGATAGTCAGAAAAGTAAAGGGGACACTTCTACACCCTGCACTTTGCTAGCTCCAGACATCATGGGGAGACAAGCTTACTGTCACTTGGGTATCTAAGTACTCACAAGCACCACATGACCTCAGTGGCTAGGATAGCTGCTGGGGTAGGTTTACCCAGGCCCCAAAACTCTTCTGGAGGTCACTGAGGGGACGCTACACCCATTCCCTCTGTATCACTGCCTGGCTTTCTCTTCTGGTGCTCTGCCCTCAAGACAAGAATGACCAAAGAGTGTAACCCTTCCTTTCCTGCTCTCACTTTGGATGTCTCTGACCACCATGCCTCTGCTCTAGAATAGGGGAAGAGAAATGCTAATATTCACTAACATAAGCTACAGTTTTTCCTTGAACAAACTTTTAAGTATCTGGCTTATTAGCCTTGAATCAAGTAATTATAAAACATGAGGGGCTTACTCTGAGAAATGATTACAAACCATAACTGTGGTTTTTCTTTTTTAGCAAAAGCCAGAAAATGAGAGGTATCAGAAAGTCCTGTGACGATAAGGGCAGTTTCTGCCACTGCCTTCTCATCTCTTGCCCAGAACAGGCCAGCCCTGTTTGACTAGCCCAGAGGTGTCCTTCTTGGCCTCCCCGACTCCTCCCTCCCAGTGTCCGCAGAGGAGCTGAAGCAGGGGTGGGCCTGCTTCCCCAGGTTTCACAATGACCCAGTTACTAAGGGAATCGGTTGTTTGGAAACCTTTAAAAGGCTGTTTCCTTTCCCAGTGCTGAGCTGTGTAACTTGATACTGACCTGTCCTGCAGTGTCACAGAGCTGGAGTCTCACAGGCCGCCCATCTACTGACACCACAGCTTGGGGAGAAAAAAAGAGCAAGATGATTATCCGGACATCTTTCACCCCTTCTGAAGACTGGCAGCTCCTCTTCTGGTCTCTCTTAGTGAACTAAGGGCCTGGCTAAACCCAGAAGCCCATGGAGGTGTTTTACCAACAAGTGTTCCAAGGTGGGGGCTCCCTCCACCACAGAGCATGAGGCAGCAAAGCCCTGACCCCTGGAAGGTGCCCCGGAAGGTTAGTGTTTTCCTCTCAAGTCTGGAAGATTAATTTTCCTGTCACCCACGTTTCAAAGGACCTAGAAACAACACAAGGTGGAGGGACTAGGTGGGAACCAACTCTGCAGTTTTAAATCAGTGGAAACCCTCATAGATAATTCTGTTTTCTCTTGGGAAAAAGTCTCCAGACTTCAGGGTTTATCACAAAACTCCAGCAGTTTTGAGAACTTGTGCAAACACAGGCGGCCTATCACCCCGTGTGTGGAAAAGGGCACTCCTCTCTGTCAGTTCAAAAAGAGGATTAAAAAGAAAAGCTGGCAGGGGGAAATCACACAGGTTTTCACCAGGCTCCAGAGATGGGGTGAGAGCAAGGACACCCTCCAGGAAACTCAAGGAGGTTCAGTTTAAATTAGACAATTTGTCTCTTTCTGATAGTCTTTCTGGTTGTTTATAAATGTTTATGCTAGTGGGGAGTGAAGTTGGGGGTCGGTGCGGTTACCCCTCCACTTCTGTTTTATCCATGGGGTTTCTGAATAGGGATAATCAGGGTCTGGCCATGGAGACAGGAGGTCAGAGGTAAAATTTTTAGGGGCAAGATTTTCACACTAGCTTCTGTAATTTAAAACAACAACAACAACAAACCTTTTTCTTAAATTTCAAAAAGACTTAAAAAAATCAAGATAAAGGATTGCTTTACTTTTGTATCTTTGTATGATAAATGAGCCCACCCGTGAGAACTTGCTGCAGCTAACGACAGGCTCAAAGGACTGGGCCAACCGTCAGAAACCGAGACAGCGCAGGCGGGGCAGGGGCCAGCAGGCGCCGGGCTCAGAAGAAAGGAACGTTCTCGCAAGTCCAAGCCTTCCCCGGTGCGCCTGGCCGGTTCTCCCGAGGAGCAAATGTGGTTGCTCCAGGAGGAGACACCCCTGGAATGGAGCAGCCACGGAGGAGGGCGCAGGTGGGAAGAGCACCTGTGCAACAGCTCGTTCCTGAATCCCCGAGCCGGGTCGATCGGGCACCCCGCCGCCGCCCCGCTGTGCTGGTGCCTTGGGGACCCGCGCCGCCCCACGCTCCCGGGCCGGGTTCCCGCTCCTCCCAGCCCGAGGCCGCGCCCCGCTCCGCGCTCACCCGAGAAGTTATCGAAGGCCGTGGGGATGTACTCGGTGGGGTAGCCGTTGGTGGTATAGCTGACCACCAGGCTGGTCTTGCCCACCGCGCCGTCGCCGACCAGCACGCACTTGACGCCGCGCCCCTCGGCGCCGCCCGCGCGTCCCCGGCCCCCGGGCACCCCGGGCCCCGCGCGACCCGCGCCCCCCGCGCTCCCGGCGAGGCGGTACGGGCGGTGCCGCCGGCGGCTCGCAACGGGCGGGCAACGAGGGCCGGCCTTGCTGCGGAGCCATCGCGGGCGGCGGCCGCGAGACCAGCTGCCACCGGCGGACAAAGGCGGCGTGAGGTCCGCACTCTGCTGGGCGACTGTGCCCGCGCGGCCGCGATGTGGCCGAGCCTGCTCCGCCGGGCTTCCCTGCGACACGGGCGGGCGGGGAAAGAGGCGGGTCCGGCGGCGCCTTCTTCAATCCGAGGCCACAGCGCCCCCGTCTGCGAGCCGTGCCTGTGTACTACGCCGGCGTCTCGAAACAGTACGCCTGGCCGATCTGGCCCCGCCGCACCAACCCACGCGGACCCTGAGCTGTCCCTGCCCCCTGCTACGGAACCTCCTCTTTCCCACCCCTCCCGTCTCCTTCCAGCTCTCTCAGCTTCTCTTCCTCCCTTTGCTCCTCCAATTTCCCCAGCACTGCCACCCCATTCTTATTCTGTTCCCCCATCTCTCCCGGTCCTTTCTTCTTCCTCTGATCCTTCTCCCTTCTTTAGTCGCCCCCTATTCTTCTCCACAATCTCCTTCTTGCACTGATCCCTGCTGTCTCCCTGTTCCCGCAGCTGCCCTTGCTTCACCACATAAGTGTGTTGGTTTGGGTGCTGTAGGCCCTGACTGGCTCAGCAGCCCCCCAGGGAGGAGAGGTACATGTCCAGGCAGCTTGTCCTCTTGATGAGCAGGACTTGTCTGATTACCGACAATTGCATGATTTTTCTTTTAAAATCGTTGGTTCTCATTTGGGTGCAGGATATCCCCCCTCCTTTCCTAGTGCTCCCTCTTTTTGGCCTGCTGTGTCCTTGTGTGTACAATTTCGGCTGCATTAGTATTCTCTAAAAAACAAATAGTCTGTTTATCTTTCACCCTCCTTTCTTCTGCCCTTTCTGTGCCTGGCCAGGGCACTAATGCTCCTGACTTGCTTCTGGTATAAGAAGAGCCTTATACAGTTAACATTAATATTATTTTGCCAGTAGTAAAGACAAGAGCTAGTAAGCATTGAGCCTTGTTATGTACCAGATACTGTTGTAATCACTCTGCCAAAACTAATTCCTTCCATTTTACAGTCAGGACAACCTGAGGTACAGACACTGGATGACGTTTGAGTTCCATATAGGGAATGATGGTGCCAGGATCCTAACTAGCATCCTATATGCAAATGTATGCAGTACAGCAAATGAGACTTGCAAAGATGATGTGGCCACAGGAATACAGAAGTGGGTTTGTCAAAAGGTGAGTTCTTTTTTGTTTTTGTTGTTGTTGTTTTTGTTTTTCGAGGCAGGGTTTCTCTGTAGCTTTGGAGCCTGTCCTGAAGTTTTCTCTGTAGATCATGCTGGCCTTGACCTCACAGAGATCCACCTGTCTTTGTCTCAAGAGTGCTGGGATTGAAGGTGTGCACCACCACCACCACCTGGCTAAGAGGTGAGAGTTCTTTAAGTCAGTATCCTGGCTGGCAGAGAGCATCATGCAAGGCCTCAGTACTGTCAGGCCCTAAAACTGCAAGGCAAGCTATTTTTCAGGACTGAGATATGGAACCCTAAGACCTTACCTAAAATGACCTTAGAAGCCCGGGGAATCAAAAATCTCCCACATAGAATCTGAAGAACAAGAACAGGGCGTTTTGGAACTAGATTAGAATCCTGGGACACTGTCTCCTGCAGCAGTAGGGACCAGAGCAGCTTAAAGACTGGAAACCCCCAGGTTAAGAGACCAATCAGTCCTTTTGCCCTGTGCCCTTAGGCTACCTGAATTGCTCAGATCTGTCAATTGAAGTAGACAGATTTAAGTGTGTCTTCTGTCTCCTTATGGTTAACACCGCATTAATGCTTTATTTTTGCAAAACTATTGTTGTAATATTGGCTTCTAGGCGTGTTTAACTGCAAGCTTTTGCTTGGTATTGTTGTGGGGCCTGACAGTGTGGGTACTTGATACTATGTTTCTGTAAATGTTGCAATATGTTTATACTTTAAGCATTGTGGGTTAAATCCATTATTCGTTTTAACTCTTATGGAGTGTCCTTGAAGTAGCTGTGAGCATTTTGGAAAGCAAGCCAAGTAAAATTAGGCTGGAGAGACATTTTGTGTTTAATGAGACATAGAGCCAAGAGGAGAGAGATAAAGGAGGTGGCATGGGAGCACTTACTACTGGGGTCATTGAAAGCCAAGAGCCCATGCTGCCGGCATGAACCTGAGCCTCTCAGGCTAGTATGGAGTATACTTCATGTCTAGTTTGTGACTGCAGACACTAGTCACACAGGTGTGGGAACAGTGGTCAAGGCTGAAACTGCCACCCTTTGTGGGAGTCTTGTCAACTTTACCTTTCCTCGGCACTGGAGGATCCAGTAGCAAAGGGCTTCTGGGCTTGAGATGGATGGAACTAGGAGCCCTACTGATGCAGCGCTTTACAATAAAACAAACACAATAAAACAACAAACGAACCCACATTCAGGTGGGCTTGGCAAGCTCAGCCCTGTCTGGTCAAAGTGTCATGAATGTTATCTAAAGGCAGGGGATACAATTGTTAAGTGTTGATCTGAATCCCAGTGTTTGTAAGGCAACAAGTCTGTAGTTATCCCACAAAGCACAAATTCCATATGTATCTCCACTCCTCCTATAGGAAATGTATCTCAAACTTGAAGGAGTCAGAGAGTTGATAGCTAAAATGTTTGGGGAAAGCAATAAGTACCATAAAGTTGTGTTAAACCACTAAGTTTAATAGGAGTATTACATTTTCTTAATTTTTTTGTTGAAGCTTACAGTACTTGTTAGCTTTTAAAATATGTAACTTATTTTGATGTATTTCTTTAAATATTTAATGCTGTGTTTGATTTATTGTTCCTAATAGACCTGGCTGGCCTCAAACTCAGAGCTCCACCTGCCTCTGCCTCCCGAGTGCTGACACTAAAGGCATGCACCACCATGCTCAGCCGAGAATTTTAGTTCTTAAGTTCTGATCTCCACAGGGCCCTCTTGCCCAATTCCGAACATCCTTCCTGGCTGCAAAGCCCCCTTATGAAATCTTTATGAAACTGAACTGCACATGTGCAACTACTCCCTCATGGCGAATTAGGTTTCTCCGAGCTGCTAGTACCCAGGCTGGTGGTTGTTTTCTATGAGGAGATAGTATTAGTGTCTCCTCATGTCCTAGGACACAACCAGTACCAGTCCTTAGTCCCCTTTTCCATTGAGATGCTGAGGAGTAAATGAGAAGAAATAGTCAACTGTCTTTTTTTTTTCAAGAGAAGATGGGAAAAATCACATAAATGACTCCAAGCTGTCATCAGGGCATCCACTAGGGTCTTGTGCAAAATCACAGCTGCCTGTATCATGGGAAAGGATTCCAACATAGGGCCCAATTTGTGAGCACTGGTTCCTTACTTCCAGATATCCTATTTTCACCCACCATCACCTTGTTGATAGTTAGAATTAATGAATTAATAACTCTCATTAGAACCATGAAATTCTAAGTGTAAAAATCAATCATTAATGTTGACTGGCAGGAAGCATTTCTGAAAGGAAAATATTTGTATCGCTTTTAATAGTTGGGTAGATGTGCTATGTTGCAGCAATAAACCCAAAAGCTCATTGTCTAGTTATTTTTTTGGTAGTATGAAGTCTACAATAGCTCTCAAATATAGCATCCTTCTATATGGTGACTTGGGAATCCAGCCTGCTCATATCTGTGAATATCCCTTGGTGATGAATGTATTTCTGTGCCTTTATTAATACATGCAACAGTGAAACAAACTAAATATCCAAAACTACAAGTAAAATGCATGTAGTAGCTATAAACATATGTTACAGTATTCAATCAAGGAAACGACTGATAGGGGTGGGGAGGCAGCTCAGGGAATTAATGGGCTTCCCACTCAAGTATGAGACTCCGAGTTCAAATCCAAGGACCCATAGGAAAGCCAGATGTGCCTGTGTCACCTGTAATCTCAGTGTTACATGGGTCGAGACAGGCAGACCCCTGAAACTCATTGGCCAGTCAGTCATGCCGATTCAACAAGCTTCTTATTCAGCAATAAACCTTGTCTCAAAAAATAAATGTGGAAAGCAATGCAGGAAATACACTCTACATGGATCCCTAGGTTCCAAACACAGGAGAGCACATGTGCATATACCCATACTGACAAATTCACACACTACACGCCCATAACTAACACACACACACACACACACACACACACACACACACACACACACACCACAAAAAAAAAAATGAGTGAGCAAACAGGAATGAATCTTACCACCAAATTCAGGGGTGAAAGAAGCCAGGCAGGGAAAAGTCTGAGCTGCCTGACTAGGGTGTTTGAAGTTCAGAAATGAGAGAAAACAAGCAGTGCTGGATGTTGGCATGGTTGAGGGAAATTGTCACATCCAGAATGGAGGTGGTCAGGAGGTTCTAATCTGGATGATGACTTCACCACTGGTCCTCAAAGTAACTCACGCGTTTTATTTACTTCTGTAAGCCACATTATATTTCAAAATTGTAGTGGTTAGAAATATTCAAACATGTAAATCATACTAAATAGGACTTTGTGGAGAGCTGTTTGCTTTAGACGAGCATAGAGTGACTCACATATTGTACATTCCATTGATTAAACAACACTCTTATCATAAAAGTTTAATGTGATTTGAGTAACCAAAATTTTACTGGTTCAAAACTATTCCAGGAACACATATCGGAAAGTTCAACTATACATTATTTACATATCTAATATTTATTTTAATATGGGCATCGTCTTCTACAAGTGTTATTTTAGGTGTTTGATATTTCAAACCAACCGAACTGGTTCTGCAAGATTATTACAAAAAAAGTAAATGGCAGTTCATACACATAACTTCCGGCAGAAAAATGAAAGCACTGGGGAGAGTTTGGAAGGACATGGGGTACATGACCAGAGGAAACATGCTGGGCTCCTGCTAGCTGCAAATCATGCTGAGCAAGCAAGGCATCCAGCCACCCAAGTGACACCTTTCCTTCCTCAGTTTTGATTTGTTTTGCTCTTTAAAATCCCTGCTCTGGGTCCTGCCAGCTGTTGTAGCTCATCTATTCACCCCACACAAGAGAGAAAGGCTAGTTCCATCCCCTGTGTCCATCCACAGTGTCCCTGGGTGGGGTCAGGGGACACCCAGCTGTCTGACCCCCTCCACAAAAGAGTCCCTCTCCCAGACCTTCATAGCAATTGATAGGCTTCCAGCTCCTAAATACTCTATAGAAACTCCCAGGCAAACACTTCCCAACTGCCAAGTCCCCAAGGATGATAAGAACTCTTTAGAAACTTCTTCTAGTTATTGCAAAACCTTGATTTCCCTTTGCTTTGCAGCCACTGTGAAGATAACAGCAGACCAGTCAGCAATTCCCAGCAACCATGATTGTGGGCTAGGAGTTCTGAGACTCAGGCTGTCCCACCTCTCCCAGAACTGCAGCCTGGCTGTCCCCAGCAAAACACTCCTATGGATGATGGAAATGGAGAGACACCAAAGGACTTCTCTACAAGCAGTTGGGTCCTTGGCAACAGAGGGAATGTATAGACACCCAAATGCTATCTGGATCTGCCCACATCTGCCTCTGAGAAAGAAGTGGAGTCCACTGTGCCAAGAGCCTACATTCTCTGTTGTGCTCATCCTAAAAGAATGCCCTGCAAGGCAAATCTGCTTCACATAGACCTTACAGCAGAAATCTGATTTTAGCTAATTTAACAGGGACAATACTGTTAGCTGCATTACTGAGTGGAGGAACCCAACTCATGAACTTGGGTTTCAATATGAAAACTAGACTATTGAGCACAGCCTCACTTAGAAGTGAGGCCTTGGCTTCAAGGAGTTGGCAATTCCAGAAATCCAAAGATCATCAAGAAATAACGAGGTCAGGCAGACTATAGAGGGCCTTGGAAGTGAAAAGGGTGGAAGGAAGTCTGGATGGGGACACAACTGACCTTTCTAGGGATCAACTGTTAGGCACAATCTGCCCCTTCCCAGATAATCACAAATATACACATTACAGCTATGACATTTTTCCAAAGCTCACACTCGCAGATTCTAAACCTGTTCTATTATTCCTCCAGTTTATACACTGAAGACAGCATCACAGAAAGACTGTTTTCCAAGGTTTCCCAGAGAGTTGTAGGTCAGGATTGTTTAGGATGCCCTACCACCCCACTATCAGACATCAGACATAAACTAGAGGGCAAGCAATGCAATTCTTTTAGTAACAATACTTTCTGTTTTGTTTTTCAAGGCAGGGTTTCTCTGTGGCTTTGGAGGCTGTCCTGGAACTAGCTCTTGTAGACCAGGCTGGTCTCGAACTCACAGAGATCATCTTGCCTCTGCCTCCAGAGTGCTGGGATTAAAGGAATGCGCCACCACCGCCTGGCTAGTAACAATACTTTTTAAAGCCTTTAAAAATTATAGTTGCAGCTTGAATGTGCAGCACAAAGATTCATGAGTACACTATGAAATATACTGAACAGCACAGCAGACCACCCCAGCCCATGTCAGTGAATGCCTCTGTGAGCCAAGGCTGTGCTTAATGTTGCAGGAAATGGAAGTATTCCTACACATCTAAAGTAAGTAGAAACTTTGACTCACTGTAGGAGAGCTTCAGAAGCAACACTCACTGGCCATAGAGTTTCTTTAGAATTTTTTAAATAAAAATATTTATTTTATTTTTAATTATGTATGCATGTGTGGATATACTCATGTAAATGCTGGTGCCTCTGGAGGCCAGAAGTTTAGGATCTAGAGTCACAGTTGGGAGATACCTGACATGGATGCTGGGAAAAAAACCAAGTCCTCAGGCCAGGTCTAGTGGCGCACACCTTTAGTCCCAGCACTTGGGTGGCAGAGGCAGGCGGATCTCTGTGAGTCTGAGACCAGCCTGGTCTACAAGAGCAAGATCCAGGATAGTCAAGGCTACACAGAGAAACCCTGTCTCAAAAAAACAAAACAACAAACAAAACCAGGTCCTCTGCAAGAGTAACCCCTCTTAACATGTAGCCATCTATTCATCTATTTCAAACTCTATTTTTTTTTTTACTTATTATTGTATTGTGTACTGTGTATGTGGGTGGAGGAACATATATAGAGGTCAGAGAACAACTTTGTGGAGTCATTTCTCTACTTTTACTTTTATATAGGTTCCAAGGCTCAAACTCAAGTTGTCAGGCATGTATGGCAGGTCCCTTTTGTATCAAGCTTTTTTTGTCGGCCACCAGCTCACAAATAACAACATGGAGACTTATTAACTATTAAAGCTTGGACTTTGTTAGGCTTTTCCTAACTAGCACTTATAAGTTAAATGAACCCATTTATATTAATTTTACATTCTGCCACATGGCTCGTGGCTGTTACCTCTCTTTCTTCACACCCTGCTTGTTCTCCTGACATCTCCACCTTTCTCCTTCTCCAGAATCCTCTCTGTCTCTGGAAGTTATGCCTAATCTCTTCCTGCCTAGGTATCACCCATTTAGCTCTTTATTAAGGCAATCAGAAGGCGCCTTGGCAAAGACATGTCTTTACAGTGTAAAAAAATATTCTGCAACACCCCTTTTTCATTAAACAATATCCCAGCCCTGCATACAGTTTCTAGGATATAGTCTTGATTAGCAAGCAGGACTGAGTTATAGTAATTTGCCTATAGCACTGCAACTGTGGTTAATGATAATGTGTTGGGTACTTGAAAACCACTGTCTTAGGGTTTTTATTTGTTGTGAAGACACACCATGATCACAGTTACTCTTATAAAGGAAAACATCTAATTGGGGCTGAATTATAGTTCAGAAGTTTAGTCCATTATCCTCATGGCAGGAAGCATGGCAGCATGTAGGCAGACATGGTGCTGGAGAAGCAGCTGGGAGTTTTACATTCAGATCCAAAGGCATCAGGAAGAGCCCACCCCCTGTGACACACTTCCTCCTACAAGGCCACACCTACTCCAGCAAGGTCACACCTCCATTAATGCACTCCCTTCAAGTACATGGGGGCCATTTTCATTCAAACCACCACAACCACTGAGATTTGATTCTAAATTTCACAAATACACACACACACACACACACACACACACACACACACACACACACACACACCAAGCATGGTGACTCACACTTGTAATTCCAGAACTCATGAGGCTAAGACAAGTAGATTCTTTAGAGTTTGAGGTCAGCCTGGATTATGTAATTATGTAAAAAATTCAAGACCAACCTAGGCTTTATTGTGGTAACTATTTCACATGTGTACATATCAAGATAGCAATTTTATAGACTATAACATTTTGTCAGTTACACCTTAATAAAGCTAGTGGTGGGTGAGGAAAAGGGAATTCTTTTAAATGTACCATGGGCTTTTCTTTCTTCTCAGGTAGTGGGAGGAACTCCAGTGGTTCCCCCAGTCAATAGCATCTTTCTGGCACCACTTCATCCCCTGGGATGTGGCAGCCAGTACACAATCTCTTCATCATGGAGCTGGTATTTGGAGATGACATTTGACACAAATAAATGGACAATTTTGGGAAAGGCACCATCACATATCAGCCACCCTAGGGCAATGATATGGAGTTAGGCTGCTCTGTATACTTCGGAAGGAGTATCCAACTAGGGAAAGAGTAAGAGCCACAACCTGACAGCTAGGGCTGTCTATCTGGTCCTGTGACATTAGAGGGAGAGAAACCACCCAGAGAACAAAAAGGTAAGTGGGTACAGGTCATGGTTATAATGGGGTCATTTCAACACAGGCCTGGAAGCCTTTGGAACAGACCTGAGATGTAACATGGGGTGACGGGTTGCTGATAGGACACTGTTGGGATCAAGGGCAAAAAGAAGCCAGGCTTGGGACCTGCCTTGAAGGTAGAGCAAGCAAGATCCTCCTGGTTCCTTGGGTCTTAGATTTGCACACACCCAGGAGTGGTAAGGACAACCTCAAAGACAGTGGCCTGATAAACTGAAGCAACTGGCATCTGAAATAAGGAAGAGGTTAGCAAACAACAGTTTGCTGGGCAATTCAGAACTTGCCTTATACATTCAGTCTGGTAGTCAGTGAGATGCTTGATTGGGTATGTTGACCACACAGTCTTACATAGGAGTCTGGAGTCCAGAGGAGACTTGGTGTAAATTCAGAGTTTCATTAGCTGATCAACAAACATAGAGAAGGGGAACATATACCCAGAGAAGAGAGACTGAGAACTGTACTCCATGTTAAATAAGAGGATCCACATTTGAAAAGCTAAGACTCATTGAGCATGGCCAGATACCAGACACTGCATAGGCAGACATAAAGAAAATACCAGTCAAGTCCTCCACTGTACAGGGCTACCAGCCCTAACACCCAACACCCATCTGCAGTCAGTTGAAGCAATCCCTGTCTCCTGTGCTCATAATGTGGCCAGCAATAAACCTGCTACAGCACTGCGGCCCTACTATAAGCACCACCTACCTCGCCACTGATTGCTTCACAATCTGGGCTTGGCAAGGAGCAGAACAATGCCCATGGGAACACAAGGTGTGGGCGTCTGTGATCGAGTCCTCAGCATCCAGCCCAAGCTAATCACCTGGGTTCTTCCTGTGTCCACGTGCCTGCTGGACTTGGACATTGCCCTTAACTGAGCCAGTCAGCAGACCTGCTGGAGCTGGCCCTGCCTGACACTGCCCCTGCTCTCCAAGCTCACTAGACTGGAAGCACAGCTGAGGGGATGCATAGAAGCATCAATCAGTTCTCAGCTTTTGACTGGTAATGAAACTCCATCCAGACATCTTGTTTCTGCCTTAAGAAAGAAAATATATTCCTGGATCCTGGAATGAAGCTCTTAGAGTTACTTCTTGCTCTTAGACTGGGAAAAAACAAAAAATTCTAGTGGTGCCTTTAATCCTAGCACTCGGAAAGCAGAGCTGGGTAGATCTTGGAGTTCAAGGCTGTCTACAGAGCAAGTTCCGGGAGAGCCAGGGGTACACAGAGAAACCTTAGAAACATTGTCTCAAGAAAACAAAGAGAGAGAGAGAGAGAGAGAGAGAGAGAGGAGAGGGAGAGGATGAGAGAGAGGGAGAGGGAGAGGACAATGACAGAGTCCTATGCCCACTGTGGGGTGATCAGGGTGCCATTTCTACTCACCCCCTTGGATGCTTGTGCAATCTGACGTAATCTGAGAAAGGGTCCCAGGGAAATGGTTGTGTGGGATTCTATATTAACATTCAGCTTTCATGAGTATGTAGCTTAGGAACAGACATGATGTTCACAAAGGAAGATAACACAGACAAAGGGACTCATGTGTCTGTCCTGAGCTCAACTTTAGCACTTGACACGCCCTACTATGTGCTGGTGAGTGGCACAGAACCATGCTGGCCTTCCTCTTTGTCCAGTCCCTCTCAGACCCTGAATAAAGTTTTCAAATGACTGTCTGGATTCACAGATCCAAGCACAAGAGCTGGATTAAACTGAGAAGAGTCCAGACTATTACAGAGGTGGTTATTTCAAAAAAGTGCCTGCCTCTGATAAGATTCTTTGAAAAGGGCTGGAGAGATGGCTCAGTGATTAAGAGCAGGGGACCCAGGTTCAATTCTTAACATCCGCATGATGGCTAACAACTGTGTGTACGTCCAGTTCCAGAAGACAATGCTCTCTTCTGGCTTTACCTACACCAGGCACACATGTGGTTCACAAACATGCATGCAAACAAAAAAATCTCATACATATAAAGGAAATGAGCTAATTATTATTTTTTTAAGGGTCTTTCAGAAAAGTCGATGCTCAACTTTTCCCTGAGCTGATGCCAGCAAGAATGACTACAGTTTAAATCTCAGAGAGAAGCTCTGACACAGTGCCCCCTTGTGGGGACTTTCATAATAATGACGTTTGCAGTGAGTGGCTGATGAGGTTTCTGGCCTCTCCAGGTGGAGCTGAGATACATCTAAGAACCTGCACTGAAGTGAAACCAACAGGCCACACAGCCCCAGAGAACAGGAGAAGTCATTTTGCTTCTGGGGACAGTTACAGAGGAGTGATCTGTGCCACGATTTTCTTGACTGTGTCCTCACAGAGAGCTCTGTACAGCTCTGCAGCAGGGACAGGCTGGCTGGAGGGTTGTCGAATCAGCCACATGGCAAACCACAGCATCCTTCCAAACCTGGTGCATCACACATGTATTTCTGGCCGTGTAGAGATCTGAAGTCTCTGTTCTGAACTGCTCTGGGCTAAACCGTACTCTGTGTCAGGGGCCTGCAGAGGCTGGCTCTTGGCTCCTGTCCCTCCAGCGCTGAGTGCGGTCTGATGGCAGGTCCTGGCCCAGCCCTGGAGACAGGCAGCCTGGGCCTTCTCATCGTTGGAGGGAAGCAGGAAAATGAGGTCATTCTGTCAAAGGAGAGCTGGAATGTTCACCTCAGCAGACGATGAAGCCATTGTTTTCTTCTTAGCATCTCTTCCTGATAGATTTCAGGCTGTGTTTGAAAGAAGAAAAGAAAACAAAATAACAAAAGCACAAAAGAGTCTCAATAATTACATTGGGAAAAGTGATTTTTTTGTTTGTTTGGTTGTTTTTAGGGACAGTGTTTCTCTGTGTAGCCCTGGCACTCGCTCTGTAGACTATGCTGGCCTTAAACTCACAGAGATCTGCCTGCCTCTGCTGAGATTAAAGGCATGTGCCACCACCTGTCGGAAAAGTGAAATTTTAAAATGAATAATTTGAACTGATCTCTAGCAGTCTAGAATATAAATACACGTGTAAAATATGAACACAGACAGTTCTGGAGTTACCTGACTTATCGACCGTATGATGCCACTACATGAAGTTTAGGTAGTTGACAGAGCCCATGGGTCTAATGGAGAAGGTATACCCTGTGAAATCAAAACTCATGAGCCGATGAGGAAGGAAAGTCTTAGGTGAGGGAGCCACCCAAGAGCACTCCCTCTAACTGTCCGAATGGCTACTAGCACATGACTGTGCAGAGTCTTGCCTGATGTAGTAGGAACTTAACATATTTAGAATGGCTTAATGAACTAATAGATTATAATGAGAAATGAGAGAGAAGTCAGATACATAAGGAAAAAAAGTATTATCCAGTGGTGTGAGGTGTGTGTGTGTGTGTGTGTCTGTGTGTGTGTGTGTGTGTGTGTGTGTGTGTGTGTGTGTGTGTGTGTGTGAAACTCCAGGAGGGGGAAAATACACTTCTCAAAACTAAAAATTTTAAGTCTCAAAGAAGTTACTTCTACCCTGAATCACACCAAATGATGGGAAAAGACAGCTCTTCCAAAGCAGTGACTAGATGATATGCACAGAGACCATAAGAGCTCAGTAACTGGGGCTGGAGAGATGGCTCAGAGGTTAAGAACACCGACTGCTCTTCCAGAGGTCCTGAGTTCAATTCCCAGCAACCACATGGTGGCTCACAACCATCCATTATGAGATCTGGTGCCCTCTTCTGGTGTGCAGATATACATGGAAGCAGAATGTTGTATACATAATAAATAAATAAAATCTTCAAAAAAAAAAAAGAGCTCAGTAACTATTGGAAGCTTTAACACAGCACCCAGAACATGGCAAAGCCAGTGAGCTGAAAACAAATGGAGAACTGAGCAGCAGCATCTAAAGACCCCATTGGGCTGACAATACTTCTCAAGAAAATAAAAGCAAAGGTTAATATGACAAAAATGACAGGGATTGTTCAGGAAATCACAAATCAAGTTACAAAGAAAATCTCAACAGAGATATTACAACCAAAAGTCTTTGCTCCTAGTGTAATAAACCTGGAAATTATTAACAACTAAAATGAATAACCAGAGTCTGGAAAGGTGGATCTCTGGGTAAGAGTACATACTACTCTTCTGAAGAACCCAGAGTTCAGTTCCCAGCACCCACTTCAGGCAGCTCCATAACCATTTGTGACTGGCTTCAGAAGACCCGACATCCTTTTCTGAGGCACTACACTCACATGCACAAATACATCCAGACAAACACACATATGGGCAATTAAAAATAACAATAAAATATTAAAAAACAAAAATGCATAAATGTTGTTACAGGTAGAAATGTAAAGGCCACTACTAAGGACTCATGAACAAAAGAGGAAATATAGGCTAAAGTTAAAAAAATCTCTAAAACATAGTGATGCTGAAAACACAGCAGCAGGATGGACTAGATGCAATTGATAACAGTGGTCATCTTCAATACTCTTCATAGTGGGATACTGGGAGTGTCACTGGGAGTGGACTTTAAGGTTTCAAAAGCCTATGCCAGCCCCACTGTGTCTCTCTTCCTGTTGCCTGTGGATCAGGTTGTAAAGCTCTCAGCTACTGCTCCAATGCCTTTTGTATCTGCTTCCTGCCATGATGACCATGGACTAGTCCCCTAAAATTATGCAAGACCCTAATTAAATGCTTTCTTTGATAAGAGTTGCCTTGGTCATGATGTCTCTTCAAAGCAATAGAAGTGACTAAGACAGTGAGTGGGCATGTGTTATGGTTAATGTTATGTTTAAAATGTGAGGACTGCTGAGTTTAAGAGATTCATGAGAGCCTGGTGTTGGTGGCACACACCTTTAATCCAAGCACTCGGGAGGCAGAGGCAGGCGGATCTCTGTGAGTTCAAGGCCAGCCTGGTCTCCAGAGCGAGTGCCAGGACAGGCTCCAAAGCTACACAGAGAAACCCTGTCTCAAAAAACAAAAACAAAACAAAACAAAAAAATTCATGAGAAAATTGTCTTAACTTGTAGGTTTCTAGCTTCTAAAATGTATCCTGTCATCTAACCTGTCCAAGATGGATGGCTTCTCAGAATATTTGGGCTATTCTTGAAACTGCCCAGTCTTGTAAACTTTTAATTGCCTCTGCTCTTCTTTAAGATAATAGGTTACAAGGCTAACCACTGGTCTGCTTCTGCAGGAAAATGCTTGCTTGCTCATTTATGAGGCATCTATAGGACATCTGGTATAAAAGTTATGCTCTTTAGCCAGGCATGGTGGCACATGCCTTTGAATCCCAGCATTTGGGAGTCAGAGGCAGGCAGATCTCTGTGAGTTCTAGGCCAGCCTGGCCTACAAAGTGAGTTCCAGGACATCCAGAGTTATTGCACAGAGAAACTCTGTCTTGAGAAACAAAAAACAAACAAACAAAAAAAGCTGTGCTCTGTCTGCATGTAGGCAGGGTATGTGTTAACTAGACCCCAAGTTTTTGCCTTTATAAACCCTCAACTAACAATAGCTCAGGGGTCATACTTAGAGAATCACAAATCTCAGATGTGAACCTGGTTTCAGAAACAAAAAGCCTCTTCTTTGTTAATATTATCCCTGCTCAGGCTGATAAATCTTAAAGTCATGCACCTTCGCAACCTGGCCAAGAGTATTACTTCTAAGATTAGAAGCTGCAACCCAAAAGTTCTTCTGGAAGCATAAGCAATGCAGTTAAACAAGAAGGGGAAGCATCAGACATGAAGCCAAGAAATGCAAAGACACTAAACCATTTGACAAGATCACAGATTTGCAAAATTCTAAATAACAAATGATAAAACTGACTCAAGCAATAAAATAATTTGGCAAAATTAACAGACTATATGCCACAATAAACATGCAAACAGCTTTCACACACAGAAACAATAGCCAGCTAGTTAGTAAAACCACAGCAAAAATCCATTTACAACAGCAACAGAAAAGATAAACTATCCCAGAGTAAATGAAATCCAGAAACATACAAAACCACTATGAGGAAAAACATTTTAAAAACTCCTCAAAAGAGTTAAAGTGGAATGTGGAGGATGATGTCATTTGTCCTTACATAAGAGGACTGGCAGCATAAAGATGTAGCTCTTCCCAAGTTACTTTATTAATGAGGTTTTTTGTTTGTTTGTTTGTTTGTTTCATTTGGTTTTGTTTTTTTGGGGGGAGAGGGGTTGTTTTGTTTTGTTTTGGTTTGGTTTTGGTAAGACAATCCCAGTGGAAATGCCAACAAAGCTTATTGTTTTTGGAGCTAGACAAGCTTATGCTAAACCATGCAGAAAAAATAAATATGCAAGAACAGACAGGACACTGAAAACTACATGGGAAGCTAGCTGTGACAAATATTAAAACATAGTTCATAGTCCCTTGAATTAGAACAATACATCTCTGACACACTCACAGACTGATCGTAGGAACGAACACAGTTAGGAAGCAAGTCCTATGGACATTCACTGGAGCTCCTGTCAGTGGAGAAAAAAACAGCTTTTCAATAAACAGTGCTGAGACAACCAAATAGTCATTTTGAAAAGATAAACTTAGATTCTGATGTTACACTATACACAAGAATAACTTCCCAATGAATCAGGAGACTCAGAAACAAGAAAAGAAAATGGTTTTAATCTCTTTAATCTGTGTATAAGTGAAAATACTAAGTAACCTTGGAAAACAATATTTGGGATATGTGCCTTAGATTAAAGGCATTCTAGGAGCAGGAGAGATGGCTCAGTCGTTAAGCTCACCAGCTGTTCTTCCAGAGGTCCCAAGTTCAATTTCCAGCAAATACATGGTAGCTCATGACAATCTGTAATGGGATCTGATTATCTCTTCGGGTTTGCATGAAGACAGCACTCATATACACAAAATACATTAGTAAATAAATCATGAAAAAGAATGGCTTTTTAACCAGGAGTAGTAGTGTTTGCATGTGCAAGCCCAGCATCCAGACAGCTAAAGTATAAGGTGATGGGGGATGTCCTTCTGTATATGTTTCTCTTATTGGTTGATGAATAAAACACTGTTTGGCCAGTAGCCAATAGAGGCAGGAAGATAGGTGGGACTAGGAGATGAAGAGAATTCTGGGAAAGGTAGGCAGAGGGAGACTCAAAAGATGCCATGTAGAGACTGGGAGGGTAGGACCCGCCAGGCATCCTCTCATTATGGGTTAACAAATAAGAGAGAGACAGCCACTAAGAAGCCCTAGCCAATGACCAACAATTTGATGATTAATATAGCATCTGTATGCTTATTTGGGGCTGAAGGATGGCGGGACCTGGCAGGACAAGAAGAAACTGCAGCTACAATAAGGGTGGCTGTGAGTTCAAGGCCAACTTAGGATATACAGTAAGATTCTGTCTCAGAATTTAAAAAAATATTTTATGTGTATGGGTGATTTGTCTGAATATATGTCTGTACACCACATGCGTATCTGGTAGCTAGAAGAGGGCATTGGATTCCCTGGAACTGGAGTCCACCATGTGGGTACTGAAAAGTCAAACCCAGGTCCTCTGGCAGATCACCTGTGGTGACTCACAATTGCTTGTAAATCCAGCTTCAGACAATTTGATGCCCTCTTCTGGTCTCCAGTTTACAACACAGATACACGGACACAGACACAGACACAGACACAGACACACACACACACACACACACACACACACACACACACACACACAGGTTTTTAAATATATAAACTTTAAAATTTTAAATGAGATGTAGTTAGAAAGAAAGGAAGAAAGACAGACAGACAGAAAAAGAAAACTAGGGCTGGAGAGATAGCTTTGTGTCAAAGAGCACTTGCTACTGTTCATGAGGACACAAATTCAGTTCCCAGCATCACATGGTTTACAGCTGACCTAAACCCCAGTTCCAGGGGATCAGATGCCTTCTTCTGACCATTGAAGGCATCAAGCATATACATGCTACACATACATACCTCGAAACACACATACAAAAAACAAAATCTAATAAAATTTTAAATAAAGTATATAGTATAAATTAAAACTTAAATGTGGAACTAAAATAATCAAAGCACCATTTTAAAAATGTGAAAATACAGTGTTAGGTAGATGGCTCAGCAGTTAGCAGCATATGGTCATGGAGGCCTGTAACCCCAGTGCTGGGGCAGAGGAGGGGACAGAGACAGAAGGATGACTGGGGTTTGCTGGCCACCAATCTAGCTCCGGGTTCAGTGAGAGACCTAGTCTTAAGAGAATAAGGTAGAGAGGGGCAGAACAGAATGCTTGATGTCCTTCTCCAGCCTCTGTGTGCACACATAGGTATATAAAAATCACTTTTATTCCATATGCACAAACACACACACACACACACACACACACACACACACACACACACACTCACACACACACACTATAGGAAACTTTAAAAATTTGAAGGAGTAGCCAGGCTGTTATAGCAGACTCCTAACTCCTGAGGTAGGAAAATGGGGAATTTGAGTCCAACCTAGGAAACATAGTGAGACTCCATGATGATTTTTCAGACAGAAAAATAGGACAATGGCCTGAGGGACAATCCACACAATATACAAATGGATTGCAATATGCTCAGCATGAGAGATGTGCAAACTGGAAGCTGCACATAGAGGGGTGGACAAGACTCACTCTGAAAAATAAACAAACGGCAATCAAATGAAAACCAGCACGGGTGGCGCACACCTTTGATAGAGCCAGGCAGATAGCTGAGTTTGAGACCAGCCTGGTCTATATATAGAGTGAGTTCCAGGACAGCCAGGGCTACACAGAGAACCCAGTCTCAAAAAAGAAAGAAAGAAAGAAAGAAAGAAAGAAAGAAAGAAAGAAAGGAAGGAAGGAAGGAAGGAAGGAAGGAAGGAAGGAAGGAAGGAAAAAGAAAGGAAGAAAAAAAAGAAAGAAGAAAAAAGAAAACCAGATCGCTAAACCATAGTAAGATGTCAGGATTAGGGCTAGAAAAGGTTGAAAAGAACAAATCACTAACATACCAGGAAGATAGACAGTGCACCCCGTAAAGCATCCCAAAACACAAAAAGAAGCCAGTGTTCATGGCACAAGGGGGGTTGAGGCAGGAGGATCACTAGGAGACGGTATGTGCTACGGTAGTAAGTTCCAGGCCAACCTGGTTACAGGGTGGGACTGTCTCCAAGAGAGAGTGAAGAGAAATAAGAAGAGGGGTGAGAGAAAGAGAGGGGGAGGGGGAGGGGGGAGACGAGGGAGGAGATACCTAAAAGGGAAACTAGGCATTTCCTCCTTCTGTTTGGCATTTCAACACCCTTCTTTTAGCAGCTGATGATGGACAAGCAGACAGAGTCAGCAGATGTAGAAAACCCGCAGGAAGTCATGGCCATGGCCACTGACTGACAGCTGGAGAACATTCTACTCCACGGCAGAATACATTTGCTTCAAGTACACATTAAATATTCAGCAAGATTGATCATATTCGGGGCCATGATATAAACCGTGACAAGTTTGCAAGGATTAAAAGCATACAAAGCAATGTACCCTTTAACTATAACAAAACTATTTAAAACCAATAGCAGAAAAATGTTAGAACCTTGACATTGGATTATCTGAAAATTTGAAAATTAAACAAGCCATTTATAAATCAGATCACCATAAATCAAAATATCAAACATACCAGAAAAGTAAGTTGAGTGTAGTGGCACACACCTGCAATCCTAGCACTTGAGAGGTAGAGGCAGAATTAGAGAGAAGAGGTTATCCTTTGTTACCTAGCAAGTTTGATGCCAGGTTAGATTTCATAAAACCCTTTCTCAAAAATTTCAGCAGGCACTGATGAAAAAACAAAACAAAACAACAAAAAACAGGCTGGGCGGCGGTGGTGCACGCTTTTAATTCCAGCGCCCAGGAGACAGAGGCAGGTAGATTTCTTTTAATTGAAGGCCAGCCCGGTCTACAGAGTGAGTTCCAGGACAGCCAAGGCTATTTGTTACATGATGAAACCCTGTTTCAAATAAAATAAAAATAAAATAAAATCAGCAGGCTAGGTGCATGCCTTTAGTTCCAGAATTTGGGGGACAGAAGCAACTAGATCTCAGAGTGGAAAGCTAACCTGTGTAGTTGGACTTTTCTTTATGGGATCGCCAGCCTGCAAATGATGACACAGAGACTTATTATTAGTTACGAAAACTTGGCCTTAGCATAGGTTTTCCCCAAATAGCTCTGATAACTTAAATTAACCTGCTTTTATTAATCTATGTTTTGCCGTGTGGCTCAGTTACCTTTCTGTATGTCTGCATCATTTTTCTGACTGCTTGAGCCAAACCTTAGCCCGCCATGTTATCTGCCAAGTGGCTGTCTATGCTGGTGGCTGACTCCGCCCGACTCAGGTCCATGAGAGCTGAGCCTTACGCACTGCACGTAGGCCCCGGCCAGGTGCTGCTTTTAACCAGGAGCTGAGTTTAACTGTCCCTGCTCTGAGAAGTTGATGGGCTACACCGCAGCACGCACTTTTACTTAGAATGCTGTTTTTACTCAGTGCCCTAGCTGATCAAGTGCTCTCTCTACAGCAGGGCATCTTAAAGGATGCCTTTGTATGCCAAAAGCACCAAGGTACTAGGAAGCTGTGTCCTTTTTTTATCCCAGCTTTCTCAGGCCCTATGTGGAAATATGTGCCCCATTTTTTCCTAGTTAGCTTTTTCCCAAACAGCTCTTATAATTTAAATTAACCTGCTTTTATTAACCTATGTTCTGCCACATGGCTTGTTACCTTTCCTCAGTATGGGACGTCCGACTTGCTCCAAGTCTGCCTTTCTTCTTCCCAGAGTTCTTTCTCCACCTGGAAGTCCTGTCTAACCTCTCCTGCCTAGCCACTGGATGTTCAGCTTATTACACTGATCACACCAACACATCTTCACACAGTGTACAACGATCCCACAATAGTTTCCTGTACTTTTTCTTCTTGCAACTCCTTTTTACCCCCAAATTTCACATGATCCTAAATATGTAGTAGGTATACTGTGGTGTTTTGAGTAAGTATGGTCCCCATAGGCTCATGGGGACCATGAATGCTCAGTCATCAGAGAGTGGCACTACTTGAGAAAGAATGGGATGTGTAGCTTTGTTGAAGGAATGTGTCACAGTTTTCAAAAGCTCAAGCCAGGTCCAGTGTCTCTTTTCTTGCTTCCTGTGTATCTAACTGTAGAATTTTCAGCTATCTTCCCAGCACCATGTCTCCTTACATGCTGCCATGCTCCCCTTCACGTAGAGTCCTCTGAAACTGTAAGCAAGCTCCAATCAAATGCCTTCTTTTATAAGAGTTGCCATGTCATGGTGTCTCTTCACATGAATAAAACACCGACTAAGAAGATGATACCAGGACTGGAGTATTTCTGTGACAGGCTTGAATATGAGCTTGGTGGTGGAATGTGGACTTTGGGATTTGGGGGAAAAAAAGCAGTTGAATGTTTTAAGTGAGGCTTAAGGGGCAATACTATTAGGATCCTTTTATTATCTCTACAATGTCTTAAAACTGAAGCATGAATAATTATTATATCTGTATATTGACAAGCAGGGGAAAGGGCAGATGCTTGTCCTAGTCCTCCAGCTCAGAAGCATAGACCTTTGTCTCTCCCTGGCCAGAGCTGAGCTGGTCAGGACACGCTGCATCCACTCCAGCTGTTGAGCACAGCTGTGCATGAGGTAACTGCTGCTCACTGAAACATCAATGAATTTGATGTTCTGCAAAAAGAAAGACCTGGGTGTGGAGAAATGGGAAGACACCAAATTACAAATTTTGAGATCTGGTCCTGGTGCTTCCTAGAGTTATGATCTTATCTAGGCCAACTTTCTAGCATGGATGCTCTTTCTGAAGGACTTTGAACCTTGATGAGCAAATGTCTACTTTCAGCCCTTGGCTGCTAATCTTTAATTTCACTCATTTGATAATCATTAAGGGGAATTCTTTATCTGAGAGAAGGGAGGTAGAATGAGAAAAGGAAATGGGAGGTAGGTGTATTACATGCATGTATGAAAATATCATAATAAAAACTTGTTGTGAAATATTATTTTAAGATGTGTTACACTTGTTTATGCTGTGGAATATTTGTTTAATGATGCAAAGATGTGTTGCATTCTTTTATGTTGCATTTGTTTAATTCTGTGAAGCTGTGTTATTTTGCCTGTCTAGAACACCTACTTGGTCTAATAAAGGGCTGAACAGTTAATAGCTTGACAGGAAAGGATGGGTGGCGCTGGCAGGCAGAGAGAATAAATGGGAGAAGAAATCTGAGAAAGTTCAAGAAGGAGCAATAAAAGGAGGAAGACATCAGGGGCCAGGCACCCAGCTACACAGCTAGGAACAGAGTAAGAAGTAAAGGAAGTTATACAGAAGTAGAGAAAGGTAAAAGCCCAGAGGCAAAAGATAGGTGGGATAATGTAAGTTAAGAAAAGCTGGCAAGAAATAAACCAAGCTAAGGCCAGGCATTCATAAGAAAGAATTAGCCTCTGAGTGTATTTATTTGGGAGCTGGGTGGCCGGCCTCCAGAAGAGTGGAAAGAGCCAAAGAGTAAAAACAACTAATTTTTTTTTACAATTAACAAAAATTAAGACAGACATTGTGGCATACACCTTTAGTTACAGTAGTTGAGAGACAGAGAGGGGTAGATCTCTATGAGTTCCAGTCTAGTCAGGACTACATGATAAGACACTTCCTCAAATGATATAAAATAAAATAAATAAAAATATTTCTAAAGTAACTGCTCAATAGTAAAAGTGTTTAACTCACAGACTTGAGGACATGGGTTCAGTCTTGTAGGACCCATGCAAATAGTCAGGTATGGTAGAGTATATTTGTTACTCCAGAGCTGTGGAGGTGGAGATAGCAGGATCCCTGGGCTCACTGGCTGGCCAGTCTGGTCTACTTGGCAAGTTCCAGACCAATAAGAAATATTATATCAAAAAACAAGTAGACAGTGACTGAGGAACAGCACCCAAAGTTGTTCTTTAGCTTCTACATGCTCTTGCACACAGGTACACAAAGACACACAGAGAGAGACACACACACACAATTAAACAAAGTGTGGAAGTACACACCTGTAATCTCAGCATTTGAGACATGATGTCAGGAAGATCAGGAGTCCAAGGTTTTATATATATCTATATCTATCTATCCATCTATCTATATATCTCTAGTTTGAGGGGAGCCTGAGACTTATGAGACCATGTCTCAAAAAATGCTAAATGCTAAATTTTACCTTTGGCTTAATAGTTAATTTTAACTTTAAAAATCACCATTGTGCTTACTCAATGTGGCTTATCCTATAATCCTAGCATTTGGGAGGTGGAGGCAGGAGGATTAGGAGTTTAAGATTATCTTTACCTACACAACCCTACATGGGCTACCTGAGTCTGTCTGAAACAAGCAAGCAACACCTTGGTTCAACCTCATAGCTATCAACCAGCTAAAAATGAATTGCTAATATGAAGTCAGGATAGAATTTTTGTTTATTTGTTTGTTTTTGTTTTTGTTTTGTTTTGTTTGTTTGTTTTATTTTATTTATTTATTTATTTATTGGTTTGAGACAGGGTTTCTCTGTAGTTTTAGAGGTTATCATGGAACTTTCTTTGTAGACCAGGCTGGCCCTCGAACTCACAGAGATCCACCTGCCTCTGCCTCCCAAGTGCTGGGATTAAAGGTGTGTGCCACCATCACCTGGCAGGACAGAAATTAGAATTTAAGCTGAGTACCAATTTTTGAACGAAAATCTCCAGCATCTTCCTCGAGCTATACTTTAAGCCTACTGAATCCTACCTGAGAACCAAACAGAAAGCTAAGGTGCATTAGCATTCTGAAAACACAGTGTGGCAGACAGACCAGAGAGGAGTGTCACCCACTGTATGGTAGGGAGATCACAGGAGCTCATCATCCCATGCGCAGTGACCCTGGGCCTTCCTGCTGGGGAGCAAGTAGGGCCCACTGTCTGGGAGCTTCTCCTGAGCATGTGCTGCCAGGTTGTCTGTAAATCTACCCTCTGTGAATTAGCGTGTGTAAGGTCTTTTGAGAACTTGACATGCCACCAGAGCTCTTCATGGAAAACTTTCACAACAACCCCTTTATAGAAATTCCTAGTCGCTAATTGTTTTGTTTCTGAGTTTTCCTTAAGTCAAAGCATATCCGCAAATACTATAAAGACTGATTCTGGAATCGCCAGAAAATGAAAAGCAAACAAGGGCCTGCGAAGTAATGCCTACCACACAGGACACCAGAGGCCTACTAGAAGAAACTTTTATTACTTTGAAGTTTCAGAAACAAACCTTTATGCCCCAGTATGAGAGGTAAGGGTGGGAGAAGGAGCCACAGGAAGGAATTGTGTTCTCTTGGTGGCAGAGGCCTGGGTTCTTCCCACTGTGGCGTTTACGCTCTTCCAGAATACTTGATCCTTAAGAGTGTCGGACCACAAATGTGGCATGGTGCAGGTGCCTGTAATCCCAGAACCTATGAGGGGAAGACAAGAGGGTCAAGAGTTTCAGATATTCCTTGGCTACACAGGGAGTCCAAGAGGAGCCTGGACAACATGTGAGCCTATCTCCAGAAAGCAAGCACTGTTGAGAACGTTTTTTGTTTTGTTTTTGTTTTTTTTTCCCAACAGGTGCGAGTTTGTGCTAGTGTGGGCTAGCATGGGTTTAAGATCACTTGTGTCACTGGGATTGGATTTAGCACAGACTTTCTTCCCCAGATGTCTTTGCAAAGAGCTTCAATCATTTCAGTTGGAGTTTGAATCACTTCAAACACGGCACTGTCAAAATCAACTTGTGGAGGGTTGAACCTAGGCCTCAGGATGGGCACTGAGCAGAGGGGTGGAGTAAAATTCAGGAAGGTCTGTGATATTTTCACCAGATCTGGAGGAGTAAGGCAGGGCATAAATAGAAACAGAGAACAACAGGGGATCCAGCATACCACTGCTTACAGCACTCAGGACACTGAGTTTGAGGACAGCCTGGACTACATTGAGACCTTGAGGGGGAAAACAGCTTAATTCTTAATAGTTGTTTGATTTGTAGTATTTTAATTGTAGTTATGTATATCTGGATGTTTGTGTGCAACATAAGTACAAGTCTCACAGAGGAAAGGTATGTTGGATGGCCCTGGAGCTCAGTTACAGGTGATTACGAACTGCCTGATAATGGTGCTGGGAACTGAACTCAGGCCCTTTGGGAGAACAGTACATGCACTCAACTGCTGGGCCATTGCTCCAGCCCTTAATAATTGTTTTGAAAACATACACAATTCACTGAGACACACATGGGTCTCCTCAAGGTGTAAGGGATTTCATTTTTGCCGTGTGTGTGTGTGTGTGTGTGTGTGTGTGTGTGTGTGTGTGTGTGTGGTGTGTTTATGTGCCCCACATGAATTCAGTGTCCTCCCAGGCAGAAAAGGGCATTGGACTCCCTGAAGCTGAAGTTACAGACAATTGTGAACCACCATGTGAGTGCTGGGAATTAAACCCAGGTCCTCTGGAAGAGCAGCCAGCGCTCTTAACATTTGAGTCACCTCTCCAGCCCCAAGGGGACTATGTATTCTGTCTGCCAGACTCAGTGCTTGCTTGCTTCCAGGATCTGAATTTAAAGTACCCTGGGCACCATGTGATTCAGTCATTAAACCCTCCAGAATAGTGCTGTGCAAGTCACTGGTTCATGGCTTATGTCATAATTACACCTAAACTATTTATGGTTTAAAGCAACTCCAGAATGTTTTATGGTCTCATGTAATCCAAAGGACTTTGTGACCACATAGAGCTTGTACTTACTGGGTGCTGACTCTAATCATGCCAAGTACCATAAACTCTGGATAAAGTGATTAGAGACTTCCGCTGCGCTCCTTCAATCCTGTTGTTGACTTTGCTAGTATTTGTGCAGTTGCCTGAGAAGGAAGCACAGCAGAAACTGAATTTACAGCTCTGCTGTTTGGGATGAATTTTTACCAGTTACTGTTTTTGGTCCTGGGGATTAATTTAAAAAAAAAAAGCACTACTGTAACTTGTAAAATGTATACCATGAGCTCTGAGCATGGATGTTAATAGCAGCTCCATTTGTGGTGGTCAAAACTTGAAGCAACTAAAATGGCCTTCAGTAGGTAAATAAAAAAATAAACCGTGGTTCTTCCAGATGGTGGAATAGCACTCAGTGTAAAATAAAAGGAGCTATGGAGCCATGAGGACCTCAAATGGATGTTACTAAATGAGAGAAGTCAACTGAAAAGGACAGACACCACAATTCCCACTGTGTGGCATTCTAGAGGAGCAGTTGCTAGGAGTAGGGTTGGGAGGGTGGGGAGAGTTGAGCAGGAACAGGTGAATCACCGTGGACTCTTGGGGCAGTAAACCTACTCCATGCCAAGACACAGCGTGTTAATAACAGCAAACCCTATCACTGCAAATCTATAAAAACCCACTTGCTATTCAGCACTGAGTGATCCCCTCCTCTCTGTGAACTGTGAGCTCTGAGGAGTGACAAGGAGGCAATGAAGGTTGGTGGCTGTTGAAAATGACTGATGTGGGCAGGTGCACACAGTGTGGGAAGCCAGGAAGTGGAGGATTGGGGACATATGTGAAATCTCTTACCTTCTGTTAAGGAACCTAAAAAGGCTCTCATAAAGTCTGTTTTTTTGTTTTGTTTTGAAGACAGGGTTTCTCTGTATAGCTTTGGCTGTCCTGAAACTATCTCTGTAAACCAGGCTGGCCTCGAACTCACAGAGATCCACCCACCTCTTCCTCCTTAGTGCTGGGATTAAAGGTGTGCCTACCACCTCTGGTGAGTCTCTGCCTTAAAAAAAATTAATTTAGTATCCTGGAAACCCACTAACAAAGAAAACTCAAGCAAAGAGTACAGGAAACAAAAAGTATAACTTTTAGATACTTGCCAACTATTTTAAGTGTGTTGTTTGGGAAAAGGGCATCTTCCACTCCCAGCTTTCCCAAAAAGCACTGTCTTTGCTGCTGCCAGCCCACACATTATGGTGGCTGAAGTCTTTGAACTCATGTCTCTGTTAAGTTGACAATGCAGCTGGTGTTAAGACCAGGGAGAGAATCAGCCTGTGCAGAATCTGTAGCAGAACCAGTGAGCTATTTGGACAGTTGCCAAAGGAAATGTCAACCTCAGTACCACCAAGTGTTTTTCAAGTAGCACGGGATATCAGTGTACACAGCCAATTTCAGTGAAGCTAGTTCATGAAATAGCCCAGAGCATTGCTGGTCAGCAGGAAGACTTGGAGGGAAGATAGAGCTCAGGATTCTGCAATTCTACATGTCTTCCCCTGCTTCTACCACAGCAGGCAACCAGGGCAAAGGAAGAAGAAAAGTAAAAAATAGAACCCAATGCTAAGGAAGTGTCAAGTGGAGCTTGGCAACCCCAAAGGCCTAGCAAGATGCTCTGCCTCTAGAAACTGAATTTCTTGACCCACAAACAGCCAGGTCACAATGATCTGTCTCTTTTAGGAAGGGGTGATGGAAGGAGTCAAGAGAATCTGTTACACTAGAGAGAAAAACCATCTGTTCTTTTAGACAGCACTTTAGCAATGGCGCTTTCCACAGAAGCCATGAGAGGCTTGGTGATGGAGAGCAGAACATGTGTGAGGCTGTGTTCCAGTCTCAGTGTCCAGACATACTGTTCTGAACCCTTGGGATCTGCTGATGGACAGTGAACAAAATCCCTGTTCTTGTGTATCATCTGTCATGTGCGGTAGAGGAAGACAACACTTAATTATCAGGATGGGAGAGTTCTAGGAAAGGGAAGGAGGAGGAACACAGAGAGGAGAAAAAACACACTAGAAACGCATTTTCATAGAAATCAAAGCAAGAGAAGGAAGGGCCAGGGTGGGGCAAGTGCAGCCCCCAGAGGAGCTGCCAGTTCCATTGCCCTCATCTCGGGGGTTTTTTGGTAAACAGTGGTCCATTCAAACAGAAAACAACCATGTGCTCTCTCACTCAGCTCACTTGCATTTCTTATCATTGGAATGTCCCTTGCTTGTTGACTGTGATTATTAACACTCCAGGAACTTGCGGTTTCTAGGGATGTAACTGCAATGGCAATGGTCTGACAACAGACGACAGACGGTGCAATGCTCACAGGCCAATGGCTGCTACATTTTCCACAAAGCACCTCTCCAAAGGCCTGGACTTTGAACACCTGCACTATTTAACACCGGCTATTATTATGTCCACCAGGCTGCCCCCGTGCCAGATCCTGTTGCAATGCCTGCTGTCCTTATTCCTTCCTGAGCTACTGAAAGTAAATTGAGATACAAACAGCTAGATCAAGACACCCATGGCAGGTGAGGGTAGGGCTAATGCTCCCATGGAGGTGAGTCACTCTCTGGCTTATTAGTATTCTCACCAACATGAAGGCTCTTCAAATTCCACTGTTTGGACATTTCTGAAGCTCTACTGCACAGGCACGAGTGATTATACTATTGACTATTGGCTAGTTACCCTCTAATCACAAGGCTGTCTCCTCTGGCAATCAGGTGCCATCCGAAGTTACTTCAGGGTCCCCATAAATCACTGTATCACAGGTGCTGGTACAATAGAAAGAGGCTTATTATAACCAACCAAGGACTATCAACTCAGAAACTTCCAAGGGTATAGGAAGTTCTGAGCCAAGAAATGGGGGTGTGGCAAATATTTACTTTTTATTATCTGATAATAACATAGTAACAGTTTCATTACCACTGTTTTGAATGGTCCAATAAAGTGATCAAAGTAAAACTCACTGTAACTTTATTGTTTTATTAAAAATAGTATAAACCTGGTATGCTGGTACATGCCTTTAATCCCAGCACTCAGGAGGCAGAGGCAGAGGCAGGCAGATCTCTGTGTGTTTGAGGCCAGCCTGGTTTACAAAGCAAGTCCCAAGACAGCCTGAGCTGTTACACAGAGAAACCCTGTCTCAACCCTCACCCCCCACACAAAGGTATAAAAAAATGAATAATATCTGTGACTCAGTCAGTAGAGTACTCACCTAGTAGCATGCACAAGGTCCTAGGTCTGATTCCTGGCACTAAGAAATAATAGTAGTTTACAATTTAAAATCAAGAAAAATAAAAGAGTAGCACCCAATGTGGGAAGCAAAACATGAGCCAAGTCTAGTGTGGTGGTACACACCTTTAAGTCCAATACTAGGGATGCAGAGGCAGGGTCTATGAGTCCAAGGCCAGTCTCCTCTACATAGTGAGTTCTATAAGCCAATCAGGGCTATACAATACATGGAGACCCTGGGGTTAACTTTGTTTTGTTTTATTTTATTTTGTTTGTTTATTTGGTTTGGTTTGGTGTTTGGTCTTCTGAAATAGAGTTTCTCTGTGTAGCCCTGGCTGTCCTGAAACTACCTCTGTAAACCAGGTTGGCCTCAAACTCACAGATCCACCTGCCTCTGCCTTCTTAGTGCTGGGACTAAAAGCATGTTCCTCCACCACCCAGTAAGAACCTGTTTTGTTTTGTTTTTGCAAAACAAAACAAAAACCATGAGGCATAGGCCAGTAAAATGACCCAGCAGGAAAAGACACCTTCCACCTTCCAGCTTGGGTTTAATACCCAGGACACAAAGACGGTAGAATGAGAGAACCATGTCACACAATAAATTTTTAAACAAAACTGGGCTCATTGTCACACAATAATCCCAGCACTCAAGAAACGGAAGTAGAGGCAGGTAAATCTCTGTGAGTTCAAGGCCCATCTAGTCTACATAACAATTTCCGAGCTAGCCAGAACTACATGGTAAGACTTTATCTGAAAACAAACAAACAAACAATGAGCAAAATCCACGTATGTTGCACACACCTATAAATCTTGCTCTTGGGAGGAAAGGCAGAAGGGTTACAAGTTCACGGCTATCCTTGGCTCCACAGTAAATTCAAGGTTAGCATGGATTACATGAACTCCTGCCTCAAAAAAAAAAAAAAAGTATGGGGAAGAGAAGCAGGCTCTCAGAATCAGCTCAAATCAGAGGCCTGGGATCAGAACAAGAAGAAGAACTTGTCTGGAGTAGAATGTTGCAGGTGAGGAAAACATTCTGGCATCCTGCCTCCCTTGGCCTGTGGTCTGGATCTGTGTGTTTAAGACTCAGGGCCTGAGCCAGCATTGGGGTTTCACCTGTGTCTTAGAGAGCTTCAGTTCCTGTAATAAAATGCCCTGACCAAAAGCAACTTGGCGGGGGGTGGGGGTGGGGTGGGGGGGTGGGGTGGGTGGGGGGTGGGGGGTGGGGGGGTGGGGGCCATTGGTGGCGCATGCCTTTAATCTCAGCACTCGGGAGGCAGAGGCAGGCCGATTGCTGTGAGTTCGAGGCCAGCCTGGTCTCCAGAGCGAGTGCCAGGATAGGCTCCAAAGCTGCACTGAGAAACCCTGTCTCAAAAAAAAAAAAGCAACTTGGGGGAAGAAAAGGTTTATTTTTACCTTATGCTTTCAGGTAACAGTCCATCATGGAGGGAAGTCACGGCCAAAGATCAAGATGGGAATCTGGAGGCAAGAACTGAAGTAGAAGCCATGGGGCAGGGTGGGAGGGACTGATTACGGGCTTGCTCTTCATGGCTTGCTCTGTAGGCTTCCTTCTTTCCTTTCTCTCTCTCTCTTTCTTTGTTTCTTTCTTTCTTTCTTTGTTTCTTTCTTTCTTTCTACCTTATTTTTATTATTTATGTGTATCAGTGCTCTGCCTACATCTATGCCTGTACATCCTATGTATACAGTGCCTGTAGAGGCCAGAAGTAGACATCAAATCCCCTGGAACTGGAGTTGTAAGCTGTTATGAGCTTCCATTTAGGTGCTGGAAATTGAACCCAGGTCCTCTGGAAGAGCAGCTAGCACTCTTAACAGCTTAACCATCTCTCCAGCCCTCAGCCTGCTTTCCTTATACTGCCCAGACCACCTGCTCAGGAATTGGCACCACCCACAGTGAGCTGGACCCTCCCACATCAATCATTAATCAAGACAAAGCACCTCAGACTTATAGACTGATCTTTTTGTTTTGTTTTATTTTGTTTGAGACAGGGTTTTCTCTGTTTAACAGCCCTAGCTGCCCTGGAACTGGAATTCACTTTGTACACCAGACTGGCCTTGAACTCACAGAGATCCTCCTGTCTCTGCCTCCTGAGTTCTGGGATTATAGGAGTACTTCACCACACCCAGTGAGGCTGATCTTAAGGGGGCATTTTCTCATTAAGATTCTTTCTTCCCAGATGTGGTGTTGCTGTGGGTCTGGGGTCGCTCAGAGATTCACTGTGACCATGAGTAAGTTCTAATAAGAAGAGGCTTCATTAAATCCTGGCATCGATACTCATGGCACCAGGACTGCAATGGAGAGCATCCCTAAGATGCACCATCTAGTCATATCAGGCCAGGGCTTATAAAGTCAAAAGCCACAAGATTACATGTGTAGGCAAAGACAGAGATAGGTGAGTCACAGTGAGTTCTGGCCCAGCCTGGTCTGCAGAGAGAGTTCCAGGACAGCCGGGGCAACACACAGAAACCCTGTCTTGAAAAACAAAACAACAGCAACAACAAATCAACATATATGTTTTGTAGTTGTCCTAGTCATTGACAGAATATTTGAGCAAACTAACAAAAGCAGAAATAGTAGTTAGTCTTATGAACTATTATCTTGCTAGAACAGCAAATTTTATAAGATCAGCCAATTTAAGAATAGTCTTCAATGTCTAGAGGTATATAAGGGAAGTAGGCTGCTAGGGTATAGCCTTACAATTTAGGGCTTACAAGTTTGAGGCATTTTTTGCTTTTTGGTCTCTCAGGCATAATAAGTCTAACCTTTAAATGTAATGTTAAGTAGTTTGAATGGAAATGACTCCCATAGGCTCTTAGGGAGTAGTACTATTAGGAGGTATTGGTCTTGTTGGAATAGGTGTGGTGATGTGGAACAAACCTTTTCTACACTATGACTACATATTACCCTCATTGGTTAATAAAAAGCTGACAGGTCAGTGGCTGGACAGCAAGTTAGGTGGGAAAGCTAAACTGATAATGATGGGGAAAAGGGGAGACAGAGTCAGGGGAGATGCCATCGAGCCACCCAGAAAACAAGACATGCTAGAGGACAGGTAAACCACGAGCTATGTGGCAAAACATAGATTAATGAAAGTGGGTTAATTTAAATGCAAAAGTAGTTAGTAATAAGCCTGAGTCATTGGCTGAGCATTTACAAATAATATTAAGTCTCTGTATGGCAATTTGGAAGCAGCTACTGGGACAGGGGAATGTCCATATACAGTGTGGCCTTGTTGGAGGAAGTCTATCACTGGGAGTGAATGTTGAGGTTTCAAATGCTCAAGCCAGGTCTAGTGTCTCTTCCTGCTGCTTGTTGATCTAGATATAGGACTCTTGTGGGAGACCGAATATCCCTGTTATGGAATATTTGGGTTCCAGGCTCTGGCTGCCATTGGCACCAGGAAGCTAAGTGGGACTAGGAGTCAAGGAGGATTCTGGGAAAGGTAGGAGAAAGCACAGAATCACCATGTGAGCCTGGGAAAACAGGATGCTTCCTCTGGTTTCCAATAAGATAAGTCTTATAAAATATATAGATTTATGATAGTTAAGACTGAGCTAGCAGATGAGAAATCCTAGTCATTGGCCAAGCAGCATTTGTACCTAATATAGGTTTCTATGTGTTACTTGGGATCATAACGTGGATTCTGGTGGAACTTGGGCGGCCTGGCAGAAAGTGCCCACGTGGCAGCAGGGCTCAGGCGGCTTGGTGGTAAGACTTATTGTTTCAGGGAAGCCAAAGAGCTGGTGAGATGTGACTTCCATGTCCCTCTGTCTAGAGAGGCTCCTGAAATGGTGGACTGAGTGGGGAAGCCTGCCCTAATCAGCATGAGCAATATCTAGTCCCCAGGACCCAGATGAACACAAAGGGGAGAAGAAAGGTGAATGCTCACTCTGATAGAGGTAACTCCTTCCCTGCCTAAAAGACCAGAAGTCAAGGTCTCAGCTTCTCCAACTAGAAGGTGCCAGTGTCCTGTACCTTGCCTAGCTGTCCAGTTTTTCTGGTCCTTGTGAGGGACTAGGAGTTAGACAGACTCCCTGAAAGTCAGATAGGGAGAGGGGCCACAATTAGATGACAAAGATAGTGGACTTACAAGATGCTTCTTCTGCACCCTCTTGACCTGAGACAAAAGCCTGGCAGCTTAAAACAGGCCTGAAAGACCTTTTCCTCCCTCCAGTAGGCCTCCCTGCCTATGGGCCTGGTAAGTTCAAGGCCAGACCAGGGCACATTTACCACAGATTTTTGGACTTAACAGTCACCCTATCTTTATTCAGATCAACCAACCCTGAACTGGGGGAGGAAGACCCTCCCTCTTAAAATATTCCCCCAGTCCTTAAGGCCTCTGAGCACCCTCTCTGTGAGCCTTGCTCTCCGTTTCCTCACCCCTAATGCAAGCCTTGGCTTATTTGCTGGTTCTGTCACTGCTGGCTGCTGTGTCTGAGAGATTTTTGTTTTGTTTTGTTTTTAATTCTTAACTAGCAGAGAAAAATGAACCCTTGGTCTACAGAGTGAGTTCCAGGATAGCCAGGGCTACACAGAGAACAACAACCCTCCATAGTAACATTTGGCCTTGGCCAGAGTGATAGCGCCTGCTTTGCTTTTCTCAGGCTTCAGGATTTAGATTGACTCATACAACATGGTTACAGCTCTCTGGCTTGCAGATGGCAAAGCATCATCCCCCAGGCTCTAGGTTCATATTAGCCTCTCACTCTCTCTTGCCACACATATATCCACATATGTCTCTTTCTGAGGAAAAAACCACAAGCACACAATCATATTTCCTGTTCCCCTGAGCTCGGATATAGCAGCCTTGTATGGGCCCATCTTTGTTTGTGCCCCATGTTGATGGGTCATCTGTGGGAACCTGTCTTTGGGGCACTTTAGTTGGATCCAGCTGATTTGCTGGTTTGTACATTGAAAGGGGTAAACTAAACTAAAAGGCTTCACTTCTAGGAATGAAGGGACCAGACCCTCACTCAGCCCCTGCTTTAGAAGCCATGACAGGCTACAGAAAAGACACGTAGGTCTGTAATACAAGGAAACTCCAGATCCTCTGGCCTCCCGGAGCCTAGGTCCAAAACTGAACACAAAGAAACTCCAGACCCCTCCTTCCCCCGCTAGCCTCCTAGTATTTGGTTCCTGGGACAAGTTGTGAGGATGATGAGCCCCTGATGGGCCCTTGTCTGATCCATATGGTTTTGGGCCTGATAGAACCTGACCAAAGCCGACCCTCTGAATTCTGCAGAACTCTGGTACTCTGTCTTGGAACTCTGATAATCTGTCTTGGGCCTCTTTCTTTTGTCTAAGTGCTGTGTTTGTCTTGTTTTGTTTTGTCTTGTCTTGACTGTACTGACAATACGGACCTGACTGGGATGAAACCTAACATGAGACAGACACCCTCCTCCTCTCTAGATCTCTGCCTGACCCATTAAAAGGACATGAAACAGAGAATCTGGGATTGTGGCTAAAAATGTTGGGAAAAAATTTTTTTTCTTTCAGAAACACTGGCAGCCAAGGGCACTCTGTGCTCACCAGTGCCGCTCTTCTTCCTGCCTTCCTAATTATGCCAGTCTATATACTTTGGGAAGCTTTAAAAGTCAAAGATTCATTATGTTTAAACAAATTATGCTTCTACTTCCACGGGAAAAAGTTATATGTGTTAATAGTCATTTATGGTGGCTGCACACAGCGGCTCCCATGAAAGATGGATCGCCCCAGCTGCTGGTGGCAGGCCAGTACTCTCCTGGTGCCTGGGTGAAGTCTTTCTGCACTGTACCTCACCTTGGGCAGCTAACAGCCAACTCAAGCAGAATGACCAAGGTACAGGTTTTAATGGGTTAATATGATATTTTGTGTGCTAGTTATTTGTCATCTGTATATCCTTGGTAATAAAATGTCTGTTCATGGTTTTTGCCCATTTTCTACTTAGATCATTTTGTTCAAGTCACTGTTAAGTTTTATATAGGTTCTCTATCAGACATGTGGTTGCTTAACTTTTTCACATAACTTGTACCAGGGAAAAATAAGCACATTTTACCAACCCTTCATGCATGGCCAATCTTTGACAAAAGAGATGTGGGACTGGAAATGCACCTCAGTTGGTAGAGCAAGAGACTCCTATTTCTAACTTGTGCCTTTTCCCTTTTTAAGGAGCAATAAAATCTACTCTGTTAATTAGAATTTTCTGTTCTAAAAAGTTATGTAAACTTTGTAACTTAACAGTCACCCAGGTAATAAATGGTTTTAAGGACATAAAGGATATTTTATTTTTGCTATGGGTTACCCCCTTCCCTCAGCATTGACAGAGGGACAATCTAGTCAGCTTCTGCCAACAAACTCTGCTGCCAGACATAATTCATTTGCCTTTTATTTTGGTCACTGACAGTTTTCTTTTTTCACTAGCTCTGTTCCACATGGCTTGTTTGCGGAATGTTGTGCCTTTCCGGGGCCTGATAGGGCACACATTTCATGCAAAAATCCTGCCTGTTCCATCTACAGTGGATATACATTCTTGTTACTGGCAGTTTTAAGTTACTCTGTCTCTTTAAATGTCCTGTCTGATTGCTAAGTTAAAACCAATTACAGTCAGGATGGAGGGCTCTGAGTAAAACATCCCTCCACAGCCTCTCAGTTTAAATCCAGTTCTGCAGACAGATCCTGCACTGATGTCATTATAGCCATATAATGACATACAGAAAAATTTATAACAGGGATACAATATATATTATATTATGTTATATTATATTATAATTACATATTATATTATATTATATATAATTATATTATAAAATATAATACAGAAAAAATTTATAACAGGGATAAACCTTACTCAGTCCCCTGTTTTCAAAGGTTAAGCTTAAAACAAACAACTGAAAACAAAATTCTCTATCCAGATTTACCTATACAACACTCTTGATGCTTTCAGAGATCTACAGAATATGGCATTTAAAATGTTGACTAAAAAACTTATAAGACAGAGAATCCCAGATACTGACAGTGATCCAAAGTCTCCAAAGAAGATTACAGGACACCTTGATGTCTACACAACACTGACCAGGGGGCAAGATGCCCGGATGCACACCTGCTGCCAGAACCTGGCCCATACCATGGACAATCAACAGGACATTGGAGAATTGATTGTACCTCTTTTGCCTAGACTAAATAAAGTCAGTCTTTTCCATGTCCCTCTTCCACAGAGAAAAACAAAACAAAACAAAACAAAACCTCTCACCTTGTAGGCCTGGCAAAGATTGATGCTGTTCTCTAATACTTCTGCCTGCTAATGGAGACTTGGGTATGGCTAACTGTGTATACGGACTGGACCCTGTCATTTTTTAATAGATTCAGAAACTGTATAAAATTTATCCTTCTCAGATCTCTGATAATATTAATGGTTAAACTATAGCCAGCTTAATAGCTCATTTAATAAAGTTCTGATAAGCCGATAGAGCAGTTACTACCTTCTGGTCAGTCACAAGCTCAAGGTTAGATTTATTTTAGTTGTCATCTAAATATAAACATAAAGGGCTTTTCATCAGGCCAAAGGCACCTCTGTCCAATCTATACCTGACTCTCTGGACAGAAAAAAAATGTTCATGCTTCTAACTCAAACCTGTAGTTTTTGCTAGGACCCAAAGGTATAAATCTGTTCCTGCTGTTTTACAGATACCTGATATCTGCTTTTTCTGCAATGTAGATTTTTGGTACAGATTAATAATACTAATGATATATCTAAAACTGTTATGTCCTTTTATATAGTAAAGTTCATATAGGCTTCAGTGGATCAAAAGTCATAAAACTTGGATCCACTTCTCACAGTCAAAAGGACTCCAAATAAGTACAGCTTTTTGTTATCCCACCTGTCTGTTCCTGAGAATGGAATTTTCTCCCCTGGTCTTGGGACTCTTGCCCTTCTTGATTACTAAAACTATAGGTCTAATAGTTCTGATTAAGCATATAAGTTTTAAATTCTGTTCTAAATATAAACATGTCTCAAGCAGGTTTATGCTTCTGGCAGACACATCCAAGCATCAGTAGCTGACTACAGCCTGCTCCTAAAGACTACAATCTCTAGGCTTACTGTGGTTGTAAACCAAGCCAGCTGATGTGAACACTCCCTGCTTGTTCAGCAGAGTCGGCCAATCAGATGCTTCTGATAAATACCCCATTGCCTAAATTCCCTCTTTGTTTTTGACTAGCATTTCAGCCTGCTTGGGCCCCTGACTACAACACCCCAAAGTCAGCAGAAAGTGGCACAGAAAAGAATACATCGCCCCTTTTCCCTGGTTGAGATGCTAAGTCAATAAAAAACAAAACAAACAAACAAAAAAAAAAACAAAACTCCCTTACATAGGAGACAAGATGACAATAAAAATTGTTCACTAGTAACCCAAAATTGGGTTACCTATAAGAAGAGGAAGGAATGAAAGGGGAAAACTGAACTCAAAGGCTTCACTTCTAGGAATGAAGGGACCAGACCCTCCCTCAGCCCCTGCTTTAGAAGCCATGACAGGCTACAGAAAAGACACATAGGCCTGAACACAAGGAAACTCCAGATCCTCTGGCCTCCTGGAGCCTAGGTCCAAAACTGAACACAAAGAAACTCCAGACCCCTCTCCCCCACCCTCTCCTCCTAGGTACTTCATTCCTGGGAACTGTTTGGCCACAAAAGAAACGCCAGGGGAGACCAAAACCTCCCCTATAGTCTCCAGGATACAGTTCTGAAAACTATTGGTGTCTATGAACAACAGGCCACCTGCAAGCAACAAGACAAAGCCATAGAAACCACAGAATGTTCCCTCTCAGCACTGACCAATGAGAATACCTGGTACACAGGTATTTCATGCCAAAATATGACTTTGAGACATTTTCCTGATTGTTTCCAAATGTCAGCCAATCAGAAACCAACCCGTACCTTCTGATGTAATCCTGTAACTTTTGTCTTTAAAACCTAGCAGGAGACAGGGAACTTCACCCCCTCTGGAGGCTACTTCATCAGCTTGCTAGACGGGGTCCTTCCCACAGTAGGATAAACAATTTAATAAGCCTTGTGCATTTGCATCAGTGGTCTGTCTCCCTGGTCTCTTTGGGGATCCTTATGATTCGGGCACAACATACATAAGAGGTAGAGTGTGGATTTAGAAAATGGCAGGTAAAGATACTAAAAGACAGAGACAGAGAATAGAGTCAGGAGGGCTTTCTGGTGAATACTGAATGCCCCAAGTTTATTCTTCAACATTCTAATATACCCAAACCAAACAACGGCCAAAGGCAAAAGACTTCTTTACCATACAAGGAACAAAGAGACTTCCTTAGTTTTGCAAACATTCAGTAACCACACCTTAGACTAAATCTCTCATTATCTGGCCTTGAGGGTTAAGAGTAAGCACACTTGAAACCAAATCTCTTGTTATGTAGGAAAGACATCCACACCTTAGACCAAATATCCTTCAGTAGCCACACTTTAGGTCTTATGACTTTAACCTTGGAAGAGTAAGGATAGTTTTGTACTCTCTAACCTTAAGTTAAGATGAAGCAGAGCCATTTTTATGGGCACCGACACAGCCCCTATGTCTCATCCCCTCACCTGCCACCGAAATTCAGAAACTCAGGACAAAAGGGGCTCCCTGGAAGCTCATACACAGCTCTCTCTCTCTCTCTCTCTCTCTCTCTCTCTCTCTCTCTCTCTCTCTCTCTCTCTCTGTGTGTGTTGTGTGTGTGTGTGTGTGTGTGGTGTGTGTGTGTGTGTACTCATGAATGTGCCATGGTGCATTTTTAGGTTCAAATGACTTGTAGAAGTATTTCTTTTCTACCATGTGGGTCCCAAGGACTGAAGTCAGGTTGTCAGGCCAAGCAAGCCTTTATGCATTGAACTTGTTGTCCCCCCTCCCCTTATTTAGTCTGAGACTCCAGCCTGTGGGATGGTGCCACTCACATCCAGGGTGAGTGGAAACTGCCTTACAGATAGATACACCACAAATGTCACTACTGACTGTCTTAGTCACTTTGCTGTGATAAGATACCACAACCAACTTATAGAAGATAGAATTTATTGAGGGCTTGCTTAACAGTTTCAGAGGGTTAGAGTCCATGACCATCATGCTGGGGGTATGGGGGCAGGCAGGTATGCGGGCATGGCTCTGGAGCAGTAGCTGAGAGCTCACATCCTGATCCACAAGTAGGATGCAGAGAGGGCTAACTGGGCAAAGCATGGACTTTAGAAACCTCAAAATTTGCCTCCAGTGACAACACTTCCTTCAACAGGGTCACACCTCCTAATCCTTCCCAAACAGTCTGTCAAATGTGGACTCTGGTGATGTTTTGTTTATGATCTAACAAATAAAGCTTGTCTGGAGATCAGAGTGCAAAGCTAGCCACATTAGTCAGCCATAGAGTGCACACCTTGAATCCCAGCACTTGGGATCACATGCCTTTAATCCTAGCACTAGAGAGGTGGAGATAGGAGTGATATGACTGGGTGAGAGTGGAACCTAAGGCAGGAGGAGTTCAAGTCAGTCTGGCAGTCAGTCTGCGGATGCAGTCGGAGGACAGGATCGCCCTTTTGGTCTTAGCCTTGGTAGAGGTAAGAACTCTCTATTGGTTGGTTGCTTTGCTTTTCATATCCTTCAGCTTTCACCCCCTAATATCTGTCTCTGGGTTTTTATTACTATGACCAATTAGAATTTGTGCCACCAGGGACCAAGCATGGAAATATATAAGTCTGTGGGGGACAATCTCACTCTACCACATTGATCTAGGATTTCTTTTCTTTTCTTTTCTCTCTTTTTTTTTTTTTTTTTTTTTTTTTTTGGTTTTTCGAGACAGGGTTTCTCTGTGGCTTTGGAGCCTATCCTGGCACTTGCTCTGTAGACCAGGCTGACCTTGAACTCACAGAGATCCACCTGCCTCTGCCTCCTGAGTGCTGGGATTAAAAGCGTGCACCACCAATGCCCGGCGATCTAGGCATTTCTTTGGTTTTTGATTTTTGTGAGGCAGGGACTCTGATGCCCAGGCTGGCCTCAAACACTCTATGCTGTCAAGGATGACTTTGAATTCCTGGACTCTCTTGCTCACATCTGTAATTCCTGGAATTGTAGCCTTGACCCATCATCCTATGCCATATCAAAACACACATCCACCCAGGACTTCACTCCCTCAGGGCTTCTGCCATTCCCCATACACACAGGCTTCTCAAACAGCAGATTAGTGTACACACTTGTCAGCATCCTTCTCTCAGTGAACAGGCTAATCTCATGAGCTGCTCACCGTGTGCATTGGGAGCCACAGTGGAGCACGAGGCTCTTGAGAACTTTCACATTGGCTCCCCAATGTTTCCACACCTGGAATCACCTGAAGACTTTATCAACCCAGATAACTGGTTCTATCCACAGAACCAATGATTCCTGAGGTTCAGGGCAGATGTTTCAAATCTGCAATTCTAGAAATTCCCCAGGGAACAATCACCCACATGTTTTGGTCTACCACCATGATTGACCCCATAAGCAGAGGTCAGGGCCAGTGAAAACTGGACCTGGAGGTAGCGATTCACCATTCCTGCCACCTGCTAACACATCTTTACCTCTCTAAACCTTGATTTTCTAATCTGTAAAATGGGGACAGTGGTTTAAAGGAGATCAGTGTAGTCAGCCTTTTTCTGTCCTGCCTGCTAGCTCCCAAAAAACCACATGGGGACTTCTAATTGTGAAATCTTGGCTGAATGCTTATGCTTGTTACTAAGCCATAAATTAAAGCATTTTTAATCAATCTACTTTTGTCTCATGGCTTTATTACCTTTACTCTGTACTGCTCATGCTGCTTTCTCTCCATCTGGCTGGCAATTTCCCACTTCTTCTTCTCAGCATCCTGTGTGCCTGAAAATCCTGCCTAGCTATTTGCCATTCAGCTTTTTATTAAACCAATCAGAATGACACATCTCCACAGTGTACAAAAATATTATTCTGAAGCAGATCAGGGCTGGAGATGCAGCTTGGCTGCAGAGTGCTGATCTGGCAAACCCTAGGTTTGAGTTTGATCCCCAACACCATATAATGCAGCCATGGGAATACTTTGTAATCACGGCACATTGGGAGGTAGAGACAGGAGAATCAGAAGTTCAAGGTCCTCTCCAGCCACATAATGAGTCTGAAGTCAGCCTGGGGTAAATGAGAGCCTGTTTAAATACACAGGGTACTCAGACTTAGGGCAAAGACTTTATGCTCTTAGTCTGGACAGTCAGGAGGCTCGAGCTGTTGACCATTCTGAGCTCAGAGAGATTAGCTTTCTCATTTGTCCAGTGAGGTTGCAAACCATAAGACCTAGTTTGGAGAAAGGAGTTCAGGAGTTTCCTAGAGGTTAAATAAGCTCCTGCAGAGCAGCAACAAATATTCACCAGATGCCTATCATATTCTAAAGCTCTTGCTTATGTTGCTGGATGGATAAATGACACGTGGGGTAATGCTGCCCCCTGCTGGACTGTCTGGCTCATAACTAGCAATTTTTTTTTTTTTTTTTTGTCCACCAGACAATAGGTTTGTTTTTACTGAGCTAGATGCTCATTGCTTGTAGAGCTATTTGGAAACTTATATTTACGAAGAAACTGACTCTGTGTGGAAAGGCCTTTGATTACTGCTTTGACCACTTGGCCAATCATGAGTCTATATAGTTTCTATTTCATTGTGCTTGGCAGAGGCCAGGTGTGCGATCCCCCAGGTTCTTCAGTGTGTGAGGGCACAGTCATCCACCCCCCACCCCCTGTCCCTGTGGGGTCATCAGTAATAGCTCATTTCCATGTCTGATGGTAGCAATCTGAGGCTTCTTTCTCATCTTTCTGGCTAAAGGTTAAGCTATTTTTTCATTAATAAGCCTTCAGTTCCTTGGAGGTTCTCTGTTTTAGTTATCCCTGCCCTAATATCTCTTATTTCCTCCCTCCTGCTAGCTTTTAGTTAAATTGATGTTTCTTTTCTGGTTCCTTAGGTTGTAAAGTTAACTTGTGAGTTTCAAATCTTTCCTTTTTTTTTTAAATAGAAACACGTTGGGACTTAAGTTTCTGCTTTTACTGTATCCCATAAATTGTGGCATGTTGAAGTACATTAGTCGTATCTCTAGGCATTTTATTATGTTCTTGTGATTCTTTGATATTTAAATTATTTTCAGGAGATGGGAAATGATGTGATTAGTTGAGTTTTGCTTGTTTTTGAGGCTGGGTCTTCCTAGGTATCCCAAGTTGACCTTGAACTCATGGCCCTCCTCATCTGCCTCATGATTGATGGTACAAATCTATTTGTTACTTAAGAGGGTCTTGCCAGGGATTGTGGCACATACTTAGAGTCCCAGTACTCAGGATTAGTTGGGAAGATTTCGAGTTTAACATCAATCTTGGATACATAGGAAAACTATGTCTCCCAAAAGAAACAAACAAACAACAAAACCAAAAACAGCCACCGAGAGAGTCTTGGTTCATTCAACCAACTGAAACAAAATATGAGACTAAGCAAATTACAACAAAAATGTATTTATCATGGTTCTGGGGGCTGGAATTTTGGTGTTTGGTGAAGGTCTATGCGTTTCTTTGTAGTTTCCATGATGGCCTTGCCACCTCCTCAAGCCGGAAGGAGTACTGCGTCCTTGAATGTCTGGAGGAGATGGTTGTGCCTTCTGTGTCTTAACCACCTCCTAAAGCCCTCACTTATTAATACTACCGTATTGTGGCAGAGAAGATATAATGGTCTACACAGCTAGTTCTAGACCACCCAGAGCTTCATAATGAGTGAGACCCTGTCTCAAAATGAATAAGTAAATAAGTAAATAAATAAATAAAAAGCATGTGCCTGGAGCAGACTAATAAAAATTCAGAAAAGAAAAAGAAAGAAAAGTATGTTCCTAGCATCACAGGATGCTGGATTCAGTCCCAAGAATCAAAATCAAATAAATAAAAATAAAAGATTTAACTTGTGACTGAACACACAATCTCTCCCAGAGAATGTCCATATACACTTGAGAAAACATATTTGTTCAGAAAGGGCTCTTGAGGAGTGAACAGATGGCTCAGTGGTTAAACACATTGTCGTCATCATCATCATCAACATTATTATTGCTCTTCAGGAGTACTTGAGTTTGATTCCCAACACCCTCATATTGGTTCATAAATGTATAACTCCAGTTCCAGGGGATCTGATGCCCTCTTCTGACCTCCATGAGCACCAGGCGTGCAAGTGGTATACATACATACATGCAGGCAAAACACACACACATACACAAATGAATAAATCTAAGAAGCAATAACAAAGCAAAACAAACAAAAAACACAACTCAAAGCCAGGCATGGTGATGCACACCTTTAATTCCAGCACCAACAAGGCAGAGGCAGGCAGATGGCTGAATTTGAGGCCAGCTTGGTCTCTAGAGCAAGTTCTAGGACAGCCAGGACTGCACAGAGAAACCTTGTCTCAAAAAAAAAATCCATACTTGTTGGGTTTTTGTTTTTTGCTGTTGTTTTAAAAAGTGTTCTTGAAACGAAAGTTATGGCTACTTCATAGGTGGAGGTGGTGGCACACACCTTTAATTCTAGTACATGGAGGTAAAGGCAGGAGGATCTTTGTGAGATCAATGCCAGCCTGGTCTCCAGAGTTGACCAGACAGGACAGACAGGGCTACAAAGAGAAACCCTGTCTTTAAATAAGTACGGCATTGACCAGAGATGGTGGTTCATGCCTATGACTTCAGTGCTTGGGAGGCTAAGGCAAGAGGATTGAGAGTTTAGGGCTAACTAATGAGATCTTGTGACAAACACACAATAATAAGACAAAGTGAGCTAGAGAGCTGGCTCAATGGTTAGAGCACTGACTACTCGTCCAAGGGACCTAGTCAGCTCCCACATACCAGTGCACACCTGTCTGTAAATCCAATCTCAGGGGTCTGATGCCCTATTCTGGTCGCCTGGAACATTGCATGTATGTGATGCATAGAAATACATACGGGGAACAGGAAAGAAAGGCACAGAAGTCCCCAGCAACAAATGCAGATCCTTTCAGATCAAGTATTTCATTAATATTCAGTGTCCTTCTTTATCTCCAGTGATCATCTTTGCTAAAAAGTATGTGTTTTGTAATGCCAGGATATCTGTTCGGCTTTTCTTTGGTCACTGTTTTTGTGGGTATTTTTAAAATTTTTTCACCTTCAATTATTAATGGTGCTGAATGTAGAGTGATTTTTTAAATTTATGTTTGTATTGTCTTCTGGTTAGAGGAGGCATACATGTGCAATAGTGTGCATGAGCAAGTCAGAAGACAAATTTTGGGAGTCCATCCTCTTCTTCCATCACGTGGGTCCTTGGTATCCAATGCAGGCCATCAGGTGTGAGGGCAAATCTCTTTACTCAGTGAGACATCGCTACAGTCCCTTAAGTGAGCAGTAGATAGTCTGCTTGTGAGTTGTCACCCGTTTGCCAATCTTTTATCTATTTATAACTAAAGTGATAGCTGATGCGGAAGAACTTGCTTCTGCATTTTGCATTTCTTTTCTTTTTTATTTTAACTTACTTTGCGTATATGAGTATTTGCCTGAATGTATGTCTCTGGTGCCTGTGGAAGTCAGATAAGGGCATGGATCCCCTGGAACTAGGTAGAGATGGTTGTAAGCTGCCGTATGGATGCTGGGAATTAAGCCAGTTTTCCTTCACAGCACAGAGACATATATTACCAGACTCCATGTGTTTTCTATATAGCTGACAGCTTTCCCCTCATAGCCTGCATTGTGGTTTTTCTATTGTGTTCAACTGTGCATATTTTGTATCTTTATTCTTTGTGGTTATATGGGAATGCTTCCTGTTAGTTTGAGATATTTATTTGGTAACCCAGGATGGTCAAAAAACACACATCAACACTACCGATTCGGCATTCTCAGGTGTGCCTAGGGAGATTAGAGGTATGAGAGAGCTACCAGGCCTGCGGGAGGGACTGCATTTAAACATTAAATTGCCTAACACTTGAAACGAAATTACTGTGCCTTTAGCTTCAAAAACAGAAGAAAAAGCTACTATGTAATTTTTCAGTCTCTATCATGCCTCCATAATTCTAATGAAATCATATCTTTACTGGTGGATCAGCAAACGTAACAACTGATTTGTATGCATTAACCTCAAGTCAGGTCAAAAAACACCAGATTTAAAGATCAAAATATCAAAACTAGTGCTATGCTACCGTATTGCCATAATCATCTATCAGATGTTAATTTCTCAGATGGCACAAACCTGTAATTACACAAAATGGAGTCAAGATACAGGACTGTGAATGCAAACATACAGCATAGACATCACAAAGAATTCGTGAATTGACATCTGGGCACACAGTACATGTCTACTATGCTTCAAGTCTGGAGTGAGATGTTCCCTTTACCATACCAGTGTGTGCTAGATATCCACAGTTGGTGGCTTTTTGAGCCCAACCTCTGAGGGGCCAAGGCCTGGGCACAGGGATGGAGTCAGTTGAGGTGGTGGCTAACCACGGAGGTCCAAGATGGTCCTGCAGTCATGAGCATGGAACCTCCGGGTCAGACATTGTCTCACTAAGCCGGTGTGACTATGAGGGCGACTGGTCACCCAGAGCCGAGAGAGGTCTGTGCTGTGGGTTTGACATGCGTCCTTATGTCAGTCCAGAAGGTCGCGTTCAGAGCCAGAGGTGGCAGGGGAAGGAACGAACAGGCAGGCGGCCCTTGATGGAGGGAGTGGTGGGTAGCCAGGTGGCCTGATGGAACTAAGGATAGGTAACCCAAGACAATTCTGGCCTGGAATCTGCCACCACCCGGGTTGAAGCTATGAGCAATGTGACACTGATGGCCAGTGGGTTAGATTTTAGGAAGAGGAGTTCCTTCCTGGAGCCTTAAATCTGTAGTTTCATGTTGGGAGGGATTCCTACTAAGTTAGTAGAGCTACTTCTGCCTTGAAGTTCTAATTGTCTTAAATGTCTTAAGTCATTTTTCAACATTTCAAATAGAAATGTTGGGTAAAATCTTTTAACGCAAGGATTGATTTTCCATATTAAAAATCATCTAATTCATTTTGTTTTACAAATTTACCATATACTTAGGTGTGTTTATTCCAATCTCACTATGTTTGTTGGTTTCAGTTTTGTTCCTTTTCCTTACTAATATTCTGATTTCTAAATGAGAGTCTCATGTGTCTAGCAAAGCATACGCAGATATATTTAACTGGTAAATACTACAAGTTTATATTTTTGCTTTGATCATATTTTATGACTCTGAAGAATTAAGTTAATTTGAACATGAGTACACCTTAGTAAAAACAACAGAATTCTTGACAATGAAATCAAGAAAACTAATCGTCCACTTTCTCATCTGTAGAATGTATATACATATCCAGCATTAAAAATACTTGTTAGACAATCTAAATCTCCAGACTTCCTCCTGAGGACAGGAGTGAGGATATGTTGATGGGGCAAAAGTATACTCAGGGTGAAAACCCATTAAAAAAGAAACAACAAAGATAGATTGTGGGCTTTCTGGAAAACCTGAAGTTAATGCTGTTTTTGTGAGAGTCACTACCTAGTACCTCCAAAGAACAAAGTATTACCACACTACACAGTGCCACTAATTTGAAATGTACTGTTCTATATGAATAAACATAAATATTTAGAAAGCAGTTTGAGAACATGTTCATTTAGGAAAACAACACTATTAACGCTCCTCCCAGGTCCTGTGACTTACCAAGCCCAAGGTTTGGGCCTGGTTTACAGTACCAGGCATGAATTCCTACCAAGGGAACTGGACTCACATCCAATGAAAAGCTGGTTGGTTACATACACCCTTAACCTTTGGGCCACTTTTACACCAATGTGAGTTTTTGGTGTCTTGGTTGAATAGCATGTGGCTTTAGTTGCACAGCTTGATAACCAGGTTCTCTATCCTATTCCCATGATCTGAGTTTACTTCTGTGCTGGTACCATGCTGGTTTTATTACTACAGCTCTGCAGCATAACTTGAACTCAAAAACAGTGACATCCCCAGCATTGGCCTTTTACTTTGGATTATTTTGGTTATCCAGTTTCTCAGAATACTGAATTCTTCCAACCTATGATCATGACAGATATTTGCAACTTCTACTGTCTTCCTCACATTTTTTTCCTTTGGTGTCTTAACATTTTCATTAACAAGGCCTCTTTGACATCCTTGATTAGGGTTATTCCTAGCTATGTTTTTTGAAACTATTTTGAACGGCAATGTTCCCATGATGCCTTTCTCAGCATGCTTGTTATTAGTTTATATACCAAAATTCGAAAGATGAACGTATACCAAGTAAATGTTTATTCCACCTTTCCTATATGCAGGAAATAACAAGAAAAATAAAAATAAAAGAACAAGAAAAAACAAGAACAAGAAAAAAACTAAATGTGACAGTGACTACACATCTGTCCATTTCCAGCCTCCCTCTGACAACTCAAATGAAGAACAGTGGGCCCAGCTAGTTCAACACAGTATTCATTTCTTAACCGGATCTCAGGGAAAGAAGGCACTGAAAACTCTGAATCTGATGCTTCTGACGAAGAATCACTACACCTCGTACCTCTGCAGGGAGAACACACTCAACAGTAAGCAGTTCCCACTAGTCTAAAAAGGGCTCTGTTTCATGGCGAGGGGAAAGATGAATGTAGAAGGACTCTGGGATACTGCAGAGGGTTTCCAGACAAAAGAACCCAGCCTGGAACAGGTCCTCGCACCTCCTTGATTTCTTAGTCACAGGAATACTCTTGGTAGTCATCGTCCAAGCTTTGCAGGCAGATAATTTAAACTCTGAAAATAACAGATCTTAAACTTACCACTGTTTAAACACAAATGTGAATTCTAGTGCTGACACAAAATAAATGCTAATAACCACAACAGTAGTAGTGAAGGAAATGGGAGTCATTACAGTTGGGATGATAATTGATGTATGTAAACCAAAGCATAAGTAATGGGCAATTTGATATTAGACATATGCCTAAATCTAGCAAACGCAAAGTGCAGTCACTTATGCACTTCAAAGAAACAATTTTATTTAATTGACATAAAAGACACCATATTTCTTTAAAGATATATGTATGAAGACAATTGAATTATTTTTTCTCTATCCTGCTTTTACTGTGTTTCAGAAATTTGTCTAGATTTGTATTTCTTTTTTTCAGTTCATTGAGAATTTCACACAACGTCTTTGCATTACATTCATCCCACAGTTCCTCACAGATTACATCTCCTTTTCCTACTCATTTAATTTTGTGTCCTCAGGTTTTCCTCTAAATTCCATCGAGTCAGATTTGTGTTGCCACTTACTGGAGCATGGTCCACCTACCAGGGGCTACATAGACTTTTCTCCGGCTTGAGATCGCACAGGCAGGTCTTGTACATGCTATTACCACTTCTGTGGACTGCATACCTGCAACTACCCTGTTTTGTTTTGGTTTATTTTTTACAGAAAATACTGCCTCCTTGTAGTTACCCATGACTTCTGGTTCTTCCTGTCCCCTCTTTTGTAATGATGCCTGAGTCTTAGGAGAGGGTATGAGATAGGTGTTTCATTTAGGATTGAACATTCTGCAGAGACCAGTTGTGGATCTGTGTTGGGAGCCAAATCTCAGGGATTGAATTGAGATCCCACATAGTTAACCTTTACATAGCAGCTCCTTAGAACCTCAGTTCAAGAAAAGAAACAACTTGACCCAGTCCTCCACCCATAGGCTCAGTCACCTAGGCAACCCCTTTCTGGACCTCTTACTCATGAACTCTTTACCCTGCCAAACATCCACTTTGTGGCTTCCTAATATCCTGCCTATACTAACACCTGGTGCACAAACAACCCATCCTGCCCCTCCCCATATCCTGACTATATAAGCTAGCCTGAGAAAAGTAAAGTTTGCCACTTGATCAGAAGCCTGTCTTGTGGTCGTTCTTTCTGCATCTCTTGTCCCCATTCCCTATCCCTGACTCTCTTGCCCCAGGCTGATGTCCTGCAGGTCGGGACATCTCTGTCAATCACCATCTCCTGCAAAAAGAAGCTTCTCTGAAGAGGGTTAATAGAGGCACTAATCTATGGGCTTAATGAAAGTGATAGGTAAGTCATGAGGAGTCAGTTTAATGCTGATCTCTATAGGTATTCCAAAAGAAACATTCACATCTATATATTCAAACTTATATCTACAAATGAGAGAAAACTGGCAATATTGTCACTCTGGGTGTGGGCTACCTCACTTGGAATGACTCTTTCCAGTGTCATCCCTTTACCTGTGGATTTTATGTCTTAATTTTCTTACTAACTGAATAAAATTCTATTTTGTAAGTACATCACATTTTTATTCTCTATTCATCAGCTGTTGGACATCTAGGTGGTTTCCACTTTTCTGAAAATTGGGAATAAGGCAGCAATGAACATGGATGAGCAGGTATTGGAATGGAATAGCAGGATGAAGTGGTAGATTTATTTCTAGCTTTTTGAGGAACATCTTCAGATTTCCCTAGTTGGATACACAAGTTTGCACTCTCTCCCCACATGCCAGTATTTGTGGTCATTTTAAGAATCTTAGTCATTCTGATTGGTGTGAGTAGAAATATCAATGTAGTTTTAATTTATATTTTTCTGATGGCTAAGAATGTTGAACATTTAAAAAACTTTATTGGTCATTTGATTTTCATCTTTGGGGAAATATTTGTTTAGTTCCATGCCTCATTTTTTTTTAAATTGGGTTGCTTTTTCCTTGATGTTGATTATTTGTTTGTTTGTTCATTTGTTTTATATTCTACATAGCATCTTTCTGTCAGACAGATAGCTGGTGAAGATTTTTCACATTTTGTAGGGTGCCTCCTTACTCCAATTATGATGTCCTTCCCTGTACAAAAGCTTTCAGTTCCATGTGTTCCCATTTCCCAATTGTTGGTCTTTATGTTTGTTCTAGTAGGGTCATATTCAGAAAATCCTTTCTAGTGCTTATAAGTTCAAGTGTATGTCCTACTCTTTTCTCTACCAAATCCAGGGTCCCAGATCTTACAATAAGGTCCTTGATTTATGGATTTGATGCTTTTTTATTTTTAATTTTATTTTGCATTCCAACCACAATTCTCCATCCCAACTCTATTCTCACACTCCCTCACCTTCCCCCCAGCCCACCCCCATTCACTCCTCCCAAAGAGTAGGTGTGGATTTGTGTAGGAAGAGACCCTAGATACCTGTACCACTGACCATGCCCGTTTGGCCGTGGTCACAGGTATGTAGAGGGATAGGAAAAAGGGCAAGGAGGAGAAGGGCTCGCCCTCTTTTGGGCTTCAGGGCAGGTCTTGGAGGTATCTGGGATCTTGGTGGCTCAGAGTGCCCATGTGAGTTGTTCTCATTGTTATCAATTATAGTATGCCATCAATAACCATCTGTGTAAGGTTGTGCTCCTTTTCAGATGTGAGTTTCATTCAAGCTGAAATAATAAGAATAAAGTTTCATTCTTCTACATGTAGCTTCCCTGCTTAACCAGCACTATTTGTTGAAGATGCTATCTTTACAACAAGGTGTGTTGTTGGCCTCTTTTTTAAAAAGCAGGTGGCTCCAGGATGATGTGGTAGACTTTGGGGAGCCCCTTTTGAGGGCCTTACCCTGCCTGAGGAGTGGAGGGGGGATGGCTAGGGACAGGTGGGATGTTGGGGGGAGGGGAGGGAGAGAGAGAAGGTATTGACTTGTGAAGCAAACTTGTTCCTAATTTGAACTAATAAAAAAAAAATCAGCTGGCTGTGCACATGCAGGCTGTAGTCTTATATGTGGCCCTCAAATTCTATTCCCCTGATGGATGTCTTTCATGTCAGTACCATGTTTTTATTACTAAAGATCTATAGTAATATTTTAATATATATTAAATATATATTCATGTTCAGTGTATCTTCTGGGAACAATATGCATTTGCAATTAAATCTATCTTTTCCTTACATATTGATTAAGCTATGCCTTAAAAGTTCTCTGAGTGCCTCAGACTTCATGGAACAACCTAAAGACATTGCCCTTTACTGTTCTCTGGTAGTTCCCTGGCTATTATTCTGCTCTGTTATCTTTTGCTCCATCAGAGTAAGTAGCCCTTGTAAATATCACCCAGACCCTGAATGTGGAAATTATGGGCTCTTACCCAAAGCAAATTATGTCAGCTTTTAATAATATTAATAGTGATTTGTGGGTAGCTGAGCATAGATATGAATAAATTTAGCTATTGATTACCAGTTATTTTCTGCTTTCTCTGTGTCCATAACCTTTGTCTTATGAGATTACAGTCATTTTAAAAACACAAGCACCTCAAATAAAGAACACTGAGACTGAAACAAATTAACCTACCGTCTTCTGCTTAGCAGAAAATGTCTCAAAAACAATAAGTAGGAATAAATACAGCAGGGAATATACACCCACACAATCAGAGCATCTCTCTGCAAAAAAGGAGTGAGGAGGAGGAGTGGGTCCAGCTGAGTGCACTCCAGTCTTCATATCTTAACAAACTTCTCAGGTAAGATTTAAAGAAGAGAATATATAAATGAGTGAAAAGTCTGAAAGGAATGTCTGTGCTAACAGAGTGTTGATTCCTGATAAGCCTAAAGGGAGAGCACACTTAAAGGCTATTCTGTTCTCTCTGATCTGAAAATTTGCATATTTGATTGTGTAGGGAAAAATGCATCTGGTCTGCTCATCTCTGCAGTAGAATAGATATTTTCTAAACAACAGCAAAACCCAAATCATGAAAATAACTTGTGTTTCCTCCACGCTACCAGTCTCAAGAATACCCTGGTCAGTCATCATCAAAGGTTTAAGCAAAAAGTAAACTAGACTCTGAAGATGACTAACTAAAAAGCAAACAAGGGAAAATTCAATCAATAATGCTGAACATAAATTTAGTAAAAAAATAAAGGCCCAGGAGTCATTACAGTTAACACGAAAAGAACCAACATTGTAGCTATACAAGTGATAACAGAACAAAGCATGTTATAAGGAACCATAGATTACTAGTAGACATATGACAAAGTCTAGTAAACCAAAGGCTTTCAGGCTCCCAGGATCATGTGACTGAAATAAAAATGGCACCGTAGTTTTCCCACTGTAGACGTTCCTATTTGAATATTGAATACTCTGGTTTGTTTCTCCATTGCTTTTACATTAAATATTCCAGAATTTGAATAAAGTTGCATGTAACATGAAAAATAAAACCCAGAGACTGATATTGGGGTTCAAGCTTCAAGCTTCTCTTTGATCAGAGAAGCAAAGCAGTCAAGCCAGTAGATCTTACCTCTACCAAATTGAAATCCTGTCTCCTCGAGTCCTCAGAGGCAAAAGCTCCTGAGTTTCTGTCTCCTCCTCCTTATATTCCTTTCTCAGCCCAGCCATATCACTCCTGTCTCCACCTCACTAGTGCTGGGATCAAAGGTGTGAGCTCTGTTATGCTTTACTCTTGAGTAGGCCAGGGTGGCCTTGAACTCAGAGAGATTCATCTGCCTGTTTCCTGAGTTCTGGGATTAAAGGTGTGTGCCACCACTGTCTGACCTCTATGGCTTGTGGCAAGCTTTGCTTTCTGAACCTTTAGGAAAGCTTTAATAAATTATAAATAATATATCACCACAGTTGCATCACAAAAGTATAAATTTATTGAATTTTACAAATATTTACCTTCTTCAATCCATATGCATCTTTCACTATGTATACATTGACTCGGTTGTGCCTTCTAAGTTTCCTGGGTACCTTAGATTTCATGTAACAGACTAAAGACATTAGCTTTTAACCATTTCCTGATTCTTGCCTGCCCATCATTCTGCTCTATTACCTGTTTTCTCTATCCAAGTAAATTGCACCATGACATTGAAGAGGAACTTCAGCTGGGAAAGTGTCTCCATCAGATTGCTTGTTGGCAAGTGTTTGGGGGCATTTTCTTGCTTAATGATTGATGTGCAAGGGCCCAGTCCAGGATGGACAGTGTTACCCATGGGCAGACAGTCCTGGGTTGTATCTGAAAACAGACTGTGAAAGTCATGAGGAGCAAACTAGTTAGCAACTAACTCTCCATGGCTCCTGCTTCAGTTAATACTTTGAGTTTCTATTTTGACTTCCTTCAGTGGATTGTGACCCGGGATATAGATGCCAAATAATTCCTTTCCTCCCATGTTGCTTGTTGTCATGCTTTTTATCACAGCAATAGAAAGAAAACTGAGACATCCATTGATCCATCACCCCAGCCTCATCTTGCAGCTTTTTTTTGAGAGAACTAGATATTAAAAGAACAAAATATTTCACATGCATATATTTATTGTGTATACAATATTTCAAAATCAAGTCACCAAAAAAGACATGTGGCCCAGAGAGGATACATGTAGTTGTTTACATAAATTGAATTAGCCATCAAAATTCCAGAGATTTCTTCAACAATCTGGATTTTCAGTTACCCATAAGGAACTGATTCAATCCAGTGTGTTTTGAGCCATGTCATTAATCAGTATCTATGAAGAAGGTTTTCTCTTCTTTATAAGACACATATGTACACTAGAGTTCTAAAGATTCAGTTTGTGCTTTCCTCCTAGTTAATATTTTAAAATAATAATATAATGACATCGTTACTTAACTTCCCCTTTTTCCTACCATCTCCTCCCATAGACACCCCATTGTTCTCATGACCTCTTTTTCATTAGTTTTGTTTCTCTTTCTCTCCTAAATATATGACTACATCCTGCTCAGTCAGTGTAATATTACATGTATGTATATGATCTCAGGACTGACCACTGGCATTAGATAATTCATTGAGGGAGGTGCTTCCCTGAGGGAGACCATTTCTCCTTCCTCAGCATTCTCCACTTGCCCACAGTTCCTTATCTAGAGTTGAGGACCCATGAATTTTGTCCTTTCCATGTTTTTGTGTCTGTTGGTGTCATCTTTGTTCAGGTCACAGTTAAGCCACGTTGCTAAGACTCAATGGGTGTAGCTACTCTGACCTTTCTAGGAGAAACAATCTCACAGCAAATGTCATCTACTCTCCCTCCATAAGTATCTGAACTTAATACTCTGCTTTGTCATATACTGTGATAGTGATTTTAGTAATTTCAAGAGGGTTTGTATCAATTTATATTAGGAAAATTTTAGTTGTATGTTAATTCTTGAATATAGGATAGCATACCAGGTATTAGATGTTGGTAATTGTAAAAGCTTTTGCTTACAGGACAGTGGATGTTGCTCAGTGTTGGAATTCTTTCCCAGCATGAAACAGTGCATTTGAATCCAACACTAAAAAAATCCTTGTACTTCATTTACACTACAGTCATATTCCCATGAAGCAAATAGTGATTGTCATTGGGTAGGTGCTGCATTACTGTCAAACATATTATATCCTGCTTTTTTTGTGCCTGAAATGGGCACATGATCTGGTCATTTTATCATCCTATATGCAATCCATATTAATCATATCTGAATTTTCCTTCATAAAGCATTGTATCTTTATTCCTAATATTTTGCCCAACATTTATCTAGAAAAATTTTATAAGGCAGAAAATCTTTACACATAAACTATAAAAAGGGCTGAAAAGATAGCTCAAAACTTAAGGCACTTGCTGTTCTTTCAAGATGACCTGAATTTAGTTCCCAGCACCCACATAGTAACATCAAACCTCGAGTAGTTGAATTAGGCCTCCAAGAGCTCCAGAACACACATGGTGCACATGCAGACATATATGTACACAAGCAAATTAAAGTAAACATAAACTCTTAGAATCTAGTAATTTCCTGTGAAACCTTATCCTTTGACTATCTTTACCTTTGAGGCAAATTTTATTCTGAATAATTTTCACTCTCTCCCTTGTATAATGTCCCCTAATGACATATGTATGATAAGTTAAGCCTCCTGATTAAGTGATTTACATTATGAATGATGTGTCTGTAATAACCAGTACCTTAGAATAAATTAAATAGAGTCTATTCCCCGGGATTAAAATTTTTAGTGTCATTACCAGTCACACTCATGCCAAGTTTATAGAATGAGTTCCACCTCGGTTTCTAATTGTCTTTAGTGCCTGTACTGAGAGATAAAATCAACACGTATATACTTAGCCAGGTATTCCTACAGAAAGAGCAGATATAGGGCACACATACTCCCCTTATATACATATACATCTGCACATATGTATACATACATAAAAGAAATTAAAATGGAGTTATTTATAACAGGACAGCAATGACTCTACTAGGCACCACAGGTTAACAATGCAAAGGGTATTGTTTGAGAATTGTTAAAAATCACACAATTCACTATTTTTGGCAAATTTAACATATGATATGATGTATTTATTCAGTCAACACTGAGTAAGTGTTGGTTTGTTGGTAAGTTTGTCGGTTCCTGGCTTTCCTCCTACTCTAGGCTATGGTGAATCATTTTTAATTGCTGTTGGTAGCCTAGTGATTTGCGAGCAGCCAAACTTATGAAGAAACTGAACTGTTATACTGTGCTTCCGACTTTCCCCATCTGTTCCCTTTAACCTGTAAGGACAAAGCCATTTTGAAAGCAAGCATTCCCAGACAACAAGAACAACAACAAATCTGAAAATAAGGCCAAGCAAACTAATGTCTTTCTCATCAGCGGAAAATGACCAGAAAAAATAAGAAACAAGATAGAGCAGATGCATACGTGAATTCAAGACATCTTTTGGTCAAAAGGGAGGATGACTTGAAGGAGCAAGCTGATTGGTACTACACACAACTGAAGGAACTCCTCAGGAATGACGTAATGGAAACACTGTAGAGCATGCACGGACAAGGAACCTCCTCAGGAGGATGTACAGGAAATTAGTGAATTACTCGGCAACTAATTAAGACAAATATGTATGGAGCAGGAGGCTCTGTTGCAAGAGCAGGTAAAGGAGACACAGCAGGAGCTCTGGAATCTGCAGGACCGACAGCTGAAGGACCTCTTCAGAGGGACTTAAAAGAGATGGTTCATGAAAAGATTAAAAACTCCAAAATTGTCATTTGTCCGAAAGAAGAGCCACTACCTGTTACCTCTAAAGGAATCACAGAGGTACAGGTAGGTCTCTCTCACTGGATAGGACTGGGTTTGATTGACAGGGGAAACATGCATCTATGTACCAGAGTCTGCAGTGTTGCAGAGCTCCCTGTCAGGTGACCAACCTTGATCATGTCCTGGCCCTTCCTGTTCTCAGTCCCAAGACTCCAGTGTCTGGTAATCACACTGAGTCCAGTGTGAATGAACTATGAAGGCAGAAGATCAGGAAGTGAACAATTCTTGTGATAGTACATAAAATAAAGAATAATAACAAAACAGAGTAGTTGACAGGAAATGAACAGACCTGTTAGATATGCAAGTGGTAACTGTATAAACAAAAATACAATTAGGAATTATGCAATAAGTGCATGATGAACTCTAAGCAAAGAATAGACATTGTTTTACATATTTCAAAGAAAAAAATCACATGATTAAAATAAAACTACTATATGTGTCAACAGATGTAGACAGACTATAGAGTTGCATCAAAGAATTCTAAGCTATTTCTTCTCTCTTGTTTCATATTAAATGTTCTAGACCTCTGTGTATATTTGCATTTTTAATGATATGTTTAGTATACTTGACAAACGTTGGCCTTTTTTATTGAGAAAACAGAATTTATTTTTATTTATTTTTTCTTTTACATTTTTTTATTAATTTAGTTTTTACATTCCAATCCCAGTTCCCCCTCCCTCCTCTCCTCCTGCTCCCCTCCCCACAACCCCCCCCCCACCTTTCATCTGCTCCTTAGAAAGGGTAAGGCCTCCCCTAGGAAGTCTATTAAGTCTGTCCCATCATCTCATTGAGGCAGGACCAAGGCACCTCTCTACCCCCATACCCCTGTGTCTAGGCTGAGCAAGGTATTTCTCCATATAGAATGGACTCTACCAAGTCAGTTTATGCATTAGAGTCGGATCTTGGACCCACCACCAGTGGCCTCATATATTGTCCCAGCCACACCATTGTCATCTATATTAAGGGAATTCAGTCCAGTATTATGCAGGTTCCCCATTTGTCAGATCTGATTCAGTGATCTCTCACTAGCTCGGTCAGCTGATTCTGTGGGTTTCCCCATCATGGTCTTGACTCCTTTGTTCTTATTATCACTCCTACCTCATTTCAGTTGTACTCCAAGAGCTTGGCCCAATGGTTAATTGTGGATTTCTGCATCTGCTTCCATCTGTTTCTGGAAAAGGGTTCTAGCTTCTCTGGGATTGTTGATTTTAGGCTGGGTATCTTTTGCTTTATGTCTGGTATCCACTTATGAGTGAGTACATACTGTATTTGTCTTTTGGGGTTTGGGTTACCTCACTCAGGATGGATTTTTTTCTAGTTCTGTCCATTTGCCTGCAAATTTTAGGATGTTAAATATATCACATTTTCTTTATACATTCTTCTGTTGGACATCTTGGTTCTTTCCAAGATCTGGCTATTACAAATAATGTTGCTATGAACATATTTGAGCAAATTCCCTTGTGGTGTGAATGTGCCTCCTTTGGGTATGTGCCCAAGAGTGGTATTGCAGGGTCTTGAGATAGGTTGATCCCTAATTTTCTGAGAAATAGCCATATGGATTTTTCACAGTGGCTGTACAAGTTTGCACTCCACCAGCAATGGAGGAGTGTTCCCCTTTCTCCACATCCTCTCCAGCATAAGCTGTCCTTGGTGTTTTTGATCTTAGCCATTCTGATTGTTATAAGATGGAATCCAGAGTTGTTTTGCTTTGCATTTCCTTGATGACTGAAGATGTTGAGCACTTCCTTAAGTGTCTTTCCACCATTTGAGATTGTTCTGTTGAGAATTCTCTGTTTAGATATGTACCCCATTTTTAAATTGGATTATTTGGTACTTGGATGTCTAGATTTTTGAGTTCTTTGTATATTTTAGAGATCAGACCTCTGTCAGATGTGGGGTTGGTGAAGATCTTTTCCCATTCTGTAGGCTGCTGTTTTATTTTTCTGACTGTGCCTTTTGCCTTACAGAAGCTTCTCAGTTTCAGGAGGTCCTATTTATTAGTTGTCAATCTCAGTGTCTGTGCTACTGGTATTATGTTCAGGAAGTAGTCTCCTGTGCCACTGCATTGAAGGGTACTTCCCACTTTCTCTTCTAAGAGGTTCAGTGTGGCTTGATTTATAGTGAGGCCTATGATCCATTTGGACTTGAGTTTAGTGCATGTCGATAGATATGGATCTATCTGCAATCTTCTACATACCAGCATCCAGTTATGCCAACACCATTAGTTGGAGATGCTTTCTTTTTTCCATTTTATAATTTTAGCTTCTTTGTAAAAAAAAAATTAGGTGTTCACAGGTGTGTGGATTAATGTCAGTGTCTTCAATTTGATTCCATTGTGTCTACCTGTCTGTTTTTGTGCCAATACCAAGCTATTTTCATTGCTATAGCTCTATAATAGAGTTTAAAGTCAGGAATGGTGATGCCCCTGGAAGTTCCTTGGTTATACAAGGTTGCTTTGGCTATCCAGGGTTTTTTGTTTTTCCATATTAAGTTGAGTATTGTTCTTTCAAGGTCTGTGAAGAATTGTGCTGGGATTTTGATGGGGATTGCATTGAATCTGTAGATTACTTTTGGTAAGGTTACTATTTTTACTATGTTGATCCTACCTATCCAAGAGCATGGGAGATCTTTCCATTTTCTGATATCTTCTTTAGTTTCTTTCTTTAAAGACTGAAAGTTCTTGTCATACAGGTCTTTTACTTTTTTGGTTAGGGTTACTCCAAAATATTTTATGTTATTGTTATTGTTGTGTGAGGAGCCTGTAACCAGGCAGGTAAAGGCCTGGCTGGAGGGAGATGAAGACAAATGCTTACAACTAGGCCGGCAAAGGCCTGGCTGAAGAAAGATTAAAAGGGAGTATAGGCCCACTATCTGGCCATTGGAGATAAGAGTGAGAATGTGTGGTGTATGTAGCAAGATTTAGCAAGCTATTTAAGGGACCAGCTCAGAACTGGGCATTTTAGAGTGTACCACGACTCTATGTCCTGGGGCTCTCCTCTTCTAACCTGAAACAACCAGTCCATTAAACTGAGTCCCGGGCCCAAACCTGAGGGCCGCTGCAGGAGAGGCACCCTGTCTCCAGCCCTTACCAGGTTTTGACCTGGGAGGAATGATAAACTCAGTGAGTTGGTTTTGAGTATATAAGTTTTACTTCATACTTATGTCAAAGTAACACGCAAGCATAAGCAAACAATCCTAAGAACCACAGACAATAGGCTCATAGCAGGGGCGGGTACCTCTCCTGCAGCTGCCTGCAGGTTCGGGCTCGAGACTTCTGTTCCTCTGGATTCAGGCTGTCGGGTCTCCTGAGGGCCTGGTGTCATGGAATCGGGTTCAGAGCAAGTTTGTCATTCCTCCCAGGTCAAAACCTGGTAAGGGCTCGAGACAGGGTACCTCTCCTGCAGTAGCCCTCAGGTCCGGGGCCCAGGACTCAGCTTGATGGACTGGTTGTTTCATGTTAGTGGAGGAGAACTCCAGTACGTAGAGTCATGCATGGTACACTTTAAAGTTCCCAGTTCTGAGCTGGCCCTTAAATAGTTTGCTAAATCTTGCTAATCACACTTTGCAACACTCCACACATTCTCACTCTTATCTACAATGGCTGGGTAGTGGGCCAATACTCCCTTTCTTTTTAATCTCTCTTCAGCCAGGCCTTTGCCTGCCTGGTTACAAGGCTTCTTACATACCCCCTGCTATATGAGCCTGTGGTTCCTAGGATTGTTTGTTTATGCTTGTGTGTTACTTTGACATAAGTGTGAAGTAAAACTTACATACTCAAAACCAACTCGCTGAGTCTGTCATTCCTCCCAGGTCAAAACCTGGTAAGGGCTCAAGACATATTGTAATGGTTTTTCTTGTGGACTTTTTTAAAAAAAATTAATATCGGTCATTATTTTATATGTCTTTGTACTCTATTCATGACTCATGACCAGGGAAGCCAGGAGATAGTGTCAGAACCCCTGGCACTGAAGGTACAAATAGTAGTGAGCTTCTATATGTACTGGGAATGGAAGCTGAGCACTGTGGAAGTTCTTCAATACTATTAACTGCTAAACTATTTTCCAATACAAAATTTCTGTTCTTGATTGTGTTTCCTGTACAAGGCAGCCTAGTCAGGGTCAAGACAGCCCCTGATGCTGATTAAAAAGTAGAATTGTCCTTCAGGTGACAGAAGTATCCTTGGGCAGAGATGAGCTCCCTAAGTACAGCATGGTCAGCCCTTAAAACATGTACTTACAAATAACAACAATGGACTCAGCAGGGTGTATTCATATATTTCAGGATACTTATTCATACATACTTAACATGGAAAGGAATGGAAGGAGGACAAAAATATTGATGTAATATGTTCTAATTAAAAATGTATAGGAAGAATTTTCAATAAAAGAGCACTGGGTATTGTTATAGTGTAAGACCCAGGTTCCATTCCCAGAACCCACATGGTAGCTAACCATTTGCTGTAACTCCAGTCCCAGGCATTATCTGCTTTCTTCTGGTTTCTATAGGTACTGTACAGTGACACATTCAGGAAAAACAGCATACAACTAAAATTTAAAAAAGAAGTTAGAAAAAGGAAAGAACAGAATTCTCTACAGTGCTGTCAGAGATCTGGAAAACACCAAAAAACCATCAAAGAAAGAATGAGATCCACCTTTAACCTGGATCACACCTTCAGGTAGCAGCCTACATATATAAAGGACGTAGAAGAAGCAAGCTATCTCTTTGCCTGCTTGCCCCAGCTCTACCTACCAAGTTCATTCCTTTACTAGCATTACAGCCTACTTGTTTGGAATTTTGGTGTATACTGAAGACCAGCCGAGACATCCAGCCTCATGGACTGAACAACTAACTACTGGAGTCCTCAAGTTTCCATTGGTAGACAGCTGCTCTTGAACTAGCTGGACCACAGCTTGTGAGACATTGTAATAAATCCACTTTCTTTGTACACGGGGAGATTGATTTTTACCAGTCCTGCTCATGTAGAGGACCTTGAAATATGCATCCGTGTTTTTTTTTTTTTTTTTTTTTGCCTGCCCACTGAGGAAGATGTGCTGGTTAACAATAGTACTCATAAAGACATTCTTCCTAGCTCCGTTATTCTCTAAGTATTTAATTTACCCTGAAGACTACACTTTTTATTATTATTCATTTATCAAGAGTTTGCCCTGAATTCCGGAAGACAACTTCGAAAGCAATGGAGCCACTGTTATTCGGTCTTCTGGTGGGAGACAGGTTTGTCATTATGTTTTTTATTTGGTTCCTGAATTTTTCTCCTAGTTCTCTGCAGCGCCTGTGATTAACAGGTAAAAAGTACCTTCGCCTGACCTCAGTGTGAAGCCACAGACCAAACATCTCCTTTTGTGTCCTTAAATCTGTCTTTACAATTGTTAATATTCTGGGCACACTTCCACCTATGGGACAGGAATTACTCAACTCCTCAATTCCACATTGAGGAAAGGGCTGTGCAAACTAGTCCCATGGTTTTCCGAAGGAAGAATGGGAAGTGCCTGTGGAATGCTGGAAGACAGGAGGGCAGCGCGCTATTGAAATGCAAATCTCTACAGATCTAGAAAACCTCTGGGCATAGGGTGGAAGGCGGAGACAAAACCTTTGTGCTGTGCCTTTAAGGACCCTGAAACCCTAAGGGCGGTACTCATGTCATCCAGACCTCACTAGCCAATCAGGGCCTCCAGGTCGAAACTGACAGTCAGAAGTGGTGCAGGGCCCTTCCGGGAGCCAGGCTGCAGGCTTGGCGCTGAAGAATAGCTGGAGCCAGTGTTTACCTGTGCTGCGCTGTCAGTGCTGCTGCAGGGAGCTGTGAGGGGGCCATGGGCGAGCTGGGAAGCAACGATACGGTGAGCGAGCGAGGGGCTGCTGTTCCCAGATGGGGAGGAGCAGATGGGGAGGTGCAGGAGCCGGGGTGGCGGGTCCTCCCTGGGGCTGGGTGGGAATCTGCAGGCAGGTTGCCTGTCCTGTGAGTTCCCACGTGTTCTCTGCAACTTCCTGGATCCAGGTACCGGCCTCTGAATAACCTTGCTGTGTGGGGTGCATCTTTGTAGAGCATTGAGAGCAGGGAGCTGTGTGTAGAAACATATTTGCAATCAACAACAATGTGCTTTTGGTGCATCCATGGAAGACAGATTGCCAAACTTGGTGAGACCTCTAGTTTCTCCAGTATCTTCTAGACGTTGAGCCCTTTTCATTTAACTTCTCCGTGTAAGGTCCTTTTACAATTAATTTTGTGGAGATTATAAAAGGCATCTCTTGTGTTGGGTAGCACTCTACTACTTAGCTGTGATGTAGAAGAGTAGAATTGGTGATATAAAGGGTTTACTAATGCCTGGTAGGTAGTAAGTCTCACTAAGTAGAATTTAGCTGAGGGAGGACTGCCTCTAAAACACCCCAAAATAGCTGGGTGTTGCTGGGCGCGTGCCTTTAATCCCAGCACTGGGGAGGTAGAGGAAAATGAATCTCTGTGAGTTTGAGGCCAGCCTGGTTTAAAGAGTTCCAGGAAAGCCAGGGTCGTTACACAGAGAAATCCTGTCTTGAAAAAAATCAAAATCAAAACAAAAGAAAACAAATCAAAAACCGCCCCCAACCAGGCCTGGTAGAGATAAGGATGCTAGGATACACATTTTTTTCACCAGGATTGTCCAGACATTTGGCTCCAAACCATTACAAAGAAGACACTCCCTACCACCAACCAATCACTAGGCCCATCCCCACCCATATCAAAGAATAGTCCTCTAACAAGCTGCACATGGAGGCATTACAGGGTCACAACCTAGTCAAGTCCCGTGTGCCTTAAAGTTCCAGTTTTTTTCTTGAGAAAAGCATAGTTCTGAGAGATGGACACTGACCTAGGTGAGAAGTATTTGACAAGTAAAACACTGTTGTGTTAAGGACTGGCCTGGTCAAGCAAGGTTTTCATTTAGGCCTTCAGGCAGTGAGGAGGAACATTCTTGAGAGAACCAGTAACAACATTCTGGGAGAGCCAGTAACAGCCTGGGGCCCGGCCTTGGGAGCTTTGCCTAAGGCCTTGATGTATTGAGAATAAAACAGAGCTTCTTCTCTAAATCCAGGAATATAGAGCTGTGAATGACTCCTTCAGATCCTGAGAACGGAACTCTTCCCACCACATGGGGCTGTGGTTATCAGTCCCAAGGCCACTGTAGGCTCAGTCAGTAATGTTCTTGAAATACCGTGTTCCCCTTGTGCACCTTTGTTTGATTACCCTCCTCCTGTGTGTGTCCCATTGTAAGAGAGTGTCTGCTGACTTCATAGAAGTCCCCCATTTCCTTCCATTGTCCCCTGGGAGTAGTATACAAGATGCTATTCTTCTTAAGAAGCTTACTTGGCATGAGACAGCATGTGCTCACACACTTAGAAGATTAATAAAGACAAATCTCTCTCAAGAGAGCATGCATCTATCTCTGTCTAATGTTCAAAGAGGAGCCAGCCTAGACAGATTTTGCATTCCTCATCTGCTGTCATCCTTAAGTTTCTTTTAGGTTCATGCTCCAGGTTACACTATGAACCATTTAAACAGGGACAGGGGACTACAAATCTAGACACTTAGGCAGATGGGGGACTGACACAGTAAAGATTTTATCAGAATTATTTCTGAAGTACACCAGTGACCTGATACAACAGGCCATTCTTCAGTGACTGGGTGCGAGGTGAAAGTGCCAGAGAATGAGAAAGACAGGAAAAATAGAGGTAGAAAGCTGGGGTGGAGAGGTCTTGCACAAGCTGTCTCATGCCAAGTAAGCTTCTTAAGAAGAATAGTATCTTGTATACTACGTCCAGGGGACAGTGGAAGGAAATGGGGGACTTCTATGAAGCTTCAGGTTCTTGGACATCCAAGCAGTGTTTGGCATGGGCTCTCTTGCATAGAATGGGCCTGCATTTAGAGCATTGATTGTCCATTTTCAAAGTTTCTGAGCCACCATTAATCCAGCATCGTGCAAGTAGGACTGATTGCAGGTCAAAGGTTTTGTGTCTGTGTTGGTGTTCCAGTCCCAGTACTGAGAGCCGTGTCTGGTTATAGAAAGCTGTTCAGGCTCCTCACTCCCCATTTTAGGAGTCCTTTCTAGGGTCATTTCCATAGAATCTAAGGAATATCTGAAGAGCTAGGTTTACTGCTTCTTTTAGAGTTAGCAAGGAAAGTGGTTCAGCCAGTGAGAGCTATACAACAGAGGCTGCACTAGGTTTTCATACCAACACCCAAATGTCCCCCAATTCCAGTAGTCTTTCCCTATACTCTCTGTCTCCATCCCTCCTCATAGCCTGCTCTGTCCTGTTCCCATCCCCACCCAGTCTATCCAGAAAATCTATTCCGTTTCCTATTTCTATGGAGGTCCATGTGTTCCCTCTTGAGCCCTCCTTGGGTCTGTGGATTGTAGCATGAATATCCTTTACAGCTAGTATCTGCTTATTAAGTGAGTTCATACCATGTTTGCCATTTTGGGTCTAGGTTACTTCACTCGGGATAATTTTTTTGCCCTAGTTCTATCCATTTGTCTGCAAGTTTTATGTTGTCCTTGTTTTAATAACTTAGTAATACTCCATTGTATCAGTGTACCACATTTTCTTTATCCATTCTTTGGTTGAGTAGCATCTAGGTTATTTCCAGTTTCTGGCTTTAGGAATATAGCTGCTATGTACATAGTTGAGCAGGTGTCCTTGTGGTAGGATGGAGCATCCTTTGGGTCTATGCCAAGAGTGGTATAAGGGTATCTTGGCATAGGTCTATTCCTAATTTTCTGAGGAACTGCCATTTTGACTTCCATAGAGACTATACATGTTTGTAAAAGTTATTTCCCATACAGGAACCAGAGTGATGTAGTTAAAGTTTTGCTCAGCTCATGCCATTTTGAGGTTCAAGGGTTTTTGAGTCCTGTCACTCACTGGTACTTTTAGAAGGGGAATGAGGGACCAGCCCCCTGTTTTAGCAGCCATGACAGGCTAAAATGTGCTCACCTGACCTTTCCCCTCCTGTCCTGGTTACTAGCAAGGAACCAATCAGAAGTTATCTGGCAGAGCTGTGCTTTATGGCTCTGGGTGTGCTTTATGTGCAAGTGCACAAGTGCAGAGCATAGCAACCACCCTGGGAGGGCCTATGGGCCATAACAACCAGTTGACCAATCAATACAGGACAGGTTGCCCAAGCCTGGAAGCACACCAATCCTGAGACTGTTGCGTACCCCTAGACACTCCCCTTACACTATCTGATATATTCCCAGCCTGGTGGTTTGTCGTGGTCTTTCTCCAGCCATCCTTGTGTTAGCAACTGCATAGACCAGTGGATATAGTGAATTTGGGTATTTGTAGCCTCTGTTGCTTTAGATAAAATTGTTTTAAGCACTAAAATCCTCCAACTTGTGAAATTGACCTAGGATAAATAGTTCAGTAGTAAACTTGAATTAGCTCTTGTATGTTTGATAAACAGTCACACAAGACAATATATTTACACAGACTTTGGGTGCCAGCAATTATTTTATAAAGTTTATTTACATGTGTTTGTGAAATTTTGAGATGACTCCCAGGTCAAAGCATGTTGCTATACAAGCACAATATGCTTGTTCTTGGGAACCCATGCTAGAAAGAAAACAAGTCCTGAAAGATCTCCATTCCAGTCCTCATAAGGTATAGCATATACCTGCACTCACACATCAAACAGACACACCTCACACACCTTTCTCTCTCTCTCTCTCTCTCTCTCTCTCTCTTTCTCTCTCTCTCTCTCTCTCTCTCTCTCTCTCTCTCTCTCACACACACACACACACACACACACACAAATGCACACATAACATACACACAAATCCACACACATAAAAACACACACCCCACACAAATACACACACACTCAAACACACACACAAACACCAACATATATACAAACACAAATGCAAAGAAACACAAAGGTACACACAAACATACAAACATAAATATACACACATCACACATACCCATACACACATACCACACACACAAACACATACACCCACAAAAAACTTATTAAAAATCAGTGTTAGTATTTAGAGAACCCTTAAGATATATGTGATGAATAAATTTATACAGGACTGAATTTTTTTTTCAAATTGTTATTTTTTATTTGTATGAGATAGCACCATTTTCTGAAAAGTCATAAAACTAGTCTGTTCTGATAGCCATAATAGAAATATTTGCAAAGTATAATACTTTGATGACTTTGGTTACCATGAGGAGAAGATGCAGAAAATATTTTTGAATTTAATATTAGTGGTTTAGAAAAATCATTTTGAATCTTCATCAAATCCAGTGGAGACACTGGAATTTTAAAGATCCTTGTAGGTTAAATAATAAAGAACTTTAATATATTGATGGAATGATAAAAGACCTTGTTTTGATTTGGTTATGCTTCTTTTGTTTCCCTCACATTTTTTCTATGTAGCCCTGGCTGTCCTAGAAGTTACTATGTAGACCAGGCTGGCCTTGAACTGACAGACAGATTCTACTGTCTCTGACTCCCAAGTGCTGGGAATGAAGGCTTACACCAGCATGCCTGACCTTTGTTTTTTTAGATTCTTTGAAATAGTCTCAGTATGTATCATTGATCAAACTGTAGTTACTGAATAGGGCAGGCTGGCTTCAAGCTCAGAGAAATGTTTGCCTCTGAATCCAGAGCCCCAGGTGTTAAAGCATGTGCCACACGTGGCTGAGATCATATATATATATGTATATATATATATATTAAATGCCAAGGTTGGTTGTGCTTTGCAGAAGCAGAATAATGTATGTGGCCAAAAATTTCAGGCCAGACTTAATTATCTTGCAAACTGGTCTTTAGTAGGCCAGGATTGCCTTGAATTCCATACTCACATAAGGGTGGCCATGTCTGATGCTTTCACACACACACAAGCCACTGTCCAGTTTATGACTTAAACATGTAAAATGTGAAAATATTGCTCCTTTGTTCATACTGCATAGATTTTGATTCAGAGTTGAAGAATAATCTTGTTTTTCATTCAGATCTGTGTGACTTCTGTTTTCTTTTTGCCATTTTTGACTCACGTCTACAGGAATTAGTTCTAAATCATCATTAACACTCAGCTTTCCTTCTAAAAAGCTTATTTGCTTTTACAATTATGGATTTTTTGCATATCCTAGATTCTCCATTATTCTAGATAATTTTTATGTTGGCAGTGAAACCCAGGCAGGGCTCATGCTAGGCAGGTGCTGTACCATCGAGCTGCTTCTTCTCTTACAAATACTTGTTTGGTGTTTGAAAATATTTTTTCTTTGGTATCATTTCAGTAAATAGATCCAGCCCTTTGCTTAATAAATCTTTTGTATTAGTTTTTATTTCATCTGTGGATTTTCTCACAGTAGGACCATTGTGCTGTTAGATGACTTCAGTTCTTAGTTTTTAAGGCTTTTTTTTTTCCTGTATCCTATCTTTGAATAAAGACTCAAGCTTTTTTGTGTGTGAATACTATTTAGGCTGGGTATGAGGACATATTTTTCTTTTTGTCACAAAGCCTCATAGCTGTTTTACTTTTATCCTCTTTTTAAATTTTGTTTCTTTTATAGAATTCTTTTTTATTAATTTTTTAAATTTAAATTAAAAACAATCTTATTTTACATACCAATCCCGGTTTCCTCTCCCTCCTGTCCTCCCACCCCCCCATAACTCCTCAGAGAGGGTGAGGCCTTCCATGGGGGTCATCAAGGGCTGTCACATCATTTGGGGCAGGACCAAGGCCCTCCCCCATGTATCTAGGCTGAGAGAGTAGCCATCAATGGGGAATGGGCGCCAAAAAACCAGTTCATGCACTAGCATAAATACGGGTTCAAGTGTTCTTAAATTTTTAATTAATGAATTAATTGATATATTTGAGCTAATATGCTGGGTAGCTTTCCTGGAATTCATCTGTGTAGGGGTATGAATTCAGAGAAAAGCCACTTGCTTGTGGCTTTGCAGCCACTGCCACAGGCCAGGACTGCATGTGGGGCTCACACCAGAGTCACTGCCCAGCCAGCTAGGTTTTCTTTTCATTATTCCTCAAGCCTCTGAGTGATTTTGGGATCTTCCTGTTGTAGCCTCTCTGAAATAGTTTCCAGCTGCCACCCAAACTCCAGAAGCACCTGGGCTCCAAATGCCACAGGACTTATCCACTCTAGACATGCTGCTCTGCCACTTGTGTTTTCCTCCACACAATCCCATGTGTGGTTTTTCAGACAGCCAGTTATCTCTCTCTCTATCTTCCCCTCCTCCTCTCCATGGGTTATGGGCTTTCTCTGTAGCCCCTCTCCTCTGGCTTCTACTCTCAGTTCACAGCTACACACTGTTTCTCTAAGTAGATGTGCTATGTCTCACTATTCACTGATATTGTTGATAGATTTGGTAAGAAAATTGGGAATTCTTAAAGGAAGGGATTAGTTAAAAGAGAGAGTTTTTTCCACATTGTGTAATAGGAAACACTATTAAAATGGAGGGATTTAGGTCTCTGCATTATTATATGCTGGACGGTTTGAAAATGGAACAATTAAATGAGAGGATAACTAATTTAGATGGGACTTATGTAATGTCAAATTATAAACATCAGTTTTATCGTTTTTGTTTTATCACTAAAAAAGTTGGTTGAGTGCTAAGGCACAAGTTTTAGAAAAACTCAATAAAACAGATCATAGAGATTATCAGATCCAGACAGAAGAATTTAAAGGAGAACCAATTTCAGCATTGTATTATAAGATTAGATAGGTGTGGCTTAAGGTTTTCTTTTCCTTTTTTTAAAAACTGGTTCTTCTTTTTGTTTTTTCATTTTTCATTTTTATAATTGTAATTATACCATTTTAAAATTAGAAACAAGCTTCTTTTATATGTCAATCCCAGTTCCCTCTCCCTTCTCTCCTCCCCTGCCCCCCACTGGCCCCCTATCCCAACCCCTTTCTGCTCCCTAGGGAGGGTGAGGCCTTCCATGGGGGATCTTTAGAGTCTGTCATATCATTTGGAGCAGGGCCTAGACCCTCCCCGGTGTGTCTAGGCTGAAAGAGTATCCTTCTGTGTGGAAAGGGCTCCCAAAGTCCATTCATATACTAGGGATAAATACTGATTCACTACCAGAGGCCCCATAGATTGCCCAGACCTCCAAACTGACATCCTCGCTCCGAGGGGTCTGGAACAGTCCTATGCTGGTTTCCCAGCAACCCCTTGTTCAGGCCAGCTGTTTCTGTGGGTTTCTCCAGCCTGGTTTTGACCCATTTGCTCATCACTCCTCCCTCTCTGCTACTGGATTCCAGAGTTCAGCTCAGTTTTTAGCTGTGGGTGTCTGCTTCTGCTTCCATCAGCTACTGGATGAAGGCTCTAGGATGGCATATAAGGTAGTCATCAATCTTATTATCAGAGAAAGGCATTTAAGGTTGCCTCATGACTATTGCTTAAATTGTTAGTTGGGGTCAATCTTGTACATCTCTGGACATTTCCCTAGTGCCAGAATTCTCTTTAAACCTATAATGGCTCCCTCTATTATGGTATCTCTTTTCTTGCTCTCCTCTATTCTTCCTCCAACTAACTCTTCCTGCTCCTTCATGTCCTCCTCTCCCCTCCTCTTCTCCCCTTCTCATTCTCCAAGGTCCCTCTCCCCTCCCTCCATGCTCCCAATTAGCTCAGGAGATCTTGTCCCTTTCCCCTTCTCTAGGGGACCATGTATGTCTCTCTTAGGTCCTCTTTGTTTCCTAGCTTCTTTGGTGGTGTGGATTATAGGCTGGTACTCCTTTGCTCTATGTCTAAAATCCATATGAGTGATTTTATGACATACCACTTTTGTCTTTTTGTGACTGGGTTACCTCACTCAGGATGGTTTCTTCTAATTCCATCCATTTTCCTGCGAATTTCATGATTCTATTGTTTTTTTTTCCGAGGAGTAGTACTCAATTGTGTAAATGTATCACATTTTCTCCATCTATTCTTCAGTTGAGGGGCATTGAGGTCGCTTCCAGGTTCTGGCTATTACAAACAACACTGCTATGAACATAGTAGAACATATGTCCTTGTTGTATGAATGTGCATTCTTTGGGTATATGCCCAAGAGATGAATTGCTGGAATGGCTGATTCCCATTTTCCTGATCTGTATATAGTAGGGCTCCTGATTTTTTCGAGTTTATCTTGTATCCTGCCACTTTGCTGAAGTGTTTATCAGCCATAGGAGTTCCCTAGTAGAATTTTTCCGGGTCACTTATGTAAACTATCATATCATCTGCAAATAGTGAAAGTTTGACTTCTTCTTTTCCATTTTATATTCCCTTGATCTTTTGTTGTCCAATTGCTCTAGCTTCAAGTACAACTTCAAGAACTTCAAGTACAATATTGAAGAGGTATGGAGAAAGTGGACAGCCGTGTCTTGTTCCTGATTTTAGAGGAATCGCCTTGAGTTTCTGTCCATTTAGTTTGATGTTGGCTGTTAGTTTGCCGTATATTGCTTTTATTATGTTTTGGTGTGTTCCTGTTATTCCTGATCTCTCCAAGACCTTTATCATGAAGGGGTGTTGGATTTTGTCAAAGGCTTTTTCAGCATCTAGTGAGATGATCATGTAATTTTTCTTTCTCAGTTTGTTTATATGGTGGATTACATTGATGGATTTTCGTATATTGTACCATCCCTGCATCCCAGGGGTGAAGCCTACTTGTTCATGGTGGATGATTTTTCTGATGTGTTTTTTGGTTCAGATTTGCCAGTATTTTATTGAGTATTTTTGCATCAGTGTACATGAGGGATATTGGTCTGTAATTCTCTTTTTTCGTTGTGTCTTTGTGTGGCTTGGGTACCAAGGTCATTGAAGCCTTGTAAAAAGAGTTTGGCAGTGACCTTTCTGCTTCTATTGTGTGGAATACTTTGAGGAGAATTGGTATTAACTCTTCTTTGAGTTTCTGGTAGAATTCTGCACTGAAGCCATCTGACCCTAGGCTTATTTTGGTTGGAAAACTTTTGATGACTGCTTCTATGACATTAGGGGCTATAGGTCTATTTAAATTGTTTATCTGTTCTTGATTTAATTTTGGTAATTGATATCTATCCAGAAAGTTGTCCATTTCCTTTAGATTTTTGAATTTTGAGGAGTATAGGTTTTCAAAGTATGACCTGATGATTCTCTGGATTTCCTCAATGTCTGTTGTTATGTCCCCCTTTTCATTTCTGATTTCATTAATTTGCATGTTCATTCTCTGCAGTTTGTAAGTTTGGATAGAGGTTTGTCTATCTTGTTGATTTTCTCGAAGAACCAACTCTTCGTTACATTGATTCTTTGTATTGTTTTCCTAGTTTCTACTTTATTGATTTCAGCCCTCAATTTGATTATTTCCTGGTGTCTACTCCTCCGGGGTGAATTTGCTTCTTTTTGTTATAGAGCTTTCAGATGTGCTGTGAATTCTCTAGTGTGACTATTCTCCAGTTTCTTCATGTGGGCACTTAGTGCTATATGAACCTTCCTTTTAGCACTACTTTCAAAGTGTCCCATAGGTTTGGGTATGTTGTGTCTTCATTCTTATTGAATTCTAGGAAGTCTTTAGTTTCTTTTTTTATTTTTTTTCTTGACCCAGGAATGGTACAATTGCGCATTATTCAATTTCCATGAGTTTGTGGGTCTTCTGCAATTTGCGTTGTTGTTGAATTCTAATTTTAAAGCATGGTGGTCTGATAAGATACAGAGGGTTATTCCAATTTTTTTGTACCTGTTGAGGTTTGCTATGTTGCCGAGTATGTGGTCAATTTTAGAGACAGTTCCATGTGGCACTGAGAAGATATATTCTTTAGTGTTTGGATGAAATGTTCTATAGATGTCTGTTAAACCCAATTGGATCATAACTTCTATTAGTTCCTTTGTTTCTTTGTTAAGTTTCTGTCTGGTGGTCCTGTCTAGTGGTGAGAGAGGCGTGTTGAAATCTCCCACTATAAGTATGTGAGGTTTTATGTGTGATTTGAGTTTTAGTAATGTTTCTTTTACGAATGTGGGTGCTTTTGTATTTGGGGTGTAGATGTTCAGAATTGAGACTACATTTTGATGGATTTCTCCTGTGATGAATATGAAATGACTTTCTTCATCTCTTTTGATTGATTTTAGTTTAAAGTGTAATTTATTAGATGTTAGGATTGCTTCACCTGCTTGTTTCTTGGGTCCATTTGATTGGAAAATCTTTTCCCAACCCTTAACTCTGAGGTAATGTTTGTCTTTGAAGTTGAGGTGTGTTTCTTGTATGCAACAGAAGGGTGGATTCTCTCTTCGAATCCATTCTGTTAGCCCATGTCTTTTTATAGGTGAGTTAAGACCATTAATATCGAGGGATATTAATGACCATTGATTGTTCATTCTTGTTTGTTTTGGATTTGGTGGTGGTGGTGGTGGAATTGAGTGTGGATTTCCTCTCCGTTTTTCTTTTGGCTGTTGGTAAAGTGGGATTATCTATTGCCTATGTTTTTCTGGTTGTAGTTAACTTCCTTGGGTTTTAGTTTTCCTTCCAGAACTTTCTGTAGGGCTGGATTAGTGTATATGTATGCTTTAAATCTGGTTTTGTTGTGGAATATCTTGTTTTTCCATCTATAGTGATTGAAAGCTTTGCTGTGAGTCTGGGCTGGCATCCATGGTCTCTTAGTGTTTGTAGAATATCTATCCATGACCTTCTGGCTTTCAGAGTTTCCATGGAGAAGTCAGGTGTAATTCTGATAAGTTTGCCTTTATATGTTACTTGGCCTTTTCTTTAGCTGCTCTTTATGTTCTTTCTTTATTCTGTATGTTTGGAGGTTTGATTATTACATGATGAGGGGACTTTTTTGTGGTCCAATCTATTTGATGTTCTGTAAGCTTCTTGTACTTTCATTGGAATGTCTTTCTTTAGGTTGGGAAAGTTTCTATGATTTTGTTGAATATGTTTTCTGCACCTTTAAGGTAGGTTTCTTCACCTTCTATACCTATTATTCTTAGATTTGGTCTTTTCACGGTGTCCCATATTTCCTGGATATTAAGATTTTCTTTGGTTGATGAATCTATTTCTTCTAGTGTATCTTCAATGCCTGAGATTCTCTCTTCCATCTCTTGTATTCTGTTGGCTATGCTTGCATCTGTAGTTCCTGATCATTTACCTAGCTTTTCTATTTCCAGCATTCCCTCAGTTTGTGTTTTCTTTATTGTCTCTATTTCAGTTTTCAGGTCTTGAACTGTTTCCTTTATCTGTTTGATTGTTTTTTCTTGGCTTTAAGAGATTTGTTGATTTCTTGTAATTTTTGGTTTGCTTTTTCTTCCATTTCTTTAAGGGATTTTCTCATATCTTCTTTGAGGACCTCTATCATATTCATGATGTCTTTTTTTTAAGGTCTTCTCTTCTGTTTCATCTGCTTTGTGACGTTCAGGTCTTGTTGGTGTAGAGTCCCTAGACCCTTGTGGTGTCATATTGGTTTTTCTGTTGTTGAATGTGTTTTTATATTGTCTTCCCATCCCTTCTTCCAGTGGGTGCAGAAGAAGTCTCTTACTCTCCTGATGGGTACAGGTCCAAACTTCCCTTCCTGTGGGTGCAAGCAGGTTCAATACTCTGATGGCTCTCCTCTTCCTCATCCTGTGGGCAGAGAAAGGGACTAGGACTCTAGCTGGTAGTCTCTGGCTGGGCTGGACCCCGCTGGGATGGTCAGCTTAAGGTTTTCAAAGGACCATCTTTAATTTATCCAGTCACCTTACAGGAACAACTGCCAAATTATAGATATCCCCAAGGTCATACAAGAGCTAAATCGACTCCTGTGGAAATGTTAGATTTAAGGAGATTCAAGGAAGTGATAGTCTCATGCATTTACCTTTTGTGAAGCAGATGTTAAATTTTAGGTCAGCTTGTAATCGAATTATCCCCAGAGACTGGTTAAAGCTGTTTTAGAGCCTGGTCCACAATTACAATGGAGTTCAAAGATGAGGCTAAGACCATTGAACAAGTGAGTAGGGCTAGAAGGGTGAAAATCTGCCAGCATCAACTTCTTGGAGAGGGATATTATAATAATGTACAAAGGCAAGCTGTATATGATGACCATGTCCTGGATTTATATTGCATGGCATTTTTGAATGTTTGGGATAGAATTGGAGAAGTAAGAAAGAAAATTGAGTCATTTACTAAAGTTATACAGGGTCCAAAGGAAGCCTTCATGGATTTCTTGCAAAGACTGACTTCAGCAGTAAATAGAATGATAACACTGGTTGATAAAACAGCTATAGAAAAGAGAACAAAACTTTCAGGAAAACCGTAAAGTGAGTATTTTGGCAAACTTCTACAAATAAGCTAAGACTAAAATTAAAAATAGGAATAAATGATGTTGTCATTTATGTGTCTGGTATGCACAGGTGCAGATGTAACAATTATTTCACCAGAATCTTGGCATCCAAATTGGCCTCTTCAGGAGGTAAATATTCAGCTTTTAGGGATTGGAATTTTATCTCAGGTTAAAAGGAAAAAAAAGGGGGGGGGCACAAGATGGGTCAAATGTATAGGGCCAGAAGGACAGAGGGGAAAATTAAAGTCACATATTGCTAACATAGCAATGAATTTGTGGGCACATGATTTGTTACAGCAGAAGAATACTCAGATTAACATCCCCAAAATCTTAGAAACAAACCATAAATTAAGGTGTGTTTCAGGGAAAAATATTAGGAGGTATTGTAAAGAACAGTCATTCACTCTTGTACAACCATTCAGGTTGTAAAAGAACAGAGCAAAACAACAGCTTCTGATCTTTCAAAGACATCAAGAACCTTTAAAATGGTTGACAGAGAAACCCATATGAGTTGTGCAGTGGCCTTTAACAACAGAGAAATTGCAGGCTTTAGAACAGCTGGTACAGGAGCAGCTAAATACTCAGCATATTGAAGAGTCAATCAGTCCTTGGACTTCTCCTATATTTGTTGTTAAAAAGAAATCTGGAAAATGGAGAATGGTAACAGATCTAAGAACCGTTAATAAGGTGATTCAGCCAGTGGGCTCTCTACAGTCTGGAATTCCTTTGTCATTTCTATTCCCTAAAGGATGGACTCTTATAATTATTGATTTAATAGATTGTTTTTTTCACTATAGCTTTACAGAAAAAGACAGAGAGAAATTTGCCTTCACCTTATCTACTTATAATAATTCTCAACCTGCTAAATGATATCAACGGAAGGTTCTCCCAAAGGAAATGTTAACTAGTTCCACTCTGTGCCGATATTTTGTATGTCAGCTGTTGGAAATGATACATAAGCAATTTCCTCAGTCTAGAGTTTACCATTACATGGATGAGATTTAATTTTAATATCTGATTCAAATGTAGATACTTTAGAAAGAATGTTTGAAGAAGTATAGAACATTTTGTCTTGTTGGGGGTTACAATTGCTCCTGAAAAAATACAATGAGGAGATTCTAGTAAGTATTTAGACTGATAAATAGATTTAGAAAAAAATTAGACCCCAAATGGGGCTAATTAGAAGAGATTGATTGTAGACTCTTAGTGAGTTTGAAAGATTGCTAGGAAAGATTGTTTTGAGTATCAGAAGAGACTGGACATTTTGAATAGACATTTTAACAACAATAGTAGGAGGTATTTTCTCTTTGGGTGGCACACCACCCAGCTCCCAAATGAATCACACATGGAGTCTTGTTGTTAGTTATGAATGTCCTGGCTAGCTCATTGCTAGCCAGCTTTTCTTAACTTAAATTATCCTGTCTACCTTTTGTCTCTGGGCTTTTTTCTGTTCTCTTAAGTAAATCTTACTCTTACTCTATGAATTGCTGTGTAGCTGGGTGGCTGACCCCTGACACCCTCTTCTCATGGTTGTCTTGCTATTCTTTTCCTTTTTTCTCCTACTTATACTCTCTGCCTGCCAGCCCTGCCTATGGTTGTTCCTGTCTCGCTATTGACCATTTGACTCTTTATTAGACCATTGGGTGTTTTAGACAACCAAAGATCACAGCTTCATCAAGTTACACAAATGCAACACAAACAAAAGTCACACACCTTAAAATAATATTCTACCACAAACAATAGTTGCAGATTATGAGGATCATTGAAGTGACTAAATGCATTTTCTTCATGGATGACCATTAGCCTATAGTGACCTGTGTCAGAATGTAGTTGACTGAATGAAAAACCTCCCAGATAGGATTGTATGTTTGCATATGTGTCTCTCCTTGGTGACTTTCTTTAGATTTCTCATGACACCTGTAGTAGGAGGAGTCTTTCTGTATGAAATTCTACATTGGGGATATGATATGAATCTCTATAGCCTCACCCTATTTTCTGTTCTTTGTTTCTCCTGTGTTGTGGTTGAAACTAATCATCCAGCTTCCTTCTTGTACTGTCATACCTTGACCAACATTATAGACTCTATGCATGATTCACATAAGATACAGTAGAAACAATTGCTATTTAGTGCTAAGCCAGTTTTCTACCCTTCTGTTTTGTTTTAATTTACTTGTTTTTGAAGACAAGGTTTAGCTGTGTAGCCCTCGATGTCCTGAAAGTAGCTTGGTATACCAGGCTGGCCTTGAACTCAGAGGTCCCCTTGTCTCTGGTTTCTAAATTCTGGGATCAAATGTGGGCCAATATTATACCTGGCTTGTTTTTTATTTATTTATTTATTTAATATTACTGTGTGATGGGTCTGGAATGCAAGTTTTTGTCCACGTCAAACAAGCATATGATGTTGTACTGAGCCTTGCTCATATCTTCAATTTTAAAATTGGGCAGAGGGTACAGTTCTGTTCTAGGATGGCATGTATGCATAACATTAATATTGACTGAGCCTTTGGAGTCATTGGATTGCAAGTACATCACGTTCTTCCTCCCTGTTGTATTTGTTATGATTTTTTTTAAATGAAAATGAGTGTTTTACCTGTATGGATGGATGTGCACCACTAGGGTACCTGGTCCTCACAATGGTCAAAAGATGGTCTCAGAAACCCTGAACTTGGAAATATGGGTAGTTGTAACCTCCCTCCCCCAGTAATACTAGCAGTTGAGGCACCTATATGCAAGACCTGCAAGAGATCTTTACTGCTGTGCCATCTCTTCTGCCCTGTGTTATTTATGAATAGCATTTGTATGGCTAATTTTTCATCTGTCCATTTCTAACAGTTTAAACATGCAGTGACTTTAAGTAAACCTTGTTGATGTAACAGTTTAAATTGGGGTACTTCAAGTTTCTGGAAGAGGAATACAGGACTGGAGTGAATGCATAACTCTTTGTAGAAATAGTCAGTAAAAATCTGAGTTTTTTCTTTTTTGTTTTTTGACTAATTTTGCATGTACTAATTTTTAATATGTACTTCTGGCTGTCCTGGAACTGACTGCATATACTAGGCTGGCATTCAACTCCAAGGCAGATATATCTGCCTCTGACTTCTGAGTGCAGAAGTGAAAGGTGTTAGCCAAAACACCCAGCTTGTCCATCTTAGTTTTCTTTTTTGTAGTTAGTAATTGTTCATACAATTTCTCTCATGTGTACTCTGTACTGCTGACCTGTTTAGTTTTCTGTCTGGTTTTTAGTAGGCATTTATCTTGCAAGGTGACATCCCATTCCCAGGGAACAGAGTTGACAGAAGTGACTGAGCGATTACATTATGATGTCTATGTCATGGAATAAGTGTGGGGAGCACTAGAATTATATGAGTATACTGTCAAAGAAGTATTCATTTGCAATATAGTCAGTATCATGCTTTCTGTTGTACACATGCATGGGATATTTTAGAATACAGTGACCTATGATGATGTGCATGTCGACTTCACTTGGGAAGAGTGGACTTTGCTGGATCCTTCCCAGAAGACGCTCTACAAAGATGTGATGCTGGAGACCTACAGGAACCTCACTACCATAGGTAAGACTGAATTTTCCTTCACATTTTAAAATAAGGGGACAACTGTTCCTTTGTTTTTGATGCCCTTCGGTAATTTGTTTGAGAAAGAATACTGAGGTTCATAAATCAGGCATTATTCTAAGGTTCACTGAAGTTGGTAAGTTAAATTTTGCACCCTTTCCAATAATATACCATACATTTTCTGTTACTATATTTTAGGATACAATTGGGAAGACCATAATATTGAAGAACATAGTCACAGTTCTAGAAGACATGAAAGGTAATTATCATGTGCAAATTGATAGAAATGTACCTCTGAAGAAATTGTAACATGCCCTAAAAGTTTTAAACAAAAGCAACAGTATAAATACTCACAGCTTAATGTGCATGGATGATTATTCAATTCTCACAAAACTATATACCTCAATTTTTGGTAAATGAATTGCATTTGCAAGTCATTCATTTAAAAAAGAAGTCATGGAAACAATGTCTTAGCAGATATCACCATTTGAATCATAGCTCCATGAGAGCTAGACTGTAGATTTGTCAATCCATTCAAGTCATGCCACCCATATTACAAAAGGTATACATGTTGAAGAGGTGATAAGTATATCTTCAAAACATTCTAATAAGTAAATAGCCCATAGTAAATCCAGTGTATCTCATATACTTGAGACTGTGCTTAGTTTAGTTAGAGGGGTAGTTAGTGTCAAAGGACAGTGGTTCTGGAGAAATCTCAAATCTATACCACAAGTCTATGAGGGGCAGTTAGAGTCAAGGGACAGTTGTTGCGGAGAAACCTTAACCTATACTACAAGTCTATGAGGAATAGAAAGTCAACATTGTGAATTCAATGTTGAAACCTTGTATAACATAAGAGTTATTCTTACTTTTCTAGGTATGGTATATGTTACTCTGGGTATAAGTCCTATGAGCATAGGGATGTGGAAAGACCTAACATACCTCTCTAAGAACAATATATATATACTATAATCAGTCCCCACTTTGAGTATACTTGTTGCATTTGATTCATGTATACAAGTAATTGGCTTTTCAGCTTCATTGTTAATAGATCAACAAAATCACACTTCAGAAAAGCCCTATGAGTACTAGGACTGTGTAAATACTTATTTATCCTAGTTCTCTTAGCAAATGTTGTATGACTCATAACATAGGAAAATTTATGAATGTGGTAAGGGTGATAAAACTCTGAGTTTTTCCAGTACTCTTTAAATATGTGAAAAATCTCATATAAAAAAGATTCTGTAAATGTGAGCCATGTAATAAAGGATATTATTACCATAAAAAAATTTCTTTTTGCCCTCAGTCTCCTGACATTAAAAAAAAGTATTGATGAATGTGGTATGTATACTAAAAATTTAAAGTAGAGCTGACTGGGTTTTTTTTTTCATACATAAGAGTTTCGATTTGTTATTCTTTTAATATTCCTTATAAGATTACCTTTCAAGATAAGTAATAAAGTAATCAATCCATTCTCTGGAATTGCAAAATGCATCTTGCCAGCAAAAGAACTGATTGAAAAGAATATCTTGCTTGCTACACAGTTAATCTATAACAAGTTGCTTGGGTATGAATGTATATAGGTTCTTGGGGTAATTTGTTTTTCACCTGTAGTATGTAAAATGTTTACTTATGTAAGGGACATTGAAAACATACTGTTTTTTATTTGAATTCATTGTAATCATTTACTTGAAAAACAGTGTAACCAGATTGTAATTGTTATATTGCTTGAATGCTTTTGCTGGTGTATATAAGCTGTAAGGGAAAGAATAAAAGAGGTAAAAATGAGTTAGAAAGAAAACACCAAGAATGAGAGAGTTAGAAGGAATTTTAAGAAAAACATAAAGAATGAAGATAGATTTAGAAGGAAAATACCAAGAATGAGAGAATTAGGAGGAAAACATCAAGAGGACAGATGGGACAATTCTGAATAGAGATAAGAGTACAGAATTAGAATACAAAAGAAGAATAAAGAATAAGTCTGAAAGAAACAACAACAGCAAAAAATCTGTTAATGAAGGGGAATAACATGAGTGTAAACCCAGTGATAAAAAAAACTTAAGATCTGATTTCTCTTTACCTTTGAATCAAAGTATAAAATTTATTCATACTGATACAAAGATTTAACCATGTATTGAATGTGGTGAAACTTTTACATGTGCCAATTATTCTTGCAGGCATGAAAGAAGACAAACTGAAGAGAAACCTTTATGTATCCAATGTGTTAAAGCCTATGCAAATTATAGTCATCTTCAAAGCCACAAAAGATCACATACTGAAGAGAAATCATATGAATGTAATCAGTGTGGTAAAGCCTTTGCTCATCATAGTGTTCTTCAAAGGCATACAAGAACACATACTGGAGAAAAACCCTATGAATGTAATCAGTGTGGTAAAGCCTTTGCTTGTCACTATGGTCTTCAAAGACATAAAAGAACACATACTGGAGAGAAACCCTATGAATGTAATCAATGTGCTAAAGCCTTTGTACAATACATTCATCTCCAAATACATAAAAGAACACATACTGGAGAGAAACCCTATGAATGTAATCAATGTGGTAAAACCTTTGCTCATACCAATACTCTTCAAAGGCATGAAAGAACACATACTGGAGAGAAACCATATGAATGTAATCAATGTGGTAAAGCTTTTGCAGGTCACAATGAACTTCAAAAGCATAAAAGAACACATACTGGAGAGAAACCCTATGAATGTAATCAATGTGCTAAAGCTTTTTCACATCACGCTCATCTCCGAAGCCATAAAAGAACACATACTGGAGAGAAACCCTATGAATGTAATCAATGTGGTAAAGCTTTTGCCCTTCACAGTCATCTCCGAAGCCATGAAAGAATACATACTGGAGAGAAACCCTATGAATGTAATCAATGTGGTAAAGCTTTCACACGACACTGTAATCTTCAAAAGCATAAAAGAACACATTGGAGAGAAGCCCTATGAATGTAATCAGTGTGGTAAAATCTTTGCTTGTATCAATAGTCTTCGAAATAATGAGAAAAAACATACTGCCGTGAAACCTTATAAATGTAGTCAGTGTGGTAAAGTTTTGCATGTCATAATGGAATAAACCGTTTTGTTGCAATCAATCCGGTAAAGCCTTTGCATATTACAATAGTTTTTGATTATTGAAAAAGATACTGAGGGCTTGTTATTTGGTAAGATCTTTAGCCAACACACTTACAATCAGTTAAAAAAATAATATTTATTCTGTAGAAGAAATTTGACAGTGCCAATTATCCATTCAAGCATTATGATATTTGTTCTTATATTGTTTGCATCAGGAAACTCATGGAAAAATGTGAACTTATGAACTCTATGTATAGGGTAAAAGGCCCAGTCAAGGAAACACACCCTGACCCTGAAACTAGAGCCAGTGAAAGACATACACTTTGGCCCTGAAACTGGAGCCAAAGAAACACACCCTGACTCTGAATCTAGAGCCCAAGTCACATACCTTGTCAGTAATCCAGAGCCAGTGAAAGAGCCCCCTGGCCCTGAAACCAGAGCCAAAAGGTTAAAAGGGGCCAGTGAAAGAAACACGCTTAGACCCTGAAACTAGAGCCAAAGAAACTCTACCTTTGAGCAACTGAACACAAAACCAACCAGTCTCTGAGCTTGAAACCCACCATTCCCTGAGCACAAAAGTCAGCCAATCTCTGAGCTTGTTCATGGCCAGGGATTGAAATCTGACCAATTTCCACCCCAAAAATCTCCCTGAAAAAACTCTACCCCTATGAAGCTCTATGCTTTTTCAGGTGGCAGAATCCTTTTTCTACCCTGGCAGAGGCAGCCATTCTCCCAGATTCCTCCCCTCCAAATAAATCTCTTGAATGGGTTTTAGATGAAGACCTTTCTTTCACTGGAGCAGATCAGAAACTCTGTAGTGGAGTGGAGCAGAGAAGTAATGGACACCTTTGCAGGGAAGCTGTCTTAGGGGAGTGGAGCAGTACTATCAACTGTTTGCAGGAGCTGGAGCTGACCAGTATATTACTGCAGCTGTTTCCCCCTTAGTTGAGTGAAGCAGAGATGTAGTAATTTAGGTGGGAGCTGAGAAGAAACAGACGTCTCTGCTAGGAAACTTCCTATTGAAGCAGAGCAGAGAGCAACGGACCCCTCTGCTTGGAAACTCCCTTAGGGAGTGGAGTAGAACAGCAATGGATATCTCTGCTGGGAAGCTCTCTTAGCAGAGTGGAGCAAAGCTATTCAGATGTTTATTAGACCATCAGCTATTCTAGATGGGCAAAGAGTTACAGCTTCACAGAGTTAAACAAATACAACATAAACAAAGACACAGCATAATAGTCCCCAACACTGCCTTCTTAGGAAATTATCCACAGATGCCAGATAATGTAATGGCACCAAGATTTATTTTGTAACAAACATTTATGGTGTGTGTGTGTAATGTGATTATGGGTTTGTCATCCCATAGCAGATATGAAGATATCAGAAGACAGTATGGTGGTATCTCTTTTGGTCCTCTTTATATAGTGATCAAGGTTGGGTTTCCAGACTTGCACACCACAGACCTTTCCCACAGAGCTGTGTCACTGGTGCCCAAATAAGATTAGTAGAAATATTGCAACTGTTTGTTTTTTTGCAGTATTTGCAAATATTGCAAATATTGCAAACAGTATACTGTTTGTCTTCTTTTCAGATTGTAAGCATCATTTCATATAATGATAGAGGAACACTGGACAATTTGAATAATAAAACTACTTTTCATATGAAAAATTTTATACTACAGTTTATTTTTAAGTTTATTCTGAGAATTAAACATTTATTCATAATACTTTCTCAGAACCACAACTAAATTCCAGAGAATTGCCTCATGCAGTAAAGTTGGTTCCTGCTATGCCTGATGAGCTGAGTTTTATCTCTTGATTACCTATATTACTCCTACCTGTTTTTCTCTTATTTCTACCCTTGGGCAGTGGTATTCACACACTCATACATAGCACTTGCAGCCAAATGACTCTCTAGGTTTCATCAATAGAGCTCACATATCAGAAGTAGATAATAGACAGGTTTTTTTGTTTTTGATTTTGGTTTTTGGTTTTTCAAGATAGGGTTTCTCTGTGGAGCTTTGGATCCTATCCTGGCACTCGCTCTGAAGACCAGGCTGGCCTCGAACTCACAGAGATCTGCCTGCCTCTGCCTCACTAGTGCTGGGATTAAAGGCGTACACCACCAATGCCTGGTGATAATAGACACTTTTAAGTTGTCCTCTCAGTGCTATATACACATCATGGCCCAGGTGTATACACACACACACACACACACACACACACACACACTTCAAAATTTTTAAATGGATGAAATGTAAAAAGCAAATAAAATAATCTAATTATTGAGAACATGAAATAACTTGCCCATTTATATTATAGAATTTCAAGAAGTATTACTGTTCATCAAAGGAATGATGGCCTCTTCTAAATCTTATTTTATCCTTTTATTCTCTGATTCAATGACAGGTCATTTAAAAACATATCTCAGCTGGACTTAGAGGTGCATAGCTGTAATCCCAGTACACACATAACATATGGAACAAACCACACACACACACACACACACACACACACACACACACACACACAAAATGAAAGACAGATTTTATTAAAATAAAATTTAAAGTAATTAGAAAGAAAACAGCTATTACTTCAACGAGGACACCAATAAACAGCTGAAAATATAAGAACAAAACACACAATTTGAATGTGAAAGTCAGGAGACAGAACATGAAAACTATTGGATTAGTTTTCATGAAAACCCCTATACATTGAGCATAGACATTCTGTAAAGAGCCTCAGCAGTGGAAAGAGTCAAGCAGAAGAACAACTAGAGCTAGAAATCAAGGTTGGGGTATAATTACAGTTAGACACTAAGAATTAAAAGGAATGACCACATCTTTCTAGATCTCTGGGATGTTGCTATTCAGAGATGGGACTTGTTAATTTTCTGTTTCTGTGATAAAACACCGTGGCTAGAAGCATCTTACAGAAGGAAGAATAGATTTGGCCTTGCAGTTCTAAAGGCGTATGTGTCTGTCATGGTGGGGAGAGTTAGCTGCAAATGGCAGGCATGGGAGCAAGAAAAGGAAGCTTAGCGATCCCATCTCAGCGATAGGCAGGAGTCAGAGAGCAAACAGTGGGCAGAGACTGTAAACAGTCAAGGCCTGCCCCCAGGGACAGATTTCCTCTATCAACGCTCCATCTCCCAAACCTACTGCCACCTCTCCAAATAGCATCACCAGCTGGGACCAAGTGTTCAAATATCTGAACCCGTGTGGGGCATTCTCACTAAAAGCACTGCAGTGACTAAATATAAAGATCAGACACTGAAGATATTGTGAAGATACTCAGGGCATAGAAAACATTTTCTATAACATAATAGCAGAAGGTCCCTTCATCGAGGGAAATATATGGACCAGGCTGTAGAGAAGACATTTAGAATTCCAACAGCCATGGCTGGAAATTACATCTCATCAGTGTGTTAGAATCATGTTAAAAGCATATACATCCACTCCTGCATCCACAAAAAGTGTAACTTCAAAGCCTTTCACTGCATTGAAAACACAGAACCAAACCACCCAGAGAGAATCTTCAAGAGAGAAGTTCCATTTTCATCAAAAGGCAGACTCATCCATGACCTCTTGTTGAAAAAAAAATATGAGGGAAAAAAATCCAACTACCAAGCAAGGTCACTGTAGGGAAAAAGGAATCCTTCAACTTTGAAGAAGAGAAAAAGACCTTGCTGGATGAAAATAGAGTAAACCAAAAGAAGACTGCCAGGCTTACACTGCACATGCACAGTGAGCACTATTTGTCAGTTATGTCTAAGGAAGAACCAGCATGTTTTTGTTAACCAGTGCTGCTCCATAACCATCTAGGTGTGTTTGACTGGCCAAACCAGAATATATCACTTCTGGGACTCATAGATTCAGGTTCTGGTGGTAAGATGGATTTGGGAGGGGTTAAAAGTTAAGATTGATTAAAGAAGTTATTTAGAGTGGACAGAAAACACAGCTGTGTTTTCCACCACCAGAAGAATCTCTTCTGTTTGAAGAAACAGTATCAAACAACACCACATTTCTTTGAGTGCCTTAGTAGTAGAAAGGGGAACTTGTCCTGGTGGCAGCTGTAGTACTGAGAATAGGTACTGCCTACTTTACAAACTAGAGAATAAATTCCACGAAGCAATGTGCCAGGGAAACATCAAAGGGTGCTGTGTCTCCTCTCTAAGAAGTTTAATGTAAGTGACAAGAATGAAGGAACACTTGGAGTGCTCTTGAGAGCTAAGGAAGAAGGGCCATGAGGAAACCAGGTGGCCAGGGAATTCTACCTTTCCTAGCTCCATTGAGGACAACAGGGCTGGAGACAGCCTAGGTATGCTTTCCGTGCTGCAGTCTCTGTGGCACCTGTGATCATACAGAGGTCTAGTGTCCAGATCATCTTCTGGAGCAGGTGAAGTCCAAGACCAAATCTTCAGTAGATTAATGTCTCCCCATGTTTCCCCTAGAGAGCATTTTACCAAATATACAATAGAGTAACTTAACAAAATTTAAAGACAGGATTTGTGATTTGGGGGATAGAGTGTCTTCTTGGCTGAGAAAGCATGAACAAAATATAAAGACAGGATTTGCTGTTTTGGGAGATAGAGTCTCGTCTTGGCTGAGAAAGCACGGCAGCTGGGTAAAGCTTGGTTTATGGTATCAGGAGCTTATGCTCCTCTTCCTCATATCTCTAAAAAACCAGAATCAGAGGACCCTGGAGAAACTCAGAAAGGTGTCCTCTCAATACTGCCTACATACCAATAGTTCAACCATCAAGGTTGTGTCCAAAAGGTTACATAACCTACCAAAATTGTCACCAGCTCAGCTAGGATGTCAATCACGTGATCCTGTGGGTGATATTTCACATTCACACAGTTATCAGGGACTGATACATCATGAGTAAAACATGGTAGATTGCACTAGCAATACTTGATTTGCCCACATCTCTTGGTAAGCATGCATTGAAGGTTAAAATTATTAATAAATAAACCTAAGGTCTATGGACACAGTGAAGGCAATACATACCCCCAGTTTCCTCAACAAATCCAATATAGAGTCAATTTCCAGGAATTAAAAAAATAAACTCCAACTTCATCCTGGTCTTAAAAATATAAAATCCACTCTGTCCTCTGCTTGAAGTGAGTCTGGGCACTGCTCCGGCCCCAACTCCCACCATCACACCCTCGGCAGTTCTTCCTGAGGCTGTTCCTGGCATAGAGTGGACTCGCCCAGGCAGGAAGGCCCACCCTGAGTCCGGACACACCTCACTCTTGGTTCCCCCTCTGCCCTCCATCCTCTGCTTGAGGCCCACCCTGAGTCTGGCCACACTTCACCCTTGGCCCATCCTCTGCCCTCTGCTTGAGTGAGGAGAATACCAGGAGAGGCCAGACCATCCAGAGTTGCAGACACTGAAGTCTTGACTCACATACGCCACCGGGAGACTAGAGGAGAGGGAGAGACCCCACCTGCACCCACTCGAAAAAGGGATGAGAAGATGACAGTATAAGAATACACTCAACAACAGAAAGACCATTATGATACCACCAGAATTTAGGGACTCCACCCTAGTAAGACCTGAAAAGCCCATCACAGAGGAAGAAGAAGAGATGGACCTTAAAAGCTATCTTATGAAGATGATAGAGACTCTTAAAGAGGAAACAAGAAAAACCCTTAAAGAAATAGAAGAAAACAAAAAACAAAAAACACAAGAAATGGAGGAAAAAAAACAAACCAAAAAATTCAAGAAATAATCAAATCTCTTAAGGAATCTAAAGAAAGCCAAGAAAAAAACAACCAGACAAGTGAAGAAAACAATTCAAACAGTTCAAGGCTTGAAAGCTGAAATAGAAACAATAAAGAAAACACACAATGAGGGGATGTTGGAAATGGAAAAGCTGGGTAAACGATCAGGAACTACAGATGCAAGTATAACCAATAGAATACAAGAGGTGGAAGAGGGAATCCCAGGTGTTGAAGACTCACAGTCATTGACCAAAGAAAATCTCATGTCCAACAAATCTCTAACACAAAATATCCAGGAAATATGGGACACCATGAAAAGGCCAAACCTAAGAATAATAGGTATAGAAGAAGGTGAAGAAATACAGCTCAAAGCAACTGAAAATATATTCAACAAAATCATAGAAAAAAACTCCAACCTAAGGAAGGATATGGCTATGAAAGAACAAGAAGCTTACAGAATACCAAATAGACTGGACCACAAAAAGAAGTCCCCTTGCCACATAATAACCAAAACACCAAACTTACAGAATAAAGAAACAATATTAATAGCAGTAAAAGAAAAAGGCCAAGTAATATATAAGTGCAAACCTATCAGAATTACACCCAACTTCTCAATGGAAACTATGAAAGCCAGAAAGTCTGGGTAGATGTTCTACAAATGCTAAGGGAGCATGGACGCCAGCCCAGACTACTGTATCCAGCAAAGCTTTCTATCACTATAGATGGAGAAAACAAGATATTCCATGAAAAAACCAGATTTAAACAATACATATCCAAAAATCCAGCCGTACAGAAAGTACTGGAAGGAAAACTCCAACCCAACGAAGATAACTACAATCACAAAAAAATAGGAAATACATAATCCCACTTTACCAAACACCAAAAGAAAGAAGGAGGGAAATCCACACATAATAACACCACCAACAACAAATCCAAAACAAACAAAAATCAACAATCAATGGTCATTAATATCCCTCAATTTCAATGGTCTTAACTTGCCTATAAAAAGATACAGGCTAACAGAATGCATACAAAGTCAGAACCCATCCTGCTGCATACAAGAAACACATCTCAACGTCAAAGACAGACGTTTCCTCAGAGTAAAAGGTTAGGAAAAGATTTTCCAATAAAATGGACCCAAGAAACAAGCTGGTGTAGCAATCTTAATATCTAACAAATTAGACTTTAAACTAAAATCAATCAAAAGAGATGAAGAAGGGCATTTCATACTCATCACAGGAAAAGTTCATCAAGATGAAGTCTCAATTCTGAACATCTATGCCCTAAATACAAAGGCACCCACATACATAAAAGAAACATTAGTAAAACTCAAATCACACATAAAGCCTCACTTATTGTAGGAGACTTCAACACCCTGCTCTCACCACTAGACAGGACCACCAGACGGACACTTAATAAAGAAACAAAGGAGCTAACCGAAGTTATGACCCAATTGGGGTTAACAAATATCTATAGGATATTCCATCCAAACACAAAAGAATATACCTTCTTCTCAGCTCCACATAGAACCTTCTCTAAAATTGACCACATACTCAACAACATAGCAAACCTACATAGATACAAAAAAATGGAATAACCCCCTGCATTTTATCAGACTACCATGCTTTAAAGTTAGAATTCAACAACACAAATTGCAGAAACCCTACAAACTCATGGAAATTGAGTAATTCGTATTTGCACCATTCCTGGGTCAAGAAAAAAAAATAAAAAAAGAAACTAAAGTCTTCCTAGAATTTAATGAGAATGAAGACAAAACATACCCAAACTTTTGGGACACTTTGAAAGCAGTGCTAAGAGAAAAGTTCATAGCACTAAGTGCCCACATGAAGAAACTGGAGAATAGTCACACTAGAGAATTAACAGCACAACTGAAAGCTCTATAACAAAAAGAAGCAAATTTACCCCACAGGAGTAGATGCCAGGAAATAATCAAACTGAGGGCTGAAATCAATAAAGTAGAAACTAGGAAAACACTTCAGACTCAATGAAACAAAGAGTTGATTCTTTGAGAAAGTCAACAAGATAGACAAACCTCTATCCAAACTAACCAAAAGGCAGAGAGAGGGCATGCTAATTAACAAAATCAGAAATGAAAAGGGGGAACATAACAACGGACACTGAGGAAATCCAGAGAATCATCAGGTTTGAAAACCTATACTCCACAAAATTTGAAAATCTAAAGGAAATGGACAATTTTCTGGATAGATATCAATTACCAAAATTAAATCAAGAACAGATAAGCAATTTAAACAGACCTATAACCCCTAATGAAATAGAAGCAGTCATCAAAAGTCTCCCAACCAAAAAAAAAAAAAAAAAAAAAAAAAAAAGCCTAGGGCCAGATGGTTTCAGTGAAGAATTCTACCAGAAATTCAAAGAAGAGCTAATACCAGTACTCCTCAAATTGTTCCACAATAGCAGCAGAAGGGTCATTGCCAAGCTCTTTCTATGAGGCTACAATTACCTTGGTACCCAAGCCACACAAAGACACAACAAAAGAAGAGAATTACAGACCAATATCCCTCATGAACATTGACGCAAAAATATACAACAAAATACTGGCAAATCTGAACCAAAAAACACATCAGAGAAATCATCCACCATGATCAAGTTGGTTTTATCCCAGGGATGCAGGGATGGTATAACATACAAAAATCCACCAATGTAATCCACCATATAAACAAACTGAGAAAGAAAATTTACATGATCATCCCACTAGATGTTGAAAATTCAACATCCCTTCATGATAAAGGTCTTGGAGAGATCAGGCATAACAGGAACACCGAAACATAATAAAAGCAATACACAGCAAACCAACAGCCAACATCAAACTAAATGGAGAGAAAATCATTGTGATGCCTCTAAAATCAGGAACAAGACAAGGCTGTCCACTCTCTCCATACCTCTTCAATATTGTACTTGAAGTTCTAGCTAGAGCAATAAGACATCAAAAGGAGATCAAAGGGATACAAATTGGAAAGGAATAAGTCAAACTTTCACTATTTGCAGATGATATGATATATAGCCCTACTATATACAGATCAGAAAAATGGGAATCAGCCTACCTCAAGATCCAGCAATTCCTCTCTTGGGCATATACCCAAAGAATGCACATTCATACAATAAGGACATATGTTCAACTATGTTCATAGCAACATTATTTGTAATAGCCAGAACATGGAAGCAACCTAGATGCCCCTCAACTGAAGAATGGATAGAGAAAATGTGGTACATTTATACAGTGGAGTACTACTCAGCAGAAAAAAAAAAAACAATGGAATCTTGAAATTTGCAGGCAAATGGATGGAACTAGAAGAAACCATCTTGAGTGAGGTAACCTAGTCACAAAAGGATAAACATGATATGTACTCACTCATGTATGATTTTTAGACACAGAGCAAAGGATTACCAGTCTATAAGCCACACTGCCAGAGGAGCTAGGAAACAAAGAGGACCCCAAGAGAAGATTGCATAGTCCCTTGAAGAGGGGGAGGGGGAAAAGAACCCCTGAACAAAGTGGGAGCATAGGGCGTAGGTGGAGAGGAAGGAGGTGGGAAGAGAAGAAGGGGAGGGGGAGGAGAACAAGAAGACTGAGACAGGGGAGGAATAGAGGAGGTCAAGGAAGGAAATGCCTTGATAGAGGGAGACAGTACAGGTATGGAGAGAGGTCTGGCACAGGGGAAATGTTAGGGGATCCACAGGGATGACCCCAACTAAGAATCCAAGCCGTGGTGGTGAAAATGCCATTGGTTCCCTTCCCCTATAATGAGATTGGTGTCTACCTTGGTTACCATTCCTAGAGTCTTCATCCAGTAGCTGTTTGAAACAGAAACAGGCACCCACAGCTAAGCACTGAACCATACTACTGGGATTCAGTTGTGGAGAGGGAGGAGAGATGAGCAAAGGAGCCAAGATGGGGATTGAGAGACCTGCAGAAACAGTGAACCTGACCTAGTGAGAGCATGGAGACCCTAGTCATAAAACTTCAGAAATATCATTGGACCGAACTAAGCTCTCTGAATGTGGGTGCCAGCTAGGAGTCCAGGCAGTCTATGGGACCTCTAACAGTGGAGCCAGTCTTCAACCCTAGAGCACAAATGGACTTTGGGATCCCATTCCCTATGGAGGGATACTGTTGCAGCCCAGATACAGCAAGGAGGGCCTGGGCCCTCCCACAAACGATATGATAGACTTTGAAGGTCCCTAGTGGAGAGCCTCACTGTCCCTGGGAAGTAGTTGGGGATGGGTAGGGAGGTTGGTGAGGAACATGGGAGGATGGGAAGGCTAGGGAATGGGGAGATGGATATGTAAATATGAGTGGTAATAAAAAAATTAAATAAAAAGAGAAACTAGGAAAACATTACAAAGACTCAATGAAACAAAGAGTTGGTTCTTCAAGAAAATCAACAAGATAGAGACAAACCTCTATCCAAACTAACCAAAAGGCAGAGAGAGGGTATGCTAATTAACAAAATCAGAAATGAAAAAGGGGACATAATTAGTTTTACTGTTTGAGTTTATATGGTTTCAGTGCTGACTACAATTTCAATGAACGACAAATTAGGGAGCTTGTCCCTGATTGGTGCTAAGCCTTCCTGTCTCAGCAGTCATTAGTTTTCTATAGTTCCTTATCTAGGAGCATGGTCTTCTGAGATTCACCCACCCCTTCTTTTTAGCATGTCTTTTGTTACTGCCTTTGTTTAGATCTTGTTTATATAGAGATTTCTATGAGACATTTTTTTCCCACAGAAGTGTCCCAAACTTACAGTCTCCACCTGCAGCTTCTGTGATGTCCCCTGTGTCATAGATGCTGGAGTTGTGATGCAGGTGAGTCCACTGGGACTAGGGTCCATACATTCTGTTGATTTTTGCTCTGGGTCTACTTGTAGATTATGGTGATTATCTCTGTTTGCTATAAAGAAACTCTTCTTTGATAAGGGGTCTGTTGATCATATTTGTTTTCTTAAAAGATCAGCTCTTTGATTCACTGCATTCATTGATTCTTTGTAGTGTTTTCTTTGTTTCTAGTTCACTCATCTCTGCTTTAACTTTTATTATTTGTTGCCATACACTGCTTGGGGGTTTGGTTCTTGTTTTCCCAAATTCTTGAGTTGCATCATTAATTCGTTTATTCTTCTTTGTGATTTTTTAATGTAGACACTTAAGACTATAAACTGCCCTCTTAGAACTGTCACAGAGGTTATGTTGTGTTGTGTTTCCATTTTCATTCAGGTAAGGATTATTTTTCTTTTTTGATTTCCTCTCTGACCCATTCAATAATGAGTTATTAATCTCTGTGAGTTTATATGTGTACTGCAGTTTTATTTGCTGTCAACTAAGTTTTTATTATACAGTGGTCAGATAGGATGCGTGGCATTATTTCAATTTTCTATATTTCTTAAGGGTTTCTCTCTGTCCCAGCATTTGTTCTACTTTAGGGGAGCATCTCTGTGCTTCTGAGAAGAATGTATGTTCTTTGGTGTTTAGGCAGAATATTATTTTAATTATCTGTTAGATCCATTTGATGATGATGGCATTTTTATTCTGAGGTTTCTTTGTTTATTTTTTGGCCAGATGACCTATCTATTTGAAAAATTGGGGTTTTGAAATCACTTACTATCTTTGCGTTTGTTTTCATCTGTGGCGTAATTCTACCAAAAACATGCTTATGAAGTTGGCACCAGATTTTGGTGCCTATTTGGTAAGTATTGTAATATTTTCTTGATTAACTGATATTTTGGTCAGCATGAAGTGCCTTTCCTTGTCTCTTCTGGTTCATTTAGTTTGAAGTCTATTTTGTCATGTATTAAGATGGCAAATATCCATTTGCTTCCCGACACTATGTCATCACATCCTGATATTCTGTCTTTTGTTTGCTTCATTATATTGGTAAGGCTTTACTCTGAGCTTTCTAACTGGATACTGAATTTTTCAATTTTCATCTTTATTTTAGCCATTGATCTTGAGCTAGGCCACTAGGCATAGAGATGGCCCCAATGGGAAATGGTGGGGTGATAGGAAGGGGAAGAAGTGATTTACCCAGCAAATATGGCTCACAAACATGGTTCACAACCTTGGTTCAAGAATAGGCTTATGGGGCTGGAGAGATGGCTCAGAGGTTAAGAGCACCGACTGCTCTTCCAGAGGTCCTGATTCAATTCCCAGCAACCACATGGTGGCTCACAACCATCCGTTATAAGATCTGGTGTCCTCTTCTGGTGTGCAGATATACATGGAAGCAGAATGTTGTATACATAATAAATAAATAAAATCTTTAAAAAACAAAGAATAGGCTTATGGGTTTGCAGAGAAAGTGAAAAACCAACTTCCCCAACAAAGGTAACAGCAAAACATGGAGGCCATGCCTCCTGCTGGTCTAAAGCAAAGCATGTGGATTTGGTGATAAAAGTAAGAAGGAATGGGATGGGAAACAGAAGACTTTTCCAACAAAGGTGACTCACAAACAAAGAGGGTTTCAGCTTGGATCTGGAACAGCGCTGTGGGTTCCCAGATGGCTGTGGTTTGGAGGAAAGGGGAAAAAAGAGACACTCAGAAAAAGTGACTCACAACCCTAAAATAATTGTATTTTTGTATTCAAACTCTCCATTTAGGAAAATACACTCATATCATGCTACTGTGATATTTACTTACATGACAATTACTTCTTGCTCTCCTGTATGGTAGTGGTGGAGTCTCTAAATGTATAATTAGAAATTATTATCTTTATCTGTGAGGGACTGAACCCAGATTTCATGGTTTAGAGGAAGGTGCTCTGTGCATCTGCTGCTCCTCTAGTCCTATTTTTCCTTTATTTTTGTATATCACCAAAGATAAGGCAAATATTCCCCATTTTATAAATGTTTCTTTCCTTAGATATCTGATTCATCAGAAGGCTGGACAGAAATAGTAGCATGTTTTACAACACAGCTGTACCTGGAGCTTCCTGTGTTGCCAAACGGACTCTTGAGCACCGAAAGGAATTCTCTAGAGGTCATACTTTTGAAAACTGTCATCAAGACTTAAACATGATTTTTGCCAAGTGCAATAACACTAGAATGTTAATATTACAGGTGAAGCACAAATAACCCTCTTCTTTGGAGGAAAAAGGTAAAACCAGTCTAGCCATGCCTGATTTACATTCTGTTTTTGCTGTGTGTGATTGATACCTGTGATGTTACACATTAAACATGAAGTCACCCATACACCAAGAGAATACTTAACTATCGATCCACAGACCTAGCTTATCTTTTAGCCTATTGTGCAAGACAGGTGCTCTGCCACTTGGGCACATTCCCAGTCAATATTTTCTATGGGAAGGCACTTTCTCAAGGGGAATGCCAATAGGATCTCAGCCTGTGTTGTCTTTCATGTTTTATATAAAATAAAAAATTATTTTTCTATCCTAACAGAAAGAACTTTAGTGAATTATCAAGTGATATACATGTGCATAGCTACATATGAATTTACAATTTCATAAAAACCTATCCTCCATAGCATCTTTGTCTCTCCTTGCCTTCCCAGTGCATCTTTTAAACTTCTGTGTATGAACAACGTGTTGAGTATAAATGTTCCTAAGAGCTGATCTTAGCCATGGCCATTTCCAAGGGTGACAACAATAGCAATGGAGTGTCTTCTACATTGTGGTATCATAGGTAAGAATGAGAATTACTGTTGACCTAAAAGAGCTCATGACTGCCTACCCCAAGAGGAGATCAGGGAGGGTGAGCATCATTGACTTTGCCTTAGTGATCGTTCCTGATTCTTTGCAAGTATTTGTGAGAAACATTGTCCTGAACAGTTTCCATCATTTGAGGGGAGATTGAAAGGTACAATGCTCGTTGCCTCAAGTTCTCTGACAGGTTCTTTCATCCTTACTGGAACAAATTCAGTTTGTACCTGGAGAAGCATTGTTGTGTCACAAGGAAATACTTCTTTTGTCTTCAGGTTGATTCTAGACCATTATTCCAGACAAACTACTCTCTTTGCTGGTTAGTTATGATGGGTACTGATTCTGTCAATAACAGTATTTTCCATCAGTCTGGCAATTCATCAGGATTATGGTCACTGTATATGGTCACTTAATTCTAGGAATAAAATGCTGAAAATTCCTTCCATTCTTTTGCTCAGTAAATTCAAGGGAGGTGAAGATTTCTTGATGAAATAATTATTTGTCAACCTCATAGGTATTATTTATCCTAGAAGCTTCTTTGGGTATACACATTATATTTTATACACTAATATATTCTACTGAGATGTGTTTTTACTAATTCTTCAATCACAGGAAATTGGCCTGAAGACATCTAATCCATATCTATCTATTTTAATAAACGTTAACTTATAATTTGAACTAGGGAAAAGAAGATAGAGTTTATTGAATAGATTACATAAAATTCACTTAATATATGTTTTAATAATCATACAATTTAATCATTTATATCATTGTATCTAAGAACCTTACTATTTTAACAATTGCCATCCAAACAATTTGATTAATTTCATGATCCCATAGTGAATAAGTACATAGCTCATGATTTTAGTATCAACCTGTGCTTTCTCTTGCTCCTCTAACTAGGATGGTCCCATGTAAAAACCCCATTTTTCTTACATGTCATCACTGGCTTAGAGCTTTCCTGAAAAACCTAACTATAGCACAATAGTTTGTCTTAACTTTTTGGCAGTTGCTATTAGTCAATACAATGGTACATTGTACTGATTTCAAAGATCAGGAAAAACCTCATTTAACTGTGAGAATACTGTCATAGGTTTGAAATGAACAGGAGGAGAGAAGTCTTATAATTATTTTATGAGAATTATACTGCATGTACACACACCACATGCCATATTTGTCATGTTTGGCATCCATTTACAGGGCATTGTTAGTTTATTCTCAGTTTTGTTTTCTCTTGAACCTTCCCAAGTAAAGGAAGGTTTTCCTTTTTACCAGGCTTCTTAAAATTTTAATATACATTTTACTTTTCTTCAAGTTTCTTTGAATGCAGGGTAGAAATTTTGTGAGCTGAGTATTGCCTCTTGTTTCCAAGGAATCTTTAAAACTTATAAAAATATCCTGAGCACAGCAAACTAGATTCAACATCCTAGGCAAATGCTTGTTCTGATGGAACACCCAAAGCTAGAAAGCAGTATTCTGTGAAGGTGAAATTTAAGCAGTATCTATCAACAAATCCAGCTCTACAGAAGGAGCTAGAAGGACAATAGTAATCTGAAGAGGTTATCTCATCCCCCACCTCATACACATGAAATGGAATGAATAACCCTAGACTTGCAAATAAAAAGAGGATGTGAAAAACCCCCATCATAACAATGAAATAACAGTAACAGTAAATGCTGTTCATTGATATTTCTCAATATTAATGACAACAGTTCTTCAATAAAAAGACAGAGACCAGCAGATTGGATTAGAATTCAGGATATGTAAACTCAGGTAAAAGGATCAGAAAAGATATTGTAAGCAAATGAACCCAAGAAGCAATCAGGTGTAAGCATCTTACTATCTGAGAAAGCAGGCTTCAAGTAAAATTGATCAGAGAAGAACGGGGAAGGACACTGCATACTCTTTAAAGGAAAAAAAAACTACTATGAGGATATTGCAATTCTAAACATTTATGCATCAAACACAAAGGCACCCAGGTTCATAAAAGAAACATAATTACAGCTAAAATTGCATAATTACTCCCACACAACTAGTATTTTTATGGGATTCCTGAATGTGAGAGTCAGTGGGTCTCTGTTCTTGTGATTTCTCCTTGGCTCTTTCCTTGTTTGTTTGTCCAACTCCAATGTCTTAGGGTTTTTTATCTTATTACATTTTTTTGATTCTATTATTATCTGTTAAAAAACTTGTTTGATGAGAGTCAGAAAAGAAGTAGATCCTCAGGGAGAGGGAAGTAGGGAGGAACTAGAAAGATTGGGGAGTATAATCATTATATAGTATTAAAACAATAAAATTATTTTGTGAGAAAAAATCTATTGTCGATAAAATAAAAAATATGTACAATACCCAACGCAAAATGTAAAAGAAATGGATGAATCTACTGATATGTACACCTATCAAAGCTCAATCAAGATCAGATAAGCATTTTAAACAGATCCATAACAGCTGGTGAAGTAAAGCAGTAATTTTTAAGTCTCCCAGGGTAAAAAAGACCAGGACCAGATGGATTCTGTCTAGAACTGTACTATACCTTCAAAGAAGAGTGAATGCCAATACTCCTCTGGTTGTTCTTAAAATAGAAACAGAAGCAACATTGCCTAATAATTTTAAAAGGCCATAACTACCCTCATATATACACCACAAAAAGTCCAACCAAAAATGAGAATTACAGACTAATTTCCCTTATGAACATAGATACAAACATTCTCAACAAAACATTTGCAAATCAAATTCAAGATCATGGGCTGGATAGATGGTTCAGAGGTTAAGAGCACTGACTGTTCTTCCAGAGGTCCTGAGTTCAGTTCCCAGCAACCACATGGCGGCTCACCATGTGAGATCTGGTACTCTCTGCTGGCGTGCAGGCAGAAGACTGTATACATAATAAATAAATAAAATCTAAAAAAAAACAAATTCAAGATCATATCAAAAAAAGTTATCCACCATGATCAAGTAGGCTTCATCCCAGAGATGGTTCAACACACACAAACTGATAAATGTAATCCACCATAAAAAATAAACTAGAAGGCACACTACATGATTATCTAATTAGATGCTGAAAAGGTCCTTGACAAAAAAATCCAACAACTCATGATACAAAACCTTGGAGAAACTAGGAATACCAAGGGGCAAATGTCAACATAATAGATGGTATTCACAAGTCTATAGTCAATATCAACTTAAATGGAAAGGATAGGTATCTATTTCTTTAGACGAGGGAACTTTTCTTCTACAATTTTTTTTTACAAAGATGTGTTCTATGCCTTTGATCTGGGTTTCTTCTCCTTCCTCTCTATGTTACTCATGGGCTTAGACTTTTCATACTGTCTCTGTGCCTGGATAATGTTTCCTTTTTCTTTGATGGAGTCATTGACACCTTCTTCCTTGACTTGTAGACTGGAAAATTGTCTCTTTCATGTTTTGTGATCTGTTGATGAGGCTTACCTATGAAATTTTTGTTTAACATCTACTATTTTCATTTCCAATTTTATTTCACTTTGTGTTCTATTTGACAATTCTAATTTTATTACTTTCTATTTCTGAAAGGTTTTCATTATTAAACTAAACTGCTGTTTTCATGGTCTCCATGAAGTCATTTATGCATATCCTCTTTAAGAGTATTTTCTCGTGTTGGTGGTGCACGCCTCCAGCACTCGGGAGGCAGAGGCAGGCGGATCTCTGAGTTCGAGGCCAGCCTGGTCTCCAGAGCGAGTGCCAGGATAGGTTCCAAAGCTACACAGAGAAACCCTGTCTCGAAAAAAAAAAAAAAGAGTATTGCTGAATGTCCACTCTCTCTGTATCTATCCTATATAATGCATGAAGTCTTAGCTACAGCATTTATACAGTTGAACCAGATCAAAGGAATACAAATAAGAGAGGAAGCAGTCAAGATCTCCTTATCTGCAAGTGATATGGTTTTATATACAAAATCCCCAAAGACTCTACCAGAAAAATTCTACAACGGAGAAACACTTTCAGCACAGGAAAAGATATAAAAGTAACACAAAAACCAGTAGCCATTCTTCATACAAATGACAAAAACACTCAAACGATAATCAGGAAAACAGTACCTTTCACAATAGATTTCAAAACAAAACATCTTGGCATAATTCTAGCCGAGCAAATGAAATACTTGCGTAATAAAAATGTTAAGGCCTTGAAGAAAGAAAGTGGTGAAGGCACCACACAATGGAAATATCTCCCATGCTAGTTGACCACTAGGATTAATATTGTGAAAATGGACATCCTATCAAAAGTCACTTGCAGATTTAATGCCTCCCTTATGGTTTCAGGACATAGAAAGAGAGAGGCAGAATGTTTGACAGAATGCCTCCTAAAGACTTCCAGCCAAAATCCTACCTCTTTTGGTAGGCCCCATGCCCAGCAGTAGATGACAACATAAAACAACTCAAGTGAATCTTTGAAGGCTCATTGTCTCATAATGTTGTGTCATGGTTAATTTAGTTATTTAATTCAACTTAATTATTAATCTTTACTTATTAGTTCTCTATTTTTACCCAGATTCTTTGTATAATATTAAGGCTTCCTATTTTGTGTTTTAAAGGGATTCCTAAGTGTGTGAATGAGAGGGTCTCTTTATCCATATCTGTCTTTTGCCTTTTCTTGAGCTCTTTTCCTTCTGTTTGCTTGTTTTGTCCCATTCTGGTGTGTTAGCTTTTATTTTTATCTTAAAATATGTATTTTATTGTACTTATCCCTTAGAACCCTGTTTTTTCTCTAATGAGAGATAGAAAGGGGGTGGATCCAGATAGGAGCAGGAAGTGGGGAGGAATTGGAAGTAGTAGTGGAAGGGGAAACCACAATAAATAGTTAAATATTTAATTAGAGATTCTTTTAAAAGAATGTATAAAAATGTGGAAGGCAAGGGAGACAGTATGGAGACCCTAAAAATAATGGAAGAAGAGTTGTGTTGGTGTCTCTGTCTCTCAAATGATACAGCAATCTCTTCGGCTATACATCAGAAATAATAGAAACTGGGGTTTCTGAAAGGGGCATCTACATGCCAGTTACCTGTAACTTAAGAGCCCAGTTATTAGGTTCTCTAGGCTGGCGGGTTATAGAGGACCACCAGCACAGCTCCGTCCCAGGTCCCTAGACACATAAGCCCTCCTGGCACCTCTGGTGCAGAGCTGTTGGTCAACATTAAGCTCTCTCAGCAGAATCGTCTCAACAGTCCAGGTAGCTGTATAAATGCCTTTTGTCTGAAGGTGCATACTGTGGCCCTGAAGAGAAGAAAGAAGCACAGCACCAGCAAGACTGAGTGGGAAACAAAGATCCACATGCTGGTCAAGGGATCTCTTCCCTGGACCTGGAAGAGAGGCCACTGGCCCACCTGGAGCCTGATGGACTCTATCATATGCAAATATAGGTGGAGTATGGAAGAGAGGGCAAGGGAGAGGGAGAGGGGAGGAAGAGGAAAAGAGAGGTAGGTAGGGAGGGAGGGAGGGAGGGAGGGAGGGAGGGAGAGAGAGAGAGAGAGAGAGAGAGAGAGAGAGAGAGAGAGAGAGAGAGAGAGAGAGAACATCTGTTTCGTGTCCTGTGGAGAGAAGCAGATCCAAAGAGGTGAAGGCAGTGAGGAGTGGGCTGAGGTGTGTGGCCAACTTGCCACCAGGGCCCATGGGCCTGAGCTGTGGCCAAGGGCCATGTCTGCATCTGTGGCCTGGCTGCAGCTATGGTCTTGGTGATGTCCTGTTACCACTGAAAGCAGAGAGTATAGGGCTGCACAGAGTTGTATTTGCCACTCACTGGCTGCAACACCATGGAGAACTGGTCCTACCCCTCACTGGCTGCAGCCTTGGAGAGGGCCAGCAGGTCCTGCACCTCACCTGGGCAGCATGACAGATCTGGTTCTAGTGATATAGGTGTGGGTAAGTCCACCACCAACAACAACCCTGCCCCAGGATATGAGAGGAAGAGAATCAGCCCCACCACTTACTGCTTACCACATAGGGTGACCTATCCAGGCCAGTACTAGACAGCTCACCCTGGTATTAAAATGAAGGAGAGCAGGTAGGCTGACCAATCCAGCAACCACCCAGACCCAGAGACGGAGCTATGAGTTGGCCCATCCCATCATCCACCCAGTCTATGATCTGCTATAGCCCATGCAGACCCAGAGTTACAGGATCTTCATGACACAGGACCACATCAGTATATCCAAGAGAATCCCCAGTGAGGACCCAGTATAAATGATGTAGCAAAAACCAGAGACCTCAAACCAGACCGATGACTCAATGTCAAACCGATCTTTTCCTTCTGAGTATGAAGCCTGCTGTGTTCAAGACATCAGCTTCTGCCTTCCAGGGATATAGAAGGACACTGACACTCAAGAGAGACATCAAGTTTGTTGTTTAAAGGCAGGAACATTTAGGGGTTTGTTCTTAGAACAGTTTCACCTAGCCTATTCCAACATACTGAAAATCCACTTGTTGTAATAGTTAACTTGATCAATTTTTGCCTTCTAAATGTAGTTATCTACATTCATAACAGCTTTCTTGAGACTTCCTGTTCCTAGGTTATTACATAGTGATGAAGACACAGCAACAAATGACGATTGACATCTAGGGGATCTTTTCTTTTTTTGTGAGTTTGTTTGTGCTGTTTGTTTCCTCCAAGACAAGGTTTCTCTGTGTGACAGTCCTGGCTGTCCTAGAACTCACTTTGTAGACCAGGCTGGCCTTGAACTCACTGAGATCCTCCTGCCTCTGTCTCCTGAGTGCTGGGATTAAAGGAGTGAGCCACCACAGCCCAGCTTTTTGTTTGTTTTGTTTGTGGGTTTTTGTTGTTGCTGTTTTTGGTTTTGGGTTTTTGGTTTTTGTTGTTGGTGCTGTGTTTTGTTTTTCTGTGTTGGGTACTAGAAATGAATTGAGGTTCAGTTGAGACACTTCCAAACCCAGGATTTACTGTCTCTAGCTCGTGTTTTACAGGAGAAATTTAGTTTCAATGACCTTCATGAGTGGTTTTAAGAAAGAAAAGGGGAGGGTGAAACAATATACAGATAGAATCAAGCATGGAGCCTGTTGTACCTGGCATTAACCTTCTCATTACAAGTGTATGGATTTTAGAATTTTCATTTTTTTAAACCTCAGCAGTGATTTTACATTTCCTCCACCTACTTCTTGCTGGTCAGGGAAACAGATTATGGAACACTGGGTGAGTCCTTTGCTTTACCCTAGGGGATCATAGGAAGAGTGGGTGGGCTCAAGATGAAAGGGATGAGTTTGTTTTGCTGTCCATCACTTCTTGCCTTCACAGTTCCAATCCCTGAGCTTTTATCATTTCCACTAACCACCAACACTCAGATTTCACTTACTCAGAATAACCCTGAGGTCTTAAGAAAGTCAACTTGATACCTGAATTTCCAGAAAATTTAGGGTGGTTTCCTTCCATTGGAAGAAACCAGCTTGATTAGGGATCCTTCTCCAAGCCAGTTCTCTGGTCCATCCTTTAGCTCCATCAATGGACTGGTTTTCTTCTGTAATGGGGTGAAAATAAACATTTTCCCTCTCAAAATAACAATATTGAGAACACCTGGTTTGTAGCTTTCTTAAAGTTTGTTCTGAAAGTTCAAACATCTGTCATTAATGAGTGATTGACAAAATGTTCCATGTTGAATTGCAAGGCAGCTGACCCTGTCATTAAATATCTTTTTTTGAGAGACAGATAGAAAAGCAGTTAATTGTCTCTTGTTGAAGAGACTGCTCCAGATCAACAAAGGGCCCTGGCCCTGCCCATGCCATGCTGTGCCTACAGGAGACACAGGCGTTGTGTGTCATCTTCAAGGTAGCAGGGCCCAAGGACATGGGCCTGAGAGCCTGTATCTGGATCATTAATGAGGGTTCCTGGATGCAGCCAGGTTGGGTGATTAGGCGGAGGAGAGGAGGAAGATGAAGTGAGGGTGTCAGGCAGGTTATGCCCAGGGCTTTCCCACTCTGCCTCCTCCCCCAATCTCCCTCTTGCCATGGCATTCACTGTGGAGGGAAAGTCACTGAATACCTAATGGCTCTGCAAACTCTATCACCTCAACCTGTGCAACTGCAGTCTGTGCCTCTTTTCTCCCCAGGCAGCCATCTGTTAGAGGATAAGCTTGGTGACTGTAATGAGCACAGTAAAGAATCTAAAATAGTAACTCCCCACCATGGGTGAGAAGGGGAAACCACGGGTTTAACAATAGGGACTGAAGCAGCCTAGAGGATAGCATAGACCTTGATATGTTAACAGGCACCCCAGGTGTGTGTAATGAAGAGTCAAAGCCCTTTTTACCAGAAACAAGGTGAACGGTTCTTTTTAGCAAGTAGGAAATATTTTCTCTAGTCCCTGGGGAAATGTTGGCTTTTGTCTGAAAGTCAGACCTAGAAAAGTAATTTCTTGGGATCAGACAGTGATCAGGGGAAAGGTCCACCCCTAAACCTGAGGCTGACCTGTCCCTATTTCCACCCCCACCCCAGAGGTCATTGTGCTGCCTGGATGAGATGAGGAAGCAGGTGATGGGAGAATAGGCCAACCCTCAAACTATTTCAGGAAACACCCCCACCCATTCTCCTACTGCCCCTAATCTAGTTCTCCTGAGAATTACAAAATAAACCATGAACACAATAAAAACCACAACCCCCAAACTTAGACTTCTCCAATCCAGCATCAGTCTGAATTCCAAGAATTTCTCACAAGGAAAATCTTCAAACAAAATCCCCCAACCTCCTAAGCAGATACCAGTAGCACCCTGCTCACCTTGTATCTGAGCCCTGAGTCAAACACAGCTGGATGTTTGCAGGAGTGGGGGTGTTCATAAAGAGCTCTTGCTGTGGCTCTTGGACCTTCCTAGCAAGAAAAGTGCTCTCCCCCTAGAAGTCACTGCCAGTTGCACTGAATCGCACAGTGACCCTGCTTCCCTCAATGACTTCAGAGGCATTTAATCAGACTTCAAGACCAAGAACATCTACTTTCTCCGACAGCACCCTCACTGTGCATAACAACTTGCCCAAGACAGAATGCAAAGCAACTGCTCTCAGCAACCCCCACACTGCTGGTGTGCATCTACATCCCTGGGAACAGTGCAAACATCTGTATTGCAACTTGCTAAGTTGACTGACTCACTTGCTAAGACTGTACAAGAACTCTTTCTATGGCACTGTCACTCAAAGCAAAGGCGTCTTAAATATCCCAATGCTTTGAGAAAATCCATATTAATTTGTGGGAAACAAACTCTAGGGAGTGACTAGGACAAAAGTACCAGACTATGCCCTTAAGCTTTCCCGGGTATTAGAAGGACGTTCAAGGTAGAAGGGAACCAATTACCTCAGCTCATCTGGTTTTTCCTCGGGGGACAAGGGATGGGAAGAGCAAAGACCAGGGATTCTCAGTGTGGCTTCATGAGTAAGTCCAACAGGGTCACTGAAGTGCTGAAATGACCTCACATTCTGGTGAGCATGTGCTTTCTGGGCTGGGCGTGAGAGCTTTATCAATTTCTTACGGCTTCTACAACCCAACATGGATTCCAATAGTGGAGGAAACTATCTGAAGATCCCTCTATGTTCAGATTGTTTGGGCTTCTGTGACTCAACATGACTGATTTTATTCTGATGTCATGGCAAATACCATAACCAAAAGAAAACTTAGGGGAAGAAATATTGTGTTTTATTCTACAGTTCCAGATTACAGTCCCTGTGCTGACTGTCAAGGTAGGAATTCTCACACAGGGCCTAGGAAGCACAGCGGGAACCATGGAGGAATGGTGCATGCTGACCCTCTTGCCAGACTCATGTTCAGCTAGTATCCTCAAACAGCCCATGTCACCAGCAAGAAGGGAGATATGCATGGTTAGTATAACAAGTTCTATTTTCTTATGCTTATGGTCATCACACAAAGTTCACACTCTACATTCCTAACTATGGTTCTAAGCCTGTCTCTCCAGGGTTGCTCACATGTGTAACATATCTTAGCAGAAGGTGAGGTCCAGTCTCTAACAGAAGTCTCTGGCTTGAGGGATAGCATCCTGGGAGAGATGCTCTAGACATGGGGAAATTCAAGGTGACATCTCTCCAGATGTGCAGAGCAGAGCATTTCTTTTGGTCTTTGCTTACAGACTGTCCGGTGGGTGTCATGGGGTCTACTTGTCTTGAGTGAATGAGTGAGTGATTGAGTGAGTGAGTGAGCGAGCAAGTGATGTCACTGGGTTATCAGGTGCAGTCATGGGTGTAGTGGGGCTCCTGACTAATCTGTTTTTACATGTCTTAAAGTCATTTTTTTACTATGTTCATTACAGGAAGGATTCCTGGCAGCCTATTCAGGGTCAGACCCCTAATGCTGATTAAAAAGTGGAATTGTCCTTCAGGTGACAGAAGTATCTTCAGGTAGGGATGAGCTCCCTAAGTACAGCACAGTCAGCCCTTAAAACATGTACATACAAATAACAACAATGGACTCAGCAGGGTGTATTCATATATTTCAGGATACTTATTCATACATACTTAATATGGAAGAAATTGGAAGGGGAGTATGTGGAAAGGAATGGAGGAGGACGAAAAGGGGGAATTGATGCAATATATTTTAATTAAGAATGTATAGGAAATTTTTTATTTAAAAGAGTGGTAAAAGAGATGGCTCAGCAGTTATTAGCACCGGGTGTTGTTACAGAGGATCTAGGTTCAATTCCCAGAACCCACATGGTAACTAATCATTTGCTTTAATTCCAGTCCCAGGCATCCCCTGCCTTCTTCTGCCCTCGGTAGGTATTGTACAAACACCATGCAACTAAAATTAAAAAAAAATAGAAAAAGGAAAGAATGTAATTTTCTGCAGTGATGTCACAGAGATGAGACAGACAGCAGCCAGGGATAGTTAAAATGAATTTCTTCTGGTTTTGCATAGAAGCAACTGTAGCTTTCCTCCAAGCCAGCCTGCTCAGAGGCAAAAGCAACTTTGTTCTGAGGTTAATAGAGTTCATCATAACCACTTATCTCAGAGCAGAGTGTATAGTGCTGTTAGGTGACTTTTCATTGATGTTTTCTGTATTTGTGTGTGTTGTGTCCAAATTCTGAACCCCAAAGTCAACAAGAGATCCATTTCAATACAAAAGCTAAGAGCCATTTATTATTTAACGAGCTAACTGTATTAACTTGGTTCATCCAGCTGTCTGACACAGTGGATGGGGCGAAAAGTTCCCAGAGGGACCAAGAATCGGGGAATTTATTGGGGTGAGCAAGGGGTCTGCAACAGTCTCAGGATTGGTACACTTCAGGCTTGCATGACTTGTCCTGTGTTGGTCAACTGGTTGCTATGGCCTATAGGCCCTCCCAGGGCGGTTGCTATGCTCTTTTCACCACTATTACCATACAGCATATCCAGAGCTCACCAGATAACTTCTGATTGGTCCCTTGCCACATGGAGGTGTCTGACCTCCTAGTGACTGGGGCAGGTCCCCCAAGGTCAGAAGGCTGGAAACTCAGCAACGTGTGCTGAGTGAGAGACTTACATCTTGCTGGGTCTTTTCTGCAGCCTGTTATGGCTACTAAAGAAAGGGGCTATGGCCCCTATACAGGAGACAGCCATGGCGCCCAGCCCTAATGGCATGATCTTGAAGCCCCACTTCCACAAGGATTGGCAGCGGTGAGTGGACACTGGGTTCAACCAGCCGGCATGCAAGATCCGCAGACGCAAGGCCTGGCAGGCAAAGCGCGCTGCATTGCCCCTTGCCCCCCGTCGGGTCCCATCAGGCCGATAGGTACCATACAATGAGATACCACACCAAGGTCCGAGCTAGCAGGGGCTTCAGCCTGGAAGAACACAGGGTGGCTGGTATCCACAAGAAAGTGGCTCGCACCATCGGCAACTCTGTGAACCCAAGGAGACGAAACAAATCCTCTAAATCACTACAGGCCAATGTGCAGCGCCTGAAGGAGTACCGCTCCAAGCTCATACTTTTTCCCAGGAAGCCTTCTGCTCTCAAGAAGGAAGATAGTTCTGCTGAAGAACTTAAACTGGCCACCCAGCTAACAGGACCTGGGATTCACATCTGGAATGTCTACAAAAAGGAGAAAGCCAGAGTTATCACGGAAGAAGAGAAGAACTTCAAGGCTTTTGCCAGTCGTTGGCCCAGGCCAATGCCCTGCTCTTTTGCATCGAGCAAAAAGGGCAAAGGAAGCTGTCGAGCAAGATGTTGAGAAGAAAAAGTGATGTGCTGTTGGAGTATTGCAATAAAGTTTTCCATAAAGCAAAAAGGGGGGGGCTATGTGAGGGTCTGGCCCTTCAGTGTGCTCTGTCTTTTGTATCTGTGAGAATTGTGGCTTTGGTATAACTATCTTTTAGATGAAACATCAAGGCTGACATGTAGCATAGGCTCCAAAGCAATCTACCTTCACAGTGTCATCTGCCTGATTTTCAGCTAAGACCTTATGATACAAGATGAGCACGCCAGAGACGTTTCTTTCCATTATTTTTATAATTTACATATGTTCCTGCATGACTTTGAGGTAAGAATGTCCCTGCTTTTACATCGTGATCATGTTCAGAAGTGGATTTGCTACCTGCACATGCTTAGGAATAGGCAGAACTCTCCATGAACACATCCAGACTCCTTAAGTAAAATCTCCGTGCTTCCTTTGTTTAGGAAAAGCATTGCTTTGGAAAGAAGTCTTTCTCAGTTCCTTGTCTTGGCTGTTGTTTTGAATATTCTTGTTAGTCAAACTGAATAATCCTGGATTTAACTAAAACCCAAAGAGTTAGGTATACCTGTGAGGGATTTTTCTTGAAGGTTTTTAAATTAAAGACCCATTTTTAACCTGGATCATTTGAGTTGATGAGATCTACCTTTAGCATCTTGGTGGCAGTGCACACCCTTAACCCTAACTAGACAGAGGCAGTCGGATTTTCTAAGTTGAGGCCAGCCTGTGTTATGGTTGGAACTTTGCTCCAGCCCCTGGCATCCATATACCCAGAGAGTCTGGGATGTTACGGTGGAGGTTCCACACAAGCCCCCTCCCACCTCTCCCTCCAAACCCTGCATCTCAGAAAGCCCGCCAAATGATGACCCCCCCAGAGATGCTCAAGACCACTCCCATAGGATATTTAACACCCCCCCAAACCAGACTTGTGATTTTTCTGGTCTCCTCTCTGGCAGTGTAAGGGGTGTTGGCTGGAAGGCCATCAGGAGCATTGTAACCGTAAACATGGGCTTTTCTAATTTGGTTTGATTTGGTGTGATTTGGATTGCTGCATCGGTGGAGAGGCTTATCCTGGTGTAGAAACTTTTCAGCCTGGTCTACAGAATGACTTTCAGGGCTACACAGATAAACCATGTCTGGAAAACACCAAAAAGCCATCAAAAAAAGAATGAGATCCACCTTTAACCTGGATCACACCTTCAGGCAGCAGCCTACATATATAAAGGATGTAGAAGAAGCAAGCTCTCTCTTTGCCTGCTTGCCCCAGCTCTACCTACCAAGTTCATTCCTTTACTAGCATTACAGCCTACTTGTTTGGAATTTTGGTGTACACTGAAGACCAGCTGAGACATCCAGCCTCATGGACTGAACAACTAACTACTGGAGTCCTCAAGTTTCCATTGGTAGACAGCTGCTCTTGAACTAGCTGGACCACAGCTTGTGAGACATTGTAATAAATCCACTTTCTTTGTACACGGGGAGATTGATTTTTACCAGTCCTGCTCATGTAGAGGACCTTGAAATATGCATCCGTGTTTTTTTGTTTGTTTTGTTTTTTTGCCTGCCCACTGAGGAAGATGTGCTGATTAACAACAGTACTCATAAAGACATTCTTCCTAGCTCTGTTATTCTCTAAGTATTCAACATTTGTCAAGAGTTTGTCCTGAATTCCAGAAGAAAATTTCGAAAGCAATGGAGCCACCATCATCCAACCTTTTGGTGGGAGACAGATTTATCATTATGTTTTTTATCTGGTTCCTGCAATTTTCTCCTTGTTCTCTGAAGTGCTTGTGACTAACTGGTAAAAAGTATCTTCAGGCCGGGTGTTGGCGGCTCACACTTTTAATCCCAGCACTCAGGAGACAGAGGTAGGTTGATCTCCGTGAGTTCGAGGCCAGCCTGGTCTCCAGAGCAAGTTCCAGGATAGGTTCCAAAGCTACACAGAAAAACCATGTCTCAAAAAAAAAAAAAAAAAAAAAAAGGTATCTTCAGTTAATCTGACCTCAGCCAGTGTGAAGCCACAGACCAAATACCTCCTTTTGTGTCCTTAAATCTCTCTTTACAATTGTTAATATTCTGGGCACCCTTCCACCTATGGGACAGGGAAGCTCATTGCAGAAAAGGCTGTGCAAGCTAGTCCCATTTTGTCCAGGAGAAAGAAGTTCCTGTGGAGTGCAGGAAGATAGCTAGCTATGGCGATCTGGAAAACTCTTGGGTAGAAGGCAGGGACAGGAACCATTGTGCTGTGTCTTTAAGCACATTGCAATCTAAGGGACCGTGCTCTAGTCACTCAGGCCGCACAAGCCAATCAGGACCTCTAGGTCAAACCGCCAGTCAGAAGTGGTGCAGGGCCCTTCTGGGAGCCAGGCTGCAGATTTGGGTTTGCAAAGTAGCTGGTGCCAGTGTTGACCTGTGCTGTGCTGTGGGAGCTGCTGCAGGAAGCTATGAGGGGGCCATGGGCGAGCTGGGAAGGAGCAACATGGTGAGTAAGGGGCTGCTGTACCCAGGTGGGGAAGAGCAGATGGGGAGGTGCAGGAGCCGGGGTGGCGGGTCCTCACCATGGCTGGGTGGGAATCTGCAGGCTGATTGCCTGTGCTGTGAGTTCTCACATGGTCCATGCAACTCCCTTGACCCAGACTGGGCCTCTGAGTAACTTTATTCTGTGGGCTGCATCTGTGCAGAACATTGAGAGCAGAGATCTGTGTGTAGAAACATATTTGTAGTCAACAACAACATGTTTTTGGTGCATCCATGGGAGGAAGGCATGTTGCCAAACGTAGAGAGGCCTAGTTTCTCCAATATTTTCTAGACATTCAGCACTTGCATTTAACCTCTCTGTGTAAAGTCCATTTACAGTTAATTTTGTGGAGATTGTAAAAGGCATCTCTTGTGTTGGGTAGCACTCCACTACTTAGTTGTGATGTAGAAGTGTAGAATTGGTGACATAAAGGATTTACCAGTGCTTGGTCAGTAGTAAGTCTCACTAAGTAGAATTTAGCTGACAGAAGACTGCCTCTAACCCCTCACCCCCAAGATAAGTATATGCTAACATGGCCTGGTAGAGATAAGGATGCTATGATACACATTTTTTCACCAGGATTATCCAGACATTTGGCTCCAAACCATTACAAAAGAGACACCCCTACTGCCAACCAGCCACTAGGCCCATCCCCATATCAAAGAACAGCCCTCTAACAAGCTGCTCATGGAGGCATTACAGGGTCACAACCTAGTCAAGGCCCGGTGTGCCTTAAAGTTCCAGTTTTCTTCTTGAGAAAAGCATAGTTCTGAGAGATGGGCACTGTTAGATTTTTGCTTAAATTGGAAATAAAGAAAAAGAGGAAGCGCAAGATGAGACAGGAGACTATTAGACATATTAGACCTGTTAACCAGTTTATTATAGGCCTGGAGAGTAGAGACTAAGAAAGAAGAGAAACAGGGTTAATGGCTGACCACCATGGCCGGTCACCATAGAAAGAAGCAGAGAGAGCATAAGAGAAGAGACAGAGAGAAGAGAAGAGCAGAGAGAGGAGAGCAGAGAGAGAGAGAGGAGAGAGTGCATAAATGGTCAGGGATCTGTCTTTTAAAGGGGTCCTCTGCACCTGCGTGCAGACTTAGTTCCCATGGAACCCTGGTCTGACCAGGGTACTGCCTGTTCCTCCAGGTAACAGGGGAAGGCCAACATAATGCCTGAACCTTTCAGGCACTATGACACCAGGTAACAATTAATTATTTGAAAAGTAAAACACTGTTGTGTTAAGCACTGGCCTAGTCAAGCAAGGTTTTCATTTAGGCCTTCAGGCAGTGAGGAGGAACATTCTTGGGAGAGCCAGTAACAACATTCTTGGGAGAGCCAGTAACAGCCTGGGGCCCAGGCCTTGGGAGCTTTGCCTAAGGCCTTGATGTATTGAGAATAAAACAGAGCTTCTTCTCTAAATCCAGGAATATAGAGCTGTGAATGACTCCTTCAGATCCTGAGAACGGAACTCTTCCCACCACATGGGGCTGTGGTTATCAATCCCAAGGTCACTGTAGGCTCAGTCAGTAATGTTCTTGAGATACCGTGTTCCCCTTGTGCACCATTATTTGATTACCCTCGTCCTGTGTGTGTCCCATTGTATGAGAGTGTCTGCTGACTTCATAGAAGTCCCCCATTTCCTTCCATTGTCCCCTGGAAGTAGTATACAAGATGCTATTCTTCTTAAGAAGCTTACTTGGCATGAGACAGCTTGTGCAAGACCTCCCCACCCCAGCTTCTTTCCAAGATACTTCTCTACTTCTGCTGTAGGGAGTTGTAAGGAAGACCACAAGCCATGCCATGGTGAGTGTGGGGTGTTCAGAGCAGGTCTGCTGCACTGTCATATCTGCTGGGGCTTGGATGGACCGAGAGCCAGATTGCGGTTCTCTTGATCCATGTGATGGCCTGGGCAGACGCCTCCCTGCATGGGATTTCCTGGGGGAAGGGGAGGCCCTGCAGCCTTAGAATGGGAGGATATGATGCTTGTGATATCACTGTCCAGTGTGCACATACAGTCATTACTTGTGGTGCATGGTGGAGAAAGGAACTGGGAAAAGTCCAAAGTCTGCTTTCCAGAAGTTCTGAATATTGCATTCCACTTTCAGGTGTATCTTATAAATATTAGGTTTAGGAAGTGGTAGAAAGAGATGGTGTGGACCACGCTTCAGCAATATGTGATTAGAGTGCTTTTACCTTTCTGGCACCACCCACCATGGTGTGATCCAGTGATTCAGTTCACTTCACAGAATAAAGGGGGACTCTGAGATGCGGAGACTTCTCAGGTGTCTATAGTGTTGGGCAGGTGGATAGGACAAATTCCACATCTTGTGCCATAATCCATGTGGCAGGAAGCAGATTTTAAACTATTCTGTGTTGTTTGCAATTGGGCATCAGTGGGACTGGGTTTACCTGAGACCGCAAGGAGCCATAAAAGGCTGCAAGAGCCATAGCAGGAGATCACCTTTATTTGCATAGAGAGCTTTAGAGCATGGGACTTCTGTCTTTGGAAGAAATATCAGTATCTAGAGAGTCAGAAACATAACAGTTTAAGGGTCACTTTGAGTTAATTTTGTGGAAATTGTGAGGTCTGTGTTTATTTGATTTCTATACACATAGACCCACAGGGAGCTGGGATCACACTTTTCCTGGCTGAGTTTCCTTTGGCTTTTGATTAAAACTTGACGATATTTTCCTGACTTTGTTCTTGGCTGTTTTTCTCCATCCCCTTTATTCTTTCACAAATATTGTACATATTCTTCATTGTTGTATCTTTGTGGGAAGTATAGAAGTCTCATTGTGTCAATCTATGTACTATTTTTTCCTGATCCCATTGAGCATTCTGTTTTCCCTGTGAATGTAGCCTTGTAATCAGCTTTCCTGTTTATAGGGGTTTTCCCAATCTGGACCTCTTTTACTGCATATCATTTAGCCTTTTCTGACCATGTGAGCAAACTTTTATCTGCTAAGCTACAGCTGGATCCTTATCCCATGACTTTGGTGGTTGGCTCCATCCACTTTTCAAGTCATGAAAGCCAAGTCAAAGTTCGTGGCCTGGTCAGAGGTGGGTAACTGAAAGCTGCATTCAACCTTCCTAGCTGTAGAATGCTGATAACTTGTGCTGGCACAGGCTTTTTTACTTAGCTTTTTTTTAATGTACTTGATGCTCAAGGGCTTACTTTAAGTCAGAAACTTTTAAATGAGCTGTGAAATTTGAGCCTCATGTTGCTATGCCAAAATGTTGGCGGTTGTTATTACTCTTGCTCTTAATTCTTTGCTCTTTATTCTTTTTTTGGGGGGGGGGGCTCACCACAGAGATACCAATTAAATCACACAGAGTCTTATTATTACTTATAAATGTCCAGCCTTAGCTTGGCTTGTTTCTAGCCAGCTCTTCTTGACTTAAATTATCCCATATACATTTTGCCTCTGGATGTTTATCTTTCCCTATTCTGTATTCCTTTCTTTTTATTCTGTGGCTTGCTGTGTAGCTGAGTGGCTGGTCCCTGGTGTGTAAATGGCATTATTAATTGGCCTAAATAATAAAAACCTGGAGTCAGATATTGAAGAAAATGCTGAGAAATCAGAGAGGAGTGAGCCATGGCACATCTTACCACCTTAGCATCTCAGCAGACAAGAGAGCAAGTTCCTGTTTCTTCCTGCTTATATCCTGTTTCCACCCAGCTACCTCACTTCCTGTCTGTTTGTACAGACCTCCAGACCTCTGTAGTCGGCTAATGGCAAGCTCCATTCTCTGACCTTCAGACAGGATTTGTTTGTACAAGCAAGATATCACCACACTGGTGTCCTCTCCTTTCCTTGCTTCTCCATCCTTTATTTTTCCCAGATTTTACCTTCCATTGATTCTCTCTGCCTGCAAGCCCCACCCATCCTTTTCTGACAAGCTGTTGGCTGTTCAGCTCTTTATTAGGCAAAATATCACAGCTTCGAAGAGTTAAACAAATTCAATATAAACAAATGCAACACATCTTTGCATCATTAAAACAAATGTTCCACAGCATAAACAAATATAACACATCTTAAAATAATATTCTACAACAGGCTGAGTTACATTTTGAGACCACAAGATGTTGAGATCCCTAAGCTATGAGACATCTTCCATGGAGAGCTATCTGCATATTGGGGGTGGAAGTAACCAAAGAGAGAGATGTATGGAAAGTTGCAGGGATAGAGCCATCTAAACCCTTTCAAACATCTGAGACAGAGACAATATTTGATGTTTGTCCTGCTGTGCTTTGCTCCTCCCTTGGGCCAGGCTTCCTTCACGATGTCTCCATTTCCTTCTCTTGGAATATGAATGGTATTCAGTACTATTGCATGTTGCAAAGATGTAACTAGTTTTCTGACTTTACAAGATGTTACTGTCAGATTGTCTTGAGTGTCAGAAGAGACTTTGGACAGTTGAACAGTATAGGGGTATTATTCTCTTTCCCAGGGTGCCATGTTTTCATGATGCTCATATTTTGTGAGCCTTGAGTCATTTGATTGCAGGTACATCACTTTCCTTCTGTTGTGTTTGTTTTGAAATTTTTTAGTCAAACTGAGTATTTTACCTGTAAGCATGGATGTGCCCCATGTGGGTACCTGGTTCTCACAGAGATCAAAAGATGGTCAGAAACCCTGAACTTGGAAATATGGGTAGTTGGCAAATAATCCCTGTAGTATGAAGATTCCACATGATGCCAAGTTGAAAGTTCCTCCTTCTGTGAAACTCTCTAGAGCTGCAGATTACAAATACCAACATTAAGCCAGGCTTACTTAAAATTCTGTTCTCTAGGCTCCATCTCTTAACTGCTATGCTTCAGAGTAACTCCAATGTTGTTGAGCAAGCTGTAGTAAACAATTCTTGCAATTGTGACAAGAGGCCAAATTTGGTTACAATTATTCCACACTTGTTGAGTGTTTGTTTTAAATCCTCCATATCTTCCTCCACAAATGTGTGAATGACACAATGGATGTGAACAGATGCTCTCAGTCTCTGCAGCCTTGGATTTATAGCTCTCATTGACTGAATCACTTTCCCTTCTAATTCTACAAGCAGGGAATCTAGCTCTTCAGACCTGACACTAACTTTAAACTATTCAGAGGAGTGCATGGAATACAGCCACAGCATTCAGAAGCTTGGAGGAAAACTGCCATGAATTGGTGGCCAGCCTGGGCTCGATAACAAAACAACAACAAGAAAATTTCATTATAGGTAGTAAGAGCAAGCCTAAGAATTTCAAGTCACTGAAACTCTTAAACCTCAGAATGGCATGAGCGGAGCAACACATTAACTACATCACTCTAGTTCCTGTATGGGAAATAACTTTTACAAACTTGTATAGCCACTTATGGAAATCAAAATGGCAGTTCCTCGGAAAATTAGGAATAGACCTACCCCCAAGATGCTGCTATACCACTCTTGGCATATACCCAAAGGATGCTCCATCCTACCACATGGACACCTGCTCAACTATGTATTTAGCAAATATATTCCTAATAGCCAGAAACTGGCAACAACCTAGATGTTACTCAACCAAAGAATGGATAAAATGTGGTACACTGATACAATGGAGTATTATTCAGTTATTAAAAATGGACATCATAAAAGTTGCAGACAACTGGATGGAATTACAAAAAAGTAATCCTGAGTGAGGTAACTGAGACCCAAAAAGACAAACATGGTATGAACTCCCTTATAAGTGGATATTAGTTGTAAAGTAAAGGATATTCATGCTACAATCCACAGACCCAGAGAGGCTAATTAACAAGGAGGGCTCAAGGGGGATACATGGGTCTTCATAGAAGGAGGAATAGATTTTCTGAGTAGACTGGGGGGGTGGGGATGGGAAGAGGAGAGGTCAGGCTCAAGGAAACAGATGGAGACAGAGAATATGGGGCAACAACTGGAATTAGGGGACATTTGGGTGTTGATATGAAAGCCTAGTGCAGTCTCTGTTATATAGCTATCATTTGTTTATCCACTTTCCTTGCTAACACTAAAACAAGGAGAAAACCTAGCTCTTCAGATACCCCTTGCATTCTGTGACCCTAGAGGGGACTCTTAGGAATGGAGGATGAGGAGCCTAAACAGCTTTCTATAACCAGGCAAGGCTTTCAGTATTGGGACTGGGACACCAACCCAGACACAAAACCTTTGACCTACAATTAGTCCTATTTGTAAGATGCTGGGTTAATGGGGGCTCAGAACTTGTGGAAATGGACAATCAATGACTGGCCTAACTTTAGGACCATTCCATGTGAGAGATTGTATCCTCAATTTGCCGTTCCATGCCAAAAATTGCTTGCATGTCCAATATCCTGACTCTCAATAGCCAGAGGTCTAGGATAGAACCAAACTAGTAAGAGCTCTTTACTACTGAGCCATCTCTTCTGCCCTGTGTTATTATTTATGATCAACATTTATATTGTTAATCTTTTCATCTGTCCATTTATAACTGTTTAAAACTGCAGTGCCTTTTGATAAATCTTATTAATGTTACAGTTTAAAGTGGAGCACTTCATGTTTCTGGTAGATGAATACAGAATTCTTTGTAGAAATATCAGTAAATACCTCTGAGCTCTTTGTATCTTTTTTGTTTATTTGGTTGCTTTTTGCATGGCAGACAGAGTCTTAATATGTACTTCTGGCTGTCCTGGAACTGACTGCATAGACTAGGCTGGCATTCAATGCTAAGGCAGATATCCCTGCCTCTGACTTGTGAGTGCAGTGGTTAAAGGTGTAAGGCAATATACCCAGCTTGTGCATCTTATTTTTCTTTTTTGTAGTTAATTATTGTTCATACATTTTTTCTCATGTATACTCTGCACTGTTGATCTGTTTACTTGTCTCTATGTTTTTAAAAAGCATTGCTCTTGTAAGGTAATATCCCATTCACAGGCTACAGAAATGACACAGGTGAACCTCCTGTTCATTTTCCTTCCAAAGTGACTTAGTGATTGTATTATAATATCTATATCATGAAATAAGTGTTGGAAGCACCAGAATTATATGACTATACTGTTAAAGAATTATAAATCTACAATGTTGTCAGTATCATGCCTTCTGTTGTACACATGTATGGGATATTTCAGAATGCAGTGACCTATGATGATGTGCATTTCGACTTCACTTGGGAAGAGTGGATTTTGCTGGATACTTCCCAGAAGAATCTCTACAAAAAAATGTGATGCTGGAGACCTACAGGAACCTCGATACCATAGGTAAGACTGAATTTTCCTTCACGTTTTAAAAGAAGGGGACAACTGTTCCTTGATTTTGATGTAATTTGATTGAGAAAGAAGAGTGAGATGAAAAAATCTGTCATGGTTCTAAGGCTCACTGAAGATAGTAACTTAAATTTTTCACAATTTTCAATAATATAACATACATTTTCTGGTTCTACATTTTAGGATACAGTTGGGAAGACCATAATATTGAAGAACATTGCCAAAGTTCTAGGAGACATGAAAGGTGATTTTCATGTGCAAGGTGATACAAATGTGTCTCTGAAGAAATTGTAATCTGTCCTGGAAGTTTTAAACAAAAGCAAGTGTAAATAAGCACAGTTTCATGTGCATTGATGATTATTAAATTCTCATAAAGCTATATACATCAATTTCAGGTAGGTGAAATGCATTTGCAAGGCATTCTTTTTAAGACAGAAGACAAGGAAACGGTGACTTAATAGATATCTCCATTTGAATCATAGCTCCATGAGAGCTAGACTATGGAACTGTCAATCCATTTATTTCATACCACTCATATTACAAAAGGTATACATGTTGAAGTGGTGATAAGTATAACTCCAAAACATTCTAGTAAGGAAATAGTCCATAGTAAAATTAGTGTTATTTATTTACTTGTTATGACGATGCTAAGTTTAGTGAGGGGGGCAGTTAGACACAAGTCAAGGGGCAGTTGTTGTGGAGAAACCTTTTAATCCCTATACCACATGTCTATGAGGAACAGAACGCCATACTGTGTGAATTCGATGTATAAAACTTTTATTTGTTATTCTTCCTTTACTAAATATATCATATGTCACTCTAAATACAAACCATATGAGCATAGAGTATGGAAAGACATCACATACCTCTCTCTCAGAAAAATTAGAAGGCATGTAGCAGTCCCCACATTGAGTATACTTATTGAAGTTGATTCAAGTATATGAGAAACTGGTTTTCTAGCATCATTGTTAATACATCAAACACACACTGCAGAAAAGTCCTATGAGTACTAGGATCATGTAAATACATCTGTTTGTCCAGTTAACTTAGCAAATATAATATGACTCAAATATAGTATGACTCAAAGTATAGGAAAATTTAAAGATGAATAGGCATGGTAAAGCTCTGAGTTTTTCCAGTTCTCTTAAAATATGTGAAAAATCACCTGTAGAAAAAAAATAGTCTGTAAATGTGAACCATGTAATAAAGGATCTTACCATCACATGTATCTTCATACATGCAAAACAACCCTTAATGAAGGGGAGCAATATGAATGTAAACACAGTGGTAAAATCTTAATACCTGATTTATCTTTATAACTGGAGCAAATTGTAAAATTAATTCATAGAGATATAAAGATTCAATAGTGTATTGAGTGAGGTAAAGCTTTTACATGGGTGAATTATCCTTTAAGGAACAAAAGAAGTCATACTGAATGGAAAACTTCTGTATATACACAACATGTTAAAGCCTTTACATATCACAGTCATCTTGACATTCATAAAAGAACACATATGGAGGCAAACCCTATGAATGTAATCAATGTGGTAAAGCCTTTGCACATCACAGTAATCTTCAAATGCATAAAAGCACACATAGTGGAGAGAAACTCTATGAATGTAGTCAATGTTGTAAAGCATTGGCTTACCCTAGTAGTCTTGCAAGGCATAAAAGAACACATACTGGAGAGAAGCCCTATGAATGTATTCAATGTGGTAAAGTCTTTTCATATCACAGTGATCTTTAAATTCATACAAGAACAGATACTGGAGAGAAACCCTATGAATGTAATCAGTGTGGTAAAGCCTTTGCATGTCATAATAGTCTTCAAATCCATATAAGAACACATACTGGAGAGAAACCCTATGAATGTAATCAATGTGGTAAAGTCTTTGCATACCACACTGATCTTCAAACTCATACAACAACACATAGTGGAGAGAAACCCTTGAATGTAATCAGTGTGGTAAAGCCTTTGTACTTCACAAAGCTATTAAAATTCATAAAAGAACACATACTGGAGAGAAACACTATGAATGTAATCAATGTGGTAAAGCCTTTGAATGTCACAGTAATTTTCAAATGCATAAAAGAACATATGCTGGAGAGAAACCCTATGAATGTAGTCAGTGTGGTAAAGCATTTGGTTACCATAGTAGTCGTGCAAGGTATAAAAGAACAAATACTGGAGAGAAAAACTATGAATGCATTCAATGTGGTAAAGCCTTTGCACATCACAATATTTTTGTAAAATATGAAAGAACACATAGTGGAGAGAAACCCTATGAATGGAGTCAATATGGTAAAGCCTTTGTACAACACAGTGCTCTTCAAATACATAAAAGAATACATACTGGAGAGAAATGCTATTTATGTAATCAATGTGGTAAAGCCTTTGCTTATCACTATGCTCTTCAAATGCACAAGATAACACATGCTGTAGAGAAACTCTACTAATGTAATGAGTGTGGTAAAGCCTTTGCATGTATCAGTAATCTTCAAAATCAAAAGAAAAAGTCATACTGCAGAGAAAACCCAAAAATGTAGTCAGTGTGGTAAAATTTTGCACATTATACAGAAGTAAAGTATGTGCAATCACTTAAAGCATTTGCATATTACAATAGTCTTTGAGTACATGTAAAAAAAACTGAGGACTTACTATAAAGTATTTGGCAAGATCTTTATCCAAGACACTTACATTCAGTTACACAAGAGCATTTATTCTGTAGAGAATTATTTGTCAATGCCAACAATCTCTTCGAGGTTTATGATGTCCATTTTCATATTGTTTTCCACTGCAAAGTCATGGAAAGAAATAGATTCACGAATTTATGAAGCCTTGTGTGTAGGTAAAAGGACCAGCCAAGGAAACACACCCTGATCCTAAAACCAGAGGCAGTGAAAGACAGTTTGATTCTGAAACCAGACCCAAAGAAATACACTCTACTCATGACCAACTGAGCAGGGAAACCAACCAGTCATTGAGCACAAAACCAAACTATCTCTGATCATGAAATCCAGCCAGTCTGAGCTTATTCAAGCTCAGGGATTGAAATCTGACCAATTCCTACCCTGAAAATCCTCTCCATGGAAAAACTCTGGCACTAAGAAATCGTATATAAGCCTTGTGTCTGTTCAGTTGGCAGTTGCCCTTTTGCACGCTACCAGAGTCAGCCACAATCCTGGTTTCCTCCCTTGCAAATAAATCTCTTGAATAGGATTTGGGTGAAGAACTTTTCTCGCCACAGCAGAGCACGATCTCTGATGGGAAGTTCCCTAGTGGAGCAGACCAGAGAAGCAGTGGATACTTCTGCTGGGAAACAGCATTAGGGAACACAGCAGAAGTGGCAACATTTTGGTGGAGACAGTATAGACAGCTACATTTCTGCTACATATTGTTCAGAGACCAACTCCCAGTGAAA